>NC_135380.1:35800000-37000000 GCF_049243985.1 Paroedura picta | reverse complement strand
TATTGAATTACAATGAAAATAGCCACTGAATCACTGCATATTTAACTAGGCACTGAATTAATGGTGATGGCTTGAATTTGTAGTGCAGCTGAGATATATTTTGGGAAAGATCGCATGCCCAAGGAGCGGAAAGCCCCAAACCTGCACAATTAGAGAATATCCTGTGGGTACTCCAACGTCCCCCCCCCCCACAGCAAACCAAAACAGCCATTTCAGTTTGGGAGTCAAATAGAGCAAACCTCCAACTGGAAGCACCTGAAGTTTGTGATGTCGTTTTAATTCATTTTTGAATAGCTACTGTGTTCTCATGAGGATGAATTATACCTATTTAAGTGGACAAAGATGTGTACTCCCGTTTCCGCACTGAGAATTCTGCTGCTCTAGTTCCCATGTGGGAGCACAAATCCGGGGTGGATGAGGTGCACCAAGTGAAATGCTCCCCGGTGCGGGAGCAGGAAGAGGTGGGACAGCCTGCCCCGGCTCAAACTCCAGCCTGCAGCCTGGCACAAAGCCTCCAGTGCAGAAACAGTTCTGGAGGGGCTGCTTGGGTTAAAGCATTCAAGCCTTGTTCCCCCTTAGAAACTGGAATTTTTGTTCAAACACCTTTGATCTAGTGATCTTGAGGAGCAGCTAAGGAGTCTTTATTTCTTTAAAGCAAACGTGGGGAAGAGATACTTGGCCACAGTGAGCATGGTCCTCGGATCGCTATCCACCAACAGAGAGGGGATGTTGTTGTCTTTTGATACGGTAGAGCGTAATTTAGTTGAAATGGTGGCAATCCATACCTTATGATAAAAATTATAGCCTCCTATGAGACAGGGAATTGACCTTTCCCAAGTCACATTGGAAGATGAGCCCCTCAGGTCGGAAGGTGTCCAATATGCTACTGGGGATGAGCAGACGGCTAGTACGAGTAGCGCCAGAATGAATGAAGCGGCTGGGCCAAAGCCGAAAGGACGCTCAGTTGTGGAAGTAACTGGTGGCGAAAAGACAGTCCGATGCTGTAAAGATTTTTATTCCATAGGAACCTGGAACGTCAGATCCATGAATCAAGGCAAGCTGGACGTGGTTAAACAAGAAATGACAAGACTGAACATCGACATTTTAGGAATCAGTGAACTAAAATGGACAGGAATGGGTGAATTTAATTCAGATGACCATCAGGTATACTACTGTGGACAAGAATCTCGCAGAAGAAATGGAGTAGCATTCATAATCAATAAGAGAGTAGGAAAAGCAGTCTTGGGATACAATCCCCAAAATGACAGAATGATCTCAGTTCGAATCCAAGGCAAACCATTCAACATCACAGTGATCCAGGTCTACGCCCCAACCACTGCTGCTGAAGAGGATGAAGTTGATCAGTTCTATGAAGCCCTACAACACCTTCTAGAAGCAACGCCCAAAAATGATGTGCTTATCATCATGGGGGATTGGAATGCTAAAGTAGGAAGCCAAAAGATAACCGGGATAACAGGCAAGTTTGGCCTTGGAGTACAAAATGAAGCAGGGCACAGGCTGGTAGAATTTTGTCAAGAGAATACAATGGTCATAGCAAACACTCTTTTCCAGCAACCCAAGAGACGACTCTACACATGGACATCACCAGACGGTCAACACAGAAATCAGATTGACTGTGCTCTGCAGCCAAAGATGGAAAAGTTCTATCCAGTCAATAAAAACAAGACCAGGAGCTGATTGTGGTTCAGATCATGAGCTTCTTGTTGCAAAATTTAGGCTTAAATTGAAGAAAGTAGGGAAAAGCACTAGGCCACTCAGGTATGAACTAAATCATATCCCTGACGAATACACAGTGGAGGTGACAAATAGATTTAAGGAATTAGATCTGATAGACAGAGTGCCTGAAGAACTATGGACGGAGGTTCGCAACATTGTACAAGAGGTAGCAACTAAAACCATCCCAAAGAAAAAGAAATGCAAGAAATCAAAATGGCTGTCTGAGGAAGCTTTACAAATAGCTAAGGAGAGAAGGGAAGTGAAAGGCAAGGGAGAAAGAGAAAGATACACCCAATTGAATGCAGAATTCCAGAGAAAAGCTAGAAGAGATAAGAATGCCTTCTTAAATGAACAGTGCAAACAAATAGAAGAAAACAATAGAATGGGGAGGACCAGAGATCTTTTCAAGAAAATTGGAGATATGAAGAGAACGTTTCATGCAAAGATGGGTATGATAAGGGACCAAAATGGTAGGGACCTCACAGAAGCAGAAGAGATCAAACAAAGGTGGCAAAATTATACAGAAGAACTATACAAGAGCGAGCTTAACATCCCTGATGACCACAATGGGGTAGTTACTGACCTGGAGCCAGACATCCTGGAATGTGAAGTCAAATGGGCCTTAGGAAGTCTGAGCAACAATAAAGCTAGTGGTAGTGACAGCATTCCAGTTGAACTATTCAAAATCTTAAAGGACGATGCAGTAAAAGTGCTACACTCAATATGCCAGCAAATTTGGAAAACTCAACAATGGCCACAGGATTGGAAAAGGTCAGTTTACATTCCAATCCCAAAGAAGGGCAATGCCAAAGAATGTTCAAACTACCGCACCATCGCACTAATTTCTCATGCTAGCAAAGTTATGCTCAAAATCCTACAAGCTAGGCTCCAGCAATATGTGGACCGAGAACTTCCAGAAGTACAGGCAGGATTTCGAAGAGGCAGAGGAACTAGAGATCAAATTGCCAACATACGCTGGATCATGGAGAAAGCTAGGGAGTACCAGAAGAACGTCTACTTCTGCTTCATTGACTATGCTAAAGCCTTTGATTGTGTGGAGCACAACAAATTGTGGCAAGTTCTTAAAGAGATGGGAATACCAGAGCATCTTATTTGTCTCTTGAGAAATTTATATGCAGGTCAAGAAGCAACAGTGAGAACTGAACATGGAATCACTGACTGGTTCAAAATTGAGAAAGGAGTTCGGCAAGGCTGTATACTGTCGCCTTGCCTATTTAACTTGTATGCAGAGCACATCATGAGAAATGCGGGATTAGAGGAGTCACAAATTGGGATCAAGATTGCAGGGAGAAATATCAACAACCTCAGATATGTAGATGATACCACTCTAATGGCAGAAAGTGAAGAGGAACTAAAGAGCCTGTTGATGCGGGTGAAGGAGGAGAGTGCCAAAGTTGGCTTGAAACTCAACATCAAGAAAACAAAGATCATGGCATCCGGCCCTCTCAATTCCTGGCCAATAGAAGGGGAAGAAATGGAGATAGTGACAGATTTTATTTTCCTGGGCTCCAAGATCACTGCAGATGGGGACTGCAGCAAAGAAATTAAAAGACGCTTGCTCCTGGGGAGGAAAGCTATGGCAAATCTAGACAGCATCCTAAAAAGCAGAGACATCACCCTGCCAACAAAAGTCAAGGCTATGGTCTTCCCAGTTGCAATGTATGGCTGCGAAAGTTGGACCATAAGGAAGGCCGAGCGTCAAAGAATTGAGGCTTTTGAACTCTGGTGCTGGAGAAGACTCTTGCGAGTCCCTTGGACTGCAAGGCGAACAAACCAGTCAGTCCTAGAGGAGATCAGCCCTGACTGCTCTTTAGAAGGCCAGATCCTGAAGATGAAACTCAAATATTTTGGCCACCTCATGAGAAGGAAGGACTCCCTGGAGAAGAGCCTAATGCTGGGAGAGATCGAGGGCAAAAGAAGAAGGGGACGACAGAGAATGAGGTGGATGGATGGAGTCACTGAAGCAGTAGGTGCAAACTTAAATGGACTCCGGGGAATGGTAGAGGACAGGAAGGCCTGGAGGATCATTGTCCATGGGGTCGCGATGGGTCGGACACGACTTCGCACATAACAACAACAACAAGTCACATTGGCAAAGCCTATCCAAATAAGGCAAATTACAGGATCTTCCATGTAGAACTGCTGAAGGAGCTGCATTCAGACTTCCAAACATGAATGTTCTGCAGATGGAGTGGCTAGATCAGGGCTTCATGAGAACCTCCCCAGGAGCTTCTCGACCTTTCTTGCCTTAGTGGATTCAGCCACAAACTATTCACAGGATTGCCATGAAAGCAGGGAACTGGCCACTTCCATCATGGTCGTCATCATCATCATCATCATCATCATCATCATCATCATCATCATCATCATCATCATCATCATCTATTTTTATCCTGCCTCCCATGAAGCCTCCCATGAAGGCTCATGGCGGCTAACAATAAGCATAACTCCCCCATAAATCCCATAAAACTGTTGAAAACCAACCAATCAACTTTAAAACCCTCCAGCACTCAATGGCAAAGCAACCCAATTCTAACCACTCATAAACCTCAGGGTGGACAGAGGGGCTTTTCTTTCTTCTTTAATCCACCCCTGGTAGCCCAATAGGGCTTGATGGCTGGGGGGCGGGGTCCAGATCTTCTTCCGTGTGCCAGCCTCAACCATAAACCTGGTGGAAAAGCTCCGTTTTGCAGGCCCTGTGGAATGCTGAAAGCTCCTGCAGAGCCCGTAGCTCTTCTGGAGCTCATTCCACCAGGTGGGGGCCAGGACCATGCACGCTTCTCGGGAATGACAAACAAATTTCTGCCTGCAAAGCGTAGAGCCATCCAGGGGGCATAGGATGAAAGGTGGTCCCTCAGGTATGTGGGTCCCAGACTGCGGAGGGCCTTAAAGATAAGAACCATCACCTTAAACTGGATCTGGGCAGCAACCAGTAACCAATGCAGCTGCCTCAGCACAGGCTGGATTTGGGCTCTCCAAGATTCCACAGTGAGGACACTAGCAGCTGCATTTTGCACCAGTTGTAACTTCCAGATCAAGCCTAAGGAAAGGCCTGCGTAGAGCGAGTTACAGAAATCTATTCTGGAGGTGACAGTCGCACGGATCACTGTGGCCAGATGTTCAGAGGACGGGTAGGATACCAGTAGCCGAGCCTGGCGAAGATGGGAAAATGCCTGGCTGGCTACCTTCTTGACCTGAGCCTCCAATGTCAACGAGGCATCAAAGGACACTCCCAAATTCCTGGCCTGGGACACGTGATGGCCAGTTGCCAGTTGCGTCCCTGCCAATGTGGGCAAACACACTTCCAGTCTTGTCCCCCTACCACCCAACCTCCGTCTTGGAGGGGTTGAGTTTCAGGCGACTCTGCTCAAGCCATCCAGCCACAGCTTCCAAACATCTGGCCAATGGTTCCAGGGGAGAGTCTGGGCAGCTGTCCATCAGGACAGCGGTCTGCAACCTTTCGGCTGCCGTGGACCGCTGCTCCAGAGTGGGGCGAGAGGGCGGCCCTTGGGCCCGCGCACGCGCGGCAGCCCCAGCACTAACGCGCATGCGCGGACTGCCGCGCATGCGCGTTTGCGCCGCCGCCATGCCGGCAGCCACGGCTCCCCCTATCGGCCCCTCCGGGCCGCCAGCAAATCGGCCGCCAAAGCGGCTGATTAGCTTGCGGCTCGGCAAGCTTCTCTTCCCCCCCCTCCCGAAACAAGAAGCTTTCCAGGCCGCGAGCTAATCGGCCGCTTTGGCATACTGATGACAACCCAACCCAACAATTCACCAGGTCTTGTTCGTTATTCGTTATTCTGTTGGAAATGGGCACACTCCTCTTAGGGGATTCTCTTATTAAGCTGTTTATTGAGCCTGCATGGATTCATTTGGTGTTTACTTGCTACATTCCGTGTTCTCCACCTGTTGGATATATATGCGTGAAATACTATGACATTCAACCAAGAGAAGCATGTGCATTCATTGTTTTTTTCTTGAATGCATTCGCTCAAGCCCACACAAAGGAATGGATTACATGATTTCTTTTTCTGTCCATTGATGAAGGTCGAACTTTCTAGCAATTAATGATGTCACATGTGACAAAAGGGATTTAATCGTTTCAGTTACCAGGGACCCTCATAAACCCTTTGGGCACCTCTTCTCACATTTTTCAGTGTATGATCCCCCCCTTCAAATGTGCCATATGGCCCCCATTGAGAATTTCTGGTTTAGGGGGAAACAGGAACCAGAACTGCCATTTCTCCTTAGGATAAAATCACCCTTTGGCTCTTCCATCATTAAACATTCCTCCTCATTCACAAATGCTCACAAAAGCTATTATTTTTTTAAAGGAGGAAAATATATCAGAGAAACACCAGAAAACCAACTGCCTTTTGTCACCGGCTTTTTGATAAAGTAGAGCAGGGGTAGTCAAACTGCGGCCCTCCAGATGTCCATGGACTACAATTCCCAGGAGCCCCTGCCAGCATTTGCTGGCAGGGGCTCCTGGGAATTGTAGTCCATGGACATCTGGAGGGCCGCAGTTTGACTATCCCTGAAGTAGAGGCTTCAACCTGGAGACAGATTAGGCAGCTCAGGACCTTGAATACAAACTCCAGGGCTGTGTGATTTGGCCCACGTTCAGTGGCAGTCACTGAAGTATTGGAAAAGTTCATCCAAGGATAGTCAAGCATCTTTGCATTAAGCAGACACCGTACACCCTATGTGGAGAGGGAGGGAGGCTAAGTTCAATTTCAAGGGATGATCAATATTTGCCATGTGGCTGAGAGGGGGGAGAAAGGTTGAACCGGCTGACTCCCGAGTGGAGAGAGCTTTATTTATGCAAAGCCACCGTTGGTTCTGGCTTCCCAGAGATACCTGACGGGGTTTGCTGAGATAAGACAGTCGTCTCCACCTCTTCCAGCAGGCTCCGAGTCTTTGCCATTCAATTTATATCTCACTGGGAAAGCAGCAAAATAGATTCCCTTGTCGGCATCCGTCGTCTCTGATTAATACAAATGCTCACGGCATCCGAGAAGGGAGAGTGCCCTGTGGATTTATTTGCATAATTACTCGAGAACGTGCCCCTCTCGGTGACTTGGTTGCATGTTTCATATTTATTTGCGTAGCGTTGTGCTGCCAGCCAAGACGAATGATTTATTATTATTTTTTTACAGGAAAGCGTTGGAAGAACCACAATAACTTGGAGGAACTGGTATTTCACAGTGACAATGGCAGCCATGTAAGAAGCGATAAAATAGAAGGCCTGGTATGACCAAGAGGCAACCGCTGGTTCCTGGCTGGAATGCACACATCAAGAAAAGAAGAAGAAGAAGAAGAAGAAGAAGAAGAAGAAGAAGAAGAAGAAGAAGAAGAAGAAGAAGAAGAAGAAGAAGAAGAAGAAGAAGAAGAAGAAGAGTTGTTTCTTATATGCCGCCTTTCCCTACACGAAGGAGTCTCAAAGCGGCTTACAGTCACCTTCCCTTTTCTCTCCCCATAACAGACACCATGTGGGGTGGGTGAGGCTGAGAGAGCCCTGATGTTACTGCTCGGTCAGAACAGTTTTATCAGTGCCGTGGCGAGCCCAAGGTCACCCAGCTGGTTGCATGTGGGGGAAGACAGAATCGAACCCGGCATGCCAGATTAGAAGTCCGCACTCCTAACCACTACACCAAACTGGCCATTGCCAACTCTTGTTTGGGAAATTACTGGACATTTTTTGGGGGGAAGGTGCCCATAGAGGGTGGAGTTTGGGGATGGGTGTGGACTCAGCAGCAATGTGATGTCATAGAATTCGCCCTCTGAAGCGGCCATTTCACACAGGGGAACTGCTCCCTGCAATTATGTGAGAACTTCAGGCATATCTTTTCCGATCAAATGCCATCCCCAGGAAATACCAGCCTGGGATGCATTGCTGGGATCCAGCGGGAGGGGAGGGGTGAGACCTTCTGGGGCTGGTAGTGGTGTCATGATTGAAGAGCGGTGGACTGTGATCTGGAGAACCGAGTTTGATTCCCCGCTCCTCCTCTACATGCAACCAGCTGGGTGACCTTGGGCTAGACATGGTTCCTTTAGGGCTGTTTTCACAGAACAGTTATCTTAGTGCTCTCTGAGCCTCACTTACCTTCCAGGGTGTCTATTGTGGGGAGAGGAAGGGCCACTTTGGGACTCCTTTGAGTAATAAATTGGGTGTGGGGGATTTAAAATCAGCCCTTCCAGGATGGGAACTGGTGCCCATCATTCCATAATACCATACCCTTTCCTTTGGTTGAAGACTCTGGATGACTTAATCCAGACATGGATAGTCCAGGCTAGCTTGATTTCTTAGGATCTCCTAGCTACTCTATACACATCCCATATTATAAGCCAGGGGTAGTCAAACTGCGACCCTCCAGATGTCCATGGACTACAATTCCCAGGAGCCCCTGCCAGCGAATGCTGGCAGGGGCTCCTGGGAATTGTAGTCCATGGACATCTGGAGGGCCGCAGTTTGACTACCCCTGTTATAAGCAAAGAAATATCACTGCCAGGGTCAAATGAGTGTTCCCTATGCAATTTCTTTTTATATTTATAGTTTTTTTGTGTTGGTTGGGTAGTTTTCTTTTGTTGGTTTGGGAGTTTCGCTGGAACTACATATGCATGTTGTATTTTTTTTAAACCAGTTTTCTTTCTGCATAATTCAAAACATGTAGAATGCCAATTTATTGATGAACCAATAATGTTGGGGAAAAAAATATTCCCCCTCCCCAACATACAAAAAGGCATATTTTTTAAAAGAAATCCTGGGTTTGAGGAATACAAAGGAGAACTCAAAATGGTGATCTGTGGGCTGAGAAAGTCTGGGTGGGGGCAAGAAATCTGAAATTGACCCCAATGAGGACAGAGAGGTTTCAGCAGCTACATCATAGACTGAAGTTCAACTGTTCCCCTTATGACCTTCATATACGGAGAAAAGCTTTCCCTGTCAAAGTTCTGTTTATGTGATTATAAAAGGCACAGCAGTTGCCAAGTTTAAATCTTTATTTACGCAAGACATCGAGCACAGTTTCCTTTAGCCATAAGTTCCGCACGTTCGTTATGTGTAGGACAACGTATTCGCCATCTGACTGCCTCACAGATCCCAGGGTTGACCCTGAAATGTTATTTCAAGTTAGAGTCATTTTTTTTCTCATTCAAACTCTCAGCAGTTCTTACAGCCTATAGCAGGGGTAGTCAAACTGCGGCCCTCCAGATGTCCATGGACTACAATTCCCAGAAGCCCCTGCCAGCGAATGCTGGCAGGGGCTTCTGGGAATTGTAGTCCATGGACGTCTGGAGGGCCGCAGTTTGACTACCCCTGGCCTATAGTGTTGGGGTGGCCAAACTATGGCTCTCCATAAGTCCATGAACTACAATTCCCATGAGCCCCCACTAGTGCCCCTCTTCTGCTATCATCCCATGTGTTTTTGCCCTACTCTCCGAGATCATGGGTTTCCTTCATTGTTTGACGTCTTTAGTTGTCCTCCAAACGAGGGTCAGAAACCCCATCTCCTTTTTCTGCATCAGAGCATGGGACAGGATTGCTCACCTGCAAGTGGCAACTAGAGATCTCCTGGAATAACAGCTCCCAATGACAGATATCAGATCTCCTTGGAGAAAATGGCTGCCCAGGAAGTTGCTTTCTATGGCATTCTACCCTGCTGAAGTCCCTCCCTCAAACCCAACAGCTGACCCTGTTGGTTTGTTAATTTAGCCATCAAGTTGCAGCCAACTTTGGTGAACCCATGGGGCAGGGGCAGCCAAATTGCAGCTCTCCAGATGTCCATGGACTACAATTCCCATGAGCCTCAGCCAGCATAGGAGAACCACAGTTTGGCCACACGTGCCATAAAGCTTTCAGGACAACAGATGTTCAGAGGTGGTTTGCCATTGTTTCTGCTTTGCAGACCTGCTGGGCTTCCTTGGTGGTCTCACATTCAAATACTAACTGGGGACATTTTGACTTCACTGCTGAGATCTATCAGGGCTATCCAGGTCAGAACTTATGTATTAAGAACAGGTTTGTTTTATATGCTTGTTCTATTAATGTGGTTTACAGGGAAAAAATCAACAACCTTATCCTTCTAATAAAAGTCTTCCACATCCCTCTGCTTTCCCCATTACCATTTCTCAGAATTGCTCCCGGCTGGTCTGTTCCAACTGCATATTTACCATCTCTGCATGAATATCAGTTATATATCTGGAGTGTGTCACATACTGGAGGATATTTGATCGCCTCCATTTCAGGCTAGGGGCTTATCTGGTTGCTCTCAGAACCAAGAATGTATGTTTCCTGTCAGTCCTTCATTTTTACACACTATAATTCTAGATTTTGCACAAAATAAGAAGGGATTTGTATGTGCAGAAGGAAAAGGGAACTTTCTATGGGAAGAATTCAAGTTTGTCCTGATGAGCAATCGACTGACAGTTTTACTACATGTTGGCAGAAATCTCCTTGGTTAAACAGGCCAGCTGGTAAAAGAGCCGGTGTATGTTGTCTATAGAGCGCACACAAACACGCACCATTGAAAAAGTAAAATGATACAAACATCACATGAGTACAAGAATGGATCCAGGGGATAGGAAGCCCACTCTATCCCAAAGAAGAAGGGATTCATGTATGCAGAAGGAAGAAACTTCAGCACTCGACCCATACCATAGTGGAGACAGTGTCAGTTGCTCTGATGGATGACTTTCGACATCAGCTTGATAGAGGCAATTTGGCCATTCTTGTGATGTTAGATCTGTCAAGCACATTTGATGTGGTCGATCACAAGCTCTTGGCCGACCACCTCATTGGGAAAGGGATATGTGGGACAGCTCACCAGTGGCTGCTCTCCTCCATGCATGGCCAGATGCAGAGTGTTGCAGTGGGGGATGAGCTGTCCCGCCCCTTTCAGCTCCTTTGTGGAATCCCACAAGGGGCAGTGCTCTCCTCTATACTCTTTAACATCTTTATTCACCCTCTGTTTCAGCTGATGTGCAGCTTTGGGCTGGGTTGTCATCTATACCAGTGGTCCGCAACCTTTTTCAGGCTGCGGACCGGCGGCGGCAGGGAGGGCGATTGCCCAGCCAAGCATGCCATGCATGCGTGGGGAGTGCCGCACATGCACATTTTTGACCACGCATACACATTTACGGCAGCACATGGTGCAAACGCATATGCGTGGCCCGGCCCTGCGGAGGCGGGGAGCCACAGCCCAGTGCCAAGGCCTTCGTGGCCCGGTGGTTGGGGACCATCGATCTATACGCAGATGACACCCAGCTCTATCTCCTCATGGCCTGCAGTCCCCCCCCCCCCCGAATCATTTGCCAGATGGTTGGAAGTCATAGTTGGGTGGCTTGCGTGATCTGAAACTCAACCACACCAAGACAGAGGTCCTATAGCTAGGGAGGAAGGGGGCAGGTCATGAAGCATGTTTACCTGACTTGGCTGGGAAGCAACTTAACATCACGCCCCATGTCAGGAATTTGGGAGTGATCCTTGACACCTCCCTTTCTAAAGAGGTGCAGGTCACTAGGCTAGCCCACCAGATATTTTACCAACTATGCCAGGTGAGGCTATTAGCACCCTACCTGTTGCCGGCATCCATAGATTTTCCCTTGAGGCACAGAGAGGGAGTTGTCTGATTTGGAAGGAAGGAGGATAGGTTTTTTGCCACTGGGATACCAGGGGGATTAATAGTTTTATGCATTTTTATGTTGGGTTTTATATTATGTAACCTGCCATGAGAAGTAGTAGTAGTAGTAGTAGTAGTAGTAGTAGTAGTAGTAGTAGTAGTAGTAGTAGTAGTAGTAGTAGTAGTAGTAGTAATAGTAATATCAACCTCGGAGCAAGCAACGCATCATCTGCGTACAACATTCAGGCTTGATCTTTATTTCAAAATCCCTCAAAAGACAGTGAAAAGTATTGCTGGAAGTCTATAGTCAAAAGTTCCACGGTTATTCACAGGAGTGTATTTGGTTCTCTCTTTGTTATAATGCCAATGTTTCCCATTCTGTTCCCGTTCACTCACATTTCAGTGTTTTGTTGCACTTAGTTTAAAAATTCTGTATGCCTATTATACATTAGCTTCACACATGTAGGACAAATGCATGTGGAGAACAGTAAGAAATAGTTACAAGGAAATAAGAACGCTCCTGAATTTTATGACCATACCTCTGATTTGAAAATCCACGTGTCTTACATGGATGCAGGATGGAAACAGGACAACAAAGCCTACTGCAAAAACTTATACATTTACATATAAATGGTGTACAAATGAAATGAAAGTAGCATATATAGTATAGCTGTCATTCCATGTTATAAAATGTTGTGTTTTGTAAATGTCAGCAGGGCTCTTTGTGTGACATTTGCTCTTAACCCTGTAGGCACTCATGGGATTTTGACAAAAGGGTATGCAGAGTTCCCTGACTGACCACCTGTGGGCATCCTGGCACCTGTCAAGTGCTTTTAGGAAGGAGGCAGGACCGGCATGCTTTCTGTTTGGCTGTGAGAGGTTTGATTGGCTGTGCAGCTATTTAAAAATATTCAGATTGAGATTCAGATTTAGTTTATTAGTCGGCCATTGGCCATTTCCAGCAAATTGACTGTACAGTACAAAAGTCAGTTAAAATTAAGACATCAGATAAAATCACAGGGAGTAATAAAAGTAATAAAAGTAATAAAAGGTTACACAGATAAAAGAAGCCATAATGATTAGGGTTTTAATCCTAATTGCACAATTTGGACCTGATTTTCCTGGCTGCGAGAGCAAACGGTGCAACTCTGCTGTTAACGTAGGCATCGATATCAGACAATAAAAAGATCATATACTCAGTTTTTGAGAGGCCTGAGGTGGTAGGGAGTATTCTTTTAATAAACTTGCCTCTTGGTTCATCATAGAGGGGGCAGTCTATTACATAGTGTGTGAGGTCCTCAATCACTCCCCTATCACATTTGCAGATGCATTCAAATAGGGGGAGATGGGAGAACCGACCACTACGCACTGCTATGGGTAAGGTTTGGAACCTTAAATGAGTAAATGCCATCCTGAGTGTTAAGGATGGCAGACTCTCCAGATATGAAGATCCGCAGTGAATTCTCTTGAAATGTTTAAAAAGAGGGACAGCTCTGGATCGAGCAATTATATCACCATTAAAAATATTCCGTTTGCAGCAGCTGCTACCACAGCACAATGATATTTATTTATTTTTATATTTATATACTGCCGCTCTCAGATGTCTCACAGCGGTTTACAGAAATTCATAAGAACAATAAAATCCCATAAAACCCCATTAAAACGTAATTAAAACACAATATCATGATGGAGGATAATAAATATATAACCTGGTTATATATTCATTGCAAGGCAGTGGGAGACATTTTCCAGCTCACAAAAAACATGCATACCCATGGCAGTGTTTTGGCATAATCAGGGCCACAGCTTTATTGAATAACTACATGAGTGTCGGCACAGTGAAGGTGAGGGGGCGGATCATAACGTCACTCCCCTGCTGCAGCCAGCAGACTGCAGCCCCATAGGGAGGGAAATGCAGCAGGCCCACCCATAGGGATTGAATGACTTCCTGGTCAAGCTCCCCCTAATAATCAGTCCTGCTGTACCCAGGGGAAGGTTGGCACAGGAAGGTGCTACAGCCATCAATTTCTATTGGATCTCCTCTTAGCCCATCTCATCATATGTGGTGGCCACCTCCCTGACTTGGAAATGGTCCCCACTCACATGAGCAGTCTATTAAGGAGACTCCCAGAACTGGCCATCAACCTGGCCCACCAGCGCAGGTTGTAGCTCCCTAAGATCTGCCCCCCCAAATTAACCACCACTGAGTGAGAGTAGGCAGACTGGCCCCCTCTCCTGCCAATGTTCATGCAGAAATGAGCCCCTGAAAAGTGGCTCTTACATTGCCCAGCCAAAGGTCAAGTCCCCCGTCTGGCAGATGAACACCATCCTCCCGGAACAAGGCCTCCAGGCCAAACACAATGTCCATGTGAGGTAGCACCAAGCAGAAGCCTGGCATGCAGGATCTCACCACCATCCTGAAACAAACATATTAAGAAGAACAACTGCAAAAGTTAGGTCTCGGCCTCTGCCCTGCTGTTGCCCCTACAACTGGTTGACCATTATTTGAGACAGGATGCTGGACTAGATGGACCACTGGTTTGTTCCAACAGAGCTCTTCTGATGTTCTTATGAAGGCCTCAGCCTCTTTGCCTTGCTGTTGGCACTCCAAAGGAACTGGGTGACCAGTGTGTGAGACAGGTTGCTGGAGTAGATGGTTTGATCCAGCAGGGGTCCTCTGATATTCTTTAAAATATGTAAAACAAAAAAGGTTAATGATGACTACTGTGTATGAAAGCACAAATGAAAAATGGAATATTAATACACTTCTATATTATAAAACTAGAGCCTCTTGTGGCGCAGAGTGGTAAGGCAGTGACATGCAGTCTGAAGCTCTGCCCATGAGGTTGGGAGTTCAATCCCAGCAGCCGGCTCAAGTTGACTCAGCCTTCCATCCTTCCGAGGTCGGTAAAATGAGTACCCAGCTTGCTGGGGGGTAAACGGTAATGACTGGGGAAGGCACTGGCAAACCACCCCATACTGAGTCTGCCATGAAAATGCTGGAGGGCATCACCCCAAGGGTCATACATGACTTGGTGCTTGCACAGGGGATACCTTTAACTTTATATTATAAAACTACTTTATGATACCTATTTTATGTTTGGAAGAAGGGATACATACAGAATGGAATGGAGTGGAAATGTTTTCCTCATTTTGCCGTGGCGCAATGCAAGAACAAAAAATATTTGGCAAGAATTTCAAAAGCATTCCTATAATTTCCTTCACATCTGGCATCATATCCTTCTGATAAGTTCTTATGCATGCACTTTTCTCACGGCACGTATGCGAGAAATTAGTCTCCTTTATTACATCTCCAACAATGTCCTGACTCTGCAGGTGAATAGGTTCTTTTAATCTCATCAAGCTTATAATAGAACTGATATGGCATTGTATAGAAATGCTTTCACCTAACTGGGTTAATAGGAAATCTAGAACCAGCCTCGCATATATAATTCTATTTGAATACAAAGAGTTTGATCCTTGAATGCTCCTCCTGTTTCTTTTTATCCCTGAGAATTAAAGGAACAGTTTCAACCAAGAGCTAACACATCCCTGACAAAAGTCATTTTTATATGCAATTAAAATGACTATTAGGTTTTTCAACTTGGTCATTTTTCTAGTCATCTTATTATATCTTTGCAGGTCATTAATAGATTCCCAAAATGCAAATTTCGGTGCTGGTGGAGAAGAGAGACACATATGCCCATGATTTCATTATAATAATTCTATTATCTCTGGAGAATACTTGGAATTTTTTAAAGTCATCTATCTAGGATTGAGCTGGTTTCCCCATCTGAACATCTGAACATATAAATAAAATGGTAAGGGGGTGCTGGGAGGAGTTGGGAATCATCGCCTACCAATCAGGTAGGCTGTCCTGGCTGTCCCATTCCTGATTGGCCATCTGTCCAATGAACGGCCAATCAGGAGGGACGTCCCACCCATGGCTGTATCCCCCTCCAACTTCTTCCATTTGGAAGAAGTACCAGCCCAGTATTTTTTAGATACAATGGGCTTTTTTGCTAGTACTATTATACTATTGTTCAGCAACTACATCCAGCACAGCTTTTCACTATTCCTTAATTCCAATGTAACCAGGGAAAATTTCAAAATAAATTCTCCACACAGAGCATGATCCTCAGTTCACTTACTCCCAGTATATTCATATGCATTGATCAGATGTAAAGAATATTTATATCTATTATATAGAAGAAGAGCTGGCATATTTATATCCTGCTTTTTACTATCTGAAGGAGTTCCCAAGTGGCTTACAAATACCTTTCCCTTCTTTTCCCCACAACAGACAGCCTGTGAGTTGGGTGAGGCTGAGAGAGTTCTAAAAGAATGGTTCTGTAAGAACAGCTCTGTGACTAGCCCAAAGTCACCCAGCTTGCTACATGTGGAGGAATGGGGAATCAAATCTGGTTCTCCAGATTAGAATCTGCTGCTTTTAACCACTACACCATACTGTCTCTATAGCCATCTATTCAAATTGTTAGAACATTTAACTAGAAAGGTTAGTGAAGACAAATAAGCCAGAACCCATTCAAGTTGCCCTATACGTTCTGTCATACAGCATCTCTGGAAACTCTGAAAGGCAGATGCCTGCCTCACCTCTTCCAAAGAGCTGGTCCTACTATAGTTCTGCAGGGCTTGTAAGACAGCATTCTTCTGCCAGGCCTATGGTTGAGACCAGGGCGACTTAACATGGGCTTCCTTCTGCCCTCTCTGGTGTCAACCCCTCCTCTGGCAGAAATATCACCATGACCAACAGTCAGTAAAGGGAAAGATGGCTGGAATATGGGAGGGGGCAGTTAGTTACTTGAAAGTAGTTGCTTGTCAGAGAGCTGATTTTAATTTAATAATTGTAGTCTTAATGTGGGAGGTTGATAAATGATGTATTAATATAATTTTATTGTCATGGAACCTGCCTTGAGCCCATATTGGGAGAGAGGCGGTCTAGAAACTGAATAGTAAGAAAGATGCCAGTAGTGGGATCATAACAGAAAAGCTCCGTGCCAGGACAGATCATCTCCTTGAGAGAAGGGGGCTGCTAGGAGATGCTACTATGAGGAATTTAACATGTATACATTCACCTTGGGAGTGATACACCTTCAAAATTAAGCACCAGCGCTTTAAATTGGACCCAGAAACATGCAGACATTTGACAGCCAGTGAAGTCGGTTTAGGCCCCAGTGCACTCTGGTCACAACTGGCAGTCTCTGATAACTTTAACACTGATAAAGGGGTCTTGTAGCATGGATTGCACTTATTGGCAGTGCATCTCGAGTATTAGTAAGAAAGGCAGATTATAAATCAAATTCAGCATCAACATCATCATCAGAAGAGCTGCTTTATTTTGTCAGAAAGCCACCAAACCATACTTCAATTAAGGGTTTTGTATGGCCCTACCCTTAAATGGACTCCGGGGAATGGTAGAGGACAGGCAGGCCTGGAGGATCATTGTCCATGGGGTTGTGGTGGGTCGGACACCACTTCATAACTAACAACAACAACCCATTCCTCTCTCCCATATGACAGAGAAAGCCAGGCAATTTTAATGTTTTAAACTTATTTAACAAAAATTCTTATTTTTGTATGCTATTTTTATATATGTCATTTCATCTTTGTGGTAATCTGCCCTGAGTCCTGAGGCAGAGAGGATGGAAAATGAGGTGATGATGATGATGAGGAGGAGGAGGAGGAGGAGGAGGAGGAAGAAGAAGGATAATGGTGATGATGATAACTTTGTGCCAGCTAAATTTCTCAAATCGTCATCAAGGTTAGCCCCCTGTAGAGAGTATTACAGTAATCTAACCTAGAGGTAACCAAAACATGGATCATCATGGCCAGATGTCTGCATAAATGGGCTCAGCTTCCAAAAGAAATACAGTTGGAAGAAAGCATTATTTGCTATCCAGTGGGTCTGTTTTTTAAGTAACAGACCTGGATCTAATATGACTCTTAAAGTTAGGGAGGAGATGCAACCCATTCCATGCAGACATTTTACAACCTACATCACCTCCTTCTTCCTCTGGGTTCATTTTCAGTTTATTCTCCCACACTATTCCAAAACTGCATATGAGTGATCTGTGAGAGAGAAACAAAATTTGCTGGACCCTCGACACTGTTGATCCCATGGGACTGATTCTGCATCCCTTACTACCACCAATTTGTTAAAAAGGACCTCACCATTTTAATACTGTTCTGCTTAGATCTATCTCCCCGGTATTTCAGCAATATGAAATAGTTCATGGTGTCGAAAGCAGATAAAAGATGCAAGAAAAGTAAGGGGATGCATTCCCCTTGTCAATTTAAATATGCAGTTCATCTATCATTGTCCCTGAAATGATCTCTATTTCAAAGGTAGGCCTAAACCATGACTGAATAAGGGACCCAAGTATACCACCATCCATTCAAAGGTTTTTTTTTCTCAGAAAAGGTAGATCTCCCACATGTCTGTAGTTGGCCACCGTTAAGTTGGAAAAGAATAGCCCAAATAACCAAAGGGTCACAGAACCCATCAGTTTCTGAGGTAACTGCAGGTAGTTATGATAAAGGTTTATAATGTTATATATGGGGTGGTGAAAGGAGAATTTCTCAATATCATATTGCAACTCAGATATACCCTATTAAACTGCTGGGCTGCACCGTCAGGACAGAGAAATGATAGTGTTCTTTGCGGGCTGAAGGGAAGGGAATCCCCCCTGCCCTGTGAACACTTCCATTGGGACGCAAAGGACAGAAAGGCCACCCTCCCCCCACTGTCCCCCACCCCCTTACTTACATGTGTCCTGGGGAGTGTCCAGGGGCAATCTGCCAACAATGGTGGCAGAGAGCCCCTGGCCACCTGGGTGGGTGGGAGCAGGCATAGCCTGTGCAAGGCAGGGCCCAATCAGGTCCCTTGGACCAGCCACGCCCACTCTCCGCTCACTTAGCCCTTAGCGCTTTATTATTAACAGCGAGCCCGCTGTTACAGATGGTTATCTCCATCAGGTCTTTATTTCAAGCTTCCCTAAAATATCAGGCAGGTTGGTAGAATGCTGAGATAGATGGACCTTCAGGAGATTGACTTTAGGCCCAACCCAGCCTTTCTCAACTTTTTTACCATTGAGAAACCCCTGAAACACTCGTCAAGCTTCGAGAAACCCAGAAGTGGCACAATCATGCAGAATGTGGTTGGAAAGCATAGCTGTGTACATGCCTACCTAGGGCTCCTCCCCTTCTCACCCCTTGCAGGCCCGTCACTGGTCATTTTCGGAGGGGGGGGGCAGGTCGACATGTCACCCAATACATGTTTATTTTTTATTATTTATTTATTATTTAGATTTATTATCCACTGCAATTGAGAATCGTCACATGACGGGTTACAAAGATAAAAGATAACCCCCCCCCCACACACACACAAATTTTCAAATATTAAAAAACCCAAGCATACTCTGGTGGTGAAAGTTTGCCAATTTTTAAATATATATACATAACAAATAATTAACTCCCACTCATTCGGGAAACTTTTACAGGGCTATCAAGAAACCTCAGGGTTTAGGGGACTGACCTTATATCACTTAAGATAATAATAGAATATATTCTTATAACAGATCATACTCTCATATGTATTAACAATCATTTTGCTAAGAAAGATGATAAAAACTTCTAGATTAGGATTAATATGTGATGGGAACTGAATATGTATGTTAAAAGAGGATGGCAAACTATATCAGCTGGTTGCATTTTTTTCTCTTTACTTTCTGTAAATGCTTCATATAATAATAAATAATAAAATTATTTTTTTAAAAAAAAGAAACCTCAGGGTTTCATGAAACCCTGGTTGAGTCTAACCTAACTGGGTAATTCTTTTCTTAAGAGGCCTGCCCACCCTGAGTTTACCTGCAATGCTTTTTCCCTCCTCATCCTAGTGAAATGTTACCAGTCAATACGAACAATCTCTGAAGCACAATCCCCATGTCTTCAAAGCAGCAATTTATAGTCTCTCCTAATTAGTGAAATTAATTGGTGTACTGCCGAGAGTTTGGGGGAAATGTAATTTCCCGGACTGCTAGGGTAGGGAGTTCCAACAAGACGAGGCTGCTTTCTTGACTTCCATCTCCGAGCAGGATTAAATTGCCTTGACACAGATTCAAATTTTAATTTTAATACTATGAATCTCATTTCTCCACGACACACTGAATCAGGGAAATGAATTAGAAAGGGGGTGGCGGGAGGAGGCATTCGTCAGACAAAAGATGCTTCCACTTTCCCTGCATTACCTCATTGTCAGAGAAAGAACAGTGAATCATCTTGTGCCTATTCTTATCGAGAGATTCCAGTCCGCAGCCCAAGGAAATGATGCTCTGGATGAGACAATCCATTAGGGCCCTAAAACGATCCTAGTTAGTAACGACTAGTTCGTGCTGGTTGCCTAAACCACCTTCCGCAAATTGCCAAGCAAAACTGTTCTATCAATGAATTCACGCTGTCACTTTCTATCTAATGGTTGAGGTGTCTTTTGTCTGAATCATAGAATCCTAGAGTTGGAAGGGGCCATACAGGCCATCTAGTCAAATCCCCTGCTCAATGCAGGATCGGCTTAAGGCATCCCTGATAAGAATCATAGAATCCTAGAGTTGGAAGGGGCCATACAGGCCATCTGGTCCAACCCCCTGCTTGATGCAGGATCAGCCTAAAGCATCCAGATGACCAACCACTGCTTGAAGATTGACTATTCCACTGCTGAACTACTCTGACCTTGAATTTCCTTCCACTGATATCGAGCCAATATTGTTTTACATGCATTTTAAACCCGTTACTGTGCCAACAGGAACCACTCCCTGCCCTCCTCCAAATGACAATCTTTCAAATACTTAAGAGAACGCTCATGTGCCTTCTCAACCTCCTCTTCTCCAGTCTAAACATTCCCCTCAGCCTTTCCTCACAGGGCTTGGTCCCCAGGTCCCGGATTATCCTCATCACTCACCTCCGTACCCTCTCAATTTTGTCCATGTCCTTTTTGTTGTGAGGCCTCCAGAACTGCACACAGGACTCCAGTTACGGTCTGACCAACCCCATCAGGCCCTCGACATTTCCCTTGCTATTAACCTTTTTTTGGTTCCTGGCCCTGCTTTCCCTACTCAGAAAGCGCATCACAGCAAGCAGAGTGCTGGATCAGCCCGTGGTGTTGTGCTTCTCTTTGTGAATCAAGTTCTCTTGAAAAGAAGAACACCTGGTCCAGTCAATACCAATGGGCATTAATCCTTCATTTTACTGCCCCCCTCCAATGCACAAAGGTTATAAACAGAATCCCTCAATGGTTCCACCAATTGGTGTTGGTGCTATATGGGCAATGGCTGTGGAGATTGCTGATAAATACCTATAATTGCCAGATCCCCCAGGTTCACTGAAAACTCACTGAAACATTCCTCCAACAAATCTCACTAGCAAAAATAAAGACAGAAAGAGTAACTCTGTGCATGGTGATGTCACCACACAGCCAGACCGGATTGGCTCCTTGAGTGTGATGATGTCACTGGGTGATCCCTCCTTACCTGGAATCCCACAATAATGGAGAAAGGATCTTGTGTGGGGGAGGGGACTGGTTTCCAAAACAGCAGATCAGGAATGTGAAGAGGCATGACAAAAAATGTTCTTAAGAAATAGGCTGTGCTTGGGAACCATTTCAGTCTCTTTGGAAGTACATTTCTTCCTATAATACTAATGGGTAAATGTTTGGCATCCCCCATGTAACACCCCTCCCCCCTCCCCCCTCCCGCCGAGCCTAAGCCATGCATTGCTCGTCGCCTTTGTATACAAGAAGAGCAAGATAAATGAATCCTAGCACATGATCCCCCAGTTTGGATTCAACCACACAAATGATGTCTATGGTGGAAGACAGATGGTCCTGATGAAACACAAACTTGTACAACATAAACATCCTTGTGAAGGGCGACAGGTGTTTAAGGACAAGCTTTTTTGGAAGAAGAGAAACAAAACATCATATATCTAAAATAAGAGAAGTTGACACTTGAGTCTTCTTAGAACTTTCCTTCCAAGTTCTGCAATTCTTAGTCCTGTATGAGGAAAGACCCTCATAAGGCCAAGAGCTACTGAAGAAGTCAGGCATATTGCCTCTCCTGAAGAACCCCGTGTGCCCCTTCCTCCTTCTGCTAGAGCCAGTGTGGCGTAGTGGTTAAGAGCAGTGGCTTCTAGTCTGGTGAGCCGGGCTGGATTCCCTGCTCCTCCATATGCAGCCAGCTGGGTGACCTTGGGCTCGTCACAGCCCTGATATTGCTGTTCTTACAGAGCAGTACTGTCAGAGCTCTCAGCCTCACCCACCTCACAGAGTGCCTGTTGTGGGGAGAGGAAGGGAAGGTGATTTAAGTAAGGTGATCAGATTGTCTCACTTTGGAGGGACATCTGGGGGTACCTTGCAAATTGTACTTATGTTGAAATTAAAAATATATATTAGAATACTATTTTTTGCGTTCTATGCATTCTATGAAACTTTTTGTTGCTCCATATAGACCGAATTTGTAATCAAGAATTCCCCTGGTCAATGGTGTCCCGCTTTACCAATGTTATAATCTGGTCACCTTAATTGTAAGCCACTTTGAGATTCTTTCAGGTAGTGAACACCAGGTTATAAAAGACAACTCTTCTTCTAGAAAAAGCTCAGCCAGTTGGCCTGTGTGTAGTGGAGCAAGGAGAAGGTCCCTCTGCTACCAAGCAAAGGTCCATCTAGGGTAGCCAACTCTGAAGCTGTTTTTAAACTTACATTAATTGGCTTGTTTGTAAAGTGATCTTGATGTGTTTTTATACATATTAGTATCTTGGAATGTTGGGACCTGCCCAGAGCCTTCGGGAAAGGGTGGCATGCACACCTGAACATAAATGAATACATAACATTTTCTTAGAATTTTTTCCCCTTCCTGCATTCATACTTGCGGAACAGAGTACCCCCAGGAATGGCATTAGGTGCAAATTGGGGGGCTTCAGCAGAAAAGGGGAATAGGCAGAATGGGCAGCATAGTGTAGTAGGTAAGAATGGCAGCTTCTAATCTGGCGAGCCAGATTTCATGCCTCATTCCTCTTTAACATGCAGCCAGCTGGGTGACCTCGTCACAGCCCTGATAGTGCTGTTCTTCCAGTGCTGTTCTTCCTACCCTGTTCTTCCATCTCAGAGCTCTCTCAGCCTCACCTACCTCACAGGGAGAGGATGGGAAGGTGATTGTAAGCCACTTTGAGACTCCTTCAGGAGGTGAAAAGCAGTGTATAAGAACCAACTCGCTTTATGCCAATAAAGGTATTGTATTGTGTATTGTAAGAACCAACTCTTCTTGGGGGTGATTAACAGTATGCATTACATGTACATCACCTATCAAAAACCACAGTTAAAAACATCATTAAAAGCTTATGATGTTCCATTGACTGGCAGGTGGCGACTCAACCAGCGAAGACACGACTCCAGCTTTTGGCGTATAACTAGGCCGCAGCCTTTTATTAACAGACCACCCTAATGTAGGGTTGGCCATATGAAGGTAAGGGAGTCTGACCCCCTCAGCTGTCCTGCTGCTTGCTTTGAACTGCGCACTCCAGCTCCACACCTCACTCCTAGCCAGGAGGATGGGACGCCTTTCGCCGCGGAATCCAGGGAAGCGGCCGCAAGGAACCCAAAGGGCGTCCGCCTCCATTGGTGTCCCCCCGCCGCATGACCCCCCAGGCCCCTGGCCTCCCAGCTGGGTAGGCCGCGCCCGGAGCACTGCCAGTCTCTTTAATGAGACCCCCACCTCAGGGAGTCCCGCACACAGACGGGCTCCCTGCCAACAGGCTCCCTACCTGGAATATCCGCAACTGCCACAATAAAGTTTCTACAACCAAAAAACAGGGAGGGTGGGCAGGTGTCTGTCCCTGCGAGTGGCTAGGTGCGAAAGAGGGCGGGCACACCAGCTCCGGCCTTTTTATAGCCAGCTGCCATGCCCCTCTGCGGCCACGTGCCGGCGTGGCCCGATGACGCCGCTGAGAGCCGTGTCCACACTGGGCGCCCCTGCGGCGTCTACAGCGGCCACGCCGAGCCGCAGCCGCTATTTATACCTGCTCAATTAATGGATCCACCTCCTGGCCCATCCCACGGACAGCATGCTCTTCCAATCGGGCTCCAGCTTGGTGGAGGGAAACCTGGAGATGGAGGGAGGGAGGCCCGTAGATTTCATTGGTGTTCATTTGCTCTGCCCTCACTCTAATCTCCCCCTCCATTAGTGGAACATTTTATCTGGATATTGCCCCTTTGTTGTTACTGCACTTTTTTGTCTGTTGCACAAAACTGGTCTGCTTGTATGATAGAAGCAGCTCTGGTCTAAACCCCAAATCTCCTGATAGCGAAGTCCTGATAGATTAAGTAAATGCTGTCTACTGTGCCAAATCTGAGTGCTGAGAATTAATTTCCTTCAATTCCCCTCTCTATCATCCCGTCTGTTCCCCATACTTCATGCTTTCCGATTCTCGATCACCTTGCTCTCGTCCACAGACTTCCTGTGCGATGCGGTACTACCGATAGTGCTCTTGGTATAGTTAAACTTTTGAAATTGCCCACCTTTCATTTCTAGCTGCTCGTATTTCAAAGCTTCTCCCATCCCTTGCTGGATTTTGCTTTGCATGGGCTTTTGCATCCAAAAGGAGAGTTAATGTTCTGAGAAAAAATTGATTAAAATATTGGCCCAATGACTTCTTGGCTACTGTAGGTATGCTGTAATGCAAATACATTCTCTCTTCTTTTTCTCCCCCCCCCCCACCGTGTGCTTCAGTCTGAATTTCTGTGCACACATCATTAAGTGCAGCTGGACAGATGGAGCCCAAACCTGGGATTGTTTCTGAAGCCTGATGGAGATCAAATAAGAAAGCCAAGTTGGAGGAACACTGACTGAAGAAGCTTTCAAATGTTGTTCTAGAACATGTTGGGGACAGACAGATTAATGGCCTCTTTGAGGAAGGCTGGGTAACAAGCTGTTGACCTCTTTGGCCTCAGTCCTCTTGGGTGTGTGAGGTGATGGAGAACCACCAAACTCCTTCCTCCTTGACCTCTCCTCTCTCCTTTCTCCTCTCTCCCATCAGTTCCCCTTTTCCTTGCTTGGTTCCCACATCATCACCCTGGATCACAAATAGGCCTTTACCCATGAAGAGGTTACAATTGATTTTCAAACTGCCTTTGTATTCCATTTTTGTAGTGGGTTGCTAATTTTTTTCTCTCTCTCTCATTTCAGACAGACTCATTTTATTAACCAGCTGCTAGTGAAATTCGTTTACCTGTCCATATAAACCGATTTGCATTGGGTTAGCAAAGTATGGTTGAGCTGCTTTTGAGGAAAACTTCCTTTCCTTCCTTCCTTCCTTCCTTCCTTCCTTTCTTGGTCAGGATAGATATGATGGGTTGTTCTTTTTTAATGCTCAGGATTGCTCCTACCGTCACTCAAGGTGTTAGATTAGTTTAGCAAAACTAGGAACTGACAGCAATGAATGTTCAAGTGCTTGTGTGAGCTTTCCATAGAAATATCAGAGACTATCTCTTGCTTTGGGCTACCTTCTGACCTCACTGTTTACAGTCCCCCCCCCTTTATATCCATGTACGTCTGCTAATGGACGGCATGCCTATGATGAAACGGGCTCTAGTCCATGAACATGTCTGCCAAAATAAATGCCTTCCTTTTTAAAGTACTGCACAGCTCCCTTTGTTGTCTTTGCTAGAAAAGGCTGCCACAGCTGCCACTTTAAATCTGCATCAGCTACTGAGCTTTAGATTTCAGTGTTTAAAGTGCTTCAGATATATTATTTTCCAAATCATAGATCAGTCTTATAAGGTGTGGGTGTTGGGAGGTGCTGTCATGTTGCAGCCAACTCATGGCGACCCCTTAGGGATTTCAAGGCAAGAGATGACTACAGGTAGTTTACTGGCTGTTGCAGAGTTTTTGGACTGTGTGATTATGGTCTGGTTGTTTTAGTCCCTGATATTTTGCCAGTCTCTGTAGCTGGTATCTTAAGAGGTAGGACATGGAAGGATGGGAATCTCTCCATGCCAAGGTGAGAGATTGGCATGGACACATCTTGATGTGTCCTACCTCTGAAGATGCCAGCCCACAGTGACTGGTATAATGTTAGGTACTAAAACTACCAGATAAGAGCCTCTTGTGGTGCAGAGTGGTAAGGCAGCCGTCTGAAAGCTTTGCCCATGAGGCTGGGAGTTCAATCCCAGCAGCCAGCTCAAGGTTGACTCAGCCTTCCATCCTTCCGAGGTCGGTAAAATGAGTACCCAGCTTGCTGGGGGGTAAACGGTAATGACTGGGGAAGGCACTGGCAAACCACCCCGTATTGAGTCTGCCAAGAAAACGCTAGAGGGCGTCACCCCAAGGGTCAGACATAACTCGGTGCTTGCACAGGGGATACCTTTACCTTTACCTTAAAACTACCAGACCACAGCCTTTGACAATTCAGAAGTGGTTTCCTATTGCCAGCCGCTGCATAGTGACCTTGGACTTCCTTGAAGGTCTGACCCAGTTTCACTTTCAAGATCTCATAGGATTGGGCTAGCTAATAAGGTAGGAAAGTATTACTCCCATACAAGAGATGGAGGAGCAGAGACAGGGAGTGGCTTGCCAAAGTCACATAATTTCTGTCCTTCCCGTTACATTCCATGACATCACAGCAGGGGTAGTCAAACCACAGCCCTCCAGATGTCCATGGACTACAATTCCCATGAGCCCCCTGCCAGCAAATGCTGGCAGGGGGCTCCTGGGAATTGTAGTCCATGGACATCTGGAGGGCCACAGTTTGACTACCCCTGCATCACAGCATCCATTCAGTGGCCATGGGGACGCCTACAGAGAAATGAGATTTTGTTGTTGATCAGCTTATTTATAAGACAATTTCAGGATAGCCCAGGTAAGCCCGATCCCATCAAATACTGGAAGCTATGCAGGGCCGATGCTGGCTAGTATTTGGATGGGAGACCTCCAAGGATTTGGATGGTAGGTCCTCCAAGGAATGCTACAGATTATGACATGGAGGCAGGCAATGACAATTCACCTCCAAACTTCCCTTGCTTGGCTGCCACACAATCCTCAGATGTCCTGCCTAAACTGCACACATGCCAATACATAAGTAAATAAATAATAGCTACAGTTGTAAGGTTGCCTGTCCATGAGAGTGTTACTTTTAAGCTAGAATTTACTTGGGAAGGCCTTGTGACCACTTGCCACAGCATATGGGAAACCCGGGGCACTGTCCTTTCTCCTGATTTTCCCCCCCGAATGCTGTAAATATTTGAGTCAGTCCGTCTTTAATCCATAAACACAGCTGGACTGGAAGAAACAACCCCAGCGACTTATTCTGATTTAAACAATTGGATAACACCCCTCCACCCTCAAATTCGCAGCAATTGCTTTAGCTTTCTAAGGACAATGGATGCAAGCTTCCTGGAAAGTTGACATGACGAGTCTCGTAATTACATCCCTAAATAAACTCCCAAACGCTAAGCTAAGCAACTTTTCGAGGATAAGGGAGTGGGAAAATGACAACCGTGGTGGGGGGGGGAGCCAATGTTTCGTAGCATCTGAGTTCCAATAGTAAATATTGTCCAGGAAGAGCCTCTTTCCTCTCTTGTCACCCTCCAAAAGATATTAAAATTAATTGCCGTATGAACAAGAACACCGTCCCCTCCATTTCACCCCCAGCATAAGCCTCTGTGTACACTGTTTATATACATAAATAGACCTAATACTAGTCTTGGCTGGGGAAGTAAATTTGTGTGTGTGTGTGTGTGGGGGGGGAGTTAGGAACAGACTGGAGCCATCGACCTGACTCTGAAGTGTCCTGACACATTTTTTTCCCACCCTCCAAATCCAGGTTCACACAAGTTCATTTTGTTTCTACCAATGCAGCGTCTCTTCAGATTTTAGTGGAAGAGCAGCTGTTTCTTTGCACTGGGTGCTGGAGATCTCAAAATAAGCATCTCGGGTGGCAGGTAGATGGGGATACCCCCCCCCCTTTGGAATAGTGAGCTAGCTCCAAATCCAGGTTCAAACGAGTTCATTTTATTTCTATGAATAAAGCATCTCTTTGGATTTCATTCATTGGTTGAGGCATGGAAAGACACGGCTGGAAATAGGCAATAATTTTGACTCCGGGGGGAGATAGAAGGGGTGGGTGGAACTGGTAGGGATCAGTGAAAGAACCACTGCAGACTTGCCATGTCCCCCCAGCCACCACTGGGGATGGGGACATAGGGTTGCCAGATCCAGGCTGGAAAACTCATTTGAGGATGAGACATTTGGAGGACAGGGACCTCAGTGCGGTGCAGTGTCATAAAGGCCACCCTCCAAAGCAGGGGTAGTCAAACTGTGGCCCTCCAGATGTCCATGGACTACAATTCCCAAGAGCCCCCTGCCAGCATTCGCTCCTGGGAATTGTAGTCCATGGACATCTGGAGGGCCGCAGTTTGACTACCCCTGCTCCAAAGCATCCATTTTCTTCGGGGGTTTGGAGCTGAGCTTTAATCCCAGGGAATCTTCATGGCCCACCAGGAGGCTGGCATCCTTAGACCATTAGGTTTTGTTGTTTTGTTTTAAAAAATCCATAATACCCATGGAAGATATATCTATCAATGACTATATTAGCCATGATTTCTATGAGTTCTTCATAATGCCAGTTCTGTATTGACATTCACTGGGCTTGCCATGGATGCTCATGAACAGCCCCACTGATACAGGCCTTTCTGAAAGTGGAAGAGGGGCCAGGTGTGATGCCCCCAAGCTACCTGTCAATATTCTGCCTATTTTCATGATCTTGCCATGTAGTGCTTCATTGGCTGTCCGCAGGATCCTGATCTTGCCATTCATTGACTTGTCTGTATGTTCCTGCTGTGTAATGCTTGACCTGTTTAATGATTTTGGACCTATTCTATGTTTTTTGCTGAGTGATGTTCCTTTTGACCTCTTTTTAACCTGTGTTTTAATGGTGTAGACACTGTAGAGGTTTCCCACAGTTCTCTCCCTCATTATATTGTTTGCAGGTGTTTTTTTTTTTTCATTTTGATCTTGCTGGGCTGATTTGTGCTCTTAGGAATTCCTGTAGTGTCTCGGTTTGCATGCGTTTCAGTCTGGGAAAATTGGCCTGGGAAGATTTGACAGCCTGGATGTTAATTAGCATGTAAAGATTCAAATTGAGAGGAGGGCTTATGAGGGTAACATAAATGCTTGTAGTTTTGCTCTTTAGTTCTAGCAAGGATAATCCTTGCTTCTGTTTGCCATTTTGTTTCTTCTTTACAACAGCTCTACAGCAGGCTTGACATCTCTCAATTCTGCCAATACTAGCAGAACTAAAAAGTATGTAAGGACATCCCACTTTCTTCTGTTCTTCCTAGGAAGATGCAGGTGTTTGCCACAAAAAAATCCCCATTATTTTTCTGGGGAGTTCTCACATATCCTTCTGGGGAGGGAACCTAGAGCATTATGTTTTCATATTTATTTGAGGCTGGCAGGTCAGGGGTTGGTGGTGGGCAGACTGTGGGCTTTGTAACCCTGGTGGAGGTGCTTTGACATTTCCTGGCACTGTTTCATGGCCCCCCTAATGCTCCTTGGAGGGACTACTACCCAAATCGTTGAAGGCCTCCCATCCAAATATTAGCCAGGGTCAGCCCCATTTAGCTTCTGAGATCTGATAGGATTGGGCTTGCCTGGACTATGCAAGGCAGGGCAGGGATGAGTTGCTCTTCCATCACCAGCTCTTCTTCTTCTTCAACTTCAAAAGCTTTCACATGACCCAGGGAAGAAATCTCCTGGCACATCTCCTTCACCTGCAGCAGGGCTAAAAGCTCTGAGTTGGGAAATTCCCAGCGTGGGTTAAAGTAGTGCTTGTGGAGGGACCTCAGTGAAGGTATAATGCCACAGAGCATAATGCCCTCCAGAGTATCTGTGTCCTCCAGGGCAGGGGTAGTCAACCTGTGGTCCTCCAGATGCCCATGGACTTCAATTCCCATGAGCCCCTGCCAGCATTTGCTGGCAGGGGCTCATGGGAATTATAGTTCATGAACATCTGGAGGACCACAGGTTGACTACCTCTGCTCCAGGGGCTCTGATCCCTGTCATCTGGAGATCTGTCATTCCAGGAACTCTCCAGACCCGAGCTGGAAGTTGGCAATCCTAGCTGGTGCTGAGATCTTGTTGCCGACTGTCACTTCTCATTACACCTCTTGCAGCGAGGGATTCGGCTTTTGCAGTCTGCTCCCCCCTTCAGAAGAAGTGACAGGCAATTCCATGTTTCCTCACCAGATGTGCTAAAATAGTCTGTTTATGAAATGTGTGCCTAAAGTTTACTCCCTTGGGAGGTCTCAAGAGGAATTTCCCGAGCCACAAATGCATCCCTGGTGAGCTGTCGCCATCTGTTCAGATCATCCGAGGGGGGCCCGGATCTCTTTCTGTGCAAATGTGCAGGAGCATTTTGCTAATGATGCTCCAACACAAAGCAGAAGCCTCCCAGACTTCAATTTTGACGCACATCTACGACTCATTAGAAGCTTATTGCGAAAGACGCTGCTAGTAATTGAACGCCCACCTGCAACCTGTGCTGGAGCGTGGCAACAATGACATTATAATAATTCCTTCATTTACCCTCTAATTTATCTCCATTTGGCCCTTGGAAAACAGAAGCCGCCACCTCTTCAGTTTGATTAAGCGCAAAATTATGATCACTCCTCTCCACTGGGTCAATCTACTGCCATTGCTGAAGAAAATGGGAATGTTGGCCATTAGTTATTTGTATTTGCTATTGAGCTTCAGGGAGGGAGAGTGGCATGGTGTAGCTTGATCTCATCAGATCTTGGAAACCAAGTAGGGCTGGTGCTTGGAAGGGAGACCACCAAGGAAGATTCTGCAGAGGGGGGCAATGGCAAACCACCTCTGCTTGCCTTGGAAGCCCTTGCTGAGATTGCCATAAGTCAGCTTCACACAAGCAATGAGCTGCAGGGCGAGATCTGCAGATTCGGGGTGGGAGGGAAGCATGCAGCATGGGTTGCTTGGGAACTCATAACTTTAGAATTAATGATGGGCACAAACTGTCACAATTTTTTAAGGGCTAAATGAACTGATTCAGTTTGTGAAGTGCTAGAGACAGGTCTTTGGGAGAGGCCAGGGCAATAAGACCTAGGCCCTCCCCCTGCAGAACCAGTACAATGTACAGGATACCCAGCAAACCAGTACAATCCAAAAGTGTCCAGCAGAATCCAGTGCCATCGTGGCAATGCCAGCTCAACAGAATTTCTGTCTAGGACGGAATAACACTCCTAGCAAAAGGACGGGCAAGTTGCAAGGCCAACAGAACCAATGCAATGTCCTTGTGCCCAGCAGAACACAGTGCCATTGTGGCAATGCCGGCTCATCAGGACTGATGTGAGGTACAGCTTCACAATCCAAGCAAGGGTTGCATCGGATTTTGTGAGCCCTGTACAAGAAAATGGGAAGTGGACACAAAGTGCAAAGGAGAAATGTCAAAGGCTTACACAGATAGAATCAACTGATTGTTGTGGGTTTTCCAGGCTGTGTGGCTGTAGTCTGGTAGTTTTAGTCCCTAAAATATCACCAGTAACTGCAACTGGCATCTTCATAGACACTGATGCCAGCCACAATTACTGGTAAAAAGGCGCAACAACCCACAACAACCATCTCTGTGAAACCTTGGAAAGCTGATGATGATTAGGTAAACCATATGAAGCTGAATGGATCAAAAGTGGGACACAGCATAGGGCACTGTGATAATGTATTAGAGAAGAGCCCAATTTATGTCATCTTAACTTTTAAATTGGCACTTCCAGTAAAAAGCCTCTCAGGTAGGCAGGCCAAGAAAGGTCTCTGCTTCAGATCCTGGAGAGCTGCTACTGCCTGTCTAAGTAGATGACTACTGGCCAAATAGACCAGTGAAGAAAATCAGTATGTTAGCTTTTGATAGTCCTCATGGAAGTGGTCAAAATACAGTGGTAGATCACATGTTTTATATAGAGGAGATCTTGGCATGAATCCCTGGCAGCTTCCTTGAAGGGTCTCAACCTGGCAAGGGTTCTGGGAGATCTCCCACTATTGTCATTGATCTCCAGACAACCAAGATCCATTCCCTTGGGGAAAAAAACATCTGATTTGGAGGGTGGACTTCAGGAGGTATTCTGCACGGAGCCAAATAGAACAGTTTAAAAAACAACCGTTTAAACCGCTTTATTATATTACAATCGTTGTTCTGCATTGAATATAGTCTGTTGAAAAACTACGTTGCAATGCTCTCTGCATGAAACAATTCATGGCCCTGCCCCCTGTAGTTTTGTCAACTCTGCATTGTTCTCTAATGCAGTCACTAATCTGCATAAATAAGAAGCTTCTCTGCATGACTAATAGAGTGCCTGAGACAGGCAGGAGAGAAATGAATAGGTGAAAAGCCACTTTCAGAAACAACGCTTTAAAGATGCTTAAAACACCGAAGAGGCAGTTCACCATGCAGAGCAAAATCAGTTTTGCAGAGTAAATTCACTCTTCTGTGCAGAGATCAGAAAAGCAACTATGTATTTAGAGAGTTTTCATCAGCGTTTCCATCATGCAGAAGAGCTCCAGGGCATCACACCCTGCTTCCCAAACCATGCCTTCCCCAGGCTCCATCGCACCAAATCCCCAGGTATGACCCATATCATATCTGGCTCCCCTGGCCTGGTGGCAGGTGTTATAAAAAACCTCCTTGAGAGCTGCTTCGAGAGCTGCTCAAAAGCTTCAAAAGGTGCCACCAGCCCGGTCAGGCAATTCTGAACTCGGTGCCTAAACTATCCGACTCACTGTAATACTAGGTAGGGGCACACTAAGAAGAGTAGCTGCTTGTATATGCTGAGTGCTGGAAATGTCCAGCCAAGGCATCTCACATCGCAGGTATGTGAAGACAACAATTGTTCTTTCTTGGATAGTTAAAGGAGATGAGAAGGAACAAGCTGGACAAATGCTCTGCTTGATTTGCTGTGATTCCAAAATGGAATCTTTGGAAAAGCCCTGGAAGTTTGGTTGGTAGTATTGTCCTTGGGACTGTGGGTGGGACTGGGTGCTCCCCCCACCCAGTGACCTCTCATTGTCAGCAGCATGGGAGCAGGTGGAACCAGGTGGCCACACAGGAGCAGAAAAGAGGAGACTAGGACGGGCCCGGTGTATCTCATCTGCTACATCTGTCCACAAAACTGTCGACAGTGTATAAACATGCAACGAGGGGACAGCACCAAGCTACTTTAAAAAATCGAAAGAATAAAATAGATTTGTTTAGAAGAGAGAAAACTTTGTATAGACAGAGAGGCAGGGGAGAGGGAAGAGACAGTCTAACTGTTGTTCTGCATTCATTCTGTCTGTTTTAGAGGCAAGAAGGGAGACAGTGGGCTCAGTTGAGCCAATCAGGACACAGGTGAAGACTATTTGAAAAAAATATTATGAAATTCCTAATCTATCTATGCTAAATACACATCTCCTCCAATGCCCCTTGCAGGATATTCTTCAGGTGCTCTTGATTTATGCACACTGCAGATCTTGCAGATTCCAACAGAAACACAGGATGGCTCAGCAACATCCCTCTGCCAAACTCAGGTCCAGGTTGTATGGATAGCCCCGGATGGGTCCTGGGGGAGGGAGAGGGGAGAACCATATCCACATGCCACCTCGGGCAGGGGGGTGTTTGGGAGCGAACCGGCTAAACAAAGCAGGCAGTGAGCTGCGAAAATCAGGACCGCGTTTGATTTATAACCCAGCAAAATAAAATTATGGTTTGTCAGGCGAGTTTTGTCATTCCCATTACTCACACGGAGTTTGATTATTTTTTAAAAAATAATTACCATAATTATGGAAACACTCCGAGAGTGAAAACGGCACTGGAATAATGAAGGAAACATAGGCAAACCAAAGTGCCATAAATTCATGCTAAGTTGGACGGGAGCGACAGGTCACTGTGAAGGATGACCCCCTTCGTGCAGGGACTCCTCTAGAATTAGCATCATGGTCAGGAGTCACTTATAAACTTATTGTGCCCCCATGCGTCCAGTGCTTGGTATTGCACTAGATCCACTGCTAAGTATTACCTCACTTACTTAATAGGTGGGAGATGCCAATGTGCCACTTTCCATTTGATGCACCAGACACGGATGGCCCGTTTCCTTTGCTAGCATGCCCGTTTCGTTTACTTCTTCAGAGGCATTTCTGCACCACTTTTGTTTTTACCTTGCACACCAGTTTTATGCACAAACAGGCATCAATTTTTAACAATATTATCGCTAGCAAATTTTATTATGAGGGATGGGGCAAAAAGAAATCGGCACTTTCATTCCGAATGGGGAGAACCCGTGGCTGAAAGTAGAGTTTGCAAATCGGTGCATTCATGTGGGGGCATTCTTATGTTACATCCCACCTTTCTTCCATCACAGAATTTAGGTAAGGTTTCATTGGGTCCCCATAAGGTCTTTGGTCCAGGCATCATTCAGAATAGAACTAGACCTGTTTAGCTTCAAGAAGGTGGCTGTGCAGGATACTTTTGTGAGTCATGTGCAGGGATCTTATGCGTTCACATATGCTCAGAGTCTTCACACCACTGATGTTTCTGCCTTACTCAGTCTGTTCATTTGGCCTACATATGCTCTATACCAGGGGTAGTCAAACTGCGGCCCTCCAGATGTCCATGGACTACAATTCCCAGGAGCCCCCTGCCAGCATTCGCTGGCAGAGGGCTCCTGGGAATTGTAGTCCATGGACATCTGGAGGGCCGCAGTTTGACTACCCCTGCTCTATACTAACACACTGGCTAATTAGTGCTGACACATAGTACTGCTAACACTCAACAGAGGAACGGTTGATTTCTCTTTAGATATCAATTTTAAGATCTGCATTTTCTTATTATGGCACAAGCTTTGGCAGGGTCAGGCACATATGTCCAGAAGGTTACTTTCAGTAGACATGTATGCATGGATAGGGTAATCTGGAGATGCAAAATCTCTCTTACGATTGTCTGAAGAGTTAAAAAATATATATACGAAGTTTAGAACATGGACCATTCATGTCTGTCTGAACTGGTGATGATATGATTAGCAGCCTGGAGTCATGGTTAAGAGTGATGGCCTCTAATCTGGAGAACTGGGTTTGATTCCCCATTCCTTCTCCACAAGCAGTGGCCTGGGCCCATCACAGTCCTCTCAGAGCCCTCTCAGACCCATTTACCTCACAGGGTGTCTGTTGTGGGGAGAGGAAAGGGAAGGTCATTGTAAGGTGCTTTGAGACTCCCTTGGGTAGTGAAAAGTGGGTACAAAAACCAAGCTCCTCTTTTCTTATTATTGTTGAATGGCAAGGTTAGCACTTGTTGTGATTAGGGTTACTAGGGCCTATTCTGCACACAATAGATAAAGCAATCTCAATGCACTTTAGAAGTAGATTTTACTGTTCTGCACAGGAAAATTCAGCTGCCAAAGCACAGTGGAAGTGCATTATCCTGTGTGTGCAGACTAGGCCTAGGTCTCCCTAACCACAAGCAGGGGATGGGTTCTTTTTGCCAGATCCAGGTTGGGAGAATCCTGAGTTTGGAGGTGGAGCCTGGGGAGGATAGGAACCTCATTGGGTCACAATACCATAGAGTCTGCCCTCTAACATAGTGATCCCCAACCTGTGGGCTGCGGTCCACATGTGGTCCTTCGACTAATTGGAGGTGGGCCCCGAAGGATGCCTTCTCCCCCCCCCAGCCCTTTACTTCATCCCCCCCCCAGCCCTTTACAACACACTTCATTGTTGTGGTGTGTCTGTATCTTATTTTGAAGGGATGTTTAAACATTACCATAGCGACCAGAGAGCGTTAGGGCAGCGGTTGAGAGTAGAGGAGTAAACTACCCCCCCCCACCGGGCCTCAGTAAAAGGCGTTGAGTGGTCCCCGGTGAGTGGTCCCTGGCGTTGAGTGGTCCCCGGTGATAAAAAGGTTGGGGAACACATCCATTTTCTCCAGAGGAATTGATCTCTGTAGTCTGGAGATGAGCTGTAATTCCAGCGGATCTCCCCCAAAATTATTTGTTTTCCATGCAGAGAGATTTGCAGCTGGGTTTTCCTTTACGAAACAGGAAAAATCAACTTCTAAAGTGTATTGAAAGTGCATTATTCAATGTGCGTGAAATGAGCCAGAGTTGTTTTGTCTACCTCTGGTTTCCTTCTTTGTTCTCACAAGTGGATGAAATCATTGCATCTTAAAGATCAAGGCAGTGGCAAAGTGAATGGTTCTTCCATGACTGCTTTTTTGGTGTTTTTTTTTTTTTTTGTGTGTACTCCTATATAAGGATCCACATTTACACATTTACACCACTTCCTCCCTCAGGACTTGGGGGTGAGACTTGAGAACTGGTGCTGATCCTCAGTACCAATAGGTCTTTTGTGTTTGTGTTTGTGTATGTGTGTGTAGTCACAGTCAACTTATGGCAATCATGTAGGGCAGGGGTAGACAAACTGGATCCCTCCAGATGTCTCATGAGCCCCTGCCAGTGAATGCTGGCAGGGGTTCATGGGAATTGTAGGCCATGGACATCTGGAGGGCCACAGTTTGCCCACCCCTGGTGTAGAGTTATCAGAGCAAGGGAGTTTCAGAAGTGGTTTGCCATTGCATAGAAACCATAGTATTATTTGGCAGTCTCTCATCCAAATACTAACCAAGGCTAGCATTGCCAACTCTGGGTTGGGAAATACCTGGAGATATTGGGGGCAGGGATGGGAGTGGGTGGGATTTGAGGCAGGGAGGGACCTCAGTGAAATATAATGCTATGGAGTCCCCCCTCCAAAGCAGCCATTTTCTCCAGGAGAACGTATCTCTTTAGTGTGGAGATGAGCTACAATTCTAGGGGATCCCCAGGCCCCACCTGGAGACTGGCATCACTAACCAAGACCAACTCTGTTTAGCTTCTGAGATCTGACTAGAGCTAGCTAGTTTAGTCTAGCCAATAAGTATCCTCACGAGATCTTTCCACAACACACCTGAGGAAAGAGTACCCCTCTGAACCTCTAAATTGGAAGTGTAATTTACCTCAGAATTGACCAGCCATTATAGAATTACCACAAGTTTGCACTTAATTCTCTGGCCACTTGGTTATCAGAGCTTGCCCTGTTATAGTGGAGTACGGAACAAGACTTAGTGCTCTAATACCCATAAAATGAATGCATTCCCATAAAGAGGACAGTTTATTTTTTTAAAAAATTAAGTTTGCAATTTCCCTGTCAATAGAGACTAGTCCCTCATGGCTGTCTTCCTCACCTGCAAATAAGTGAGCCATATATGACCCCTTTCGTTACCTCTTGTGAGGCAAGTACAATCCACTGTAGCTTAGCCTGGTCCTTTCAGTGGTGGCCCCAGGGATATAGGGCAGAATTCAAAAGACTGATAGAGGCTGGGTGAGCAAGCATTCCTTGTTTCATTTATTTGTATATTTGTTTAAATGCTTGTTGATGGTTTTGCTTCTCCACATGGCACTGCTAGTTCCATAGATTTCTTTGTATTTCATAAACTTTATATACAGTACTGATGTATATCACCTATACACATGTACGATGCAGATTTAATTAATGCACAAATAATGTTAATGAGGACATACATGTTATGAAGAAAAACTGGTGCAAGGAATCATCATAATACATATTTTTTTTATCATGAATCCAATACTCTGCAGGGGGGTATTTTAGTTGTGTTATGTCGCCGTATATGTCTTGGATGTTGGTTTCTGTCAGGATATTGTTGTATTTTTAGGGGCAGTTTATTGGGATTTTTATTGAATGTAACCCGCCATGAGACTTCCGGGAGTGGTGGGCTAAAAGTCAAATAATAACCACCACCACCACCCAAATGGAGATTTACTGGATGAAAAGGCATGACTGAGAAATTCAAAAGCACCCTAATTTAAAATCCTTCCTAGCTGTCCAGGCCATCTTAATTTTACACCCTCAATGGTGTTCACATATTCTTGTTTGTTCTGTAGAAAGCCTCAAGAAAGTTGAGCGTAATGTTAGCGTTTCTGCAAAGGGCACAGCATCTTTGACCTGAGAGGACAAGAACTGTGCCAACCTGAAAATGTATAGCTCGTGTTTGCTTGCCTAATTTCTTTAAAAACAAAACTTGCAACCGTAAAAACGGGGGGGGGGGGAGTTCTGGCACCGGGCAATGCTGCTGTTCTATGAGAACTGACTGTTTAGTGCGGTGCAAAAATAACCAGAGCCCGCACGTACAAAAATCTCGTACAAAAATCAGCAAATGACTTCATTACGCTTTCCATGATTCATGGAACTTGCCAAACGTAAAATATGGTCACCATTTCCAGACACTTGAAAGGCCTTTTGAGATGGCTTTCATTTTTTTTAACAAACAAACAGCCCCTAAGCAAGTCTACACAGACACAAGTCCCATTTTATTCAGTAAGGCTGACTCCTGGGAATGTATTCTTGGACTAAAAGCACTCTGGTGTGTTGGCAGGGTTTGAATATGCAGAGAGAGGCTGCTTAAAGAATAAAATAGTTTTTTATTTATAAAGAGAAACAACTATGTATAGAAAAAGGAGAGAAGAGGCCGAACTATCTAGCTAGTAGTTGTCTACAGCCATTCTTCTGTTGTTCTGGAAGCAAGCGGGGAGGAAGGGGAGGAGCAGGAAGTTCCCTGTTGGGCCAATCAGGACACAAGAGGAGATAATTTGAAAAAATTCTTGGAAGTTCCTATTCTAACTATGCTGAACACACATCTTATCTGATGCCCCCTGCAGGATACTCCCTATATTCTGCTCAATTATGCACACTGCAGATTGTGCATATTCCAACATGATGAAAGTTCCCTCTTCACCTTCTGGGAAGACAAGCAGAGGCTCCCGCAATCCACCAACCTCTAGCCAAACTCACATATACTCACGGATCTGGCAAGAACCCCAGGCACATACCTAAGGAAATGTTCCAGCTGAGCAAGACCCCATCCCAAATGGGTGTGCCACAAATGGTTGTGCCACAGCATCACAGGAGGATGTTGCCTCTGAGGAGGGTGTGTGGCTTGTTTGATTTTAGAAAACCTTGATGGTAGACCAAACCAGGGACAGAATTGCAGGAGGAAGTGGGGGGAAAATCCTTAAATGCTCCATTGATTTGCTTATTATGGCAAAAAGTATTTAAGTGTATAGAACTCTTAATTTATTTACTTTCTTCATTCATATCTGAGGTTGCCATATCTGGTGGTTTCCTGGCATTACGAGTGATCTCCTGCCAAGAGACAGTTGTTCACCTGGAGAAAATGATCATTTTGGAAGATGGACTCTGTCATTCCACACCTTTGAAGTCCCTTTCCACTCCAAACCCCACCCTCCTCAGGCTCTACCCCCCAAATCTCCAGGGATTTCCCAACCTGGAGCTGGCAACTCTGTACCGTCCTGGAAGACCCAGGGAAACTTTATCTCCTAAGATCTGGGAAGATAAGCAAGGCTGTCCAAGCCCTAAGGTGTTGCCATAAATGAGCTATGACTTGATACCACGTTCTCCCTTATTCTACTCTCCTCCCATTTTAGCCTCACAACAACCCTGTGAGGTAGGTAGGTAGATTAGACTGAAATGTGAGCCTGATTCAATGCTTCCTCTGCAGGATTCCAAGGGAGAGTGGGAACTGGAACCAGGGCCTCCCACATCTTCTCCTGACCCTCCCACCATTACTTAGGGTTGCCAGTTTCAGAATGAGGAAATTCCTGGAGATCTTTTTGGTGTGGAGCATGAGAAGGCATCTCAGCAGGGTATAATGGCTAACAGACCTCCCTCCGAAATGACCATTTCCTCCAAGGATCACTGTACACTGAAGCTCAGGCTGGTTCTAGCTCAGTCCTACCAGTTTTGTAGGGTCTTCTTGGCTCCCCCTCTTGCCTTTTGTCCCTTAGTGCAGTGGTCCCCAACCTTTTTATCACTGGGGACCGATCAACGCTTGACAATTTTACTGAGGCCCTGGGGGGGTAGTCTTTTACTGAGGGACATTGCCATCTCCGCTTGAGCCCCTGCTCCACTTGCTATCCCCCACGTGCCTCTGACTTCCCGCCACCCACTGGGGGATGCTGCCAGCAGCAGCTGAGCAGTACCACACTGAGGGGGAGCCCCAGCCATGGCGGTCACCAGAGAGCACCAAAGGTGTGCTGGCGGCAGAGTGGCAGGGCAGCCCCCGAGGCAGCAGCCGGGGAAGAGGATGAGGGGGAGCTGCGGCCTGGTACCGACTGATCCACAGCCCGGTCCCGGTCCCTGGACCAGGGTTGGGGACTGCTGCCTTAGTGGGTTCTGAGAAGACCAAGGGCCAAGGCCACCCACACAGCTTTATGGCCAAGCCTGAGTGAGCTAGAACGTGGGTCTCTCACAGCAGAACAGGACTAGAAATATTTGTGCATCAGAGTAACACACATGAGAACAGAACAGGGGTTGACAGGTCCCTCCCCAGCCCCCGGCAAGGGATGAAGGGGTAGAGTTGTTGGATCCAGGTTAGGAAAGTCTAGGGGATTTGTGAATGGAGCCTGGGAAGAGGTGGGTATACTGATATTGAGTCCAGCCTCCAAAACAGCCATCTTCTCCAGGCAGACTGACCTCTGCAGTCTGGAGAGGAGCTGTAATTCTGGAAGATTCCCCGGTCCCTTCACATTATTGATGATGGTGGTGATGATAGCCATTCAGTCACGGCTGATTCTTGGCACTCCTTTGGCTCAGCTCTCTTCACAACTTCTGCTCTTGCACCGCTTTTTAAGGTTGCAGAATGCCCTGGCCAGCCTCAATAATGCTTCAGGGGTTTCTCAACCATAAAAAGGTTGAGAACGGCTGGTATGGAGGGACTGCATCCGTTTCATTAAATGCATTGCCACCCTTAAATTTTGTTGGGCTTTCCACAATTTGTTGTGATCCACAATTTGTTGTGATCCGTGCAGTCAAAAGCTTTCTTGTAGTCAATGAAGCAGATGCAAACATCCTTCAGTTATTCCCGTGACTTCTCCAAAATCCAGCCTCACATTATGACCTGCCTTCAAAGAGGTGGCACCAGCTGTAAGCCCCCATGATCTTCCGAAGCTCTTTGCTCTTCGGGTGAAATACCTGATGAGAATAACTACACTGGCTCCTTTGGTGTAGTGGTTAAGAGTGCGGACTTCTAATGTGGCATGCCAGGTTCGATTCTGCACTCCCCCACATGCAACCAGCTGGGTGACCTTGGGCTCGCCACAGCTCTGATAAAGCTGTTCTGACCGGGCAGTGATATCAGGGCTCTCTCAGCCTCACCCACCCTACAGGGTGTCTGTTGTGGGGAGAAGAAAGGAAAGGTGATTGTAAGCCGCTTTGAGACTCCTTCAGGTAGGGAAAAGTGGCATATAAGAACCAACTTATCTTCTTCAGTAATATCAGGGCTCCCTCAGCCTCCCCTACCTCACAGGGTGTCTGTTGTGGGGAGAGGAAAGGGAAGGCGAACGTAAGCCACTTTGAGCCTCCTTCAGGTAAAGAAAAGCAGCATAAAAGAACCAACTCTTCTTCTTCTTCTTTGTTGGGCAGGGGCAGGGACAGGGATGGGGACGACTTCAATTCGATTTCACTCTCAAGCCCCAAACAGCCGAGAAATGTATTTTGCGAGCTTCACCGCCATCTGGTGGTGAGTTCGATACCCTTGTGAAGTCTCAAAAGTGGAACGTTCGCTCCATTCATCTTCAGTAATTGAATATAAGCTGCGGGGGGAGGGGGGAGTGCTCTGTGGGGCAGCGGGAGGTGAAATGGGAAAGCATTTCTAGCTGTCTTTTCAGATTTAGTCTGCCTTTATCTCGAGCTATTTGGAATGTCATAGGGAGTGAATGAAGATGTGTTGCCTATTCGCAAAGAGAGGAGTGTTTCTTGGAATGTATATTAAGGGCTTGCTTACATCGGGGGCAGGAGGGGTGAAGCCACAGGAGTAAAGAAACCAACAGATTTGGGTCTGTAAGAAACAAGAAAGTCGGGGGGGGGGGAAGCCTTGTGTAGTTTTTTTTTTCCCCTGTACAGGCATTTATAAGTATTACTTACGGCAGACTTTCCCAACTTTTTTTACTCTCCAGGCTTCAAGCAACCCCAGAAGCAGCATGATCATGCAGAATATGGCTGGGAAGCATAGCTGTATACACCTACGCACGGCCCCTCCCCATTCCAGTCTACAGGTAACAGTTGCATGGATCACTGTGGCTAGGTGTTCCAGGGCCAGGAAGGGCACTGGTAGCTTGGCTTGGTGGAGGTGGTAGATTGCTTGCCGTGCTAATTTGTGACCAAGGCTTCCATTGTGAGGGAAGCATCCAGGATCAAGCCCAGGTTCCCTGCAGAGTGAGCCATTGAGAGCTGCATATCATCCAGGGTGGGCAGATGCGCTTCCTCACTTAGGCCCTTCCTGCCCAGCCACAGGACCTCTGCCTTTGAAGGATTGAGCTTCAGACAAGTCTACTTGAGCCACCTCATCACTGCTTCCAGGCAGCTGGCTAATGTTTCTGGGGGAGAGTCAGGGTGGCCATCCATCAGGAGGAAGAGCTGGGTGTCATCTACATATTGATGATGATCCGGCCCGAACTTCCGTACCAGTTGTGCAAGAGGGCGCATGAAGATGATGAATAAAATAGGAGAGACTGCTCCACAAGTGAGCTGTCAGCAGTTTGATGTTCTCTCTCCTATTGCAACCCTCTGTCCATGACCCCTGAGGAAGGAGATCAGCCACTGAAGGTCTGTCCCACATATTCCGGCATCGATGAGGCGGCGAGCTAGTAGTTCTTGGTCGACTGTGTCGAAGGCTGCTGAAAGGTCTAGTAATATCAGCAATGCTGACCCACCTTGGTCCAACTGGTGATGAAGGTCATCTGTCAGAGGGACTAGAGTGGTCTCTGACCCATGGCCAGGCCAGAAACCTGACTGAGATGGATCTAGGACCAAAGCTTCTTCCAGGAATGCCATTAATTGATTTGCCACAGCCCTTTCTACCATTCTCCCCAGAAACCCTAATTGCAAGATGAGTCAGTAGTTATCGGGCTCTCATGGGTCTAAAGATTTTTTTTTTTCATTACCGGGTGTACCACTGCTTTTTCCAGTCCCTTCCAAAAACAGTTAGGAGTAATCCTTTTCTAAAAAGTTATCAATACAAAGTCAAACAAAGACAAAGTGTAACAATAAAGGAATGGAAATTTAAAATGTAAAACAGAAGGACACAAAACGCTCAGAATGAATTCAAATGTCCTCTTATCCGTCAGTCCTAATCATTTTGATTTTGTTTCTCGTGTGTGCTGATCGAACCCACAATTCTTCATTTCTGTGCCATTTTTCGCTCCTGAAACCACATCCCCACCCGTAAATTATATGCATTTTCAGCATCATTGGTGTACTAATAAATCAGCATTACTTGTGGATTATTCATAGAAAAGCCATTCGGTATCAAAATGCTGTACAACTGGCATATAAAAACGATACACTGTGCAAACAAATTTACAAAATCAACAGGAGAAACCTGGGATCGGGAGCCATGGGGGAATATATATATATATATGTATTATGAAGCAATGAAATGAACATTCATTTTCCCCCATTAAATAGCACTAAAGGACTGAGCTGAGTTTTTTAAAGCCAACTATTACCTGAATCAGAGCCTCTTGTGGCGCAGAGTGGTAAGGCAGCAGACATGCAGTCTGAAGCTCTGCCCATGAGGCTGGGAGTTCAGTCCCAGCAGCTGGCTCAAGTTTGACTCAGCCTTCCATTCTTCTGAGGTTGGTAAAATGAGTACCCAGCTTGCTGGGGGGTAAACGGTAATGACTGGGGAAGGCATTGGCAAAGCACCCCGTATTGAGTCTGCCATGAAAACGCTAGACATGACCCAGTGATTGCACATGGGACACCTTTACCTTTACCTTTATTACCTGAATATAGATATATGAGGAAACTGCCTGGAATAGGAACCATATATGTGGGTTCTGTTACCCCATTGCTCATTTTACCCACACCTTACACCTTTGATGTGGAGAAGGGAGCTGAAATAGAATTTTAGTAGAAGGTATTTTATTAGAAGGTAAAGAAGAGATGGTTTTTATACCCCCTCCTTCTCTACCAGAAGGAGTCTCAAAGCAGCTTACAATCACTTTCTCTTCCTCTCCGCACAACAGACGTCCTGTGAGGGAGGTGGGCTGAGAGAGCCCTGACATGACTGCTCTGTGAGAACAGCACTATCAGGATTGTGATGAGTCCAAGGTCACCCATCTGGCTGCATGTGGAGGTGCGGGGAATCAATTTCTAATCAATAGATTAGAAGCTGCCGCTCTCCACCACTACACCAAGCTGGCTCCTGATCCCATTTTGGGGGGAAAGGAAAGATATAAATATTGAAAACAGAGATACCGGGTTGGATACTCTGAGTTTTTTCAAGGGGAGGGAGTCCCTTTGACCACTGAAAAGTCTGTGCTTGGGATCTGGAAGCCGAGAAGGATGAAGGCTGCATGGGTTGGAAGATCTGTGAGACAGATGAGTAAAAGGTCAACAAGAAAGTCAGGGGGACCAGCAACGGTGTTTCTGAAGCAGCTACCATGTTAACCAGTTACACCAAAAGGAGCAGGGATGCCAGTCTCCAGGTAGGTTCTAGGGGTCCCCTGGTTTTACAGCTCATCTCCTGGCAATAGAGGGGGGACTTCATAGCATCATACTCCATTGAGGTCGCTCCCCACCCCAAATCCCAACCACTCCCAGCTCCACCCCCAAAGTCTCCAGGTATTTCCCATCCCAGAGCTGGCGACCCTAAAAAGGAGTCGTAGGGCACATTGAAGGCCAACATGTTTTTGTTCTGGCTTTACTTTTCAGGTACAGGAGCTCAAGAAAAACTCCTTTGTCTTTAAGGTGCTAGTCTTTTAAAATGCTATGTATTATGATCCAGTGCCATCTAGTGGGTATAAATATTCAGCTTGTCACCTTAGCACTGTAGCAATTGTTATGAACTAGCAGAGCACTTGGAATTGATGGCATATTCTTGCGAAAACCTGTGTCAACACTCGGGTTTGAATCCCCAGAATTGGGTGATCTTGGGCCAGTTACATTCTCTCTGCCTAAGCCGGGCTTTCTCCACAGCCCTGGAAGGGTTTCTCGAAAGGGAAGGCTTTGAAGGAATTGGGTGTGCCACAGCATCTGATCGTTCTGATGTACAACCTGTCCTCTGGATAAAACATCACTGTTAGGACAGAATATGGAGAAACAGAATGGTTTCTGATTGGCAAAGGGTCAGATAGGGAACCATTTTATTTCCCTGTCTCTTCAGTCTGTACGCAGAACCTATAATAAGGAAGACTGGATTAGATTGAGACGAAGGTGGTGTGAAAATTGTTAGAAGGAACATTAACACTCTTGAGATATGCAGGGGATCCCACATGATCGGCCGAAAATGGTTAAAGTGGAAAATGCCTCAAGGACTCATCTGTTTCAGTTTGAAAACCGGGGTTTCCATTCACAGTTTTCTGAACTTGGGATGAAATTGGGATCCTCTTTTTCCTAACTAGAATAATGAAACTCAACAGTAACACGATCATAACAATGTATGCCTGTTCTTGCATCAAAACGTTGTTTGCTATCTCATGCTTCCTTGAAAGATTCAGCCAATTGTGTATTGTTGATGTGATAGTGTGAATTTTGTTAATAATCATCTTATTCAAACTGTTTTTATCACATGATACCTGCCCTGAGTCAACCAAGAAGGGCAAGTTATAATAGTAATAGTAATAGTAATAGTAATAGTAATCGTAATCGTAATCATAATCGTAATCGTAATCGTAATCGTAATCGTAATCGTAATCGTAATCGTAATCGTAATCGTAATCGTAATAGTAATTAGCTAGTCTGTTCTAGCTACCTGTTAGGGTGTATACTAACCAGAGAACTGGGCTAGAATCAGTGGGACCAGTGTTCAGACCTCTACACTCAAAACCTGCAAGCCTGACTGCAAATTCTATGCTGCTGCCATTAAGATGCACAATAACTTCAGAGGGAAATAAATCTTTGTACATTTTTATAATATTCATAAGTTTGCAAATTGCATATAAATTACTGTTTAATTATGATTCTATGATTCTTAATTTTAAATGCATTCACTATTTACCCTGCATCTTGATAGCCCAGTGTTTATTGTACTGGTCTAAATGACTGTAAATAAAGTGTTGCTATCACTGTTGCAAGCCTGATTGTTAATTGTCACTGAGGAAGGATTCACGGAACCTCAGACTGTAACCGGTGCAAATTTGACTTTGACTCCTGTTTTGACTTCTGTCCTTGAGGAAGCTGATGAGTGAAGCTGTTCTGGTCACTCTTCTGCTTTGAAGATTTACATTCCTGCTGCCTACAGCTCCAATCTCTGCACTGTCATGAAGTTTGTTGAGTGACTGGGGCCAGTCACACACTTTCAGCTAACTGAACCCCCAGGATTATTGGAAGGATTACACAGGGAGCTCCTTGAAAGAATGGCAAGATAAAAATGACTAGACTGGTAGATGGGTGTCATGATGTCACTCAGAATGAGGGGAGAGCTTTCTTAACTGGTCCCCTGGTACATTACACCAACCAGAGATTATGGTAAGGATTCTTCAGTTCCCGAGCTTTTTGCAACTGTCCCTGAGTTAAATGGTACTTCTTGATTTTGGGACACAAATTGGGGGCATGTGCACTCAAAGGCAGGCACAACAAATTGATTCTCAAGGTAGAGAAGACTTCATTGCAGTATAGAGGGAATCCAGCCCTTTAGCCAGAAATTTGAATTTATTGACACAAACATTTGTCTTTTAAACCTTTTGAGCAGTTATTCGTGATTGCATATGCATACATTCCATAAACCAGGGGTAGTCAAACTGCGGCCCTCCAGATGTCCATGGACTACAATTCCCAGAAGCCCCTGCCAGCAAATGCTGGCAGGGGCTTCTAGGAATTGTAGTCCATGGACATCTGGAGGGCCGCAGTTTGACTACCCCTGCCATAAACCCTCGTATTGCCATTGGACATTAAAAAACCTTTGTCATGGGTACACACTATCCATTGCACAAGTTTTGCACAATACTTCAAAAAGGACGTGGACAAAATGGAGAGGGTGCAGAGGAGAGCAACGAGGATGATACAGGTCCTGGAAACCAAGCCCTAAGAGGAAAGGCTGAGGAACTTGGGAATGTTCACCCTGGAGAAGACGAGGCTGAGAGGGCACATGAATGCTCTCTTGAAGTATGTGAAAGGTTGTCACTTGGAGGAGGGCAGGGAAAGATTTCTGTGGGCAGCAGCTTACAGGACACTCAGTAATGTGTAGAACAATATCGGTTAGAGATCAGGAATGTTTTTTCACAGTCAGAGTAGTTCAGCAGTGGAATTGGCTGCCTAAGGAGGTGGTGAGCTCCCTCTTTGCCGGTCTTCAAGCAGTGGCTGGACAGCTACTTATCCTGGATGCTTTAGGCTGATCCTGCATTGAGCAGGGGGTTGGACTAGATGGTCTGTATGGTCCCTTCCAACTCAATGATTCTAAGACATGTTGTTTATTGTTCAGGCATTTGGTTTCCTCCAACTTCCCATTTTCTACTCTGCTTTTCACTACTTAAAAGAGTCCCAAAGTGGCTTACAAACACCTTTCCCTTCCTCTCCCCCCAACAGACACCCTGTGAGGTCAGTGAAGCTGAGAGAGCTCAGAGAGAACTGAGAGAACAAAGTCCCCCAGATGGCTGCATGTGGAGGAGGAGTGGGGAATCAAACCCAGTTCTCCAGATTAGAGGCCACCACTCTCAAACCAGGACACCACTTTGTACACAAGCTTTGCCCACAGCCCATTTCAACATTTTGCTAAGCTCTGGGCTGGGAATGACTGTTGGCAACTGCACAGGGAGATTTCTGTAACACCTGGCCTTAGCCAGGCTGCCTTAATTGTTACTTGCAATTGATTATGACATTAGCATCAGTCATTGATCCTTCAATTTCACTAATGCTACCCCCATTGGATTCTCTGTTTCTGTTTAACAAGGCTGCTGCTTGAAGTGGAGGACTTACTGGCATCTCTCTCTGGAATACCCACACAACTGCCAAAAAACTTGTCTGCTCTGAAAGTCTGATGATGCTAGGGGGTTGTTCAAACAGTAGCAGAAAGGAGAGCTGTGCCTCAAAAGTGGCTGAACCAGCTACAAAGGAAGGAACAAGAGGGAATGACATGTTGCCCCCAAATTTGTTTTTTAATGTGCAAGTTAAACCAGGGTGTAAACTGCACGGAGCTTTTATTCCAATCCCAGGTTGATTCAGTCCCTGCCCTCTACACAGAATGCGATTTGCATTTTGATTTGGGGCGATTTTAATTTTCCTTCTGCAGCAAGAAGGATTGATCTGGAGTGACCCTACCTTTATTGTGCGATATCTCAGACTGCTTTTAATCCTCAATATATTTTAAAATTGCATTGTTTTGAATCTGGGCTCTCCTCCATAGTAGAGAACCCATGATTGGCTACAGGTGGTCATATGACAAACTAGCCTTAAAGGAGAAGCCCCTAAGTTCTCTCAACTTCTGTTGGTCTTGGATTTTTTTTTCTGCCTTCTTCGATCCTTCCCCCCCCCCTCAAGAAAAGAAAGGATTTTTTCCTCCTTCCTCTGACTTCTTGGATCCTCTTCCCCCCTTCAAGAAAACAAAGAAAGAGTCTCCATTTGCCTCCTTCCCCCCTCTTCTGAGCCTCCCTAACCATGTGCAGAAGACTTTCCTGTTTCAATGGGGAGGGGAGAGGAAGACTCGAGTTCAAATCGATCTGAATTAAACAGGACTGACAATGGAATAAACAAAGTAAGTGCAGACTCTGCCCAGGAGAACTTAAAATCTAGCTCTGATGAAAACCGGAAGCAAACACAAATCAGACTTCAATAAGACTTGTGAAATTTATCGAGTTACTGAACTCTCCCTCTCCCTGATGTTTGGCAAAATCATCAATCTAGCCCTGCATCCCCTGGCAGCAGGACTTTAAGGCCTCGAAGAGAATCATAGAATCATAGAGTTGGAAGGGGCTACACAGGCCATCTGGCCCAACCACCTGCTCAATGCAGGATCAGCCCAAAGCATCCTAAAGCATCCAAGAAAAGTGTGTATCCAACCTTTGCTTGAAGACTGCCAGTGAGGGGGAGCTCACCGCCTCCTTAGGCAGCCTATTCCACTGCTGAACTAGGAGAAGGGCCTTTCTCAACACCTTTAACTGGAGACATCAAGGACTGTCCTTATCTTGTGCATGCAATACATATGCTCTGCCACTGAACCCTGGCTCCATCCACTGTGTGGGGAGTGGTGGGTTATAAATAAATAATAAATAAAAATAAATAATAATTAAAAAAAAAAACAGGCTTTCTCAGCCAGGGTTTCATGAAACCCTGGGGTTTCTTGATGGCCCTGGAATGGTTTTGCAAGTTGGTGGGAGTTAATTTTTTAAAATGTTTTAAAATATTTCTTGGGTGATATGACCATATATGGTCACATTGTCCTGCCATCCCTCCCAAAGTAGCTAATGGTAGGCCTGGAGGGGATGAAAAGGGGAGGAGCCCCAGGTGGGTGTGCCCACAGCTATGCTTCCCATCCAAATTCTGGATGATCATGCCACTTCTGGGGTTCCTTGAAGCCTGAAGAATATTTCAGGGGTTTCTCAATGTTAAAAACCCTTGAGAAAGACTGCTTTTAACCTATGAAGCCAGCTTACATTGAATACTGGTCTGTCAAGTATGGAATTCTTTCCTGAAGATGGCATCAGAGAACCTTGAACAAAGAAAAGCCTTTTTGGTACAGTGGTTAAAAAGCAGAAGCCTCTCATCTTGAGAATCGGGTTTGATTCCCTACTCCTCCACATGCAGCTCTCTCAGTCCCACCCACCCACCTCACAGGGTGTCTGTTGTGGGGAGAGGAGGGGTAGATGATTATAAGCTACTTTGAGACTCCTTTGGGTAGTATAAAGCAGGGTACAAACAAACAGCTCCTCTCCTCCTCCTCCTCCTCCTCCTCCAGCATCTGAGATCTTTGCCCTGGAGATGCCAGAGACTGAATCTGGGACTTTCGCTATCCAAAGCAGATGTGCCTCCAGCATGCCATGGCCTCTGCACATCAGTGTATAGACATTTTAGCCTTGAAGACAAGTGGAGGGAGCTCAGTGATCAGCCTATTTTCCTGTGCTAAACCCTTTCCCATTTTTTAAAGCAGGGGTTACATAGGGAAAGGCAAAGAGAAGTGTGGAAAAGTCCAACTTGATGATGGTTGTCACAAACAGCAACCTGCCTCCCAGTCGACTAAACAGAAACTTGTGTATTCTCTGTCCAGAATAGGCCAGAGTCCCTTCTAGATGAAATTAAATAATCATGGCATGGTAATAAGGTCTCTCTTGCGTGTGCATGCTCAGATATCTGGACGCTTTCCTCCTCTGGCAGATGGGAATTGCTCTGAAGAAAATCAATGCGGTTATCAAGACAGCTCCATTAAATGATGCACTTAGAGAGAAAGCCTAATGAGAAAAAGAGAGACTTGAACATAATGAGATTATTTGCTCACTGATATATAATATATGGGGCACATCAGTCTTACAGCACCCTGCCTACAGTTTGCTGTGGGACTAGGGTTGCAAGCTGTGGGTAGGGAAACATCTGGAGACTTTGGGGGTGGAGCTGGGAGTGGGCAGTATTTGGAGCAGGGAGGGATGCTATGGAGTCTACCCTCCAAAGGAGAAATTTTCTCAAGGGGAATTGATCTCTTTAGTCTGGAGATGAGCTATAATCCCAGGGGACTGGAATCTCTATGTGGGACTTTAAGAGTACCTGCAACACAATGCATTTGATTTGGATGGTGAAAATTTACACTTGTGGTTTTAGGTTGCTGGCAAACTGGCATTTGAATGGTCCCAACCAAATGAATCGGCAGTGGATGGAACCTCTGTGCAGTAGCCAGAAAGTCCCACTCTGGCTAATTCAGATTTATTACACCAGGCCTGAACAACCCTGAAGCTTGTCACTGACGGCGAGCTGTAATGGTCAAAATGGCACACCGTGACGCCCTTCTCGAAGCCGTACTGCAAACTGCCCCTCACCTGGATTGTCCAGGTGAGCCCAGTCTCATTAGATCAGGGGTAGTCAAACTGCGGCCCTCCAGATGTCCATGGACTACAATTCCCAGGAGCCCCTGCCAGCATTCGCTGGCGAATGCTGGCAAGGGCTCCTGGGAATTGTAGTCCATGGACATCTGGAGGGCCGCAGTTTGACTACCCCTGCATTAGATCGTGGAAGTTAAGTGGAGCTTCCTCTGGGTTATCACTTGGCCGGGAGGTGACCAAGGAAGTCCACGGTTGCTGTGGAGAGGCAGGCCATGGCCAACCAACTCTTGCCTTGAAATCCCTACAGGGTTGCCATAGGTTGCTTGCAACCTGAGGACACTTTCCACTACCATAAGCTGGGCCAAGCCCTCCCCAGACCATTTGGCTCCTGGTCTAGACAAACAAATAGCACTCACTCCTTACCAGCTCTATTCCATGCATTTGCAGCTTCAGAGGTTCTGTCCTGCAACCTTTTCAAGGCCCACCGTGAATTTTATTTGGGTGGATGCACTGCACACACAGTGCAGAGCACTAAGGGACAAACCGGACATCACATTTGTAGAGTCAAACATGGATTCTTTTGCCTTGATTCTTAATTTCTCATGGCCACACAGCAGCTGTGCTAATGGTCTATTTGTGTATTTTTTTTTTCTAAATTGGGAATTGTGGTGTGGGGCAAGGAAGGATTCTTGCCTTTGTGCCTTTTTCTGAGCTGAAATGGCTTGCAGGGAGGGTATTTCTCCCTTTTTGGCTGCTTCACATACAGTTATTTGTATATGTGGAATAGCCCCAAAAGGGAAGCAACTCCTCCCAGTGCCATTTCTGATTAGGAAAAGCCAAAAAGGGGGGAGAAAGATCCCCTCCTCCTCACTGGATTGCAGTTTTGTTTTTATACCAACATGTTATCCAGATTAGATTGAGTTGAGATTTTTTTTACTGTATTTGTTAGATTTCTAGTCCACCAATCTCAGTAGCCCAACTCTGGGCAGTGTACAATATTTTAGAAGAAGAAGGGTTGGTTCTTATATGACACTTTTCTCTACCAGAGGAGTCTCAAAGTGGATTCCAGTTGCCTTCCCTTTCATCTCCCCATAACAGGCACCCTGTGAGGTGGGTGAGGCTGTGAGAGCCCTGATATTACTGCTCGGTCAGAACAGCCCTATCAGTGCTGTGGTGAGCCCAAGGTCACCCAGCTGGCTGCATGTGGGGGAGCAGGGAATCAAACCCAGCTCACCAGATTAGAAGTTTTCACTCCTAACCACTACACCAACCTGGCTGGTTATAAGGAAAGTTAAACATGAAATAATTTAAAATATTGAGTATAGTGGTAATGACTGTTCAGTAGTGAGTACTTGATGTTAGCCTCTCTGAGATTTGGTTTCTGCTGTCTACCCCATCAGAGGAAGGCCTGGATTTTCCCTGATTTGAAAGATGATACTGTGTGGGAAGGAAGGGCCCATGGAGTGTTGATGTTAACAGTTCATCAGCTCCAACCAAAAACCTGGCAGAAGAGCTCTGTTTTACAGGTCCTGCGGAACTGTGCAAGCTCCAATAGGGCCTGCATGTAATCCAAGAGTTTATTGCCCAGGTAGTGGGCAGGACAGAAAATGTCCTGGCCCTGATTGAGGCCAGACATGCCTCTTTGGTGCCAGGGGCCACCAATTGGTTGATGTTAGCAGTTAGCCGAGAATAATGCTCTTGGGCAGTGGTGGGGGTATATATAGTATGTGAGAGGGGTAACAACGGGATCTTCATCAGTGTATACCAGGGTTAGTCCCTTAGAAATGTTCAAAATGATCCAGACCATATTGAAAACAAAAAATATTTTTTATTTAAGAAGACAATTTAAAATAACTAACAAGCTTGTATACAAAATCAAAGATACATACACACGATCTGAAAAACAGGGATGAGGGGAATAAAACGGGGAAAATATATAGCTACAGTTAGGGCATGGAGATGTCTGTGGGAGAAACAACAACATCTCTGGAAGAGATGAAGCCTACAAACATGAAGAAATGTGCATACTGGTACCAGGAAACACTCACACTCACACAGAGAGAAGGATTCTGGGGTGTAGCTTAAATAGTATCATGAGATGAGGGTTAGGTGCTGTTACACCTAAAACAATGCACTTGAAGTGAGAATGTGTATATAATAAAGAAACTGCAAAGTTGATGATAGTCTTCTTGTGAGGCAAAACCTTGGGTGGAACTCTGGAGGTTTCCAAGAGAACAATACCTGTGATTATCCTGGGTGGATCCTTAATGAATCCTTCAGGAAAAGAGACAAAGCCATGATTGCATTACCTGGGTGAGACTGAAAGCATAAGCGGTTTCTTGATGACCATTAGACTGTTGAACATGGTGCTGACTGTAGCAGGCATGCTAATGATTTCCCTATCTGAACTCTGCCAGTTGAAGGGAAAAGCTTTTAGCATTGAGGACATTAGTAATACCATCTTGTCCTGCAGATATGCATTGCTGTTTTGAAAGAGAAAGCATCAGCAGTTACCAGCCTCTGCAGGCTCACAGTGACCTCACCTGGAATGTCCAGGCAGCTCCTGGAAACCTGACATCAAGCTGGCATGTCCAATATTCTTCCTGCTTGAGACAGCAGAATTCGATCCATTTGGATGCGACTGACATCCATTTTATACATTTCAGCCAAGCAATGTGATTGCAGAGTGATGTATAGGCAGTCTTGGAGAAGGGTATTCGCAGGCAAACTTCCCCTCAAAGACCGTTTATGCACTGGGAACTTCACTGCCCCACCCCCCTGTCAGGAGCACAGATCGGGGGTGGATGAGGTGCACCAGGCCAAATGCTCCCCAATGTGGGTGCAGGAAGAGGTGGGCCAACCTGCTATGACTAAAACTCCAGCCTGCAGCCTGGCATGAAACCTCCAGTGCATAAACGGTCAAAGTGAGGAAGGATTTGGCCACTAACAGGAGCGCTTCCAGGGTGTCCCTTTGTCAAATGATGATGATAATAGTGATGACATCTGATGAAGTGAGCTTCTAAAAAAGCTTGTAGTTTAGAAAATGTTGATGGTCTTTACAGTGCTCATGGTATTTATGTGTAGCCGCAAACATGGCTTTGAAGAGGCAGTCTGCTTAGCAGGTTGAAAAGTAGCATGGGAATTAACTGCATAAAATGTAAAATATAGCTGAGCCTCTAGTAGCAAGTGTTGCATCTCATCTCTGGTATAACTCTAGTCATTATCAGAAGCAGGCGTGTTAAGAAGCTATAGCCAAAGCCTTATTTCTGCAATGTGGCACACCGTCAGCTATTCTGGGGAAAGTGATCTGCTGATGATCGTACAGGGAGTCCTTTGTCAGTTTAATTAGTATACTTCCATTCCGCTCTCAAGAGATGTTTCAGGGCCAAAGACTATGGAACAGCATTCAAAACTGTTTTGGGAAAGTTGGTGGTGGGGGAGATAGCAATTAATCAGTGACTTAATTACTAAGCAGTAAGATTCTTGAATTACTCCTCTCTGCAAATAAACTTCTTCCAATCTAGAAATCACCATAGCTCCATCTGTGGATACTTAAATCCACAGAATGGGGGCATGTGGAGTCTAGGGAGATTTTTCAGCAAAATTTGAAGACTACCCAGGTTTGCAGAAAAAAAGGACAAGTAAAAAGGGGGGGCTACATTCCTCCCAAATGGAGGAATGTTGTCTGTCTTAATGTGGTTCCCTTAAGGATGAGGCCTCTTTCTCTACATGCTTGTGTCACCTCAGCGGGTATCCGATTTTCAATAGAAGACACAGACTTCAATAAGAACATACAGTGGGTATTCAACTCTCAAAGGGAAGACACAGATTCCAAGGTTACTGATATATATCAAGCCATTTAACACTTCCTGAGCAATCCTGCCCATTCTCCTGAGCCAGACTTGAGAATCAGGAGGCAAGGGTGAGAATGAGCCTTCAAAGGCTTCAAGACACAGCTGCATCAGAGTAAATGAAGCAAGAAGAGAAAATGCTTCCACAGCCACAAAAGAAGAAGAGTTGGTACCCGGAGGAGTCTCAAAGTGGCTTATAGTCGCCTTCCCTTTCCTCTCCCCACAACAGACACCCTGTGAGGTGGGTGAGGCTGGGAGAGCCCTGATATTACTGCTTGGTCAGAACAGCTTTATCAGTGCTATGGTGAGCCCAAGGTCACCCAGCTGGCTGCAGGTGGGGGAGCAGGGAATCAAACCTGCCTTGCTAGGTTAGAAGTCCGCACTCCTAACCACTACACCAAGCTGGCCATCTTCTTCCCATATGTTTCTACATTTCCCTTGAGCAGAAGCAGTTCCAGAGTGGCACTCCATTCCTCTGAGGTAGAAACAGAAGATGGACTGAATTTCCTCCCTCCATCAAGGAAAGGGTATGCAGACAGCAGTATGGAGGGGTGGGGTGGGCAGAGAAGAATTTTCTTAACTCTTAGCTTCTCTCTACCCTAAGAATTCTCAAAGTGACTTACATTTGTCTCCCTTTCCTTTCCTCACAACAGACTCCCTGTGACGTGAGTGGGTCTGAGAGATCTCTGAGAGAACTGGGAGTGGCCCAAAGTCACCCAGATGACTGCATGAGGACGAGGTGGGAATCAAATCCAGCCACTCTGAACCACTCTGCCACACAGGCGAGGGAAGGGAGCCTGATGATCATCAATTGTCCAGGGCCCTCCAAAGCCGCAAACCTGCCTGGCTCTCTGGACCTGAAAATTTGTTAGCCATCACTTCCATTTGAAAACAGCAACTCCAGCATGAGTTCGTGCCCCACATTTTCCACAGTGAAAAGAGATGCAAAGACTGCCATTTCCCTGCCCTCTCCCAATCCTCCATCAGCAATGTTTTTATCCCTTTGTCATTCCAAAGCCCAGCCCCCTCCCTTGCAGATTCCCTGCTGCTGATGTATTTGAAGAAATGCTTATTGTTTGTCTGAATGTTCTTGGCCATCTGTGCCTTAAATTCTCTTTTTTCCTGCTCCTTATTCCAAATTAGGATTGTTGGGTTTTTTTGGCCAGAATTTGTGCTCCTTTCTGTTCAACTTTGCTTCATTAAAAAATAAAAGGCCTGTTTGCCTTTTATGGCAAAGATCCCCCATGACATCACTAGCGAGGGAGACATCTCCATGGCCTTGGAAGTCCAGGAATGGAGATTTCTTCTCCATGAGAATGGGACAGTTTCCTGAACCCAGTAATCCAAAAGGAATTCCACCCTCTGCTGTAAGGGAGCAAATTGCTTTGCTCACAAGGGACCACGGGCCAAAACGCAACCGCAAGATTCCACTGGGACATTAAAGAGGTCAGTTTTGTGCAAACAGTTCATGACTCTGGCTTTGGACAAATGCTCAGGTCTGGAGTTTCCACTCAAAGTCAAACACGGAGACGAGCTAATGGACCGGTCACCCTTTCCATCTAGGATCCTGTTTTTCCTTGTCGCTATTGGCAACTCCAAGAATGCCACTGGGTGAACAACAGTTTAGCGCATCCCTTTTATATTATGTTGAGGAATCCAGTAGCTGCTTCCTTATGGGGTAGGGGGAGTTGTTGAGCCATCTGTGCATCTCACGGGCCATTAGGGAAGCCATCCATTTCCTGGGGAAGCTATCAGTGTGCATTATGTTTCTCAAATGCTAGTGACAGCTAGCAGGCATGGCCGAGAGTATTTGATAAGTGACACGCGGTACCCACCACTGACTGCAAAGACGAGCTCTTGCAAAAGAAAGCAGAGTGCTCTACTGATGGATTTCTCTCTTGATCCAATCTGTGAAACTCCCTACAATTAGAAGAAGAAGAAGAAGAGTTGGTTCTTATATGCCGCTTTTCCCTACCCAAAGGAGGCTCAAAGCAGCTTACAGTCGCCTTCCCATTCCTCTCCCACAACAGACACCCTGTGGGGTGGGTGAGGCTGAGAGAGCCCTGATATTACTGCTCAGTCAGAACAGTTTTATCAGCGCCGTGCCAAGCCCAAGGTCACCCAGTTGGCTGCATGTGGGGGAGGACAGAATTGAACCTGGCTTGCCAGATTAGAAGTCCGCACTCCTAACCACTACACCAAACTGGCTACACCAAATTAGGGAGGCCAGTCCCTAGTGGGACCTGGGGATCATTTCCCTTGGAGAAAATGGAGGGTAGACTCTATAGCATTATACTCCACTAAGGTCCCTCCCTGCTCCAAATCCTGCCCACTCCTCGCTCCACCCCCAAAATCTCCATGTATTTTCCAACCCAGATGTGGTTTACAACATGTGGTTTACAACCTATGGTTTACAACATGTTTACCAGTGTGAGGGACCTTGCAAGTTAATGAAGAGAATTTAGAAGAAGAATTAGGAGAGTTGGTTCTTATATGCCGCTTTTCTCGACCAGCAGTCTCAAAGCAGCTTGAAATTGCCTTCTCTTCCTCTCCCCACAACAGACACCCTGTGGTGTGGGTGAGGCTGAGAGAGCGCTGATATCACTGCTCCATCAGAAGAGCTTTTTCAGTGCTATGCCGAACCCACAGTCACCCAGCTGGCTGCATTTGGGGGAGCAGGGAATCAGACCTGGCTTGCCAGATTAGAAGTTGGTGTTTCTAACCACTACACCAAGCTGGCAAGAAATAAGCAACATTTAGAATGTGTGATGTCAGTTGACCAGTACGAGCTTAGACATGGATTCATTCATCTGAACCTAGAATGAAGATTTGCTTCCAGAATCTGGCCTCCTGTTGGAAAATTGTTAACCCAAGATGAGCACTTTCCCCAAGTTCTATTCACGTGGTGCTCTGTAAATTCATTCTGCTCAGACTTCTACGACTTAATTCAGCTCAGGGTTCACCTAACTCTGGCTGAACTGAGAACATTTTCAAAGTAATTCTTGAATTAGATCATCCACAGCTTTTGATTTCTATCAGCTGCTTGGAATGTCCTTGTCCTCTTTATATTAAAGATCTGCATGTATACATTGATAAAACACTGGTGTGGGGGGAGATAGCACAGTGTTGTGTGTATGGTTGACTGAAGATCCCATTTGTGTGGAGTTTTGACATTGCCTGCATGCACTCCTGCACAATGGTAATGCATCTTACAAATAGAACTCACCATAAAAATTGTTGCCCACCCCCAAAAAGCTTCTTGGATTAAGAATTGCTGGTGATGGCAGCTCACAAAATGTCCATAAGTGCTATCCCTACTCATTCATTCTGAAGAATATGCTCATTATTCAGGACCTACATTCTGTAGCCAGAAGGAAAGAGAATGTTTGATTTACTGGCTCCCCCCCCTCCCTGTGGCTCCCGCATGGCAAACAAATATTTAAACTGGCTTTTATGCAGTCTAGAGGAAGTGGTAAAAAGGAAAATGCAATTTAATATGAACTTCAAGGGTCTAGAGCAATCCCCATGCCACCAAGACTAGCCAAGTCTGCTGAAGTTAAGACTATTTCTGCAATGGTTTGTCATGGGTGATTGTTGCATTCATTGTGCAAATTCATGTATTCCAGTTGGATTTGTTGGCAATATTTTCTTACCCTGCTTTCATCTCTGCAAGAAGTTTTGTAGAAGAGAAGTACATGACCATCTGTACCATAAATAAAGCTGGAGAGGGATGATGGGAGGAACTGGGACTCATCATCTACCTGCTTGGGTCCCTGGGGAGTCACTCGTCCTGGAGCACCAATCAGGCAGGGAATGACCCACCCCTAATTGCCCCAAGAAGGGCATTCCCCCCCCAAAGACCAATCAGGTAGGGGACATGCCATCCCTGACTTCCTGCCCCTGTCTTCCAAATGTGCGAAGAGGCGGCAATCAGGTAAGGCAGCCCCAGCCCGAGCAGCCTCACCAGTTGCCGTTGCTGCCCAGGTGGGTGGTGGTGGAGGGAGGCAAGGAGCACCTATCCCTATCTTGCTCCCACCCCACTCAGCCTGATGAGGCTTTGCTGGGGCTGCTGTGTGGGGTGGGGTGGAGCCTAGAGCCTGTTGTATTTTGTATACAACGGGCTTTTCTGCTAGTATCCTATAATGCAGCTTAAGAACAGGTTTGTCCATCTCTTGCCATGTGGTTAGTGGGTCAAAGGAAGTTCTATGGAAGCTGGTTCAGATTACACATCCTTTATTTGCACCCCAGTGTATACATGTTTCTTCCCATACATGACCCTAACATTGAAACATCCACATGAAGGTTAATGTTCAAAGTGGAACTATGCATGTACAATTCAGTGTAATGTATGTGTGCCCAGATTATGTGGCCACATTGTATGTGGACTCCTGACCATGTAGATGCGGGTATATATATACTGGATCCCTCTGTCCAATTTGAATGAGATGCTTCTAAGTAAGCTTATTCTAACCTTTTGACCATGGAGGAACCCGTGAAATACTTTTCAGGCTTTCAAGAGCTCCGGAAATGATGGCATGCCCTTTCAGAGAAGTGGGTGTAGCTATTACCAGAAACACAGTTATGCATGTGTCCTGTAACACATGTATATTCAGCAGTGGGAAATTTGCTTAGTGAGAGGTGGTAATGTAGTGAAATGGATCGTTTGCCAATGTTTACCCTTAAGAACTCAAAGGCAGCCACAAATAGTTATAGTAAAAATAGTAAATCTTTAATAGAAGAGAAATAACAAAATAGGCAAAAATATATGTAGCATGCTAGCAGTCAGTTGGATAGGGAATAATAGAGTGGGAAAAGAGGTTTCAGTATAATTACCGGTCTCGAGGAGTAGGGAGGTAGAGAAAGCAGCAACACGACTAGCATGTGGGGTGTTCTGAATGGATCCGAATCAGAAGACATGATGTGGCTTCATGAAGCTACTGTTAATATAGGGTTTTGGGAAAAAGGGGGTCATGCTGAGCTCATGACGGTGTGATGGGTGAATGGTGATTGCATGATAGAATTTTTCGGGGGTAGGAAGTTGGGAAATGGCCTTGACAGGCCCAGGGATGGGCATTGATGGGTCTAAAGAAAAGGAACCATCATGGTGATCTATCTATTGAGATGGGGGAAAGAATTTCCCCTGGCAAATTGGCCAACAGTGAGTCATTGAACAAAGGAGATTGCCTAGGAGCCTCTAGGCCAGTGGTTCTCAACCTTCCTAATGTCACTACCCTTTAATACAGTTCCTCATGTTGTGGTAACCCCCAACCATAAAACTATGCAAGTGTTCTTTCACAGAAATTAAACTGAAACTGACCAATGGCGTGAAGATCCATTGTTCAAGATTGTATATAAATTGGGTTTTTTTCCCTGGCGTTTCTCAGTTCAGTTCTGTCTCTTGTCCCACCATGCCGATCTCGCTCTTTTCCGCTGCCTCAGACAAACAAAAGCTTGATCTACCCCGCAAAGCTGTTGTGTGAATGCTGCCTCCCCTGGCCAAATTGCTTACCCTGCCGCAACCCCCGTGAAAGGGTCATTCAACCCAAAAAGGGGTCCCAACCCCCAGGTTGAGAACCCCTGCCCTAGGCAAACACAGTTCTGCCAGTCACTTAATCAGCAATATAATGGGGGGGGGCGGGACAGAGGAGAGTGATGTGTGTCTCAAGCTGCAACTGTCATGTCAAACCTGTGGCTGAGAAGAAGATGGAGTCTGGCCCAGCCAGGTCTTGGCAGACTTTTAACAGTGCCTGGATTGGACACATGCCTAGACTACTAAGGGATGCTAGTGGTTTTTGGGGACAGTATGCCATAACATAAGGCAGGGTCCTGCCATATATTACATAGCAGTAAGATGCGAGAGCCAGCCAGCCAATCAATTGACCATTTACCATGCCCATAGTGGAGAAAGAGACTAGGCCTATAGGGCAACAGAAGTGGGCTGCAGTGATATGTAGTGATGTCAGAGGCCACCTGAACTTATGGGAAAGGCTGTGTAACCTCAGGAGAGTTCTCAAATAACCCCCACGTTTTCTCAAAACTCTGATTGGGAATCCCTAAGTGGATTTTCAGATTTATGGCACTGGGTATCAAGTGGGTGGGGCCGCTAATAGTATCCACTTTCCCCTGACTCCCCACCACTGATAGAGGAATGCTTAGGGAATATATTATCTCAGTCAATACTTCATTAGTGGAAGAATGGAGAATTTCTTTGAACATTAGATCCTTAGGTGTACATCTAATACACTTTAAAGCATACAGCATTTGCTATTGCTAACTCTTTGGTTGATGAATGAATGTAGGGTTGGCAGATCTAGGTTGGGAAATCCCTGGTAGTTTGGGGACAGATTCCAGGGAAAATGGAATTTGGACAGAGTTGCCAGTTCTGGGTTGGGAAATCCCTGGAGGCTTTAGGGGTAGAGCCAAGAGTGGATGGGATTTGGGGCCAGGAGGGACCTTAGTGGAAGAGTAGGGTTGCCAAATTCAAGTTGGAAAGCTTCTGGAGGTTTGGGCATGGATCCTGGGGAAGCCAAGAACCTCAATGGGGTGAAAATGCATAGAGTCCACCCTCCAAGACATCCATTTTCTTTAGGGGAACCAATATTTGTTGCCTGGAGATGAGTTATAACTCCAGGGGATCCCCAGGCCCCACATGGAGGCTGGCATTCTGAGTTTGGGGATAGATGGGGGCTCAAGTCATCAGGGAAGTGACACTGTCCAGTCCACTCTCTGAAGCTGCCATTTTCTCCAGGAGAACTAATCCCTGTAGACTGGTGATCAATTGTAATTTTGAGAGAACTCCAGGCCTCACCTGGAGGTTCATGGAAGGACAACAGATCAAGCTGTCATCCTTCCATAATTCTCTCAGCTGATGGGTGTTCATTTGGGCCCACTTGGAGGCTAGCAACCCCAAGAGAGTGAAAGACTGTAGGATGAAAAATATGTGAGCTATCCAAAGGAAAATAAAACTAGAAATACAGTTACAGTGAATGTACGTGGCCTCTAGGTGGTGTGGTTGTCATGACAATTTCAAAAGCCTTTTGGGTTCTACATTTATGCCCCTTAGTTACCTTCAGAAGAGTCCCTGGAATCGAAGAAGGATGAAAAAGAAGCTGACCTAAATGATTAAATAAATAATAAAGTTGGTTGAACTCATGCTGCACACATTGTATTTTTAATGCACTTTAGAAGCAGATTTTCCTGTTAGAATAGAATCATAGAATCATAGAGTTGGAAGGGGCTACACAGGCCATCTAGTCCAACCCCCTGCTCAACGCAGGATCAGCTCAAAGCATCCTAAAGCATCCCAGAAAAGTGTGTATCCAACCTTTGTTTGAAGACTACAGTGAGGGGGAGCTCACCACCTCCTTAGTCAGCCTATTCCAAGGTCTGTAGTGTGCATGATTTTTGAGCACAATAAGAATATCCTACAGGGAGCATTAGAGGAGATATGTTGTTAGCATATTTAGATTAGGAACTGATCCCTGTCCCCTGGAGATGAGCTGTATAGCTGGGGGTTCCCCAGATCCCATCTGGAGATTGGCATTCCTAACCATAGAGTTGGAAGAGGCCATGCTGGCTATCTAGTCCACCCCTCTGCTCAATGTAGGATCAGCCTTAAGGCATCCCTGGCCAGTGTTCATACAGCCATTGGTTGAAGACTGCCACATGAGTCTCTCTCTTGTATAAGGTGACCTGATTGTCATAGAATCATAGAATCATAGAGTTGGAAGGGGCCATACAGGCCATCTAGTCCAACCCCCTGCTCAACGCAAGATCAGCCCTAAGCATCCTAAAGCATCCAAGAAAAGTGTGTATCCAACCTTTGTTTGAAGACTGCAGTGAGGGGGAGCTTACCACCTCCTTAGGCAGCCTATTCCACTGCTGAACTACTCTGACTGTGAAATTTTTTTCCCTGATATCTAGCCTATATCATTGTACTTGAAGTTTAAACCCATTACTGTGTGTCCTCTCCTCTGCAGCTAACAGAAACAGCATCCTGCCCTCCTCCAAGTGACAACCTTTCAAATACTTAAAGAGGGCTATCATGTCCCCTCTCAACCTCCTTTTCTCCAGGTTGAACATCCCCAAGTCCCTCAACCTAACTTCATAGCGTTTGGTCCCTTGGCCCCAGATCATCCTCGTTGCTCTCCTCTGTACCATTTCAATTTTATCCACATCCTTCTTTAAGTGAGGCCTCCTGTTCTGCCCAGGAAAATCCAGCTGCAAAAGCACATTGAAAATGCATTAGCCAACATGTGCAGAATAGGGCTAGGTAAACCTGAATAGGGAAGCCAGCAAATTTTCAGGTGTTGTTCCAGAGCCTAACCATAGGCTTGGAATCATTGCTGGCTACCTGCAATGATTTTCAATGCATGAATTTTGCAGGAAATCTGCTGTCCAACTTAACATGTGTGCCTATGCTTATTGACTTGGAGCCCATTAAACAGGTCTTGTTTGGCTCAGCACTGAACAACCTGAATGCTGGCCAGACTGGTACACATCTGCAAAACTGTGCGTGCATGGAAGCACTGTTGATCCAAGCCGATCAGCAGCCATAAATGTAGCTATGACATAGTTATACAAATGCCAAACAGATGCATTTCTTTCTTTTTTCTTTTGAAAAGCAATTATTTACCACTGATTTACATTATTTGTGACTTGTCGAATGGTATTTAGTGGAGTGGAGTGGAGCAGCTGCACTGCAAGGAACGCGAGGGAGTAGAGCTCCTTCCGGCTGCGTGAGAACGTGAATGAGTGCAAAGTGAATTGTTGGGAAGTTCCTGCTGAACAGCCCCAGACTGGCTGATGAATGGATGAGCGGGCCACTGAAAAACTGGCTGCCTGTTTGCAGCTGGCAAACAGTATGTATCCCGAAGTATTCAAGACCCAGAGTTGTCAGGTCCCCCTTGGCCACTGGCAGGGGATGTGTGGGGTAGGATTGCCAGATACAGGTTGCGGAAACTCCTGGAGGTTTTGTGTTTCTGCTGAGGAGGACAGGGTCCTCAGTGGGGAACAATGTCATAGAGGCCTCCCAGTAAAGCAGCCATTTTCTCCACGGAATATGATCTCTGTAGTTGGGAGATGAAGGAAGGAAGGCTCTCCAGGTCTCACCTGGAGCCTGGCATTTCTAATACAAAAAAACCCCATGTTTATGGCATCTGTAGAGGGTCATCCTGCAGTGTTACTCATCAATTAATGTATTGCTTATGATCTTAGCCATAAGACTGAGAAGTGTTTTTTTTTAGGTGTATGGTTTTTGAGCTACTAAACCTTCATAAAACGAAACTGGACTCACCTGTTAAGAAATTTGCAAAGACTGAAGCTCTCCATGAAAGGAATCATATTTTTAAGCAGAAGCCTCCTGTACCCAGATGATAGATCAAACCATCCATGGCTAAACTTTAAGTATCTGCTGAAAGGGATGTACATTGCCGTGGGTGGCTGATTCAGTAATCCAGAGAAAATGCTGGCAACGTGCATGATAATGCTAAGTGTATTATAAAAAATGAGTTCCTCAGATGTCAGTAATTGTACATGTGGCTGTGCATGCACAAAGCTTTTCAAACCTTCATTTTCAGATTCACCACATATTACCAATGTGCTCATTGTTAATACATTCTAAAAGGGCGACCTTGATGCATGCATTTATTCTCTTGTGTTGAGAAACACTTTTGTATGGTGTTTTACCAGGATGCGACGTGTACACATTAAAAAAAAAACATCCCAGAAAAACAGTCTTGAAATATCCGCATGGGTAGCCAACCTGAAGCTCTTCAGATGAAGAAGAAGAAGAAGAAGAGTTGGTTCTTATATGCCGCTTTTCCCTACCCGAAGGAGGCTCAAAGCGGCTTACAGTCGCCTTCCCATTCCTCTCCCATGGACTACAAGATGTCCATGGACTACAATTACCATGAGCCTCTGTCAGCATTGTGCTCACTGGTAACTGTAGTCATGGTGACTGTAGTCCATGGACATCTGGAGAGCCACAGTCTGGCCACTCCTGATCTAGAGTGACCACCACATTCACATTGTTCTTCTGCCATGTATTACCAATGTTCCCAACCACTTTATCATGCAGGGAGGGGTGGGGTATAAATAGCAAGATAAATACATAGAATAAATAAATAAATTAGGATTGCCAGGTCCCTGTTGCCCACCAGCAGGGGGTGGCAGCTTAGTGTTGCCAGATCCAGGTTGGAAACCTCCAGGTGGCTTGGGGTTGGAGCCTGGGAAGGACAGGGGCTGGAGTAGGGTGCAAAGCCATGGCTTCATGGCTTCAAAGCAGCCATTTTCTCTAGAGGAACTGGTCTCTGTAGTCTGGAGATGTGATTCTGAGGGGTCCCACCCGGAGGTTGGCAATTCTAATCAGCATAGTGAGGAGGCATATGGCACTAGAAAACTGCGCTGAATTGTGCATGAGCCAAATCCTGTGAATTCTTTTCCCCTCAATATTAAACGGGTTTTGAGGAGGAGTGAAACAACAAAGCAAAATTCTGAAACAATGAAGAATGGGATCGGGACAAGCTGCTCATGCTTCATATATGACTCTTGGAACATATTAACCCAGCTTGTTGGTCTAGCAAGGCTCTTGAATCTGCTGGACATCTTCCTTATGCTGTGAATTTGTTGGATATTCTCATGATACTGTTTACTAATTTACTGGTAATTTACTCTCTCAGAGCTGTAGTCTAGTGCAGTGGTCCCCAACCCGCGGGCTGCGGCCCGGTGTCGGGCCGCGAAGGCTTTGGCGCCGGGCCGCGGCTCCTTCTTCCCTCCCCCCCAAGCGAGAAACTCGCCAGGCCGCGAGCAAATCGGCGAAAGCTTGCAGACCACTGGTCTAGTGGTTTCCATTTCATTGTCTGAAGAAGCTCATGCCTTGAGTAAAACTTAGTTGGTCTTAAAGCTGCCACTGGGCTTCGTTCTGCTATTTCAGACCCATACGGCTACCCACCTGAATCTACCTTGGAACCAAAATCATTCTTCCAGATTCATCACAGTAATCAAAACATTGCAGACCAGTCTTCCAGGTATGATTCTCAGCTATTTCCTAATGCTGATGAAAGCAAGGACCATCTGGGAAGGAAATTAGTAATCATCATTCACCAGCAGACCAAAGGACCCTCTCCCCTGGGATCTCACAGTTAATGGCTTAACAACTGCTGGTAGGCAGGGAGGGGGATTGCCTTGTCAGCGATGACAAGTGCTAACGGGGTAAGGAAGTGCCTCCCGACAATGGCCCTTTGATCTTCTTTCTCTGCAAGGAGGGATGTGTGTCTCTGGCAGATGGCATTCTGCCCTCCATGGTCCCCCCTCAACAGTTGCTCAGCGGAGAAAACACAAGAGCCTCATTCAAGCTGGAAAACTGATCCCCTTGCCAATAGTTTCTGCATGTGTGGTGTGCTGCGGGGAAAGGAAGGAGGAGGGAAGGAAGGAAGGACAGAGTAAAGGAAGGAAGGAAGGAAGGAAGGAAGGAAGGAAGGAAGGAAGGAAGGAAGGAAGGAAGGACTCCCCCCCCCCAGAAACATTTGCCAGATGTTTGGAAGCTATGGTGGGATGATTAAAGCGGAGTCACCTGAAACTCAACCCCTCTAAGGTGGAAGTCCTGTGGCTGGGCAGAAAGATGTCAGGACAGGAAGCATATCTACCTACTTTTGGATCAGACTCTGACACTTTCACTTCTTTTCTTAAGGTTCATTGCAGTGTAGGAGGGTAGATTTGATAGGCAAAACTCACCAGGTGGGGAAGGGTTAAAGCCCTCTCTACCTACACTGCAGTTCCAGTCTGAATGCAGTCTCTGCTGGTTATTTTTTTCATTTTTGTTAAAAATGCTGGGAATCATAGATCTTTCAGCTTATGTTTTTGGTCCTAAAATGTTAATGAGCATGCTGCGACCGGGTCACCCTGTCTCTGAAGATACTTTCCCAGAATGCCAAATATCCTTCCCGTATTCCTTCGGAGCTGGCTGCTGCCATGGCTCCTAAAAGACAAAGCCATGAATGAATCACCCCCACCTCCACGACATTTTACTGTCCACATCTTTCTATTGTCTTCGATGTTAGAATTTCACAAAATATGTTTGAATGCCGTTGTTCATACTCACAGGCCTCCTGGTTCTCGCTCTCTTTTCTGGCTGGCTACAATTTTGTCTCATCCTATCTGGGAAGCGAAGGAGAGTCGGTCTTGGCTAGGTCGTCAAGGACTATCTGGGTCGCTATCAAGAGACCGCAAACCCCCACGGAAGGCCTCTTGCCTCAAAAACCCTGCAGGGTCACAATTGGTCAGCAGTGACCCGACGGAGCATTCCACCCCCACCATCACACATTTTGCATCAGCACACGGGGACAGGTATTCTTCAAGATGTATAAAAGTAAAGGTAAAGGTATCCCCTCTGCAAGCACCAGGTCATGTCTGACCCTTGGGGTGACGCCCTCTAGCGTTTTCATGGCAGACTCAATACGGGGTGGTTTGCCAGTGCCTTCCCCAGTCATTACCGTTTTACCCCCCAGCAAGCTGGGTACTCATTTTACCGACCTCGGAAGGATGGAAGGTTGAGTCAACCTTGAGCCGGCTGCTGGGATCAAACTCCCAGCCTCATGGTCAGAGCTTCAGACTGCATGTCAGCTGCCTTACCACTCTGCGCCACAAGAGGCTCTCAAGATGTATAGCTGACCTTTAATTTAAAATGAACCCATCCTGCTGCTGGACCTAGAGCCAGTATTCTTGGCGTGTTCTAACTTAGAGGGTTCATAGTAAATGAAAGCATGGAAGTGGAGACTTCTTTAGAACCCTGCTCTTGTTCCTCACTGGCCAAGAAAAGCCACACAGACACCTGTGTGAGGCCTCTCTCTCTTTCTGTCTTTCACACTATTTCTCTCTCTCTCTCTCTCTCTCTCCCACTCTCTCTTTCTTTATATATCTATTTCTTTCTTTGTCACCTTCTCTGCAATGAGGGATCTGTGTCTCTGGCAGAGTAGAAAAGGAGATTGCAGAAATTCAAGTTATTACAACACTCAAAACAATGGCATACCCTGGACTCAACAAGGACATAGTTTTTTTTAAAATCTCACTATGCATGCTAATTTCATTCAACTCTTATATCCACATTCCTTACAGTCCTCTCTTCTTTTTATTTTATTTTTGACAATATGACTGTAATGTGATGTTAGTAATATGTAATGTAATTTTGAATGTCACTCTCAGGTCTCAGGACAAGATAACTTGCCAGCACAGTTTGTCACCTGCAGGGATGCTTCCACGCTTGGGTGGAGAAGGAAGGGGCAAGCAACTAGCCTCTTTTAATTATTTCTTTTCACAACTGGGAAAGTGTCTGCCATTAATTACTAACGTGAGCAGTTTTATTTCTCCAATGTTTTGTGGACTACAATTGGACTCAAAAGAACTGATTAGCTCTTTTAGCAAAAAATACCATATGGCATAATATGGCATAATTTGGATACAATGACACCTTTTACTAATTTGCTACTGATTTAATTTTTCTATATTTATACTCTCATGATCCTTGTTCCCTTTTGACTGAGGAATTGTGCCCGTACACAAAAGCTCACACCTTTAATACATCTTAAAGGTGCTTTTAGACTCAATTTTTGTTGTAAGATCAAACACTGTTGGCCTTATGCAAAGGCTTCATATTTCTAGTTCTTTTAGAGACTTAATTGGTTCACATGCTGCACTGCTGATGGGGTGCTAGTTTCCCTAAATAAACCCAAGAGAATCTCTGAGCATGTGCAGAGCATATTTGAGCCATTAATTGAATGGCCAGTGATCTTTGAAGGGGAGAGTTAGGAGTGGGTGTTGCTGCCGGTTCTAACATATGAGCTTCTCTTTTCAAGAGTGGGCATTGACCAGGGGCATGAACCTCTAGGCACAAGACAAAAGGTCCTCTCCTGGGCTTGCACCAGAGGGCTATGACAAGCTAGTCTGTTTGATCCAGGGACCCATCCAAGTTATAGCTGGCTATTTTTTCTACTTACTTTTTTCCTACTTAGGATCTCCGGGGGACAAAAGTGGACAATAAATATTTAGAAGAGTTGGTGTTTATACCCTGCTTTTCATTGTCTTAAACTGGTACTCTGTGAGGTAGGTGAGGCTGAGAGAACTCTGAGGGAACTGTGAATGGCCCAAGGTCACTCTGCAGGCCTCACTAGTTCAAAGGAGCTGACAATCACCTTTCCTTTCTCTCCCTGTGAGGCAGGTAGGGCTGAGAGAGTTTTGAAAGATCTACTTTGTGAGAACAGCACTATCAGGGCTGTGACTGGCCCAAGGTCACCCAGAAGACTGGATGTGGAGAAGCGGGGAATCAAACCTGGCTTGCCAGATAAGAAGCCACTGCTCTTAACCACTCCCCTGTGCTGGCTCTTAATATTTACGTTCAAAGTCCCCATTTCAAATATCCTCCATTAGGTGATCTTTAGTGATCCCCTGTTTCTCAGTCTCAACCCCCACATCTGTCATATGGGGAGAGCTGAACTGATGTAGTGCTTAAGAGTGTCATATCAGAAGCTTGCTGAGTGACCTTGACCCAGTCACCTTCTCTCAGCCTGACCTACCTCCCAGGATAAAACAGAATAATGGGAAATGATGCGGGTCCCTTTTGGTCGCTCTTAGAAACAAAGACAGGCTATAAATGACTAAAAGCAAAAGAAAAGAAATTACAGGCCTGCTGTAAGGATTGCCACAATATAACACATGTGAGATGCTTTGAACATGACATGCTCCGCAGAAATGCTAAATATTATTTCCTCCCGCCCCACAGTAACCACTGCCTCCCCACTCCCCTGCATGTTGCCTGTTTGTTTTGTCTTAAGAGCCATGCAGCAACTTGAATGGGGGTATCTGGGGTCAGGAAAACGGCATACGAAAGAATTAAGTCTTCTTCTCTCAGTGCCATGGCCCCCAACTCAAAACGGGGCTTCCCATGGTTGCTGCTGGCCAAGACAAGAAATGCACTGGAGCGATCCAGCGCCGGTTCTTCCACCCACTTTTGTGGGGTGACCCTCCGTCACCATCCCATCCTCTCCCCCACAAAAGGAGAGATAGACACATTCGAGGTCTGCCTTTTCTTTCGAGCCTGTCTCCTTTGCTTTGGGCCAAGCTCAAGACGGGCAGGCATCCATGTCTTCTGGTCACTGCATAAAAAGGGAGACAGAATGAAGGAAAGGCAAAAGGATAAAACAGAGGGAGGGGAGATGCTGGGGGGGGGGAGGCCTCCAAAGACAGCAGAGCAAAAGAAATTTAGGGCCTAGGGGAAGGAGAACAGGGAGGGTGGAAAGAACCATGAAGATCCCGAAGCAGGGAAAAGAAATGGTCGGTGAGGGAGAGCCAAGTGTTGTCTTTGCTTGGATACCAACCCGTGGTTAAGTGTTTGCTATAAAAAGAAGGAATCAATGGCTGGCCACAAGCCTCCTTTGGCAAAGGCTCTCGTTCTGATCTCATGTCCAGCATCTGTCAGCATTTTTTGAGAGGCACTGCTAGGAAGCACAACGCCGAACAGTTTGTCTTGGCTCCAGAGCTTTGTACCACCCCCATCATCAGCTACTGGGGAAGAAAAAGAAGGGGGGGGAGAGGAAAGAAATAGGTCTTTGGAAATGGAAGGAGCGGGGGGCGGGGAGAGGAAACAGGCAACAACACTGCTTTGTTCCGCCTTTCACCCCCTCCCAAACCACAATATTGCCTGTAATATATGGAGGCTGGCTTGGGCCTACATTCTTTGGCGGAAGCTGGGCCTTTGGAGAGCCAGGAGGGTGCCCAAAAATGGCCTTGCGAGGTGTCTCCAGCTAAGGGCTGTCTTTTCTAGAAGAAGCAACGTTTTGGAGATTTACTACACTCTGCAGTTCAGTCTGTTCATCGTTCTCCTTGTTTCCCATTAATAAATCCAGGCTAAGGAGAGGAGGGGGACATTTTCCCAGAAGCAGAGCCTGTGGGTTTGGTCACCAAATGCCACTGCCAGTGGATTTATAAGCTGGTCCCATTTGGCGTTTCCAAGATGCCTCTGAGATGCCAATAGTTGGAGGAGCTGGAAAGCTGTTCTTCCCAGTAGTGATGGAAGCTCTCTTACCAAGTGGCTGCTGTTAAGGGTGGCAGAGTGGGGGACAGTTCTGGGTTAGGAAGTACCTGAAGACTTTGGAGGTGGAGCCAGGAGCAAGCAAGAGTTGGGGCAGGGCGGGATCTTAGTGGTTATATAATGCTTTGGAGTCCACCTTTCAAAGCAGCCATTTTCTCCAGGGGAATTGATCTCTACTGCCTGGAGATGAGCTATAACTCCAGGAGACCCCCAGATACCTCCTGAGGACTGACATTCCTAGCAAAGAAAGGTGACCTAAAGTAACCCAGTTCACCAGGAAGTCTCCCTGTGCAAGCTTCTTATATTCCAACTGTCTCTGTTTCCCGATCTTTGTCCCTGGTGTACCACTGTCCCTCTTTCATCCTTTCAGAAATCATTGGTTAATGTGAGTTGTCTTCCTTTAGCTCTCTCCCCAAAGTTTTCACATGTTCCATCTGTCAGCTAGAGATGGAGAAATATGAGCTTGAATGAACAGATACCTTAATGCCTGTGCTAAGGCACCCTACGCTACACAGCCTGCTGGCTCACATCCTCTAGATGTTGAGAGACACAGTATTTACTCACATGCAAGATGAGGTTTCTCACAGGGGAGTCTCCTCAACGCTCCCATCAGTGAAAGACTAAACCCAAATGGCTATTGCGTATTATTGGGAGAGGGGAAAGAATGAAACTTCTTAATGCAGAACTACCACCACCAACAGTTGAGTTTGGAGTATAACTGTGTGTGATTTTGATTCCCCCAAAAAATTTCCGAGCAGTTCCACACCAAACTCTCACAAATCTATAATATCGTCCAAATAGAGAAAGCTGGAGCTCAAAGACGCATTGCCCTGTGCAGACGTTGAACATTTAGGATTGCTTAATGATGTACATCCCAACATTAAATCTGTAAACTGGCCCTTTGATTTCATATTCAGTTTACATAAAACAATCCTGATGCATTCCTCCAGGTGCCCATGAGATTTGGCTGAGGGCTCTCCCAGCTTGCATTCTCCACTAGGTGGGGATGCAACATTTCCAGGTAGGGCTAGACACTTGTCAGTCAGGTTGCAAGACACCGAGAGCAAGGAAGCAGGGACATCATGGCTGGGGGCTCCCTAGAAATTGGGGCTGTGGCTCATAAGCACAGCATCTGCTCTATGTACAAAAGATCTCTGGTTCAAGTCCCAGCATCTCCAGAGTGTGATAGGCCAGTTGTCAAACACAGTAGAAGGCACCTTCATAGACTCATATTTGAACATCTTTGAACCTAACTTATACTACCACCTACTCTATACACTGGTTCACTGAGATGGGTTAAAGCTTTTAATGCTTTTATTGAGATGGTTGTTAATGTTATTATGGTTTTATTGATATAATATTTATTTAAAGAATGTAATTTCGTTTGGTCCTATTGTTGTAAAAAGCTGCTAGGGAGGGTAGTATATAAATTAAATTATAATTATAATTATAATTATAATTATAATTACTACTACTAGTAGTACTGATGATGATGATGATGATGATGATGATGATGATGATGATGAAAATATCTACCCTACTCAACTGAGTGTGTGGTTGGTCTCTCCTTACTATCAGTTTTATGCAGGACGTGGGTTTTCCCCCCCAAATTGTACTGATAGACTCTTCCAGCAACATTTACTGTAAAGTAGCCTTCTTACCAAACATTTAGTGCCCCCCCCCACATCAATATTGTTGTTGTTCTTGTTAGGTGCCAATGTTCCTGGAGGTTTTTCGCCTTCCTCTTAGCACTGGGCAGGGATCACCCCTTTGTTGTTGTTGTTGTTAGGTGCGAAGTCATGTCCGACCCATGATGACCCCACGGACAATGATCCTCCAGGCCTTCCTGTCCTCTACCATTTCTCGAAGTCCATTTAAGTTTGCACCGACTGCTTCAGTGACTCCATCCAGCCACCTCATTCTCTGTCGTCCCCTTCTTCTTTTGCCCTCAATCGCTCCCAGCATTAGGCTCTTCTCCAGGGAGTCCTTCCTTCTCATGAGGTGGCCAAAGTATTTGCGTTTCATCTTCAGGATCTGGCCTTCTAAAGAGCAGTCAGGGTTGATCTCCTCTAGGACTGACCGGTTTGTTCGCCTTGCAGTCCAAGGGACTCGCAAGAGTCTTCTCAAGCATCAGAGATCAAAAGCCTCAATTCTTTGATTCCCGGCCTTCCTTATGGTCCAACTTTCATAGCCATACATTGCAACTGGGAAGACCATAGCCTTGACTAGACACATTTAAAGTTCTTTGTCTTAAAAAAAAATACAACGTTGTGTGAAGTCTATTGATGTAGCACTGCACCAGCCCCCCCACCCAAAGTTGATGATGCCGGATCCAGGTGCTTCACTAAAGAGATGAGACTGAGCTTCATGCCAGCAGACCTTGCAACAACACACGCCCACACAAGAATTCAGAAAGGGAAGCTGGATCCAGGTGCTTCACCCTGAAGGTGAGGCCCAGTCCCACACAGGAAGCCCCTCCGACAACAAAGTGCTTGCTTTTTGTGGCTGCCCATCAATATCCCTCTCCTTTTCTACCTTCCCAAAGTCTTTTGCCTTTTCCACCCTCAAGGCTTTGAACCATCTCTTGCCCCTCTAGCAAACTCATACATCCCCCACGCCACCTTGTTTCCCCTAGGATTGTTGCCTTTGAACATTTGCTTTTCCTGTTTGCTAACATTTGATTTTTTTAAAATGTTCCCTGCCATTGGCTTCTTCCTTAGTGATACAATTTTAGCATTCTCTATGCCTTTTCACTAAATATACAAGCTCAATGTTAAAAAAAAAAAGCCCAACATTTAAATCAGAGGTAGTCAAACTGCGGCCCTCCAGATGTCCATGGATTCGCTGGCAGGGGCTCATGGGAATTGTAGTCCATGGACATCTGGAGGGCCGCAGTTTGACTACCCCTGATTGAAATGATGCAAAACTGGAACATTAATGGAGATGTTATACTGCTAAGGGGAGGAAGAGGGTGTAATGTACAGAGTGGGAGGACCAATCTCAATGAGGGTGGTGGAGAAGGCCACAAGTGATGCGCTTCCACGTGTGATGAGCTTCAGCCAGCAAGGATTTGTATGTCTGATGTCCCTCTCCTTCCCACCCCCTCCAGGCCCATCATTGGCCATTTTGGGAAGGTGCGTGTGTAGGTAGACATGACCATATATGGTCTTATCACCCAATTTTTAAAAATGTTTTTAAAGATTAATTAACTCCCACCCAATTACTTAACTTCCACTTAATTAGAGAAACCCATCTAGAGCCATCACAACCCCCCAGGGTTTCACAGGAAGCCTGTCCTAAGTGGAAAGTAGTGTGAAATGCAAAAGGGGGGAAAAAACCCAATGATAATGCACTGTGAAAGCAAAGGAAAACACCAGTGCACTAACCCAAGGGTATCAAAGAGACAATACAGCGAATGCTTCATTTGACAATACCTACAAGTTGAGCCTCTTGTGGCGCAGAGTGGTAAGGCAGCCGTCTGAAAGCTTTGCCCATGAGGCTGGGAGTTCGATCCCAGCAGCCAGCTCAAGGTCGACTCAGCCTTCCATCCTTCCGAGGTCGGTAAAATGAGTACCCAGCTTGCTGGGGGGTAAACGGTAATGACTGGGGAAGGCACTGGCAAACCACCCCGTATTGAGTCTGCCATGAAAAAGCTGGAGGGCGTCACCCCAAGGGTCAGACATGACTCGGGGCTTGCACAGGGGATACCTTTACCTTTACCTTACAAGTTGTATGTGACTCAGTTGTCCTCTAGATGAAAAACTTCACTGCCTTTTGAAAACAAGCATTAAGGGAGAATTATTCTAGCCTAGCATTATAAGAACATAAGAAGAGTCCTACCAGATCAGATCAGTGGTCTATCTAGTCCAGCATCTTGTTTCAGTGGTCTATCTCGTCTCACACAGTGGTTGTCTATCTTGTCTCACACAGTGGTCTATCTTGTCTCACACAGTGGTTATCAGGCCAGTGGTTATCTAGTCCAGCATCTTGTTTCAGTGGTCTATCTCGTCTCACACAGTGGTTGTCTATCTTGTCTCACACAGTGGTCTATCTTGTCTCACACAGTGGTTATCAGGCTCCTCTGGAGGTCTAACAATGAGGCAGAGAGGCTGAGATTTTCCCCTGATGTTGCTGCCCCAGTCACCATAGCTAGTAACCACTAAAAGACCTCTCCTCCAAGAATCCATCTAGACCTCTTTTAAAACTGCTTATTCCTGAGGCCATCACCACACCTTCTGGCAGCAAATCCCACATTTTAATCACCCTCCATAAAGTGGTCTGTCCTTTTGCCTGTCATGAGGCTACTGCCCATCTGCTTCATCAAATGTCCTTGAATAAGAACAGTTAGAATTCTAAGCACAAGGAAATGGTTGTACTGAGAAGGATTCAGACACGTTAACATTCCTCTCCTGCTGTCTGCAGTGATCTAACATTCACTGTACTAAGAGCTAGACCTACACCCCATCTCATCCATAGAAACCCACCTTCCATTAAACCGGTGCAGAGAGATGTACTATTGCCACAGCATCACTTGGCTTTCATTTGAGATTAACAGTTAAGAAAGAGGAAGGCTCAGGGGAGACATTTCTTCCAGGCTGTGTTTATTTTACAATGACTGAAGGTTTTCCAAGTGGAGAATTGCTAATGAGTTTTTCAGATCCCTTGGAGCTCTTTGTCCATATGTGAGCACGATGCGACTAGTATATCGGAGAGGCCAACTCCCAGCAAATGATTTTTGAAATGTTGCAATGAATGGGTTTCCTTTCCTAGATCTGTCACTCTTCAGCCTTCCGTGGACCATCAAAATATTGGGATCATCAGAGAGCGGAATCAAGAGTCAGGTGGATCTTGTTAGTTCTGCTTTCCGCCCCAACAGGCCTGGCAGCACCTGAGCACAAGCCACATGCACATCAGGACTCAACTAGATTTCTGGCTGGCCATGTTTGGAAACAGGATGCTGGACAAGATGTACCTTTTCCCTGATCCAACGGGGCTCTTCTGATGTTCTTAAAATGGTGCAAACTGTGTTGTCTGCTTATAGCAGTATATGTTCCTCCGTCATGCTCTACTTGTACAGTTCTAAATAAGACAAATACTAGGAACACACCAGACACCTCTGATGACCGCACTCCTCCTGGAACTGTTCATTACTAGAGGAAGCAGAGAGTGTATACGCCACTGTACTCTACCTTGTTTGGACTAGTGGTCTGAGTCCGTTTATAGGACCACCATTGAATGAATTGTCACTGCATGAACCATCTACAGAGTTATGTCCCATCCCTATGAATTAGAAGACACATCCTGTCTAAGTCATCCCATCACCTCATGTCACATTTTCAGGCTCTCTTGTGGATTTGTCCAGCTCACAGACATTCAATTGACTCATTTGTTTCCCATTAGCCTTCATTTCCATGACTGCTGAATTTCTTCCTGGTGTTGGATCTCCAGGGAATCTATTTTTGTGATTCCACTACTTGGTTGTCACTAGGAGATGTTTGGAGTCCTTCAGATCTGTCCAAGTTTCCTTCTTTGATCCAAGTGATTCAGAAGTTCTTGGTGGCTGTTCCCTGATATAGCCCAATATGCTCCTCCAAAGGGTGGTTCCCACAGAGATTTGTTCACTTAATTGACAAACATGTTTGGTTAGATGCTCAACTTGCCTCAAAGGTTCTGAAGTCAACTAAACAATACTAATTTATATCAACAGAATTTGAGTGACAGTAAGGAACTACAATGTATTTTTGGGATTACCGTGGATACTTTTCACCACCCATAGAATCCAGGATTTGGAAGGGCCATACAGGTCACCTACTCCAACCCCCACTCAATGGAGGATCATCCTAAAGCATCCCTGACAAATGTTCATCCTGCTGATAATTGAAGACTGCTAGAAGGGTAGCCCACTGCTCAAATATGCAAGATCTGCAGTATATATGATTGAGCAGAATATAGTGTACTACAGGGGGCTTATTCATGTCCCCACCCACTCATTGATTCACCTGCTATATACTGACCACTCCCAAATCATCTTGAATTTCTGGAAGGATTCAATACTTATAATACATATGATTGCAGTTTTTAACCTGTTTTAACTTGTTATTATGTATATAAATTAATTTTTAAAACCTAATTGTATTACTGTTATTGTATATTTTATATTTGTGTACACTGTCCTGAGCCAGCATTCTGGGAGAGCAGTCTAAAAATCTAATAAACTTAAACATAAACATTAGGCATGCACTGTAATAGTACAAACAGAAGAACTCTTTACTGGAAGTGAGCTCCATTGAATAAAATGACACTTCAAAGTCGATCTGCATAGTATTTCTCCCTTTGACCGTTTATGCACTGGGAACTTCACTGCCTCAGCTCCCTTGCGGGAACACAAATTGGGGGCGGATGAGGTGCACAGGACCAAATGCTCCCTCGTGTGGGTTCAGGAAGAGGTGGGGCAACCTGCCATGACTATAACTTCAGTCTGCAGCCTGGCATGAAACCTCCAGTGCGTAAACGATCTTTGTCACTTAAATACAAGCATAGATGTACAGTATTCTTATTGAATATTTCTACACTAAAGGTGTTGTGTTGAACATTATCATTCAACCCCACAACAGTAATACAAGGCAGACCTTTGGTTTCCCATTTTACAGGTGAGAAAGCTAGGGCTGAAAGTACCTTTTGGCTAACACCATTTAAGAGGTTCATTTGAATCTGGGAAATGTCACGTTCATGCTCATAATGCCTAACATTTTCAGCTTTCTGTTCTTTCTTCAAGCCAGAACAGTGATGTTAATGCAGCTGGTATTTATCCTCCAAAACACTCGATGGAGTTCATGTATCATTTGAAGCTTCCCAGAAGCCCCTGCTTCCTTGCCAGCTCCCCGGTATGCAGGGAATACCATTATGCTTACAAAACTAGACTGACTAATGGGAAGCAGGAGACAAAGGAAACAGATCTGACTCGATTGCAGGAGTCACCAAAATACACATGGACAGCCACAGTTCCCCTTTTCCTTGTTCTTTCCTTTATATCTTATCTTTAGGTGCCTGCCTCCGACTCAAGTATATCTACATTGTTTTACATACTGGATGGCCAAACAGGAATTGGGAGATACACGCTCTGCTCAGATGCAGAACATGTTCCGGTTTTATTGCTCCTGTTGCCACATCACATTGATTCTGGATGGCATCTACAGTTTGAAATGGATTCTGGAGACAGAGCATCAGTGTCTAAAACCTTTATATTTCATGGTTTTTAGCCTCCATCACAGTTTATCCAGGAGTAAAATTACAGGAATCGTGGCTAGAATCAAAAATGCAAGTGATTTAGGGAAGAATGGCAGAACAAAATGGGTTGTGGAATGGCAGGAAAGTGTTGAACTGGATTTGCTGTCAAATTGGATATGGATTTGGCTTCTGTTCTCTCCCTGCCCCATGGGAACACTGCTAGTTCTGAAGAAGAAATACCTCTAATCCTTTTGCTTCAAAGTTTGCACAATACGGGCTCTCTAACATGGGAAGACCCCAAGGGAGTAGGAAGGAAATCTGTCTGTCCGTGGGTGGCAAGATTATTGTCTCCATTGTAGTGCTCCATACTTAATACATCTGCTATGAGCTCATTGAAGACCACAACTCATGAAGTCAAACAATGCTTCTGTTGTCTTGGGGCAGGTGGGAATACCCTGGGGAAGCCAGGGTTAAGGCAGAGAATGAGAAGGAAATGAAAGATTCATTTCTTATATTGGGAACTGTGCTTGTGATAGAGCCACAGACAATGTGCACAAATGTTTTGTTTCCTTGCAGAACTATTTAATTATAAGGATTAGTCAGACCTGTACTTAATGAACACATGAAGCTGTTTTATCCTGAATCAGAGGTCAGTACTGTCTACTCAGACTAGCAGTAGATCTCCAGGATCTCAGGTGAAGTTCTTTCACATTACATACATACATGATCCAGGGCCTGGGGACCAAGCCCTATGAAGAAAGGCTGACGGTCTTGGGAATGTTCAGCCTGGAGAAGAGGAGGTTGAGAGGGGACATGACTGTTGTCTTTAAATATCTGAAAGGTTGTCCCTTGGGGGAGGGCAGGAAGAGGTTCTTGCTGGCACATAACCCACAATTATGTGTCTAAATTATATGTAGAACTGTATTAGCTAGATATCAGGAAAAAAGTTTCACAGAGAATAATTCAGCAGTGGAATCAGCTGCCTGAGGAGGTGGTGAGCTCCCTCCCACAGGTGGTCTTCAAGTAGTGGCTGGACCAGGCTTTCTCAACTTTTCTTGATAGCCTTGTAAAGATTCTCCAAATGGGTGGAAGTTAATTAATTTTTAATATATTTTTAAAGTTTGTTAGACATTTATTGAATGATATGACCATATATAGTCATATTGATCCACCCAAAATGACGAATGATGGGCCTGAATGGGGTCAGAATGGGAGGGCACCAGGTAGGCATGTCCACAGCTATGTTTCCTAACCATATTCTGCATCATCTCGCCACTTCTGTGGTTTCTCATAGCCTGAAGAATGTTTCAGGAGTTTCTCAATGATAAAAATGTTGAGAAAGGCTAGCTTGACAGATATGTATCATGGCTGCTTTAGGCTGATCCCGCATTGAGCAGGGGGTTGGACTACATGGCCTACATGGCCCCTTTCAACTCTAGCATTCTAAACCACATAAACTTTTCAGCTGGAGATGCTGGGGATTGGGCCTGGAACTTTGGAAGTGCCGAGCAAATGTTCTACAGATGAACCACAGCCCCTCTCCTGATGGTCTAAGGCAGCTTCATATCTTCAGCAGGAAATGTCCTGAGCTTTGAACAGCTGTATCAGATGGCATGTGGTAGAGCTTTGCATGCTGGGAAAGCAGATGCTTTGATCTCTGGTATTTCCAGTTTAAAGGAACTCAAGTAGGAGGTGCTGAGAAAGACTTTTCTCTGTCTAAATCTGTGGAGGTCAAATGGAGCTAGACCAATATTGATGATGATGATACAATTATTGTTCCATCAGCCTATTATTTTTGAAGAGGAACAGAAATTAAAAAGTATGATGAGCAACAGCAATGAAAAGAAATTATGGTTTGACTTGATATAAGAAGACAGAAGGAGAGCTGGGGGTTTTGTACTCCAATTTTTATTACCTGGAGGCATCCCAAAGTGGTTTACAATCAGCTACATCTGGTGAGGTAAGTGAGCCTGAGAGAACTAAGAGAGAACTATGACTGGCCCAAGGTCACACAGCGGGCTGCATGTGGAGGAGTAGGGATTCAAGCCTGGTTCTCCAGATTAGAGTCTGCTCCTCTTAACCACTACTCCAAGTTACCTTCTATGAAGGCAGCTTCATAGGAACAACATAACATCAGAATATGATTAGTACATATGAAAAGTAGGTATATGAGCTTAATTTTGTGATAGGCCAGTATTGTACATGCTGTGCATTGACAGGGTCTCGGACTCAGGGCTGGATCCAGGCAGCATTTCCATTGCTGAAGAGCAGGGAGGTTTCCTTTGATAAGCAAAAAGACTATTCTCGTGAACATGGGACCTGCATGAACAATAGCCACATGGGATGGGAGCTGTAGTAACAAAGATAATTCATATTGTCTTTACATCAGCATCAGTCTTGATTGCAAGAACAAAGTTCATGGGTAGGCTATGTGTCTTTGTTTCAAGAAGTGATCTAAGCAGTCAATAACTCCAGTTAAAAGAATAACCACTCTGATCCAAGGAGGTCCAAACAGTATGGCTGTGATTTCCAAATGTAGAGCTATATTTCATAAGGCAGAAACATCAAAGTAGTAAGTCTCTTCCCAAAATATCATACTTTTTCCCCTTTTAAAGTTGGAGGCAGTGGTAGTGGTGGGAGGGGCAGGGACTGTAACAAAACAGTACAGAAGTGCACATCTTTTCCCCCTACAACTCAACACATTCAAGCCATTCAGGTTTGCTGATTGGTAAATTGAACATTCATCTGCTGTGTTCATTACCTATGAGAAGCATTTCATAGCCCTGAGGCTGGGTTATTGTAGCAAACTCTACATTGTGTTGTGCTGGAAGACAATCCAGAAATTGTAGCTGATCCCAAAAATTGTATTGCCAGGATGCTCTTTAACTCCTAAAAAAAAAATACTTGAAAAAATTAACAATTTAGCCATTTAAAATAAGTAGGGAAAAAATAGCCCTGATTTCCATTTGAGCTTTCTTGTTTGTCTGCAATGACCTGACATGAGATTTCTTTCTCCGATATTCTGCTCTCACATTGCTAATAAAATAATTTTATTAGAATGCTTGTACAGTTTATCAGATTTTTAAAAGACCTTTTGCTTCAGGAAGCAGAGAGCAGAATCTGGGAAAATCTAGCAGTTTGATGTTGCAATTACGGATTTTGTTTTGGACCACCCTGTCCAGTAGACTCATACAAGGCCACAAGTTTCACAGTCACTGTGTTTACTTTATTAGCCACAAATCAATTGCATATAGCAGTCAGAAAAAAAATTACTGGCTAAGAGTGAAACTGTTGCGGCATAACTCTTAATGCCAGTCTTAAATATTTGTGCACCAGAATTGGAAAATCCAAGTGATTCCACCTCATAGTGTGCATTGTGCCCCCTCCTCAATGCTGTGATGAAAGAAGACAAAGACAAGAGGGAAAGGATGAAACTGAGGACTCTATGGTTAACCATAGAGACAAAGGATGGATGACTAGAGAGAAAGAATGCAGGAATGGGCAGATAAGATTGAAGAAGGTCTGAAATAAGGGTCTTGGACCTCTTAGGCATCTTCTAACATCTCTTTTGGGCAATCTTTCCCAAGGATACTTTTGGACTTCTTATTCCTCACATTTTAAAATTTGCTATTAACTGGTCTTCTTTTATGAATCCCCCATTCTTCTTCCTAATGTACATTCTGCTATGCACAAGTGGTTTATTCAGACTTCCAATCCTTTTTTCTTCTTTCCTTTCGATCCAGATATCCATAAAGATCATGTTCAAATGGATAAAACATTGCAAAAAAAGCAATATTGACTCAATCACTTCAGGACTGCATCTAAAAATGTATTTTGGGCATTGTTTTACTGATGTACAAAATCACATGTGTACATTAGCAGAACACTGCATAAAACAATCTTGATGCAAATTATAAATGCAATTGGATTGTGACTGATTTCTGCAGTGTTTTCTCAATGCATGTATTGGTTTGGTAGTGTAAGGAGGGGGATAAAAATGAATCAAAGAACTCTCCCCTGCTTTACCCTCAGTTTTAATGTTCTGCCAGCAAAAATCATTGGAACAATGAGCAAGCTTGGCTGTCCCATATTTTTAAAAAATGTATTACACTTATTTTATAAATCAACTTTAGGATTCATTTAGTAGACCTATTAGATTACTTACTTTCAGATTTTGGCTGTCCCATGTTGATTTCTGGTGACTCTCCCAGTTCTTGTGGATTTTCTCAACATATAATTTCTGGCTACAGGCCTACAGAGAGGAAAGGATGAATGCAGAAAGATGGGTAGAATGAAGTAAAGAAGGGAGAGGATATGAGGGATGAAAGGCTCAAATAGAAGGGAAGGAGAGATACAACACATATTGTTCTCATCTCAGGACCTACTTAGTTATCACTGTGGTCCATATGCAGTCTGCCAAGACTGGGAAAGGTTTCACCACAGCAGAATTGGCCTTAGCAGGACCATCTACAGAGAAAGACTATTTGTGTATGTGGGTGTGGGTGTGTGTGAGGTAATAGAACATGCACTACTAAATGAAAATTTTATGGAGTTTTTATGCAGTAGAATACTTGATCTGCAAAATGCTCAGTACTGGGGAAAGGATGGGGGTTGAAAGGTGTAGCACATATGGGTCAGTCTGGAAGCATAATTTTTAGCAGCAAATTCCCTATGGGTGCACATTCATGACTTTTATCAAATGTAGTCTTCCATACATGGTATTATGTGGAAACTATTTACTCTGTTTGCTGTGAAAACTGGTGCTGTACAGCACTGACTGGCTGAGAATTAGTGTGGTCTCTAACCCACTTCCCTTCTTGTTATCCAAAGATAGGCAGTCTCCTAACTAGTTGAGGGAACTTAGCCTTGAAGGGATCAAAACAAGAAAGGGTAACTGGGATTCTCCACCTCAACAGAACTACTAAAATAAAGATTTTCCAGAAGTGGAGAATAATCAGAGAGAAGCTTGATGAATTTATGTGAGAAGGACTAGAAGAGTAACTGGTGCTTGATGACTCCTTGGGAAAAGCTACCAATTTTGCTGAATATTGTTAAATATGGGTGAGGGAAAGTGAGGCTGGGTGTTGATGACATTAATTTATAGGTTCTTGGTAGACCCATTGTCCTAAAATATACTTCTTTCTTTCTTTCTTTCTTTCTTTCTTTCTTTCTTTCTTTCTTTCTTTCTTTCTTTCTCTCTCTCTCTCTCTCTCTCTCTCTCTCTCTCTCTCTCTCTCTCTCTCTAGTTTGGAGAGGAGGTTTTTAGGTAGCCTGCCACTCTTTTTTACATTTAAACTATATGTCCAGGCTTGTCTCTGGCTGACATCCATTTTTTGTGTCTTTTTGAGCCAGGCAGTATGTTACAATATTATAATATAATATTGGAGATTATATTGAAGGGTGTTTTTGGTTTTCTAGCTATAACCTTCCGCTCAGCAAGAAGAGTCTCTGCTCACATTCTCTCCCCCAGAGCTGTTTATCAATTTATTTTTAAAAAAATATATCAATTTTTCAAAGGAAGGGGCACATGTTTATGTATACACACACAGGAGGAATCCAGAACCAAACTGAGGAAGGACAATTAAAAGACAGCATTTCTTAATTTACTTGAATATGCTAAAAGGCCAGCTCCAAGTTCTTACGTTTTTGCTAGTGTTTGTGATTGGCAAGTGGCTGCAAAATGGTATCCTCATTAGGGAACAGACAACACAAAAGAGGCTCAGTGTCAGATTTGAGTCTGGACAGGGAGAGATTTTGGAGGAGGTGGGGAAGATGCATGATAACATAAAATGAAAGCCCAAGAACACTTTTAAAGACTAACAGTATTAATTTCAATATGAGATTTCATGAGCATCTTTATGGTGATGTTCAAAGACCATCTGTTGGACATGAATTTTTAGAGCTATTGAAAGGGACCTTGGCAAAGAAATCAGTATATGTGAAGAAGGACCATGGCTTGATAGTTCACTGAGTAAAGAAGATCATTCCCTTTCTTAAGACCTTGAAGAATCGCTATCAGAGAAAGCAGAAAGTGCTGAGTTGGGTGCACCATGCTTTCAGTTGGTATATAATAGCTTCTTATGCTTATATTTAAAGGTGAACATGTGAGTAGCATTTATAGAGCAGGGTCATAGTGTGTGTGTATGGAAGCTGGGGACAGTGGCATTGCACAATTCTCTACCAAATCCCTATGGCAAAAATAATAGAAATTATGGGAATTATGACATGGCTTGGTATCATATGATGCTCTCTTTGCTCCATTGAATGAAGTTGGGAGCCAGACCACAGAGATGAGAGATGTCCATTGCAGCAGGTGGCTTTAAGGCTACATATTGAGTATGAGTCAGACATTGTCTGGCAGAGGCAATGCTGTTTTCTTGTTTCCTGGTCCCCTTCCTCAGTGCTACTTCTCTTGCCTCCAGCTTTCCATTGTTATCTCCCATTTCTTCTTTCTCATACATCCAAGACACTGCACCAAACCTCAAAGTAGATGCCTTGGTATGCAGTATTGTTGCAACTCAAAATGGAACCCATATGCTGGGCAGGGGAACTCATATGATATATATATCATTCATATATATTTTATTTAAAAATTAGGTCTTTCCCCCCTGCAAGCCTGGGGGTTCCCCTTGCTTTGATTGTGCTGCACGGTATAGTACAGTAATAGTTGGGCCTGGCTCCATTATATGGATTTTGCTATCAACATGAGAACCAGCACTTGATGGCTAATGGTTTTGAAATCATGCTGGGTGGTGGATCACCCCTATAACCAAATATGATACCACATTTAATGGCCATGCTTATTTCAAAAATCCTCAAGATGAAAGAATAGGCATCTGTTCCCCTGAATTTACTAACAAAATCTGATGATGCTCAACCCCAAATACAAGCTGGAATAAGATGTGTGCTTACTGGTTATATTGGAGGGGAATGGGACAAAGAAGAAGAAGAGCTTATTTTTAATACTCTGCTTTTCACGATGTAAAAGAGCCTCAAAGTGGCTTACAAACACCTTTCCCTTCCTTTCTCCACAACAGACACCCTGAGAGAGCTCTATCAGAACTGATCTGTGAGAACAGCACTAAGAGAACTGTGATTAGTCCAAGGGCACCCAGCTGGCTGTAAGGGGAGGCATGGGGAATCAAACCGAGCTCTCCAGATTAAAGTCTACCACTCTTTATCCACTAAGCAGCAAATCCAATCTCATCAGTTTTTTTTGTTTTGATTTGGGTTTTTTTTGGTTTTTTTGCACTTCAGACTGCTGGTAAAAGTACAGGTATTGGATCCAGGATTTTTTTTTAAGTTCCTGTCTTAATTAACCTTGACCTTTGTGGTAGCTGTAAAGTTGGATGAGATAATTACTGTAAAGAGCTACCAAGGAAGGATTAGGAGGACTTTGATGTAAAGGAGATTATAGTTCAGTTTCCTCCACTGGAGGGTGATGGGCTGATCTGCGAAACACACAAAAGAATCCCCCCCCACTCCCTGTATAAAAACAGAGGACTTTACTGTAAAATAGACCAGCAAGAAAGACGGGAGAGCTCTTGCCTCAATGTGATCCGCAAGTCAATGAAGGGATTCACGTTTCTGAATAGAGAAAAGATCGTGAGTCACCTCTCCCTCTGAGAAAGAGTTTCTTTGCCTTCCCCTTGAGTCACTGGCACGCCCCCCCCCCCAGCTGCAAGACTGACCTATTGACATAAAGCCTTTTAAAGCCCTTGCTCATTCAGGACGTCTTCCAGCAAATTAAAGACATTTTGGCAAAAGAAAGGCTGGAGGGAAAGGAGGGGGGAGAGGGCTATGACATCATCTTGGCTGGATGTCCCAAAGCAAGAACATACGAGAGTCTGCTATACATAGGGGGGCAAAGTTGGTGGAAGGGATGAATTCTCCTTTGAGTCTATATTAAGGAGGAGGGTTGTGCCCCGGATACCCCAGCCCTGAGACCTCAGGTGAAATCAAGGATTCTTGAACTCATGAAAGGATGAAGTCATAGACTAGCCCTGCAGTACACACACAAGGTGCTAAGTTCCTTGTCTGGTATCTCCAGTAAAAGGCATTCAGATAGAACCATTAGGGACCATCAGTGTCTGCTTAACACCTCCCAGAGCTGCTGCCAGTTTAGAATGGAATACCTATCAGGTCAGCATATGCACATTCCCTGCCCTTCTCCTCTTCCTCCGCACCTCTCTCATCCCTGACCATCTGCAGTCCTGTCTGGATCATCTCCAGCCCAGGGTCGATGCCTGTCACCTTCTGTGCACATGCAAAACCCCAGCGAGGCAAGAAAATGAAACTCCATCACCTTTTGCAGCTGCCAAGTTGTCCGACAGCCCTCTGAGAGGGGTGATGGGCAGAGTAGAGATTTGGCTCAGGGGTGATAGCACCCGTCAAATGTAGGGTGTTCGCCTGTCGAATCTGTTTGCCGGGCAGACTGCTGGATCCTGGCTGTCATTCCAGAGCAGCTGTTGCTGAGCTTGATGAGCCAGTTGTCTTTGGTGTAAGGAAGCTTCATAGATTATAGCCAGAGTCAGCTGGTGGTTGTGACTAGTGGACTAATGAACTTGACTACTAGACTTCTTAATGAACTCCACCCAGGAAAAGTGCTCCCCATTCCCACTCCATTCCCTATGAGATTCCTAGTTAAGACAGGAATGTAGTGCATTATGACACACACACCTCAGAGATAAATAAGATGCCCAGCAACTGTTCGCATACTCCACTTTTGCACGGAGAGATCCCCATCTTGCCATACCTCTGAAGATGCCAGCCACAGTTACTGGTGAGACATCAGGGACTAAACCTACCAGGATTCTTGAACTCATGAAAGGATGAAGGCATAGACCAGTCCTGCAGTACACACACGAGGTGCTAAGTACACACACAAGGTCCACACAGCCCAGAAAACCCACAACAACCAGTTCATATGTTCACTTCCAGGGGAGGACATCTGGCCAAGTGACAGAATGACCAGCTTGCATGCACAATGTCCAGTTTTGATCTCTGCCATCTCCAGAGTAGGGAAGAAAGCCCCTTTTTTATATATTGGAAAACTGCTGTGGATTAGAGTAGATGATTGGTCTTCAGGCAGTGGGTAGAGATTTTCAAATGGCCCATCTTCTTTGCCTGATTGGAGCAGCTCTGCTGGCATTTCCTTTTCAAGCTGTGCTTTTTAATAAAGAGGAGAAAGAAAAAGAAGGACTAGGAGACTGTAATGTCCTCGGGGCTGGAATGTTTAACAAAGTGGAAAGGAGACATTTGCAGGCTGCTGTAGTTACTATTTCTTGAGATAAGCCAATGGCCCCTATTTGCATTTCTGTCAATGCTTTCAGTTTGTTTCTTGTTGATGTTGGTTCCTCACATTAGTTTGTACAGTAAGAATCATTGCCTTGCCATTATGAACTACTGCCAAAGGCCTTTTTGCAGTCTTCACACAGTGGTAAAACAACGATTCTCGTCATGCATATGCATGTGGTTTTCTATGCAATTCAAACAGTTTCTGTATATGAACCATGTGAATCATGTCTCTTCAATGAGAATGGTGATTTACTGGTGCAAGAAAATGTGTGCATGTCAGAGAAAAATATTCTGCAAAGAAACAGAAAATGGCTCAACAATTGAGAGGCTAGAACTGCACCGTAAAGGAGTGAGACCAAACTCGGGTTTTAGGACTTGAAACCGCAAAGATGAGACATTCAAAAACCTTCTTAGGTGTTCCAAACCAGGAAATCACACAAACTTTGGCAACATCGCTGCTAGAAAGGATGAACAAAAGAAGTGGTATTTCCAGTGGGGATGGACAGAGGAAACCAGAATGAAATCTTTACTGTGGTGTTTCCCTCAAATCCTCCTGGTATTTTTATAGATGTTGGTTTCCATCAACACGCATTTGTCTGTTTTGCTGTATTTATTTTCACTGAACTAAAGCTTTTCAGGCAGCCAAGAGGGCTTTAGACTGATTCCTTTCTCCTGAGTAGGATGGAAGAGAGGTCAGGCAGCACAAGGGGTTTTCTTGGTAAGAGGATGGGACTTTGGGTCCAAGAGCATGAACTGAAATGTCTAACAAAAGCAAATAAATGTGAAGGATGAGCCCTCAAAGAGCAGCTACTGCATTTTATTATCGCGTTTCTGAGCTGATGCTTAATGGTTTACATATGCCGAAAATGATTACAGAATTTTTGCTTGCTCCGTCCAAGAGTTTTGAACACTGCCCCCTGCCCCACAGTCCCCAAGAAAGAAAGATTTGTATTGAATTTTATATGCACCATAAATGTTTGGGAATCACCATTGTATTTTTCCTAGGAAACATATGAAGCTTTTCCCACCAGTACGGCCATTAAAAAAAGGAGATATTGTTGACGTTGGTTTCTGCTTGACTCATTGCTATTGCCATCATTACTCATTCTCCTTTTTTCTTTGATGACATCTGCATGCCATTGTCATTCAGGTTTATGCCATGGTTACGTTCTCTATCCCTATTACAGCCCATAATCATATGAAGTGGAGTAGTTGGTATTCTTGCAGTCACCGGGGTGGAATCTTAGGCAATCCAGAAGTGCCATCAACTAAGGGGCATCAGGAATCAGAAGAAATGCTCCCAAGGGAGGGTTCAAAAGATGGCTACCTTAGCATAGGCAGTGAGGAGTAGAGTTCTTGAATAGTGCAGAGTTTGGGGAGGATGTGGTATCACTTGCGGGTGATGCTCTAGGCTGCACTCAGAAACATCTCTATATGGAGGCCATTTTGCTCCTACTTCTCAGTTCCTTTAAGGTATTGGAATAAGCAAAACCTATAGTGTGCATGTTTAAAAAGCATATGAAGAATATCCAGCAGGGGGCATAGGAGGAGATGTGTATTTAGCATAGTCAGAATAGGATAACTGGACTGTTAGGTCCCTCTCTCTTTTTTCCGTATGAAATTTGTTTCTTTTCTTAATAAAACTACTTTATTCTTTTAATTATCTTCATATTTCATGCCTATTTGAATATTCAAATGATGCTGACATAAGGCAGCAAGCTGGGTAATTCTTCACCCCAGTTCTCCACCCCAAATGCGAGGAATGAGCAGTTGTCAGGTTTGGTAGCTGAGGAGCCTGGGAGATTATTTGAAATCATAAAAATACTTCTTCAGCTTAAAGAACATGGGCTTGCCTCTGTCTGTACATAAGCAATCAGTTCATCAGCAGGCTAGCCCTTGACATGTATATTTTAAGGAGGTGGATACTACTATCAGGATGAGTAATGGTGCTAGCATTGCCAGGTCCTTTGGTGCAGCTGGCAGGAGATGTGGGGCACTCTCTGGGAGCGATGGGACATGTTAACATCATCCAGAAATGACATTAACACATTGGAGACATCATGGGGCAGCACTCTGGCTTTGGGGAAGAACCTGATGATAGTATTTCCTTCAAACCATAGACTTTTGCCCCAAAACAAGAGTGTCATCCACTGATTACCCAGATATGCCACATCAGTTCAGTGATAGACTACCACACTACATCAGCATTGGGAGTGCAAAGAAGAGGATGCAAGTTAATTTGGAAAGATGCCAATCTACACTTGCAATACTGGGGCTTTCAGAGCACTTTTCTCAGATGTAGTGAGTAATATCCATTCCTGGGCTGAATCTGCACTCAACATTTTGTTCTGATGTTGATCCTGCCAAATTCTGATCAATCTGAACTCCGATCTTCCAACAGATCTGCAACCTTCCTTTTTCCCAACTTGAAACAGGACTCACTAAGACAGTGCCTTCTGCACTTGAATTGTTCCAGTTGAAAGTTGCTTCCCTCCTTCCTGCTTGATTGGGGAAGCTAGAACATGTGTTTTTTTTTTGGGGGGGGTGTAGTTTGTGTGAATCTCTAGTTGGCATTGAAGGAAAACAAGACTAGAAATGGCTTTATTTCCTGCCTTTTGTCTCCCAACTCTACAGCCAGAGCAAGCCAGGGGAGTGGCGAATGGAACACAAGGTTGCTTGTTTATTTTTGTTTTCCTGCAAGCTAAGTGAGTGGGGGGGGGAAAGTGGGGGGTGGCAGCCTCAGGGAGAATGGGGGTGGGTGGGGAAAGATAATCCAAAAGGAAAATCTCTACACAAAGAAGAGTGGACTTTTGGAGTGCAATCACTTAAAAATAGATCCCAAAAATGAGGACAAAAATAAAACTTATGAGGGAATAGCAACCAGGAACCAGTTTTCCTGCAGCATCTGAATTGACACCCTGATCAATCAGCAACAGACTATTGTGCTACATCAGTGTTGGAGGTATGGAGAAGGGGATGGAAGCTAATCCATAAAAATATCAACATCTACAATTGCAATACTGGAGCTGTCAGAGTGCTTTTCTCAGATGTAATATCTACTCCTGGATATCCTGGAGAAAGGGTGGTGTCACATTAGATTTGATCATGGATGTTGCAGAGGGAAAATTTAAAGTGATCAGTATCAAAATAGAAATTGAATAAGGTGCAGATTGTTTTTCTAGATTTTGGCTGACAGAGGATAAAAACACCAGTGCAGATTCAGCCCTTGTTATCCCAGAGAAAAGGTGGTGTCACTGCGGACTATCACATATGTTTCAGAGGAAAAATTTTAAGCGCTCAATTTCAAAATGGAAATTGAATAAGGTGCAGATAAGGGGTTTTTGGGAGGGCTGGCAAAACATAATAAGCCCAATGCAGCACATGCTACAAGCTCTTTGATTCCTGTGTTGTTCCTTTCCTCCTATGGAACATGGCTGTAACCTCCTCCCCCTAAGTCTCTTTAAGGACACTGGCATGCCTTTCCACTTTGGGGGGGCCCCCTCCACCTGCAGTCGGGCTGTTTCAACTATAATTGAACTCTGTTAGGGCTCTGGAAATCCTAAAACTGGTTCTGGCGCTACAGGCCCCACAAATCCTTAAACCACTCCTGACCCGGTGCCTAGAATGGCAAAATACATCCTTGTGTTTGGTTCTTGCTTCTCAATTCAAATGTTTTAGAAATCTTCTTGGATATATTACAACATTTTAAACTTGCCAGATGATGAGTTTAGGAAGCGTAATACTTCACATGGAAATATCTCAGAGCGTTCTTACTCATTTGCACCCAATTTGGCCTCTCTCCACAGGAAGGAAGGAAGATGACTTTGTCGCCTTTTGGGATTCTCGTCTCCTCCAAAAGTGCCTTCTGTCTATGGAAACATTCTCTTTGGATCACTTTTTCCCTTCCTGTGTGTATATTTATGTATTGGTTTTTTACCTTTCATTTGTGCTAGTTCAAATATTTTCCATCAAGGGATGATTCTGAATTACCCACCCTCCTGCATTGACTTGTAAACCTTCGTTTTGAAGTTGCTTGTGAGAATCAAACCGAACCAATTATTCTTTCGTTTGTCACCCCTTTCTCACCCCAAATCTTCTCTTGTTTATACACTTTCCAATATTGTTTTTGCATCAGCAAATCAGCATTATCAGCTTACACAACGCTCAGTCAGTGCTTAAATAACTTTTAATAGCATGTACACAGCATACCTAAATAGTGCCATCTTCACACAAGTTGAATAAAAAAACAAAATTGTTGAAAAGAAAAGAGAGTAAAGGAAAACAAATGGAGAGCATTTGCTCATCCCTTTTTACATTCTGCAAGAACAATATGTTTCAGTGGCCTACCAATGTTCTGACTCTTGGATCATAAGCCTTTACTTATCTTAATGTATTTGTCAATTTTGTTCCCTACTCTCCTTCCACTTTCCCTCAACATAACTGTGCTGGCAGAGTGGGTCAGGTGTGCTGCTGCCACAGCAACAGTGCTGATTCAGAGGAGAGACCTTGAACTAGAGTAGCTGCTGAACACAGTCTAGGGCTGGATCTGGTGTTCTTGCAGCCATGGGCTGCACTGAAAGGAGTGCCCAACAGCAAAGTCATAAAAAAAGCCCAGAAGTCAATACCAGGGGATTACCAGAGCTGGGAGTGTCCAAAACAAGCTGAGAAGTCAGAGACAAGTAATGAAGGTACGGGTTAGAGACTTTTCAAGTTTGTTGGGGTTCCAGTCTTGGGTCATGGTAAGATTTGAGGCAAGGAGGTGGAGGTTGATTCACATTGCTTCCATGCACGTTCTTCCTGGGCGTGCCTCAAATCCAATTTGCAGTTTCCTTTGGGATTGCTTCTGCAATTTCTCAGAGTCTGAATCTTGCAAACAAAACCAGCTCTGCAGAAAAACTGATCTCCTCCTATTGTGTAGTACTATTCTAAGTTTATGTCAGGATCCTAGGAGAACAGCTCGGCTGCCTATACCCAATGGTGACAAAGCTGAAACCACATCAAGCAGTCCATAACGAAGTCAGTCTTTATTGAAGATTACAACAGGGCACGCATCTTCTTCAGGAAACACACAGAACAGGGCTATTGGCAAAGACAAGATGCAAAGAAAGGAACAGGGTTTTAACCACTCAGGCCCATGGCTACAAACCAGATTGGTTTTCACAGAATTGACTGCTTGATCAGCCAAGGTGCAAATCTAGGAGACTTGCTGCCTACCCCTGTTCCCAGAGTCCACCCCAGCTGTGCCATCCCTAGGAGCTGGGATGTTTTACAGCTCCTTCAAGGCTAGAGATAATATTAACATAACATTGGTCAAAGCAGGGCTTCAAATGAAGCCACAGTACACTGAAGGCCAGGAAGATGCTGAGCCAGAGGGTGCAACAGTTGTAGACTTGGTGCAGGACCAGCCTACAGAACCTTGGGAGGGGGTGAGGGTATAAAAGGCAGGTAGGGGCAGCCTGCTGGGGTCATTGGTGGAAGCAAGAGAAGAGAGCAGATGATCACAGGAAGGACAGAGAAGGAGAGAGAGAGTGAGAGTCAGGGAAGGCAAAGCATTAAAAGTTAGAAGATGGAAAGAAGAACTAGGAGAAGAGGAGAATAGCAGACAGTGACAACGGAAGAGTAAGAGGCTGAAGGAAGAGAAGAATAAGGAGCCAGAGAATACGGAGATGCCCAGCGATACCCCAGGCTCTGACAGCAGGGGAGAGGAGAGCAACTCCAGTAGCAAAGCCGAATTTCCCCCTCGGATCTGGTGCCCTCTGAAAGGCGGGAACAGTGGGGGAAATATACCCAGTGGTATGGGGAGCCCTACTTGCCCCCCAGTTGAGCCTTCCACAGAGTCTGAATATGCAGAAAGTTTGAAGCACCAGTTTGCTTAAAGAATAAAATAGTTTTATTTATGAAGAAAAGTAATTTTGTCTAGAAAGATAGAGATCTGTCTAGCTAGCTGCAATCATTCTTCTGTTCAACTGAAGACAAGAGGAAGGAAGTGCATTAAAAAAAAAGCAGGAAGTCTCCTTCTGAGCCAATCAGGACACCTGGAGGTGATAATGTGAAAATCATCAGGAAGTTTCTATATCCTATCTATGCTGAATATACATCTCCTCTGATGCCCCCTACAGGACACCCTTTATATTCTGCTCAGTTATGCATACTGCAGAGTTTGCCTATTCCAACACATACCACCCCTTCCAAGAGAGCTTCCAGTAAAAAAAGTAGGACCACATTCTCAGTTTTATTCTTCCACTAGGCTACTGAGTGAAAAACTGCAGGCTTGACTGTGGTGCAACAGACCAAACTGAGGTTACACTCCCCTTACACTCCCCCATTCTCTATGATTCATGTTTAGGGAAAAATAGTAGTTCACATCTTAATAAAACAAAGCTATAATTAGATCCATACATCAAATTATAGGCTCGTGCCAGGAACATATCTCATTAGTATTGTGCAACATATAGAGGTTTCCCCAGTTTACTTGCATGAAGACTTGGTACAGGACATCTCGTCTCCCTATTTGGTTCAGCGTGTTCTGGCTGTTGTGACAGGCCTCTATTGGAAGTGGGGAGCTTCTGAAGTAACATTGAACAGAGATGTTTATTTCCCAATCCTACAGAGAGACTTTTGCTCACATTTCAGGGAAAGCTGAATTGAGCTGGGGAAGGGGGAACTTGAGACTATTTAAAGTTGCTTTCAAAATGTTGACATATATATATATATTCCCATGGGAATTCCTGTCCCCAGGTGAGAGCTGGGGATTCCCTGGAATTATAGCTCATCTCCAGATGAGAGATCTCAGTTCCCCTGGAGAAAACAGCTGCTTTGGAGGGTGGACTCCATAGCATTTTATTCCACTGAGGTCGTTCCCTGCTCTAAAATCCATCCCCTTCTGACTCCATCCCCAAAGTCTCCAGGTATTTCCCAACCCAGAGCTGGCAACACAGCAAGTGGTGGAGTGAGGAATTAAACTTGGTTCTCCAGAATAGAGTCCACCATTCTTTACTCACTACACCAAGCTGGCCCTCATGGCTGAACAAAGCAAAACGTTGAATTGTACCAGCTTCTAATACATACATTTTATGTATGTATTAGAAGCTGGTACCCATACATTTTATGGGAGAGATTAGAGGTGAGGAAACTGAAAAGGGTGCAAACCTAAGAAGTTATGGATCCAGTTTGCACAAGGGAGAGTAGATGCTGAAACATGGATTTTCAGCAGCAGTGAGGAATTTGAAGCCATTCCTATGAGATATTAAGAACCACACTAAAAAAAGGGAAAGAACAACTACTGTATATACATATTTAGTCAATATGCAAAGGCACCGCAGGAATTTTTCATGGGAGACAGAGACAGGCATGCAACATGGGAACTGCGAAAGGGAAAACAGGAGTTTGCTCTAATGTCATCCTTTCCTTTTTTGCTGAACTACAAAGTCGAGTCGAGAACCAAATGTCAGTCAAGTGTGGCTCAAACCAACTTAATGTAAGGATTTCCATGAAGATTTTGTGGGGTTCAAGTCTGGCAGAACAGCTTTATGGCTTCTGACAGTTTCCCAAATGTTGAACCATCACAGGTTTTGCCTTTCTTTCACCATGGTGAACGTTGCACTCTGAATTTTGACTCCACCAACGAGAAACTCAAGACCCGTAAATCAGAACAATGTTGACCGCATGCTGCTCCCATTTGATTTTCTTTTTAAGTTTTAGACAAAACATTTTCGTGTTTATTTGTTCAAAGCTGTGCTTTTAACAACTCCGCGGAGCCCAAGTGAGTGGGGAGAGGGCAGCACTTGTGTCTGGGACGCATTAAAGAAGGACTGAAGCCAGGGGTTCTCTTGGCAAAATGTCTCATTGTGGTCTTGCTATTGCTTCCCCCCTCCCCTTGCAATGTACTTTCGGCTTTTTCCTCATCAGGTTAAATGGTGGTATGTCATTGTTTCCTAGAATCATAGAATAATAGAGTTGGAAGGGACCTCATGGGTCATCCAGTCCAACCCCCTGCACTATGCAGGACACTCACATCCCAGTCGCTCATCTACTGTAACCTGCCACCCCTTTGCTTTCACAGAATCAGCCTCTCCGTCAGATGGCTATCCAGCTTCTGTTTAAAAATTTCCAAAGATGGAGAACCCACCACCTCCCAAGGAAGCCTGTTCCACTGAGAAACCACTCTAACTGTCAGGAACTTCTTCCGGATGTTTAGATGGAATTTCTTTTGTTCCCGACCCACTGAGATGGGCAGGATTATTCCCTAGTTCACGTATAAAAATTGCTCCAGTGGATTATACTGATGGGGCATCTAGTCCAGCACCCTCTTTCCCACAGTAGCCAAGCAGATGAGGGTCAACAGAGGGGACATAAAGGCCAACGTTTCTTCATGTTGCTTCCAAGTCTTTGAATCCAGATTTACTTCCTTGATGTGTGGACATTCCCTTTATTCATCATGGCTAGTGGCCACTGATAGACCTCTTCTCCATGAATCTGTCTAATACTCTTCTAAAGCTACCTGTCCTAGTGGCCACCACTATACCCACTGGTACAGGGGACCTGGAGATGTAATCCCAGAATTATGACTGACCTCTAGGCTATGTAGATCCATTTTTCTCAGACTTGCCAAACTCCAGGTGGGGCCTGGAATTTTCCTGGAATTACAACTGATGTCCAGGCTACAAAAACACCAACCTAGAATAACATCACATCCCCATCTGAGCTCCCTTCCCACTCCAAACTCTGCTCTTCTCCACCTCCAAATTTCCTGGAATTTCCAAATCCAGAACTGACAACTCTAGTTCCCCTGGAGAAAGGACTGCTTTGGTGGGTGGGCTCCATGGCTTTTGACTTTCTTTCCTTCCTCAAACCATCCATACTTTCCAGGTTCTACCCTGACATCTCCAGGAATGTCCCAACCTTAAGTTGGCAACCCTGGTTCTGTCTGTGACCCGAGAAGTAGCATTATGTGATGCTGGTTTCTGCCCTCCCTGCTCTTCTTCCCTTCAGGGATGGCCAGTGGGATCTGGCAACCTTACAGCTTCACCCATCAAAGTACATCATACTTGAAATGCTGCCTGTAAGGTTGCCAGGTCTGCTGGACCAGCCAGCGGGGGATAGGAGGGGAACTTGCAGGGAGGGAAGAAGATGGGGGGGGGGGGATTCAATTTTTCTATGTTTCCTGCAAGGGATGTAAGAGCATCACTGACAAGGGGGCGGCACTCTGGTTTCAGGGCAAAACTCTAATGGAATCACTTTCCTGCCATAGAGCAGGCTTTCTCAACCAGGGTTTCATTAAACCCTAAAGCAGTGGTTCTCAAGCTTCCTAATACCACAATCCTTTAATACAGTTCCTCATGTTGTGGTGACCCCCCAACCATAAAATTATGCAAGTGTTCTTTCACAGAAATTAAACCGAGATTGACTAATGGCATGAAGATCCATTGTTCAAGATTGTATATAAATTAGTTTTTTACCGGGGTGTCTCAGTTCAGTTCTGCCTCTTGTCCCACCATGCCGATCTCGCTCTTTTCTACTACTCCAGACAGATGAACGCTCTATCTCGATCTACTCCACAAGGCTGTTGTGTGGATGGTGCCCCCCCCCAGCCAAGCTGCTTGCCCTGCAGCAACCACTGTGAAAGGGTCGTTTGACCCCTAAAGGGGTCCCGAACCCCAGGCTGAGAACCACTGCGCTAGGGTTTCTTGATGGCCCTGGAAGGGTTTCCCAAATAGGTGAGAGTTAAATTATTTTTATTTTTTTAATTGTTAAACATTTATTGGGTGATACGACTGTATATGGTTATGTCAACTGTCTCCCTCCCCCAATGGCCAATGGTGGGCCTGGAGGGGAGGGAAAGGGCAGGGTCTCAGGTGAGCCTGTCCCCAGATATGCTTCCCAACCATATTCTGCTTGATCGGGCCACTTCTGGGGTTTCTCAAAGCCTGAAGAATGCTCCAGGGGGATCTCTATGGTAAAAAGGTTGAGAAAGGCTGCCATAGAGATGACCCCCAATGTTACCCCGGCCTCTATGTCACTTTTGGGTGATGTAGACACATCACTTTTTTTCCAGGCTTCTTGCCTATTTGTGGAAGGGGGATTTTCCTTCCGTTTCTTAAACCCCAGAAAAAGGGGAAAGACGGCAAAGCAGGGGATCCCAGGGCCCAGCTGCGGTCTGGCAATCTTATCCACCTGAGAGGCCCGTGATCAAATCAGACAAAGGAAATTTACGGTAATGCGGAACTAGCAATGCACACATAAAGCTGACATCCAAAATGTGAGTCATTTATGTTCTTAAAAAAAGGAAGAAAGAACAGGCCTCCATCAACCCTATTTTACCATAAGGAAATCTATAATAGAGCAAGCCGGAGTTTCCATAAATAACCTCTCCCCCCTTCTCCCCGATCACTGTTTGACTTGCGCTCCCCACCCCAGCACCGCTTTTTACATTGTGACTCCCCAGCTCCTGGTTTTATTCGTTAATGGAGTGGAAAGGGGGCTTAGAGTGAGTCATCGCCAGCCTAGACAAACAGTAGTCTGTGGAGGACGCTCCTTTCCCCTCTCTTGGGAGGTTATTTTATTCTTTAACTCTGGAAATCTGAGAGTAATTATGGCAGGAAAAGTTGGGGCTGGGGGCTGGTATGTGTGTGTGTGTGTTTTTTTTTTATTTTAAAACATGATGTCAGGATTTCCACTACTTCATAAAGAAGCCACAACTCCTTCTCGGTTTAAGCAAGGAACATTTGCTGACTTTTTCGTATCTTGGCTGAGAGGCGGGACTGAGGAGGGGGAGTAGGGGGTTCTCTGGCCCTTTGCTTGAAGATGACCAAGGCCTCACGTCAAGGGAGCTATGGAGTGGCAAGCAGCTGGGCCTTGTCGGGAGTGAAACACTGCAGCTGACCTCTTGGCTATGCAGCATATGGTCAGCTTCTTGCCCTTTGGTGCATTGCACAAGGGAGGAAAAAACCCCACATTGCTCCATAATAAAATAAGGAGAAAAAGATCACAAAGATAAGGTCTAGGGCAGGGATAGTCAAACTGCGGCCCTCCAGATGTCCGTGGACTACAATTCCTATGAGCCCTTGCCAGCGAATGTATAGATAAAGATAATTGTTGCCTTAATGCTACTATGTATGTTTAATGGCATATATAATCCTAGTAATTACATTTGTTAGGTCAATCCCCCAAGGATTACTGGACAGGTTACTTAGAGTTTACAGTTCTGAGTTAAGAAATTCCTGGATATATTGGGAGATCCAAGTCTTGGGGAGGGGAGGGACTTCACTGCGATATAATGCCACAGATCCCACCCTCCAAAGCAGCCATATTTCTCCAGGGGAAGTAACCGGTGTTGCCAGGAGTTCAGTTGTCGTTAGGGTCACCAGCATGATGTTGGCAGCCAGCAGGAGACTCGCCCAGTCAGGAGAAGGGTTTGCCAGTGATGCAGGTGTCATGACCCTGGAGTGAAGTCTTGGATGGAGCCTCCAAGACAAACACACAGGAGTTCCAGGCACCGGGAAAGCCTAAAGCAGTCTTTATTAGGGCAATTCAGCAACTACAGGCATTACACACAGGCATTGTCAAAGACAAGGAGCAAAACAGAAACCCGGGCAGATATACTCTTTGACCCCTACCCACCAAACCCTGATGAGGTGACAATTACTCTTTCCCAAAGTTGACCTGTTTGATCCCAAATACCATGTGAAAACAGGAGACAGTCAGTTCTTCTCACACCCAGGTGCGAGGATGGAAACAAGATTGTTCAGCATTCCAGGAAGGGCAGCGATAAAAGCATTTTGCACTACAAAGTCTCTCTGAAGTGGAAAGCCAGGGAGAACTGGGGATGGATGGGCCAAGGGGAGGCCAGTTCAACTCCAACAGGTGAAATATCTAAACCGGCGTGGGCCAGGCAAGGCACAAGACAGTAGGGACTTCATGGTGATGTAGTACCATAGCTCCTGAGGCAACCAGAAGTAGTGTCATATTGCCCCTGAGGACACCCTTGTTTTTAGACACAGAGTTTTAGATGAATGCTAGAGATTCCCTGGTGAAATGATGAGCAAGCAGGGTGTCGTGGTTAAGAGTGGCAGTCTCTAATCTTGAGAGCCGGGTTTGGTTCCCCACTCCTCCTCCACATGCAGCCAGCTCGGTGACCTTGGACCAGTTTCAGTTCTCTGAGAGCTCTCTCAGCCTTACCTACCTTACAGGGTGTCTCTTGTGGGGAGAGGAAATGTAGATGCTTGTAAGCCTCTTTGAGACCCCTGTGGGTAGTAAAAGCAGTGTACAAAAAATAACTCTTATCCTCTTCCTCTTCTCCCCTTCCCCTCTTCTCCTCCTTCTTCTAGAAATGATGGCATTGTGTTTCCCAGTGATGTTGAGGGCCACACTCCCTACCCCCATTTTCTCTGAATATTCACTTGAGGAGTTGTGGGAATGGGCAGAGGGTGAAGGGACATCTCTTGGCTAATCGGGAGATCTGGCAGCTCTGGCTGAATACGGTTTTCTGTCATATGTTATCATGGCAATGACACTGTGAGGAAGGCAGCAGCTAGTTCATGGTCATCCAGTGATCTTTGCATCTGAGTGGAGATTTAGACCCAAATTTTCCCAGTCCTGCTCTGTGACTTTATCCAGCAATCCAGAATGACTCAGATCTACTGTGTTGTAGTGGTCAAGAGTGGTGGCTTCTAATCTGGTGAGCTTGGTTTGATTTCCTGCTCCTCCACCTGCAGCTAGCTGGGTGACCTTGGGCTCGTCACAGGCCTAATAGGGCTGTTCAGACTGAGCAGTCCTGTCAGAGCTCTCTCAGTCAGTCTCACCTACCTCACAGGGTGTCTGTTGTGGGGAGAGGAAGAGAAGGCAATTCGCAGCCATTTTGAGACTCCTCTGAACTATGACAAGAAGGGTATAAAGCCAATTCTTTTTCATCGTCTTCTAAATCAGTAAGGGCTCTGCTTGACTGAAGAAAATATGGGTCCAATTGTACTGAGAGGCTCTCTCCCAATTCCTTTCCTCGTTCCGAATTTCACGTTGCCAGTGTGTTCCCGAAAATTACAATTTAACTAGAAGTTTTTTCTAAAATTAGTTCAAGACAGTTTAGCAACACTGCAAAAAGAAAAAGAATGACCCTGAAACAACATAAAACAACCATTATGAGATCAACATGAGCCTGGGATGTAAGGAAGTCAAAGGTTTCTGAAGACCGGGATTTGCCAGTTCAGCTCACATTCTGTTTGTCCTGATCAGGTGACCAGTTTTCTTACAGACTTTCCAGTTCTTCATTGACCCATTTGTGTCTGTTCAGCTGGTTACTACAGCTATTCCTTCCTCAGCAGTACAGTACAGGGCTATTGGCTTGTCAGGCATGTGCTTCTTATACAACAGAATGGAGTTTTGTTCCTTGCTCCTTTACCGCTGCTGCATTTGGCAGGCAGATGCTTAAATGGTTTAAATTATCACTCATAAACCATATAAATCAGTCCTAAATAAATGCTGTGTTGTTGATGTTTTTTTTTATTCCACCGTTTAATGTTTGCACATGTAGTCCTTATCAGTGTTACGGCTGCCGATCTGTTTGGGTTGGCAGCATTTCCCTGCAAGTTCAGATTCACAAAAAGAAAGAAAGAAAACCAACAGTGTAAACCTGGTCAGCAGGTGTTTGAGTCATTCGGTGCTGAGCTGAAGTGACTCAGGGCTCAGCAGAGTTAAGCGTGCTAATTTAGAACATCAAACAGGTCTGTGGCAAAATTCATCTCATTCCTAGCGGAAGACTAGATCGAAAACATCATAGAAATGCAAGTTAGTTTCATACGATGAGCCTGGAAGCAAATTGTACAGATAAGGCAAAATCAGAATTCAGGGGCACGGTGGGAGGGAGGGGGTGACCCTGGAAAAGGGCTTTGCTTGCAGCCAAACTTAACTCCGCCCCACCCAACCCCTCGGCCCTGCCCCCTCAAGGAGGAATAGTGTGTGTACAATGTGTAAGGTTGCCACTGACTTATGGAGACCCCAACAAGGGGTGTTTAAGGCAAGTGTTTAAGCAGGGGCAGTTTGCTATTGCCTCCTCTGTAAAATCTTCCTTGCTGGTCTCCCAACCAAGCACCAGCCTTGCTTAGCTTTTAAGATCTGATGAGATCAGGCCATACACTAGAAGAAGAGCTGTGTTTCTGTACCTCACTTTTCACTACCCAAAGCCTCAAGTGGCTTAAAATCGCCTAACCCTTCTTCTCCCCACAACAGATACTCTGTGAGGTTGCTGAAGTCGAGAAAGCTCTGAGAGAACTGTGACCCAAGGTCACTGCATGTGGAGGAGTGGGGAATCAAACTACGTTTGCCAGATTGGAGTCTGTTGCTTTTAACCACTGTGCCATGCTGACTGCCATGCTCCATCCTGCCCTGCAAAGGAAAGAGAAAAGAAGAAACATCCTGCCCTGTGCCATGTATGGTTGGTCAAAATGCTTTCTTTACCATGCAGGATTCAGCTGGACATCTTTTTCCCTGCACTATGCAAGGCCTGGCCAAGCACCTCCTTTCTCCTTGGGCCATTGGCCCTCTAGGACATTTCCTAGTGGCCTGAATGGCCAACTTGCCACTTCCACAGTGATATACACTTTGGGGTTTCTGGCTCTCAGTCAGCTTGACACTACATAGGAGCTTGTGACTGGTATGCAAGGTCAGCTCAATGTAAGATGCACCACAGTTGTCTGACTGAAATTATTACAAAAGGCTCAGAAGGTCCTAGGATTTCCAGGGCAGTTGCTTCTGAATGACAGGATGCTTTCAGCCAAGCCTGACCAGATCCAGTACTTTGTAAGGCAAGAGTGGATAGATTTGCTGTCTTCTCAGTCCTTCCACTCTTGCTTTTAATAAGAAGAGAGTCAGGAGTCATTTCCAGGTGATGCCTGGAGGAAATCATCTTGGGTGTATCTAACTCCTGGAAGCTTCAACAATGCTTGTGATTCTAGTCCACCTCCACATGAGCCATTAGAACACCCTCTCAATGTCTTGTGGAACTGGTTGTTGTGGGTTTTCCAGGCTATGTGGCTGTGGTCTGGTAATTTTACTCCCTGATGTTTTGCCAATAACTGCGATTTGCATTTTCAGAGGCAGGAAACGGCAAGATGGGAATTTCTCTGTGCCAGATTCTAGAGTTTGTGAAGCACTTTCCCTTTGTCTGGGAAGAGTTCATTAGGAAAACACACAGGAAAAACACTTCCTCGTGGACTTGCTAATGAACTCTACCCAGGCACAGGAAAAACATTTCCCAGTTCCAATCCATTCCCTGGGGGATTCCCAGGTAAGACAGGAATGTGATGTGTTCCCCTCCCCCCAAAGTATATAAAATGGCCAGCAATTGTTCACACACTCCACACTTTGGCATGGCAAAGTTCCCACCTTGCCATGTCTTACCTCTGAATATGCCAGCCACAGTTATTGGCAAGACATCAGGGACTAAAACTATCAAAGCATGGCCATGCAGCCTAGAAAACCCACTATAACCAGTTGATTCAAGCCATGAAAGCAGCTAGCATGTGGTATTATAAAACAGTCAGAGTAGTTCAGCAGTGGAATAGGCTGCCTAAGGAGGTGGTGAGCTCCCCCTCACTGACAGTCTTCAAGCAAAGGTTGGATACACACTTTTCTTGGATGCTTTAGGATGCTTTGGGCTGATCCTGCGTTGAGCAGGGGGTTGGACTAGATGGCCTGTATGGCCCCTTCCAACTCTATGATTCTATGATTCTATGAGTCTTTTATCAACCCAGACTATTGGTTTTATGTAACTCAGCATATGTACTCTGAGAGGTATCAGTCCTCCAAGGTCTTAAATACAGAAGGATTTATCCTGAAATCTACTGAGGTCCTTGAACAGTCGATTAGACTGAATATGGGAACTTCCACCCTACAAATCATGTGCCCTGCCCTGAAAAGATTGTTGCTCGCTGTGACTGTTAGATGCTTCAAGATCACTGTGAGAAATACAGAGTATAACCTTCTAAATAAATGGATAATTTTCTCTGCGGAGACGCTGACCCATTTTGAAAGAAGCAGCCTTAAAAGACTTTATAGCTAAACCCTGTCTTTTCCCTCCTGCTTATGAACCACCTTACTTGACGACAGTGGCCCAGAATAAAATCTGTGTTTTTCACATCTTAGAGAACATCAAATCCCCAATGAAAAGCAGAGGAAGGGGGGAGAGGGATATGATTTTCCTTGAGCTTAGAATACACCATTCTTTTGTGATGTGGACTTCAGGAGGAAATTCGTCAAAATTTAACTCTGGAATTTACCACAAGCTTTGGTGGGGAACCTCTCCAAAGCCCAGTGTTGGCTGTAATGGCACACACATGCAAAGGAATTGAAAATAAGGGGGTTGCTATGAAATGTGTCCCAGTGGAGACTGTTTCGTTCAGTAGTGCTTCTTGTCTGAGTGAAGTTTACGTGGCAGAAGTGCTGGATTCAAGGGTCAGTTCGGCCTCAGAAGTCATCATGGAAAGACGTAGCAACAAATCGTCTGAGCGATGGAAGAAGGAACTGTGGAAAAAAATGGGAAGGGACAGGAACCAAGTGAAGTGTGAAATGATGGGTATGTTTTGGAGTTCTAAAATTGTGGGATTTTGCCAAAAAATCACTGGAGGTTTCTTAAGGTACTAGCCAGTTTCTGAAAGAAACTGTGCGGGGGCTAAACAAATGTGGAGAAATGATTAAGAAATCAAAAAGTTGGGTTATCGTGGAAGATGGCTGGCAAAATTATTTTCAGCAGAAAAAGAGAAATCCTGTCCCCGTTTGACCTGGGAATATTTGCTACTGTGTGATATCATTTGTCAGATGAGCATTGGTCTCCAAGATCTGTCAGGAGTGATTATAATTAGGGATAATTTCAAGTTTTCCACTCTGTTCATCATCTTTTTTTCTCCTAAGCTTGCTGCTCTGTTGTCTCTGCCTAGAAATCTCCAGTTTTCTTTAGCTGCATCCTTACGTGAATAAAGCTTGTTTTAATTTTTTGTCATGCAAATCTTCTTCTTTGTCCACTTGAGTTATTTTGTCATGATATGGAGAGGTATGAACAGTCCTTGCCCTGACCAATGAACCATTCCCCTTCCCTCATTACCCCCTCCCCTTTCCAGTTGCTTCTGCCTTCCTAAATATTCATATGCCTATAGAGCTGATAATTCCCATGTTGGCTGCAAAGCATCAAGGAGGGGGGGGGGCATTAAGACAGGAAGGTTGTTGTAATCTGATGACCACCTTCCCTCCAGCACACAGTTGATCTGGGGACCAGAGGCCTGTTACCTTGATGTTTTTGTTCTTCAGCTGAAGCCATCCGTCAATCATAAAGAGAAACACAAACCAAAAACGTGGCAGAGAAGGCAGAGTAACAAAGGCATCGTCATCTGTCTGGTCCACTTTCACCTTCTGCTAAAGCAATATGATATTAATCATCAGCTTACCTCAGTCTGAAAACTCATAAATTTTCCCTTTTCGGTGTGATTTTGCTTTATGTGGGTCACCATGAAGCGGCAGAACGAATTCTGAGCCCAGCAACACCTTTAAGCCCGATGAAGTTTCATTCAAGGGATGAGCTTTCATGTGCACGAGTGCTTCCTCAGATACAATGTTACGGAATGGAAGTAATTGCTACATGCTTATAGGCAAAGAGTGAGAGTCAATTAACATACCGCCTAATGAATATGGTTAACAGATTCCAGAGATAAGTCAGGAAACCCAGCAATTTGGATTTGTCTGTATTCCCTTGATATTTAATTGCATGAGATACATCTTGGGTTCCATAAAGGAGAATAATGAGCAAATATAGAATCAATTGCTGACAGTAGTCAGCTGAGACCTTGCCCTTATGCCCATTCCAAAGCAGCTGTGTCTCTCCAAATGTACAAACAGTCTCTTCCTCTAATGATTGACCTATCCTGCCGGTGATACTGTTTGCCCTGTAGTTCTTTAGCATCCTCTTGAGATTCATCTTCTTTCTCTGATTTAGAATCTTCATTCCCATCTTCAGGAGATGGTCCTGCCAGAGCTGACACTTGTCACACAAATCCTAGCAACTGAATATACAATGGTGCACACAATTCTCTGTCAGAAGGCCTGTAAGCCCAGTTCAAGGGTGGGATGCACTATTGGTTAGCAAGCTGTGTGTAAAACCAGGCTAATGTTCACAGAGTATTTGAACCCATCTTTCTCACCTTCTTTATCCACCTGAGCAGGACAATCTAGACTTCCTTGATTAGTGGATAGAAAATAAATAAAGGAGAGAGAGTCTCCACTCTCCTCTGCTCCTCTGCTCCTCTCTTGTCTGCTCCTCTAAAACATCAAATAGGAAATGTTAATGAAGCTGGGATATGGGACTGGGCAGAAATTGAGAGGTCAGAGGTTAGGCAGCAGCTCTAGAGATGTCCATCAGCAGTTCTGATAGGAAGGTAGGTTTTAATTCTTGCAAATGCAACATGAATCCGGAAAGGTCGCACACAGGGGGAAACCAAGTTACTAATCTAAATAAGTTTAGCCAAAATTATTCAGGAAGTCTCTAGATAGTTTTAAATTGTTATCAAGCATCACGTACACCAAAACTGTAAACCTCCTTCCCCAAAGACTGCTCCCAACAGAGAAGTTTGCCCATCTCTATAACAATGTGCAACTGTATTTGAGTGATAAGAGTCCTGGGTGGTCAAGTGAGTGTTTTACCCCCTTACATTGAATTTTATTAAAATGTCAATTTGTATCCAACAAAATTTAAGAATCATAATTGCTGCAATTTCTTCTGTCAACTTTAGAATTAAAACAAGACTGAAATTCATTACACCCTGGCACTTTATACACAGTTGCATTTCCCCACCACACATGACAGATCTCCAAGATAAGAATAGTACATCACTCCGAGATGGATCCAACCAGCTCTTTCATTGGTAAAAAAGGACAGGAGAGAGTCCACCAAAATGGCTGCACTGGGGAGCATGGGACGCACATGTGCAATAAGCACGTAATAAGGAGAGAAATGGGCAGGACTGAATGAAAAAGTTGCTGAGATTCAACTTATCAACCAAATTAATCCAACCCTCATTAATCCAACCACATGGCTTTCAAATGAACAATTAGACCAGGCCCCTGGACTCACTAGAAAGAGTATATTGTTCTAAGAGTATCATTCTGGAGACATAGAATAATAGAGTTGGAAGGGACCTCATGGCTCATCCAGTCCAACCCCCTGCACTATGCAGGACACTCACATCCCAATCGCTCATCCACTGTAACCTGTCACCGCTTTGCCTTCACAGAATCAGCCTCTCTGTCAGATGGCTATCTAGCCTCTGTTTAAAAATTTCCAAAGATGGAGAACCCACCACCTCCCGAGGAAGCCTGTTCCACTGAGAAACCACTCTGACTGTCAGGAACTTCTTCCAGATGTTTAGATGGAATTTCTTTTGAATTAATTTCATCCCATTCGTTCTGGTCTGTCCCTCTGGGGCAAGAGAGAACAAGTCTGCTCCATCCTCCATATGGCACCCTTTTATGACAAACATGGAATGATAATAGGAGGGAAGGTGCTGGCCTCACTATCTTATATGATGGTTTTCTCGCTGCCCCCTATGGTGTCTCCTTCTCCTCTTCTTTTTACACTAGACATTGCCTTTTCCAATGAATATGTTTGGAATATGCTAAGGTGAAACACCTGTACGAAAGTCAAGCAAGGTTCCTTTTGTTTCCTTTCTGGATTTACAGTTCTTGCATGCTGTTTACAAATACAAATGTCAATTTGTATGCTTTTTTTTTTTTACCAAAAAACAAAAGAGAGTACAATTCTAAATCTGATTTCCCTTGTAAAACCTCAGATCTTTTGCCCTGAGGGCAATTTTCTGATTCCCCTTAGATATTGCTCTACGTACACTCTTAAGAGCAATGTCCAGAGACACTTTGATAAATGTTCTTTTCCAAACAGTTTTGACTTCCAGTAGGATGCCCAAGAGCCAACCGACAAAATTCAATGACAATAATAAAAACTCTGTTTATGCTATGGAAATGCTTCTCAGATGAGGGAATGCAGCACTGAAAGGATGCACAGAGGCTGTCTGTAATAAACATTGGCTTTCTTTCCAAATGTTTTCCACTCTTTTTGGCCTCAAAGTTTCCATTCTTGATTCCTTCTCAGGTTTTCAGGGAAGCAGAGAGAAAATCCTTCTCGCGAATTTTGGGGGGTGAGTTTTGACTGCAAGTAACAAATCCATTGGCAATGCTTCTTTCCCCTCTGCTCTTACGCAAACAGCTTATAAACAGATGGGACCGTTCCGCTCAGGTCTTGGCCTAACCAATTGATATTGCTGAAGTGTCAAAGCTGAGATGGAATTTTCTTTTTTAAAGACAGTTGAGAGAAATCACTCTGGGCTGGTTACTGTTTACACAGGCTCAGGCCAGTCATTTGCCTAACGGGCTGGAGATCGTGTTTCATTTCAGAGAGATCAACAGTTTCAACAAGAGTAAGGTGACCAGATTTTAACATTGGTAAAGTGGGACACCATTGACCGGGGGGGGGGGGTTCTTGATTAAAAATGTGGTCTATATGGAGCAACAAAAAGTTGCATAGAACGCATAGAATGCAAAAATAGTATTGTAATATATATTTTTAAATTTCAACATAAGTACAATTTGTCAGGTACCCCCAGATGTCTCTCCAAAAGTGGGACAACACAGTAATAGGTTTAAACTACAAGTACAACGATATAGGATAAATATCAGGAAAAAAAATTTCACAGTCAGAGTAGTTCAGCAGTGGAATAGGCTGCCTAAGGAGGTGGTGAGCTCCCCCTCACTGGCAGTCTTCAAGCAAAGGTTGGATACACACTTCTCTTGGATGCTTTAGGATGCTTTGGGCTGATCCTGCGTTGAGCAGGGGGTTGGACTAGATGGCCTGTATGGCCCCTTCCAACTCTATGGTTCTATGATTCTATGACAATCAGGTCACCTTATACAAGAGAGAGACTCATGTGGCAGTCTTCAACCAATGGCTGTATGAACACTGGCCAGGGATGCCTTAAGGCTGATCCTACATTGAGCAGAGTGGTGGACTAGATAGCCAGCATGGCCTCTTCCAACTCTATGGTTAGGAATGCCAATCTACAGATGGGATCTGGGGAACCCCCAGCTATACAGCTCATCTCCAGGGGACAGGGATCAGTTCCTAATCTAAATATGCTAACAACATATCTCCTCTGATGCCCCCTGTAGGATATTCTTATTGTGCTCAAAAATCATGCACACTACAGACCTTGGATATTCTAACACATGTCACCAATAGACAAATTTCAGACCATGCTCCAGGGCAGATCACTGTCCGAGACTGCAGAAAGCCACTGCCAGTCAGAGCAGGAAATACTGGACTAGGGGGAATGGTAACCCGACTCCACGTGAAGCATGGATTCAGGTGGGTAGCTGTGTTGGTTTGAAGGTGCCATTGGTCTCCAAATTTGAATCCAATGACACCTTTAATACCAACAAACATTTATTCAAGGCGTGAGATTTCGTGTTCAGGCACACTTCCTCCGACAATGGGTAGAGATGATGGGGCTAGTAAAAAGTCCCTTTTGATTACTTCTTTTCACAACTGGCAAAGCATCTGCCATTAATCACCTCAATATTTTTATTCCTCCTAGTTTTTTGTGAATGAAAATTGAACCCAAAGGACTGATCTATTATTCTGGTAAGGCATTATCATGCTGCATATTTGTGTATGTTGCAATGCTGTTTACTAATTTGCTACTAATTTTATTCTCCCCTTATGTCTGTATTCTTAAGGCTCCCTGTTCCATTGTCTGAGGAAGTGTGCCTGCTTATGAAAACACATGCCTTGAATAAATCTTTGTTGGTCTTAAAGGTGCCATTGGACTCACATTTTGTTCACTATAAAGCATGTTCATATGTCAATTCTGCTTGCTGAACTTAACAAGCTGCTTGTGGCCTTGTTGGTCCAAAAGTAATATCCCCAAAAGCAAGAATGGAGTCCATGTCACACAGTTTAGAGCAGTGGTTCTCAACCTGGTGGTCGGGATCACTTTGGGGGTCGAATGACAACTTCAAAGGGGTTGTGGCAGGACAAGCAGCTTGGCCAGGGGGTACCACCCACATAACAGCCTTGCGAGGCAGACCAAGATAGAGTGTTTGCCGGTCTGGAGCAGCAGAAAAGAGCAAGATCGGCATGGTGGGACAAGAGGCAGAACTGAACTGAGAAACCCAGGAAAAAACAACAATTTATATACAATCATGAGCAATGGATCTTCATGCCACTGGTCCATTTTGGTTTAATTTCTGTGAATGAACCCTTGCATAATTTTATGGGGGTCACCACAACATAAGGTCATGGTATTAGGAAGGTTGAGAACCACTGTTTTAGAGGGACAAGTGAATAGCAGTATAAAGGCTTTAAAGAGCCCTGTAATTCTTCATCAGGCAAGATGTTGCAAAATTTTAAAAAAGGAAAAAGCATGTCTGCCTCCCTCCAGATACCTTGATTTAAATTTTTTTCATGGCAATATATGGCAGATGTTGCTACAGGGGTTGTAAATATAAGAGGTAATACTCCCTAGGGACAATTCACTCTCCGGTATCTTTACCCCCCCCCCCTAAATCAGTGAAATTATGTCTCCCATTTTGGAAGAGAGAGCATTTTCAAGAGATATGCTTAAGACGTTTTATAGTGAAGCCAAATTAGGTAGCCATTACCTCATGTTGCATTTTCATATTTACAATCTCTTGCTAATTCCATTAGTTCCAGATGTTATGCTCTTTTCATGATCTCTAGCCAGGATTCTAAGATTTACATATTGTCCCCCACACACCCCACATCTTGTGTTTGATAAGATTACGCAAGTGCCCATCTGAAAATAATTTCAGGAACTTCAAAGAATAGAAGGTGAGACCATTCCTCTCCATTGGGTCATATCCCAAAGTTGGGACATGATCCATCTCATGGATGGATCTAGTACCCCTCTGTTTTTTTTTGGGGGGGGGGAGAAATTAATTACAAGGAAAACTGGGAAGATATATATTTTTCCATTTGTATATAGAACAGATTGGGAGAACGAGTTCTATTTTTTAAATTGATATGAGCAGTCCAAGAAGGGTTTTCAGCTGTTATTTTTGACAGTTCCTAAATTTTCGACAAAATCCAGCTGACCTTTGAATACTTTCTGACATTTATCATCCTGAAGGTTAAGGAAACATTTCAGGATTTGGAAGTGCCAGTTCGAAAGGGGGAAAAAATCAGAACATTTCTTGAGAAGAAAAATGGCATTTCATACAATCCCCAGCACTTTGGGTGCTGCCATGAAGAGGCAGTGGAGGGATTCCAATGCAAGAATGAGATGGCTGTGGGAAGAGCCATCAAGTCACAACTAACTGATGATGACGCCGTAGGGTTTTCAAGGCAAGAGTTGAACTGAGGTGGTTCACCATTGCTTTCGTCTTCCATCCAAGTACAGCCCAAGTACCAGGCCCAACCCTGCTTAGTTTCCAAGATTGGACTAGACTGGACCATCTGGATCAAGTCAAGAAGAAGATATATCTGTCAAAAGAAGGTCCACCTCACGCATCTGACAAAGTGGTCTGTAGTTCACAGAGGTCTCTGCTGGCATCAAGCACTGTTGTCAACAGCCAGTATGAGGGATGTAAAAGGTGAAAGCTGTGATATTATTATGCAAAATTCAAAGGCAACCTAAGGCCACCATGCTTGGATATGGAAATTTTCATACTGAATTAGAATTGATCAACAAATTTGACTTCATTTCTCAAGACTTGAACAAAGATATGAGATTCTGTAGCCATTCCTGGTATTAATCCTCTTAGGAAAATGAGGAAGGCTGTGATATCATTGATTACTGCTCTTGTCAACAATCATTGTACTTTACTATCCTTAAGAATGTCACCCTGATACTGGGTGGCCTAGTGCTCATTGACAGGGATACTGAACGTGTATATGAAGTCCCACCAAGTCCATGCACTATAAAAAAAATCCACCCTCTAAATACATGCATGTTGGATATTGTGCTAGAGTTAAGAACAGGCAGATCTGATTCTCTGCCCTGGATTTTGGTTGTGACCTTCCCTGATAGCTATCATGCAATGTGGGTATGATGCCATATGGTTCTGTCCTGCATGCAACATACCAGCCCTCCCTGTAAATGCTCTCACCATAGGTATTTTGCTCAAGTTAGAATGGAAATCCAGATCTCTAGGGAGCTGACAACAGCCTGTGCTTATAAAAGGTACAAGGCACACACATGTGCGATAGATTGGTTTTCTCTCAGAGTGTTTCCTTTGTCAGAATCTGGCACTTCCGTGTTCCAGAGACAGACAAGATGAGCTAATAGTGGTTCCCCTTTCCTTGTCTCTAAATAATATGATCCTATAATGTTTGCTACCGTGGTACCATAACAGGCTATGTAATTTTATATTCTCTCGACTCCAAGGTCATTTTCAAGAAAATCTTTTATAGAAAACTGTTTCATTTTTCTTTCTCTCTCTCTCTTTGAAACTTTCTGCTCCTTCTTCCTGGCCTGAAGACTTGCATTTCATTCCTTCCACATTATATAAGATGGTAGGGGTGTCTGTGTGTGGAGGAAGATTGCCAGTTTGCAGTCAGTTGTTATAGATCTGTCACATCCACTTTTAACGATCCCCAAAGCCATGGCTCCCAAGGGTGTGCATTTCCTCATCCTTGGCAGGAAGAGAGTGACAGAGCAGAGCACTGATCTGCTGAAACCATTAGCAACTCTCTAAATGGCTACCAATGAAGGACAGGAAGATGTAAACATCTCCATCCAACCACAGAACCGGACCTGCTGTTCCTTTCATAGGATTAAGAGTTGTTTTCCACTAGGCGTGTCCTAGAAAATGCTTTAAAGTGTCCCTGAATGCCAACCCATGTTCAGCCCTTTGTTCTTTATTTATTAACCCACTCACCTGCTGGTTTTCCATCTTGCTTTTATATCAGCATGCTCAAGGACACAAAACCATTACAACTGAGGAGCTGGTTGTAGCATGGGTAAGAAGGGTCAAGTGGAAAATGATGGCTAACAGATAAATAGGGACCCGGATGTGGTGCTTGCATTTTCTTTTGCCAGTAAAAGATCTTTGAATGGCAGCATGTTGAATCAAGGGATGGCTTTCTCAGCCTTGTTTCTGTTGGCTGACAGTCATACCTGATTTAAAAACATGGCTCTGGCAAGGCAACCACACTGCAGTCCTTGTCCAACATAACCTCTTTTCTAAACTGGGTTGCTACTTGTTCAGTGTAGCTATTCGTGCTGAGCTGGCATGCTGGTACAATAAGCCATTGGTGGCCCTCCTGACACAGATTGTTGGCATGGATGGACCAATGGCCTGATCCAACATGGCTTCTCTTAGAGTCATACAATCAGAGTGTTCACGAGTTGGAAGTTACCTCCAGGGCCATCTAGTCCAACCCCATGCAGAATGCAAGAAATTTACAATTACCTGCCCATCCTTAGTGACCCCAATTCCTTGCTCCCCCCCAAAAAAAAAACCTTGGCCTATCTGGCATGAAAGAAATTTGCCTCCCAACCCTAAAGTGGTAATCAGCATTTCCCTAAGCATGCAAGAAAGGCCACAAGAGGCAAGCACCAACACAATCCCTTCTGTCTACCCAGTTACAGCCTGCCTAAATTCACAGAATCAGCAGTTCCATAGCTTAAGAACAGTTTATGTTCTTCAGCTATGGAATGCTCACATTCTGACAAAGCACATGTAGCAGCCCATTGTAAGTGAGATACTGGGCAGGTGAAATATCACATGGGTGATGTCTTTTGCCTCACCAGTGTCATATTTCAAGCAGGCCTTCACTAGTGATGGTAACATCAGCAGTAATGGAAAATGGAGCCTGGGATTAATACCCTACTACCTGAATCTGGGACTCTACATCCAACCTCACCACAGGAATAGTAGAGTTAGCTTGGCATGACTATACCTTTGGCTCTTTGGATCCCACTGGACACTTTGAATTTCTGTTTTCTCTTCTTTTTGCTCCTGTGCTTTGCACAGGTTGCTTGAGAGTTCTCTGGACCACCAACATGGGTGTCAGTGCAACATGGGTGGGAGTAGCATGCCTTACACAGAAACCTCACAGGGTACTGTATGGTTAAAAGGGCAGTATAAGCAACCATGTGAATCAAGCCAGAGACACAAGTGCCTGAAGATGGCCTTGTTGGTCTTCAGTAGGCATGTGCAAAACAAACAAACAAACAAAACCCTTAACATTTTAAATTTGGCAGGAAATGATTCAGTCAAATCACAAACATATGAATGCCCCTTAGCCTTGTTAGATTCTGCTGAATTGATTTGGTCAAATCTGAAAAGTTTCAGGGCTTCAGCTGATCGGTGACAGGTAAAGAAGGGTGAGATGGTGGCCTGCATTCTGTTACACAGCGCCTCCACTGTAGGGGGCCAGAAGGTGATATTGCAGCTACTAGTTCATTCGGATATCAGCTGACTTGAGAAGCAGATGTGGTTTCAAAGCAGAGTTTGAGTCCAATGACACCTTTAAGACCAACAAAGTTTTATTCTAGGTGTAAGCTTTCATGTGCATGCACACTTTGTCGGACACATTGAAACAGAAGTCAGCAACCATTACATATAGAGGAAAGTGTTGCCAGGACAGGCTAATTTAACCTAGAATTGCGAGATGTGGCTACTAAGTCTGAGCAACCTGGTGTTTTCAGAAAGAATTAACAGCTCTTGGCCTCAGTTATTTCTTTGCTAGCTCACCATTGCATTGGCTTAACTGTTTTGCTTCCAGAGGGCATCCATCTTGCAGTTAGCCCTGCCAAGCTACTGAAGGGGATGCTTTGAAATTTCACAACCATTTCTGTTTCAAAGGGTTGTCAGCTCTAGGTTGGGAAATACCTTGAGACTTTGGGGACAGAGCTGGAAGTGGGCAGAATTTGAGATGGCGAGGGGCCTCAGGGGAGTATAATGCTGTGGAGTCTACCCTCCAAAACAGCCATTTTCTCCTGGGGAGCTGACTTTTGTGGCATGGACATGAGTTATAAAACTGGGGTATCCCCAAGTACCCCCCGGGGACTGACATCCCTATTTTCAAGCTTCAAAATACCAAATTTGATCTTCCTTCACCCTGGTGGAAATTGAACCTGCAAATCTTAATTTTCATGACATTTTCTCTTTCCCTCAGATTAGTTTTTCCCATACCCATGTACTGGTCTGGGCCCAGTGTTCCTGATGGATCACCTTTCTGCCTACCCTGCTCAAATAGCCCTATGTTCCACTATCTCCAACTGCCTAGTTATCCCTGGCTCCAGGAACCTCGCTTGACCTCAATGAGGGCCAGAGTCTTCTCCATCCTGGCTCCCACCTGGTGGGATAAACTCTCAGAGGAGATCAGGGCCCTAACGAAGCTTGAACTTCTGCAGGGCCTGCAAAATGGAGCTCCTCCACCAGGCATTTGGTTGAGGTTGACCTGAACCAATCCGTTCCCATTGGCCTCGAGCCTCCCTCCCTTGGAAAACACCGCCGAGTCATCCAACTGAAATCATCAACACGCTATAGCTGATTTAACGTTCTCACTGTTGTTCTACTGTTGTATTATACTTTTCTATTCATTATTACTTCATTGCTATTGTTTACATCTATTGAGATCTGTATTGTTCCCTGTTTTATGTAAACCACCCTGATCCTGAGGGGAGGGTGGTATAAAAATATAATAAAAAATAATAAAATAAATAATTGTTTATTTTGACTCCGACAGGAATTAAGCCTGCCTCTTCTGCATGATGGATAAACTGATGAAAACTCACTAAATACATCGTTGTTTTTCTGATCTCTGCACAGAAGAGTGAATTTACTCCACAAAACTGATTTTGCTCTGCATGGTGAACTGCCTCTTCGGTGCTTTAAACATCTTTTAAGCGTTGTTTCTTAAAGAGGCTTTTCACCTCACTTAAAGATTCATTTCTCTCCTGCCTGCAGAGAAGCTCCTTTGGTTATGCAGATTAGTGACTGCATTAGAGAACAATGCGGAGTTGGCAAAACTACAGGGGGCAGGGTTATGAATTGTTCCATGCAGAAAGCATTGCAACGTAGCTTTTCAACAGACTATATTCAATGCAGAACAACCATTGTAGTATAATAAAGCGGTCTAAACTGGTTGTTTTTTAAACTGTTTTATTTGGCTCCATGCAAAATACCTACTAGCACTCCAGATTATAGGCTATGGTTCTCTTATCCGGCACTCACGCTGGCTCCTGTTCCTTCAACTGCCTGGGGCCTCTTTAACCTCGCTATTTGCGTCTGCCTCATTCCTTCCTGCAAATGGGATGGGGAAGAGCCATCACCTGTAACAGTCAAAAGGGCTGGGAACCTCCAAGGAGGATGTTAATAGATTTACAAATTGGTATTACGGGCTGCTCGTTGGCCGGCCTCAAAATGCTTTAATTTAACACCAGAGAATGTTCTTTCTTTCTCCTGAAGTCTCTGAAATACCTAGGAGAGAGATCAATGTCTTGGAAAGAAAAGCAAAGCGGGGAAGTGAACAGAAATGAAAGCCGAGAAGATTTGGAAAAGACTTGGCCTGTCTTTTTCAATAAGGCAGAACGCAAAGGCGTTGAACTGATGCTTGCAAAATCCAGTCTGTGTGACGAGTGGCAGAGGCCACCAAGGAGTGCTACAGCAGTCGGACTCCCCATTTATCCACTCATTTAGGGATAATTACATTCTCCATATCCAGATTTCTCCCCAGATTCTAGAGTCCGTTGTTTCTTTGTCTCATTATTTCCAAATTTCCTGCAGATGTCTGTGAATACATGGTTTGCCACTTCGGTAAGCGGGGGGGTGGGGGGAAAGTGTGCTCAAAAAGCAGCAAGTCTGTCGTTGAGCCAATCAGGCCGTTGGAGGAGATAATCTGAAAATCATCAGATAGTGCCTATCCTATCTATGCTAAATCTACATCTCCTCTGGTGCCCCCTACAGGGCACCCTTTATATTCCACTCAATTATGCACACTGCAGATCTTGCATATTCCAATTTAATCAAGGTTGAACACATTCAAAACAGAACTTATGGTAACTCGAGTATCATAATACTGAGCAAGCTCAACCAGTGGTCTGGCTCAGTGTAATTTAATTTATATGTCTGAATTGGGCATAAGGTGAACAATAAAAATAATGTAAAACTTGTTAAATATTTATTATGGTGCGCAATTAAAAACAGAATAAAAACTTCTTAAAAACTATACCGAACTAACAGCACATAGAACCAAGGACCGAACGCGTTTTGACCCTTCCAGGTCTTCCTCAGTGGTCAAGATTATAAGAATACACTCTCTATATAAATATACCTATATAGAACTCTCTATAATGTATAGCTGAATGGTTCAGTGGGATCTGTAGCTGGGTGGAGGGAAATTCCCTCCTTGCTGAGTGGCTTAAGTTGAGTCACAGGTGTGATGACAAAGAGATTGGGTAAGAGCCCACAGGTGCAGCTGGACTCTGCTGGCCACTGGATTAGCAATACAGTGGAGTGGGGGTGGAATGGATGCAGCTTTGGTCAAACTGAAAATGGAGTTTGGCCAGGCCTGAGCCCTGGATGACTAGAGAACCTGGAGTCTGGCTTCGGCATAAGCCTAGACTTTGTGCCAGTCCATCTATGAGGGCTTCCATCATACATAACACTACATTGCCTAGGACAGGGAAGAGATATGCTTCAGAGTTAGACACCATGATGTGCTTAGCATGCAGAAAGACTCAGGTTCCATGGCCAGCTAAAAAGCAGCTTCAGTTTTGGAAAGGCTATTTTTCTGGCTGAGCCCCAGGAGAGCCCCTGTCAATCAGAAAAGACAGTCCTGAGCTAAATAGACAAAGCATTTCACACTAGGTTTAAGTGTGGAATAATCTGGTTTTAATCATTTTCGGACCAGCAACCTGACAGTGCCACCTGGGGAAAAAGGCGATGGGGAAGAGGCAATCTTCCGATCGCTGCCTGGAAGGGAAGCTTGAATCAGAAAGACAGAAATGACACATTTTGCGCCAATAAACCCCTGCCCCTCAGGTCGTCCCAGAAGCTGCATGTCTCCAGGTTATATCCCACTGACAGTCTTTTGAAGCAAGGCTTCTTTCTGTTTCTCCATCACAAAGGAAGATTGGACTCCCATGAGGAGTCGATCGAGGCAGACAAAGTGAAACTACTGGCGGTTATCGCTATGTTTTGAAACTTCAAAGAGCAGGGTAGAGAAATGATTGGCTAACAGCAGGTGAAGAAGCCTCATTTCATGAAGAAGGGGAATAGATTTCCCCCCACTCTTTCTTTTATTCGGAGATTTTGCTTGCTTGCTTTCCTCTTTCATTCCGCTTTGCTTAGGAGAATGTCTAATTCCAAATGGCGAGCATGAACAGGCCTATCGTTTCATTTGCATCTTGCACGTGTACCCCACAGATGCGCGCCTTCGCATCGACAATGTGCTGCCAAGAAAGAAGGGCCTGTGTGATTCTTTAGTGTGGCGTGGGACTGATGCACACCTGTGCGTTTTGAAAAGATGGGACGCTAAAAATAACCTCGATACAATCAGATATACAATCGCACCAAGATTGGGTTTGTCTTTCTGTTTGACAGCCTTTTGTCCATGGATACATGTGTGCTGATAATGTACAGGAATGAGGCACAAAGGAAATGGAGGAAGGGAGGCAAAGCTGTCACAAAGCATGCATGCTAAGTATTCTGTACAAAATTCAGAAAAGGGAAAATGAAATACTGGAAGATTCCCAATCCATTGTTCCTGATTTGGAATCAGAATTACGTAGCTCAGAACCCCAAAGGAGCTGACAAAATTCAGATGAGATGTCTGGATAACATTCCTGCAATATCTGTTTTTACGTACAGTTGTCTATTCTGGTTTGCCAAATGTGTGCAAAAGACGTACGTGTGTGACAGTTTCATTTGCTGATAGGAAATACGACTGCTTTATGACATGCCAAAATTTAACCTCAACAAATGCTCATGATCCAGACTGTTTGATTATAATTTAATCTGATCCCAAAGTTGGCCTTTCTTGCAAGGATCTCCACACAGCCCTCTATGCTGGTGAAATCTGCAGTGACCTCCTTAGCTCTAGAGCAGGGGTAGTCAAACTGTGGCCCCCAGATGTCCATGGACTACAATTCCCAGGAGCCCTTGCCAACAGGCAGTTGGTGTGTAGCCTGAATGTAAACATTAGTGGCATCTCAGGAGTAGAACAGATGATCTGAGTGCAGAAGTTTTCAGGTTCAGTTCCTTGCATCGCCAGTTAAAAAACATGATGCATCAGGGGGCTACTTCAGGTTAGACAACACAGTACTACAAGAGATGCTGCAAATTTCTCAGCAAAATGTTGAATGTAACTTTTTCACCTCGATCAGACTGTGAGCCCATCGGGGATATGTTTGGATTGCTACTTAAAGCTGTCAATTGTTGCTGACAATTCATTGGGAGGAATTGGGGGCAGAGATAGGTGTGCCGTCATCATGCCAATGCACAGTGTCACTTCTGGCAAAAAACCTGGAAGTGACATCATTATATCAGGGCAATGCTCTAGGATCTGCCCCAAACTCTATAGTTAAACCATAGAGTTGCGAGCAAACCGTAGAGTGTTGATGTGACTTAATGATGACATAGTTCCCAGTAATATATGTGAACAGCTTGTAAACAGCACACTGATTTATTCACTGTCTGGTCACCACTGACAAACTGGTGGTGAACTGTACTGGCAGGTAGATTCATGTCATTATGTTGGCCTGAAGTAGTAGAACAAAGTAGGAACCACACAAATGATAACCTTATAAACTTTGCTTGTTATTCCTGTAAGGCCTTTGAACCTGATAAACATCTTCATTATGCTGTGTACTAATTGATGGATCACACTCTGCCCATATGTCTGTGGACTTGGAATTCCCATTTCTCTGTCTCTGAGGAAGTGCACTATGCATGCAAATGCTTACCCTTTGAGTAAAATTTTGTTGGTCTTACAGGTGCCACAGGACTCAGTTATAATGGCAGGTGATAGAGCATCCCTAATATTGAACTTGATGGACCAGTGAGCTGACACAAGCTTCTTTTGTTCACGGCTTTTAATTAGATGCATATCTTTGCCCATCTTGAGGCAAGAGGGTTTTTCAAGTAGATTGGTAGTAGATCCCTATCCAGCCTAGCCTTTGAGGTGAGATCGTGCTCCAAAAGGCTTGCAATAGATTTCTTTTGTAACTACTCTTTAAGCTTTTGTACTCTTTCAGTAAGAAGACTGAAGTAGATGAATACAATATATTTCTGTAAATAAACTTTCCAGTAAAGATTATCTCTCTTTTAAACCTCAACATGCTGTGAGTCTGGATCTGTGCCTCATCCACAAAGGTAACTCATAATTGCATCCATTCAAAATGCTCTGTTACTTTGCAGCTCTGTTTTTTCTGGAGGGATCTAGGACCAAGTCTAGCCCAAAAGTCCCAACAACACGGCTCTAGGAAGGCAGCATAGGAGGGGTGGAGATCACTTTCCTGGCCTTTGACCCACTAACTGGCTTGTTCCTAACATGTGGACTACCTTATTTTAATCACAGTCCAAGAGCAGCAACATGTAAGTATAAAATACATACAGGAATCATTTTAACATTTCAAAGTTACAAATATAGTTACATAGAATATAGAATGCATAAGCATAAACTCAATAATGGTATGCTTAGGATCTATCGGTATGGCTGGTTCATGTTCTCCTAACCGTGGATGCAAGCCAAGAATTTCAGAACACCTAAATTGGGAAGCAGACAAATTGCTGTACTCCTTTATGGGGATGACACTGTTGTAATCTCAAGGACTCCTATGGGATTTAGGAGAACCATATCTTCTTTTACCCACTATTGTCAGCAAAACAGCATAGAGACCAATTACTCAAAGACCAAAGCAATGGCCTTTCTAAGAAACCTATAATTTACTGATGGCCTCTGAATTCAGTTCAAATTTAAGAATTTTCTTCTTTCAAGTATGTGGGTGTGATTTTTCAAGCTTCAGGTTTGAGAAATTCCAACACTGAATATACCATTTCAAAAGCCCAAAGGAGTTCTGGGGCTACTCTAAAATGCTACCGGCACAAAGGAGGCAGATATTTAATAGCTGCTCTTAGACCAGTTTATTGCTCAACATGACACATGGAGGGAAGGGACTTAACCAGGTTTCTGCATCACAAGGTCAGCCTTCCCACCAACCTCTATGGCCTGGAGTGCAGCTTGGAGGTCTTGCTGCGGACAGAGCAGCCCTTAGGCCAGCCAAGCCCCCAGTTCCTCAAATGCTCAGCAAGCTGGTTTACAGAGTGACCCCCATAGGTTGTGGGCCTACCTTTTGCAACTGGCAAGTGAGCTCAGTCTGGTTCTGCTTTCGCCTGCCCCATGGGAGCTGTGAGGATACTGGGCTTAATGGAGGGCAGCCTCACAGAGTCCCCACATGGGAAGCAATGGTGCAGACAGGGAACAAGTGAGCCATTTTCTCTCTCTCTGTCATCCCCCCGCCCCATTATGCATGTGATTTATATGAAAATCTACCCCATGGTAGTTTGTCAGAAAAGCTTCCCCTGTCAATAACCCCCCCCCCAACAATACAAGACTAGCAATGAACTCATTACAATAGACTCATGCTTGTCAAAAATCCCATAAATCTTTAAATAGCCATGATAGGTTCAAGCCAGTTTCAGAACAATTTATTTTTGTCTGCCTGCTTTCCTTTGTGTTCGCATTCAGTGAGCTAGTTTAGTATAGTGGTTAGAAGCATGGGCTTCTAATCTGGCATGCCAGGTTCGATTCTGCGCTCCCCCACATGCAACCAACTGGGTGACCTTGGGCTCCCCATGGCACTGATAAAGCTGTTCTGACCGAGCAGTGATATCAGGGCTCTCTCAGCCTCACTTCCCTCACAGGGTGCCTGCTGTGGGTGTCTGTTGTGGGGAGAGGAAAGGGAAAGCAACTGTAAGCTGCCTTGAGACTCATTCGGGTCTTCTTGTTCTTGTTGTTGTTCTTGTTGTTGCTGTTGTTGTTGTTGTCATTGTTGTTCTTGTTGTTCTTGTTGTTCTTGTTCTTCTTCTTCGTCGAACTGAACCATAAAAATTTAAATCAAAGGAACTTACTTGATGCTACTGCACAGCTGCTATAGGGCAATTGCATCATTAAAAAAAATAATGTGGTTGCCCATCCCACACATCACAAGTGACGTTCCCACCTGAATTAAGAAAACTGTATTCCTGGGATTGTAGCTTCAGAATAAAATACAGCAAAGAAAAAAGAATGGTGGGTAATGGCGGGCACAAGATTCAAAGTCAAGTGTAAAGGCTTGATGGCTTGGAAAATCTACAGTAAGCGGTAAATAAATGAATTCAGCATCCAGTTTGAATGCTGCTTTATTTGGGATGCAACAATCTTGGCAAAATCTTTCCAGTTGAATTGCAATTAAAACAAATTCTTGGAGAGCTAATAAAATGAATTATTAGAGTCATCTAAGGGAGGAAGGGAAAGATTAAAGACAGAATGACAGACAGGCACATATGGGGAAGGAAGGAAGGAAGGAAGGAAGGAAGGAAGGAAGGAAGGAAGGAAGGAAGGAAGGAAGGAAGGAAGGAAGGAAGGAAGGAAGGAAGGATTTTCATCCTTACAGAGAGATTTTCTTCCTCTTTGGTATGTTGCTGTGTTTGTGTTTCCACGAGGTGCAAACATTTTCCAGCGGGACAGCCAGAACTAATCTTTTTAACTTCTCCCATGAGAAGCCAAAATTTACACTATGGGGGGATGTATTTGGCATGTTGTTCAGGAGCTCTTCTTTCTGAAAAATTGGGGCAGAGGTGGAGAAAATCTAATAATTGTGGCATTCTGAGATGGCCACACGAATGGCCTGCTGTCCAAGTCTTTTTTCCACCAGCCTTGAAAGTCAACAGACCATCTGGATCCCTGGCCCCAAAACCTCCAGGAGTTTGGTAACAAATAAACAACCACAGATTTACATGGTTGACATCTGAAAGACATTTCTTACAATTCCCTCAATTAAGGCAGGATGTCCTGTACCCCAAACAGCAGAAACAGATTATCCTTGATACAACAGCAGCAAAATACATTTTGGTGGCTTAGGTAGAACATCCAAAAGGCACCTCCCTTTGATGCTGATTAACGTGGGGGAATATTTTAAGTAGAAACATTTGCTTCAATGGTTTGCATCTTTCCTATTTACCAAAAGAAGTCCCTGTTTTATCCCTGGTCCTCTTTTTTTGCATTTTGGAGGTAAGATTTTATTAGTGACAATTGAAGAAAAAAAGAAGAAGAAGAGTTGGTTCTTCTATGCCACTTTTCCCTACCCGAAGGAGGCTCAAAGAGGCTTACAGTCGCCTTCCCATTCATCTCCCCACAACAGACACCCTGTGGGGTGGGTGAGGCTGAGAGAGCCCTGATATCACTGCTCGGTCAGAACAGTTTTATCAGTGTCGTGGCGAGCCCAAGGTCACCCAGCTGGCTGCATGTGGGGGAGCACAGAATTGAACTCGGCATGCCAGATTAGAAGTCCACACTCCTAACCACTACACCAAACTGGCACCAAATTGGAGGGGGGCACATCTCCCTATTAAGTCCTAACTCCTCCTGCACCATGTAGTGTATACCTGTAAAAATGTGCACTGGCCAACAAAACTGCATGAAGTAAGGGAGTGTGGCCAGACACATGCAGGGTGAGCCCAGCCCCAGTGGCACTGCCAGCATCTCAAGGGCGGCACAGGTCTGGAAGGGGGCAATGGGCCTTTGCTACCAAGGCAGAGGTAGCAATGGGCCTTTGCTACCAAGGTTTTTGTTGCCTTGGGTGCCAAGCAAGGTCTGATGTGACACTGCAAGTATGCATGCCAGGTGTGGCTGACTCCTATATTATGCGATAAAGGCTAGGAAAGGTTCTGATGTTGTACGTTTGTAGTAGATCTGAAGAATGCCTATGGAGCTGCCTTATACTGAATCAGATGCGTGTCCATCAAAGTCAGTATTGTCTACTCAGAGTGACAGTTGCTCTCCAGCGTCTCAGGCAGAGGACTTTCCCACCAATTACTGCCTGGTCCTTTTAACTGAGATGCCAGAGACTGAGACTGGACCGTACGCAGGCCAAGCAGATGTTCTAGCAAGGAGCCATGGCCTCTCAATGAAGTAATGTGTGGATCGTGAATCTGAAAGCAGGGATACTGTATTCCTGTTTGAGTGGGGGAGAGCCAGTATGGTGTAGTGGTTAACACCAGCAGACTTTAATCGGGAGAACCGGATTTGATTCCTCACACCTCCGCATGCAACTAGCTGCATGACCTTGGGCTAGAGTCCCTTAAGACTCTTTTCTTAGAACAGTTCTGCTAGAGCTCTCTCAACTCCAACTACCTCACATGGTGTCTGTTGTGGGGAAAGGAAGGGAAAGATGTTTGTAAGCCACTTTGGTAGTAAAAGCAGGATATAAAAAACCCTGGCTTTTATGTTGCTTCCGATTTATTGCAGTCCTATTTCTCCATGACTTCCAAACATCCTATCATTTAACAGCAGGTTCTGCAAACTGAGTGCTGTGGCTTTCATTATTGAGCCCCTATTTCTACCAGTTTAATACTGGGACAGATATTTTGGCAAGCTGTATGTCAGTGGCTGTGCTCACACATTCTCATGAGTCTAGAAATATGCCATCTTTTCCATTCTGCTTTTTGCTGCTGTATGTTTTTGTTGCCCAAATTGTCACCCTTCCTTTTGTTTTTGCTATCCTGCTCACTTTCTTTGTTTCATTGTCGCCATTTTAAGGACAGTTCTATCTATGCCCCTTGGACAGAGTTGTGGGTTAAGATTGACACCCATTTCCCAGTCGAATTTCAGTTGAGAAATGTCCCAATGGCTTCAAAAGCATTAGAGAATCTCTGGGTGTTGAGTTGGAGCATGGAGAAATTCAGTGGGAACTCTGAATGAGAACAACCTATCTCTTGGCTGAATTTTAGGGAATCCTTGGGGGGTGGGGCACCCAATTGGCATGAGCTGTTAGGTTAGAAAGAGAAAGAGGTCAGGGCAACCAGGCTTTTGGGGGGACTGGCTGCCGTTTACCCGAGGAGCTGCAAACGTGCTCACAATTTTGCGGTCTTTCCTGTCGAATGCAATAAGGCTATTAGCAAGGCTCCCAGTGTGGAGCCTTTCCAAACGAACCTGTCAGCAAACTCCTGCCATGCTGGGCAATTGAGAAGCATTTGCTCAGATGAGTCCTGCTGGGCTGGTATTGCTCACTTCATTGCAGAAAGGCTGTTTTTATACACCCCTCCATCTTGTCAGATTTTATCAGCTAATCAACACCTGCTGCTGTTTGGGCCCCGGAATGCAAAAACCTTCTGAAGTCCATGGCTTTACAGCACCGGGAAGGGGAGGGGTGGCTTTTTGGGAGTGGAAGAGCTTTCTTTGTTCACAGAATATTCGTTTGGCTAGGGTCTGGGGTCACATTTCAAATTAGCTATGAAACAGATGGGCAGCTTTTAATCACGAGGCATTTTGATCAAGAGTTCTTTGTAACCGACTTGGTAAACTGTTAATGAATTCCACACTGCGTTTCTGAAAGGATGAAATAAATGGCCCTGCTTCAAAGTATATACCTGGGCCCACTAAGCAGTCAAGTAGTCAACCTGTGGTCCTCCAGATGTCCATGGACTACAATTCCCATGAGCCCCTGCCAGAAAACGCTGGCAGGGGCTCATGGGAATTGTTGTCCATGGACATCTGGAGGACCACAGGTTGACTACCACTGCATTATGTGATATGGGCTGAGTTGATGAGGATCATTTGCACACAGACCTGCAAAAGATCCCTCTGTAATGCAGAGAAATCAGACTGGAGGCTTTTGTTGATAGTTCATATTTCAGTTCAGAGAATGCACAGGTCTCTCTTACTTCATTGTTATTTTCTGACCTATCTATGCAAGGTCAGTTATGTTGAGAGAAAGTATTGGCCCAGGGCTCCTCTACCAGTAGGCTTGATGGACAATCTCCCAGTCCAGGCGCCTGGCTTCTGCCACCACTCTTTGATCCAATGGGAACAAAACTGGAGGATGGAATGCTGTCATAATGTCACTTTCAGTGGTACCCCAGGTGACGTTGTGATGCTCTATGAATTCCCCAAATCTCTTTATTCAGAAGTTTGGATCCTGCCTTTCCAAAGTTTTGTGCAGTGCAACATTAAAGGTAAAGGTAAAGGTATCCCCTGTGCAAGCACCGAGTCATGTCTGACCCTTGGGGTGACGCCCTCTAGCGTTTTCTTGGCAGACTCAATACGGGGTGGTTTGCCAGTGCCTTCCCCAGTCATTACCGTTTACCCCCCAGCAAGCTGGGTACTCATTTTACCGACCTCGGAAGGATGGAAGGCTGAGTCAACCTTGAGCCGGCTGCTGGGATTGAACTCCCAGTCTTATGGGCAAAGCTGTCAGGCGGCTGCCTTACCACTCTGCGCAACAATAAACATATTAAGGTATTATCTAGATGACCAATTGACAGTATCCAGACACATCACCATCAATGGACAGTCCATCAACTTGCTGCATGTAGCTCGACAAAGGCCTTTTTGCTATTAGTGTCCATGTCCACCAAGCCCCATCCCTAATTCAGAAGCAAAAAAAAAGGTCCGATGATATGGCAAAATTAATAAAGTTCAAAGTTTAAATATCAAGTCTCTGTTCTTTTGTTATGAAAAATGCCAAACCAAAACGAGGCTCCAGATTATACACTCGCTTTCAACGTCTGCAGCACCTTCATCAGTGGTCCACCTCTAATATACCCCTTTCCAAGGGGTATATTCTATCATCAATCTATACTTCTAGTATCAATATGGAACATGGCTCTCAGAGTTTCTGGAGACCCTTCTGTCAGAAAGAACATCTGTTTGGAGACCCTGTTTGCTTTCCAGGATCTATTGTTAGGAAAAAATGCATGAACAAGTGGAGACCTATGTGAAAATCACGAGGAAAATTCCATCACTGCTTTGTTCTCTGGTTTCTGATTCCCCCAGCCTTTCCTTCACTGCCCTATCCCCCTCCCATTTTCCCCTTCCATGCCATATTTTTCCTCCTTGCTTACTCCTCAAACTGCTACCCACCTCCCCCTTGTCGCCTACTGTCCCCTTTACTCTGTCTTACCTCCCTGTCTGTCCTCCCATCGCCTGCCTCACCATCCTTCTGTTCTGAATGATTTAATCCCCCTCCCTTCCCCTCATTTTTCAGAATTAAGTGCAAATGTGGGGAGGGGATAGAGGAATCTTTTCAGGAAAGAGAAAGTTTTCAGGAAAATATCCCTAATCTGGACATAGCCCCGATCTTCAGATTTAAGAATCCACAGATGGGGCCATATTGATGATTAGAGCCAGTGTGGTGTAGTGGTGAAGAACAGCAGCTTCTAATCTGGTTTGATTCCCTGCTCTTCCTCCATATGCAGCCAGCTGGAGGACCTTGGGCCCATCATAGCCCTGATAGTGCTGTTCTCATAGACCAGTAATATCAGTGCTCTCTCACCCCCACTTACCTCACAGGGTGCCTGGTGGGAAGGGAAGAAGGGTAAGCAATTGTAAGCCACTTTGAAATTCTTTATGGTAGAGAAAAGCAGGATATAAGAACCAACTCTTCTTCTTCTAGATACGATCTAACAAGAAATGAAGCAGAGAAAACTCACTAATTCTTTCTTGGAAAATCAGAAGCCTTGTTTCTCTCTCTCTCTCTCTCTCTCTCTCTCTCTCTCTCTCTCTCTCTCTCCACCCCCCCCTCCCCAAGGTAGGCATCTATTATTCATAATACATACACGACTCCAGCTCCAGCTTGATGTAGTGGTTAAGAGCAGCAGCCTCTAATCTGAAGAACCATGTTCGATTCCCCACTCCTGCAGATGCACAATCAAAACAGTTTCCAATTTTATTGCAAAAATTCTTTTTGCATATTCATGTTCTCCCACTGATTGGTCAGGCAGTAAAAGTGCCCTCTAAAGTGGGAGAACCAACCTGGTGTAGTGGTAAACTGGCTCTTGGTGTAGTGGTAAAGAGTAGTAAAGACTGGGTTTGATTCTCCATTCTTCCACATACAGTCAGCTGGGTGACCTTGGACCAGTCACAGTTCTCTCAGAGCTCTCTCAGCCTTACTTACCTTAAAGGGTGTGTGTTGTGGGGAGAGGAAGGAAAGGTGATTGTAAGCAGCTTTGAGCCTCCTTCAGGTAGTAAAAAGTCGGTTACCAAAACCCAGTTCTTCTTCTGAACGTTCCCTTTCCATTTTGCTTTCCCAGATAATAGCTATTCGTAGACATATCTCTAGGAATTAGTCTCATCCTGTTTTAAGTCCATCTAAAGCAGCAGCCATCACTGGAAATAAATGCCATACATCAATAATGCTCTATAAAAAGAGCTTTTCTTTTGTCTGCCTTGATTGACAGCAGACCAATGCGCAAGTATATCCACACTCTGCTCAGAGTGCTTAAAAGCCATTGGAGAACCTGTCCTGATTTATTTGGAAATTGGCAGAAGATAACAACTAATACTCCTTTTTTTCTTTCATTATCACTGATCAAAAGAATTCCCTTTTTAATATAACGTTGGGATTTCCCGTACAGGGATTTCACACCTAGGCATGGACCTTCCGTGTTAAATGTTAGTGGGACATGTTCATGGCTTAATTTATAGCCCCTGTTACAGCATCAGGAGGTCTGGCACCACGGACAGTACAAATGCAAGGACAGAATGTTTTTGTCCTTATAGGAGACTGAATGAAATGATACTTTGAATCCACGGACCATCCCAAGCACTGGAGAGATGGAGTTTCCATTAGCAAAGGGCTAGGCCAGTTTTTATGAACCAGGATATGGTGGAACCATTACCTACAGCTATTACTTTAAGAATTCCTGTAGCGGGATAGCTTTAAATGTCCCAGTGGTTGGACCCCAAAATAAACCACTGTGCAAGCCAGAGGGCCTTTGCTGCAAGGAATAATTCATCCATTCTTCCTGAAAGGAAGCTGTAAAAACATTGCAAAATTGTGGCCAGAAAAATGGCCCTACAGGCACCTGGTTGTACCGTGGGAAATATGGAATTTACTCAGCTGTCCCATATCTCAAGCCACTGGATCTCAAGGAGGCATTACCTCTTTTGTTCTTTATTTAGACCCTCCCCCGACACATATAAGCTTCCTTTTTTGCTACCACGCAGCTTAAGAATTTGATGTTAGCATATATACTCAGCTTTCTCAACATTTTAACCATTGTGAACTCCCTGAAACGTTCTTCAGGCTTTCAGAACCCCCAGAAGTGGTGTGATTGTGCAGACTATGGTTAGGAAGCATCGCTGTGGACACGCTCACTCAGGCCCCTCCCTTCCCCACCCCCTCCAGGCCCATCATTGGCCATTTTGGAAGGGCAGGCAGGTCACCATGACCATATATGGTCATAACACCCAATAAACATTTAACAATTTTAATAAACATATCTTAAAATTAATTAACTCCCACCCATTCGGGAAACCCTTCCAGGGCCATCAAGAAACCCCAGGGGTTCATGAAACCCTGGTTGAGAAAGCCTGATATACAGTAACTGACAACGCAGACATTATTTCTATCTCTTGAGAGACTTTAATTAAGAACCACTCTCCTACCCTAGAGATGCCAAGCTCCTGGTGGGATCTGGGGTCCTTTGGAATTGCAGCTCATCTCCATTCTATAGAGATCAGTTCCCCTGGAGAAAATGGATGCTTTGGAGAGTGGATTTGGAGGCAGCTCTATGATTTTATGTTCGTTAGTCTCTATTCAGGTTTTGTTCTTATTCCCTCCAAAGGACTTCCTGAATCTTCCTCTTATTTATGAAGGACAGCAATTGTCCTGGGTAAGTAATTGTCCTGTGTAAGCCTCCCCGGCTTGGTGGGGGTGGGGGTGGAAAGTGCCATGTGGTTGCAGTCAACATAGAGCTAGCATGGTGTCATGGTTAAGAGGTGTGGACTCTAGTCTGAAGAACCATGTGTGATTCCCTGCTCCTCCACGTGCAGCCAGCTGGGTGACTTTTGGCCAGTCACGGTCCTGTTTGATCCGTTCTCACAGAGCAGTTCTTTCACCGCTCTCAGCCCCATGAACCTCACAGGGTATCTGCTTCTTCTTCTTCTTCTTCTTCTTCTTCTTCTTCTTCTTCTTCTTCTTCTTCTTCTTCCAACCCTGTGGGTTTTCAAGGCAAGAAACAAATCGAGGTAGCCTTGGACACTCATATCCGTGAGATGACCTCTACCCCATGTTCCCCCACAACTGGGCAACATCAACAACTTCCCATATACATGCATTGTACTAAACATCTACAAAGTTACTTGGATAAATGAATGACTGTGGTCTATACTGATGTGTATAGCTTTCTAAAACCAGGAACTCAACAATGTAATTTTTTTCATCCTTTAATGTGCCGTGACCAATCCGCAATATTTATGACTGTGGGATATTTGTATGCTGCCTCTCGAGGCTCCTGCTGGAGATAACTTACAAATAACATCATCATAAAGGATCAACATAACCCCCCCCCAAGAAATCCTTATAAATAAGCCAAGAATATCACAGAACATAAGATATCCTCAGAGCAGCAGCAGTAGCAGCCCCTAAATGAGATGGACTGGCAGGCAGGCCGTTCAGGCAGGCAGGAAGACACTGGGACTTTTGTTGTCTTTAAAATGGCCACAGATTTATTAATAGTACAGATGTTGGCCCGAACCTGGCACAGGTTTGAAAAGCCTGACTAAGCAGTCATCCCACAATCAACCTATTCCAGCAGTAAGGTCTTCACTTCCACCCCTGGGAAGGTGGGTCTCCCCCCCTGCTGGCTCATTCCAGGAAGTGTTCCAACCTGTCATGCCAGGGCAAGGTGCAAACCTTCCCTGGCCCACGTCAGGCCACCTAGCCCTGTGAGCTCCAGCCTCCCCAGCCAGGTTGGCCTTACTCATGCCCAGCTGCCTCCTTAAGGAGGTCCTGCTCTTATGGAGTTTGATACCCCTTGATCGGACTCCCCCAACACAGGCTCCCAACCTGTGCCCATTTAAAGCTGTGATATATAAATAGCCCACATGGGTAACAGACCAAACCCAAAAGATTCCAACTAACATAATTAAAACAGGGTGGATGGGTGGGAGGGAGCTGCTAGCTCGTCTGCTACTTGTGGGGGGAGAAGCTGGGTGACACAGCACCATGCCTTATGCAGGCATGGCTGGTCATACCGCTCATGCTCCCCAAGCACATGTGCCCACCTCCAGCCGAAGCAAGGCAGCCATGTGCCTTCCTCACTTTGCCAGCCTGATGCCTCATCAATGACGGCATGGGGAGTAAGTCCCGACTGCATTTTTTTTTTAAACACACAGCTGGGCTGGAACATCCCTTTACCAGTGTGGCACTGGGAGATTTCTCTTCACCCTCTTGCTCTTGTGTTTTGAAGAGCTCGGACATACATGTCGTGGATATCATCAAGTTGATTATGACAATTATTTCATAACTCATAGTAATGCTAACACTTCACATTAGTGCTGTCATTGAAATGGGTTCTCCATTACTTGACTCTGTTGGCTGGAAACAAATATTTCCAGCTCATAATCAGTGGTTTGCATTAGAAAATGATTTCTTCCATGACATGGGAGGTAAATTGAATTTCTGGCCTGCTCAGACTAACAAGGACAGCCAAAGTATGCAGTAGGGAAGTTGGATACTATGGAAGAACATGGCCCAGAGCTCTAGGGCAATTTTTTTCAACCTTCTGACCTTGAAGGTACTACTGAAATATTGTTCAGGCTTTGAGATACCAGGAAATGATGTCCGCTGGCTATGCCTCCCTGTCATATCCCCCCCCCCCCCGAATTGAGAGAAGCCTTGGCAGCTAAAGGTTTAAATGGCTGGGGCCCCTCCCACTTCCCACCCCCTCCAGGCCCATCATGGACAACTTTGGTAGGTCAACCACCCAAATAAGGGTAGAATTTGTTTGTTTGTTTTTTTTACATTTAAACCCTTTTTCTTTCTACTTGGATCAGAGCCAGAAATAGCAGGCACAGGGTGGGAGGGGGTGTTCCCAGCTGCCATTTTGAAACCCACCATGCCATAGTACCATTGAGGGGCCTTCTTCTACTGTGATTGGGAAACCCTGCTCCCAACAAGAAGCCCCGGGACAGGCCTAGTGCTCCCAGTGAGGACTCGAGGGTTCTGGAAAACTCAATGGATCAGGGTCCCTGGCACCCACCCTTTCAGTCTCTGTGAGAAAGATAGGGGGCATTGCAAAAGGAGGGAAGAAAATCAGGTGCTCATGTGCTCCAATGATACCATTTAGATTATTCTAGTGATTTCATATTTTGGCAATGGGTATTGGAAATTAATCTGAGTTCATATGAGCTGATGATGACATTCTGAATCAGGCTGAGAAGAGCTCTCCTGGCCTTGACTCATCACATTCAAAGCCCATTTTGTTCATCCGGAGCCATTTATCTCTGCTCTTTCATTAATCATTGCAGCAGTTCTGTAAGGCAGACTACTTACATGCATGTGTCTGGAGGACCGTCTAGTTTGACTTGGAGCATCTTCTGCACATGCAGAATCCATGCATCAGGTGTACAACTGCTCCTTAGGTACTCTGTATATAATTCATGTGGCCATACTAGCACTGATTCTGCATGAGGAATTTGCCCCTGGACAGCCTCTCATTGCTTGAGGGTTTTGGTGCTGCTTCCACATGATGTCCCCAGCAACCCAAAGCTCTCCTGTGGGTGGCACAAGTTTTTGTCAGATCTGCTTCACAGTGAAAGAAATTGCAAAATCATGATTTGCCACTACTTGGCCGATTATGCATGGCAGTGGCTGCCCCATGCCACTGCCGGTTACTTGTGGCAAGGTAGCATGCACAACTGCTTCCCAATGGACTCGTCTGGCACACACTGACTGTTGTGACATTTTGTGTGCTCACATATAATGCTGGGGCTGGAAGAGCCTATCGTGCCGCATGGTGGCAGCGGGAAGGAAGTGGGGGGATGGGGGCATGGGGGAACCACCACAAAATTGCAGGGGAGCGGCATGCCACTACCCCCCCCCACCACCACTGCAGGGGTGGGAGACTGCCTAGTTCAGCTCTGCGGTGCCACAAAGCTGTCCAGGGCATGTGGCGCCCCTGCAGGTGTGCATTATGCACAATTTGACTGTCAGTCTTCAGCCAACATATTACTAATTCAGATTGGCCAGTATGTCTGTAGCCATGTTGTAGAACTTTGCTGTTCCCATTCTCTCCTCCACACTTTTTGTGCTAGATGAACTTCGCAAACCCAGAGGTATTACATCCAAATCCTTATTTACAACAACATCTGTTATTTTGAAGATCTGTGCTGGAATGCTTGGGAAGTGTCTTTTCAGCCAATGAAAGCAATCAAAATAGCACATCCTTGTGCAACTCTGAGTGCTTTTAAATGGAGCTGACACATGAGATGTTCTTAGGTGGCCAGGGTCGCCACAGGCTTGTGGACACCAAAAAACACTATGTGCTGCCATGTGCATTGGGAAGGAGGAAGACGAATGACACCTGCTGAGTTGTTCAGTGTTGAAGTCAAAGTTTGTTCTAAAGCCTTGGAAGAGCCTCTTGCTGGGAATTTACACTATTGGATTGCTTTGTTTAATAACAGTGCAGCCTGTTGCAAAAGGCGTCATCGAATCCTAGAGTTGGAAGGAGCCAGACAGGCCATCTAGTCTAGCACCCTGCTCAGTGCAGGATCAGCCTAAGCATCCAGGATTACGTATCTGTCCAGCTGCTGCTTGAAGATGGTCGGTCAGGGGGAACACACCACCTCCTTAGGCAGTCAAATCCACTGCTGAATCACTGCTGAATAGATTCAAATGAGTAGCCGTGTTGGTCTGAAGTAGCACAATAAAATCAGAGTCCAATAGCACCTTTACGACCAACAAAGATTTGTTCAAGGTGTGCGCTTTCAAGTGCTTGCACTTGAAAGCTCATGCCTTAAATAAATCTTTGTTGGTCTTAAAGGTGCTACTGGACTCTGATTTTATTGCACTGCTGAATAGTCACGCTACTGATAAAGTTGAAGGCATAGGTAACAAAAAATGGCTGGATCCATCATTTCCATGTGTCTGTTGTGCTGCTCTGAGTAGAGGGGGTAGCGGAATGAAAGATATGTTGATTCTGATCCCAGTCTAAACATCAGCAAAAAGAACAGTGGCTCTTAATGGCTTCTCCAAACCATCCAGCTTCAGATTTTTTTGTTGTTGAAAAACCCAGATTCAAGATGGAAATTTTAATTTTACAAGATGCACGGCTTCAAATGCAGCAGTCGCCAGCTCCTACTGGGAAAGCTAGAGGTTGGAGCCAGGAGGCATGCTTTTAATGCACTCAAAGGATCTGTCCTGCCTTAACTCTTGTACCACAGGAATTCTCTCTACAAGAAGAATAAACTAGAAAATGATGAATCTTATTAAATTGTTTTTTCCCCCTGGTCTAATCTTCTAAATGCCTACAGAGGCATCAATGAAAACATCCCCGTGCTATGGAAAGCCAAAGCCCTTGTGCTTAATGCCTTTAACCTCCCCTCTGACCTGCACGTCCATTCTTTAATCCCTGGTATGAGGCCACCATTACTATGATGACTACTAATTAGTTGCTCTTATTAGAAGCAATGCCATTAGTATTGCCATTAATGGTCTTATTTATTTATTTATTTATCATACTTATATACCGCCCTCCCCGGAGGCTCAGGGCTTACTTGAGCAAAGAGACCTGACTGTATCAAATGTCCTCAGGGAAATATGCTGATGTCCATTTGAGTCCTGTCCTGGATGGCTCAAGCATGCCTGATTTCATCATATCTCAGAAGCTAAGCAGAGTTGGCCCTGGTTAGTATATAGATGGGAGACCAGCAAGGCATTTCAGGGTTGCTCCATGGAGGTAGAAGAAGGAGGTTGTTTTTTATACTCTGCTTTTCACTACCCAAAGGAGTCTCAAAGTGGCTTACAATCACTTTTCCTTCCTCTCCCCACAATATACACCCTGTGAGCTAGGTGAAGATGAGACAGCTGTGAGAAAATTGCTCTGTGAGAACAGCTCTAACAGGACTGTGGCTAGTCCAAGGTCACCCAGCTGGATGCATGTGGAGAAGTGGGGAATCACACCAAGGTCTCCAGATTAGAGTCTGCTGCTCTTCACCACTACACCACGCTGACTCAACTCTCTTCAATGGCAAACCACCTTTGAACATCTCATCCCTAAAAAACCCCATGGGGGTCAATGTAAATCAGCTGCAACTTGATGGTTCTTCCTGCCATCAACTTCTGTTTGAAGGCTTTGACATCCTATTAAAAAGTGTGTGGCTCTTCCTTAAGGTAACCAGATTGTCCCACTTTTGGAGGGACATCTGGGGGCCCCTGGCAAATTGTACTTACGTTAAAATTTATATATATATATATATATATATATATATATATATATATATATATATATATATATATATATATATATATATATATATATATATATATATATATATATATATATATATATATATATATATATATATATTACAATACTATTTTTTCATTCTATGCATTCTATGAAACTTTTTGTTGCTCCATATATACCAAATTTTTAATCAAGAACCTCCCTGGTCCCACTTTACCAAAGTGTCCCACTTTACCAATGTTAAAATCTGGTCACCTTACTCTTCCTGGCTTCATGAGCCAAACTATCAGGAATCACTTAGCCAGAAGAGTGAGCCCTCTCCCGTGTTTTATCTTCAAAACACTATCTATTGAGATAGCCAATCGGTAGTCACTGGCCCAGCATTGCCCCATGAGATTCATGGGAGGGGTTGAATTTGAACCCAAGCCTCCCTAGTCGTATCATAGTACTGTGAACACTACGTCACATTAGGTGGGGAAACATCATAGACATCAGCTGTAGCACTGTTGAGGCTGCATCGCTGGTGGGTACACTGAACAGTAACTCTTGGCAGGCCATAGTTCCTTCCATGGAATGGCCTTTGGAAAAGCATCCTTTGTATTATGTTCCCAATCATGGTTTGGCTTCATCAGGCATTTTGTAACAGGTAGCAGCTGCAGAGGCTGCAAAGCAATCCAAATGACATTGGCCAGGTTCTCACACGCAGAGAAAACAGAGAAGGTGGCTCCATTTTTTAAAGTTGAGAATATTGAACTTTGTAAAGCAGGATGCCCTTCTGAACCTCTTCCAGTTTTCAGGACCTGCTTGCAAAGTAACTCCAAGCTACTTCCTACCCTCTCAAGTTCAAATGCAGGGTGGCCAAACTGTGGGTCTCCAGATGTCTATGGACTACAATTCCCATGATCCCCTGCCAGAACGTGCTGACAGAGGTTCGTGGGAATTGTAGTCCATGGACATATGGAGATCCATTGTTTGGCCACCCCTACACAAAGAAATGCCACTAAAGTTAGAGGAAGGTTTCAAACTCTGCTCAGAGGAATGGGAAGATATTGGAGCCACTCCACTTAATATGCAACAAGAATTACATTTTTGTTTTCTGTTTCAACATTTATAAATATTAAGTCCCCAAGAAGTGAGGGGAGGGCTGAATTAGATGGCTTGTTGTGATGTCTTCCAGCTCTGTATGATTCTGATTCTAAAAGATGTCCTGGCTGTTTTGCTGTCTTGCAGAAGGAAATCCAATGTTACCATCAAGTGTATGCTCAATAGATAAACCAACCAATCAAACCAGAGAGCCAACTTAGCGTAGCGGTTCAGAGTGGCAGGCTCTCATCTGGAGAACTGGGTCTGATTCCCTATTCCTCCTCCACAAGCAGCCAGTTGGGTGACCTTGGGCCAGTCACACTTCTCTCAGAGCTCTCTCATCCCCACCTACTTCACAGAGTGTCTGTTGTGGGGAGAGGAACTGTAAGCAATTGTAAGCCACTTTCAGACTCCTTCAGTTAGTAAAAAGCGGGGGGGGGGGGTCCAGAAAAGCAGCTCGTTGTCTTCTTTATCTTCCTCCCACCATTTAACTGCCCTTGACATTTCATGCCTCCCAGCGCTTGCTCCATTCTCATTAGGCCATTGGATGGTGGGGTGTTCTTTTCCTTTGGTTAACATGATCATGTTTTCCTATGGACTTTGAACTATTCAAGTGTACATGAAACATGGCATGCAGAAATGCCTATAGTCTATGGCTGTTGTGATTGGCATGAGTCACCCATGGTGCTATTAGAAACAGGAACATAATTAATTACATTGCATCATGTATCCTCTGTGGTTCTCGGAGCCTTGTCAGGGGTTTGCTGGTATGGCAGCTTACTTACTGGTATGGCAGCTACTACATGCATAGTATACTATATGTTGCTTAGGTCTGGATTTACACACACACACACACACACCATGATGCTCTATGTTTTTTTTCCCCAATGTGGGTAGAATGTCTGTAGTAAATTCTGTTGAAGGAAGATACATGGCCACACAAAGAGATAAGCACAACAAAAAACCCCAAAATAGCAGAAAATGAAGTATCCAATCCTTGCTTGGGGTTCCCCCTGTTAAAAACTCTCATGGAGTCATGGAAACTCTGGCCCTTATAGCTCCTCTGGGTTCTACAAAGTCTGTGCCATAGTGGTGTCTGTCTACGCCTCCTTGCACCTGGTTATTCTTGTTCTTGGCAACCCCCCATTTATTTCTTTGGCCAGGTAGAAAAGCAACATGGATTGTCCTTAACAAAGCTTTCTGGCCTTCCTCTCGGCCCAGATGAGGAGCCAACAATGACTGTTGAGTTCCCACATATGGCAGGCCAGCAATGCGGACTTTCACATAGACATGGAGCCCAGCCAGTATGAACATCAGTTTTGGCTCAGGGGATGAGAGCCCGAGCTTGCAGCCAGCAAAGGAAAACATCTGGCCAAGCTCTGGTGCTTCATATAGATAAAACGTACATATGTTGTGGGCAGCTGGAGAATGCTGAGTTATTTAAGGCCATTGTCTCAAGGATTGTTTCCAGAAGAAGAGTCATAGTGCAACCAGTCCTTTTTTTTGGGGGGGGGATTGGAGAGGGATTTCTGCAGGTGACTTCAGAAGATGTCAACTGGGGGTGAATTGTACAGAACAGCTGCCTATCCTCACTGAAGGACTGGACTCCTCATTGAATGTGCTTGCTCACATTTTGTGGTACTCTAATCACTCCTGCTTTGCATGTTATAAAGGGACACTTTCTGGGGGGAGTGCCTTCTGTATAACTGAATGCCCAACTAGTGGTCCTTCAGGACCAAATGTAAATCTACTTCCCCTGCTATCCTACAAACACTTCCCTGGGAATCATCATCTTCACAAAACAGGACTTCCTTCCCAGTAGACCTGCTCATGGGAAAGGAAAACAGCATGGCATAGCCTGAATGTGTTAGATCACAGAAGTTCCGTAGGGTTGATTCATGGATGGGAGACCATCAAGGAAGAAGCAGGCAATGGAAACCACCTCTGCCTCTTTATTGCCTTGAATGCCCTTTGGTGGGGTATCAACAGGTACCAGAAAAATACCTCCTGCAGTCACTCAGTTTACAGGTGAGACACAAGCCATTGTGAGCCAGGTGCCATTGAGAGCTTATGGCCTGACTGGTTAATGCTGCTGAAGAAGTCACAAAGCAGCCTGTGCTATCCTGGATCCCTGTTCAGCAAGCATTATAGAGAATTTCTCCTTTGGCTTCCAAGGGCTGGACACTGAACAGGACTTAGAATTTTTGATTTATACATTATACATTACACATTACTGTGTTCTTATGTATATTTATGAGCACACAAGCAATTTTCTTGCTGGGGTTGCAGTCAATTGCAGTCAAATAAGTCAATTGCAGCTTGGCTGCACTTATGTACATAGACCTGCTTATGCTCACACGTTGTGTCTCAGGACACCCCTTTGTAAAAAATTTTTGCCCTACTGGGGCATTCTTGCAACCCTTGGTCTTGGGATACATAAGTAGGATCTGGCTTGACTTGATCTGTTTCCATCTTCATACTTTATGGCAGCGGCTATTGTAGAGGTTGGGGTTATTCCTTTGATAGGGACACAGCCACACACAGTGGATTTCTCTTCAGTCCTGGGTGTAAACTGCACGGAGCTTTTATTCCAACCCCAGATCGATTCAGTCCCTGCCCTCTACACAGAATGCGATTTCCGTTTGGATTTTGGCCGATTTAAATTTTCCTTCTGCAGCAAGAAGGATTGATCCGGAGTGACCCTACCTTTATTGTGCGATATCTTGGAGTGCTTTTAATGCTCAATATCCGGATTGGGAAACCAAGCTCCGTGGTAGAGAACCTCTTATAGGCCACACCTGGTCATGTGACAAACTTGCCTCAAAAGAGAAGCCCCTAATTTCTCTCAACTTCTGTCGGTCCTGGATTTTTCCTCCCTCCTCTGCCTTTTTCGATCCTCTCCCCCACCCCTCTAAGAAAAGAAAGAGGCTCCCTGCCTGGCTCCTCTCCCCCCCCCCTTCAAGAAAAGAAAGAAAGAGGCTTGGCTATTTTAAATGAGGGGAGGAGAAAAGTAGGATATGAATATTATCAGTCAATAAATGTATACATCCATTGTTCTGCCCTGCCATGGTTGACAGGTTACTTCGTCTATTATGGCCCATCCTCCAACAATGTTCCTTCCCTTTCCCACATCAAGAACATGGGGATAGGAGTATTGCTGTGAATAACGGGACAGGCTAATCCTCTCCACACGACTTTGAGATTACTTAGGTCTTTTCTGCACGTGATAAATATAGTGAAATGCTCACCTTGTGAAGATGCTGTAGTCTGCTAACCTCCTGCATCTGGCCAGCAAACTGCTCGCTATGTCCACCGTTTAAAAGCTCTAGTTGGGAAATTGTATAAAGTGAATTCAGCAAACTAAAAGTGCTTTCCCCCAGAGGACAAAAAGCAAGCCACCAGCAAAAGAAAGGTATGGAGGCAAAGAAGCACTACATTTGCCTCCAGTGTTCCGCCCTTTCACCCGCCTCCCTCTCCCTTCTTCTTGGGGATGGGAAGTGCTTTTTAAAAATGAAGAACAGCCTGGAGCAACAAATGGGCACCTTGGCTGAGATTGTCTGTGCCTCTATGAAGATTCGGATAGGTCAGAGTAGTTCAGCAGTGGAATAGGCTGCCTAAGGAGGTGGTGAGCTCCCCCTCACTGGCAGTCTTCAAGCAAAGGTTGGATACACACTTTTCTTGGATGTTTTAGGATGCTTAGGGCTAATCTTGCGTTGAGCAGGGGGTTGGACTAGATGGCCTGTATGGCCCCTTCCAACTCTATGATTCTATGATTCTATGACTTTTAAGCAAATAAGATTATTTTTTTAAAAGAACGGTGCGATTGCCGGAAGTTCATCTGTCAATCAGCCATACTGGGAGGGGATTGGCTGGCCCAAGTGATTGACACTGGTAAGTAGATCAATGTGCAACAAGACTAAAGCGGGAAAGCAGCCAGAAATATGCAAGAGAGTGAGTGGAGTGCCAGTGAGTCGTGATTATTTCTCGCATTTTGCAATACAGCAGGCTTCACGCTACAATGCACAATGTCCGGAAAAGCTCTTAGTTCTTCCACCAGGCATTTGGTTGAGGCTTGGCTACCAGTAACATCCAAGAACCCCCTCCCCCTCCTCGTAACACTCACCCCTGTAATTAATGTGGGAGGGTAAGGTGGGAGAGGCCTGGAAGGAAGGATGCTAATGTTGTTAATCCACGCTATTTTAAATGATGTACACCACCCTGAGATGGCTGGGCCATGAGGGGCAGTTTTATAAATTGAATTATATGTAAAAACATTTAAAAAAATAAAAGCAGGTTACAAAAAACACTTCTTCTCCAACCTCTACATGGCAGCTCTTCAAATACTTACAGAGGACCATCCCATCGTCTCTCAATTGTCTCTTCTCCAGGCTAAGCATCCTGTCCATTGAGTCAACTGGTCCTTTCCTGTCCACTAGATGTGCATAATGGTTAGCCATCCTCATCTGGATAACCTGGGCTAGCTCAATCTCATCAAAACTCGGAAGCTAAACGAGGTCAGTATTTTGACGGGTGACCCCCAAGGAACAAACTACAACACAAAATTAGGCAATGGCAAACCACCTCGGAAACATCTCTTGCCCAAAAAAACCAATGGGGTTGTCATAAGTTGGTTGCAACATGATGGCACTTTCTACCACCAATGGTTAACTGCTCCTTCTAGCTACCGCTGTTTCATATCCAGTGTCAGACTTCCTTCCCTAAGTCCTCTTCCTGCAATAGGAGGCTAGTCCTCAAGAAACAACTCAGGAGGACAAAAGCAAAAGTCCCCCCCCCCCAGCAAATTGCTCCAATGTGATTATTGGCACCGAAAGGCAGACAGCACTGTCTGCAGTAGATAGGCAGGGAGCTGCTGCAATATTATTCACTCAGTAAAACATACCTGTATATAAACCACAGTCAAACATTGAAGGAGATTGATGTTGAAATTCTACGCTTGCCGACGAAGCCAAGAACAGCTGCTTTTGCTTACCTTCCTCCCCCCTTTTAATACATCTTTTCCATCTGATGCTCGTCTCCTTAACATGCGGCTCTTATTACCAGGGTAACTGATAAACAGTCGACTAACACAGTGGCTTTGCGTCTTCTCGGTTGGCTTGAGTGCATCCGGTCTTGGGAATTCTTTCCTGCTCCCAAGTATGTGAACAGTGGAAGGGAAAATCCACTCCACTGTGAAAGTTCCCTGCTGGAGGACACAAAGGGCTAAATTCGGGATGATGGATGCTCGGTGCCTCTCACAAACGGGTCCCAAATTCCAAGAGGCAGACTCTGACTGCATGCAATTGGAAATAGCATCCATTAATGTATAATGGGATTCCATCCGAAAACACAAGAGAGGTGCCACTTCCATAGGTAACCTTTGGGTGCTCATAGAAACCCTGACTTTATTCCACAGGTTGCTGCCTATACCCCTTCCCTTCCACCCATTGTTTGTACATTGCTGAAGGCTGTTTGTGGCTTGCAGAGCTATTTACTGAGCAAAAAGAGCCTGTCTGCTGACTTCTGGGAAAGAGACATGCTTTGCCTGGGTAGGCAACTAAGGGGAGATGAAAGGGAAGCAGTAAAGTTGCATTCTGAATCCATGCACTGAAGGCCATGTACATTTCAGACAAGGTACATCTTCAGGGACAAGGTACACACTCAGTAGCTGTTCTTTAGTAGATTATGGGATGAAGCAGAATGAGGTTTGGCTAGCCAGCTGTGTGTTCCAAGGCATGAACCATTTCAATCAAAGGCTGGGATGTGCTAATGACAGCTAATTGCCCTACAGCAGATCAGTGTGGTAGGAGGGGCAGAGCCATGGCAGCCGGGCAGCCTAGCAAGGGCACCATGACCTTTTCAATTAGGCTGGAAAGTAAACGTGCATCTTGGGGAAGGTTGCCAGCCGGCTTGCCCCCCTGACTCAGGGTGAACTTCCTGTCTGCCTCTCATCTTATATTTCTCCAGGGCACATTTCACATATCTGATGTCCCCTGCTTTCCCTGCATGCCTGTGTGTCAGGGAGTCAGTGAATCCCAGCTCTTGTTACATGAGATATGTAGTATGTATCAGGCTGGGAGTTCCCCTGTCCTGACTTGTGTTATATGTGTCACTGGATATTCACCTGGAAAATTGTTTGGAGGCCCAATTTGACTATGGAGTGTGGCAGCAAGATGGGCTTCACCCTTCCCTCCCTTCCATCCACTGGTTTAGTGAGTAAAGGAAGCCATGGAACCAATGGACTTGTTGCATGGAGACCATACACCAATTAAGACCCACGTATTTTATATGTGGGTGAGACCAGGTTTGGCAACTGAATGCCTGCCCCCAGCATTAGTCCCCTGCTGCCACCAGATAGGGAAGCAAAAAGAAAACGGTGTCCCATAATGCCACAGTGTCTGGCTATTTAACCAGAAGCAGTTGACTACTGCCCCAGCCTGAGATGCTTTAGGAAACCCCCTCCCCAAAGCTCTATGTTTTTTACTGTGGAGTTTCAGGAAAATACCAGAACATTCTGCAACACTATGATGACACTTCTGGTTATGCTGCTGGGAATGATGTTGCAGCATCTTGGGTTGCTGATTTGGGAAGTCTCTGCCCCTCCCCCAAAAAAATAAATCTAGCTGACAACCCTGTCATCCCATCTATATCATCCCAACTTCCGGTTTGCCTTCAACAACTGCCTCAGCTCACCCAGGGTATGCCCACATCACACTCTAATCTGGGAGAGCCAGTTTGGTGTAGTAGTTAGGAGTGTGGACTTCTAATCTGGCATGCCAGGTTCGATTCTGCGCTCCCCCACATGCAGCCAGCTGGGTGACCTTGGGCTCGTCATGGCACTGATAAAACTGTTTTGACCAGGCAGTGATATCAGGGCTCTCTCGGCCTCACGCACCCCACAGGCTGTCTGTTGTGGGGAGAGGAATGGGAAGGCGACTGTAAGCTGCTTTGAGGCTCCTTCGGGTAGGGAAAAGTGGCATATAAGAACCAACTCTTATTCTTCTTCTTCTTGATTCTCCACTCCTCATTCACATGAAGCCTGTCGTGTGACTTTGGCCAGTCACAGTTCTTTTAGAACTCTCACAGCCCCACCTGCCTCACAGATCCCTGTTGTAGGGAGAGGAAGGGAAGGGGATTTGATTCCCCACTTATCCACTGAAGCCTGCTAGATGACTCTAGCAGTTCTGTCTGAAGCCTGCTAGATGACTCTAGCAGTTCTGTCAGAACTCTCTCAGCCCCACCTACCTCACAAGGAGCCTGTTGTGGGCAGAGGAAGGGAAGGCAATTGTAAGCTGCTTTGAGACTCATAAGGGTGGAGAGAACCCTAGGTATAAAACAAACTCCCCCCCCCCCATCCTCCTCCTCCTCCTTCATTACGTATTAATAGCAACTGATACAATCAATCTCTTCTTTGCATATCCGGTACCAAATTGGATTGTCTTGAGTTGGTTTTGGTGCTAGCTCTAGTGCCTCACCAGAGATGCTGCCAAAATTGCCATAAAGTCTGGTGCCACTGGCAATTTTCATTTGGACACCATTTTCTGAATCCCTCCTATTCCTGCCCTTCTCCTGTCCTTGATAGAGACTGTAGATGCAAGTTGAGCCTCTTGTAGCACAGAGTGGTAAGGCAGCAGAAATATTGTCTGAAAGCTCTGCCCATGAGGCTGGGAGTTCGATCCCAGCAGCCGGCTCAATGTTGACTCAGCCTTCCGTCTTTCCGAGGTCGGTAAAATGAGCACTCAGCTTGCTGGGGGGTAAATGGTAATGACTGGGGAAGGCACTGGCAAACCATCCTGTATTGAGTCTGCCATGAAAACGCTAGAGCAGGGGTAGTCAAACTGCGGCCCTCCAGATGTCCATGGACTACAATTCCCAGAAGCCCCTGCCAGCGAATGCTGTGTCACCCCAAGGGTCACACATGACCCAGTGCTTGCACCTTTACCTTTAGATGCAAGGAATGGATGTGGTTTACATGCCTATTGTCTCTTCCCCTTTGCAGTCTTTCTGCATTGAAAATGAGGCTCAGAAGGTTCCTTCTCTCCTCTTCCTTCCAGCTGCTACCTAGAGAATGATGAAGTGAAATGCTCATTTATGGGAACAGTATATATGACTGCTGTGTTCATTCAGCCAGACATGTATAAAAGATCATATCAAGGAGTGAAATAAAATATGTATTCAAATTTGTATTCTTTGGCAAAATGCCCGTAACTCTAACGACAAAGAGGCTGGAGGAATAGAACTTCTACCCACAGAGAAACGGGGCTGGAGAAATGTATTCATGCCAAAGAGCGTGCACATTTATTCTTTAGTTTTTTTCTATTACAAAAAAAATCATGCTTCTGGCCTACTGGCCCACTGAGAAGCTAACTATAAGAATATACACTGGCTCGTCTGGCAAGGAAACCTCTTTTATGTCTGGAATACTGGAGCTTGAACCAGGAACCTCCTGGGTTGGGGCTGCTGCCTAATAAAATGCATAATTTAGGGCAGCTGCCTGCAAGGAAGAAATGAAAATAGTGGTATGGAACACAATTGGACTGTAGTATGAAGCATTTCGATTGGTTGGGCCTTGTATGAAACACCAAGGCCTGCAATGATTTGTATTCAGCCGGGTGAATGTCTGTTCACACCTATAATGCAAGACGGGACAGGGGAATCCCTGACTTGATTCGGTTCGTTTTTCCTCCCCTGTTTAGAGCTTTCCCTGATTACCACTTAGCCTTATGCAGGCAATAGTCTTCATTAAGCTTCATTTTAAGGATGGAAAAATTCCCACCAGTGACTAGGCATCCTCTACTAATTCTGCAGAAACACATACTTTATTGGTGCAGAATATGCTGAAGGATCCTCTTAGCTTCTTAAAGGATCCCTATGGGCTTCTTTAAAAACATACACAAACCAGTATTTCTGTCCAAGTATGAATGTCTCATTCAGCATGCATCCAAACAGTCTTTATTAACTGAATAGATGACCAGTTTTTTTTTGGAGCTTGCCTTGCTGATTTATTGTTATCCTAATTTTTGGGGGGTGGATGTTGCTGCTGGAGGTTTTCCCCCAAATTAAAGTCATGCCATTGCCAATGGCCACCCCCATGTCCCTGTCCACCAAGCTCCTGCTGGTTGGGGGCAACCCAAGTTCCCTAGGACTAGGTTTTACCATGGGATTTCTAGAGAGTTCTAGAGAGGCATGCCATCACTTCTGGGTTTTCTCCAAAGGTGATGTCACTTGATCACCAATGGTGTTCCCTGCCCCCCTGCCCCCCTGCCCCCTCCCTAGTCTCCCACAGATTGTCAGGTAATGACCATGCTAGTCTGACCCGGCAATCCCAGCCTCAGACAGTGGGGGTCCATTTTGAACATTATAGCAGAGTGAGTTGCTGAATTGTCTTTAGAGACCTCTCCATGGTTTCGAGAATGCATTTGGTCTCTAGTACATATGTAGGCCAATGAACACTAAGGTTCCACACAGCCATCATTTCACATGCTGGTGAGACTTGTTTTGAATGTAGGGTGTCCAGCCCAATCAGCCGGCTGGCAGGAGAATTGACCAGGAACAGGAAGGAGGCCCGGTCTACATCAATGGCAATATGGTGACATCCTTCCTGGCGTGTCCTGGAAGTGAACTTATTATGTTGGGGATGTCCAGGCAACACTCTGGTATTTGGACAAAAATTCTATGGTAGAAGCCATTTTTACAACAGAATGTTTAGCACAAGTGCCAGAGCGTCACCAGGGCATCAATTTTATTTACGGTCATAGACCAGCCAGTAAAAAACATAAAATTACAAATATAACATCAATTATAAATGGGTAAAAACTAAGAAATAAGTGTGTGTGATGTCATTCCTGCTCCATTTCAGAGAAATGTTTCCCCAGCATATCTTGACCCCTCTTGACTTCTAGAACCAATTAGGATAGGCTCTTGGAACAGAAATGGGCATCATGTATGGCTAATGAAGCTGTCTTCAACATTATGCACAGGCAATTATCCTTGGCTTGGGATTGGTCTTTCCTTGTCTTCACCTTTGAAATGTTGGGAAATGAACCTTCTTTGAAGCCTGGTAGGCATCCATATTGTCAAGCCCTCATCCCAACAATGCTTTGGACTGTGACTAGCCAGCTGCATACACATCCATCAGAAATTCCTCATTTTTTTCCTCCTTCCTTAGCAGTTTCTTTGGCAGAGGGACCCAGTCCTGTGGTTAAGCATCAGAGTGTCTAGCTGACTTTTAAATTAAATGTATGCCTACCAAGGGATTTGATGAATAGATCTATTCATAGTTGTCCTGTTCTTCTCCCCCCACCTCCATACATAGCCCATCACCCCTTCACAAGTGGTATTTCAGGCTTTCTCACATATGTGTGTGAATTGTCTAGGGACAGGATATAGCAGAGATAACTACTGGAAATTGTTCAGATAATAATACCAGTAAGAACTATTTTATAAATCATATAAAGGTAAAGGTAAAGGTATCCCCTGTGCAAGCACTGGGTCATGTCTGACCCTTGGGGTGACGCCCTCTAGCTTTTTCATGGCAGATTCAATACGGGGTGGTTTGCCAGTGCCTTCCACAGTCATTACCGTTTACCCCCCAGCAAACTGGGTACCCATTTTACCGACCTCGGAAGGATGGAAGGCTGAGTCAACCTTGAGCTGGCTGCTGGGATTGAACTCCCAGCTTCAGAAAGCATGTCGCTGCCTTACCACTCTGTGCCACAAGAGGCTCTATAAATCATATAGAGTGTTGGAAAGGACCTAGGGGGCTCTCCAATCCAAGTCCCTGTACAGTGAGGAAGATGCAAACAGAGCACTCCAGACAGGTGGCCATCCAGTCTCTGCTTAAAGACCCAGGGTAAGAAATGATCCATCACCCCCAACCCAACTGAAAAGTATTTTGCATGTATTATTTCAGTATTCTTCACATCAACTGTGTAAAGCAGCCTATCTTGACCTCTTTGACATTGAGAAACCCCTGAAACTTTTGTCAGGCTTTGAGAAACCCCAGAAGTGATGTCAGCAGGCCACGCCTTCCTCCCCTGCCACCGGAAGTCACATTACCAGAAGTGACATCACCCAGACACTCCCACGGGATGTGGCATTACCCAGACACTCCCACGGCACAGGAAGTGTCAGCACAGAAATATTTTCTGATAATTTGTGCACTCTGGGTGGGCTACCAGTTTTCTCTTCTTCACTAAAGGGAGCCTCCAGTAGGAGCCTGCAGAAACAGGGCTAAGGCAGGCCTATGCCACTCTGCTACCTCACTCACAGTTAAGTTAAAATTAGAGTACTTACCTCTCTTGGCTCCAGTCGCTACAAATGCAAGAAGCTGCAGTCAGCCAGGATTTGTATGGCCGGGCTCTTCCCTTTCTCACCCCCCGCATGCCCGTCATTGGCCATTTTGGGAGGGAGAGGGGGGTTGGTTGACATGATCATATGTGGTCTTATCATCAGTTGATTTTTTAAAACATTTTTAGAACATTTTTTTTTAAAATACATTAAAACATTTATTAACTCCTACTTAATCGGCAAAACCCCTCTGGAGCCATTGTGAACCCCCAAAGTTTCATGAAACTCTGGCTGAGAAACCCTGCTGTAAAGGAAGTTTACTACTATAATTCCCACATAATTGTATACATTTATTTCATATATTTCATGTATACCCTACCTTTCCATTGTGGGAGCACCAAACTGCTCACAGGTTTCTCTTCTCCACCATTTTATCCCCCAACACCATTTTGAGGTGTGTTAAACTTAGAGCCTCTTGTGGCACAGAGTGGTAAGGCAGCAGACATGCAGTGTGAAAGCTTTGCCCATGAGGCTGGGAGTTCGATCCCAGCAGCCGGCTCTAGGTTGACTCAGCCTTCCATCCTTCCGAGATCAGTAAAATGAGCACCCAGTTTGCTGGGGGGTAAACGGTAATGACTGGGGAAGGCACTGGCAAACCACCCCGTATTGAGTTTGCCATGAAAACACTAGAGGGCGTCACCCCAAGGATCAGACATGACCCGGTGCTTGCACAGGAGATACCTTTACCTTTATCCACTAATCAAGGAAGTTTAGATTATGTCCTGCTCAGGTGGATAAATGATGGCAAGAAGAGAAAGATGGGTTCAATACTCCTCGAACAGGGGATACCTTTACCTTTGCCTTTAAACTTAGAGTATATGACTGGCCCAAAGTTGCTCAGCAAGCATTCATGGCAGAATGAAGAAAATATATTCCTTATATATTTCTGTTGATTTCAGAGCTTTGAGCAATGACTCCCTAGTGTGAAGTATCATGGAATTGAATTTTGACCTTATGTGTTTTGATCCTGGGACATTGTCAAATCAATGTGTGGCCAGAGAGTCTACTTTAGAAAGGGAAAGAAGGAGAAGGTAGTTCTGAGTGACAGTATGAAATCTCTAAATATGCTCACCCGTTATAAATACTATGGATTGGATCCCATTGTTCTGTTCTGCTAAATGTCGAATCTTCCATTAGAGTCTTTCCTCTGACAGTGTTCCACCAACACAAGGATGGTGACAACAATGGCTACCACTGTAAGCTTTTGTGTGCATGCACACTTCTTCAGATACAATGAAATTACCAGACCACACATATAGGTAGAGGCTGAGCAGTAAATTAGTGTACAGCATAATGAAGATTTATAACAGATTCAAGGGCCAATAGGAATAACAAACTTAGTTTGTATGGTTACTATTTGTTTGGGTTTAATTCTGGAGGACAGAAGCAAAGAAAATAAATATGTCAACACTGGAGATTGATGGGAAGGTACAATCTTAACTCTGGAATGCTGAGAGTAATTAACGGACATCCTGCCATTATGCTCCATCCATCACCTCTGAAGCATGGAAGTAACCTTACAGCATCTTCTTCATTGAAATGGACTGAACAGGATCTTAATGCTGGCCTGGCCTATATGGGCACAGGTTGCCAAAAATGATCCTGGCACAATTTAGCCTACAAATGGTAGGGAAATGTCTAATTTTCACTAGAACAAGCAAAACACAACTCTCTTGCAACAGATCCCAGCAGGAGCTACTGTGGGTTGTTTTTCTGACCATTATTATATTTTTATCAACTGTGCATAAGTAAATGTGGTGTAGCAATCAATGGGGAATGAGTGCAATTCTTTCTCTGTGGTACTTTGGACCAGTCACTCCTTTTCAGACGAACCTACTGTACTGGGTTCTTAAATGGAGAATAGGAGAGCCATGTAAATGGTCCAGAATGCCTTAGAAGAAATGCAGGATTCTGTTTAATCAATGTGGTAGCTGTCAATGTTGTGAACAACCCCTAGGGTCAGCATTTGAAGAAACAAATTCTGAATGGCATAAAAGACAGGAAAGACAGAATGGTGCTGATTAATGCCCTCTTAATAATAGATTTCTGGGGAAGACGCTGGTTGGCTCTCTCCTCCTAACCCGCTAATTTCCAGCCATCCCTATCAAATGGAAGCAGGAAATGAAGGGGAGGGGGAGACCGTCAATCTACAAAAGAACCATTAATGTCTGTTACATACAAAAATAACTTTGCAAAAGTAACATCCAAACCACTCCCTGGAAAACTTTGACTGATTTACAGTCTGCGTTAGGCAAGCCCCTTTTCCAACATGTTGGCTGTTTATCCTGGCATCGAGAACTGCCAATTGATTCCACTTGTGCACGGTTTGGGTTTTCCTTCCCACTAACCCTTGGAAGTCTGTCTGCTCACACAGTGGAAGAAGATCAGGGAGTCAGAGGCTGTGAATGCATGCATGCAACAGTTTGAATTGATTAGCAGGGTGGCAGTTCTGACAAGGAAGACACAACTCGCTTTTGGCGTCAATATGGCTGCAGCCATTTGTTATTATGCCCCCCTACGAAAGGGGGTTGGCCCAGCACAGTAAAGAGCCTGACACCCCCCCCCCAGTCATCAGGCTGCTTATCCCAAGGGTGCAGGACACCTCGGGAGCCGCTCCATCCCAGCCAGGAGAGCAGGGCCCATTCTGCACACATAGGATAGTGCACTTTCAATGTGCTTTGGCAGCTGGATTTTCCTGTGTGGAACAGGAAGTGCGTTGAAAGTGCATTATCTGTTGTGTGCAGAATAGGCCCAGGTCTCCTGTGCTCCAAATCCTTCACCAACGTGGCCACCAATCGGAGGCCAACAGGTGTCCACCTCACTTTGGTACCCCTTAGGTCATTGGCTATGAGTCCCTAACCTCCCAGCCGGGTAGGCAGCGCTTGTATATCGGCAGGTCTCGTTAAGGAGACCCCCAACCACCAGGGAGTCCAGTGTGCAAACTGGACCCCCTGCCAACAGGCTCCTAAGGTGCCTAAACCGCCACTGCAATGAACCAAACAAAACTGTATGAAAACGATGCCCGTCACCAAATCTACAACCTGGGGAGGGAGGGAAGCTGGCCAGCTGTCTGGGCACAAAGGATGGTGAGGCAGGTGCACGTCTCACCTTTAAAGGCACCCATACCTCACCTCCTATGCCCACCTTGTTGCAGCGTGCAATTCCCGAGCTTGTCACGGCTTCCTGGCTGGCCCCTGCCACATCAGCGGCAGCCGCAATAAGTCGCAGCCACTACTTAGGTGTCATAGGTATCCATTGTCAATGGGTCAGCAGGAGTTGTGCCCAGCTCCTGACCTTGAAACTTCAAGATCAGTTGCCTGAGGGCCAGTTTTGTGTTGCGATTAAGAGTGGCAGCTTCTCATCTGGAAAACAAGGTTTGATTCCGCACTCCGCCACATGCAGCCAGCTGGGTGCCCTTGGGCTAGTCATAGTTCTTTCAGAACTCTTTCAGCCCCAGTTACCTCACAGGGGATTGGAACAAAGGGCAATCATAAGCCACGTTGAGACTCCTTTGGATACTAAAAATTGGGGCACAAACAAACAGCTGTCCTTCAATAAATCAACATTATATGCATGTTATATGCATTAATGACAGATTTAGGGATGGAGATAGGGGACAACCCCCTAGCCAGCCAGATCAGCTGGATCAACCCTGTCAATCAATGGAGTGGCAGGTGTCACAGCTAGATTGTCATTGTAAGCCATGACTTCTTTGGGTGGTGGATCTAGGGATGCCAGCCCCTAGGTGGGACCTAGGGATCCCCCTGGAATTATAGCTCATCTCCAGATGACAGAGATCAGTTCCCCGGGAGAAAAGGGCTGCTTGAGAGGGTGGACTCCAAAGCATTTTACTCCATTGAGGTCACTCCCTGCATTCAATCCCACCCGCTCCTGGCTCCAGCTCCAAAGTCTCTAGGTCTTTCCCAACCCATAACCAGCAACCCTACATAGACTGTCCCTAAAAATACTGCATAAAACTGTAAAAAAAATAATCCAAGCAGCTGTGACTGGAGAGATGAGATTCTGAATCTGACTGTTGAATAAGAAACATCCAAACTGATATAGAATGTCGAGCAAACATGTTACAGCAGACTTCTGATCTACATCATTCATCCAACCAAAAAACCTCCCCATAATCAGAAAAGCTCAGCTGGATGGTTTTATACCGACTCAGTAAGACCAGATAAGTAGGCAACAATGGCCTGCACATTGTAAAGTTACATTCCAGAATGGTAGACCTATTAATGTGCTGCAGCCAAAATATGAAAAGGGGAGAGAAGCTGATATGGGGATTTTAGGGTCCAGACAGCAAGGATGAGAAATTTGATACTATCCCTGTTGCAGAGCATTATGAACCCAACTGTTTAAGCCAAGGTAAAGACAGAAAAGAGTCAACTTTGACACTGAAAAGAAAGATGGAGTTATAACATTCAGATACTCTTGAATTCCTGTATCAAGATAACCAACTTTCTCTGGAAAGCAAGCAAAAACAAGGTTAGAGACGATTTGGAATGCAAAGGGAGGCGGAAGGCGAGGGGGGGGATTTATGGCTTTATGACCATGAGGTCAGTGGGGGAGTGGGGGGGGGGGAGCCAACAAGCTGGGAGCACCCGGGAGATCTCTCCCAAACATGGGTCAGGAACCGGGGTTCATGACAGCTGGTTACAAGGGCCTGTGGCCAAAAAACACCATTTATTTACATAAAGAGTGGCCAGAAGTACCCGGGGCCACCATTCACAATGCCAGGGAGCTGGCCAAAAGATGCAGCAGCCCGAAAGGAAACACACACGGAACTCAGCATGCATCCAGATGCTGGGGGGGGGGGGCGGAGCACACTAGCTGCCCACCCCTTGGTTATGGCTGAGGGTGTGTTGGCAGTTGTTAAAGGGCACAGCAGTTTGAATTTCGTTTGGTGTTAGTTAATTAAGTTAATTTGTCACAGCTTGCAGGTGGGCAGGGGACAGAGCCTGCTTGGAGGAGAGTCCGTCTTGCATGGCCGACTCCCCCAAAATAAGGGGCCTCTTTAAAGAGGTGGTGACCTGTGGGCAGGGCCGACTCAGCTGAATGCTAGGAGATTGCAGGGCCAGGTGGCCTGGGATGGAACCAGAGGCGGTTTGCACCTCCTCTGGCATCCCATGTGGGCACTTCCCTGGTTAGGGGCCACAGCAGCATGGGGGACCCGTGTTTCCGGCTGGGAACCAGTGCGGGATCCAGGGGGAGCCGGTGTAGTGGGAATAGCAGCCAGATGGCTATGGAGTGCCTCTTAGCCCCCTGCCAAGCCAATGTACCCCATGTTTGGTTATTACAGAGTTGTGGCCTGTAATGCCAACAACTGTTGTCCACATCTTATTAAGCAGAGAGCTGCCACCGTGCAAGTCAATGGCTTGTGCTCCATGCAGCATTTAAAATGGCCTCCTTCCATGGCCAGACACAAGCTACTCAAAGTCTAGGAGCTAGACCAGAGGTAGTCAAACTGCGTCCCTCCAGATGTCCATGGACTACAATTCCCATGAGCCCTTGGGAATTGTAGTCCATGGACATCTGGAGGGAAGCAGTTTGACTACCCCTGAGCTAGACAAACCTTCAGTCTCTTGAGGCTATGGAATGGGAGGAGGCAGGACTGGAAGGAAAGCCAAGTTTCCTTTCTGGACCAGGGCGAACAACAGGATGCTCAGGGCAGCCAAATGTTCAGGAGCTGTACATTGTGCAAGTGGCTGGACAAACCAGGGAAAAAAACCACCCTTTTTCTCCATCGCGGAGGGCAGAGCTTTTGCACCACAGGCATGTCATGGCAAACCAATGCGCTTTCTCCTAGCCACACCCTGTATAGAGCTGCTCAGGCCACAGTTTTAAAACCGGCATTCTACACAAGGAGGAGTGTAAATAGCACAATCTATACCAGCGGTAGTCAAATGCTGGCAGGGGCTCCTGGGAATTGTAGTCCATGGACACCTGGAGGGCCGCAGTTTGACTACCCCTGATCTATACAATGTATTTTCATTAACCAGATTCACTCTGCACTGTGTTCCATTCCTCTCCCAGGTTGCCGTCTCTCTCCTGCACCGAAACCGAGTGGCCTTTCTGACCTGCGTGGCCTGGGCAAGCAGTCATCCTCTGCACCTGCCAAAACCTCTCCCTCTCTCTTGACCTCTTTTCCTCTCTGGCTGGCTGCAACATGATTCCATTCTCCAGCTAGCCCTTTTGATGTCTTTTGCAGCTTTGCAGGTTGGGCAGAGGCTGCTCTTGGCATGGCTTGCCTTGCTGATCTTGAGCAAATGGAGACCAAGGCAGCTTTCCAGTAGCCGCTTGGGTGGAAGCGATTCATAAACTTTTGCCCCGGAAAGAGCCATTATTTGTGCCAGATCTTTCTTTCTTTCTTTGTGGTTAAGAGTGGTGGCCTTTAATCTAGAGAACTGGGGTTGATTCCCCACACCTCCTCCATATGAGGCCTTCCTTCCTTCCTTCCTTCCTTCCTTCCTTCCTTCCTTCCTTCCTTCCTTCCTTCCTTCCTTCCTTCCGTCCATCTTGTTTCCTTGCCTTCTGGCATTTAGGCCATGCCCTTCTCCTCAAAAAGAAGATTCGGGGCACTCAGCTCGAAAAGCAGGCCAATACAAAATATTACATCATCATTAAAAAACATTAAGCACTAACAATCCAAACAGCCATAAAGTAAGCCAAGCCAAGCCAAACTTCAAAATCCAATCCACCCTTATAGGAAGGTGGTGGCTTCTGGAGGTGGCTGCAGACTGTGCAAGTGTTGATCCTGTGGCCCCATTCTTTGGGGCACTCTTTGAATTATATTCTCCCAAGCAGTTCCAGGTCTCCAGCACCCACTGCTTCATCTATGTCCCATTTGTCAACCCACTGTCTACATAGTCCCACTTTCTTTGGCTGGCTTGTTTCTTAACCAGTCTCCCTTATATTCATTTTTCTCTTTCCTTGCCCAGAGCATATTTCTTTTCCTGGACTAAAGCTCTATGAAGTGTCTTCAGAGCTTAATGCTTGTTTAGTCCCTTCTTGAGTCAGTTTTTTCTTTCTGCTTCCCTTTCCTCCAAAATCAAATGTTCTGCCTGGCCTTTCTTTCTTGAAAGTCCTCATAATCCATTTTCCTTGCTTCCTTCTCTCCTATTAGTGTTACTAGCCTCCAGGTAGGGCCTGAGGATCTCCTGGAATCACAACAGACCTCCTAATTATAGAGGAGATCCTTTACACAGAAACATACACACAGGGGAAATCCCACCCAAAATAGCTGTTTCATGGCAATCCCCTGGAACTTCTATCCCTCCCACTCCCCCATTTACTCCCTGAAACCAGGAAGAACAGCCTAACCTGATGATGTCACCTGGAAGTGATGTCAGCACACCAGAGCCATTAGAGGTGACTCTGTGTTTTGGTCAAAACTCTATGGTTTGGGGCCAGATTTTTACCATAGAGTTGTCCTTGATGTCTTCAATGTACCAATGTCTCTTCTGGGTAATGTCAGCATACCAAATACTCTTAGATGTTCTGTGAGCTCTGCCATCTCCCACCAACAGTGCAGCAGTGCCTGGCCACTGTAGCCCATTCACAGTTCCAGTCACTGGATTTCATTATCCAAAGATATCCTGAATTTGATACATGAACAAGGTTTTATCCTTCATTTCCCTTTACCTTCTTTTTGTAGGTTTCTGCTATACCAAAGGAGTCCCATGTTACACATGCCAGAGTTTTCTAAGCAAGAGGGGAGAAAAGTTTAGGAAGGAATTGCTTCCCTCTGATCATCAACAAAATGAAACTCTGAAATGTATAGAACTTCCATTCCTGCTTCTCCTCTCCTCCTCTCCCTTTAACTGAATTGGAGTCGGTTTAAAACTGAGTCAAAAATCTTTTAAAAGGGGGAAAGAGGAAAGCTATGGCAAATCTAGACAGCATCCTAAAAAGCAGAGACATCACCCTGCCAACAAAAGTGCGTTTAGTCAAGGCTATGGTATTCCCAGTTGCAATGCATGGCTGTGAAAGTTGGACCATAAGGAAGGCCGAGCGTTAAAGAATTGAGGCTTTTGAACTCTGGTGCTGGAGAAGAGTCTTACGGGTCCCTTGGACTGCAAGGCGAAGAAATCGGTCAGTCCTAGAGGAGATCAGCCCTGACTGCTCCTTAGAAGGCCAGATCCTGAAGATGAAACTCAAATACTTTGGCCACCTCATGAGAAGGAAGGACTCCCTGGAGAAGAGCCTAATGCTGGGAGCGATTGAAGCTAAAAGAAGAAGGGGATGACAGAGAATGAGGTGGCTGGAAGGAGTGACTGAAGCGGTAGGTGCAAACTTAAATGGACTCCAGGGAATGGTAGAGGACAGGAAGGCCTGGAGGATCATTGTCCATGGGGTCACGATGGGTCGGACACGACTTTGCACCTAATAATAATAATTTCAGAAAGAAATAGGATAAAGGGGAATTAAGAGAATTCCTGTTAACAAAGCTATCCCTCTGTTTCGTATGAGTCTGCTCCTCCATGAGTTCTGCATCCCTTCCTGCAAACTGTTCAGTTCCCTGAACAGCACAAAAAAGCTGATTATTGCCAATCTACCTCAGCCAATCAGCACCGGGCTTCAGTTTTGCAAACACAATGCAATGAAGAAGGCTGGGAGTGAGTTGAGGAAGGAATCCAAAGCAGGAGACAGAGAAGCAGGCAGTCTGCTCCTTTGCTCCACTTCCCTTTCAGCCCCCCCCCCCCCAGCCCATCAATATGACCCCTTCTACGATTGGCTGATGTCCAGGAAGACAGGGAAAAATAAAATTAACTGGTTGGGAACATGAGTAGGTTTCAGGAAGCATCCAAGTGTGCCTTTGATTTTGCTGAACAGAGGGACGCATTGCTTCACATTTCATAGCTGGCCTGGGGAAACCACTCAACTTGCCATCCTGCCCAATGATTTTGGCATGCACCTTTCGATGGGTGTCCTGTAAATCATGTCCCATGTCTCACTCCCCCTAGAGACCTGTTCTAGAAAATGAATGTCTTTCCTTCCACAGAGGAGCCTTTTCCCCTATCTGGGAAAATACTTTGCCAGCCATTTCCATGATTTCCTGTTACTAGGAAGGGAGAAAACAGGCATATGTCTGCTTTAGAGAAATGTTCCAAATTTCTTTTTAAAGTTACTTCTCTGGGTTCTCTCCATTTCCATTCATAAGGGACCAGAGCCTGGGAGTAAATTAATTCCCATTCTTGAGATTCAGTTTTCAGGCACTCTTTTTTATATCAAAAGGCTGTCATATGCAAGCAGTTCTTTCACCACTCTGTGGTGTTTTGCAGCCCCCCCCCCCCAAAAAAAATCGGGATCCTAAATTACCTGGATAGCCATAGAACTTTTGGCTGGGGAAACATGGCTCCTGATCGGCTGGGAATCCAAAATAAACCACCTGACTCTGAAAAACAGGAGACCCAGATCTAAAAACATCCTTAGGCTACAGAAATGTTTCTGTGCTCTGTCTTGTTTCCTTTGCCCTCATCTTTATCCCGCCTTCCCATCCTTCAAGTAGCTCAGGGCAGCAGACCTCACTTTTCCTTCTCCCATTTTATCCATACATACCTGTGATAGACATTAAAGTCGAGCAAAATCAACGGATCCAAGATTACCCAGTGAACTTCTGGGCATCCCTTCTGTAAGAACAGCAACTAACAGGACTGAGTCCTGTGAGGAATGCCATTCACAAGACCCATTTAATAAGCATTCTTCAAGCTTGCAGTCCCCAGTACAGTTTCCACACAGGGGCTTGTCCCTAGACGGCAGGCAATGTGCTCCTGCTTTACTTGGGAGATTCCACGTGATGCTGCTGCTCCAAGCACAGCTTATGGGACTCTTCTGGCTTTCCATGTTAAGTTGGAATGAAACAAAACTTTGTTTGCTCTGTCTCAAAATTCTGCCCTGGCTGTGCACAGAACATCCATGTGAAAGTGGCCATCAAAATGGAGATGCTCAGGTCCAGAATTACTTCTCCACTGAGCCCTTTATTGGGGCTTTAGAAAAACACCAATGCGGCAGAAGATATTGAGCTGGGAGGCAACAGAAGGGGTCTTGTGAATGCCATTTTGCACAGGCCTCAGTCCTATTCATTGCTGTTTGCCCGGCAGGGATGGTTCATGAGAATGTCTCCTTAGATTTTGGACTATTGGTTTCCTACCAATCCCTGCCAATGATTAGTAGAATCAGACTGAATTATGCACATGAAGAAAATAAATGAATTTCATGGTAACTCTGTTTCCCCAAAATATTGGTCACACATAGGCCCATTATGCATGGCCGCCGAAACGGCGATTTCGGGTCACATGGAAAACGCGGAGGGGGAAGACGCGACGCATACCGGTTATACACGGGGCGGGGCGCGACGGCGGCAAAACCCAGAGTAACCGATTATGCACGCGCCGATCCGGGCGCCGCTTCTGGTTGCGCCCCGCTCACCCGGAAGCTGCGCTTTCTTCCGCGTTTCACTGACGTGGCTTTTTCGGCGGCATGCACCGAAGCTGCAGCCGGTTGCAGCCGGCTCCGTGCGTTATCCGTGATTTTAGTCGCCGCCATTCCACCCCGAATGTGCGCTAAAACCCCCGTGCATAATGGGTCATACACACACACACACACACACACACACAAACTGAGGCTAGAAGAACTGTACGTGAACAATATGGGCCATATTTTACAACAGGACATTATACTTCAAAATACTGTGTTTTCTGAAATGTTGCTCTCTAAGTTTTCCTAAATGAAAGCTAAACAATGAAATTAAGAGGGCAAGCCTAAGAGGGTGTATTCAGATTTGTACTCCAGTTTATTCAGTGATGCTTACTCCCAGGAAAGTGTTTTTAGGATGATACTTTCACCTGACATCTGAGCTGAGTTGCATTGGTTATAGTGTGTTGCTCTGAAATAGTGCTGTCCATTTTTTTCTCTATTTTTTTTAAATGGATGATTTTTGTTGATTTCCATTGTTCCTGCACCTTCTGAAGCCATGGGGGAAAAATCAAACAAAAGACCCTTCCCCGTATGATTGAACATTGTCTGTTAGCCAGATGGCTGATATTGCAGATCTCTCCTCTCTTGTGTTTCCAATTAGATTTTAACTAACTGTGGTAATTCACTGGTATGCAATAACAATGAATAAATAAGACTTACAGCTCATCTAATGTCTCTCCTTGTCATCAATTTGTATGTATTTTTTAAAAAACAACATTTATTTCTGCTGTAGCTCCTATTATTTCCATTTATTTTCATTAGGAATGCTATTGTCTTTGCCATTTCAACCAGAATGCTTCAATGTCACCTTCACATCTCTGATGGTCTCCTGATTCTCCCCTTCCCTCTGTTCACCTCTTGAACTTCAGACCCAAGATCTGTTTGACTTTGCTGAGTATATGTCCAGCTTTCCCACTTGCTCTGGTCACCTCTGGAATTTACGGTGCAAAATTTGTTTGACCTTGCAGACTGGAAAGCTTCAATGTCTCTTTCATGTCTCTGATGGTCTCCTGAGTTTTGCATTCTGTCTAGTTACCTCTTGAACAGCTGGTGCAAGATCTGTTTGACTTGGCTAATTGGAAAGCTTGGCTGTCACTTTCATATCTCTGCTCTCTAGTGGCTTCCTCCCCCCCCCCCACCCATCTCCTTACTGGGAACCAGGTAAATAAATTCAACAAGTGACATTTGTCCATTATAATAGTTCATTTGTTTTCACTATCCTTGTGAATAAAATGCTTTAGTCAGTTTTATCCTTTTAAATCATTCCGGGACCTAGCCTCGACCAGGACCAGGGCCTTTTCGGTCCTGGCCCCCACCTGGTGGAATGAGCTCCCGGAAGAGCTGCGGGCCCTGTGGGACCTTTCAACGTTCCGCAGGGCCTGCAAGACGGAGCTCTTCCGCCAGGTCTATGGTTGAGGCTGGGGCTGCTGTGGTACAACGACTGCTCTCCCCTGGCCTTCTTCTTGAACACCGTTGACCTCCTTCTCCTCCACCCCCCTCTTTTTTAGGAAGGGGGATAGGAAGGGGATTTTATTATTGTGCCGCCATGCTGTGATATTTTTAAGTCTTTTAATGGGAGTTTTAATGGGGTTTTAAGACACTGTAACCCGCCACGAGCCATTTGGGAGTGGTGGGAAATAAATCGAAATAATAATAATAATAATAATAATAATAATAATAATAATAATAATAATAATAATAATAATAATAATAATAATAATAATAATAATACATATAGAAGAAGAAGAAGGAGAGCCAGTTTGGTGTAGTGGTTAGGAGAGCTGACTTCTAATCTGGTGAGCTGGGTTTGATTCCGCACTCTCCCACATGCAGCCAGCTGGGTGACCTTGGGCTCACCACAGCACTGATAAAGCTGTTCTGACTGAGCAGTAATTTCAGGGCTCTTTCAGCCTCACTTCCCTCACCAGGGAGGGGAAAGAGAAGGCAAATGTAAGCCGCTTTGAGAGAAAAGCCACATATAAGTACAAACTCTTCTTTATTTTTATAGGATGAGCATCTCTATTTTGCTGTGTTCTCTTGACCCTCTAAAAATCACCAAAGTACTCTACTGTCAACATTCTCTTCCAGAGTAGGGCTGAACCTCAGTTTTACAATCTGCCATTTTTATACTGAGAAAACCTCAGTTGGAGAGGTAATGGGAGTTTTAATGCCATGTGTTTCAGAAAACAGATTTTGGATTTGCCAAGAAATGTCATCATGTCCTTGCTCATTTACGGTCTATTATAAGCAGCAGCATTTTTTTCCTCCTGTGTAATTGTAGTCCCATTTCAGCTTGCAAATTTAGTCATCCGTCAAAAGAGAAATCTGTGGCTTTTCAAATTAATTTCATCGTTTAGTTCCTTTTCAGGGTGTGAAGTCACAGAAAATACTCATCATGGTTTCCCTCACAAGTTGGATGTGGGCTGCATCTCTTTATTTCCCATTTTATGGAGAGGTTGCTTGGAATGAAAAAAAAAAAGTGGTCCCTAGACGGCTGATTTGTAAATGTGCTTTAGCTATGTTGGACTTATGATGAAACCACCATAAAAAGTCTGTTTTTCATTTGGTAATCAGCCTTGGAATCCCTGCTCACTGTCTCTCGGTCCAGCCAATATACTTATTAACCTCTAGGGCAGGAGCGACCAAACTGTGGCTCTCCAGATGTTCATGAACTACAATTCCCATGGGCCCCTGCCAATTGGCCATGCTGGCAGAGGGCCATGGAGAATGTAGCCCATGAAGGTTGGAGAGCCACAGTTTAGCCACCTGCTCTAGGCCAAGCCCCAGCAGTGCTGTATCCTTCTCAGCCCACTGACTTTAATGGACCTGGCAATGGAAAGTGCTATCAAGCTGCAGCCAATTGACTGCAGGAGTGTTTAAGCCAGGTTATAGGACTGAAACAGCCCTGGTCACCCCCAACCACTGTACTCCCAACCACTTACATCAGGAAATGGGCAGAGGGCATGTGACTGTATTGATTCTCTTGGATCCGTCAGAGGTTATTAGAATCCTAGAGTTGGAAGGGACCCTACAGGCCATCTAGCCCAGCCCTGTTTTTAATTGTTTTAATGACGTATGCTTTGAGGGGATTGATTTTGGTGGTTTCAAATGACTTAATCATGAATGTCTGAAGTTACTAGCCAACTTCGTGGCCCTTTTCAAGGCAGAAAGGCCGGATGCAAATTGTGTAAGTAAATACAATACATTTTCAAGGAAACAGGTGAAAAGAAATGATTTGTCATTCCCTGCTTCTGCATAACAACCATGGCTTGTTTGGTGGTCTCCCATCCAAATACTTACCAGGGTTGACCCTGCTTAGCAGGCAAAGTGTGATAAGGTCAGTTTAGCCTGGGCCATCCAAATAAGGACACAGTCCTTTTAGAAAGGTATAATCTTGCTGATAGTCTCTTGTGGTGCAGGGTGGTAAGGCAGCAGAAATGCTATCTGAAGTTGTCTGCCCATGAGGCTGGGAGTTCAATCCCAGCAGCCGGCTCAAGGTCGACTCAGCCTTCCATCCTTCGGAGGTCGGTAAAATGAGTATCCAGCTTGCTGGGGGGTAAAATGGTAATGACTGGGGAAGGCACTGGCAAACCACCCCGTATTGCGTCTGCCATGAAAACGCTAGAGGGCGTCACCCCAAGGGTCAGACATGATTCAGTGCTTGCACAGGGGATACCTTTACCGAATCTTGCTGAGAACTTCATTGGCACCTCCACCTGAGGTTCTCAGGCTTCATTTTAGCCCTAAAATTCCCATTCAATTTTGCAGCATGTGAGACCAGCTAGTAGAAGTAGCTCAAATTATCAGATGTAAGATTTGTACCTGTGGCAGCCTCTTTCATCAGGTATATGGTTCCTAGCAACAATGGCAAAGTTGAGTTTCAAGAGCCTGCCATCTTTAATTCCAGGGCTTCATTTATTAATTTCAGTTGGGAAGTATTTTGTTACTTTAGTTGCTAGTGCGACAGAGAATGAGGTGCAAGCAGTAGGTGCAAACCTAAATGGACTCCGGGGAATGGTAGAAGACAGGAAGGCCTGGAGGATCATTGTCCATGGGGTCACGATGGGTCGAACACGACTTCGCACCTAACAATAGAAGAAGAAGAAGAAGAAGAGTTGGTTCTTATATGCCGCTTTTCCCTACCTGAAGGAGGCTCAAAGTGGCTTACAGTCGCCTTCCCATTCCTCTCCCCACAACAGACACCCTGTGGGGTGGGTGAGGCTGAGAGAGCCCTGATATCACTGCTCGGTCAGAACAGTTTTATCAGTGCCGTGGCGAACCCAAGGTCACCCAGCTGGTTGCATGTGGGGGGAGCGCAGAATCGAACCCGGCATGCCAGATTAGAAGTCCGCACTCCTAACCACTACACCAAACTGACTCTCAACAAAGTTGCTAGTGATAAGTAACCATGAGTCAGTTTGGTGTAGTGGTTAAGAGCAACAGCTTCTAATCTAGCAAGCCAGGCTTGATTCCCTGCTCCTTTGCAAGCAGCCAGCTGGGTGACCTTGGGCCAGCCACAGTCTTGATAGAGCAGTAATGTTGGGGCTCTCTCATCCCTACTTCTTCAAGTGAAAGGTGGGGTATAAAAACCAACTCCTCTTCTTCTTCCCATTTCTGTTTATTCTGATGCATTTTGAATATATATAGTTATAGTTATAGTTATAGTTATAGTTATAGTTATAGTTATAGTTATAGTTATAGTTATAGTTATAGTTATAGTTATAGTTATAGTTATAGTTATAGTTATAGTTATAGTTATGTGAGCTCCTTTGGGTATCCTTCCCCTCCCCCTGTATGCTAGCGGATGTTAACCTTGAAATGATGCAAGCAGTGGCTATTTTTTTGTCTCTTATGACATCCGTGAGACACCTCTCTCCTATGCATTAATGTGACAACACAGAGGGTTTAGAAGAAGAAGAAGAGTTGGTTCTTATATGCCACTTTTCTCTACCAGAAGGAGTCTCAAAGCAGCTTACATTTGCCTTCCCTCTCCTCTCCCCACAACAGACACCCTGTGAGGTAGGTGAGCCTGGGAGAGCCCTGATATTACTGCTCAGTCAGAACAGCTTTATCAGTGCTGTGGCTAGCCCAAGGTCACCCAGCTGGTTGCATGTGGAGGAGCTGGGAATCAAACCCGGCTCACCAGATTAGAAGTCTGTACTCCTAACCACTACACCAAACTGGCTTTAATGTCTTGTAATGCTATTTTATTAGTGATATAATGCTTTGGGGAATTTATTATTTATTATTTGTAAATGTTTCTGATATGATGCGTATTTTAAATGTATAGTATTGGATCGTATTGTTTGACTCCAGAGCTTATTGTTAATAAAGGAAAGGGTTATTCTTTTGAACAGAAAGGAAAGAAGGAAAGATACATGGCTGTTTTATCCTGTTGAGATCCAGCAACTTCTTAGTCTGCTCAGCAACACCATAACTCACCTGAAGCAACGTGCAGGTTCATGACCCAATCAAGATGTAACTAACTGTATATTTGGCTTCCTTTTCAAGATGCTGTTGTTGTAACTATATCCAGATGCCTTTTCTGGTCAGTATTGACTTTATATCTATTCTATATCTTTATGATTGTTTCGTGTCCAGCGTATAGTTTATTTATCTCACATAGTATATCGGAGAAAAATTGTAATTAGTTTTGATCCTCTCTTTTAACTATAGCTTTTGATAACTTCGTAATAATTTTACTATGGGAATCTTTTGATTATGTGTATTAAATATACAATCCAGATGAAACCTATACAGTGAAACATGCAGGGACTTTGTAAAATAAATCTATGATTTATCATCTGGCATTTCCCCCTTTTTGCCTTGTAACTTTGTCCACGATGCCATAGTGCAAAGCTGTGTTTAAATTGTGTGTTAGTTCCTGCAAAAAGGGAACTCTTTCCTGAATAACATAAGAGGAAAACTAGAGATCAGCAGATTTCTGCCATTCCATCCTTTTATTATTGCTAATTTTGTTTTAGGCAACATTGCATTGCTCTTTAATTCCAGTTCAAGTAGGGTTTTTCCCTCCCCACTCCAAATTAGGTCAGAATTGCATTGTGGGCAGTTTCCTACAGTTGCCTTTCCCTTTAGAGCCAGCATGATGTGGTGGTTAAGGGCGGAGGCCTCTAATCTAGAGAGCCGAGTTTGATTCTCTGCTCCTGCACATGCAGCCAGCTAGGTGAACGTGGGCCAATCACAGTAGTCTCTAAGCTTTCTCTGCCTCACCTACTTCACAAGGGGTCTGTTATGGGAGAGGAGGGGTAGAAAATTTGGGGTAGTAAAAAGCAGAGTAAAAAACCCAGCTCTTCTTCTTGTTTAGTCTGTCCGTGCCTTCCCCTTGCTCTAATGCTCATGAGTATATTGGTAAAACACAAAGAAGAAAATAGCAATGTTTATTCAGTCTTCATATGATCAGGCATGTGACTGCATCAGGATCTTTTTTTTTTTTTTTTGTATGGGATTTTATGGATGGGGATATGGGCACAGCACACAAAACAACAACAACATATTATTTTTAACCTACCTTTCCAGTGTTTCTCACAGTGGTTAAAACATTTTGTAAAATATCATATACAAAGTTAAAACAGTATTAAAGCAGTGTGAGTCGGTCGCTAAAAAGGCAAATGGGATTTTGGGCTGTATCAAAAGAAGTATAGTGTCCAGATTGCATGAGGTGATGGTACCACTTTACTCTGGTTAGACTTCACTTAGAATACTGTGTTCAGTTTTGGGCACCACAGTTGATGAAAAATGTAGACAAACTGGATAGCGTCCAGAAGAGGGCAACAAAAAATGGTAGGGAGTTTGGAGACCAAGACATATGAAGAAGGTTTGAGAGAGCTTGGTCTGTTTAGCCTTGAGAGAAGACAACGAAGAGATGATATGATAACCGTCTTCAAGTACTTGAAGGGCTGTCACACAGAGGATGGCACAGAGTTGTTTGCTGTTACCCCAGGGGGTAGGACCAAAACCTATGGGATGAAATTAACTCAATTTTTTTTAGCTAAACATCCAGAAGAAGTTCTTGACAGAGTGGTTCCTCAGTGGAACAGGCTATGAAGGTTAAATCCAAAGTCTTGAATTTGATTCAGTCTCCAGTCTGGAGCCAATGCAGCTGGGACAGCAGTGATGTTATATGTACCTTCCACTGAGTCCTTGTCAGGACTTGAGCTGTTACATTTTGGACCAGTTGGAGTTTCCAGAATAGTCTCAAGAGGAGCCCTGCATAGAGCAAGTTGCAAATATCTAAACTAATGTCATGGATCACTCTGACTAGGTCCAGTTCTCAGAGATAAGGGGTCAGCTGCCATGTGTGGCACAGGTGGAAAAATGCCAGGTGGCTATCTTCACGATTTGAGTCTCCATTGGTAAGGAGGGATCCAAAATCATGCCCAGGCTCCTGATGGAAGGCACTGGTGTCAGGCACACTCCATCAAGAATTAGGAGCTGCCTGCCATCCCAGCCAGAGGACTTCTGTCTTGCCTGGATTCTACTTCAGTTGACTCTGTTTGAGCTAATCATCGTGGCCTCCAGACAACTGGAATAAAAATAATCCGGAGGCAAATGGCAGCTGAGCAGCAGTTTTGCAGGAGTTTTCAAGGAACTGCATAATGGCAATTCCAGCAATAGGGACTAACTGTCTCAGGAGGGAATCACATAGCTCTGCCCATGATGACTACAGCTTTGTAGCCTCTGTTTGAATGAGGCAGGGGACACAGATCAAACGCAAGATTAGTTGCAGCAGCTGTTTAAACTGATTCCCTTCCAGCATGGCAGGTTTTGCTGTGAGCTGTCCCACTCAATTTCCCCATGGAACATGGTTGGATTAGAAACTTGTCACTTTATGTGTCTGAATGGAATTCCTAGAGATTTGGGGGATTGTGCCTGGATAGGGTGGGTCTTAGGGAGGGAAGGGATCTCAGCAGGCTATAATACTATACAGTCCACCTTCCAAAGTGACCATTTTCTCCAGGGGAACAGATTTCTGTCATATGGAGATCCCTTGTAATTATAGAAGATCTCCAAGCCCCACCTGGAGGTTAGCAAGCCTAGCATGGTATTGTGCATGTCAATAGCACTACCAACAAAAGTTAGAGTATTGCATTTCTGATGTAGGTCAACCATCAATAACACCTTTGTTTTAACCTCTACATTTCTTGTGTCCTCACCGGACTGCCATTACAAATGTATATGTTCATATTCTCCTTCCTAAAGGAGCGTGTGCTGTCAAGTCACTGCTGACTTATGTTGACCCCAGGAAGGGGCTTTCAAAGCAAATAAGAAGCAAAAGTTTGCCATTGCCTTCCTCTGAATGGTATTCCTTGGTCTCCTTCCCAAGTCACAACACTTATGAAATCGGGCTGTACCATGTTGCCTCCCTATCCTTTTGTAAACTAATCTATGAATTAAATATATAGATGAAGTTCATTTAATTTGAGGGGACTTGATTTTCCTGAATGAGTGTCTTCCGACCTCTTCTTCAGAGGGAAATTTGGTGGGATGGAAATGTGGGCTGGAGAACCCATACCCCGCTCCATGGAAAACATGAGAAGATTATGGTTTAAGAGTTCATGCCAAGTAGCAGAAACCCCAAATGCCCTGGATAGTTAATGAATGCCTTGCCTTGTGTGGCTACCAGTTTGGCTTAACTTACCATCCTGGGCTCTTTTGATTTCGGAAAGAAGAATAACTCCAAAGTTCCATGGAGTAGATTGAAAGCTACTACCCACTACTATTGATTGATCCTTCAGAATAATAGTCTCCTTCCAGCTGAGATGGCCACATTTGATGAACAGATAGCAGCAGGAGTCACACCAAGCCAACCCCAGCTGCCCGTCTGAGGCCCAAAGCCAATTGGGCAAGGGCCAACTGAGCAGCCTGTCTCCTGACCCATCCATGTTGCTCTCTGGGGCTGAGTGAAGTATTGATTTCATCACATCTATTATATGTTCAGAGATCCATTGTGTTTCATTGGACTGTGACGTTCTGCAAAAGGCGTAGCTGTGTAAGACAAAGAGGGCATCTGGCATCCCAAATGCTCCTTGCTGACCGTAATTGGCTAATATACGTGCCAGGAAGTTTCACAGCGAGGCTGGTAGCTATTCATTTGCGTACATCAATTAGGAGATGAAAGACTGCCTACTTTTTTTAAAGGGTGGGATACATTGAAGTGTATATAGGCATAAGCAGGAAGGATTCTGTATTGATGTTTATTGGTCAATTCATGGGGTTGGATCCAAACTCAATTTCCCACCAACTGAAGGGAAGGTGCAATTTCTACCAATTTCCCCTTCCTGATGCAGAGCCCCAGTTGGCCTCTCTTGCTATTCTTAATGGCCTTCTCTCCCCCTGGAGCAGCCTTTCTCAGCTTTTTTTACTGTTGAGAAACCCCTGGCCAAGGGACCAAGCCCTATGAAGATAGGTTGAGGGACTTGGGAATGTTCAGCCTGGAGAAAAGGAGGTTGAGAGGGGACATGACAGCCCTCTTTAAGTATTTGAAAGGTTGTCACTTGGAGGAGGGCAGGATGCTGTTTCCGTTGGCTGCAGAGGAGAGGACACGCAGTAATGAGTTTAAACTACAAGTACAACGATATAGGCTTGATATCAGGAAAAAAATTTTCACAGTCAGAGTAGTTCAGCAGTGGAATAGGCTGCCTAAGGAGGTGGTGAGCTCCCCCTCACTGGCAGTCTTCAAGCAAAGGTTGGATACACACTTTTCTTGGATGCTTTAGGATGCTTAGGGCTGATCCTGCATAGAGCAGGGGGTTGGACTAGATAGCCTGTATGCCCCCTTCCAACTCTATGATTCTATGATTCTATTCTATGGAACATTCTTCAGGATTTGAGAAGCCCCAGAAGTGGTGTGATCACACAGAATATGGTTGGGTAGCATAGCTATGTACATGCCCACACAGGGCCCCTCTCTTTTCCACTCCTCCAGGGCCATCATTGGAGCCCTGGAGGGGGGAAGCATGTCAACAAGACCATATATAGATATGTCACCTGATAAATGTTTAACAAATTTATATATATATATATATATATATATATAAATCCTATCATATCTCACATTTGCAGGAATGATAGCATTTTGTGGCAGAATCTCTAATTTGGAGCAAACTGGGAGCTGATGAGCTGGGGAAAATACACCAATTTCTGAATGGCCTACAAGAACAGTGCCAAAGAGGACACATTACAGTAATCTAACCTTGAAGTTACAAAACGGGGGCTTTAACAATCCTAAGCAGGTCTATTCAGAATGTATTCTGTAGTTTAAAACTGGGTCCATTGCTCAAAAATGCTGCAAAATATCAACATTCTCCTTCTAACACCAACTCTTCAGCAGTAAGCGTGTTTGAGAAGATTCTGTGACCTCACCATCCCATAGTCCATGAAAAGGAGAACCCATAGAAAGACTACAGCCAGTTTGTAGCTCTCTCTCCCACCCCATCCCTCTAAATAATGGCTGATAAGAAACTTCTGAACCAGATCTTAAGTCCTATTCCTAAGACCCTTGGCTTTACTCATGAAAAAACATGTCATAACTTTGACAAAGTGAGATAATTGTTTAAAGTGATATAGGAATCCTGAGGTTTGTGGTTTTCCTGCAGTGTGTGTAATGTCTCCTCTTTCAGAGACAGCATGGGACTTTGTGTGCATGTACCTATGGGATCCTGTTAAAACGCCTTTGATTTGCAGGGCAGAAATCTGTTCTATCTGCCAAATGCTTGCTCTTCTGAATTAATTGCTTGCTCCTTTGGAGGGGGAAAGATTGAGTTTTGCACATGCCAAGGATCTGAGTCAGAGGTCTGCAGCCAGGTTCTCCTGCCTGGTTCTGATTAAGGACTACATGATGGAATAAGGGGTCTCTTTGGCAACATTCCAGCTAGCTACTATGGTGGTGTCTCTCCTCTTCCCATATTTTCTGGAATATAAGCACTCATTCTCTCTTTTCCGCGTTCAAAGGTATGCTTGAAAGATCCTCCACTTCTGGAATAAAGAGCAAACGAAGATAAAAATCAATGTATCATTGAAGAGTCCAAGAGCTTTACTGGATCAATTCCTACTGTCCTTCTGGTCCAGCATCCTGTTTCCCACAGTGCCCAACCAGATGACCCAGAGTGCCTATAAGAAGGCTATGGAGTTTAGGCATATTGCTTTGAAAATGGGAGTGGTCAATTAGGTATGTGCAAAATGAAATTAGATACTAGGTAGGGCATCCTTGATCTGGATGGCCCAGGCTTGACTGATCTTGTGAGATCAGCTAAACAGGGTCAACCCTGGTTACTACTTAGATGGGTGAAACCATCAAGGAAATCTGTAGAAACTAGGCATGTGCTATATAGAAACTAGGCTTTGTGCCATTTAGTTTTTTTAAATTCAAAGACACCCGAATCAATGATAATCTGGTTTCCTTTCTGGTTTCCGTTTCCTTTCTGGTTTCCCTAAGTCAAGTTATAATTCCCCACAGGAATGTAGCTATCTATCTATCTATCTATCTATCATCTATCTATCTATCTATCTATCTATCTATCTATCTATCTATCTATCTATCTATCTATCTATCTATCTATCTATCTATCTATCTATCTATCTATCTATCTATCTATCTATCTATCTATCTATCTATCTATCTATCTATTTATTTAAGGTTTTTATACTGCCCATTCTTATAGCTCTTTGTTCATCTCTTGTCTTGAAAACTACAGGATGTGACTTGAGGGCATGATCCATCACCAGGGAAGGGATTTGGCCTGTCATGTCACAGACACCGGTCAGTAGATGTTTGTATCAGGTAGCCCAGTATTCTTGTGAATGTATGCATTTGTTTTAAGTCAGTCATCATAGCTTCAACACAACATCAGTCCACAGAAACACCTTTGGGAATGGCCAGCTAATGATGCCCGTCTGTCAGCACAAGTGCGGATATATCATAGTGCAGTCCAGGTCCCCCCTCCCCATCGTTTATATTACAATTTTGGGGGAGTGGGGATCTCTTGTTTAGCTGTGCCAAAAAAGAGGCTGAAACATGACAACTCAAATTTGATGGTGGAGAGTTACAATAGGGAAAGACAAAGTGACTGCTTTAATTCCACAGGCTTCCAAAGAGAGACAGAGAGTTAAAGGTACAATGAGGTAATATCCCTCCTCCCTAGTACATGAAATGGAAGAGTTCAGAACTTCACTGGCATGTCCAAGCAACCTTCCTGCCATCTGTTCAATGTAAAACTCATTCCCCCTTCCTTCTTCCGGCTGCTGATGATAATGATCTGATCTGAATGGGAGGCTTAGTGGTTTTGCTTACAGACGCTGAAATCTATCTCTCAGTCTTTCCTGCCAGGAGCAAGCGGCCAAGTTCATTAGGACACCCTGCGCTTTAAGGGGAACCAATATGCTCTGGGCCCAATTTGGAGGGTGGATTATTTTGTCAACATCTGGAAAAGGTTCAGATGGCTATACAGCATCATCAAAAAGAGATGATTTCAGATTTCCCCCAAATTATTTCCAGATAGTGGTTATGCTCATCGCTGATTCTGCTTGGATGCTTTCTTTGTGGGTTGTATTTCTTTTTTCTTTTTTTGGGTAAAGAAAACTATATAGTTGAAGTTGACTGTTCCTTTTTTACATTATAGGTTGAATTGAATAGTATGTGGCCTCAAAGTGAGAAGGATAAATAATTGGGCTCAAATTTACTTATTTATAATTGTATTTATTTTCCACCCCATCTCCTAAAACTCGGGGTGGATTACACCATACTGAGATGCATATATAAAATATCCAACCCTAAAATTATTTAACAGCAAAGTCCTTCCTAATCTTTCATATGTGCTGAAGTCTTGGGTTGGAAGGAAGACATTCTTGCTAGATTAGAAACTATTCAAAATCTTTTTCATCAGCATATTTTATCTGAAACTGGTCTTCCCTCTTTCAGAGCTTGTGTATACGTAGCTATTTTAAAAACATGGAAGAAATATGATATAGCAAGTTTAAATTCAATTAGTGAACAATCTTTTGATTTCCAAAGATACAACTCACTCTAGATTTCTAAATAATATTCTATCATCTTGTTCCATTCCAGATGACCTCTTAGACAACACAGTAGATAATAAACTCAGAGACTGGGTATACATTTCTGATACTATTACTGCATCATCTGTATATAGTAGCAAATGTATGAGGTGTGACTTTATTTTAGGGGCATGGCCCTTGATCCCAGAGATGTAGGTGGGTAGGTCTGAAAGGAATATTAAAGATAAAAGGGGCCAGGAGGCACCCTTGCTTTATGTCGTTTGTTACATATATTTTTTGAATTACAGAACCTTTCTCATCAAGTACTAAAAATACTAACACTGCTCCATACCTAATTAGAACAGCTTCTCCCACAATACTTATCTATCAATAGAGTCAAATGCATCATGCAAGTCAATAAAGGCAGCATACAACTTTCCTTTAGGCTGACACGTGTATATCTCAACTAAAAAAAGATAATGTGATACAGTGATTCAAAGGGGAGTGGCCAGTAATAAAGCCCCCCCCCCCCGGCAGACTTTGTACAGTCATCCAATCTGAAAGTTTCCCCAGAAGATGGGTATAGTTTCCCCAATACAGATAGCAAACATATTGGACAGTATTTCTCTGGGTTGTTAGGGTTGCCTTTTAAAAATATTTGGACTATAACTGAATTTAGCCATGACTTGAGTAGAATGCAAAATTTATCAGTCAATGTAAACAATCGTGCAAATCCACCAATATAAATTGTTCTTCATTAATTCTGCTGGTAACCCTCCACTCTTAGGGCTCTGCCCAATTTCATATTAATCATAAAGCTTTGTATGGCTTTCATCTTGGGAAATGGGGGTCCTGTATGGAATGTCTGCAGGTATTGTTGCATCCTCATCTGATTCAAGCATTAAAGGTTTGTATAATACTGGACCAATTCCTGAGCTGAACAGGGGGAGTAGAGACTCCATTGGACAAATGTTTTAAGCCTGCCACTACAGACCAAAACTTTTTTTGGCTATTTTTACTCTTAATTGCAATAAGCAGTTGGGACAATTTCCCCATTGAATGAGTATGCTTCTTTGGGATGAACAGAAGTTTAGATTCCTTCCGCATTTCATAGTAGATAGAAACAGCCTTTGGGGAGGGTTTGAGGTGTATTTGGCAAAATAATTGATGTAATTGTTTTTTTTAATTAATATTCAGCATCAAACCAGGGGCTGGTAGAATGCTTCATGTCAACATGAATTGTCCGCACAAAGTCTCCAAAAAGTTGGTAATTTTATGGTAAAACAGTCAAAGTTTCTGATAAAGATGTAGCATTAGACAAGTTGTAATTTGGTTGTTGTCCAATATGATTAGACATCCATTGATTTATTTGAATCTGAAGAGTGGGGGACCATTTGATTTTTTTTTAATATTGGGAGTAGGCCATGTTAGATACAGATACAGAAGCCTTTATTGGCATAATGAGCCATACAAGTAGAGAGATACAAAGTAATAAAATTAAAAATCAAGCAGAGTTTTTGACAATAAATGTGTAATGTTAATTGACTGACAAATAAAAACAAAATAATATATACAGCTTGTGGCTTCATCTCACTGAAGCATTTCCATTGATGGAACCATTTCTGCACACCATGAATAACTTTCTCTCCTCCCCCCTCTCCATGAACTTATTTCAACATAAACCAGTAACTTCACTTCCAAGAGGACTGATCCTGCCATGCAGGTGTGCTCTGCAGTCTGCAGATTCCTACATATTCCTACATAAGAAGTATGCTTTTGGTTCTTAACTTTTTAACAAACATCAAACTTCTGAATATAAACTTGTTTGTAGAAACTGGACTACCTAAAATCATAAACTACAGCAATGGCTTTGTTTTTGGTGATTGGGTACATTGGATTCCAGATATTCTCGTTTCCTCTTTTGATGTAGGCCTGCCTGGAGGTTGGCAGCTCTATCCTGGATGTCAAGCAAAATGTCCTGTTGTGCCCCTGTGGCATGACGTATGCCATGGCTTTCCTGTCACTACAGTTTCCAACTTTTTACTACGGAAAGATACCAACCCCTTCTAGGCATCTTCCGGCAGGGCCTGAGGGAACTTCTGAAGTGATCTCCCCAAAGCAAAACGTAACAATTAGCAAATGATTATCTGCTGCAAGCTGGAAGTGTACTCCTACTAGGCCAAATACCCCAGTAAGCGAAAGGCTTGCTTAAGCAGAGACTTTCTGAAATTGGAAGACGAGGAGCAAACTCTAATGCCAGCTCGGCAGTTCTTTAAGCTCCAGCAGAGCGCTCAGAAAACTTCAGGAAATTGCCGCATGGAGCGATTAAGCTCTTTTCCTTGCAGGAAGAATGGGCTGCCGATTGTTACGCTCCAGACATGTTTCCTTTCAATTGCGTAAGCCTCTCAAGAAATGGCTTTCTTTGGGAGAATGCTTGTTGCACCGACAGCCCTTTTGAAGCCGTGCCAAAAAAAAGAACGAGAAAAAGAAAAGGAACGGGGGAGGGAGGAGGTTTTAAGGAGGAGGGGGGGGAAATTAGGTCTCACTTTGTTAAATCCATGGGACCATTTTTTAATGATGTCATGGTAAAAGACTACCCCCAAAACACCCATTTAGGAGCAAGGGGAGGCGGACCCCTTTCTCTTTCACGCTGCTGGTTCATTTGCATGGCTACCTGGGTGGTCAAAACCAGAGACTGTGGGGGCTGAAGTTCAAAGCAGAACCTTTAATGAAACAACGTGTGGTGAATATTGAAAGCAGAGAGGGATTTTCCCAAAGCTTTCTGCATTGCTGCCTGAGACAGCAATGCTCAAAGGCAGTTCCTTCATGGGAGTTTCACTGGTTCCAGTGCAGACTGGATACTGAAGAACTCTCCCCATCTATTAATTAATTGATTAATTAATTAATTAATTAATTAATTAATTAATTAATTAGCTTTATGTATACACTGCCTTCCTCTTCAGTGGGGACCTAAAGCAACTTACATTGTTCTCCTTCCCTTCATTTTAGCCTCGTGAAAACCCTGTGAGGTAGTTTTAAGATTAGAGACTGTGACTAGCCTAAGAAGGATTCACGGAAAACTGGGGATTTGATCCTGTGTGCCACAGATCCTGGCTCAACCCTGCTAGGATCTGGTTCTCTATAGCCTGTCAGGGATGTACACATTGTTTTTTGTTACTTATAATAAAATAATGTTTGGGCCTGGTCAGGAAGAGCTTTTCTGTCCTACTTATTTTCTTGGTCAAATTTCCTGAACAGTTTGTTTCTTTGACGATAGCTGCTATCATTTTATTTTCATTTTACACATCACCTCGATGCCGCTGACACTATTTTCACACTTGACAACAATAGGAGTTGATTTCAATAAAATGTTACATCCTACTTTTCTTGCTTTTAGAAAATAATTAAAATGTTTACATCCTACCCTGCATTTTCAAATTGAACCAAAGTTGTCATGGATTCCTCATCTTGACTTTTCTCTAAAGTGCTCAGAGGAATGGCCTGAGAAAACCTGATAATCATAGTGAAGTTCTGGTTGCTACCTTGAGAATCACATTCAAGTTGATTCCCCCACCCCACCCTCATTGGAATGCTTGATCAACACCCACAAGTTACCAAAGCCATATTGGAAAACCTCTGCTTACACAGCTTGATTGACTTATGGTGCTGTGTTAATACACACATGTGCATCAGTTCTGGGGCTGGGGGGGGGGCAAATGACATAAAGGAACAGAAGGAATTGAAAGCTTTTGCCAATATTGGGATGTTCAAGCTTCAACTGGTTACCACAACAATCAGTAATACTTAAATACACACTGTATGTATTTATCTGTGTTTGTGTATGTGTGTGTGTGTATCTTTAACACTTAGCTACTCTTAATATTTGAGCAGCGGCCTCCTGGACGGAGCCAGTCCGGCCTCTGTTTCCTGTCCACAGGCTGATCAGCTTTGCTGTGCACATCCTGATTGACCCATGGACCAGAAACAGAGGCTAGGCAGGCCCCCAATGAACCCAGCAAGGGGCAGTCTGGTGCAATCACCGCCAGTCTGCTCCTGACCGCCACCATGAGAGGAGGTCAGTCAGGCTGGCTGGGGGGGGGGAGAAGGGAATTCTCTGCCCCCAAAAGGCCCACCAAGGCTTCAATAGGCTATACCAGGCCTTTTCAAGGCAGAGGGAGGGCTGAGGGGGGGAGGAAAGGGGATGCTAGTGCCTGTTGTATTTATGGATGTAATGGGCTTTATATATATATATATATATATATATATATATATATATATATATATATATATATATATATATATATATATATATATATATATATATATATATATATATATATATATATATATATATATTTGGATGTGCAGCAAATTGCACATTTTTGTACAGCATTTTTGTACAGCATCATGAACAAAATTTGCTAGGGGGGGGGAGTGTTGTGACTCAATGGAAAAGCCTTTCTTTTCAGTGCAGAAGGTCCCTGGTTCAATCCCTGGTGTCTGGAGTTCAAAGGTCCATGCAGTTCAAAGGTCCATGCAAGTTGGTGATATGAAAGAACTCTGCCAGGAGACCCACTGCCTATCTGTGTAGACAATACTGTCTGGGATGGACTAGTGGTTTGATTCAACTTAAGGCAGCTTCAGTGTGCTCAATGTACATGCACTCTGCCCTTGTTTAATTACCTAACCCAATCACTTGATTTCATCAATCATCAACTTGATTCCATCTATTCAGCAGCTGCAAAAGAAGAAGAAGAGTTGGTTCTTATATACCACTTGTCTCTCCCAGAAGAAGACTCAAAGTGTCTTATAGTCGCCTTCCCTTCCTCTCCCCACAACAGACACCCTGTGAGGTAGGTGAGGCTGAGAGAGCCTCAATATTACTGCTTAGTCAGAACAGCTTTATCAGTGCTGTGGTGAACCCAAGGTCACCCAGCTGGCTGCCTGTGGAGGAGGACTGGGGAGTCAAACCCGGCTTGCCAGATTGGCCATGCTCCTAACCACTATACCAAGCATCTAGCATGTGGAAAGAAATGAAACTGTACAACCACAGATTCTACGCAGCCACAAAGTTGGTTGACATGCTGTTCAAGTGGGATAGCTACAAAGGAAGGAGGTCTGGGGCCTTGCTCCCAAGGGATCTATGGTTGGCAACAAATGGTATGTTTGTTTTCTGAATTTATTTCCCACAAAGCTCTCCTCATGCCTAATTCCAATGATGTTCCAACTTTGAACATCATAAATAGAACAGTAGTGAATTCTCTGTTCATCAATTCCAGTTCAGAAACAAGAGCATCAAATCCAGAACCCTAAAATCCAAGGCAAAATTTGAATGAGAAGAGCTTTGAAACCATATCCCACCAGAATAATTACGATAATTTTGCCTAAATGGAATTTGTTATGTCTTAAATTCCTTGAAACTGAACCTTCTCTTTTGTTGTGAAAGTTCCCCTTGTGGCCTAAAGTAGGCTAAGAGAAAGGCCAATTAGCGTTGAGCTTCATAATGAAGCAGCAAACCTAATTTGGCCCAAGACCAACACTCATTCATGAAAGCTATTGACTCATTAAAGCTCATTTTTGTTTCCTGTGATTAGCACCAGCTCTCTAGGATCTCTAGCAGAAGATCTTTCCAGTTAACAAAGAATGTGGTTTTTTTTGTGAAGATACTGTGCATTGAACATGGATGGAACAATGCAAGACAAATATTCTATTGTAGCATTGGGTGAGAAATGCCTTATCTTCATTGAAACTCTGATTAATATAATGAGGTCTAATTGATACTGCCTTATTCATCTCTCTCTCTTTGCTAAAATAATCTCTCTTTCTTATGTTGAAGAATGGTACCTTTCAGGTCAACAACAAAGTATTCTGGGAGACTGAAATATTCTCCAACCAATTTCTGATCCCTTCCCCACCATTTTGTAAATATCACATTGGTGTCCATTCTTTTTCTCTTTCTGTTTGTGATTGACTGGTTTGGCTGATGATGTCATATATCATAGTGGAGTTTTCAGAACAGGAAGCTTCTGAGCAAACTTCACTGAAGTCGTTCTTTCAATGCACATCCACCAGACTCCAATGACCCAAATTTTCAGCACCAAAATGCTGAACAGCAACCTTGCTAGACATTCAGTAATGGAGAAAGGGAAGCACTTGTTCCTTCCGATGGTAAAAACTTGGGCTCCACTTTTGAGGCCAAGGATACTGTGTTGAAATATCCTGCTGGTGCTGAAACCTCTTGACAACAATTGGCTGAGCCAGTAGGATGGCAAGGGATGTTCATGAACATTCTAACTGCTCAGAGGTCAAACACTATTAGAATAATCATGGTCCAGCTTTTGTGTGACGGGAGCTAGCTATCTGTTTGTCTGGGATTGAAATTATACAGCCTTAGCTTTATCACTTAGGCTGGGAAGAAGAACTGGGGAAAAAGGAAGCTAACAGTCCCAATTGCTGTGGTGACTGAACAAAAAGAACAGAGTAGGCAATGGAATCATAAAGAGGAAACTGTAGCTTTAAAAGTTGCATTATAGGGACTTCTGTCAGTAGCTTGTGACTACTACTTCCACAAAGGCACCATGCTCAGCTGTTTCCCCCCTGTTGTGCTGCAGTGTTTTGACTTTAGCCGCCCTAAGAGCTAAGTGAATGGACTTAGTTGTTTGATTGCCTGGTGAGTTCTTGAGCAGGAGATTTCTAATCTTTATCTGCTTTCATGCTGCATGCAGATACCCTTCTGAAAATGTCCAAAACAGCATCAGCACCACCAGGGCTATGGGTCAATGGAAGAGTTTCTGTTCAGAGGAAGAGCTCTGCTTTGCATGCTGTAGATCCCCAGGTTCAATGCCTGGCATTTGAAGTTGAAAGGAGCAGGTAAAACATGATAAGAAAGATCTCTGCCCAAGAGCCTGGAGACATGCTTACAATTTGAGTCGACAGTACTGACCTTGATGGACTATTGTCTGATTCAGTATGAGGCAGCTTCATGTATACATGGATGTGTAAAAATAGCACAAGGAGGTCAGCGCACCAACCTCTGCATCATCAGCCCTATAAAGGCACAGAGGAGCAGATTTCTCCAATTAAAAAGCTATCTGTGACCCATTTTTTACCAGAATGTCCAGGAAATGAATGGGTTGGTGTCAAAGAATTCTGCACATGCTCCACAGCACAATGTGGGCTCCCTAAGCAATAAAGCAAACAAATGGACACTCATAATTTTCATTTGTATTTTCATTATACAATTAAAGACTTAGGGGACCATTTCAGCATCTACTTATAGAGGCACCCAGAGGAGGGTTTCGGAAGAATGGGGAAAATCCATGATTGCTGATGCTGATGTTCAATCCAGACAGTCACTATTGGTTTTTATTTTAAATGTATATAACTTTTTAAATTATTATATGTCCTGAAGGAAGCTGATGTACACCAGCCTGAGCCAAATTGCTGGGAGGGTGGGATAAAAATGCAATAAATAAATGAAATAAGTGGTCACCTCAAAAGCTGACCATCCATGTCCCAAATCTCATTTGACCTTCAAAGCTGAAGACAAATTGCTTAGAGAAATGGTGCTCAGTTCATAAGGCAAGCACAATACAGCTTTCAGGGAAAAGGCACTGGAAGTTAGTAATATGTTCACAGTACAGTTGACTGCAATAATAATTTTTGTTATAGGCCGCTTTGGATAGTTGCAGAAAGAAATGGTGGCATATAAATTTCTTGAGAATAAAACCAAAGAGAAATGAAGTACATCTGACCATGAATGAGCCAAACAAATGTGCATTCTCTAAACCCAGGTAATTATCAACTTTGGCAATCCCTTTTCTCCTCTGGCTAACTCTGCACAGCCCATTTCAAATGCTGAACACAAGGGGAATATATGAATGGATAGTGTCTAAGAAAGTTTACTGTGTTGGCGCCTAATTGTTCTCCAGTGCAGAGCTCGGTTCCCCTTGTTCATCTTGTGTGTGAGATAATAAATGGCCTTTTGTCATCACAGATGGGGCTCGATCGCCAGAGGTTTGCAAATGAGCACATGGCATCTTTTTATTTTATTTTTTTTTAACGCCCTCTGAAATTTTACCATGAACCAATCTGGATTTGGGCTACTGGGAAATGTTCTCTACAATACGTATTTGAAACGGGTTGGTATTTCTCACACGGGATTCTTTGGGCGAGCTGACAGATCCACTGAATAAAAAAGCCCTCCCTCTTATTTAATATTCTGCTCATAGTCAGGGCAGGATAAGTGTCAGACGTCCAAGAAAGCTTCAGCTGATGCAGCTGAATGGGGATGCAATGTAAATTCTCGGCTGCTTTAGAAACTCGCAAGGATGCTGGTGATAGAATGACCCTTCCTGGGTATTTCCAAAGATATTTCTGCTTTCCTGGTCACTGGTATGACATGCTTGGGATGTTTATCTGCAAAGAAGGACATATGCAATTTTCACATCAATCTGGTTTTTTATTTCTATTTTGCAGCTCCCAAATTGTTACTTGAGTCGTACATTGCAGTGACTCATGGCTAACTTTTGAATTGTTCCCTGTTTTAAAACATACACAGGCCTGACGGTGCTTCACTTTCCATCCAAAATTATAAATGATTTTGAATTTCTGATCACCGGTGCTGGGACAGGAAAATCTGTTTTGCAAACTGAGCCCATGGGTTTTTATTTAAAATTTTCTGCACCATTTTCTGTTTGCTTGCACCCAATGTTTCCCATGAAATAACGTTTCAACATTATCAGTGCATCAATCGGTCAGTATTATCCATTCTGTGTTTAGTGACATGCTGACAATTATCGTACATATACGATAATTGTGTGCAAATTGCATATAAAGCCACGCAGTTGGCATTTGTGATTCAAAGAAATCTGTACAACCAGCAACAAAAATGCTGAGAAATGACTGAGAAAAATATAAAAAGAAATGTGAAAGGGAACATCCATTCATTTTTACTATATAACTACTGATTGGGCTTCCACAATCATATGGCAGATGGACACTGGAATGCCTTTTTTTTCACCCAGTGTCTCACTGGACAAAGATACTCCTTGCTTGAGATACTTCTCTGCAACAACAAATATGCAGAAACCCAAACATTTCCTGAATCCCTCATCAGCGTGTTTCATTGAGGCCAATGGTAGACATTTAGCAATAAGTGTGGTAGGATCCATATATCACTGGACCTTGTGCTGTTGTAATCCTTTATGTCTTGAATTTCCCTGTCTAGGTGAATGGTTATAATAACACAGTGCCCAAAGATGGGTGGATCCAGTCTGAAGCCTAAGAACTATTACTGATTTAAATATGAAAATATATTATAGGAGATCCTTCTCTGTAGTGTCATGTTTAACCCGGGGGGGGGGGGGATGACACTGTAAAAAAAAGAGTGGCAGACTTTTATCCAGATTGCCATGTTTGGATTCCCCCTTCCTCCACATGTACCTAAGGTCACTGTTCTCTTAGAGCTGTTCTCCCACAGCAGCTTTCTTAGAGTTTTCTTAGCCCCACCTGCCTCACACAGTGCCTGTTGTGAGGAGAGGAAGGGAAGGGCGATTGTAAGCCACTTTGGGACTCCTTTGGGTAGTGAAAAGTGGGACATGAAAAAACAGCTTGCCTCCTCCTCCTCCTCCTCCTCCTCCTCCTCCACTTTCTCTTCTGGACTCTCATGCATTTTAAAAAAGCATCCAATGATATCATCCTTTAATTGACCAATTTATAGGTTTCTTTTGGTTTCCTATGATCTTTCCTTGCCTAAAATGATTTCTAAAGAGAATCATGCAAATTCTTGCAGGGTTTGTCCTTGATAGCCAAATAGAGACTGCCATTGTCATAGTCATCAGCTGTATCCTGCCCATACCATTAGTCTCTAGCTAGATCAAGCAGAGATCTAGCAGCTACAGCTAGACATTCTTTAACCGTATATGCCTGGGATTGAACTTAGTATCTTCATCATGCAATGCAGACGCTCTACCATTGAGCCCCAGCTCTTCTGGATGCATACATATGTACATCTGCCTATTTTGTCATGAGTATATGAAATTGTGTTGCACCAAATCAGAGCATTGGTCCATTTGACTTGACCTCTATTGCCAAAAGCTCTCCAGATTTTCAGGCAGGGAAAAATATTTCCCCCACCCTTGTTACCTGAGACTGAAAGTCAGGAATTTAACCTGGGCGCTGTTACATATCAAACAGGCACACAACTGTCACTGGGCCTTAATCTGAGAATCACTAAATACCGTTTACTCGAAGACAGCTGCATCATTCATGCTTGGTTGTACAGGGTTTCTGGAAGCATATGGCTGGCTCTTATTGGAAACAGGATGCTGGTTACTTACTAAAATATTTATTTTCCTGCTTTCCCATCTAAACCAGCTTACAGGAAGAGACACACAAATAGAGCTATAATTTGGGTTGTATCTTGGGCCAGTCCTGGGATCCTGTAGGCCAGCTGATCCAAGGCCATAGATTATTAGCCACAAGATAAGAGCCGAGGGCTAAGAACTCTTTGGCCCTTTCCTTTGACTTACTTCAAAAGTCTGGCACATCTAGCCATAGCCAAGCCAAGCTTTGTACCTGGAAGCAGAAAAGGAATGAAAACACTCCACTCAGGTGCTACAGCTGATAGAGTTCCTTGCTGTGGATGCAGGAGGGTTTGTAAGGTCTTGTGGTCTAGTTATAATGGAGATTTAAGACAGGCACCTCTTAGGATAGACAAAATCACAACTGACATTGTCCCCTTTGCTAAACTAATCAAGATCAATAATGAAAGGGCTTTCTATTTAATTCACATCTCTTCCCAAAATTTCAGACTGGCCTTCACCATTCTGCGATTCCAGACTACACCATCGACCTTTCTTTTGCTCAGGTTCCAAAAGAATTACACCTCTGTTTCTGTAGTGTCCCAGTTCCAGAGGATATGCAGCATTAGGACTTATTCTGTGCTCTTTTCAATGAACCCAGAACCAAATGTCTAGACAAGATGCTAGCAACTTTTCCCTACGTCTTCTTCCAAGCCTGAAAATCATTTCTTTTCTCTGATGATGATCCGTTTATAACCAGCAGAGTGGTACTATTTGCTCTGGCTGCTAGGAAGCTATGAGCCAACCAAGCAGATGTTTTGGAAACAAATACATAGCAGGAATGGCGGCTTCATTCAACTATGGGCTTTTTGTTGGTCTCACATTGTTTTATTATAAAAAATTACAAGAATTTCTCTTGTATCTAAGTTTAAGTATCAAAGTTTAACCCAAACTTTGTATTTCACATTGCATATTTTATACTTTTTAAATATACTGCAAATGTTTTATATTGTTATAGCCTATGATGATGATGATGTTAACCACCACGTCTTTTGTCTGCATGGTTTCCTTTTACCACTGACCAGTCCTAGCACAATTGCTCTCTCCATTGAGTTGGATCACATGATGTGGCCAAAGAGGCAGAGTTTTGTGATTTGGCCTATGGCCATACACAATACATTCAATAACAATGGAATAATCTCATTAATAACAATGGAATAATCTCATTAGGGCTACAACTCAAAGGACCATCTACACCCAGATGAACCTACCTGACCATTAAGGTCATATAAGGGGGCAGCCTAACAATGGGTCATGGCCCCCTAAATGTGGAATTTCTTCTACAAGGAAATTCAGCTATCCCCATCTGTCATTGTCCTCCATTAGTGGGCAAAGATATTGTTTTGTTTTGTTTGTTTGCTTGTTTCATTTGATTTCCTCTCATCAACTCTGTTTCCTGTATGTTGAATTTGCTCTTTTACATAACACATTTTATTCTTGAAGCTGCTTATGGTAGCTTTTTAATGGTTCATCGCCTCGAGGGCCTTCACTTGGCGTGAAGGCCAGGGACACGTGTCTGAAAGAAAAGAAATGCACCATTAAATATGGCTGTCACTCAGATCTGGACTCGCTCCTTTGGTGTTTGAGATGCCGCTAGGAAGCCCAGGCTAGGTTCTTTTTCATCATTCTAACTCAGCTTGCAAAAGGAGGCAACATGGCGCCTCTGCCCCAGCCAAACACAACAAGGGTAGCTTCCCAAGCCATCAGCCAGCCAGACTCGGACTCCATAGCTGGCGACCTGCCACCACACCGCCTGCCCTGCCCAACAGCCAGCAATTCTCCACGTACAGAAAAGGCAGCGGAAACCTCCCAGAGCCAACGTCTCAAACTGTATTTCCATTCCCCATTTGCCAAATGACAGAGGGAAGGGATGTTGCTGTAAGGGCTGGAATTAAGGCTTTGTGAAGCAGCTGGTCTGCATTATTGAAAGCTGGGCTAAGCAGCCCCTCTGATAAACCATACTTAGGGGGTCTTGCTAAAGAAACCAGGCTTTTTCTCTGCCAGAATTTGGAGGCAAGACCACACAAATACAGTTGCATGCATGGACTTTCTAATCATGTATCTAGTGGTTGAAACATCTGTCATTATAGCAGACAAGGTGGGGGGGGGGAGGGTTTGAGATTCACTGGAGAGCCAGGAGCCAGTAAACCAGGAACCCACAGATGAGTGTGCATCTGGAATTGCTGGGGTTGGAACGTTGTGTAAAACGTAGACAAAAAAGTCTGCATAAGGTGAGCATTTCACATTTTTACTTGGGTGCGGAATGGCCTCTAGAGTTACACACCATCACTTCCTTGTTTTCCATGCTACACTACAGGTTTTATGATTTCCCCATACACATTGCTGCTGAGCAGTGGTGGGCAATGGGAAGTCAAGGCAAAGGATCCCTTCCCTCACCTGGGGTTTGGCAACCCCACACAATTCCCAGGGGATATACGGAAATCCCACAGAGATTCCATCTACCCATCCCATAGCCCAGTGGCAGCCTGCAGCACAAAGCATATAGATGTCACTAGGGAGGCTGAGAACATGTTGTCCTGCTGTGTCCTGCTTTATTGATCCTCCTGCCTTGGGTCTTAATACCTGACTTTGGTTTGCAACTTGACACTGGATTAGCTTCTGCTTGTTCAGTATCTGACCTGTTACAATTCTTGTTACTTTCTCCAGCATCTGTTCTAGAAAGCCAACATGGTATAGTGGTTAAGAGCAGTGGCCTCCTATCTGGAGAACCAGGTTTGATTCCCTACCCTTCCTCCACATGCATCCAACTGGGTGACCTTGGGCCAGTCACAGTTGTCTCTAAGATCTCTCAGCCTCACCTACCTCACAGGGTGTCTTTGTGGGCAGAGGAAAAGAAGGAGATTGTATGCCACTCTGAGACTCCTTCAAATAATAAAAAGTGGGATAAAAACACAGCTCTTTCCTACTGGTGCTCCTCACACAGAGTTGACACTTGGATTTCTCCTTGACCCCATCCCTGGTTCTACTTGGCCTCTGCCAACAACCCTGCCCTGGCATGCTGCTACTGCACCATGGTGCTCATCTCCATCTACAAGCCAACGGTGTGGCGTTGAGCTTATTTTCTCCTGTGTGTCCATGGGGGGGGGGGGAGTGCACATTAAATTACGCCAGCAAGTGTTTTTCTTTCCCCGAGGTCTGTTTCCCATTTTGGCCTGGACGTGACAGAAACAGATTATACCTGGCCCCCTTTCTAATTACCTTTCCTAAGCTCTGGACTTGACCTGTAACGCTGCCCCCTCTTCCACTCAAAGGCTCATTGTCCTGCTCCCTCCCGCCGTCTCCCCATGCAGCTGCTTGTCATTCTACAGAACCACTGACTAGGAGGCCCCAGGAGTTTGCTGTGGAAAACTGACACTTATTACTTTGGACAGACAAGGGATTTAGTTCTCTCTCCCTTGGGAAAGGAGGGGAAAGGGGGTAGTTTCAGGAGGGGAAATGGGGAGGGGGGAAGCCAGTCAGTGGAAGATGAGCTAAGCTTTTCTCTGAGCACCCCACAAACCCTCCCAATCCTAGGGAAACTGAAAAGCTGGCTTTCCTGGAAGCTTTTCCGAGTATCGTTTTCACTATACCTCGATGACATCAGAGGCAGCTCTGGGTTTTCTGGATGGGTCTTCCTAGACTCATTTGTCCCTAGATGTGCAAACAAAGACATTGCTCTTAAGAGTGTACTGCATGCTGCCTCCAGCCCCTGTACAAACACAGCCAGCTGTAAATCCTCTGAGATTACTGGGAAGGGCTTCTAGGGCCAGGGGTCTACTGCTTCCAGACCCGGTGTCTTCATTTGTCTCATTATAGAGATATTTCCCCAAACTGTCTTCTGACTTTGGCGTGCTCAGTTATCTGGCCCTATTTGTGAAATGGATTAGGCATCCCCCAATGCTGTAGGTAGAGCCTCTTGTGGCGCAGAGTGGTAAGGCAGCAGACATGTAGTCTGAAGCTCTGCCCATGAGGCTGGGAGTTCGATACCAGCAGCCGGCTCAAAGTTGACTCAGCCTTCCATCCTTCCGAGGTCGGTAAAATGAGTACCCAGCTTGCTGGGGGTTAAACTGTAATGACTGGGGAAGGCACTGGCAAACCACCCCGTATTGAGTCTGACATGAAAACGCTAGAGGGCATCACCCCAAGGGTCAGACATGACTCGGTGTTTGCACAAGGGATACCTTTACCTTTACCTTTAATGCTGTAGGTTTATATTAAATTCAGGGGTTTTCCCCATAGCATCCTAAGCATGCACTGTCCATGGCCCCTCAGTTCATTTATGTAGTTTTCCTTATTGGTAAAACACTGCAAGAACGCAAGCCAGTTGTGAATGTTCTACATTTGCATTAGATTCCTTTTGTTTGGTGTCTTATAGGAGCACCTATGCTCATCAGTAAAAAGATCCTGCTGCACTCATATGTACAATCACACTGAGGTTCCTTTTTTCTTCTTCTTGCTAATGGCTAACTCATATGCACATGTGCAGCAGTATATAGAGCAGGAGTCTCCAGCCTTTTTGACCCTGGGGAGACTTTTCAAATTTTGACACAGGCAGTAGGTGCTGCAGTAGGTAGAACCAACCACGAAATGGCTGCTGCAGGAGGCGGAGCTTCACACACAGAGGAAACCCAAGTGCAAGGGAGAAGAGGGATAATTTTAAGAAAACACTGGAAAATAAGAGTGGAGGACAATAAAACCAAAACTGTGAGGACCACTGCTACTGAAAACAACATTGCTGTAATGTCCCCAGCCTCTCTGATCTCCAATGGCCAATCACAAGCCGTGCTGGCCAATAGTCACACTATTCCCCACCCACTTTCTTAAGATGGTGAGAACCAGGAAAGGTGTTAGAGGGCACCATGGGAATTACGATTGCCAGCTCTAGGTTAGAAATCACTGGAGACTTTGAGGGTGGAGCTGGAAGTGGGTGGGATTTGGGGTGGGGAGGGACCGCAGTGGAGTATCATGCCATGGAGTCCACCCTCCAAAGCTGCCCTTTTCTCCAGGGGAACTAATCTCTGTAGTCTGTAGATGAGCTATAATTCCAGGGGATTCGCAGGTCCCACCTGGAGACTGGCTTCCCTAGAGAGAACTGAAAAGATACACATGAACAGACAGCATGAAAAAGCTAGAACAAACTTGCTGGGAAGGAAAAATAGAACATCATGAGATTCAGGGTCAAACAAGGAACAGAACAAGTGGAAATTCACTCTTCTGTCTAATATTGTGAAGCTATAGCCAAATTGTGCCTCTCCAGATGTCCACAGACTATAATTCCCACAAGCCCCTGCCAGAGCATACCAGAGTTTCCTACATTATCCATGCGATTTCGCAGGTCATGTATATATGCTTGTTGGGGAAATGCTGACAGCAATCAAAGGAGGTACCCCTGGTAGTCTCCAGGACCCAATCCTGTGCCTGCAAGCTACTGATCACACTACAGGGTAATGTGATGCATTTATTATTTCCTTCTAATATTTTGGCATAGTTTCTTACCCCTAATTACTCTCAAATGGCCACAACAATGCTGCTGAAAATATTAATTAAAGCAGCGATGGATTTTAAATGGCAGCCAACAAGACGGCCAAAAAAAAAAAAAGAAGAGCTGCATTTAGTTGGTTAAATACATCCGATGGCACAAACCGCCATGAGCTGGCACAGCCCGGGAGTGGCAGTCAAGAAATATAAACATAAATACATGAATACATGAATACATGAATACATGAATACATGAATACATGAATACATGAATACATGAATGCACGAATACACGAATACACGGGTGGATGGATGGATGGATGGATGGATGGATGGATGGATGGATGGATGAATGAATGAATGAATGAATGAATGAATGAATGAATTAATGAATTAATGAATTAATGAATTAATGAATGAATGAATGCTGGGACACAAAGAAGAAGTTAGGATTAGGGCTGTCAGCTCTGCGTTGGGAAGTTCCAAGGCAGCCATTTTCTCCAGGGGGACTGATCTCTTTAGTCTGGAGATGAGCTGTCAAACTGGGAGATCCCCCAGTCCCAATTGGGGACTAGCCTCCCTAGATAGGATGGTGTTGATCTAGGAAAAGAGGGCCAAGAAGTTTGTGGGCCTATCGTCTAGTGTGGATATTAAAACTGAAGTGCCCCTCCACCCCCACTTATCCTGATGTAAGGTAGGGATTAAAAGAGGCAGGCCTGGTGCCAGCCAGTCTACACAAAGTCCCCATAAAGGACTTTAGTAGAATTGTGTTTGTTGGTGTGTGTGATTGACACGCATGGCTGAGCTCGGACCTGCACAGCAGAGAGTAAAGATTTACAGATAAGCAGCACGTGTAGAGATGGCTGTAGCACCCCTCTTTTGACAGCCTCCTGCCAAAAAATTCAGGGGCTGTGTTTTGTTTAACAGGCAGGAACACCACGTTGTTGCTCCCGGGTAAATGAAAGCAGACTCCAGCCATTAAATTCTTCAGTGGCCCCTGTGTTTGCAAGGAAGGAAAGAAGCCTGTGATAATTTTGCTCTAATAATGTTCTGTAAAACCACCGAAAAGCTTCTGGCTGGAGGGGAATGTGATGGAACAGCCAGTGTACAGAACGTCTCCAAGTGGAATTTTTTAGAAAATCGACAAGAGACCCTCAAGAGAACGAGGAACAAAGGACCTTCAGAGTTGAAGCCAACTGCATCATATGTTAATGTTATTTGCATACAATGGGGAAATGCTTTGGTTTGAGCCCTAAGGATCCAAAAGTATAGTGATCCGTACTTTGAGTATATGCAATAGTTTCCTCCTGAGTCAGACCCCTGGTCAATCAAGGTCAGGATTGCCTGGACTTGCTGAAAGGCTGTCTCCAGGGTCTTGCAAAGGGATCATTTTCCTTGCCAACAAACTGGTTATTGTGGTGGTTGATTAATATCTAAATAAAATTCCAATTTGCTTATCTAAAGTTAATCTCCCCCACAATTTAAAAAAAATATTTCTTCATGCATAAAGGTAAAGGTAAAGGTATCCCCTGTGCAAGCACCGGGTCATGTCTGACCCTTGGGGTGACGCCCTCTAGCGTTTTCTTGGCAGACTCAATACAGGGTGGTTTGCCATTCCTTTCCCCAGTCATTACTATTCTTCATGCATATTTACCCTAAAAAAAAATTAGCTTTCTCACACAATCACAATTGATGAAAGAATGTGCCCAATTCTTTATTACATTCTTACTTTCTTTGTACCACCAAATGCCCTTGCATTGTCCATCTGCCTGCATGGCTTTTCCTTGTGCCAGAAGAAGGAAGGAAGAAAGGAAGGAAGGAAGGAAGGAAGGAAGGAAGGAAGGAAGGAAGGAAGGAAGGAAGGAAGGAAGGAAGGAAGGAAGGAAGGAAGGAAGGAAGGAAGGAAGGAAGGAAGGAAGAAAGATGAGACTGTATCAAAGAGCTAACAATCACATTTTCAGATGCCAAAATGTCCATAGGTGCCATATCAGCTCCCATCCATAGTGATGGTGGAAACAGGTTTCTGTTTCTGCTGCCAAAACTTCATGCAAAATAAATGAGAAGCAGCTGTGAAATCCATCTCTGATCCACCACAAACATTACTCTTATTGTCACAAATTATAGATTACGGTAGATAAAAGGAACCAAAGTGGCCAAGGGAGATGTGTCCCTGATCACCAGATTCTAGCCCAAGCAGCAGGTAATTGCCATTGTTCATAATGCACGTGTCCCATTTCCCCCACATGCTAAGTAATTCTGGAGACTTTAATCCTGCTGCCATTTTAGTAGGATGAATATGTTCTATCTGTTCTTATTAGAGAACATTTAGAATTTCTCAGTACTGTTTGACCTCCCTCCCATTCCCATATGTTTATTTCTTTATTCCTAATCTAGGAATTTCACATCAATTTCACATCAATTTTTTGCCCCCAATTTCCCCTATAACTAGCTCATATTGTTCAACATTATTTTAGCTTGTCATTAATAAATCATTATACATCTGTAACCGCTACATGGGAGCAGTATAAATAAAGCAGTAAGGGCAAGGGGGATGGGCAGAGTCCGGGATAGGGAACAGAGCCCATTGGCCCTTGGCCCAGGACTGACAATTGGAGGGGCCAATCGGGAGGTGTGAAAGTGGTGACATGCCCCTCCAGAGAAGTGGGCATGGAAGTAAGACCAATCAATCAATCAATCAATCAATCAATCAATCAGTCATTTACCATTTCAGTTGTGGAGAAAGAGGCTAACTCTGTATAGCAAGAGAGGACATCTAGTGATTTCAGTGGCCATCTGAACTTCAGGGAAAGGCCATGTAACCTCAGGGTCCCTCGGAACCCTGGTTGGGAATCCTTGCCATATAGGTTTTATATCAGTTATACCATCACGAATTCCCCCAGAAATTTCTAGGAATTGTAGTCTTGTGAGAGCTGTTAAAGAAAGAAGGAATAATAAATCAAATGGATAACAGAAGCTCCAAGATGGGCCTTAATGTGGTCAATTCTTCCTGACTTCCCTTATTCTTCAGGTCCTTCCCTGACTATGGGTCTCTAGCCCATTATCCTTTTGTGTCCAAGACTAAATAATCAATTCCTTTCACAAAAGCCTTTTACCAAATCCATCTGAACCAGATGGAATGGGCCAAGAAAGTCTGTCCCATGCTTGCATTGTTATACAACATTAATGCCACCACAAATATGTTTTGAAGCATTTCCAGAAAATGTTGCCCCACTTTCCAAATGTCAAGTAATCCTCTGGGGGTAGTGCATTGTGTTCATTTAATTTTTTTAAAAAAATCTTTTTTCTGAAATGCTGGGATGAGCGGGAAAAGAATCCAATCATCCAAGTCAGGAAATGGCTTTTGATCTTCTCCAAGCATAAATGTCATCCACCCAGCTGCCACATGTTCCAACCACAGGAGATCCTATAAAATTGTCATCATATACAATAAACTATATAGAATCCTTCTGCCTTCCACCCAGATCCTTCTGTAAACCAGCAGCAGACACTAGGAAATCCCTAGGTAAGGTTATTTTTCTGTCCTGCCACCCAAGTGTCCCTGATCTCTGGGGCTAACTTGATTTGAACCTGTTTTCCAAAGCTGTCCTTGTCCTCTTGACCTGATGTTCTATCATGTCCTGTGCTGACCTTGAGCCTGTATGCATCCTTGCCCAGTCTTACTCTTGGACAGACTTTGTAGCTGAGATCTTGGGCTGGACTTGTGTCTACATCTGGGATGACCCCCTCATGGATCTGTCCCAGCCACTCAGCCATTTTAGGGTTGCTAACTCTCCAAAATGGCCTTTGTGTTTTAGTCCATGGGCTGATTCTGCAATACATGGTTTACAGAGTGATCCTAGATCGATCTACTCAGAAGTAAGTCCCACTGTATTTAATGGGGTTAATTCCTGGGTAAGCATGCATAGTGTGGTGGGGGCATGACACATAGACTTACACTGTTAGTCTTTAAAAAGATAAAAGGTAAAGGTATCCCCTGTGCAAACATAGGGTCATGTCTGACCCTTGGGGTGACGCCCTCTAGCATTTTCATGGCAGACTCAATACGGGGTAGTTTGCCAGTGCCTTCCCCAGTTATTACCATTTAACCCCCCAGCAAGCTGGATACTCATTTTACCGACCTCGGAAGGATGGAAGGCTGAGTCAACCCAGAGCCGGCTGCTGGGATTGAACTCCCAGCCTCATGGGCAACGCTTCAGACTGCATTTCTGCTGCCTTACCACTCTGCGCCACAAGCGGCTCTTTGTTAGTGTTTAGAAGCAGCCTAATGGGTCCTTGTTGCCCATTGGGCTGCTTTTGTTGCTCTTCTAAAGGATCAGTTCCCCTGGAGAGAAATGACTTCTATGGAAGGTGGATTGCTGATATCCCTCCCCTCCCCATGCACTGGCCTCCCCAGGCACCCCCCCCCCAAATCCCCAGGTATTTCCCAATCTGGAGCTAGCAACCCTAGCATGCCACTGTCACGTATGTGTGTTTGTGGGGGCGGGACAAGGTCAACTATTGTTCCCCCAGAGTCCATAGGCTGTTGTTGTTGCATCAAAAAATGGGATCAACTCAAAGAGATGTGCGGAAATAAATACACGTTTTGCTGTTTCTCTGCATGCTTCAAGTATTATATGGTTATGCTTGGTTCAGACCAATTTTTAAGCACACAAAGGTCAGTGCTGTTTTTGCAGAGCAATAGTGGCAACCCTAATCTAACTCTGGTCCAAATCCTGAGGAGATTTGTATTTCAGTCCTCTCCTCATTCATCCCCCCCCCCTCCGATGACTAGCAGCCTCTGGCTCAACAATCTTAAACTAGTTGAAGTCCCCTTTTTGTGTCCGACATGAAGTCACATGAGATAGATGGTCTGGGTGGTTGATGGAGGAATCTCTTGAATAATGACTCCCCTCCTTTGTCCTCTCCCACCCCAAAAAAACGTGGCTGAAAAATTACTGCAGCTGATGTTGTCGAAATGGCTTAAATCACAAAAGAGTGACAATGGAGAGTTGCAGGGGAGTGTCTGTTATTTGTTGATAAGCACACTGTTAATTGGGCAAGCCCCCTGGAGAAAACAGTTATCTTTCCTTGCATTTAGCACACGCATACCCATAATGCACTTCTCACAATGAACCCCAGTCTACCTCCCAGAAAACATTCAGCCCTCTAAGCCAGAGGGAAATTCTCAAGTCTGTGAGTTTATTATTTTCTTCCATTTCAGCAGTCTGGGCAATCTCTCCATCTCCTCCAACAATCCCCAGCTTTGAGCCTGCCAAACCGGGGAAGGACCGGAGGCCGTTTGGCGCCAGGAGGCAGCTTCTGTCTTTAAAGCATCTAAATGATCCCCATCAAAAATCTGAATTGCTGTGCCTGGGCTGTGTTCTTTTGGAGACACAATGGTTCAAATGGATGGCATCTTTTTAAAGGATGCTGTTTTTTTAGAGCCAGCTTGGTGTCATGGTTAAGAGCAGCGGCTGCCTCTAATCTGGAGAACTGGGTTTGATTCCCCGCTCTTTCTCGACATGCAACCAGCCGGGGGACCTTAGGCTAGTCCAAGTTCTCTCAGAGCTCTCTCTGCCTCACCTACCTCACAGGGTGTCTGCTGTGGAGAGAGGAAGGGAAAGGTGTTTGTAAGTCACTTTGAGCCTCCTTAAGGTAGTAAAAGTTGAGGTACAAAAACACAGCAGTTCTTCTTCTCCATCCATGAGTTATTCCACTCCCTAGGCCACGGTGGCTCAAGGTCATAGTCTCACCACATACCTGGAGGAAATAAGGCTGGAATCCTGTTTGTTCCTTCCCTTTTCAGGAGTTCTCCTCTATACTGTATTCCAAAGGGAACGTGATCGTAAGCCACTTCATGTAATAAAAAGCGGGGTACATAAATCCAGCTCTTCTCTCTCTTCTTTTTCTCTTATGGAGGGATTACCATATCTCTCTCCTGTCTAGTATGTGTTAACTGTTTTCTTAAGGAGATACCACCCCCACCTCCAAGAAAAAGGCAGATTTCCGAGCAGCATACATTCCATTGTTCCTTCCGCAATGCCACTCATTTAAAATTAAATTCTTAGAACTGACAAGTGTTGTAAATCCCTATATGTGTTGCATGTTTAATGTGGCAATTCCAGACATTTTTTTTTCAGGACGTCATCCCAATGTCTTTCCAAATTATCAAAACAAAACAACAACAAAAAAAAGGGGTGGGTGGGAAGGAGAGCAGAGACCAAGGCAGCCAAGGAAACTGGGAAAACAAGAGTAAACTATAATTTGAACTTTCTTTCTCACACACACACACTCACACACACAAACATTGTGCCTGGTAGCTTCAGACACCCTGTGAGAAAGTTTATAGATTTGTTCATGTATTTGAGTGGTTCTTTTCCGGGGAGTAGGGATGAGTTCTGGCAGGAATTAATTTGGTTATTTTATTTTTAAAGGTAGGGGATCTAAGAGGCAAGTCCCAGATGTGGGCAAAATAACAGCATCCCTTTCTCAGCTGCATTCCCCCTGCTTTTTGTGCCCAACTCCTGTTGCATCAAAACCACAGAAGTTCCCTCGGTCCCTCACAGATCCCACTGTCCCTGCATGACAAATGCCATACTCAGTGGGTGGAACAGAGGCCGTTGTGGTTTTACCAAGGGCTATAGTTTTCTGTAGCAAAGAATTGTCTCACGTACATTGAGCCAAGGAAGAAGCCTAATATTGAACTGATCCAAGATCTGCAATCACTCTTCTTTTTGCATAGTGTTGTTACTATGCAAGCATGTTTGCTCCTTTTTATCAAGCATTCAGCATTCTAAAAGGGCGCTGCAAAGGTTTTGTACTTGTGCGTTGTGTTGCTTTCAAGTGATTGTCTTCCTCCCCTGTCTGCCCAACCTATCTGACATTAAGGGTAAAGGTAAAGGCATCCCCTGTGCAAGCACCGGGTCATGTCTGACCCTTGGGGTGACGCCCTCCAGCGTTTTCATGGCAGACTCAATACAGGGTGACCTTGCCAGTGCCTTCCCCAGTCATTATCGTTTTACCCCCCAGCAAGCTGGGTGCTCATTTTACCAACCTCAGAATGATGGAAGGCTGAGTCAACCTTGAGCCGGCTGCTGGGATTGTACTCCCAACCTCATGGACAGACAGCTTCAGACAGCATTTCTGCCGCTTACCATTCTGCGCCACAAGAGGCTCTTAAGGAACTTCTTAAATGGCTTTATAGCTCAAGGTGTCAAAGGTTAGGGTAAATCGAACCAAGCCTGGAACCTCTCTGAGTGCTGCAATGTTTAAACTGAGGCTATGGATTTTTGGTCACATTATAAAAACAACAATAACAACAACAATACTGGGACAATCGATTAGAAAAGTTGAAGGCAAAAGGAAAAGTGGAAGACCCAGTGAGAGATGGATTGATGCCATCAAGGAAGCCATGGCCCTCCACTTGCAAGACCTCAGCAAGGCCATGCTATCTTTATTTTATGGTCATAAAGTTAGTATAGGCTATTAATGATAGGACATTTTGGAAAACACTAATTCATAGGGGCTCCCTAAATCAGGAGCAATTTAATGGCACTTCACACATATCTGCGGACTGGACTAGACGAGACGAGACCGGATCAGATGAGAAGAAGAAGATATAGTTGTTTATACAATGCTTTTCACGACCCAAAGGAGTCCCAAAGCAGTTCCAAAACACCTTTCCCTTCCTGTCCCCACAGCAGATACTCTGTGAGATAGATGGGGCCGAGGGAACTGTAAGAGAACAGTTTTGTGGAAACAGCTCTAAGAGAACTGTGATTAGCCCTAGGTCACCCAGCTGGCTGCATATGGAGGAGGGGAATCAACCCCAGTTCTCCAGATTAGAGTCTTCCACTCTTAACCATTACACCAAGCTGGCTGTCCTCAGAAGGGAAGGGAACAGAAGGGGGAGGGGAAGGGGAAGGGAAGGAAGGATCCCAGACTTAGCGAACTTGTATGGAAGGATCCAAACCCTGTGTGCTCATCATAGCCATTTCTTGGCAGTTGCAGGGATTCTCCACAATTTCCTGTTTCCTTCATGCCATCCCATCATCAAATTCCCAATGGGCAGCCGCATTAATTGGTTACAGCAAAAGAGTCCCAAGTGGGTCCTTAAAAGACTAGCAGATGTCTGGTGGCCTCAGTGTTCATGGAGCAGAACCATTTCCACTGGATGCATCTTTACCAAACAGCTGACATTGAGAAATCAGCCAAAGGAATGCTATTTAAACACAATCCCATTTTAATTCTTCTAGTATGATCAGCCCAGCATGGAAACATGCCTGTGACCGTCTGGAAATGATCAAATTGTGGAAGAGATTATTGGATCAATCTGTTTTGGCACTTTCAGAAATGTCAGCTCCAATGTATTATTCAAATTAGATGCGCTACTATTTTCAGAGGAAAAAGCAATCATCAAAGCATTACTGACTGTATTTTTAGGAAAAGAACTGTATCTCAATATAGACTGCAATGTTCCAGTAAAATTCCAGCAAGAAAACAATAGCATTGGCAACAACTGATGTTATTGTTAATAGTGTATCAAAAACTGTTTGGAAGTTCTCTCAACACGGATCTTGCTATGACGACTCCTAAGCATTTCATAGACTCATTAACATCAAAGTTGGAAAGGACCTCCAGGATCATGTAGTCCAACTCACTGCAGGAAATTCACAACTATTTGCCATCAACAGTGAGCCCAATTCCATGCCCAGATTATGCCCCCCCCCCAAATGCTCCAGAATCCCTAGCCCATCTGGCCTGTAAGAAAGTTATTTCCCGATCCCAAGGTGGTGGTTGGCATTTCCCCAGGCATGAAAGAAAGGGCCACAAGAGCCAAGCACTGACTTAGGCCCTTCTGCCCACCTGCTCGCAATCAGCATTTCTGTCAGATGTTTATCCAGCCTCTGCTTTAAAAACTTCCAAAGGAGAACCCACCGCCTCACTAAGAAACCTGCTCCACGGAGGAACTGCTCTGTCAGTAGCTTCTTCTGGATGTTTAGCTGAAAGTTCTTTCGCATTAATTTCAACCTGTTGGTACTGACCCCGCCTTTAATGTTATGAACTCTGAGTTTTGGACAAAACCTATGAGCAAAATTTAAAAGACAGAAGATATAAAATTTGGTTTATTCTTTTACGTTGAGCCGAAATACCTCCTGAAATGTTACAAGCTGTGCTTTGATACAGAAAGTGTGAATGTGGAAATTAATGCTTGGATTGCAGAGGTCACAAGTGGATGCTGGCCTGCTCTTGTTTTGTTCTTTTTTTACCTCTTCACATCCCTCTTACTTATTGAATGAAGGAAATTAGTACAGTAAGAATAGGAATGAAAACAGTAAGGCACAAGGAAAATCAAGGTACGAGTTTTCCAACAACAACAGCAACAACAAGCCTTTAATAGCATATAAAAGTACAATATAAGAAGGGAAAGTGCAAAAGGATCCACTGCTAGTGAAAACAAAGGCAAAGATCATGCTTCAGACATAATACATTCACGATTTCTCATGGTAAGATGTAAAAACTTTGCAACTGGTTCAATTATATCAGGGTTCTGGGATGTCAAAAGAAACTGAATCTTACGTTCATCCGAATGCAGTTCTCTTTTACACAGCAGTGAGTTAAGAAATTTAGCTCGGATCGAGGAATAAAATGGACAATGGAAGAAAATGCGTTTAATTGATTCTATATAGCATTGTCCACATGGGCACAACCTAGCTGAATACGGGCACAATCTAGCTGAATTGTTGTTGTTGTTGGTACGAGTTTTCCATGGACAACAGCCCTTGCATGCATGGAGGTGCAAAAATGACTCCTTGCAGACTGCTTGCGCTCATCAGACGTGACTGTACCCCATGATCTTTCCTGCTTCCGCGAGACATGACACAAGGCTATTTCTCTGGATGCAATTTCAAAACCAAACTAAATGAAATCATGCGAACCGTCTGTTGTGCATTCCATTGCTCCATATGCAATTGTCAGTTCATAACATATTCCATTGAAGCTATACGTATTGCTTCAGCCATTGTGCAAGCACTTGCGTGGGCAAAACTGCGCTAAGTACATTCGCTTCCCCATGCACACGTAATTGTCTGACAGTTTACAGTCTCAGAGAACCGATGACCGCATTCCAATTTACCGGATTCTCGTGAGCGAGAGACTATAAGCAAGGATCAATGCCAGGGCCAGATTATCTCAGGAACACAAAGGGTTGGATCCAACCAATGTTTCAACTGGTGAAAAAGGGAGGAAGGAATCAGCGTGGTGTGGAGGGCCAGCATGGTGTCATAGTTGGTGGCTTTTCATCTGGAGAACGGGTTTTGATTCCCCATTTCTCTATATGAAGATTGCTGGGTGACCTTGCGCCAGCCACAGTTCTTGAAGAAGAAGAGCTAGGATTTTGTACCCTGCTTTGCACCTGTAGAAGTTTCAAAGCAGCTTTACAGTTGCCCACCCTTCTTTTTCCCACAACCAATACCCTGTGAGGTCGGGTGAGCTGAGAGAACACTGAGAGAACTGTGGTAGACCCATTGTTACTCAAATCCCACTTACACGTGTCCTATGACATGTATATTAAGCCTTGGGGGGGGGGATCAGCTGAGCAGCGAGAGATGGGGTAACGTAGCATTAAAGGACCAATTTTGCCTGTGTTTACAAGGTCGATTATGCCCTTAAGAACTCAAGGCAGACACGTTGGTAAATGGTAAAATAATAAGCATAGACTTTATTAGAAAGAAAATAATAAAAGCATAAAAATAACTAACAAACCTAGCAAGCAGTCGTATAGAGAAGAAATAAGGGTGGAAAAGGAGGTTTGGGATATTTACCTATCATGGAGAGGGTAGAGTCAGAGGAAAGCACCATGAGCCAGCGTGAAGGGAGGTTGTTTCAATGGGTCCCGAGTTGGAAGGCACTCAAGGTGGCTGTGTGAAGCCATGGTTTATATGGATTTTTTTTTGGGGGGGGGCGAGCAAATTATGGGATTTTACTTGGGTCAGGATGTTGGGCAATGCCCTGGCTGGGTCCGGAGATGGCCATTGATGGGCTTAAGTAAAGGTGTTAAAGGGTCCAAGAAAATAGAGCCATCATGTCTCAATAGGTTTAGCAACTAGTATTTGGAGAAGAGATTTCCCCTTGCAGAGGGGCCAAGGATGAGTGATTTGCAAGACAAAGAGGTTTGCCCAGGAGCCCCTGGGCAAACTGGATGGAATCAGTCCACTAGATCAGCAATACAATGCAGCGTGTGTGTGTGTGTGGGGGGGGGGGGGGGTAGATGGAGAGCAAGGTTTGAGCCAGGAGGCACCTGGGTCAGGCAGGGTCTGTCATTCTGAACCTAATATAGAAAAATATAGACGCACTGGGAAACCAATCTGGCAATGAAATATCCAAATTGGAATGTATAGAGTCTTCTCTCTTCAGTAATTCTTTTATTCTTATTATTTCACACAAGTCCCGGCGCTTTTTGCCTTACAGCTTTTTCAAGGGATGGTTTTTATATTTAAGGACCAACTACAACTTATTAAGGAATCTTTTGATAGAAGCGCCACAAGCTAAGTTTAGCTATCGTGAGCATGACCTTATACTCTATCAAGTGACTCCTTAATAAGTTGAAGTTGGTCCTTAAATATAAAAACCATCCCGTGAAAAAGCTGTAAGGCGAAACGCGCTGGGACTTGTGTGAAATAATAAGAATAAAAGAATTACTGAAGAGAGACGACTCTATGTAGTCCAATTTGGATAATTTATTGGCATATTGGTTTCGCAGTGCATCGATATTTTTCTATAATTGTTTCTTCACTGGGACCCACCCCTCCCAGTTCATTATTTTTGATCCTGAACCTCAGGCAAAGAGCAAGCTTGGTAGACATTAACAGTGTCTTGGCTTTAGCTCAAACCTAGACTATTGAGGGGTGATGCTGGTTATAGAAGCCAGTGTGCCAGTCTGTGAGGCAGGGGTCCTGCCATACATAACACCATGGTAACCCAGCTGGCTACATGTAGAGCAGCGGTTCTCAACCACTGCCATACTGCGAACCCAACTGCGTTGACGGTGGCAGCGCATGCACACGCAAGGCTGCATGTGGGGACATGTGCTTATGAGCCATATTCTGCACCATCACACCTCTTCTGGGGTTTCTCAGAGCCTGAAGAATGTTTCAGGGGTTTCCCAAAGGTAAAAAAGTCGATATAGCCTACTATAATGTAACAGTAGAGGAATCTCTTTTTGTTCCAGTCCAAAGCTGTTTCATCTGAAGCCAGCACAAATTCACCTTTCTTCCCATGTAATAATTGTCTTTTCCTTTCACCTCTCAGGGAAACTATTCACCGAAAAGAGACAGACCTTGGGACTGCTGTTTCATAACCTCAATCAGGATTTTTTTGGGGGAAGGGGGGTTAAAAAAAAATTGGGAGTCTCTTGGTTTCCAAACGCAGAAGCCACAAGCGCAGGAGAAAATTGAGTGGTTTGGTTTCATTCCCTGTCTTGGGATGGAAGATGTCGAAACGGCAAAAATCAGAGTCAAAAATGCTTTTCAGATGTGGAATGCACAGAGGAGAAATTGCCAGCTCAGTACCCTTTGTGCACAGTCTGGGATATCCTGAAGCTGCTTGCGCCGAAGGCCGGCATTTCCCAGGACTCTCAAGTGGACATGCTCTCAAACTTTGCATTCTTCATCTGACACTTCTTTCCACCCCCGGAATGTCTACATCAAGAGAGCAGTCTGGAGCACCCCTGGCACTGGCTCTTGGCCTCTGCTTCTGTACGTTCTTGGCGGCGAGTCAGCATTGCTTGGGTTTTGCTAATGAGTTCGGCAACCTTTACATTTTTTCAGCGCGGTCCAACAAGGCTGTGAAATGCCTGAGCGAGGGGAGGAAAAAAAAGGATTCAGCGTTCGCAAAGGTTGCGACCTGACCATTTGTGGTGCTGTTTGAATGGGCGGACAAAAGGCCTCCGGTGTTCTCTATTGAGGAACAGACTTTTCTCACATGGAAAGGTGACTGGAGGTGGGCCGGGAGACTTCCCTTGTTTTGGAGGTCGAAACCTGCCCACGGGCAGGGCCGGTGTGAGGGATCAGCATGGCTGGCCAACAGCCTGGGAAGCAGAGTCCCTCTGGCTGGAGATGTAGTGTTTGGTTCCCCATTTCTTAATGGGAGAAATGCATAGAGGCTGCCAAGGACACAGAGAGCAACAGAATTACCCTCTGCTGGGAACAGGCATGTTGGTCTCCAGGCAGGTCTTGGGGATCCCTTGTAATTACAGCTCATCATCAGGGAATAGAGATCAGTTCAGCTTTTGAGGATGGACTCCCTACCATTATACTCCACTGAGGTCCCTCCCTGCCCCAAATGCTGCCTACTCCTGGCTCCATCCTGAAAGTTTACAGGGATTTCTCCTCCCAGAGCTGGCAACCCTAGCCAGGTTAACCTCCCAACTAGACCCTAGGGACTGCCAGCACCATAGTCAGGGCCATTTCCACATTTGGAGCAGAGAATGCCACTGTCTACCTATGCCCACTACTAGACTTGCCCACCCACACCTGCCTAGGAATCCTTTCTCCACCCACTCATAAGCTCTTCCACCGCCACCTCCATCACAGCTGTTTACTCTTTCTGTGAGAGCCAGCTTGATTTAGTGGTTCAGAGCAGCCTCCTCTAATCTGGAGAACTGGGTTTGATTCCCCACCCCTCTTCCATGTGCAGCCAGCTGGGTGACCAAAGTTCTCTCAGGACTCTCTCAGCCCCTCCTGCCTCACAAGGTGTCTGTTGTGGAGAAAGGAAGGGAAAGACTATTGTATGCCATTTTGGGACTCTTTAAGATAAAGAGTAGGGATGCCAGCCTGGAAATCCCTCACTAGAAGGCCTCAGTTGTATGCCTGGTGGAACAGCTCTGTTTTGCAAGCCTGGTGGAGCAACCTAAGGACCTGCAGGGCTCTGATCTCACCAGGCTGAAAGTCCCACCAGGCTGTGTCCAGGGCTGAAAAGGCCATGACTCTGGTTGAGGCCAATTTTATTTCTTTAGGGCTGGGGACCCCCAGCAGAAGGTCACTAGATCTTAGAGCTCCTTGGCAGACATATTGAGCGAGGTGGTCCCATAGATATGCTCATCTCAGAACGTTTAGAGCTTTAAAGATGATAACGAAAACCTTGACTCTAATCTGGGTGTAGTCTGCACAGGGCTTTTTACCTAATCCCAGTTCAAATAAACTCCCTTCTCCATGCTTTGTAGCAAAGCAGTCTTCCCTGAATACTGGTTGTATATGGAGAAAATAGCCACTGTGGAGTTTGGGGGATTATACCCCATTGAAGTCCCTCCTGTTCCCAAGCTCCGCCCTCTGCAAGCTCCACCCCCAAAGTCTCCTGGTTTCTCCTAGAAAAGTGGGTTATAAAAACCTGCTGTTCTTCTTTTGATGGTGTTGTGTGGTGAGTGTGGCTAGGAGGGCCACTGCCACGGCCACCAGGAATACTGTTGCTAAGCTCATGCCCCTCCCCAGCAGCACTAGGCAGCAGATACAGCTCAGAGCACAGGTGGTGACAAAGCACTCCCAAGCAGAGGGGTGTGAGTGCAGCAGCACAGTGGTAAGGAAGCATGAGAGAGTGCCAGAAGCCAATGGCCCAGGCAGTTGCCCCATTTCAGGGGGCGCTGATACTGGCTCTGGCCACAGTGATTCTTCTTTGTTTCTTTTTGGAACTGGAGGTATTCTGCATGGAGCCAAATAAAACAGTTTAAAAAACAACCAGTTTAGACCGCTTTATTACATTAAAATTGTAATTCTGCATTGAATATAGTCTGTTGAAAAACTATGTTGCAATGCTCTCTGCATGAAACAATTCATAGCCCTGCCCCCTATAGTTTTGCCAACTCTGCTTTGTTCTCTAATGCAGTCACTAATCTGCATAACTAAAGAGCTTCTCTGCATGGCTAATAGATCATCTCAGGCAGGCAGGAGAGAAATGAATCGGTGAAAAGGCTCTTTCAGAAACAACGCTTAAAAGATGCTTAAAGCACCAAAGAGGCAGTCCACCATGCAGAGCAAAATCAGTTTTGCGGAGTAAATTAACTCTTCTGTGCAGAGATCAGAAAACAACGGTGTATTTAGTGAGTTTTCATCAGCTTATCTATCATGCAGAAGAGGCCCTGGTAGAACAACTGGGGTAAACACAAGGGCCAATTAAGTGCATTTTGGATAGTTTGTCTAGGGGAAAGAGAAAAGGTAATGATAGTAGGGGTTGCTAGCACAACCAAACAGCAGTCAGGGGAGAAGCACAGTATACCTGTCATGTTCCATGTCACATCTCTTCTCCAAAGGCTAACTCAAAGTTCTGGCTGGAATCTTAACAGTTTATTCAGCAGAGTACAAATGGCACCACAAGACTTCCATGTTACTCAGCCCTTCTCTACTTTATTACCATTGAGAACCCCCTGAAATAGTCTTCAGGCTTTGAGAAACCCCAGAAGTGGGGTGTCCATGTATTCAGGCCATGTTCTCATTCCGCACACTTTGGATAATTCAGTATTTCTGCCAAAGTTTATTCCTACACAGGTTGATTCTCATATAAAGAGTGCTTTATGCTTTTTGGCCATGACCAGGTCTGTGCCTGGGTCTCATAAAAAATGAAGGGAGCCCTTCTTGCAAAAGCTTGAGGAATTTCTTGACAAGTTGATGACCCTGATTTCATTCGCTGGAGTTCCTTTTTGTGCTGTTTTTGCTTTGAAGAAACAGAGAATATCAAAGAGGGAAGGCCATAAGTTAAAAAGGATCTCACTGGGCCTCTGTGGATATGTGATCTCCTGACACGTTTTCATCAATATTTAGAAGAAATTTATGGGAAGGGTGATGCTGGGTTTGGAAATGTCATCACCATGAATGAGTTGCCCCTTTAAACTAAAAAAGAGTAGACATTTGAGCTTTTGACAGAGAGAACTGAGTTTTTGCAGAGGCTGTTGGTGCTCTGTAGTGCAGGGGTAGTCAACCTGTGGTCTTCCAGATGTCCATGGACTACAATTCCCATGAGCGCCTGCCAGCAGGAGCTCATGGGAATTGTAGTCCATGGACATCTGGAGGACCACAGGTTGACTACCCCTGCTGTAGTGCACCTCACAGGCACTCACCCAGCCATAGACAAGCAGGCTGAGATTATGTAATTCTTGTTACTATAGAACAGTGGTTCCCAACCTTTTTAATGCTGTGATCCTTTAACAGAGTTCCTTGTGTTGTGGTGACCCCCAACTATAAAATTATGCAAGTGTTCTTTCACAGAAATTAAACCGAAACTAACCAATGGTATGAAAATCCATTGTTCATGATGGTCAAGTGGGACTCGCTGCGTGACAAGTGGGCAGATCTGCAGAGGCTGGGCGCACAGCTGCAGGAACTGTACTGCTGCCACCTGGAGCCTGAGGCCACCAAGCTGTGCCACCACCAGGAGTACCTGGAGGGAGACTGGGCCATGCTGGAGGCACAGCTGGAATGGCTGGCAGTTGAGCACAGGCAACTGCAGGAGGAGCGGCAACAGGGGCAGTGCCCCCCCAGCCAAACTGCTCCCCCTGCCGCGATCTCTGTGAAAGGGTCGTTCAACCCTCAAAGGGGTCCCGACCCCCAGGCTGAGAACCACTGCTATAGAATCTAGTAATGATTACAATAAAGGTATTCTGATCTGATCTGATGTGTCATTCTTGCCAGAAGAGTTAGATATGGCCACAGGAACAAAGCCAGGACTACTTCAAGTAGAGCAGCCTTTCTCAACTTTTTTTACTGTTCAGAACCCCCTGAAATATTCTTCAAGCTTCAAGAAACCCCATAAGTGGTGCAATCATGCAGAATACAGTTGGGCAGCATAGCTGTGCACATGCCTACCCAGATCCCCTCTCCTTCCCACCGCTCCAGGCCCATCATTGACCATTTGGGGAGGAATGGGTAGATCAACATTACCATATCAGCTGTATTGACATGACCATATCGCCCAATAAACGTTTAATAAGGTCAATTCATGGATGTAATTGCAGAGTATCAGAGGAGGGACCCAAGATCTCCCGTTAACCTGACCTCAACCAAAAGCCTGGCGGAAGAGCTCCATCTTGCAGGCCCTGTGGGATTGCATTAGTTCTGGCAGGGCCCATAGCTCTTCTGGGAACTCATTCCACCTGGCAGAGCCAGGACCAGGCAAATTTCATGTGGGCCAAGGAGCACCCACCTATTAGTATTCACAGAGCGGAAAGCCCCTGCCAGCCCCTGCCACAGTTTGGCCAACCTTACCTTCGTGCTTTGTCCTCCAAAAGGAACCAGGCCCAGACAGCAATGAAAAATCACAGGTGAGAATTGTGCAATCAAAACTGGTATCTGCAAGTGAAAGCAGAAGGGGTGAGAGAGCCCAAATCATCCCTGCAAAACACCCCAAATTCATAACATTCCCATTAATGAAGAGTGACCTGACATTTGCAGCCTCCCCCATGGATCCTTTTGGTACAGTGCGGGGGATGGGATAGGTCGACAGGCTGAGAAATCCCAGGGAAGAAGAATGGATGTCTTTGTTTCCCTTAAAGTCACAAAACCTCAGCCTCCCTCAAAGCACACTGGCCAAATTGCAGCAATTGTTTCTTGTACTGACCACAGGCATTTCTCAAGGGAAGACTGGTGGGGTGGAAGTCACTGGGTCTGCTGCTTGGGTCAGAGAAATCTCTGCCCTCCTGACCAGCCCATATCTGGCTATCCCTGGACTGCCACCACAAGACCTTTGGCTTTATTATGGCCACCGAATGGGAGCCTGATTCTTTTAGATTTGTTTGTCCTCAAATGCACAAACTCCCAAGAGCACACTGATAAGGGTCAGAGTACATATGAGGCCCTTGCTAACTGGACATGTATCTGCACAACAAATACCAAGTCTGAGGGGCTGGATGGTGGGCCAAGATGGAGGTCCTCTGGGTGAGCAGGAAAGGTGCAGGGCAGAAAGCGCATCTTCCCTCCTTTGCAGGAGCACAACTTAACATCTTGACCACAGCAAAGAACTTGGGAGTGGTCTTGGATGCCTCTCTTACGATGGAGGCAGAGGGGTGGAGCGCATGGTGCTTTATCATCTTCACCAAGCACAGCTACTAGCACCCTACCTGCCCCCAGTCTGTCTGGCCACAGTGATCCGTGTGACCATCACCTCTAGACTAGATTTCTATAACTCGATCTGCACTGGTCTACCCTTGTTCTTGACCTGGAAACTCCAGCTGGTCCAGAATGCAGCTGCTAGGGTCCTCACTGGTTCATCTTGTCATGTTGCTTCAGTTGCCCAGAAAACAGAGTCTTTGACTTGATGCAAAAGATAGGTTTATTCTAAAGCAAGAAAGTGAACTCGACAAATATTTTGTCAGAACTGGGGTTCAGAAAATGAAACACAGCATATACCCCACTCCCACCATTGAGAACCCAAATCACAGGGGAAGTTTCAAGGGGAAAACAAACCGGGCAACTGGGAGATAACCCAGGAGCCCAAGGGCAGGGAAGGCTGGGAGGAGTGAGGGGGGGGAGTAGGGGCAAATGGAGGAGGAAGGGAAAGAGCTTCCCCCTTTTACTCATTCTGTAGCATTTCACTACTTGTGATTTTTACAGCATTGCTAGAACTCTGCAGAAAAAAGTGATGTTGATGTGATAGAAGATAGGATTGCATCAAGGTTCTTTTCGTGCCCATGGACACATGTGCTCCCGCATATTGGTCATGCGCAGTGTGGAAATATTGATGCAACCTTATGTCCATCATGCTTACCCCTTATTTTATCAATGGGCATATGTATGTCACAAGGAAAAGGGGAAGGAAAGGTACAAACCAAAGGAATCCAACAGTAGAATTCAAGGATTGTTTTAAATATTAATAAAGAACTGACATTATATATACAAAACAGTAAATGGTACATAATATATTGCCCATTATAACAACTATCAAAAAAAACCTTAAGATTACAACCTAAAGTATTATTGCTGACTTTTTTTGCATTACTTTAGACCAGATAGATTCCAAGTTCTCTATAGCCATTTTACGTTGTTATTATTATAAGGATAATAACCTCCTTATTATTATCCTTATTATTACCAAAATAGAGTTCAGAGAACTCAAAGAACAGAGCGATCCACTCCAATCTGGCAACCAGAACCAGTAATTCAGAACTCCACAACCCAGAGAGAAATTAGGATGAAGACCGTTCAGGCAGTATCTCTAGTCTGAGTGTGGAGAGGATCCAAATGTTGGGAGGTATCCAGTCCTTAACTTCTATTTCCAAAGGCCAAAACTTAGCCACATGTCAAATGGGCTGTCTACACATCTAAGTGATCCGGAGCCCATGGTATGAAATAATATCAAGTTTTTTCTACTCAGATTGAGAGAAGTGGCAGATCTGTGAGTCTTTGTATTTCATTCTCTGTATGTGTGTACAAGGAACTGAAACCAGACTGTCCTTGAGCTCTTGATGGGCCTTCCCTCTCTGAATTACGATCATGCTAGGAGAGACAGCTTTTGATTTCATAGGGCTGAGGTGTCTCGGATGGCTGTCCCTTTCAAATAAAATTGCACTAAGAAAGGTCTCCTTTGGTGAGACAGGAAATACTGGCTTCAGGAGATGGCTTCCAAGCAGTCGGGTCTACCACTTCAATGTACCGCTTCCAGGGCCATTTTGTCCTTTGCCCTTTGTCCAAATGTATTTCTCAGATGGGCTTTTTGCACTGCTTGTGACTTTCGTCTGTATAATTAGAATGGGGATGAATAATTGCAGCATCCTAATGAGGAAATAAAGAGAGAAGTTGCCATTTTTAACCAGGCAGCAGCTTGCTTGTCTTTCGGTTTGACAGTGATGTTTACCATTTAGATCCTCTCTAATAATAATTCACTGGTCTGTCTGGTAGAGGGGACTGACTGACTTCCCAGCATTTGAGGAAGTTAAGAAAATACCCCTTGCCCTGCAGACTGAGATTCAACCTTGATTTATATGGTTGACTCTGGACTGATCCTTAGCTCTGATTTTCTTTGGAGTAACAAAAAAGCCAGTGTCTGATAATAAGAAAATTATCTGAATTAAAGTTTAAAACATTTAGTAATCCTTTAAGAAATTGGGTCCCAGATTACACGTACAAGGGCCATACTAAGACACAATGAAGTATGTCTCTTACCACAGGAAAAAGAGAAGGGGATTAATTTTACAGTGCTAAGCAGCAGAGGAAGAAGGTTACCATTCATTGCAAGAAAGTTACGCCCCTAAATAGGCACCAAGAACCGGTCACTCCCCCCACCTCTCCTTGGCAATGCTTTATTAGATGATCTCACCCTCAACCAATTTCCTTTCCACGTCCAAATGACGACCCAACATGCTAATTAATCGCTAAATGCTTTCCGTTCAGCCTCGTCCACCACAAGAACATTGGGCTGCTGTCGACCACTCCTCAAGGAGAGACTGTCACAGCTGAAATGTACTTTATTTCCCTCACTGGTACCCTTGTGGGGCTGAGGAACTTTAAACCTGTAATTCCACCTCGTCAAACTCCTTTTGCCCTCTCCGTAACCTCTTATAAACTGAAAGGAACATTGAAAGGAGGGGGTAGACATTTTGTTTTCCAAAGGCACGGAATGATCTCTGAAATCCATCCCCCCCTAAATCCAACCCCCTTTCGAAACCCATAACACCTTTGCTATGGTTCATTACGGTGGTTTTGTGTTACAACATTTCCATCTCATTAGAAAGTCATGCCACACAAAAATTCCAGTTTTTTCCTCTCTTAGGCTGCCTTCTCAATAGGTACCCAGCTCCCTCCTCCTTTTCCCGCAGAACTGATCTGACAGACTGGCTTTTCGGACAAAAAAGGGAGCTTGTGGGAAAGTCAAAATGGACCATCCAGGTGTGTCTGAGTTTGCATTTCCAGACACTGAGATAAAAACAGACTTATCAGCTCTATGGCAACGGTGGACATAAAGGTTGGTTCGGTTCCCTGTGGATTGAATATTATTGCCTCCTTGGTTACCAGACTAACAACAAGCCCGACTCTGTGGGTTCTTGTTTGAGAAGGAAGGTCTATATGACTCTGAGTCCTCCTGCAAATAAAGTCAAGCCCAGGGAATGTTTTCACCGATAGATAAGTTTCTAGTCCCCATGGCAGCAGATGGAGGGGGGACTCCTTCATTATGTATAATGAGAAGGGATGAGTCTCAAAACTACCTGCAAAGGAAGCTCTTCAACCAAGGAACACAGAGGTGTGCCTTGCCTGCAAAGAAAAAATCATGCTGGAGACCTATCATTTCCCTGTCTTTAAAAGGGTTATAACAGTGCGGAAAGTGAGTTTCAGTCAGAAAAAGCCTATGAGTTTGAAAGGATTAAACTGTTCCTTGCCTGGTTGTGTTCTGAACAGGAAGTATGTCTTGCCCAACCAGTAATGAACCTGTGGAATTGAATGCCAGTGGATGCAGAAATTAATTCCAGCATGTGCCGTTTCAAAAGGCTGCTTAGATTTGCAGAGGACAAGTCCCCCATCAATGGCTACTGGCCTGGAGGACCACACAGAACCTCCAAATCTGGAAGCAGTACGCTTCAGAATACCATTTATTTTGTTGGACCTCCAAGGTAACTGGTTGGCCGATGTATAAAGCAAAAGGTTGAACTAGTTCAGTCTTTTTCAACCTTTTGACCATGGAGGAACCCCTGAAATATTTTTCTGGTTTTGAGGAATGCCGGAAGTGGTGCCATGTCCCTAAAGAGAAGTGAGTGCAGAAGTAAGATGCAGGACCCAGCCTATCAATCATTTACGTTTTCCATTGTGGGGAAAAAGACTAGGCCTGTAGAGCAGGGGTAGTCAACCTGTAGTCCTCCAGATGTCCATGGACTACAATTCCCATGAGCCCCTGCCAGCATTTGCTGTAGAGCAACAGGGGAAATGGGCTCCAGTGACGTCTAAAATTTATACACAAAAGCAACCTGTGGCTAGGGACTGCATTCATTTGCATAGCCAGATAGGAGGTGGTTATCTTTTTAGCTGATGAGGGGTGCTTTTTCAGGCCCATTCCACACATATAGGATAATGCACTTTCAATGTGCGTTGACAGCTGGATTTTCCTGTGAGGAGCAGGAAAATCTACTTCTAAAGTGCATTGAAAGTGCATTATCTATTGTGTGCAGAATAGGGCTCATATGCTAAATAATGCAGTTTCAATCCACCTCAGTGAATATTTGCAAGTAGATTTTGCCATGTCACAGTAAAATATCGGCCCATTTTTTGCATGTTGGAGAATGCACTTTCAATGTGCTTTTGCAGCTGGATTTCCTGTGTAGAACAGGAAACTCTACTTTTAGAACACATTGAAAGTGCATTGAAAGTGCATTATTGCATGTGAAAAAGTGCCTGCAGTGAGTGTCTGAACAAGAAAAGCATTCCTGAGGATCCAAAAACAAAGGAAGTGCGCCACCCATGACCATGTAAGCAGTTATCTCCATGCGTTATGAGAGCCAGCATAACGTAACAGTTAAAGTTGGTTATTGATGTACATGTTCTACAGACTGTTTTATGTATGGTTCTCTGTTATAATGTAAACCGCCCTGAGCCTCCGGGGAGGGCGGTATAGAAGTATGATAAATAAATAATAAATAAATAAAATAAAGTGTCAGTTTAGGATCTGGGAAATCCCAAGTTTGAATCTTGTCCATGGAAGCTTGTCCATGGATGTTCACTGGGTAACCTTGGGTCAGTCATGCAATTGCAGCCTCCCAGGGTTGTTGTGAAGATAAAATGGAGAGGAGAACATTATAAGCCACTTTGGGTCTCCATTGGGAAGAAATATGAGAAATAAATAATATAACTAACTAATATTAAAAATAGAATTAAAAAATAAGAGCAATAGCAATAATTTCTCCAGCTCTTAGCTTGTGGCCATCATGGCTCCTCAATAGATCTCACATCTTGGAAGTTTGCAAGTCTGCAGTATCTACTGTGGGAGGTCCCAAGAGCCCCTTGGTGGAGAAAGCCAGATGTCACCACAGCCAGAGGTTTGAGTGATACACAAAGGAAGTGGTTGAGGTTGTTCTGTTAAGAGCGAGGGTGGAATTGGCTTCCTGCAGACCCTGGCTTTGTGCCTTGCAAACAACCGAAGAAGGAATCTAAGTCATGATCTAGCCCACACAAGGGACTCCTGTTTCTTCTCTGTTTGCTGATTCATGAATTGTAAAGCTGAGGATTCTGGTTTGTTGACTTTGGAATACATCGATTTGTTGCCTCTCACTGCATTCAGCAATTAGGTCACCACAGGATTTTTTTTAAAGGTACATGGGTAACAAAGGAGACAGCTGAATTCTGGATGATACAAGTGTCTAAAGTCTTGAGCAGCTTTGGATGTTCAAGCTCCTTATATACAGCTCCAGGAGGGCCCATCCCACACACATTGGATAATGAACTTTCAATGCATTTTAGAAGTCAATTTTCATGTTTTACACAGGAAAATCCAGCAGCCAAAGCACATTGAAAGTGCATTATCCAGTGTGTGTGGAACGGGTCTAGGGTCACCCAGTCGGCTGCATGTGGAGGAGGAATGGGGAATCAAAACTGGTTCTCCAGATTAGAGGTCCCTCGTCTTAACCACGACACCACGCTGGCTCTCAAAGAGTAGGTTGTCAACCCCCATCTGTTGCTGTACTGCAAGATCCAGCCCAATATAAGTATAAATGAATCAAGAAAAAACACCATATACAGTGTATGTAAAAGCCATAGACCACAGCACCTACAAACCTTGGGGGGAAAAACAACAGCAGAAAGAAGAGCTGTTTTTTGTATGTCATTTTTTACTGCCAAAGAAATCTCAAAGTGGCTTACAATCACCTTCCCTTCCTCTCCCTACAACAGGCACCCTGTGAGGGAGGTGACACTGAGACAGCTCTGAGAAAACTGTGACTGGTCCAGGCCACCAAGCTGGCTTTATGTGGAGGAGGAATGGGGACTCAAATCTGGTTTCTCAGTTTACTCGCGGTAGCTCTTATTCATAACACCAAGCTGGCCCTCAAAACAAAGCAAATAAAAAAGGAAACATTAGCTCATCCCCAGTGCTGTCTTAGAGGGGGCTATCAGCTTGAAAGGCGCTGGAACATCTGACAGAATGGTTACCAAGAAATGACCCTTTAGCACAGGAATGTGAGTTTAAAGACCCCTGCATCGGCATCAGCAGTCCCTAGGAAATTCCTGGGACCAGCCACGCTCCAGAGCACCTCACACTTTTGGTGAAAACAACAACAACAGATGAGCACTGTGTGTTTGTGTATGTCTACAGTAAGTGGGGAATCCTACCCCGGGCATCTCCTCGCCTGCCTTTGTCTACGAGGGGGAACCAGTGAGCTCATGGATGAGGAATGCACCCCCAAAGCCGCAACAATGGTTTGCAGAAGAATGTGCTCATGGAAAGTCTTTCTGCCTCATGCTCGGGTGCCTTCCCTTTGGAGGGGGCTGGCAGGCATCCCTGTCAAATACATCTGGAGCCATGTCTGTGAGAGAGCATGGCCGTGCATGCTAAATAAATTGCAGAGCCACTTTTGTGGCCTTCAGGCTTTCTGGAAGGGCAGAGGGTTTTGTTCAGAAAAGATCATCTTCCTAAATGGCTTTTTGGTTAAAAAGGTAAAGGTATCCCCTGTGCAAGCACCGAGTCATGTCTGACCCTTGTGGTGACGCCCTCCAGCGTTTTCATGGCAGACTCAATACGGGGTGGTTTGCCAGTGCCTTCCCCAGTCATTACCGTTTTACCCCCCAGCAGCAGGCTGGGTACTCATTTTACCGACCTCGGAAGGATGGAAGGCTGAGTTGACCTTGAGCCAGCTGCTGGGATCGAACTCCCAACCTCATGGACAGACAGCTTCAGACAGCATTGCTGCTGCCTTACTACTCTGCACTACAAGAAGCTTTTTGGTTAGAAATGGGAAAAAATCTAGTCATGTACTCCCTAAACAACCAAAGGCCACCATGCTCTGGCCACTGCCCAGTCATAGGGCTGCCAGGCCATCCACGTTCGATACAGATTGTGGGCCTGCCACCAAAGGCCCATTCAGACAGTTATCTGGCACTGGTTCCTAACTATCATTTTCTCCCAAAAGCAAACAGCTGGCCCTCGCAGACCTGCAAAATGCAAAGCTAAACAAGCAGGTGTTCTTGTGTCCAAGTGTTTGGCAAGAAATTAGTCTGCTCTCATGTTCCAGTATTCTAACCAATGAAAGAAGTCACAGTTCTATAACTGGGACGCTTGCTACATTTCTCCCCAACCAGCATTACTGGTGTTTGAGAAGAAAGCATGAGCCAGGCTCTGTGTGAGTCAACTCAAAAGATACTTCCTCTTAATTCTTTCTACACCTTTGGTCATATTTATCAGGGATAGTAACTGTGTAACATGATCCCTGGTCTGAAGCAAGTGTAAATTTCATCAGCCAGGGCCTTTTCAGAATATAAGAAGCTGCAGCTGTCAATGCAGCGGGTGCTAGCGGGGTAGTGGGGGGTTCTGGGGGGGGGGGAGGCAGCATGCATGTGGAGAGGCCGGCTCCACAAGGTGCGGACTGCCCCAGCACACAGACGTCTGGGTATGCTGAAGGCAAGCCTCTCAAGGTTTGGCTCCAGCAGGCCAGGAAGCCCCCTCACCTTCCCCCACCCCACCCTGGACTGTCTCCACCCAGGAGGCCGTTTCCAAAATATTAAATGGAGCAAAAAGTGTTAAAGATTAACTCCCACCCATTCAGGAAAACCTTCTAGGGCCACCAAGAAAACCTGGTTTTCATGAAACCCTGACTGAGAAATCCTGGATTACAGCAAACATAGACTTTTCTAGAAGGGAGTATAATAATTCTAAGGAGAATCCAATAGAATTAATTTTCTCTTCAATTAATTTTAACCACTCTGAACTCTGGTGTTCAGATAGCATAGAGAAAATAAGACCATTGGGCCCTACATGGCAATGAAGATGAATCCGGAATTTGAATACTGCCAGCCATGCTTTGGTAGCCAACCGAATCTAATTAGTGCATAATTTGCTTAATATTCAAATTAGTACAGTTCTGAGTTGGGGAATTCCTGAAGATTTTGAAGGTTAGTCTGGGGAGGTGGGGTTTAGGGAGGGGATGTACTTTCAGGGGACAATGCTATACACTTCCCCTTCCAAAGTAGCCTTTTTTTTTCCAGGAGAAGAAGAAGAAGAGTTGGTTCTTATATGCCACTTTTCTCTACCAGAAGGAATATCAAAGAGGCTTACATTCACTTTCCCATTTCTCTCCCCACAACAGACACTCTGTGAGGTGGGTGAGGCTGAGAGAGCCCTGATATCACTGCTCAGTCAGAACAGCTTTATCAGTGCTGTGGTGAGCCCAAGGTCACCCAGCTGGCTGCATGTGGGGGAGCATGGAATCAAACCCGGCTTGCCAGGTTAGAAGTCCACTACACCAAGATGGCTGGAACTGATCTCTGTAACTTGGATTACACCAGAAGATGTCCAGCCATTCCTTCAAGGTTCCCAACCCTACCAATTAGCTGTCGTGGATTTGGAGAACTGGCATACCTAGGATACCTTGAAGGCTACACCTTGGCATCTCTCTGATGGCAACCCCATCGTGCTTTCACCGCAACTTAGCGTGGACAATTGTCTCATTGTCTTGCTCGAGGAAAACACACGCAGATGGAAATCTGTGAACACACTTCATAAATGTACTCCAGAGGGAAATGTACAAAGGTGAGGAAATGACTGGGGCCCTCAAACAACTCTCAGGCTACACAGGCAGAAGTTTTATCTCTCTCCAAGGAACAGTTTTGCCTCGTGAAATGGAACTGGCCTTTGGGCGGCAGAAAATTCCGTCACTAAATAGCGCGTTTTGGAAGGGCCAGGCATGTTTCCTTGAACAGCAAATAACTTTTCATGAGGTGGACAAGGAGATGGCTCCATGGGTGCAGGCCAGAAATCCTGTTTCAGGACACGGACACGATTAAAATGTGTTAAGGAGACATTCCCCCATCATCACTTTTAAAAGCATCTTCTACTTTTATCTAGCTGCTCTCCCTGTTGTTGCCCCCGTTTTTGGTCTTACAGGGATACCTCGGCACTTTATTTACTTATAAATTCACTACATTTATACCCCATTTTTTATTGCCATTTTTAAATTGGGGGGGGGGGGCAGCCATGCCTCAAGGGCAATGGACTCCTTGGAAGATTCCCATTAAGTTCATGGACCAGTCAGCTATCCCCGAAGTTTCACCATATTGAACCTCCTGAAACATTCTTCAGGCTTTGAGAAACTCCAGAAGAGGTGTGATCATGCATAATGTGGCTGGGAAGCATAGCTGTGTACACACCCACTTGGGAACTCTCCCTTCCCACCCCTTCCAGGTCCATTACTGGCCATTTTTGGGAGGGGAGGTAGGTCATATCACCCAATGAATGGGTCATATCACCCAATGAATGCTTAACAATGTTTTTAAAAAGATCAAAAATGGATTAACTTTCACCTGTTTGGGAAACCCTTCCAGGGCCATCAAGAAACCCCAGGCTTAAGCAGACAAGCAGTCCTTTCCTAACTCCATTTGCACTCAGTAGTAGCCTTAACATTCACAGAGCCTAAGTGGCAAATTTCTTCTGCCCTCCATTTCCCTGCACTTTCTTAATGGAGTAGTGGGAGGAAACTGGGGGAAACAACCTCATATAATACAGTGTTTGCCAGGAAGTGACATGAGTATATCAAGCAGCCCTCAAGGAATTCCTCTGATTTCTCTGGTGTTGCTCAGCTTGTTGTTGTCACCTCTGGGTCTTTATTCAGGAGAAGCAGAGCTGGGTTTTATACTCTGCTTTTCACTGCCTGAAGGAGTCTCAAAGTGGCTTACAATCACCTTCCCTTCCTCTCCCCACAACAGACACCTTGAAAGGGAGGTGAGGCCAAGAGAGCTCTGAAAGAACTGTGATGGGGCCAAGGTCACCCAGCTGGTTGCATGTGGAAGAGGAGCAGGGAATCAAACCTGGCTCACCAGATTAGAAGCTGCTCCTCTTAACCACTGCATCACCACTTTGAGCATCATTATTCCTTCTCACCCACTGCTCCCGTCTCTCCCTAGATTGCCAGGGGCAAACTTCACAGGTCTAAATCCTACTAAATAATAATATGGATTAAACTCAGACCTCACACAGATTCTAGTTTTGCAGCAGCCTCTGTGTGAGAATTTCAGATTTTCAGCAGCTTACCCCCACCCCCTTCCCTTACTTTGAAACGTAATTTCAAGCAAGCACGCCAAACAGCGTGGAGTTCACAGACATGACCAATAGCTGTGAATGGGATAAACACGCACTGCTGAGGTATGAATGTTATTAGCAGCTGCTGAGGTTGTGGGGCAATCCTCTGCTTCCATCTTCTCGCTGCTGCTTGGGCCGACATCTTCCTATGTGCGGATGTGATTTATTAACTGGCACAGAGCAACACATGCTCGCTGGAATGCAGAGCTTGCTTCACTTGTGGTTTACACAATGGCTTGGACCCCTTTGAGTTTCATCCGTCATCTGGGCTCTGCTTTCTTGGAGGAACCTCCCAAATTACCACAGACCCACTGAGCTGCCACTTGGAGGAGGGCAGGGAATGGTTCCTGTTGGCAGCAGAGGATAGGAGCTGCAGTAATGGGTTGGAACTACGTGTAGAATGGTGCCAGCTAGATATTGGGGGGGGGGGGGGAGAATTACAGTTACACCTGCCTAAGAAGGTGGTGAATTGGAGTCACTGTGGTACCTTCCAACTCTATGATTCTATGATTCTGGCTCCCAACACATTTCGTCTTGCTGTTGGCAGGTGGGAGGTGGGAGGAGGGGAAGTCTAAGCTAAACGAAGAGAACCGATGGCCTGAAAAAGATTTAATTTAATTGTCCTATTTGAGTTCAGAGCAGACAAACACCCACACCAGCTTCTGTGCATATGCTTTAGCTGTATGACAATACACGTGTCTACTTATAAATCACGTTTCCTGGTTAGTTTTGGTGGTTCACCTCCTCACCGTATTATCCTGTAAGATGGGTTGGACTGAAAGGAAATAAATGGATCATCCAGAGCAGCCTGATGCCTGCTCCAAATCTACTCACAAGTCTTTTCCTGTTATGTATTGGCAATTTTAAATCTTGCTCAGGTGCGAGGCACATGGCATAAAAGGGGGGTGAAGGAAACAAAATAATTGGGAATGTCAGCCATTGAAATGGATAAAGCCCTGGTAGAAGGGTTTTCAGATTGGGTAGAAGTTAATGAATTTTTATATGTATTTTTTAAAAATTGTTAAATGTTTATCGGATGATATGATCATATATGGTCATGCCAACTCTCCCAAAATGGCCAATGATGGGCCTAGAGGGGGTGGGAAGGAGAGGAACCCTGGGTGGGCATGTGCACAGCTCTGCTTCCCAACCATATTCTGCCTGATCATGTCACTTCTGGGGTTTCTTGAAGCCTGAGGAATGTTTCAGGGGGTTCTCAATGGTAAAAAAAGTTGAGAAAGGCTGGTTTAGACAAACCTTTTCTTTGGCGTAGTGAGCACGGATTGAGTCTTATTACTTACTACTTACTTTGCAAATGGGTTTCACTGTTTTGAATGGCAGCATTCACTTGCAACTGGTTTCTGAAGTGGACTGAAGCTGCATTATTCAGCAGGTGTGGAAGAGCCCTCAAACATCTTCCCAGTTAAGCAACAGAAGGGCCAAGGGGCATCACTGTTGGACTGTGCTTAGGGTATCAGTTGACCTTTCCCTGACCTTGAGCAATTCACGTGTTGAACACTGATTGGGGAGGCTTGGGCTGAAGCCTTCAGTCTTCCACAAACATCGCCACAGCTTAATCTATCCCCCTAAGGCAGGGGTAGTCAAACTGCGGCCCTCCAGATGTCCATGGACTACAATTCCCAGGAGCCCCCTGCCAGCATTCGCTGGCAGGGGGCTCCTGGGAATTGTAGTCCATGGACATCTGGAGGGCCGCAGTTTGACTACCCCTGCCCTAAGCCATGGGTAAGGGGAACATGGAGGAGAGGAGAACCCCGTGGGTTAAAAGAGCAGGCTAAAAAAATGGGAGACCGACAGTAAATCAAATCTGCTGATCCCAAATTCTAAGAACAATGAATCAGTGAAGAGTTCATTGTTTGCAGCCCGCCAGAGTTTCTCTGGCAACAGTTTGCAACACAAACTTCAGACTCCTCTAGCAGAAATCACATCCTTCATTTCCAAATGGACTAGTCAAGAGCACTTAAGCTCAGCGAAAGATCCATCAAAAACCATATGACTCTCCTTTTGGGATGATTCAAGGCTGGCACCGAATCCTTTTATAGGATTGCAGAAATGTCAACATTCTGGTGACTGAGACGATCATGCTCTTCACTTATTGCTGCGCATCCCACGTCTATTCCGCCCTGAGCCATATGGAAGGGCGGTATAGAAATCAAATGAATAAATTGAAAGGGATCAACCCCAAAAGTGCCAAGGATGCTTTTGAGGGATGCTGCTCTTGATATATGATGGTCCAAGTGTTGTTGGGCAAGGGTTTGCTTACTTTGCTGCAAGGCACCCTGGGCTTGCGATGTGCCACTCTGCACCTGCATGGCAAATACAGAGAGAGGAGAGAGAGAAAGCTGGTTTTTCACAACCCAAAGGAGTCTCAAAGCAGCTTACAATTGCTTTGGGATGGAGAGAGCTCTGACAGAACCGCTGTGTGACTACTCTAATAGGACTGTGACTAGCCCATGGTTATATTGCTGGCTGCATGTGGAGGATTGGGGAATCAAACCCAGCTCTCCAGATTTGAGGCCACCGCTCTTAACCATGACACCAAGCTGGCTCCTCTACACATTGCATTTCTTTGCAAGTTGCCCGAGTCAGGCTGCTCAGAGCTGGAGATTAGATTTAGCACCTGCTACAGCGGTGCTGCCCTGCACTGGAGGGTCCAGGCTAGTCAAATCCTGACAGATCTCAGAAACCAAGCAGGGTCAGCCTTAAAAAGGTAAAGGTATCCCCTGTGCAAGCACCGGGTCATGTTTGGCCCTTGGGGTGACGCCCTCCAGTGTTTTCATGGCAGGCTCAATACAGGATGGTTTGCCAGTGCCTTCCCCAGTCATTACCGTTTACCCCCCAGCAAGCTGGGTACTCATTTTACCGATCTCGGAAGGATGGGAGGCTGAGTGAACCTTGAGCCGGCTGCTGGAATTGAACTCCCAGCCTCATGGGCAGAGCTTTTAGACTGCATTTCTGCTGCCTTACCACTCTGCGCCACAAGAGGCTCAGGGTCAGCCTTAGGGATGCCAGAAACTTCAGGGCTGTTATGCAGAGGGAGGTAATGGCAAACTGACTCAGTTTGCCTTTTGTCTTGAGAACCCTCCTTGATTATCCACTCATCCTTCACCACTATGCACTAGTAACATGAACCAACTGTCCAGTGGCACCACTGAAATAATTTATTTCGGCAGATCTCATGAGTCAGTCCTCAGTACGGATGAAGAAGAGTTGTTTTTTATACCCCCATTTTTCTTTACCAGAAGGAGTCTCAAAGCGGCTAACAATTGCCTTCCCTTTCCTCTTCCTACAACAGACACCCTATTAGGTAGGTGGGGCTGAGAAAGCTCTGATATTACTGCTGTGTGAGAACAACACTAACAGGACTGTGATAAGCCCAAGTTCACTCAGCTGGCTGCATGTGGAGGAGTGGGGAACCAAACCTTGCTTGCCAGATTAGAAGCTGCCGCTCTTAACCTCTTGCCAAGCTGGCTCTCCAGATAAACATCATACCTCTGACAAAATGAGCACTGACTTCTAGATTCAGTGCAGGATAGTGCTCTGGAGTCCACCCTCCAAAACAGTGATTATGTCCAGGGGAACTGATCTCTGTAGTCTGGAGATGAGCCATAAAAGGAAGATGCCACCAGATTCCTGCTTTATCTTGCTGCTGAGGATAAAGACAGTTACTTACTTGGAATGATTTCCCAGTAGTGTTCATGAAGTTTGGAGACGTTGATTCCCTTCCTTTTTTTGTGAGGGATGGATTACATGGATCAGCCCATGGAGACATATAGTGCCTGTCCCTCAACCAGCCCCCTCCTCCAAGTTGGACTAAATGGTCTGCCTCTGCCTCTCTCTGGCCTTTCCATGTTCCATGTCCATTTCCTCAGATTTGGAGTTTGTTGAATGACTCCCGGCCTGGAGATGTATTCCTGCTGGCTGCTCCTCCCTTTGGAAGCTTTTTGTTCTTCCACCTGGCTTTCCAGCAGCAGCTTAACTTCTTGTATGCAAGAACTCTTTATATTGGGATTTTTTGCACCTGCTATTGAACTAGACTAGCTGGCTGAGCTTTTCACACTCTTTTGGATCAAACCTTCCCTCCCTGGGAATGATCCCCCCCCCTGCACAGCTTTGGGGGGGGGGGCTGAGCCTACATCTACTCCAGCCTCCCTTAGTAACATGCCTTCGACAATCCTTTGTTGCCTGTACTATGACTTCTCTGCTATGCTCCTTGATGAACCTTGAATAAAGCCTAACTTCAGTTTTCTCTTGATGCCTGGGAATTTTGGGCTGCACTCCTTTGAGGTCATGACAGTCCTGACCTCCCACACAAGCTTGCCATGACCATAAGAAGCAGAAGGTAATGCTCAGTCCCCTGTGTTGCTTGGGAAAAGAATGGGATAAAAGGTCTCTCTCTAGATATATAGAAATACAGTGATGTCATAGAGTACTGTGTAACAGATGGGCAGCATTAGTCTTTCAGGCATGGCTAAAATATATTCAAAGGAAAAAGATGTTTATTGGGGGGGGGCACATACACAAATGTTCCACCAAAACTTCCAGTTCAGCCAAAGATGTTTCTTGCAGATCCTGACTCATCTGAATCCCATTCCCATCAAAGATCCCGTCAACTGCCTCGTTTATATGCACGTATATTACATCGCTAACAACAGTCTGCAATATTTCTTCTGATAGAAGACATCACTGCTCCTCTTCCCTTGTTTGATCAGAGTACTTTTGAAGTCCATGCCCATTCCCTTTCCCTAAGATGTGGCTTGAGGATGGTTGCCTTCAAGAAGTACCTTCCCCTGATGAGCTAAGCCTGCTGGAACGGATTCTCCAGTGCCAATCCCGCACAACTCCCACTGGTGTAATCATTATCTTCCTTGAGGTGTGAGTTGATGGATGTCATCATTTAGCAACTTTGGGTAGAGGTATCTGTTGACGGAGTTTAAATATACAAGAGAGGAGGAGAGCAGCAGGCTGCTTAAAAGGATAAAATTGTTTTATGGTGAAGAGAGAAACAAACTTTGTATAGAAAGAAGAGAGAGTAAGTCTTTTCTAACAGTTCTGCTCTTCCTTCTTTCAGTCTGTACTAGAAGCAAGCAGGGAGGAAGTGTGCTCAAACAGGCAGGAAGTCTCCAAGGAGCCAATCAGGACACTGAAGAATATTTGAAAAAAATATCTGGACATTTGTACATATCTCCTCCAATGTTCCCTGTAGGATATTCTTCTATGCTGTTGAATCATGCACACTACAGATCTAGCATATGATATACCCTGACCTCGATGGCCCAAGCAATCTAGATTTTGTCACTTCTTGAAAGCTAAGCAGGGTCAGGCTTGGATAATACTTGGAATCGAAGCCTCCAAGAACAGCCCAGGTCACTATGCAATTTGTTTCTTGCCTTGAAAGTCCTGTTGAGTTGTCATAAATTGGCTGCAACTTGTTGACACTTTAAACACACACATCAAAGATGCATATTACTGGGATTGAATAGATCTCAATATGAATTCTGAAGTGTCTTTTTATCATGTTTATGGCCAATCTAAACAAAGTCTCTCCAACTTTGGTGTCCTGGGCCTCATAAAGATGTCTTTCCACTTGTATTCTTTTGGCATATTTTTTCCTGTTGATGTGTTCCAGACCTTGGGGTGGTTGGATATGTCTTGGGTATGCATCTAGTTAAGTACAGTTATTTATGGAAGTACTATGGAAGTGTGGATTGCAACACTTATCAAGTATAGAGAAGAAAGGGAGGGCTCTTTATGTAAATAGGCATAATCAGCTCACTTACGCAAAGTTCATATATCAGCAGAAGACTCAGAACAGAATGTCTGGACACACCAAAATGCTGCAACAAATAAGGAACAGTCGAGGAAAGTTTGTCCAACTCTACTCAGATGTATTATAATTCCATACCAGGCTGGGATGATCTGTCCAATGCCCGTAGCCTCTGTGGCTGAATCTGGCTTCCAATTCCTGGTTGCTTCTCCATCGTGGTTGGACCCAGACAAAACTAGCCATCCCCATCCATTAATTCTTCTTCTTCTTCTTCTTCTTCTTCTTCTTCTTCTTCTTCTTCTTCTTCTTCTTCTTCTTCTTCTTCTTCTTCTTCTTCTTCCAGCATCTAATTTTATAGGCCACCCAACCCTGCAAGCCGGCTTGGAGCAGTGTAGAATAAATTTTAAAACAGTAACATAAGTAAAATCTATTAAAATCATTATAGTTAAAAATTTTCTATTGCTATTCCCTTCCCATAACTCCCCTGGCATTTTACATCCATTTTTCAGACCTACGGAGAGAGGTCTTTCTATGTGTGGGATCATCCAGTTGTTCTTAGAGCGGTGGGAGATGGAGGGAGGCCCAAAGTTGTTCTCATTTTGTCCTAGCCTCTAGCATATGGAAGAGCACCACATTCCAGGCCCCACGGAATTTCACTAGCTCCATCAAGGTCCACCAGTCAGGAGTCAGGCCCAAGAAAGCCCTGGCTCTGGTCAAGTCCAGTTGAATTGCTTTGGGGCCAGGGATCACCAGCAAATTTATATTTGCAGATCATAGTGTGCCAGATTCTCCCTCATGCAGTTTCTCAGGACTTCCTATCCTTCCGGAGCAGCATTTCATGGAAGCCAGTGGGGTGCAGGGGAAAGAGAGAAGCAACAAATTGTCATTTCTCTCATGGAATATTTAGTCTGGATCCCTCCTCAGGACAGTACATAAAATATTGACTTTTATTCCAAAAGGTCCCCTGTATGCTTATCAGTTGTATTAATTGTGTGTTTGTTATGTATATATCAGACACACAACGGAACATAAACATGCAGGCACATTCCTGAGGTAACTCTACCGCACACTAAAATGACCAAGAAACTGAACTCCAGGGTGGGCTAGACCAATGATGAGGTGAGGCAATGTAGATAGAGGGTGACTCATTTCGCGGAGTTCCGCTGAGAGTCATGAGATACATTTATTGAAATGTAATTTATTGAAATGTACATTTATTGAAATGTGAGGCACCTAAGTGTATGTGGGAGCTTATCTCACCTATAGGGAAACGGAGGCAGATTTTAGCCCCACCATCCTATTTTCCCTAAGTCCGCTCAGAGAACTGCTCTATAAATTAAATGTGATTCCTTTCACTCGAGCAAGGCACTGAGAAGGTAGGGGCACAGATCCATTCGGAAAAAGTCTCAGTGCTTGTAGTTCAGAGGAATGGAATGCCCGCCGGCCTGGATCTGTTTGAGATCTGGGCCTATTTTGTTAGGATCATCACTCAGTTAGGAAAGAAGTCATAGCTAGTATGAGTGTTAGTTGCTTCATCGATTGATTAAATCTGCAGGTGTTTGCACATGCTAAACACTGTTTTCCCTCACCCAAAGAAAGAGCAGGTTGCTTTTCAGATAACACACACATGTATCATAGCTGTCATTGTCTAAGAAGTGACACGCCTCTCATCTTTGGCAGAAGAGGGAATGCCTCTTCATATACCCCCTTAGAAGAGGAACTGTAGGAATCGTTCAAGCAGGGGAGAAAATACCCCTTCCAATGCCGAGTATTTTCCTCTTCTCTCTAGTGCAGGAAGGACTGTCCCTCCAATACCATCTTAGAAGAGGTATTCTCCATTTCCTTTGGCACAGGAGGGAATACCTCTACCAAGATGCCATTTGCAGCCTTTACAGAAAATAAATGTATATAGTAAAGGTAAAGGTATCCCCTGTGCAAGCACCGAGTCATGAGTGACCCTTGGGGTGACGCCCTCTAACGTTTTCTTGGAAGACTCAATACAGGGTGGTTTGCCATTTCCTTCCCCATTTATATATATCTATTTAAAAAACTGGTACCTTTTTAGGTGATGGAAATATTTTCCATCCATCTCCCAACTGATTAACTGACTAAGCATTACAGCCCTGGTTACTATCTCAGATGGCTGGCTTTTATGCTTGACATGGCCCATGAAGGCAAGGAAAGGAACGGAACGGAACGGCCTCTCACTTCACTGTATTGATGAATACCAAGCTGGGAAGACATTAATATCGAGCGACCTTTCACCAGCCATCTACCGCAGATGCTTGTTGTTCATGCCGGGCCATTTTCAGAATCCCTGAGGGTTCCAAACATGAACATGAGCATGGCCACCCATTTCATTAAACAGATGACTATATTCCCTCCAAGAGAACAGTCACAGGCAGTAACAAGGTAATTTTACCAGTATAGCATCTGGTAAGTGTGGAATGCATCACTTCCAGAAGAACCAGAGAGAGAGAGAGAGAGAGAGAGAAACTTAAATCACACAGAAAAAAGTTTGAATTTGATCTTGCACCAGACATCATGTTGGACACCAGAGTACTTATGTGGTAGGTTCAGCACTCCGGCCAACAAGCAAGGAAAGTGGGGGCCGTGTGACGTATTGCAGCAGCGATGTGAGACTCAGCCCTGGGTTACCCAGCAGCTCTTTCCCCTCGATCATGTCGCATTTACGAAATGTTACCTGACTTTGATGTTCTCCATATGGCTTTGGCATCCGGTCCTGTTTATATGTCCCAGGGAGGAGAGAACAGATCTGTTTAACGTCCTCTCTGCTTCTCTTTGGACACTTTGCAAGATTGTGTCGCTCAGTCGCCTTCGTTGCTGGGCCGGTGGCTACCAAGTCTGGCCACCTGGCACGGCTTTCTCTGCGGACAGGGTTGCTTGCATGGAAGGGAGAGTCACACATTTCTGTGCTTCTGGATTTCTCCCTCAAATGGAATCTGGCCACAGATATGACCCACTCAATCACTGGAAGGGCCCCGAATGAGCTTTCCCTGCCTTTTGTCATTTTTCTACCCATGAAATTATTTCATTTACCTTATCTTAAGAATTTATTTACGTTCACTCTTTTTGGAATGCCAAGAACACTGGCTAGATATTGGGGGGGGGGGGGGAATTCACAGAGAGGTTCAGCAGTGGAATTGGCTGCCTAAGGAGGGGTGAGTTTCCTGTCACTGGTGGTCTTCAAGATGGACAGATATTCAGCATGACTGCTTTAGACTGAACCTGCACTGAGCAGGGGGTTGGACTAGATGGCCTGTATGGACCCTTTCAGTTCTAGGATTCTATTATTCTTATTCTGGATGCTTTAGACTGAACCTGCACTGAGCAGGGGATTGGACTAGATGGCCTGCATGGACCCTTCCAATTTTGATTATATGAGGTGATTGCACATAAATGCACCAAGCTGAGTCAGACCATAGGTCTACCAAAGTCAGTATTATCTACTCTGTCTGGCAGAACTCAAAGTGCCTTACATTGTTCTGTTTTCTTCTGTTTTATGTCACTCACACACACATAACGGACCTCTAGGAACAGTGTACAGGTGCTTTTGGTCAAGCACTATCTCAAATAGACAGATTTAGGTGGGTAGCCATGTTGGTCTGAAGCAGCAGGGCAAAGTTTAAGTCCAGTGGCACCTTTAAGACCTACAATGTTTTATTCAAGGTTTGAACTTTCATGTGCATGCATCCCCACAAATGACAGGTCATGCTGTGCTAGGCCTCCTGTCCTAACACCAGAGAATTAGATCCTAATCTTCCATTATAAATTGCATTACATACTGCTGTTCATTACATTATATTACAACCCACTATACAATTCTGCATTGTATTTCACTGTCTGAAGATGTGTGCATGCACACTAAAGCTCACACCCTGAATAAACCTTTGTTGGGTTTAAGGGTGCCACTGGACTTGGTACATCTCAAATATAGAAACAGAAGTAGAGGACTCTCAACCACTATTTCCTCATTCTTCGCCCTGCAAGCATATCTCCTTTCTAGAGGTTAGAACCACATAAGATCTCATCAAGGAATTTGGACCTCAGCTGAGCATAAAGTGAACAGTCAAAAACATAATGAGGTCAATCTTCCAGATCTTGTGCACCACAAATACAAAAATGCTGATTTTTTGGCATAAGGCTATAATGGCCAACTTCAAGGTTATAAGGTAAAGGTAAAGGTATCCCCTGTGCAAGCACCGGGTCATGTCTGACCCTTGGGGTGACGCCCTCTAGCGTTTTCATGGCAGACTCAATATGGGGTGGTTTGCCAGTGCCTTCCCCAGTCATTACTGTTTTACCCCCCAGCAAGCTGGGTACTCATTTTACCAACCTCGGAAGGATGGAAGGCTGAGTCAACCTTGAACCGGCTGCTAGGATCGAACTCCCAACCACATGGGCAGACAGCTTCAGACAGCATGTTGCTGCCTTACCACTCTGTGCCACAAGAGGCTCATTCAAGGTTATAGCAATAGGTTAATGCTCTGTGTGGTTAGTTTTGGAGTTGTACAGGTGGTGGTCAGGACCCCTAGACAAACACCTCCATAACACCCATATAATTTAAGCCTCATGACTGCCTCCTCACCCAGCCTCTGAAGCATTAGCTATATAAGAGTAAGCCTTTTCCTCTGAACTCCTGCTGCCAGAATTCTCCATAGCAAATGTGCGATTCTTGGAAAACCCTCTTCATCCATTCGCCTCCACAATGACGGTGGCGGCAGAAGATGAAGCCGGGCGTATGGAATTCATCTGCAAGGCTGCTCCCAGCTGAGTTCCTTCTGCCGGCATCCCTACAGTCTGAAAATACATTTGGAGGACGACCTCGGATGCTTGGAGCATGAGATCACCTGTCTTCCAAGGTCGAAGCGGTGCTTAGGAAACTTCTTGTGCTTCTGGACATGTCGAGTGAGTCACGACAGTCGCTACAGAAGTCAGTGGCGTCTCTCCAGCAAGTCTCCCCAAAGAGCTCTCCCGCGGGCGGCGTTGGGTGGAAACCAAATCTGACTCGTTTATCTGAGAATGAGAAAGGCAATGTTTGAAGAATTGCATTTCCCAGTGATTCAGCGGTGGTCGCATCAAAGCATATTTATGGCACATGCTGGCCAGACTGCAGAGATGTGAACCAGACCAGGCGCTTGAGCATCATGTCAGCATCATGCCATTTATAAGTCAACATTACTCACAACTTCAGGGAATACGGGCCGCCTGGAGCCCCTCTCTTGTCGATGTGCCCTTGGATGCAAGGACGCATGGGGCAAAATATTATTGGAAGGACAGATTCTTGGGGGGGGGGGGGGCTATGCAAAGCCAACCTTTTCTTCTTCAGGGTACTTTCTTTTGCCTGCCCTGGAAAGGCTCATGATAGAACATTCACTGGTGACTGAGTCTGTGGTTACCGTCAAGATCTTGCAACGGATATGAATTTTAAATCTGAATTCTCTTAAATACAGCTTAATGCCAGCCACTCTCAAATAAAACAAATACAAACTATATAATATAAACATTTAAAAAAAAATAATACTAAAATTCCTGATCCTCTGTCAGATAAAGCAGATGGGAAAAATTACTACAGAAGGTAGCATTTATTAGCTTCCATATGTAATTGTTGTACTCTAATGGCCATTGAGCCAAACTTAGCTGTCCGCTTACATACACTGATATTCCTGTCTCATAATGGAAACTTGGTTTTTCCTTGATCAGTAATGCCATATGCCTCCTTGAACAAGGACGGTATAATTTTAGAGCAGAGTGATGCATAAAATGAGGACCTGAAGAGGATATGCTCCAATGATTCCCAGCTTCCCATGCCTACATTGGCATAGCGTCTCAGTTCTTGGGATTTTCCAAGTGCCCCTCCAGAACTGTGCAGGTCAGGGGTAGTCAAATTGCGGCAAATGCTGGCAGGGGCTCATGGGAACTGTAGTCCATGGACACCTGGAGGGCCGCAGCTTGACTACCTCTAGTGCAGATGGTAGAACATTACCCCTTGCTAGCATGAAAGCTCTCCTTTGGTTTTTCATTTCCAAATGAAATAAATATTCTGCAGCACCTTGAATAAATCTAGAACTGCAGTGGGGTGGGGGCGGTAGAAAGTTTGAAGAATTCAAGAGATATAGCTGATACTCTGTGTCCTCTATTCTTTACTTGACAGTAGATCTTGCTTGGGCTCTCCTGAAATGAAGTAGGGAAGAAAGTGGAGAAGCCAAGGGTGGCCATTCTTTCCTCTGTGACAAGCAACCATTAAGATTTATAATTATCACAAAGGGTGCAGTAAATGTCTTGCAGTGAAAGATGGCTTTGCTGGAATGGATCTCAAAACCTGAACCTCTCCTTCGTAGCTATTTTTTTCCTGACACTTAAAGAATTTCAGATAGATGCCAGCCAGACTTTTATTCTTGAAATTCCTAGAAAACACCATCGATCCTCACAGGCCAAAGCAATAGCTGAGTGGTTAGGAGTTCATACTGCTTCATAGTTTCCCAGATGGTAAGGACCAGATGGCAATAATCTACTAGAGATACTCTACTCACCCAAATGCCTCTTTAGATTCTCAAGTTCCATTACCTCCAAGGAGCGACCAATGTATTTGTGATCCTCTATTTACCCCCCTTTCTTATTTACAAATTTTGTAGAGCTCTGCGCATGCACAGTTTGTCATTTTACAGATTTCAGTTAATTTGTTTTCTCCCCTTCTGTCCATTCAAGTGTGGGCAGGAGTTCACTCCAGAGAGTGACCAGTCACTCTCCATGCAGTTAGAAGTAACTCTCCACTCCTCCTTCACTGCTGCTGGCCTGCTGGTTCAGCTGCAAAAGAGGCAGCATGGCCGGCTTAGCCCCAGCAGGCCCCAGCAGTGGCCACATGAGCTGAACTGGTCATGCAAGGCAAATGAGGCACAGGGCAATCCCAGTGGCTATTTAGTTAGTATCCCACCTAAGCTGACCCTCTTTGTGCCTCTTTCCTCCTGGATTGCTTCCCCGTTTCCCACCCTATTTTTGCTTGGTACTTCCTTGAGTGTTTTCATATCTTTGTGTTGTCTGCATTATTTACTACTGCTGTCACAACTGTTGGTTATGTTAAGGGGGCTGATCCTTTCCATTTGGAGCCCGCACCTGCATACCAGGGTCTGCTAGAATTAGGGGCCTTCATAAGAGGCTGGGTGCATGCTGAGCTGCAAAACCTCTCTGGACATGGAGGGAGCTGCCTTGCTGTGTGAGTGATGGTGGACACTCTAATAGAGGCTGATACTCATAGAGCCTCCACCAATACCACCCTGAGGCAGCAGAACAAAATTTTGTGTCCCAGGGCACCTTTAAAACCAACACCTTTTAGTTAAAGTTTAAGCTTTCATGTGCCCAGAAATACATAGTGCATATGAAAACTTACACTTTCAATAAAATTGTATCAGTCTTAAAGGTGCCATGGGACCCAAACTTAGCTCCTTTTAGGATTGCACTGTAAGGCGGTTGTTGTGAGTGTCACAAATTGAAACTTTCTGGGAAAGTATATTTATTTATTTATTCTTTATACCCTGCTTCCCTCACTCCCTGTAAGAGACCCAAAGCAGTTTGTCACACCATTATCACTGCACCAGGAGCCATCAGTCCCAACTCTTGTTTTCCTGCCTTCCCTCTCCGCTTCCCCTTGTATGGCTCTCAGTGCATATGCGCATGCACCATAGTCCGTTCCAGGAAGCAGAGAGTGTTCTTCATGATACTATCATTTATTTTGCCTGCTTTGGCTCTAGCAAGTAGTTTTAGCAGTCTTTTGGTCACTAGGTGTAAGAATTCATCTATAACATTTCAGCTCATCATAGTTTTAAAAAGTCTTCTTTTGGCCTCCATCACCCATAGAAAGACGTTAAGCAAGTAAATGATATGAAAGAGGAAAGCCATGTTCTCAAGTCTTGGACATCTGGCCTCCATCTTGAGACCTCATTCACATCTGCTTATTGCAGGAGTATTTGAATCATAGAATCATGGAGCTGGAAGGGACCTCCAGGGTCCTCTAGTCCAAACAGTGCAGGAATGCACAGCTACCTGCCTACCCAGTGATCTCAGCTTCATGCCTGTGATTCCCCACCCACACCCAAAAATCTCCAGAATCCAGCCTGGCCTGGAGGATATTCACCTAATATCCCATAGTGGCAATCAGCAATTCCCTGAGCATGGAAGGAAGGGCCACAAGTGAAAAAACATTGGCACATCTCTTCTTGCTCACACACTCACAATCTGCCTAAGTTCATTAAAGAAGTCATTTAAGTCAGTGGTTCTCAACCTGGGGGTCGGGACCCATTTGGGGGTCAAAAGACACTTTCACAGGGGTCACAGCAGGGCAAGCAGTTTGGCCGGGGGTGGGGGTGCCATCCACACAACGGCCTTGTAGAGTAGATCAAGATAGAGCATTTGTCTGTCTGGAGAAGCAGAAAAGAGCAAAAATGGCCTCGTGGGACAAGAGGCAGAACTGAACTGAAAAACCCCAGGAAAAAATGTATATACAATCATGAACAATGAATCTTCATACTATTGGTCAGTTTCAGTTTAATTTCTGTGAAAGAACACTTACATAATTTTATGCCTGGAGGTCACCACAACATGAGGAACTATATTAAAGGGTTGCAGCATTAGGAAGGTTGAGAACCACTGATTTAAGTCATGATGATGAGTAATGTCCTGCCTTTTTTTTTTTTTTTTTGGATTGTCCTTTTTGAGATGTTGTTTTTCCTGTTGTGTTGTGGATGTGGGGAACACCAGGGCTTGGAAAGGGACACGCTTTGGAATTTGGGAATCGATGCCACTGGCATTCCATGAAACAGACTCACGCCTCTCTGATGAGGCAATCTGTAACATTCTGTGCTCTTCGGCAGAACGGATGGAGCTGGAATCAACTCCCACCAGCTCCTGTGAGTCTGCTGCAGTGCCACAAAGGGAAAAGGAGTGAGACGTTTCCCCTCCCCCTACACACTATAGCCCGAGGCCCATCTTACGGGAAATTTCAGTTAGTAAAAGCAAAAAGTTACTGGAAGCTTGCCTTTTCTGGCCTTGCACTCAGTTGTTTGACTATTCTTATTAAACTTGGAGAACGCAGGTGCGAAGAAGTCATCATTTCTCCTCTGGGGCTTGTTCTGACACTCTGGATTGCTTGGCTTGTGTAAGACCCGAAAGGGCTTCTGTCTGGCAAAGTGGCTTGCATCTGTTTCTAATTAGCTCTACACAGTCCTTTCCTGCCCCAACTCACTCCCAAGCAATGAATTAGCGGCTCGTTCAGGAGGCAATCAATGATGGGAGGCAAGCATCCATCGAAACCAATGGCTGGACCAGGACCCCCTGCCTATTATTAGAATAGCTACACAGATTTTTGAAGAAGACCTGAAGGCTGAGTGGAAAATTGGGGTTCTCTTCCATCAGAAAGTCAGTCCAGAACTTTGGGACACAACTCCCAAATGGGACATGCTTCCAGAACATCAGCTTCCGAGTCACAGTCAAATGAAACCAGCATCATAATCGTCTTCATCTATGGCCTTATAGGGACAATTGCACATTTCTCAGCTCTGGTGTCTTAACCCCAATTTCCAGTACTGGATTTGGCTTCTTCCTTGTGTTAGCTGAGCCCATGTTTCTTTATTTGCATACCTTTATGAATATCCCATCATTAACATTACCCAATAATAGGTAGTTTTCTCAAAATGTTGTTTGTGTGTCCTACCTACCTACCTACCTACCTACCTACCTACCTATCTACCTACCTACCATCTTTTGACCATCAAATTTCAACAAACGAATAAAATACCACAATACATATAAGGATGAAAACAATACGACATGATGTTTGTGTGTTAATATTTCAGCACTACACATAGTACTGTTATCTCCAGACAAATTCCGTCTGTTGCATATTGGCCAAGATCCTGTTCACAAGTTCACATGTTCTTGTCATGCAGTGCTCTGTTGTTTTATCCTGTTGGCCTTTATCTGTTGGCCTTATCCTGTTTCTTTGGTTCTGTCATGTGATGCCTTTATGTTCTTTTGTTCTGTTGACCCCAATTAAATGCGTTACCCTATCAGATAAACAGTGTGATACCAACACTGTACAAACAAACGTAATAAACCCAACAGCAAGCTGGAGATTTGACAAAGGGAAGGAATAGATGGAAGGATTGAAATCAGTCAAGAGAATGGCTAAAGGTATGTAATTATGTTCCAATGAGTTGGCTGACATCCCGCTTGCCGATTGATAGTGCTGAGAGCATAATATTGTGAATCTCATGGATGCAAATCAGATATGTCCATTTGTATTGATACACTCCTTTTTTGCATGACTAATTTTATCATAGTACCCTCATCACCACAGTAACCTGTCTTCCATCGCTGCCTCCAACTTTATAAAGATAGGCAGTTAAAAAAAAGAGTTTGAGATTTTTGTGCTGAGATTTACTACTTATGTGTCTCAAGTCTATCTTCAGTGCCTGCTCATGAACGCAACAAACATTGTGGTCAGTTCTTGCAAGTTCTTAAACTCTGGAATAGGTGAATATTTCTGTACTGTTACGCTAGAATCTCAACCCCCCCCCCCAAAAAAAAAGAAATATTGAAAGTGCAGTGACATCTTTCAGCTCTGCAGAACACATTATTAAGTCTAAATCTATAGACAAAGCTCTGTACGTTTTCCTGGTGCAAATGAAATCAGAACCCCACCCTGTTGGGTTGACACTTTAATAATTTAGCATTGAAGAGAGGAAATGGTTGCCACCTTATCCCTCTTAACCATCCTATGAAAGCCAATTGTGTCAGCAATATATAATCCACTTAAAAGAGCCTTCATGTGTTTCTGGTCACTGACCTGAAAGGTGTGTTGGGGTCAAAAGGAACTCTGCGGCAAAGTATAGATGTTTTTCCAAGGAGGGGAAAGATACAAAATGATTAATTCTTTGTCTGCTGGTTCATTCATGTGTGTATTATAGCCAGGAGATCCTAGGATTAGAGATATTCAGAGGTCATTTGCTATTGCCTGCCTCTGCTTGTTGACCCTTGTGGTCCGTGGAGGTCTCCCATCCAAGCACTAGCCAGAGTCAGCCCTGCTTAGCTTCCAAAATCTGATGAGATCAGGCTTGCCTGGGCAAACCAGGTTTTATGGGTTAAGCTCATTTGGTGTATAAGGATCCGTGATTAGGCTATAAAGAAAACTGTTCTAATCACAGACGAACAAAAGTTGGATTCTAAATCTAATCCTTCCTAGCCGCGCCAAATTCATAAGTGATGTGAGACCATTTCTAATGTGAGAGCAACAGAAGGTGAGCACTTCACCGCTTTAAGGATCATTCTCCAGAACTTTCATATCTGCGAGGACAAATTTGAATCCGTTCCTAACTATATGAACCATGTGAACAATAACGTCCTGGTTTTGAAAATATCCTTCTGCCACAATTCTCAAGCTGCACCAAAAGAACTTGATGGCACATGTTGAAAGCACTGATTCTGCACTGAGCAGAGGCAGAAGTGGTTTAAGCATTAGCTCCAGATCCAGTTTAAGGATCCGTGGGGCCCTAGAAGAGTACAACTGCGGTGGGAGCAGCCAGACTGGGTTTGCAGGGGGGTCACTCCAAGTGTCCTTAAAGATGGAGAAGGGTGGGGGAAGAGGCTACAACTCTGATCCATAAGGGGGAAGACACTGCACAAGGGGCCCTGCAAGTGTGGGGCCCATAGCGTGTGCTACATGCTCTACATGGATAAATTGGCCCTGAGCAAGGGTTGGACTATATGGCCTCTATGGAGACTTCCAATTCTATGATTCACTATGTACAAGATGCCAAGGGCAATTTCTAAGCATTGGTTGAATCTGGTTGCAATAAGCATTTTATTTTTGTGCTTGTACATTGTCATCTATGTACATGAGACTGTTTTGCAGACTAACAGATGTAAAAAAAACCCAAACCCTGATCTCTGGTACCAAGAAACTTGCAAAAAAAAACTGTCCAGAGACTTAAAGAGGGATATGGAATGATGGGGACCAAATGCATTTCTCAAAGCTTTGGATTCATTCTGCTTGGGAATGAGGGATGAGATGGCCAAACCCATGACTAACCAGAAAAATATCAGCTTTCAAGAGGGAGGTGAAGAAAGACAGGGGTGGTTTCCATACATTTTGCTTCGCTCTTCTAAAGTAGATATACTATTGGATGCTGGGAAGTGAATAGAAACAGCTGTAAATGAGAGCTAATTTTGGATTTCCAATCCCTGTTCTTTTGATTTGAAGCCCTCTGTTCCTATTTTGCCTCTCCTTTGCACAAAGTGTAGTCCCACTTCTTGGATTTCATGCCATTTTCTGTTCTCTTGCATTCAGTTCCCATAAATATATATGAACTATTCACTGTAGTTCTTGCGCTAGTAAATCTGCTTGTTATGATCCATATGTTAATGTGTACAATGGGTGTGCATTGTATCTATCAATGCCATATAAATGGCCATATAATGTGGGCATGGAGTAAAATGAACTCTGAGAAACCAACAGTGATCAACAGACAACTGAAATCAATGGGAAAAGTATAAGTAAGAAATCAAAAAGAAAAGAAAGAGAATCAGCTAATTCTTGTTGCACATTTGGAGAGCTCTATCCATTAAACTCTGTGGTCACTTGGAGGACCAGAAATGAGTTCTCTGTTTGGGGGGGGGGGGGTCTGTGCAATAAATCAGGCCTGTACATGAGCCAGCACATGATCTAAGACTGCTTCTGGTCCACTCTTGATCTTTACAATGGGTTATTCTATACCTCCAGCATCTGCAACGGATGCATGGCCAGCATGTGTTGGAAGACCTCAATGGGGGAAAAAAAAGTTTCCACATCTTCTCTAGGCAATTTAAACCTTTAGTTAGGGAGTACTGCTTAATATTTAATCTACATCTCTCCCCTTGTATTATTAATTCATTCCCTCCTGGGTAAAGAAAACATGATGTGTGTGGGTAAATGTGCACATAGGATTTTGTTAGCTGAATTGAAGTTATGCAAGGGGAAGAGACTTGATCCTCCTGAAGGAGATGCACTGGAAACAGATGAGCAGAAGGGCTTCAGCTGAGAACTGAAGAATAATTGTTATTTTAAACCCCGCTTTTCACTGCCCGAAGGAGTCTCAAAGAGGCTTCCAGTCACTACTCTCCCTACAATAGACCCTGCGTGGTAGATGGGATGAAGAGAGCTATGACAGAACTGCTCTGTAGGACATGGAAATGTACAGGCTGTGAATCCATGCACATGTGCAGTTTGCCCCAGCATACAGTGACTTCATTCTGTCTCCTCATTCCCATTATACATGATACTGATAAAATATTGTAGAAAAGCAATCGTGATATGATGTTGTGTCAAGATTTGGGGTGTTTTTGCACTGTGCAGGAGCATCAGCATGAAAGAAAAACGATCCACTCAAAGACTCTTGTAATCTTATGTATGATAACAAACCCTACTCCTTCCTTCCTTCCTTCCTTCCTTCCTTCCTTCCTTCCTTCCTTCCTTCCTTCCTTCCTTCCTTCCTTCCTTCCTTCCTTCCTTCCTTCCTTCCTTCCTTCCCACCCAAATGTTCTATCAATTCACATCAAGGAGGAAAGAATGCAAATGGACTAAAAGAAATAAAATCTGTAGCAAGCTATGAATCCTTAAATTCTGGGAACAATGCTAGAAATGGTCTTTGTCATACTGGCATAATGGCAGAATGGCATCCATGAATATCCATGAGAGCTAAATATCTCTGCAACACAGGGTGCACAGACTATTGGGTGAGATTTGAGAGTATTGCAAACCCATTTGGTTGTGACACAGTCTACTGATGTAACAGAATTGATTTTTGCTATATATTCCCTGTCATCATAGTCTGACAAAGAGTGCTTGCACTTGAAAGCTCACGCCTTGAATAAATCTTTGTTGGTCTTAAAGGTGCTACTGCACTCTGATTTTATTATGCGACTTCAGACCAACACAGCTACCCATTTGAACCCACTCCTTTCTGTTATTCTTTCCCCAGAGCTAAATGTTAAAACTTTTGGACGGTGGTAGGCCCTTCGTTCCAATGTTCTACAGTGGCCAGGATATTACAGATTTTACATTCTCCCTGTAAGTCACAAGACTGTATATACTTTCTTTTATCCAGGCAAGCAGATCCGGAAGGGGGAGGGGGGAACCCAAGCACTGACCGTCAATATTGTTTGAGGAGTAAGTGAAGTCTTGGCGGTAAAAGCATGGGATTAGTGCTGTCAGCATTAACGGGTTGCTTGGTTGGATTTGCAAGTTCTGCCCCCTGTGGATTCATTTCACACCAAACTCAAGAGTGGCCTCCAGTGAACAGGGATGGGCAAATTGCCCTTGCCCTCCTCCCAGCTCAATTTGGAAGAGGCCATATTTAAAAAAAAATACATTTGGGCTTGATTCGGCCAGACTGAATGAACTCAATTCAAAGCTCGGATTGTTAGGAGATAAGCTCCCATTGAGCCTCTGATGATGTCAGTGGGATCACCATGGCACCTGGAGTGTGGTTCCCACCCTCTGCCCCCATTTCTCATTCCCAGTGCCAGGATGCATTGGGAACTGCATTACCCATACTTCCCTCGGGCAGGGGTAGAGCATCCAGCCCTTATGCCTGAGGTTTCAGTATAGATGAATTAATGTGCAGACCCACTGTTCCACAATTGATCCCAAGGAGAGGGAGAGGGAGAGGGAGAGGGAGAGGGAGAGGGAGAGGGAGAGGGAGAGGGAGAGGGAGAGGGAGAGGGAGAGGGAGAGGGAGAGGGAGAGGGAGAGGGAGAGGGAGAGGGAGAGGGAGAGGGAGAGGGAGAGATCTGGCACACATTCGCCCCCCGCCCCCCTCTCATGCTTTAGCCAGCTCTGCCAGCATCTAAAAGGCTACACTAGCTTTTCACCCATCTGCTCTCACATTTGGCTAAGTCATGCTTTCCAGTCCTTAGCCAGTTAAGGGACACGAACAACCACTGAGAAAACTTTCCCATTTAGGGATGCCAACTCTGAGTTGGGAAATTCCTGGATACCTTGCGGGTGGATACAGGAGTAGGTAGGATTTGGGGGGAGGGACTTCCAAAGTGGCCTTTTTCTCCAGGGGAACTGATCTCTGTTGCCTGGAGATGAGCTATAATTCCAGGGGATCCCCAGGTCACACCTGGGGACTGGCATTGTAATTTACATTCCTTTTGTCATGGAGGGAGTACACTTAGCCAAAGCAATCAGGGGACAAGTCTGCAGGAGAGAGCTATTCATTAATAAGGTTGCCAGCTCCTTATTGGGAAATACCTAGAGATTTTGAAAGGTAAAGCCAATTGAGGTTAAGGTTTGGGAAAGCGGGGACTGCACTGTAGGACCATGCCACCGAATCCCCTCCGATAGGAGCTATTTTCTCCTGGGCAATTTTTTTCGACACTGTATGAGAGTCCAAAAGAGAGAGCCAGTTTGGTGTAGTGGTTAGGAGTGCGGACTTCTAATCTGGCATGCTGGGTTCGATTCTGCGCTCCCCCACATGCAACCAGCTGGGTGACCTTGGGCTTGCCACGGCACTGATAAAACTGTTCTGACCGAGCAGTGATATCAGGGTTCTCTCAGCCTCACCCAACCCACAGGGTGTCTGTTGTGGGGAGAAGAATGGGACGGCAACTGTAAGCCGCTTTGAGCCTCCTTCGGGTAGGGAAAAGCGGCATATAAGAACCAACTCTTCTTCTTCTTCTTCTTACTCATAGCATTCTTGCCTATTTTCTACTTTATAATGTACTGTTTTAAATTGACCTTGTTCAGCACTGTGTAATAAAATGTGTATTTAATAGATTTGTCATTATAATAATATTTAGATTTCTCAGCCTTTTTGGCTCCTAAATGGATCTCTGTTGTCTTGGAATCAGCTGTGATTCCAGTAGATCCTCAATGCCACTCAGAGCCTGGCAGCCATAATTCATAATTCCTGGACTCTTTACGAGATAAGCTGCCATCTTTCAACCATGAACAGGGCAGTTCCAAAACATCACTAAAAGCTATGTTTAGAATCATAGAATCCAAAGATGCAAGGGGTTGTACACTCCAACCCCCTGCTCAATGCAGGATCAGCCTAACGTATCCAGGATAAGAATAATAGAATCCTAGAGTGGGAAGGGGCCACACAGGTCCTCTAGTCTAATGTCCTGCTCAATGTAGAATCAGCCTAAAGCATCTAGGATAAGAATCATAGCTTGGTATAGTGCTTAGGAGTGTGGACTTCTAATCTGGCAAGCCGGGTTTGATTCCACGCTCTCCCACATGCAACCAGCTGGGTGACCTTGGGCTTGCCACGGCACTGATAAAGCTGTTCTGACCGGGTAGTAATATCAGGGCTCTCTCAGCCTCACCCACCCCACAGGGTGTCTGTTGTGGGGAGAGGAAAGGGAAGGCAAATGTAAACTGCTTTGAGACTCCTTTGGGAAAAGAAAAGCAGCATATAAGAACCAACTCTTCTTCTTCAGTAATATCAGGGCTCTCTCAGCCTCACCTCCCTCACAGGGTGCCTATTGTGGGGAGAGGAAAGGGAAGGTGACTGTAAGCCACTGTAAGCCACTTTGTGTCTCCTTTGGGTAGAGAAAAGTGGCATACAAGAAGCAACTCTTCTTCTTCTTCATACTAGTCCAACCCTCTACTCAATGCAGGATCAGCCTAAAGCATCCAGGATATCTGTCCTGCCAGTGCTTGAAGACTGCCAGTGAGGGGGAGCTCACCATCTCCTTAGGCAGCTCATTCCATTGCTGAACTGTGAATTACCCTCCCCCCCCCGATATGTAGCTGGTACCATTGTTCACACAGTTTAAACAAATTACTCTGGGTCATGGACTGGTACATCTCAAATAGTCCTCGACCTCAGAGTCTTGAAGGCCCACTAAAAGCTGAAGGGTTCAACGCAGTAGAAGGCAGTTTTGTTTTCCTTGTGTTAAAACTTTTTTGATCAAGGTTACAATCGTGGCGGGGGCTCAGCAATTTGAGCTTTTCTACGGATTCCAGCATAATCACCGATGCAGCCCGGGAAAATGGCAAAATGTGGCAGGCAGAGAGTGAGGGTTTTAATTTTCCACCTGCGTGTGCCGGTAACATGACGACAAATCAGTCATCAGCAAGATGTGCCAAACACTCCTCTTTGTCTCCTGCACTTGCTTTGTGGTCTTGGATGAACGCTGCAGCAAAATCTCTGAAGATGCCCCAGCAAAGGAACAGCCGTGTTGAAGCCTACAGGAAAGTAGCTTGGGCTGCAGCTGTCTTTAATAATATTTTTTTTAAAGAACAAGTTAGCCACAGAGAATGTTAGTAAGTTAAATCCCATCTGCTTGGAGGTTTCCCTTTGGTCCCTGAAGAAGATGGAGCAGGATATGAGCAGAGGTGTAGGGGCCCTTGCCGGAAATGCTGAAAGAAACCTGAGCCCAGAGGTCTCCCTCTGCTCTCTTTGTCTGACTTCTCAGGAGTGACTTCATCAGTTCTGGCCTCCCACCATGACAGGAACTGGATAGCAACGCTGAAAAATACAACTGCCAAGGAGATTACATACTCCGTAGTGTTTGATCCATGATCTTTCAGTTGCCCTCTTGGCTGTGGTTCAGATCCTGGGTTCAAGCCCTGGTGTCCTCCATCAAAAGGTGGCAGGTGATAGAAAAGACCCTTTGGGGCTTCTGGAAAACCACCACCAAAGGAGACAGTCCTGATCAAAGTGCCAATAGGAAGCAGTTTCCCCTCTGTGCCACACCCTGTTCTCCATTCCTGCAAGGGGCTGCCAAGTCTCCTGATGTTCAGACCCTAAGATTAAGGGAGAAAGAGGTGTGGCTAATTGAAAGGTTGGTTTTTGATGGAAGGGTTGTACTGCGTGAGGATAGGGGCTGCTTGAGCCAGATGGAGAGTTCTGGTGGGTTTGTCAGCTCACAGAGTGTTTTGGGTCAACTTGTTTGGTCTTAACCAAAGGTCTTTCATGGATCCCGTTCTTGTTGGGGGATTTGCTGCTTGAGAATGTACAGCTCTAAAGGGGGGATATGTACTACTTCCCTTGGAGATTCTCAGGAGGAGCTGTGGCTCAATGGTAGATAATTTGCTTGGCATGCACAAGGTCCCAGGTCCAATCCTTGTCATCTCCAATTAAAAGGACCATGTAGGTGATGTCAAAGACCTCTCTGCCTGTGACCTGCGAACCGGAGCTAGAGTTACCAAGGGTTCATCAGTGCGGTTGGCAGGAGATGGGGGAGCACTTCCCGGGATCTCCCCAGCATGTAACAACATCACTCAGAAGTGGTGTCACATGTCAGAGACATCAGGGTGACACTCTGGCTTTGAGGCAAAACTCTATGGTGACATTTGCTTTAAACCATAGAGTTTTGCCTCAAAACAGAGTGTCATTCTTCTGATGACCCTAGAATGCTGACATCACTTCCAGGTGACATCAGCATGTGGCAACATTCTTCCAGGTTCAGGTGAGTTTGGGGGAAGTTCAGAGGTGTGTCCAGAAAGTGGGATTAGTAGACCTGGCAACCCTCATCTGAGTAGACAATATTGGCTTTGATGAACTGATGGTTTGATGGTTGATAAGGCATCTGCATGAGCTTAAGGAGTTTCAGGTTCTGTCTCTTGGTCCTGGCAGCCCTATGTACATAGACTCCAAAAACCATGATTTGGGGGCCCTTTAAAATGAAAATTGGAGGGAGGCCAAGATCCTGTTACGAAGACTTCTAGCTTGCATCGTGCAAGTCTGTTCTTCCTGGAAGCCAATGGATTGCTTCCCTTTGATTCAGTCTGAGTATTATGGAATACACTAGTAATCAAGCCCGCTGTAATAAAAATACAGTGGGTGCTAGGTAAGGGAGCCCCTGGCAGTCGCGTGCAGCGGTTCGCGCCTCTCGCTGCGTCAGGCCCTGGCAAGGGAGCAACTGCGAGCTGCGCTCCGCGTGGCTTGCAGTTGCTCCCTTGTCGGCAGGGCAGGAATCGGCTAGGCTTTGCGCCTGCTGATTGGCCCGGCCGATGGTCTGTCTGGAGGAAGGGGCCAATCGGCACCCTTCCTCATCCCGGACACAGCCCGCCCTAACTCCTCCCACTTACGGCTTTATTTAGTCTGCGGCGCCTGCGGGCACCGCGGACTGTTTTAAGATTGGAAGGAGAACCATTGGATCACCCTCTTCTGCTGCATGTGCCTTGCTGTGTTTCATGGGGCCAAAGCCAAAAGCTGTGGTAATGGGAGGGAGAAAGAAGTACAAGATTGGTGCCTGTCTTTTCCCTTACTGCTTTTCCCTTACTGTTATTATTTAGGAAATGTGTTTATCATATTTATACACCACCTCTCCAGAGACCTGTACAAAAAGAAAGAGCTCATTTTACCCGGTCCCTCAGCCCAAGGCCCCATTCCAATCCTCCCCTGCTCATGCCTGCTTACTGATGTAAAGGAAACTTTGTGTGTGCCTAAAATGCATCTGTCCTGCCTGCTCTATGAAACCCTATACAAGGCAGCTTACAAATAATCAATTAAAACCATACGAATACCCTAAATCAGGAAATTTAAGAGAGAAAGTGATCTGCAGGCTAAAACCAATTAAAATCATAGCAGTTTTTACAAACTGCATTTGATATCCACAAGCTAAGGACAGAAAACAAAATCCATACCATGATAGGACCATAAGAATAGTATCAGAAGCCAGAGAATTTTTAAAAATAAAAGCAAAAAAAAAAAAAAGTAGCAATGAAGTTACCCGCTGGTGGAACCTATGGATCCCCTGGAATTGCAGCTTATCTCCAGACTATAAAAATAAGTTCCTCTGGAGACCATAGATGCTCAGGGATGTAGAGTCTGTGGCATTGCACCCTAGAAAGGTCCCCCGTTTCCATTTCCAGATCTCCAGGAATTTCCCAACCTGGATCTGGCAACCCTAATGAAACTCAAGATTTGAACTACTGGGCTAGGAGATAATCTCCTATTAAAATATCTTTAGCCTCCCCCTCCCCCTCCCCCGGGCAGTTGAGCTTTATGGGGGAAGCAGTTCCAATGTCCTGGCACCATGAACAGGTCCTATCTCTGGCTCATGCCTTGCTTCTGCTAGAAGAGGCCCCCACACTGAGTCTCCGACAATGATCTTAATGTAGAGACATGGATCCCCTGAAGAGCATGTAATTTGGTGTACACAGTCCATACTGCCATAGCACCTGCTGCAAGGGGAGCATAACTCCCCTCTGTTCAACTGCAAGGGGAGAGCTACTGTTTTGCCACACCTGCTATAAACACTAAACCAGAGGTCCCTAATATCAAGCCCAGAGGGACCATGGGATCCGCTAATGCCTATCCTGCCATGTGTTTTTTAGAAAGTGGGTGGGGCCAGGTGAAGCTGTTGCCCAGCAAGCCTTCTGATGGGTCACTGAAGATTTGATTGGCTGTGTAGATATTCTGTTTTTTTTTAAATATTGCTTTGGCAACAGCTGCTACCACCACACAAGGGCCTTCACTGATGGAAGACCAACTGTGGCAGCCATTTTGTGGCTGGCTTCCCCTCCCATGGCAGCCATTTTGTGGATGCATCCACCACACTGTGTTAGAATACCAAAGGTTTTCATAGGCTCAAAGGTTTGGGGACCCTTGCTCTAAACATTGGTTAGTATTTATTCCAAGTCTGCCTATGGCCCAGTCTAATACTTTATGCATCTTGCTGATGAATGCAAATTTGTGTTTCATTTTTTGTGCTTTGTATGTGGTGGGAGGAGGCATGCAGGCTGTTCAAACAAGAAACCTTTCAGTGTAGGCCCCCTTCCCAACAGGTCCCTTTGTTCTCTTGGCAGTTAGCATACAGCAGACTACCCTGTATTACTAGAATGCATACTTCTAGAATCATGGGCTTTACCTCTTTAAATTCCTGACAACTCTGAGCTGAGAGGTGGGGCTCACACACATCCAGCAGAACTATTTAAGGACTCTCTTGGGCTCTGGCCATTGCTGAAGCAAAGTCTCTTCTATAGGAGCTCTCCTGGGTGCTGAAAAGTTCAATTCTACCCGTTATACAGATTCTGCAATCTGATCCCTACTACCAATTACCTACAAGTGCATTACAAAACTTTTAAAATCATAAATCTGTGGTTTGCCTATGGAACACACCTGCACTATCTGCCAGGAATCTGGGTGTGATCTTCGACACCTCCCTCACCATAGAGATGCAGATCACGAGAGTAGGGTGCCTAGCATTTTTTCACCTGCACCAGGCCTAACTTCTAGCACCCTATCTGACTGCATATTACCTAGCCAGGGTGATCCAAGCAGTGGTCACCTCTAGACTGAATTTCTCTTATTCTATGCTGGCCTTCCCTTATCCCTGACCCAGAAACTACATTTGATACAGAATGCAACTTTGGGTTCTCAGAGGAGTACTTGGAGGGTCCATGTTCGGCCTATGCTCTGGTAGCTGCACTGCTTAGCAATCAAATTCCAGATCAGATTTAAGGTTTTGACTGGCTGAACAAACTAGCGGACTTTGCCAAGATGGCCAAACTGACACTGATAGTTAATGGAAGAATAGAAGAGGCCTTTCAAGAACAATGGGGCCCATATCTGAATTATTTAAGAAAATAATCTAAAAGGGTACTGAAATGGGGAATTAAGCAAATCAAATGAAGAGCATAACCTATCTTTTTCTGTATTAATAATGTAGATTATTCGTACTGTTTCATCTTTAATTTTAGAAAATAAAACAAAAATTCTGCTTAAAAAAAAGATTTAAGGTTTTGTTTGTTTGTGGTCTGGGGCCGGTGTACCTGAGGGACTGCCTCTCTGCCTATGTTCCCAAAAGAGCATTTTGCTCTGCACATTCCAACTGGTTGGTGGTCCCTGACCCCAAGATTGCATGCTTGGCCTCAACTAGGGCCAGGACATTCTCAATCCTGGCCCCTGCCTGGTGGAATGAGCTCTCAGAGGAGATCAGGGTCCTGTCAGAACTGAAACCAAGCCTTTGGTTGGGGCCAATAATTTATTATTAGCAATTACTGCCACACAACATTTCTCTTTGTTTCCCACCTGGAGCCTGGCATACCTACACCACCATGGAATCCTAAGCCAGAGAGTCCCCCCTCCCAAGTAGCCCTTTTCTCGAGGGGGACTGAGCTCTGTTGCCTGGAAGTGGCCTACAATGGGAGATTGGCATCCTGCAACCTTTTTGGAGGCACAGTGCCACAGAGTTTCCCCCTCCCAACGAAGCCCTTTCATCTCCAGGAGCCCAGAGATAAGTCATCATTGCAGAGTCCCCCTTCCAAAACACCCATTTTCCCATCGGGAGTTGATTTCTATAGTCTGCAGATGACCTCAACTTGGAGGCTACAGACAGCCAGAACAGACTGCCCTGAGTTAGGAGGACCAATGGTCTGATGTTATGCAAGAGAGTTTCTGTACAAGAAGACCTATAGCTCAGTGGCAGGAGGTGGCTAGGCGTGCTGAGAACCTGATGACGATAGTGCTCAGTAGAACGTTCCTTGCATGATGGCAATGGCTCATGCTTATAAACTGAGACTCAGGTTGGTTTGTCCCAGCCTGGTTATTCACCATCTGATCTGATAGCTCATCTGAGCCACGTTGAGGCAGTGCCGTGCTTATTTGTCCTGCAACCACATTTCCACCCACTGTCACCCACAGTTGTGGTCAAGACAGTATTGGTTTAGATGGGCCAGTCTTCTATACAAGGCAGGCTCATGGTCAACAGCAGAGAAAGTCCTGGCCTTCCAAGCACCTTCCTGCACAAGGATATTTCTATTCTATGGGGATATAAAGGAAGACAGCGTGGAACTAGATTCAAGTGGGTAGGTTTGTTGGTCAGAAGGAGCACAACAGTCCAGCAGTGTGTTTAAGGCCAACCAAGTTTTATTCAAGGCGTAAGCTTTCATGTACACGGTGCAATTTATCATACAAAATCAGTCCAGAATTGTTTGTAAATTCTGTCTACTGTGGCATTTGAGATGGAATCTTAAGCTTGTGGTCTAAAATTAGGGACAAGCATGTTGCAGCTCACCCGGCTTGTGCCGACACCTCCATATCAATCATAGAAGACTTCATTTTGCTTGCACAGTTTGAATTCTACAGACTCTGTGATTAACGGTAGCTGTGAGAAATATCTGTGGACGAATCTAGCTGGGCTAATGGAACAAACTGATATCCAGGGGGCAAGAGGCTTTTTGGGTGCAGGGGGTTAGAAATTAGAAATGCATTTGGATCCCTTGTCGCTTGACCTGAATCTTCTTACATCGTTTCCACTCTTGCCTTGTGCAAATTGCGATTCTTCGTCCTCATACCTTGTAAAGGTGTAAAACACGCCACCTTTTCAAGTTCATTTGCGCTCGGATAAATAAATGGGCATCGCATCTCCATATGGGGTTTTCTGTATGTACCAATGCCGCATGGATTGCAAGTGTTGGTGTATCTTGTGAATGAACCCAAAAGCCCCACAGCAAACAAAAGAGAATCAAATCTTTGACAAACTTATACATAAATATTAAAAGAAACAAAATGAGAAACTCTATGGTCTTTTCCTTCTGCATCATCCTTCTGGTTCCAGCACAGCCCCATTAAATTGCTTTTTTTTTTTTGGTCTCATCATTCCTGGACCCCAAGCAATGAGGCCCTGGCTTGGTTAATGGCTTCGCCATGTGTGCCGGTGCTGAAAGTGAGAACTGCAAATAAAATTATCAGTCATCCATCAGTCAACAGCAGACCTCCCCCCTCCCCATCACTTTCCTGTGCGCTGCTAAATGCTTTGCAGGGTGGTTAAAAACCCGGGCAGCATGGTGATTTATGAGTAAACTGTGATTCACAGCGAGCTGAAAGGTAACTTTAAATAATCCTAACTTCATGCTGGCTGCACATTAACTGAGCCCCAGTGGCTGGATGGTCTGGGGAGACAGAGTTCTCCCCAGAGATCTGAACTCATAGATATGATGAAGAAGAAGAAGAGTTGGTTCTTATATGCCACTTTTCCCTACCTGAAGGAGGCTCAAAGCGGCTTACAGTCGCCTTCCCTTTCCTCTCCCCACAACAGACACCCTGTGGGATGGGTGAGGCTGAGAGAGCCTGATATTACTGCCCGGTCAGAACAGTTTTATCAGTGTCATAGTGAGCCCAAGGTCACCCAGCATGTGGGGGAGTGCAGAATCGAACCCGGCAGGCCAGATTAGAAGTCCGCACTCCTAACCACTACACCAAACTGGCTCTCAAACTGGTTTTAAAAATGCTTAAGTACCTAGAGATGTAAGAGTTTGAGCAGGCTTTGCCAACCAGTCCAAGCCTAAACATTGATCAGGTGATATGACCATATATGGTCCTGTTGACCCACATACCCCTCTCAGATTAGCCAATGATAGACTTAGAGGGGGTTGGAAGGGGAGGTGGCCATGCCAAGAGTGTGCATGCAGCTATGCTTCCCAACTATATTCTGCACAATTGCACTGCTTCTGGGGGTTCTCAAAGCCTGAAGGCTGTTTCAGGAGTTTCTCAATGGCAAAAATGTTGATTCAAACATCCACCTCCCAAATTGGCTAATGATGAACCTGGAGGGGGAGGGACAGGGAGGGGCCCCAGGTGGGCATGTCCACAGCTATTCTTCCCAACCATATTCTGCACGATTGCACCACTTCCTGGGTTTCTAGAAGCCCAAAGAATGTTTTAGGGGTTTCTCAAGGGTAAAAAAGAGCCTCTTGTGGCGCAGAGTGGTAAGGCAGCGATATGCTGTCTGAATCTGTCTGCCCATGAGGTTGGGAGTTCAATCCCAGCAGCCGGCTCGAGGTTGACTCAGCCTTCCATCCTTCCGAGGTCGGTAAAATGAGTATCCAGCTTGCTGGGGGGTAAACGGTAATGACTGGGGAAGGCACTGGCAAACCACCCCGTATTGAGTCTGCCAAGAAAACGCTAGAGGGCGTCACCCCAAGGGTCAGACATGACTCGGTGCTTGCACAGGGGATACCTTTACCTTTACAAGGGTAAAAAGGTACAATCTTATCCCATGAAAGTGTATACTTTGAATAAAACTGTTAAGGTCCTAAAGGTGATGCTAGACTTGAACGTTCAATCATGCTATAGTACTCAGAGAGATTTTTTTTCAGTGTATTCAAAACAGTGTCTTACATCTGGTTTAATTTCACTGCCACGCTTGCGACTTACGAAGGGGAGGGTAAGAACTGACAACAGAGATGTCAGAAAGCCTCGCTTGGTGCCTGGCTTGTCCATCGCTCCTCCCCACACCATCAATCAACATCCAAAGTTGCTGCGCATTCCCTCCCAATGTGCTGCCCTGCTGCTATGAGCAAGAGGTCTCCCAGTAATAAGGTGCATCAGATTCCAGTGGCGAGCTCTCCATTGGCAGGTGTCTTCAAAGCAGATGGACCTAGCCCTGAGAAAAGAGTGTTGGCTTCCTTTCTCTATTTAAAAGGTTGCTTTCAGTTCTGTGCAACGCAGTGGATGCGATCCCCCCTGTGAATATATCCAAACAATAGATTACGGGAAGCAGACACGCATGCACAAATCAAACACCTGTTAATTGTGAGTGGGGGCAGGAGCAATCAGCCGCCTGCACTTTAATTACATTTCACGGGGCTTTCCCCGAGAGGCATCAGAGTCTCAGTGGTATAACAGCTTGGAAGGTGTGTGAGGCTTTTTGAAGAGCTTCCCAGAGTGAATTTATACCATGGCAATCATTACCTTTGGGCACGCTCACAGAGAAATGTATGGAAATGCTTCACCCCATGGATTGCATGGAGACTGACCTGGCCTGGTGCAAAGGATGCTTGGTGTAATGGTTAAGAGCAGTGGCTTCCTTCAGACAGTAAAGGTAAAGGTAAAGGTATCCCCTGTGCTAGCGCCGGGTCATGTCTGACCCTTGGGGTGACGCCCTCTAGCATTTTCATGGCAGACTCAATACGGGGTGGTTTGCCAGTGCCTTCCCCAGACAGTAAAAAGTCCAAAATAATAGCTAACTTCTACCAGTGTGGTGGTGTGGTTAAGAGTGGTGGCTTCTTATCTGGAGAACTGGGTTTTATTCCCTACTCCTCCTCCACATGTAGCCAGCTGGGTGACCTTGGGCCAATCACAGTTCTCTCTGAGCTCTTTTAAGAAATGTTCGGGGAGGGAGAGGGAGGGCAGGAGTCCTAGCTGATTGTGGAAGGGAATGGCTGAGTGGCAGGTGGGCAGGGGGGGGAGAGGAGCAGAAAGGATGGGGGGGGTCTGACAAATGAGAGGAGGAAGGGAAAGAGGCACTTACTATAAAACCACTAGAGAGAGACTTATTGGAGGTTGAACCGACACAGGGGTGGGAATCTGCATCTCTCGCCGTGCCCTCTGATGGCTGGCTGTATTTGGGGTTTTTTGGGGGGGAGGGGGGCTTTACCTTCTGTGGCAATGTGTATGCATAGCAATGAGCACACATTGCCATGGGTAGGTTTCAATTTTTTTAAATGCTAGACCAGCAAATCTCCAATTGGTTGCCTCCATTGATTGACAGGCTGAAGAGTTAAATACCATGTTGCTTTCTCTTTTGCTTTTTTCACAGTGAGGAGGGGAAATATGAGACGCAGGGGCGGGAAGGCTTTAAAGTGTGGAGGGGAGAAATCACGCAATTTACTATCCCACTATTGCGGGTAGGAGACATTGCACTATTTGACCCTCTGTGCAGAAATGTCCCTTGGGTTCAAATCTATCTTGGTCACTCCCTTACTGGCCATGGGCTGGTCCGATTCACTCAGCCTACCCTAAGTAATAGAGCTGAGGGTAAAGCAAGGGAGGGTAAAGGAGGGTAAAGCAGGGGAGGTGAGAGCTATAACTCAGAGTTTCTTGGAAGAAGGGTGGGATCTGTCCAAGAGGGCATTCATTTATGGGGTAGGAGGGAATCCTGGTTTTTCAGAGTCGGTACTAGTTATCTGGCCCAAAGTAGTTTACTTGTTCAGTTCAACAAAGTAACGACAAGTTTGCATGAGAAAAACAAGGACAGAATCAGAAAGGAGCAAACCAACAAAGAACAGTATTCAAGTGGCTTTTGGTGATGGAGAAAAGTGCTCCCAAGTCGCAGCTGGCTTCTGGTGATCCTGTAGGGTTTTCAAGGTGAGAAACATTCAAAGGTGGTTTGCCATTGCCTTCCTCTGTATCATGACTGGTACTCCATGGAGATCTCCCATCCAAACAATAGCCAGGGCCGACCATGTTTAGCTTTCGAGGTGTGACAAGATCATGGGCACCTGGGCCATCCAAGTGAAGGCCTTTTACTACACTGATTTATGACTATGATTTAGTGCAGGTGAAATTTCCCACTTTATTTTCCTAATAACCACTGAGGGGTGTGTATGTGCTTTATATCTGATCCAGGGACACCATCTAGAACAGTTCATGCAAAGAACATGAGGTCAGCATCAAACCTGTAAAGACAATTTCTGAATCAACAAACCATTGGGGGAGATCATCTGAATCTCTAACTTGCTAGATGGATTGGGACCAGGCCTGAATTCTGCTCAGTCTTAACCTAAATTTCAGGGGGTGATATGAACTGGAAGAGGTGAGATCCTAGGGCTGGGGTGAACATACCGAGAGGTAGGTCAGCTGAACTGTCAAAAGCTTTCACAACCAGAGTAAACTGGCTGTTAGTGGGCTTTCCAGACTGTGTGGCCAAAGTGGTCTGGTAGTTGTAGTCCCTGATATTTTACCAGTAATTGTGGCGGGAACCTTCTGAGGTCCTCCACACAGCCTGGAAAACACACAACCAGGTGGACCTGCTGCTGGGGCCCACGGCTTCTGATGGGGCCCATTGATGCTAACATCTATGCATCTCCTGACATTCCTACTCACGCTCCCCTTGCTTGCTGCCAAGTGCTTTCTCTCCCACAATCCCAGAAGCCTCATGCTGCTAAGGAAGGGCACGTGGGTGGTACACACAGCAGAGGTGCTCCTGGTTGCCATAGCAATGACACTCAGAGCTGCACCCAGCCCCGCAGGAGAAAGACCATGCAGGCAATGTGAGTGGCTGTCACTGCAGGCGGTAAGAGAGTTTGCAGGTGTAAAGGACATATTGGCTGGGATGGGGCGCAAGTGGGTCTGTAAGCAAGAATGGGTGGTCCTGGTGGCTACAGGAGGCCCATGGAGACTTTCTGTTCCATGCCCCCCCCTAAACCTGTCCCTGAAAGATCTGCATATGTGTTATATTTGTGGAAGTGAATACATGCCTAGAAGAAGAGTGTTTTTTGAGACCCTGCTTTTTCCTGCCTAAGCGTCAAAGCAGCTTACAATCACCTTCCATACTCTCCCCACAACAGCTAGGGGAGGCTGAGAGATAGAATCATAGAATCATAGAGTTGGAAGGGATATCTTGGGTCATCTAGTCCAACCCCCTGTACTATGCAGGACACTCACAACCCTATTGCTCATCCACTGTAACCTGCCAATCCCCTTCAGCCTTCACAGAATCAGCCTCTCCATCAGATGGCTCTGTTTAAAAATTTCCAAAGATAGAGAATCCACCAACTCCCCAGGAAGCCTGTTCCACTGAGAAACCACTCTAACTGTCAGGAACTTCTTCCAGATATTGAGACGGAATTTCTTTTGAATTAATTTCATCCCATTGGTTCTGGTCTGTCCCTCTGGGGCAAGAGAGAACAACTCTGCTCCATCCTCTATATGGCACCCTTTTAAATACTTGAAGATGGTTATCAGATCCCTTCTCAGTCGTCTCTTCTCCAGGCTAAACAGACCAAGCTCCCCCAAAGTGAGAGAACTGCTCTATGAGAACAGTTCTGTGACTTGCTCACAGTCACCCGGCCAGTTGCATGTGCAAGAGGAGCAGGGAATCAAACCCGGTTCCCCAGATTCGAAGCCACTGTTCTTCAGTACTACACCACTTTGGCTTTTCACTGATGTGCTCAGCCAAAAGCTGTACAAAAAGCAGAGAAGACATGATCCTTGGAGCATGGAATTCAGGAGGGCACAGCCTCTCATGGCAAATCAACACAAAGCTTTCTTCTCTGCCTGGGCCAAACTCAGCTCAAAAACTGCTGTGACTCCCTCTCAGCTGCTACTCAGGAAGAATCCTTCTAGAGCACTAAGAGACTCACAGATAGCTGCTGACAAGGATCAAGCCCGGCAAAGTAAGTGCAGCGTGCTCCATGTTGATGTTGCACTGAATTGACGCCCACCATATTCCTGCCTAGAGATTCTGGTTGGAGGGTACGTGGTATGGATAGACCCCTCCCTGAGGATTCCTGGTTGGCACCCAAGTGAGAAATTGATGGGGAGCACTTTATGTCACTTACTGGTTTCCCTAATGGACCAGTGATAGGCCCATTTCCCAAATTGGCCAGTGATTGGCCAAGAGGAAGTGGGTAGGGGAGGATCCCCAGATAGGCATGTATACAGCTGTGCTTCCCAACTGTATTCTGCAGGATCAACCCACTTCTGGGGTTTTTCAAAGCCTGAAGAGTATGTCAGGAGTTTCTCAATGGTAAAAAGTTGAGAAAGGCTGGCTTAGAAGTTTGTTTGAAATCCAGTTAAAGGAATACCCATTCACCCAGCCGGTTATCTGCGCCTGTCTTGTAATTCTGGTTTGTTCCACTTTGCATTCCACTTATCTGAATCCAATTGTACTGGGAGAATTGAGACATGCTCAACACCCCCTCCTACTTTTAATTCTTAAACTGTGATGTTTTATTTCCTCTGTGTTGCTTATCCCCATATTAACCACATAACTATTTTGTTGCAGTGTTTTATCGGTCCTGATGTCATCGGGACAATTACATCCAGATGCATTGGTGTGGTGTTTTAGTGATGCATGCGCTGGTAGAACGCAACACACGAAAAGAGGTCTGACTCCACAGCACATTTTTATTGTGTGCCCCCCTTTCCCCCAGTTTCTATCGCAATACTTTCTTGGGCCTTGTCTTACCAATGCACAGGAGTCCGCGGGTATTTCACTGATGTGCTCAGCCAAACACTATGCAAAAAAGAATCCCAATACGTTTATGCACATGACCACATTGTGGATTTATCAAGGCACATTTGCGCACCCATCATTCAAAGGTGCATCATTCAGATATGGAACTGGAAGCAACAGGAAACTGGAGAGTCTTCCATTCATTAATTAATTGTATTTATTTACTTTATTTTATTATTCCGTTTCTTGACCACACACACACACACCAATTTGCAGAATCAGGGCAGTCCACAACTTTGAAAAACAGCATTTGAAAAAATACAAAATACAGTAAAAGAGTGTGGTGCAGTGGCTGAGAGCGATGTCTTCTAGACTGGCGAGCTGGGTTTGATTCCCCGCTCCTCCACATGCAGCCAGCAGGGTAACTTTGGGCAAGTCACAGCCCTGATAGCCTCACCTACCTCACAGGGGGTCTGTTGTGGGGAGAAGAAGGGAAGCCAATTGTAAGCCACTTTGAGACTCCTTTGGGCAGTGAAAAGTGCCAATCATAAAAAACAACTATTATTATTATTATTTTATGTCCTAACTTCTGCCATACCACCATGTTGTTCAAGTTACCATGATCTATCTGGCTGGCAATACTTTCCCTACCAGCCACAGGCCTGGTGGAAACTCTCCCACTTAGCCTGGAATGAAGAAGAAATAAAAATACAGGGTAGTGTAACACCCCCCTCCCACCCCCCAGAACAACAAAGGAAAGTAACCTGGAAAACTTGTTCCTTGATGCGATGTTTCAGGGGTTTCTCAATGGCAAAAAAACTTGAGAGAAGCTGGTGTAAGTGAATGAGAGGAGGGGGTGTTTTCTGTCCCCTGCCAGGACAAACACGAGCCCTTACAAAAGGAAAGAGCCTATCTTGTTCTCCCACACATGGCTCCCAGAAACAGAATCCCCTTTTATCAGATCTTGGGAAGAAAGAGGAGACCTCTCCGTTTGCATCCACCCCTGGCCGTTTATCTCATCCTTTCAAGAGTTTCTGGCCTTCATCTTCCACTCTCCTCCCGCAGGACGAGCCAGAGCAAGGGCAAAGAAGAAAGTTTCTTACTGACATCCCCTTCGAAGAAAGCCCCCACTAAGCCTCGCCACCGGCCTTTGAATCCGTGCTGGGAAAGCAATTTGCACGGAGGCTGGAGACGTGATACCTTGGAAGGGGGCAAGTCAGGAGAAGGGGGTTCTTCACAACAGCCTTCTAGGGCTGGAGTCATCCTTGAAGGGGAAAAAAAACATATTTAAAAAATGTCATGTAATATGAATTCGACCCCCCTCCCCGGAATACCACACTGGTCTCAGGGAAACAGCCTCCCTTTCTGAGTCATTTGCTGCCTTGGGCTGACTTTCCTTCCCACCCCCCTTAGTGGGGGAGTGGAGGGGGGGGGGGCGATTTCCTCCTCGAGCCATAAATTACATGCAAATGCCTTTTGTGCCTCTGCCGCCTATATATATGTGCGGGTGAGCGCGTGTGCCTTTCACCCGCGCGCCCAGGATCCGGAGAGCGGCTCGGTGCCCTCGCTCTGCCAACTGCGAGAGCTCCCGAGCCCCTTTCGCCCGCAGGCGTCCTATTACAGGCGAGCGAGCGCCGGAGCCAGGCGCGACCAGATCAACCCCGCGAAGCAGCTCGCTCTGATCGCCCTTTGCCTTACCGGCCGGCATCTCTCGCTCGGTCCCCCGCCTTGACGCCCACCGACACGGCGGCCGAGGCAACTTTCCGCGAGTTTATTGCAGGACAGAGAGAGAGAGAGAGAGAGAGGCGCGCAGGCTTTTGAGCATCCCTGTGGATCTCATGGCGACCCGGCCAAGGAGGACCTAATTGATTTCAAAGGCGAGGAGGTAAGGCACGGGGGATGACTCCCTTCTCTCCCTCCCTCTCTCCCCAAGAAAGGTGATCCTTTGACGAACAGGTTCCCGTTTCTCAAAGCTTTCTTTTCCTTTGGAGATGTTGCGGGGGGGGGGGGGGGGGTCCGGGATGCGTATTGAAGTTGCGTTTCTTTGCACCGTCTGACCGGATCGAATCTGGGTTTCCATGGTGCCGCTGGGGACGCATGAATGAATAAGTGAATGAATGAATGAATGAATGAATGAATGAATGAATGAATGAATGAATGAATGAATGAATGAATGAATGAAAGCTGTAATCAAAGATGAGCAGGGCTGGAAATGACAACAGCCGAAGACAGGCACCGGGGAAATGGCGTTGTGGGGGTCCGAGCCAGGGTCCCAAAGTTCCCTCTAGTTTTGAAGACCCTCAAGGAATGGAAAGATCTATGAGAACTTGGTCTCGAGACATCCTTGGGTCGTGTAAGAAAGCCATTTATCCTCCCTTAATTCGAGTGGATTCGCGCTTCTTGCTTTTCGGGGGGCTTTGTCTTTCAAGTACAGTTACGTGTGCATCTGGTGTCCAGGGCAAAAGATGAGAAGGGGAAGTTTGGCACAGATCTTTCCGTTTTCTAGGACTGGAAGCTGGAAAATCTCCGAGGGGAGCATGAAAAGCATTCTTTCTATAGTTAAAGGAGTGAGCTCCTTTTTTCCACATTTGGTCACGTTCCTTTGCTTATTCAGCTCCGCTACAACTTTTGTCCTTCTTGACGGACTGAATAGACCATATGTGCTGGTTTGGATCTGGGGAACTGAATAATCATTCTTTTTTCTTTTTTTTTTAAAAGAAAGAATAAGAGTTTCATAGTGTTTGGCTCCATTTCCTAGCTGGATCTGGCTTCTCGATGTGCAGATGCTTCCCAGCGTCTTTCGCGGTGGTCTTTGGGATTTCAGAGATGGAACATTTCTCTCTTTTAAGGAGCATCTTGAGCCTGAACAATACAGTTCACAGTCTCAGGTTGCTTGGAGAAGTCCCCATCACAGAACTCGGGATTGTTTATTTTTTTTTCCTAAGGAAAAATGCTTAGGTGCACAGCCTTAGTGAAGAGCTATTGCATACCACTTAAAAACCACAGGCGCGATCCAGCTAAGAGCTACTGAAAGCCTGCCTAAAACTACACTGAAAGTGAGTTTTAAGGTTCTGGGGTGGGGATAGCCGGTCTTGCATGGTGGTTAGTGTGGTGGACTTGGAGTGGGAAGGCGGTGGTGGAAAGTGCTGTCCAAGTCACAGTTGACTTAAGGCAGGGGTAGTCAAACTGCGGCCCTCCAGATGTCCATGGACTACAATTCCCAGGAGGGCCGCAGGCTCCTGGGAATTGTAGTCCATGGACATCTGGAGGGCCGCAGTTTGACTACCCTGACTTAAGGTTTTGGAAGGGAAGAGACATTCAGAGGGGGTTTGCCATTGCCCTCCTCTGCATAGCAACCCTTGCAATCTTGAGGGTCTCTCATTCAAGTTCTGACCAGGGCCAACTCTGCTTAGCTTCCAAGATCTGATGAGGTCGGGCTAGCCTGGGCTCTCCGGGTTTGGGTGGAGCAGAAAGACCCAGGTTCAAATCCCCACTCAGACATGGACAGGCAAAGATTATTGTTTTCTGCCTGTCCTGCCACACAGGTTATAGTTGTGTTAAATTATGAGGAATTTTATACCACCTTGAGTTCCTTGCAGAAAGGGTGGAATACAGACATGAGGTTCCTGCAAGGAATTTCAACAGGATTTTGCTTGCATGTGCATTTCTGTTTGGGAGAACACTGAACATCCCAAATGCAAACATGGCTGAGAAGGTCAGTGGGAAAGATGTGTAGCCTGATCCTGTGCACATTTTTTACTAGGGAGTAAGACTCATTGAAACGTGAAAATACTTGCCTGTAGGCAAGTTGGGACTTCAGCATTCAGCCTATATATATTTTCCTAGAAAACTGCCCATACCCATGCGGAAATCTAAACAGAACCCATTGGGGGGTGGAGGTGGGGGTGGGAATAATTTAACAGTGCAATCCTAAACAGTGTTACTTTGGTCTAAGCCTGTTGGAATCAATGGGCTTAGACTGGTGTAACTCTGCCAAGGATTGCAGTATAAATGGCAAAGAAGAATGCATCCGTTTATAACTTTCTATACTCCTGTCTGGTTTTCCTACTCTATTTCTCTATCTTGCAAACTAAGCAAATTAATTGATAAAAAGCAGTGTGGAATGAGTGCCTTTCTTCCAAGGAGTTCTGTTTGAGTCCAGCGATAGTTTATTTACGCCATGTACTTGGATCCACTGGAAGTGCTGAAAAGAAAATGACAGGATGCTGAGCTAGTCAATCTTTGCTGGCAGAAGATGTCACCTGGATTTGTTCTGCTGTAGCCAGAGGATCCATGGGAAGTCTGCAATAGTTGCCTTGCAGACAAATTACTATGAAGATGAAGGGGGGGGGGGGTTGCAGAACTAGGAACACTGATTCCTTCCCACCTGCCTGAGGCAAGTGGGAAGAGGCATCGAATCAACAGCACCTCTTCCAATTGGGTTGCCATCTCTGGATTGGGAAATACATGGGGATTTGGGGGGCGGAGCCTGAGGAGGGCAGGGTTTGAGAAGGGGAGGGATTTAAATAGAATAGGATGCCAGAGAATCCACTTTCCAAAACAGCTGTTTCCTCAGGTGAACTGATATTTATTACCCGGAACTCAGTTGTAATAGAGGGAAATCTCCAGCCATGATCTGGAGGATGGCAACCTGAGTGCTACCACTCACACCAAAAGTAAGCTTGGGTCAGGCGGAGGGGTGTCAGAAGTGATTGTCCTGGATGGGGCCAGTTTATATATTTAGCAGAATTAAGCTCTGTATCTTTCATTGCATTAAATGAAACAAGAATCCAGAAGCAGCCCAAAAATTGAATCACAGTCTTTCTGCCATGAGATTTCCTGGGTCACCATGAGATCCACAGGGATGCTCATAAGCCTACGTTCTTCTTCTTCTTCTTCTTCTTCTTCTTCTTCTTCTTCTTCTTCTTCTTCTTCTTCTTCTTCATACCATATGTAATCCAATCAACTAAGCAGTCATTTTCTCCAGGAGAATTGACCTCTGGAGTGAAGAGCTTAGTTGTCATTCTGAGAGATTTCCAGACCCCATTGAAGGCTGGAAACCTGACTAACCAATGCCACTGGAGGGCCTACAAGCAGGGCCACAAAAGCCAATGTCTCCTACCCGAGCAGCTTGTTGCCTCTGAACATAGAGATGCAGGACAAAGGTACACTGCCACCGAATGCACAGTTGCCTTGGCTAGAAGCCATTGATCACCTATATCTCATGAATTTATGAATACATATCAAAGTAATCTAATTTAGTATATTACTAAGTCTGTGGCAGTGAATTCCATAAGTGAATTCTCTAGGAGGTGAAGGTATCTATCTATCTATCTATCTATCTATCTATCTATCTATCTATCTATCTATCTATCTATCTATCTATCCAGCTAAAAACCCATTAAACCCCCCAATTAAAATGGACTATCACAACATCCACAAACCCAACAATCACAGCAGCAAAATGGTGGAACCCTCAATCACCATTCCTACCCTTCTACAATAGGGAGAAGAAAGGAGAGACACATCAGAAATGATAGTTGTTGTTGGCATCAGGGGGACCCCAATTGCTCTTCCTGCACTAACCCTGCCTCAACCATAGACCTGGCAGAAGAGATCCATTTTGCAGGCCCTGCAGAAGATATCTCTTCTATTTCACTGAGTGACTCCAGGTTCTAACATTATTGGAGAGGAAGAAGAAGAAAAAACCTCCCTATCTGCTTTCTCTATACAGTGCATAATTTTATGGGCCTATATCAAATTCCGGATATGGTCAATGAGACATTACTGATCTGGAAATCCAGTAAAAGTTGGCATGTCCAAAATCTTCTAAAACTGAATGGTTCCAGATGCACCTTAATGGAAGGCCAAACAGTTTCCCCAAGAATAGGAACATTTGGTTTTAGGATTCGGACAGATTGAGAAACATTCCACTATTAAAAACTGAGACCTGATTTTACTGTCGTGCTGTTTCCTTTAATCTTTAGCTTCAGCTCTGATGCAGTTTTTTAAAACCCACTATACATCCTCAAAACTATTGTAAAATGCTAATTATCTGGAGATTTTCCAAGGAATCCCTGAGGTTACTGCAATTTGTTTATTTTAAACGCAGATGCCAATTTTCTGCCTACCAAGGAGGTTCTTGGAGAGTCTCCTAACAATTTGATTCTAATTAGAGCTTTCAAACAACCTAAAACATAAAAGACAAGCAACCTGAAAGGGAGGGATAATCTAACCAGCAGAAGAGCAGCATTAAATTGGAGCAGAGAGTCTCAACACAATAAGAATCAAATACTTTTGGCTTGTCAAGGTCTTTCCAGAACCCTTCAGTATTAAAGGCCTTTGTGAACAACTTCTAAAAGATCAAGGGGTAGCCATTTTGATGACCCTTTAAGAGGAATCCTGTGGGGAGGTGCTGTTCCCATAAAGGCCCCATATCTGATACCTACCTGTTTGCTGAGTTAACTACAACTGAGTTCTGATTCCACGCTGATTCCTACAACTAATCCCACAATTGGCCACAAGGGACTGTTCCTGAAGAACTTCTGCATCTGTCCACCCTTCTGTACTTACACACATTTGGTGCTATGATGTCATCTGTTCAGTCATGTCTGACCCTTGGCGATTCTATAGGAAAGTCTTCACCATGCGCCCCTGTCTCTGACTGCTTCTTTTAGTTGGTCCTTCTCATTTTCTTTTGGCTCAGGCCTCTGCGTTCTCCGTGGGTTACATCGGCAGCTAGGTGTCCATAAATGCCCAGGTTACTGGCAGAGAGCTCCTCCCTTCCCCAGTGGCTTGTTCAGTACTTCATGGCCTAGGGAGCCTGCTACTCCATACCATAGATGGCGTACTTTCCATAGAATTTTCTGGTGCTCTGATAACACACAGCAGAACAAGCAATTTTGTCCACATGTGTGATTGCTTTTTTGCAGAAATCTTGATGCAGTGCATCAGCTCAGGATTAATGGAGAGGAGGGGGGTGGGGAGACACAGAGAGCATGAAGAAACCAAAAGCTGGGACCCCTGGCACATGCACAACATCTCTGTCCTAAATTTAGAAGGGAAAAAGGAACCGCAGAAAAATTCCTAGTGTATCAGTATTGCTCTTGAAACAGGACCAGCAAATTAGTAACTCCAACATCCAAGGAGAAACTGGGATAAGGAAAATGGCAGCAATCTCCAGTTGTCCCTTGGCCAGAAAGCTCTGGAAAGTGATGTGCATTGCACTCCGCATGCTAAGGTGCTCTCAGTCTTTCCCTGCTCAGACACGTTCCTCGTCAGTGGCATATGTCTCCCACATGTGGGAAAAGTTAAAAACCAGGCACACGTCCAACAACTCCCGGCCCTACTCCCCTCCCCAAGTGAGATGTAAATAATCAGCCGAATGGGCTGCTGCTCCACCTGACAAGGGGGTGTCTGTCTGGCGAGCAGGATGTGCGGGGAGGACGCAGGAGGAGGACAGCTTAACGGTTGTTTTGCTAGGTTGTAAAAGAAGCCTTGACGTGTTCTGAGGCGTATTGCCTGGGGAAACTCGATCCATGTGCCCGGACCGGCTAACACATACATTTCATTCTGGGGAAACTCAATCTTCCTTTCCTGAGCGACTTTCTCACTTAATTAGAAAATGTCAGGGAGCTCTCTGAACTTCCAGTCAGTGTTAATAGAGGCTCACTGATAGATGGGCATTGATAGATGCGCATATGTTTTTGAAAGGGTGACTGTAGATGACAGACATTTGAAACACATGCCTGTGGACCCATCTCAAAGGCCCAGGACCGGCTGTTTGGTGTCCAAATGGTAGAAAATACTGATTTATTACTGAGTGATGAATGGAATGGCTTTGTGCTCTTCCATAGGCTTGGAGACATGACCACCATGGTGCCTGGTCAGGCTACTTGAGCAGCCACATTGACAGGTGTGTTCAGTGCATCTGTTTGGAAGAGAACTAATCTCTGAATCAGGATGTTGGACTGGAATCCTGATTGTCTAGGGCAGGGGTAGTCAAACTGCAGCCCTCCAGATGTCCATGGACTACAATTCCCAGGAGCCCTTGCCAGCATTTGCTGGCGAATGCTGGCAAGGGCTCTTGGGAATTGTAGTCCATGGACATCTGGTGGGCCGCAGTTTGACTACCCCTGGTCTAGGGCATGAAAGCAAAGGGGGATAATGTCAAATAGTATTTCTCTGTCTGTCATTAAAATCTTTACTGGCAGCTCTGTGGCACATAGATGGTGCACCCAGTTCTCCTTCCTGCTCTTCCTCCAAGTAGAAGGAGGTAGCAAAGGACCAAGAGACATCAGTTGCTCAATTATGAGTGGTCCCAGCATGAACTAGCCCACTAACCATTTGGTGGCCAAATTCCACTGAAATAGAAGCCCTGGTGCTTCTGTTACCACCTCTGATTGGGGAGGTACGGTTGCATCAAAAAGGCATATCTTAGGGATTCTGGCCTTCATCCGGCTCAGACACAAACCTATTTTATTTTAATTCTTGTTATTGATGTTATGTATTTGCAACATCTGTGTCTCACCTTTCTGTTCAATCAAGGCCAAAAAGGAAAAAAAATAAGTAAAAGCATCATTAAACATATCATAAAACTCATTAAAATGGAGCTAAACTATATAAATAAAACAGAGGACAGCAAATTAAAACACAAGGCACAAAGGGTGGTCATTGAGGGAGAGATAAATGAAACAAACAAACAAAAAGCCTTCATCCACTGGCAGAAGAAGATAGGTGAATATCCCTGAGGAGAGAGTTTCATAATTTTGGTGCCACAGCTTTGAAGACCCTGTCTCAAATGGCCATTCAGGTTTTAAACATGTTTATAGTTCATCAACAGTACCTTGAATTGATGCTGGAATCAAACTGGAAGCCAGAGAAGATGGACCAAGACTGGGGTGATATGGTCCCAATGACCAGGCCAGTTAACATTTTCAGGGGACCTAAGATACACATTGAATGTGTACAGGGATGGGGGGAACTGCAGTAATGTGACCCATGAATCCTCTAAGAATGTGCATCCATTCATCTGTGCATAAATATTTGTAAACAGGTTTTGTGCTGTCAAATTTTGCTGGGTACCTGAATCAATATTTCTGCACATATGCATGTGTAGTTTGTATACATTTCAGGGACAGCACACAGTCTAATAAATGGTTGGGGCTGGAACAATGTTTTGGTCCATTCCCCTACCCAGAAATAGAGTGGCCAGGCCCTGGCCACTGGTAAAGGATGGGGAGCAGGGCAAGAGATCCAAAGTTCAGGTTGGGAAACTCATGGATATTTCGGAATGGACCCAATGGGGTACAATGCCACAGAGTCCACCCTCCAAACCATCCTTATTCTCCAGGAGAATTGACCTCTGTGGTCTGGAGATGAGCTGTTATGGGCTCCCCAGGTCCCTGCCCAGTGCCCATGCATTCAAGGCCCAGCCATAGATCTTCTGAACAAGGTTTTATTCTTTCCTTCTTAGTATTAAGGGGATCTTGCATCATCTAATTAAAAAAAAATGGATGATGTGGTCCCACTCGCGAAAGATTAGACCACTGGGAAGAGGCATGATCTGCCATTGCTTGCAAGCTTACTAGGAGAGAAACAGGACCATCTTGGGGAAGGACATGGGTATGCAGAATGAACTCTTTCCCACCATATGAATCTGAATAGTCTGTTACAACCTGAGATCCTATTGGAAAACAAGGCTGTAAGTTTTAATATTTGGAAAGAAAATTCTACCTGCATAGTTGTTGTTGTTGTTGTTTTCTCTGAAGTTCTTTTCTTCTTCCTCCTGTACCGTATTCCCCAACATGATTTTTCAAGAAAAGTAGTTCTAGCAGGATATCTGGTGCATTGCACGATTCTCCCCATCCATTGTTTTGTACCATACCTTTCTTTTGGTATGTTTTGGGCAGCCTATACATTTCTCTTGCAACAACAATCCTGAGAATTAGATGAAGCTGAGAGACAGAATCTGACAGTCCATGGGTCACACTTTGTGCTTCATGGCAAGGGGGGGGGGGAGGTTTAAAACCAGGTCCTTATACAAGGTCATGCATGGAGGTGTGGGGTGGGGATTTAAACCTCCCCCCCCCGAGTTTTCCTAAAGGAAATAATACAAAAAGCTACTAATTGAATCCATGAAAATCTATTAGTGGTAAGAGATAGAAAAATAAGAGAAAAAGTGTGTAAAATTCAGGAAAAGCGAGAAAGATCTGATTTAGAAGTTCCATGAAGGTTCTGGAAAGGGTTGTGCTCCCCCCACACTTAAAAATCGTGTGCACGGTACTATCCTCGCTATCTGGCATGGTAAACATCAAATCATACTCTCTCTGAAGGATTAGTTCATCCAAACTTCACTTTTATTCCTGGCGAAGCATCCCTCCCCCCCCCCCCCCCTTTATCTCAAAGGAGCGGACAGCCGAGGAGCTGAAATCCCATCAACTTTGGTTGCTGGAGAAGGCAAATTCTTGATTTCACAGTATCTGACAGAACTAGGCCATGCGACCATCACGCTAGGGAGGGAGGGAGGGAAGGGAGAGCCTTCTAGGAACGGCTTCTGTGATCTCACGAGCTCTGGAAACAAAGACATTTCTTTCTCCTGTAAATTTTTATATGCTAGTACCAAGGACAGAGGAATTCTGCCTGGAAAAGAAATACTAGCAAGGAAACACATTGATTGATTTTTTTTTTAAAGCAAGTTACATCCCCTTCAGGAATCAGGACCACAGAAGGGAACCATTGAATGACTTTTAAAGTTGCTTTTTGTACTTGTTCAGGAATTCAGAGGAAGCAACCCTCAAAACTGATCTTGCAGAGATGGATTATGCAGATAGCTTGAGGGAAGCTCTCTCGCCAAGGCTCTCAATAGCTGAAACGTAAAAATCCCACTCTGAGTACAGCTGGTGCAAAGTAGAGTGTTTTAGTTCAATGCACAAGTGTGTTAATTGTGCTTTTTGGAGCTGCCGTTAAGTTCAGCAGAAGAATTAAACTAAGTGATCCCATACTGGATTGAAGTTCAAAATGAGTGAAAGAGGAGGGCTTCTTAGCAGGGCATGGGATCTACCTGTGAAGCAGATGGGTGAGGTGGGAGAGGGGTGTGCTAATGCAGGTCTGCAGGTGTGGGTGCCTTTCTAATGCTTTGGAAAGCAATCGGTAACCACCTCTGCTCATCTCTTGTCTTGAAAGCCCCATGAAGTTCCATCATATAGAGCAGGGGTAGTCAACCTGTAGTCCTCCAGATGTTCATGGACTACAATTCCCATGAGCCCCTGCCAGCAAACGCTGGCAGGGGCTCATGGGAATTGTAGTCCATGAACATCTGGAGGACCACAGGTTGACTACCCCTGTTATAGAGTTTTCAAGGCAAGAGGTGTTCAGAGGACGTTTGCCATTGCCTTTCTCTGCATAGCAATCCCAATCTTCCTAGGTGGTCTCCCATCCATGTACTCACCATGGTCAACCCGGAATCAGCTGTGATCTGACAGCACTCTTTACCATTTCTTTCTGACAAACTTTCTCATTTCAGGAAGGGTTTTTGTTTGTTTGTTTGTCTGTGGTTGCCATCCCTGGAGACTTTATGCATAAAAACTGAACTTGCCTTCCTTGTAAGGACCATTTTATCTTGAGTTAAGGCAGCACTCCACATGTTCATATTGTACAGCTGGTTTGGCATTCTAAAAGGACATTATTTCAAGTAAATTTAGCAGTGACCTGTCATTGCTCTTTGTGCGTGCTCAGATCACATTGGAGCAGTCATTTCCTCAGTCTTGGGATTCAGTTCAGCCCTGGCAGAAAGCCAGGCTAGGAAAAACTGGGAGACATACCCTTTCATCCTTTGGAGTAGGTTATCCTCTGACCATTAAAGAAGTTGGCAATTTGTGAAGAGGAATGGGCAGCTGGAGATTCCAGAACCAGATCATGCATAGTTTACCAGGGCTCAGGGATTCCAGCCTCCAGGTGGAGCCTGGGGATCCCCTGGAATGACAGCTCATCTCCAGACTATAGAGATCAGCTTCTTGGGAGAGAGTGGCTGCTTCAGATAGTGGACATTTTGGCATTGTACTTCACTGAGGTCTACGTCCTCCCTAAGCACCATCCCCAAAGCCCCAAGAGCTTCCCAACCTTGGTCTGGAAACCCTACCCCCATCCCCCCCCCCAAGGGCCAGGAGGACCTGGCAACCATCCCAAGGCTTCCTGTTCATTTGTTGAAGTCTTCATCTATACATTATCAGTGTACACTGATTTTTTTTTTTAGAAAAAAAGCAATTTGATGTATCTCTACTGATAATTTCATTAGGATTTTTTCTGTGTCTAATGTTTTAGAGAATGCACACCTGCACTTCTACACGCTGGTAAATACTACACACACAGAGAACCCCTTGATAATACAGCACACACAACATCTTCAAAACTGTTTTCCGCGACTGTTCCTTGTAATTCATCAGTATGCATCTGCTCACTGATAATGAAGAGATGGATTAAAAGCTGTAACAAATTGCTCATGGATCATGCTTGGACAGTCCGAGTTTTGAAAAACTCAGGATACACAGGACACTGGGAGTTTTGTGAGCATCGCACCTAGCACTTTGGGAGTCTAAATCTGTACGTTTCCTTCTTGCACACCCTGTTGTACTGCTATCTGGCCCACTACACCAAACATATAGGCTCTAGATCTCTACAAGTTCAGCTCTGGAAGATGCCACAAGGGAAGCCTTAAAAGCCAAACCAGAATCATGCCTCTGCTGGCACCTAATTTTATGGCAGAGAAAGCTACTGGGATCTCCATTCATGGATCGTAAACCTGAGCCTTCACTGAAGAGTCAGTGAGGTGTAGTGAGGAGAGTTGTGATGCAGATTACAATATTTATTCTGTCATGAAAGTTTGTTGAGGTGACTTTGGGCCATGCCCAGCTAGTAAATGAAATTATTGTGAGGATAATATGGGGGGGGACCCATGTGAGCTGCTCTCCCCTCCTTTAAGAAAGAGCAGAACAAGACAGAGAGGGAGGATTTAAAAAGAGCAATGGGGGACTTCATATTTACCTCAGAAAGTTTTTGAGGGGATAGGATAGAGAATGGGGTATCGGATCATAAGCTTACTGGAGGAAAGATGGGAAAGGGGAGAAATGAAGAAACAAGAAAAGAATTAATGGCTCAAGATCAGTTTATCGGATAATCTATGGTGGCGCGTTTTGAAAGGAAACACTGCCGAAACAGCAGCCTTGTGTTTAAGGCTCGTATTAGTGGCTGGGATGGACTCGGGGGGGGGGGCTGTTTCTGATGGATTCAGGGGGGGAGGCAGAAGAAGAATGACAAGGCCTATAGGTTTAAGCTGAGCCACTAAAGCACTTGGTGCAATTCACTCTGAAGTCACTTGGGGGGGGGGGACGAGCTCCTGGCCAAGTATAACTTGGCAAAAGAATTTTCCTAAAACAAGTTTAGAAAGCTGTAGATTTTTGCCAGCTGGGCATATTCTTGCCTAAAGGAGAGGAAGGAAAAAAGGGTGGTGGGAAATGGAGAGTTCACACAGACCTGAGATATGAGGAGAACTTCTCTGTAACACATTTGGAGTGGAAAGTAGACGGTTTGATGCATGGGCCATTGGTGCTTTTCATTGGCTTGCTGTGTTTTGTCTTGCGGGACCAGGGAGGCACGAACACACATGAAACTGCCTTATATTGAATCAGAACATTGGTCCATGATTGTCTCCTCAGACAGCCAGTGGCTCTCCAGGGTCTTGGGGAGAGGTCTTTCACATCACGTAGTGCCTGATCCTTTTCATTGGAGATCCCAGGGATTGAACCTGGGACTTTCTGCAGGCCAAGCAGAGATTTTGTCCACTGAACCATAGCTGTTCCCCTATTTCTCTTTTGGTAGGGTCAGAGTCCATAGCCTACTTGGGCATGTGCTTCTGTTCTTCCTGTCCACATAACTACAATGATCATACTTCCCTGCTTCCCCACCCCTCACCCCCCACAAAAGACTTAAGCCAAGAAGCTGTTGCCCTTGTCAAAACCACTTATGATAGTAGTCTCAAAGTAGGAACTGAGAATTCTAACAGAATCATCCTTCTGGGATTAACTCAGTGACAACAGCAACAGATCATCACCAATGCTCATATCCTGGCTTGGCCTGTAGCACAGCTAACAGTGCAGGGACCACTTGGCTCTGCTTTCTCCAGACTCCTTCCAAAGTGAAAATGGCTCAGGTGATGATCTGAGCTAGAGAAGGCCTTCTGAATGGTGCTCAGTCTGGATTGCAGACAAGCATCACAAAGGGAGCAAATTCGTATTCCAAACCAGATAAGGGAGAATTCCGGTGACATCATTTGAACTGCTCCAGCTCTCCGCAGGGGTTAAGCCCTTTTATCTTTGGGTCTTGTGGTTTTTTTAAAGAAATCTCAGACAGCAGCATCCTGATCTCCCAGTAGCCCCAATCCTGGACCGTCCAGACCATGACATCACCGCTCAGAGGAGTGCTAGACGTTATAATGAAGTGCAAACAATGCTTGGGATTTTATTAGGAGAAAGTCACCAAGAGGAGGGGCGGGAGGGGGGTGACGATATGAAGAGTGGGTTCAAAAAAAGCTCAGCAGTCTTCCCTGGGACGGCAACATTCAGAGAGAAAATTTCCAACGTGACTGGAAAGAAAAGCCAACAAGGAGCGGGGGGAAGCAAAGCAGTGGCTCTCTTTTTGCTTTCCAGGGAGTCGTTGAGCATGGCCTATTTCCGCAGCACAGTTTCCATTTTTAGAACAGAGCTCTTCCGCCCTTGGCCTGATCACTGTCGCTCACGGTGACCCACTGTTTCCAATCTATCACTTCTGTCTAAATGGGATGGGCCCAAGGTCTTGGTTAGGCAAGCCCTGGAAATTGACCGTAAAATGGAAGGCTCATGTTGTCTGTTGGTGGAAAAGCTACCCAGTGAGAGACATGTCCTACTTGCTTCCATCTTTCAGTGAGATTTCTGCTCACAAATCACACAAATAACTCAGTTTGGCCAATTGATTTGCACCCTGCTGGGCTCTTGGATGCAAAACCGAGAGCAGCCTGCAGACCCCCCTGGCATTGTGCAGTCATTTTCTCCTAGTCAAATTGCCATAGATTTGATAGCAGGCCCTGGATGATGCCTCAGATTCTGAGCCTGCTGTGTATTTTCCAGGTGTTTTGGAGATCTGATTAGTTGTGCTGGCTTGATTCTGCCAAAGTGGACACATTGCTAGATCTGGGACGTTTCTGAATTCCTTCCCATATTCTGGGACTCCTCCCCAGAATATGACATCTGTTGTCCGTGTGATAGATTGGAGCTGCGTTCAGATTTCTTTTAACAGTATATTTAGCTATTTTTTTAGTGAGCATATATGAGGATAATAAAATAGCATAAAGTTGAATTAAATTGTTGTCTGTCCTCTGTTTGGGGGAGCTTTGGGGAGAATTGAACTCGCAAGATGTCATAGTCCTTCAGTATACTTCATTGGTCAGTCCATTCCTGGAGTGCTGTGTGCGGTTCTCAAGACCTCACTTCAAAAGGACTTGGACAAAATTAAGAGGGTACCGAGGAGAGTGACGAGGATGATCCGTGTTCTGGGCACCATAGCCCCTGAGAAAAGGCTGAGGGACTTGGGAATGTTCAGCTTGCAGAAGAGGAGGCTGAGATGGGATGTGATTGCTCTCTTTAAGTATTTGAAAGGTTGTCACTTGGAGGGGGGCAAGGAGCAGTTCCTGTGAGTGACAGAGGATAGGACTCTCACTGATGGGTTTAAACTACATGTAGAACAATACTGGTTAGCTATCAGGGGAAAAATTTTCACAGAGTAGTCCAGCCATGGAATTGGCTGCCTAAGGAGGTGGTGAGCTCCCCCTCACTGGCAGTCTTCAAGAGAATGGCTGGACAGATCCTTACCCGGATGCTTTAGGTTGATCCAGCATGGAGCAGGGTGTTGGACTAGATTGTCTGTATGGCCTCTTCCAACTCTATGGTTCTATGATTCTATGACTATAAACAGAGATGAAAATATCATCCTTCAGATCTGCTAGAGTTTATGGGCTCATGTTTCATGTGCCATTCTACTCTTGTGAACAGAATTTCCAAGAGGGGAAGGATCACACAGCACAACATGAGTGCCTCCTTCTGCTTTAAATGAAGCAAAGTGTGGCTAAATGCATGGTGTAAGGAGACGTAGGATAATAAAAAGCAGGGTGTAAAAAACAGCTCTTCTTCTGCTTTTCTTCCTCCTCCTCCTTCCTTTGCCAAGTATTTTGCCAAGGAGTGGGGGAGAGGTTGTGATGTCATCATGAAAAGTCAGGCTCCTCCCCCTCCCCAGTGTATGTTGATGTTTTTGGAGAAATCTTTGTACCCTAAGGATCCTTCTGACGTCCTTCTCTAAATTTCTCCCTGGGTTTTGATGTTCCCTACTTTTTCCAAAGTGGAATGGTAGAACGGTGAACCTGCCTGCTCCAACCCTACTCCCCAGGCCTCAGCTCAGGAGTGAAGCAATAGAAAACATCTCCATGGTTCCTCTACCCACTTTGTTTCTCTTCCCTTGTTAGTTTTAGAAGAAGAAGAAGAGTTGGTTCTTATATGCCACTTTTCTCTACCCGAAGGAGTCTCAAAGCAGCTTGCAACCCCCTATCCTTTCCTCTCCCCACAACAGACACCCTGTGAAGGAGGTGAGGCTGAGAGAGCTCTGATATTACTGCTCGGTCAGAACAGCTCTATCAGCCCATTCCGCACACATAGGCTAATGCACTTTCAATATGCTTTGGCAGCTGGATTTTCCTGTGTCAAACAGGAAAATCTACTTCTAAAGTGCATTGAAAGTGTATTGTCCTATGTGTGCGGAATGTCTCCAGAAGTGTGACAAGCTGGCCGCATGTAGGATGATCGAGGAATCAAACCCGGCTCACCAGATTAGAAGCAGCTGCTCTTCACCGTTACATCACACAGGCTGTTTACAACAGTTTTAGGCAAACTTTAAAATATTTAAACACTTAGATAATTGAATGGGATTCTGCTCCTTTAAATTCTTTGGGGACATTGGTATATCATGGGGAAATCTTGATGTTACTCTATCTGCTATGACATCCAGTCATTTCTGTGTGTTCTGCCAAGAGCACAGCAATGTGTGTGACTGAAGGTATAACACCACACAAAAAGAACCTTCACACAATTCATGTGCAGAGTTTCATCAAGATGGTGCTTCTCTCTCTTTTTTACAGTGTTTGTGCATGCAGAGAAGCAGATGAACTGTAGGATCTAAGAACCGTAGCAAGTTGCATGATCCTATAGCAGAAATTCTTCTGGTTTGAATTAAAGGGGGAAAGAATACAGCACAGAGGGATTTTTGGGGGGGGGCAGAGTAAAGAAATCTCTGTATCTCTGACAGCGATTTCTGTTTGGGGGGAAAATGAATTACAAGAATTCAGTTCAGCTCTCAAATAAAGTTTTAGCGGAATCTCATAAAGGGAGCTTGACTAAAATGGTTTCTCTAGTAGGAGGCTGTAGAATGATGAACTGTGTTTTTTCCCTCGGCATGTTTGACACCAAGCCAGTTTTGGCCAACATCCCAAGAAGTTACGTGGGGTCTTTGACAGCTGAAGGCTATCAGCCATGACTATGAATCTTTCTACTGGTCTGGGTTATGTCAGATAAACTTTGAATCCTTTATAAACACACAGTTGCTTTGAGCCGAATGTTTAGGTAAGTAGCACCAAGCACTGCATTAAGTAATGGCTATATTTAGCCAGCCAAATTTTCAGAAAAGCCATGTTTCTAAACATAAGCATCAACGGGCTCCTAATAACTCATCGCTGGAAATGAGACAATCAGTTTAGCGCCGTATGAATAAGCTGCTAGCTTCCATAATTTAGAGTCAGTCATTCCGTGCTCATGTCTCAGTGCTTAATCTCATGTAATTCCCGTTAATTAGGTATAATTAGAGCCAGATCCATGATCTCTCTCCATTGGAGATACCCCATTAGCAGGAGATGGCAGATGTGGTAAGTTCTATGTTCCCCAAGGTTGCTTTTCAAGGACAGAAGAGGCTTTCATAAAGCAACCATTCAACTTCTTCTAGGAAAAAGAGCAGCTGATTTTCTGGCCTGTACCACTTAAGGATGATTTTGAATTTCTTTTCCCTGCTGTTCCAACCACAAAACCCCCTTTTCCAATTTTGCTTCTCTCCTGTCTTTCTTTATTATCACACTGTTCCTTTCTTCCTTGGACTGATTTCCATTCCCCTCACACACACAAAATGTACACAACAGGATCTGTGCATGAATAAGCCATAGAATCATAGAATCATAGAGTTGGAAGGGGCCGGGCAGGCCATCTAGTCCAACCGCCTTCTCAATGCAGGATCAGTCTAACACATGCAGGATAAGCATCTGTCCAGCTGTTGCTTGAAGACTGCCAGTGAAGACCATGAAAATATGCTTATATATTAGAGCAGGAGCTACCAATGAGAGGCCCAGGTGTGTTATGACATCAGCCAATATATTTCTGGGCACCCACTTTCTACTTCCCCATGACATCTCTTCCTCACGATATCTTGGTGTAGTGGTTAGGAGTGTGGATTTATAATCTGTCGAGCTGGGTTTGATTCTGTGCTCCCCCACATGCAACCAGCTGGGTGACCTTGGGCTCGCCATGGCACTGATAAAGCTGTTCTGACCAAGCAGTGATATCAAGGCTCTCTCAGCCTCACCTCCCTCACAGGGTGTCTGTTGTGGGGAGTGGAAAAGGAAGGCGAATGTAAGCCACTTTGAGACTCCCTTGGGTAGAGAAAAGTGGCATATATGAACCAATTCTTCTTCTTCTTCTTCTTCTTCTTCTTCTTCTTCTTCTTCTTCTTCTTCTTCTTCTTCTTCTTCTTCTTCTTCTATCTCTTTTCCAAAGCATAGTGGGTTTTTTCATGCAATGTGATTCTTCCACACACTCTTGGTGGACTATGACGAAACCACATGAGGCACTGAGAGATCCAAGAACAGGTCTTCCCAGCCTTGTCTTTCCAGTTCTGCTGATCTGATTCAAAAAGAAAACCAACGGCTCATTTTGGAAGGGCTTCACTTCTTGCCCTCTCTCCTGTTTCCTGCATAGATCATTCCTGATGGACAGTAGCAGTTAGGCCTACCAAGTCAATGGTGATGTCTCTGTCTGTCCCTCTTTCTATTTTTTCAGGTGATTCCTACCAGAATTCATATCCATGGAAGGAAAAATGGATGATCCAAGAGAGAGGGAGAGGGAGAGGGAGAGGGAGAGGGAGAGGGAGAGGGAGAGGGAGAGGGAGAGGGAGAGGGAGAGGGAGAGGGAGAGGGAGAGGGAGAGGGAGAGGGAGAGGGAGAGGGAGAGGGAGAGGGAGAGGGAGAGGGAGAGGGAGAGGGAGAGGGAGAGGGCCTTCCTTCCTCTCTTGGGGCTAAGGAGAGTGTGGGATGGTAATGGAACTATCGAAGTTCCAAGGGTCTGTAAAACGGTGCTTTTCCACTAGGCATATGGCTGAGGCCAAAATAAGCCAAAAAAGTAAAATCCATGTGGGTCTCTATTTTCTCTATTTACCCGCCATTGGCATCTGGAATCTGGAAGCTAGATCTGAAATTGGACTATGACTAACATTAAGAGTCCCTACCGGTCAAAACAAAAATGTTTGGAGCACTTTAGTTTTTAAATTGCTATCTTGATCTCACTGGTTTTAACGGTTTAACTATGCACAGGAATTGGATTTTATATGGTGTTAACTGCTCCATGTCTACTTGCAGAAAGGATCAGTCTTTAAATCAAATAAATAAAATAGTTCCAGTCAGCAAGATTGTATAGGCTGAAATAAGCCAGGGGGTTCCTCTTCCCTTTACATTTTACTCCCTGGTTGGTTTGAAAAGATTATTTCCATTTTGCCCAGGTGAGAAACAGTTTCAGGAAGATCACTTAAGGAGCAAGTGAACAAGCAACAGATTATAGCACAAAATCAGAGCAGGATAACCCCATAACCCCACCCCCCAACAAAATGCCAAAAAATGATTCCTTGAGGAAAAGGCCAAGAGAAATGGGAGCTGACTTAGGTGCAAACTAGACACATGAACCAACACACACACACACACACACACACACACACACACAAAGCTGCCTTATACTGCATTAGATCATTGGTCCATCCACATCAGTATTGTCCACTCAGACCAGCTCTATCCAGGGTCTCAGGCTGAGGTCTTTCAGATGACCTACAATCTAGTCCTTAGAACTGGAGATAGCAGGGATCGAACCTGGGATTTTCTGCATACAAAGCAGAGGCTCTTCTGCTAAGCCACAGTCCCTCCCTGATCTGGAGGTCTATGATTGGAGCTCCCATCTCAATACAAGCAGCAATGGGGATGGTAGATTTGGTGCTGGGGCTGCATTGCTAGAGTTGGGGGGAGAGGTTAACACTTTCTCCCTGCACCCTTGCTCCTGTGTTAAAGCGCCGGCAAGTCACGGCCCTTCTTCCAGAATGTCCACATTGTATGTCCTTTGAGAATAGGTGGAGGACATTTCTTATTTTCCTCATTCCACATCAAGTTCTTTCTTTTCCCCCTTGTGTAGGGATGCTGGGTAGAGTCCCCCTTTGTGATGGTTTCATGCAGTGAATGCCTTTTGAAATCGGATCCAACTTGGCTACCCGTCATTATGCCTTGTAAACAGAGCGTTTCATTTACATTCACCCCCAAGCATTTTCAGCCTTGCCAGAGAGAGTCCCCTCCCACCCACCTCTCTGATGGGAGAAGCAGAAGCGGGTATTAATCCAAGTGGTTTAATAAAACACGCACACAAAGACACGCAGAGTAGGTAGAACGGCCAGGTGGGTGCCCCAGGAATCACACATTTAGATTTCATGTTGCAGGGTCTGCATTGTTGCTTTATAGTCCCACTTTGATGTATCTCCCTGTTGGTTGCAGTAATAGGGACTTCTGTTTTGTCCAATGGCAAATAAAGGACAGAAGGAAATAAAGGAGACTGGAAAGGAATGAGTCAGGATGGCCTCTTGAAGGTGAAGTTCAATGCACATGGCTCAGTTCTAACCTCTCGCCTTTCAGAATCAGAACTGAATGCATTATTTCTCCTTCCTTCAACTTAGAGGGGGAATTGAGACCAAAAACACAGCTGACCTGGATTGGGGATCTGGACCTAGATCTCCGTTTGGGTCCAGCTGTCATCTCTGGGTTGCAAATTAGGCCCCTAGATGATATGAGTTTGCTGCTCTGTGTGTGCATGTATGCAAAGTGTGTTCAAGTTGCAGCCAATTTATGGTGACCCTGTAGGGTTTCAAGGTAAGAGACCCAGAGAAGTGGTTTGCCATTGCCTGTCTCTGTGTAGCAACCCTGGACAACCTTGGTGATGAGATTGCACCAGCCTCAGCCACTGGTAGCAAAATGTTCAGGTTGCCAGGTGCCACCTGGCCACCAGCAGAGGAGGGGGTGTAGAATTGTCAAATCCAAGTTAGGAAGCCCTTGGAGAGTTGAGGATGGAGCTTGGGGAGGACAGGGACCTCAGTGGAATATCATGCTATGGAGTTTACCCTCCAAAGCATCCACTGTTTCCAAGGGGAACTGATCTCTAGTCTGGAGATTAGCTATAATTCCAGGGCATCCCCAGGTCTCACCTGTAGGCTGGCAACCCTACTGGAGAGTTTATAAAAGGACGTGCTAGAGCTAAGGAGAGAGCAGCTCAGCCTTGTTTCAGTTGCCACTCCTGCAGATGATTTCTCTGTGCGCCAACAGCCCTGGAAAACGCATACCATGCCTGCGAAAAGTCTGGTGCAAGGAAACAGGAAATGGCACAACAATAAAGATTTGCAGGTTCAGTTTGCATGGAAGAGCCATGAAGTAAAAAAGGGTTTTTTTTGGGGGGGTGAGGTGCAAAGTGCAGGAAAGGGCCACTGGAGATCAGGGCCCCCCTCCCCAAGCCCTCAAGGAGGAGTTAAGTGCTGGCTCAGCAAGTGTGGTGGCAACTTCTAGGAAAAGACAGAATCTTGTCCTGCTCTCGCTATGTCAGAAGGTACAGCCCAGTCCTCTCAGCCTCTGAGCCTCTCAAACCATTTCAAGATGCTCAGCTTTTTCTCAGCGCCAAAGGATGGCTCAGCGCCCACAGGTTTTTGGCAGCAAGCGCCAGAGCTGGCAGCCTCTCTTGGAGCGCGGTTGAGCCGTCTCAAGCTGTTCTTCATTTTAAAAAATCCACTCCGGCCGCCACCGTTTGTTTGATTAATCTTCCCTAATGAGGTCCCTTGCAGCTCATGATCTGAGGAAGCACAAGCGAGCTGACCTCGCTAGTTACGGGTAACCAGACCGTGTGGAAACGGTCAGCAGTTTGAAGCACAGACGGGAAGAGAAGGGGGTGCAAGCAAGAGCCTGTGCAAGTACTGACTGGGCCGGAGTCTTGTGTGATGTCACTAGATCAGCAAGTGAAATGAGTTCATGATGCGTAACGGATGTGCAAAACAAGCACACAGAAACAAACATCTCATCAACGATGCCAGCAATGAAAATGGACAAGACCCAAACTGTTCAGATTGTTAGAATCGGTGAGATCTTCAGTGTGCATCACTGAGCAGAATATAAGAGGTGTCCTGCAGGGGGCTTTGAAGGAGTTGGATATTTAGCATGGTTAGGAAAGGAACTTCTGGACGATTTTCAAATTATCTCCTCCAGGGTTCTCATTGGCTCAGCAGCAGGCTTGAGAATACAGTTGCTCAGTTTCAGTTTACAAAGATGTGTGGGGATCTTACTTAACAACAGCAACAACAACAACAACTATTATTACTACTACTACTACTACTACTACTACTACTACAATGCTCCCTGTATCTTGCTGGAGAAATTTATCTGAATTTGCTCTGCCAAGCCATTTAACCAAGTGGGGGCAACAACAGAGAAAAGCTGTAGTACAAATGAAGAGTGAGCATAACTCTCAGAAGGAAAGAATCCCCGAGATAACACCATGCCAATCTCAATTGCTACTTGGGCCTTGGTATTCATCGGTGGGTTATTTATGCGCCTGCCGACACGGCAGTGACAAGATGGATTCATTTGACACTTCAAGGTTCTACCCTGAGTTGGAAGGAGAGAGAGCTAGACAGTGAAGGAGGCATATTCAAGCCACTGGAACCATTTCTCACAAAGCTCCCTCCCTCCCCCCAAATGTGGGACATGCAGGGACAATGATTTAGTCCATCAGTTGGGACAACCGGAACCGAGGAGGGCTGATGTCGCACACCCCTGTTCTGTGCCTGAAAAAAGCACTGATGTTTAAGTTGTTTAAGTTGAGGCTGTCCCGATTCATTCAGTTGGCCGCGGGCCAGAGATTCCCAGCTGAAGTCCTGGAATCACGCAATGCATTATACATTAGCTAGATCACAATTTTGGAAGAAAGTTAGCATTCCACCCTCCTTCTCTCCCCTCCAGACTGTATCTCCAGCCATTCCACATACTATTGAGACCACCCAGGGAGTGAGAAGGGATCGGCTGTTATCGGGGCCCCTCCATGTTTCTTGATGCTTCACTCCCGTTCAGATTCAAATTGAGAAACAGCAGACAAAACGTTCTTGCACAGAAATCTCCTCTGGAATTCGTCAATTCAGTTGTTGTTGTTGTTGTTTTTAAATAACCATTGTGGTCCACCATTAGGGTTACTTGCTCTGGGTTGGGAAATGCCTGGTGACTTTGGAGGTGGAGCCAGGAGTGGGTGGGATTTAGGGAGGGGCGGGACCTCAGTGGCGTATAATGCTATGGAGTCCTCCCTCCAAAGCAGCCATTTTCTCCGGGGGAATTGATCTCTATCACCTGAAGATGAATGATAATTCCAGGGGATTCCCAGGTCCCACCTGGAGGCTGGCATCCCTAAATAGGCTTTAAAGAATAGAGGATAGGAGGGGGGGGAAAGACATTGTGACTATGTGAAGTGATACACAATAACTCTTTGCTTCTAGGTGGGTTTTGGAGTTCTCTTGAAATTACAACGGATCTCTAGACCAAGGGTAGTCAACCTGTGGTCCTCCAGATGTTCATGGACTACAATTCCCATTGTAGTCCATGAACATCTGGAGGACCACAGGTTGACTACCCCTGCTCTAGACTACAGAGATTAGTTCCTTGGAAAAAGAGTTGTCAGTGCAGAGTTAGGAAATTCCCTGAGATTTGGGGGTAGAGCCTGAGGAGGCTAGAATTTGAGGACTTCAGCAGGGTCTTATACCATAGAGTTCTCTCTCCAAAACAATCATTTTATCCAGGGGACCTGCTCTCTTGTGTGGAGATCAGGTGTAATTCTGGGAGATCTCTAGACCCTATTTGGAAGTTGACTTACCAGGAAGAAATGTTCACTTTGGAGGCCAGCCTCTATGGCACACCACAGAGTCAAAATCCTTCCCCAGCTCCCTCTTTCATAGGCATCACATCCAAATCTTCAGGAATTTCCATGGCTAGATTGGGCAACCCTGTACAAGTATTATGTTTACACTGGGCTGCCCTTAGTCGTACACATGATACATGCTGGAATTGGTCGGAACACTGTCCTGACTTTAACAAGTTGAATGTGTCGCAGTTAAGGAGATCTAAAATCTGCTGTGCTTTTGATGAATCTGTAAAGGAAGCATGTTTACATAGAACATTATGTACCCTTGTGCTGTTTGCATTCTCACACCAAACCATCTGCTGTCTGTATGCAGTTGTAGCCTTCTTGCACTGACATCTGCATTTGTGCAATATTTAAACTTTTTTTTGTGCCAACCCACATATATTTGTGGGAACAAACCACCCCCATATGGAAGGCCCAGCCATCAACATGCTCACTTTCAGTTGAAGGTCTTTAAGTTGTCTGCAGCTGCAATCCTGAACACTCTTCCTATAGACCAGGGGCAAGGGCTCAGGGTAATTGTGGTCCGTGGATGTCTGGAGAGGCACAGTTTGGCCACCCCTGCTATAGACTCTGATTGTGCTCAGTGAGACTGGACAACCCTGCTATAGACTTTGGGCTCAGTGAGACTGGCTGGCAAGTAAACCTGCTGTCCCTCTCTCACTGTCTTTCTTTTAAGAAAAGGACTTGAAAAATGCTCCAAGAAGCATATGCACAGGAGGATCCTTCCCCAGCCGTCAAGCACTCCTCCCCTCCCTGCCCATTTGGTTCTGATTTCTTTTGCAATAAATATTAAAATACAGTATCATCTGGTGCTGGTGGGGGGAAAATAGCCTCGGGATAGAAGAGGCTGGACTTTTATTGCCTTCCCATTGTGAGAAGTTGCTGGAAAGGCAGGAAAATAAATTGCTACGTTTGATCTCAAAGGGGAGCAACGTGGAGACAAGAGAACCCAAAATGACTCTGCTAATACCTTTTCACCTGGCTGCATTAGGAGAGCATGCCTGAGGAGCGGTCTTTGGGATAAAAGTCTTTGCCATCACCTCCATCCCCAGGTCCTTTTACCTTGTTGTTAAGAGCTTCCTCTTGTCTGTTTGCCAAAAGGCCATTATAAGGGCTACTCTCTAAACAGGGCTCGTCTTTGCAAGGGTGTGGTGCTTTCCTCCAGGATCCAGGAGCGCTGATGGTAGGAAAGCAGACAGTGCTGTCTGGATCCTGGGTCTTTCCCATGAGATGGATGAGATACGCACCTGTCCTTTTGGGGGTGGAGAAGGAAGAGCTGTCAAATCATAGTTGACTCACAACTGTAGAGTTTTGATGGCAGGAGATGTCCAGAGGTTGTATTCCTCCGCACCACAACCCTGGACTTCCTTGGAGGTCTCACATCCAAAGCTTCTGAGATCTAACCTGATTGGACTAGGTTCAACTTCCAAGGTTTTACGCAGACTGGGCCCTGCATATCTGAGGGAATGCCTCTTCAAGTATTTTATTTTAATTTTTAAAAATTAATTTAATTTCCACGCTGCCGCTCCTAGCCAGCTAGCCCACAGTGGCTTGCAACATCCAAAAAGATACAATTCAGTAATCATAAAACAACAATCAACCACCCTCCCACCTTCTTTCCTCTCTGAACCTTCTACCCTTCTGCCAAACATCTAGTGAATGCTGTAAACTGGAATACCGGAGGAGTGGCAGATCTTCTTCTGCCTGGCCTCCACCAAAAGCCTGGTGGAAGAATTCTGTCTTGAAGGTCCTGTGGAATTCAATTAGCTCCATCAGGACCCTTAGCTCTCCCAGGAGCTCATTCCACCATGCAGGGGCTAAGGCTGAAAAATATATATCCTTAAGAACCTCGCGCTTTGCCAATTCCAACTGGTTGGTAGTCCCTGGCCCCAAAGGTGTGTAACCAGCCTCAACCAGAGTCAGGGCCTTTTTAGCCCTGGCTCCAGCCTGGTGGAATGAGCTGGCAGCAGAGATCCAGGCGCTGTCAGAACTGTCTAAGTTCTGAAAGGCCTGTAAAAGTTCTGAAAGGCCTGCCAGGCATAGGGTTGAGGCCAAAATGAGCTGAAAAGTAAAATCGAGAAGGGCTCTGCTTTCCCACCATTGGGATCTGGAAGCTAGATCTGAAATGGGACGATGACTAAAACTAAGAGTCCCTCCAGTCGAAAGGTTTTTGGAGCACTTTCATTTTAAGTTGATATTTCCACTTCATTTGGTTTTAATGGTTTTAACTATGTATATGAATTGGATTTATTATGTTGTTCACTGCCCCAAGCCTGCTTGCAGAGAGGGGCAGTCTACAAACCAGTGAAATAGATAGCCTGGGCTAAACAGGTCATCTAACTCAGCCAGTCGGTCTAGTTCAGTGTTGGCTACTCTCCACGATCTCAAGTACAGAGGAATCCTTCCCACTGCCTGCTACGCTATATCCTTTAACTGGAGATGCCCCGAACTGAATCCTGAATCTTCGGCATGCAAAACCATAACTCTGAGCCTCAAAACTGAGCAGCCATGTTGGTTGTTCATGTGACTGACTATTCAAGAGTGCAGAAGTGAAGCTCTGTCCTACCATGTCTCGTTCTGGCTGAATTAAGGGGCAGGATGGGTGCATAATCAGAAAGGAAAGCTGAGGGAAATTCCAAGAAGGATGCTTGGGTGAAGCAGAAGCAGGGATGATGCAGGATATGGCAATTTGTTGGGTATGGGGACACTTAAAACAAACAAACCCTGTATAGGAAATCTGCATAATGCATGAAATATGAAACAGGTTGTATGTGTGCAATGCACCTCCTTAAAACATATGTGCAAATATATTCTATATAAAATCAGTTGGTATCCTCTCTGTCTTCCCTATGCTCAATACTTGACCTGTCTAGCTATTCTTTTATAGATGTCCACCATGTCTAACTTATCTGTTCTATATATCTGGCCAACCTATCTTCAGCAACACCTTTGATAGCTCTTCAGCTTTGTCTGGAGGGTAAACAAGATAGAACATCTCTGAGAAGCTGACTTGTCTTTGACAACACAATGGGGATTTTCAGATGGGGATTTTCAGATTCTGCTACGCCTTGGGTAAATTCGAAGCACAAGAGAGATTTGCTCCCTCCTCATAACTACATCTGAGCAGATGTACAACATACCATTTTTTGGGACAGAAGTTGAAAAAGAACAGCTGTTTTTGTTCATTTTAAGGCTGTGCTTAAGGAAAGGCCTTTGTCTAGTTCAGGGATTCCCCGTGAGAGCTCCCCAGGGTTTCCCCGGCTTTCCCCCTATATCCTGCCTTAATGGACTCAGCCACAAATGATTCCCGACATTGCCATGAAAGCAGAGAACTGGCAGCCAACATTAACCTGGGGGTGGTGTTCTCACATGGTTACCATTTATGGGGAAGGGGTGGAGTCAGGTCACCTACTCCTGCCTCAAACTGCCTCTAGTCTCTCCCACCCACTCACACACACACACTTCTCCTGCATGGCAGGGAGGCGTGGTCAGATGACATCACTTCTGCTCTGCTTCTGGGGCTCCTCAAAGTCTGAAAAATATTTCAGGGGCTCCTCCATGGTCAAAAGGTTGAAAAAGGCTGGTGTAGTTGGTGAAAGATTAGGCTTTGAGAACCAGCGATCTTCCCAAAATCCCACCTTAGACACATTTGCACCTGTAGTGTTATAAAACCTTCCTCTATTCCCTCTTGAAGGAGCTGTGCATGCCATTAGCTTGCCTGTTTGACAGGGCTGTCCCAACAAGCTCAAGTAACTGTGGGGCCATCAGAATTAATCCACTATAGCTTAGATCTTCATGGTTCATAATGCAAAGGTTCCTAATGTGAGCAAGGAGTAACAAAACAGGCTTTCTCAGCTAGGGTTTTGTGAAACCATGTTGTTTCTTAATGGCCGTGGAAGGGCTTCCCAAATGGGTGGGAGTTATTTTTTTATACATTTGTTAAACATTTATTGGGTAATATGACTATATAGAGTTGTCAACCCACACCCCAAAATGGCCAATGGTGGGCCTGGAGAGGATGTGACGGGGAGGGGCACCAGATAAGCATGTATGCAGCTATGCTGTCCAACCATATTCTGCATGATTGTGCCATTCCTAGGATTTCTTGAAGCCTGGAGAATGTTTAAGGAGTTTCTCAATGGTACAAAAGTTCAGGGAGGCTGAATTAGAATATCGTCAGACAAAAAAAACACCCTCCTTTTAATACAGTGGTTCTCAACCTTCCTAATGCCACAACCCTTTAATACAGTTCCTCATGTTGTAGTGACCCCCAACCATATAATTATGCAAATGTTCTTTCGCAGAAATCAAACCAAAACTGACCAATGGCATGGGGATCCATTATTCATGATAAATTGGGTTTTTTTCCCTGGGTTTCTCAGTTCCGTTCTGCCTCTTTTCCCACCATGCCGATCACACTCTTTTCCGCTGCTCCAGACAGACGAATGCTCTATCTCAATCTACCCCACAAGGCTGTTGTGTGGATGGTGCCCATCTGGCCAAGCTGCTTGCCCTGCCGTGACCCCTGTGAAAGGGCCGTTCTACCTCCAAAGGGGTCCCAGCCCCCCAGGTTGAGAACCGCTGTTTTAATTGGTTGTTTTCTTCACTTGCCAAAGCAAATAGCTGTATCGTAGCTGTTGTTCCCAACTCATGTTTGGAAAATTCCTTGGGGGAGGGGGGTCCAGGGAAGGTGGGGTGAGGAAGGACCTCAGCAGGCTACATGCATAGAGCTTGCCTTCCAGGGGCCCCACTTTCTCCAGGGGTGCTGATCTCTGTAGCATGGATATCAGTTGCGATTCTGGTGCTGCCTTAAAGTTGACAAGCCAGGGGGCTCACTTGGGCATAAAGATGCTTCAGAGAACTAGATTACCTAATCTGGTTTCAGTGTATTGCCTTAATATTTACTTCCAGGTTCTGTATGCACCATATGGTGGCCAACCGCCTGGAGAAAACAACTGTCCTTTCCCTTTAACAGAGCTTTGATGAGATGTATGTTGTTTACCTCTGTGCCATGAACTGAATGAAAAGTTGGCAGGATCCAACCCTATGTTTACTCACGTCTTATTATAAAACTGCAAACTGATCACGTTCTGATTGCACCTTCTGATTGCACCGCTGCCCTCTTCCTGGAGGTCACAATATTAGTTTCACAGAGAAGTAACTCAGTCTGTTTCATTTTAACTCTTGCAGGGACATCAAGGTAGTCGGGAAGCCGAACGAAGGAACCCTGTTTTATCCAAGCTGGGTCTTTTCATTTTCCCTTGAAAGGAACCACATTGAATCTGCAAGAACATCCTCAAGGAACTGAACCTCAACATGGGCCTTGCCACATGGGTGTTGGCCTCGGTTGTCCTCTCTTTGTTCCATCAACAAAGCAGTGGTGGTCTCATCAAGAGAATTATTCGACAGAAGAGAGAGGCAGGGATCAACGTCACTTTGCCTGAGGACAACCAGCCTGTGGTCTTTAACCATGTCTACAACATTAAAGTCCCCATTGGGTCTCTTTGTTCGGTGGACTTGGAGGCAGCCAGTGGGGACTCAGACCTCAAACCCCACATCGAGCCTAGCCAACATTATCAGGAGCACACCCTGAACGAGGAGAACCAGATTGTCTTCACGCACAAAATCAACATCCCACGGCGAGCCTGTGGTTGTGCTGCAGGCCCTGATATCAAGGATCTCTTAAGCAGGCTTGAAGAACTGGAGGGGCTGGTCTCCTCGTTACGAGTTCAATGTGCCAGTGGCATCGGCTGCTGCCCCAGTGGACAGTCTGTTGAAGGTAAGGTGACCTTGAGAAAGTCATAGGGTTGATAAGTCAGCCCTGGGCACTGGTGGGGAGATGTCAGGGTAGGGTTGCCAGATCTAGGTTGAGAAACCCCTGGAGATTTGGAGATGGAGACTGTGGAGAACAGAGACCTCAGTGGGGTCCAGTGCCATAGATTGATATCCATAGTCTGGAGATCAGATGTAATTCTGGGGCATCCCCAGATGAAGCTTTCCATGTAGAAGTCACAGGTCCCACCTGGCAACTGGCGAGGGATGGAGTGGTGGGGCCTTACCTGGAGAAAGAGAAAGGCCCAGGCCTCATTGCCAGCATTGCCCAGGAAGTGACATCATCACACCAGTGACATTCAGACTCTATGATAAAAGTAGCTTCTTCCATACACTTTTGGCCCAAATACCAGAGCGTCACTTGGACATCGCTGGTGTGATGATTTCACTTCCTGCGCAGTGCCAGCAATGAGACCTGGGCCTTTCTCTTTCTCCAGGTAAGTCTCTCTGCCAGCCAGCTGATGGACTGCTGGGGGGTAGCACCTAGTGATAGGAGACCTCTGCTGCCACCAGGGGATCTGGCAATGCTATTTCTATGGCATGCAGGTAAATAATATCCCTTGGTATATCCTATCTCATTAAACATTTTTCTGAAACAGGACATTTTTCTCCAGGCCTCTTGGCTCCTCTGGTCTCAGCCTAACCACTGTTGGGGGAATCTTGTGAGCATAAAACAGAGGAAGGGAGAATTAAAGTCAATCACACTGAGATCATTGGATGAAAGGCAGGTGAAAAAAAATGTGATAGGCACATAACTACTGCAGATAGACATTGGGGCATGATGTGGCAAAACTAATGTGCAGACAAAGAGGCATTTTGTTTATCCTGTTTAATAATATATACCCCAGAGTCCGAAATCTTGTTCATAGGGGCATGATGAATGCTAAAGGCATAAAACATTAAACATTTTAAAAATCAATGCAGCATATCCTGCCCTTCTCAATCTTATGAAGTTCCAGGGTGACTGCTCTTTTTCTAAGTTGAAAATTGAGCCTGGCCCTGTTGCCAGCTCCAGGTTGGAAAATTTCTGGAGATTTGGGAGTAGATCCTACTGAAACTGGAGTTTGTGTTGGGACTTCAATGAGGTGAAATGTCATTAGGGATACAAGTCCACAGGTGCGATGTGGGAATCTCCTGGAATTATACGTCATCTTGAGACTAAAGAGTTCAGTTTCCCTGAAGAAAAGGGCTGCTTTGAGGGGGGGGGGGGAGACTCCATAGCATTATACTCTATTGAGGTCCCATCCCACCCCAAATCACACCCATTACTGGCCCAAAGTCTCCAGGTATTTCCCAAACCAAAGCTGGCAACCCTAAATGCCATACAGTCTGTCCTGCAACACAGTCATTTTTTCCAGGGGAACTAACCTGGAGATGGCAACCATAGGATCTGGTGAATAGACCTCTTCAAAGCCATATGATGGAGACGTTCTCAGACATAATATGATATAATTCCTGGTGGTTCAGATGAGCTGCCTACTCAATATGATTTCATCAGCCCCGAAGTATCTCGAGGTCTGGGCTGTTAGAAACCTTGCAGCCTGAACACTATGCCACAATTGCTGTGTTTGTTCTTCAGCCAATATGTAAACAGTGAAGCAGAACTCCTTGGTATGATGATAGGTGTACTACATTTTTAACCTATGGACTCCTGGCCTTTCTATCTACCAGGAACAGTCCCTCATTTTTTGTTCCTGGGAAATCAGGTCTCTCAATTTTGGCCTTTGGAGGCATTCTTTATTAGAGTATGTAGTGATCATCTGGCTGTTCTTCAGGACTGATCTTGGTTCCTGGGATGGTAAGAAGTTACATTTCTTCTCAGAGTGAAGGTGGTTGCACCTTGATTCCAGTGTGCCTGCATGAAAAAGCCTGGGCATGAACACTAAAGGCACCAGGGGTCAACATTGAGATGTGTAGAGTTGCCCTTGGCTGGCATCTCTTGGGAGATGTGCGGGGCAAAGCTAGGAATAATACGGTGCTGCAATGCCATGATGTCACTCCCTGGTTCATAACTAGAAATTACATTACATGTCACTGCAGTGCTCTAACAATCTGCTAAATCTCCGTGGGAGATTGCTAGAACATCACAGGGATGCATGATGTCACTTCCGGTTACATGACTGGAAGTGACATCACAGAATTGCCATGATGGCATCCCCCCTTAGCTTTCCCCCACTCTAGTAAACCTAGAGGGATGCTTTTCATTGTTGATATTATGGAGTAATGATGTCCTTCTTGCATATCTTGAACCTACCTCCTTAGCTTTTACAGCAGATGACTGCAAAGTAGAACAATACAACATATGCAGGACAGATTACTGTGTATTCAGCAATATATAGGGCACGGGAACTCTGCTTGGTATGAGAATAGGGATGTTAGCCAGCATGACTCTGTATGAATGGTCTGCTTTTGTGACTTTTAATAGCATTTGGACACTCTGCAGGCATTAGCAGTTAGGAGCATTTGAAAAGCTCATTACTTCAAGCCCACCTTCTGTTAAAGGCATAGATACAGAACACGGCTGGTTTGACTTTGGGTCAGCTGGTGCCTCTAATACAGGTCTGCAAAAGAGCACTGACCGAGATTCTTCGAATGTGTGCAACTGCACCTTGGGACGGCGTATAGTTCATGCATTTCGAATCTTCACATGGCCATGAAGCTCAGGCTATTCACGCCAACCATATAAATGTTCTTTTGCGCTTTCTTATTGCTGATCTTGCTTTGAGGATAACATGTCTCCTCGTTTTCCTGGCCTAGGTTCTATCGAAGCCACACCCTACTGCAGCGGAAGGGGGAATTACAGCAATGACATATGCGGTTGCATTTGTGAGCCTGGCTGGAAAGGACCCAACTGCTCTGAACCGGAATGCCCCCAAAATTGCAACAACAGGGGGCGGTGCGTTAATGGCAAGTGTATCTGTGATGAAGGCTTCACGGGGACAGATTGTGGGCAGCTGGCATGTCCTGGGGACTGTAACGACCAAGGCAAATGTGTGGATGGCCAGTGCGTGTGCTTCGAGGGTTTTGCTGGTGAGGACTGCAGTCTCGAAGTGTGCTTGGTGCCGTGCAGCGAACATGGGAAGTGTGTCAACGGGCAGTGCATCTGCAAGGAAGGCTTCAGTGGGGCAGACTGCAGCCAGCCACTGTGCCCAAACAACTGCAATAACCGGGGCCGCTGCGTGGACGAGGAATGTGTGTGTGACGAAGGATACACCGGCGAAGACTGCAGCGAGCTCATCTGCCCCAATGACTGTTACGACCGGGGCCGTTGTGTCAACGGCACTTGCTACTGCGACCTAGGCTTCACCGGGGAGGATTGCGGGGAACTAGCTTGTCCCAACAACTGCCACAACCAGGGCCACTGTGACAACGGGGTGTGCGTCTGCTACGAAGGGTTCACAGGGGACGACTGTGGTGAGCGGAGGTGTCCCAAAGACTGCAATGAACGTGGCCGTTGCATTAACGGGCAGTGCGTATGCAACGAGGGTTTCTTGGGCGTCGACTGCGGGGAGGTGAGGTGCCCCAACGACTGCAACAACCGTGGACGCTGTGTAGACGGGCAGTGTGTTTGCGAAGAAAGGTTCATGGGAGAGGACTGCAGTGAGCTGAGGTGCCCCAATGACTGTAGCCACAGGGGGCGTTGTGTCAACGGGCAGTGCGAGTGCGATGAGGGATTCATGGGAGAGGACTGTCGAGATCTCAAGTGCCCCAACGACTGTCACCAACGCGGGTTGTGCCTTAACGGCCTGTGCCTCTGTGACGAGGGGTACACCGGGGAAGATTGTGCTGAACGGCGGTGCCCCAATGACTGCAACAACTCCGGACGCTGTGTCGACGGTCTGTGCGTATGCGACGAGGCCTTCACTGGTGTGGACTGCGGTGAGCTCAGGTGCCCTAATGACTGCAACAATCATGGCCGCTGCATCAACGGGCAGTGCGTGTGTGATGAGGGGTACACGGGCGAGGACTGTGCAGAACGGAAGTGCCCTAATGACTGCCATAACCGTGGGCGCTGTGTCAACGGGGTGTGCGTCTGCAACAAAGGCTTTGTCGGCGACGATTGCGGGGAATATGCCTGTGTGAACGACTGCAATGGCCGAGGCCGCTGTTTCGATGGGCAGTGCGTGTGTGACGAGGGCTTCACCGGGGTGGACTGCAGTCAACAGCGGTGCCCCAAGGACTGCAACAACCGGGGACAATGCATCAATGGACAATGTGTCTGCAACGAGGGATTCCGGGGGATTGACTGCAGTGAAAGGTCCTGCCCAAACAATTGCAACGATCTTGGCCGCTGCGTAAATGGGCAGTGCATCTGTGATGAAGGCTATGTAGGGGACGACTGCTCAGATGGTAAGTTCTGCTTGGGATTCTCCTAGGATGGTTATTGTTCTTGGGAATTTGCACGGAATGATTTTGTACCTTCTTTCAGCCTCCCAGTTTATTATCACCATCTCTTTCAGCTGTCATACTTCCAATGTTTGACGAACTGGAAGAATCTCTCCTGAGCTAAAACTCAGATGCCAACCAAATATCTTAAGCTGTTGTTCTCAGCTCTGCAGCTAAAGTTTTTTTTATTGTCATCTGGCTGGATAAATATATGACTCTGAACTGAGCTATGGAGTTAGCACAGCCTTTCTCAACATTTTTACCATTGAGAAGTGCCTGAAACATTATTCAGGCTTCAAGAAACCCCAGAAGTAATGTGATCTTGTGGAATATGTTTTGGAAGCATAGCTGTGTCCATGCTCACCTGGGGCCATTCCCCTTCCAGGCCCATTATTGGTCATTTTTTTTGGGGGGGGGGGGTTCATATGACCTGATAAATGTTTAACAAATTTTAAAAATTAATTAACTCCCACCTATTTGGAAAACCTATCCATGGCCATCAAGAAACCCCAGAGTTTCACAAAACCCAAGGAGAGAAAGCATAGGTTAGCAAAATCAGACTCTTTCTCTCTGTTGGACTACAGTGGGGAGTCCATGATACATCCTTCTGTATGCAAAATATAACCCTTAGATATAGAAACTTGCCACTTATTGTATAATGGTGCCAGTCTGAGTCCTATATATTCATTTACCTGGAATATTTTATGAACATGGGCAAGCCAGATATGTCACCAATAGATGGCATGGTCAGGCACCTGTCCAGGTGAAAGTCTCCTAGTGGTATTCTGGAGGTGGTAGAAGTATGCAACAGTAGCGAAGGAAACTGAGCAAGAAGACTATGTTCTACTGCCTTACCTAGATGTTCATGCTCTTGGGTAGTTTCCCTTTTGGTGAAGCAACCATGAATTGGAGAGATTAATGAAGTTATGGAATAGGGGGAAGTCAAGGGAGACTAAGGTTGCCAGCTCTGAGTTGGGAAATACCTGGAAACTTTAGGGATGGAGCTGGGAGTGGACAGGATTTGAAACAGGGAGGGACCTCAAACAGATTATAATGCTATGAAGTCCACCCTCCAAAGCTGTCACTTTCTCCAGGGGAATGAATCTCTTTAGGCTGGAGATGAGCTGTTAAACTGGGGGATCCCCAAGTCCTACCTGGGGAATGGCACTCTAAGGAAAACTCAAAACGGAGAAGGGAGGACAAGGAGGCGATGAAACTGTATGGCAGGGGAGGCCAAATTGTGGCTCTCCAGATACTGGCAGGGGCTCATGGGAATTGTCCATGGACATCTGGTGAGCCACAGTTTGACCACCCCTGCTATATGGGGAAGCTTTCAAACCCAGAATTCCCTGTTTACAGTCTGAAATGGTACTGTCCAGGAAGGAATCTATCACTTGATATTACTCTGCCTGCAGATCAGCCTTTAGAAAGGCACTTCATCAGCCGGTTTTCAAAGCACGTGTCCTTCTTTCTCAGACGTTTGACAGTGACTTTGCCTTCCCCCCCCCCCTAAACCCTCTTGGCAGTATCGCCTCCGAAAGAGCTGATGGTGACGGACGTGACAGACAAAACTGTCAACCTGGAATGGAAGAATGAAAACGTCGTCACGGAATACCTCATCACCTACATCCCGACCGGCACCGGTGGCTTGGAACTGCAGTTCCGAGTACCTGGGAACCACACAGCGGCCACCATTCGGGAACTGGAACCCGGCGTCGAATATTTTATCCGTGTCTTTGCCATCCTAAAGAACAAGAAAAGTATCCCCATTAGTGCCCGGGTGGCCACATGTGAGTATATAACATTTTATAGCACCTACAATCAGAACTTCAGAAAACGAATCCCTCACTTTAGAAGGCCCTGTTCCCTTAACAACTAGGACCAGTCTCTTCTAAATTTTGGCCTGTCTTATAATGGGGCTCTCCATGCAATTAATTAGCCCTCTCTGCTAGCCTTCCCCTTTTCTAGGCCAAAATAACACCCCAAGCTTACTGCTGTTACGGGTAGGTGTTGGTAGCAAGGGCTTAGTAGAGATAGGAGAGGCCTCGCCAAGACTCTCTTTAATCAGAAATGATTCAGAAGCATTATCCCCAAATTTGGTGCAGTTAACTATATGGTGTTGTCATGAGGGCAGATCAGGGGAAAATATATATAACACTCCCTGTCCTCCCTCTGGTCTTGTGTTGTGCTGCCAGCGGAAAACAAAATGGTGCCAAACAGCAGCAGCAAACTGGAAAACTGGCAAATATTTCAGTCTACTTAACAACCGCACCCTGAATAATCACCGAAACCGCGACTGGAAAGCTCTTCGCAGATACACTGGCAAAACTGAGGGGGACAATTTCACCTCAATTCTAGGGCACACATGAGATGATATAGATGGATATTGTTTCCCTCAGGTCAGGTTTCTTGTTGGTCTGCTTGTGGTTTTGGGGTATTTTTTTTTTATGGCTTGCAAGTAGCCTTCCTGATGCCCCCCCCCCTTTCTTTCCTCTTTTCTTCTGTGTGGTTTGAATGTGGAGTATATACATGTCTTTTGCTACAGCATCACAGGAATGCCCGGAATGGAAACATGATTATTTTAGGTCTGTCTAGATGCCTGTGCCTCATCTTCTTGCCTTTCGTTTCCCAGATCTGCCTGCCCCGGATGGCTTAAAATTCAAGTCAGTTAAAGAGACTTCTGTGGAGGTGGAGTGGGACCCCCTGGACATCCCATTCAGTGGTTGGGAAATCGTTTTTAACAGTTTGGTAAGGAAGGAATTCAAATTTGCATGTCTTCCCTTTGACTCCAAGAATCCCGATTCCCCTCCCTCCCCCGTGTTTTATCAAATCCCAACTGTTTGACCCTTGAATTTCAGAAAGAGGAAGACAACGGAGGAATAAGGAGCAGCCTGGAGAGGCCGCGGACATCGTATTTGCAGCCAGGCCTTGCCCCCGGACACCAATATAATGTATCCCTTTATGTTGTGAAGAATCAGACCAGAGGACCTGGCCTTTCTAGGGTGGTAACCACAAGTAAGTGGCCATCTGGCTACGTTAATAGAGAACCAAGAAAAACAGAGAGCCAGTGTTTATAGGAGCTGTAAATAAAACCCCTATGTGATGAGAAACATATGGGCAACTTTAGCAGCTATCAGTTCTGATGGTCACAAAGCCTCCTTGGCAGTCTTCTTGCAGTGCCACTGCCCACTCACAGATCCTTGGCTGGCATCCAGCTTCATCTAGCAGCAGCAGGGAGGGCTAGCAGGGCACACACACACACACACAGAAAGAAAGAGAGAGAGAGAGAGAGAGAGAGAGAGAGAGAGAGAGAGAGAGAGAGAGAGAGAGATTTCCTCACTCCTCTTGGCTGCAGTAAGAAGACAGCCACAGGTAGAAGCTGAGCAGTTATCCATGGATGGAGACTCAGTAGCTACTGCAGTCTACTGGAGTCTTCATAGCATTTGGAAACTCTGTTTAGTGTCACTATGACCGTTTACGCACTGGGAACTTCACTGCCCCAGCTCCCGTGCAGGAGCACAAATCGGGGGCGGATGAGGTGCACCGGGCCAAATGCTCCCCCATGTGGGTTCAGGAAGAGGTGGGGCAACCTGCCACGACTAAAACTCCAGCCTGCAACCCGGTATGAAACCTCCAGTGCGTAAACGATCTATGAGATTTCCTGCCTTGAGCTGGACGGGCCAAGCTAGCCAAATCTGTTCAGGTCGCAGAAGCTAAGCAAGATCAGCTCTGGGAGATGGCACTTTACACGTGAGAGTTCCTATTTCCATTATTGTCCCTGGGGAACAAAGGTTACATGGCTGCTAGTCAATGTTTTTTTCTTCAGCAAAAGTGGTCATTGCAACATGGAGTTGACTGTAATCATTTCTTTTGTGAGGGATGGTTTAAACAAGAGAGGAAAGCCAGGGCTTCCTGGATGCCACTGGCCTAATCTCATCTCCCCCTCCTTAAGGAGCTTGGTACAGTCTGCATGGTGGTCCCCTCCTCTTTCAGCCTCACAACAGCCCTGTGAGGAAGGTTAAGACTGAAGAGCGGTAAGGGCCCAAGGGCTTCCTGCTGGCTGAGCAAGGACTTGAATCTGAGGCATTCCCATTTGATGGCCAAAACAGATGCAATGCTGGGAGATGACTTTTTAATACTTTGGAACTCAAAATTGAACTTTTACATGGCTCAAGATCCTTGGAAGAATTCCAAGGAGAGTGGACACTTGCTTTTTGGTTTGAAATGGAAAGGGGTCATTTTTCTGTGTTTTGTTTTGTTGCACCTACATGGTAGTCCTTGGAGACAAGCCTTTTTGTGCTGGCAGCAAACTTGTTTGTCTCCCACTTCTTTGCTCTGGATAGCAAGTCAGATCCCTCAGTGAAACTTGGGGGGAATGGCACTAACCTTGGTGCCTGCTAACCTTGGAGTAAGCCCATTGGATACAGTGGGACCTCAGAGTAAGAATGCACAGATCACACTGAAATAGATAGGAGAAAAATTGCTCCAAAGCCTTAGCACCAAGATTTACTTTGATTTATTTTATTTATTTTTGAACTCCTTAGGAAAGAGTGGAGTTATATTCCCATGGAAACCTGTGAGGAGTTTGCTTATCTCTACTTGGGAGCTTTATGTTTACAGCTTCCAAATAATTCTTAAAAAAAAAAAAAAGCAGGTGCATGGAAACTTGGTTGGAATGAAACCTCAGGAAGAAGAGGGCTTAACTCTACTCCTTCCTGCCATTTTCCTGAGACAAAATGTCCTCAGCTTGGTGTAGTGGTTAAGAGCGCTGTACTGTAATCTGGCATGTCAGGCTTGATTCCCCACTCCTCCACATGTAGCCAGCTGGGTGTCCTTGGGCCAGTCATGGTGAGCTGTTCTCACAGAAGTTCTGTCAGAGCTCTCTCAGCCTCATCTACCTCACAGGGTGCCTCTTGTGAGGAGAGAAAGGGAAGGCGATCATTAGCCGCTTTGAGACTCCTTCGGGTTGTGAAAAGTGGGCTTCTTCACAAAGTTCTATTTTAAGTGTATCGTTCTTTCTTTCTTCCCCCAGAACTTGATGCCCCCAGCCAAATTGAGGCGAGGGATGTTACAGACACCACAGCGCTAATCACCTGGTTCAGGCCCTTTGCGCAAATCGATGGCATCGAGCTCACTTTCGGGCCCAAGGAGGTCCCTGGGGACCGAACATCCATCGACCTCTCAGAGGACGAAAGCCAATACTCCATTGGCAATCTGAAACCGCACACTGAATACGAGGTGACGCTCGTGTCTCGACGAGGGGATATGGAGAGCGACCCCGTGACAGAGAGCTTCACCACAGGTAAAATGACTACTTTCTGGCTTTTGGGGGGTGGGGGTGGGGACACAGGAAACGGCCTTCCGCGGCATCAGGCCATTGGTCCAGCTAGTTTAGTGTGAGGGCTGGCAGAGGCTCCCCAAGTGCTCAGGCGGGGGGAAAGTCAACTCCTGAAATCCTACAACTGAAGATACCAGGACTGGAATCTGGGACCTTTGGCAAATAAATCCCAATCCACCCTGAGCCTCCCAGGCAGGGTGGTTTATAAATGTACAAATAAACAAATAAATAAAGCTTTAATTACACCACTAAGTCTTCCCCCCTCTATTTCCCCATCAACTTTTCTGCCAAGGTACCCTCTATACCAGGGGTAGTCAACCTGTGGTCCTCCAAATGTCCATGGACTACAATTCCAGCGTTTGCTGGCAGGGGCTCATGGGAATTGTAGTCCATGGACATCTGGAGGACCACAGGTTGACTACCCCTGCTCTATACACCCGCCATAGCAATTCAGTATATTCCAGAGGACACTGAGGCATGCTTTTTAATGCCTGCATGCATGTTAAGTGTGGTCAAATCACTTTGTGTATGTTTTAAGTGCAGTCAAATCACTTCCAATTTATGGCAGCCCTGTGAATGAATGTCCTCCAAAATGTCCTATTGTTAGCAGCCTTTCTCGGGTCTTGCAAGCTGAGGGCCATGGCTTCCTTGATTGAGTCAGTCTTCCTCTTTTCCTGCTGACTTCAGCTTTCCCTGTATTGTGATCTTTTTCAGCGACTCTTGTCATAACTGCCCGATAGCCTCAATCTGGTCATTTTATCTTCTAGGGAGAGTTCAGGCTCAATTTGATCTCAAACCCACTTCTTTGCCCTTTTGGCCATCTGGTGTCCATAGAATCCTCCTCCAACACCACATTTCAAATGCCCATAAGAGGGTCATCAAAGCTCAGTAGCAAAGTGCATGCTTGGCATGCAGAATGTCCTGGGATCAGCCCCTGCATCTCCAGCTGAAGGATCGCAAGGAGAAGGGGTGGGAAAGGCCTTTCTCTGGAAAGCTTCTGCCAGCAGTTGGATTACTAGCATCCCTATAGTATAGAGCCAAAGGCCAGGGTATATTCTTAACATTTTGAGATTGAATAGAGGTATTGACGTACCAATTTTCGCACAAGTGAGAGGAACAACCACTGAGGAATATTCCCTTTGAAAACAGGAGATATCTGGAACCCGTTCTGGTTGGATGCTACAATAAACCTACAGAATAAGAAGAGACTTTTTTACTTTTCTTTATCCTGTATTAGCTTTGTTAATGTTGTTAGTAGCCTTGGGACAGGTTTTTTTCTCTTTTTGTGTAGACACTACAAACCGTCCCTTTTGTCTGTATTTGCCAGCCAGATTAGACAAAAGGGAACCTTTCGTAGGCCTTTAGATCCTGGTTCTCGGGAAAATACATAATCTTCTCCATCTCCCCAGATCTGGATGCCCCCAAAAATCTGAAGCGCCTCTCTCAGACGGACAACACCATCACCCTGGAGTGGAAGAACAGTCAAGCAACCCCTGAAATTTACCGGATCAAGTATGCACCCATTTCTGGTGGAGATCACGCTGAAGTCACAGTGCCCAGAAGCAACCAAGCCACAACCAAAACCACCCTGACTGGTAAGACTTCTGAAAGTTCTGGGAAGTTCATGCTAAAGTTGCATATGGCTTGATCTAAGTAGGAATCACAGTCAGACTGCCTTAGTTCTTTCTAGGGAGGCATATTCAACAAGAAATGTACTGTTCCTAGTAAGGACAGACAAGGTGAGATCCCTGCCTGAAATTCCATGCGCACTGAAGGTATTGTTGGTGTTTTTTTCTTTTTATTTAGGCTTGCGGCCTGGAACAGAATATGGCATTGGCGTGACAGCCGTGAAGCAGGACCGAGAGAGCGCTCCCGCCACAGTTAATGCTGCGACTGGTAGGGGAAGAAACAAACAAACCCTTCTCTTCCTTAGAACAAGGGAAAGATTAACTGCAAACACTGGCATGAGCTTAGCAGGAACTACTGCAAACAGTGTCTCAAAAATGTAAGGTCATGGTCACCATGCCAAGAAGAAAGGATTGAGCATGTCATCAGGGGCATAGAGGAATCTGTCTGGGGTTAGCCAAGATAATTTTTACACAGCTTCCCCCTTCAGGGTGCTAAACTGGCAGTCTTCAAGGAAAGGTTGGATACACACTTTTCTTGGATGCTTTAGGATGCTTAGGGCTGATCCTGCGTTGAGCAGGGGGTTGGACTAGATGGCCTGTATGGCCCCTTCCAACTCTATGATTCTTCTATGATTCTATGATTCTAAACCATTTTGACCTTCTCTGTTTTTTCTTGGGCATTGTGTGTAGATCTGGATAGTCCCAAGGACTTGGAGGTCAGCGATCCTACTGAAACCACTCTCCTCTTACGCTGGAAAAGACCCCTGGCCAAGTTTGATCGCTATCGCCTTACTTACGTCACCCCCACAGGGAGGAAGAACGAAATAGAGATTCCAGCAGATAGCACATCTCACAACTTAAGGTCGCTAGATGCTGGAATCGAGTATACCATCAGTCTCGTGGCAGAGAAAGGAAGACACAAGAGCAAACCTTCCACTGTGACAGGTTCCACTGGTATGTGCAGTGATTTGACTTGAATTGTGTTATCTTGTTCCTCCCGTAAACACTCACCCATTTTTCCCCCCTAGGAGATGATGCTTTCATATGGAGACCATTGGTCCATTAAGCCAATTGCAAAGAGGTAGCTGAGCCAGTATGTCCAGTCCAGTGGCCTCTTAAAGGTCAACAATGCCTTTCACAAGTCACTACTCACTTCTTCAGATAGCTCAATCTTTAAAGTTGGACACATGGTAGGAGAAGGAGCTACCAGCAGCAAGGAGAGGGAGAGGGTTAGCAGATACCTTGTAGATCAGGCTTTCTTAGCCAGGGTGCTTTTCTTAGTGGCCCTAGAAGGGTTTGCTGAATAGGTGGGAGTTCATTAATTTAACTATATTTTAAAAATTTGTTAAGCATTTATCAGTCATATGACGGTATATGGTCATGTTGACCAGCCCCCCCTCTCCAAAAATAGCAGATGGGCCTGGAGGGGGAGAGAACGGAAGGAGCCCTGAGTGGCCATGTACACAGCGATGCTTCCCAACCATATTCTGCCCAAATGTGCCACTTTTGGGGTTTCTTGAAGCCTGAAGAATGTTTCAGGGGTTTCTCAATGGTGAAAAAGTTGGGAAAAGGCTGTTGTAGATGATAAAGGGGATGAGGAGCCCCAGCACTGGGAAACCCACATGAAGGTATTCTTGAGGTCCTCCAAAATTCAAACCCAGCCCTGGTTTGAGATCTTACCAGAAATACTGAAGAAGGGAGAGAGGAAACTGGATCATTCTCAGCTTTACAACAAAGAATTCGAAATACTATCAAATATACTGTGGGGCAAGTTTCATGAGCCAGCTTTTGTTCCATGTGATGCAAGTGATGAACTCTAGCTAGGTGATGGGCACAGTTGGCTGAAAATTCAATTGGAGATGCCTGTTGAGAAAAGAAGTAGCCATAGCTCAGTGACAGAACACCAGTAGCATATGCAGAAGCTTCCAGATTCAGTTCCTGGCATCTCTGCTTAAATTAATTCAAGTAGTTTCTTCACGTGGAGAGCCACTTCCCATCAGAGTAAACAACACTGAGCTAAATTGACCAAAGATCTAATTCTATATAAGGTGGATTCATATAATATGCATCTTTTCTTTGCCTTTATATTTCTGTTGGGAATGGGATTTTCTTTCATCTTGGATGCTAAAATACCAGAGTTGAACCAGAAGGTGTCCCTGTGCCTTATGAATTTCATTATCAGTTTTTCTCCCCATGCTTTCTTTCAGCACACCTACACCCCAAGTCAACAGAATTTATACAGTCAAATTTAGCAAGCAAATATGAATGAGAAGTTGCTTGAATATTCCACCCCATTCGTCTCAGCCTGTCCTTTCATATGTTTCTAACTAATGACTCATTTTGACTTCTCCCTACAGTACCAATGCAACCATGTAGGTCTATCATGGAGCAAACAAAGGCGTAACTTTGTTCCCTCTCTCTCTCTCTCTCTCTCTCTCTCTCTCTCTCTCTCTCTCTCTCTCTCTCTCTCTCTCTCTCTCTCTCTCTCTCTCTCTCTCTCTCTCTCTCTCTCTCTCTCACCCTCTGCCTCTGGTCAGCCTGTACTGCAGCCTTGCAAGTTGATATAGAACAAGGACATTTTTTGCTTTCACCGCCTACATTGACCATAATGGTGTTGTTCCAAAGGGTCACGGTAGACATAACAGGACAGCCACGTTTGTTCATATTTATGCCATATTCCTTTGTAAGGGAGGCCATTATCTTGGGAGTAAATGCAGTGTAGTGGTATTCACCCATCACATAGAGATGGATTTGGTGCCGGGTCCTATACTATGCCCATGTAACGGTCACATGTGACTTGTAGCTTCCCTTCCTGCATGTCCCCAGCTGTGGTATGTATGGAAATGAGGAGAAGGGGTATGCCCCTTCTTCAGACATGCAACAATTGTGTTCTGAATGAGGCAGTGTGAACACTTAAATTGAGGAGAAACCACATCTCACATGGGACTGTTACACAGGACACAAGATGGGAACTCTGGTCCCAACCCATGTTGTCTGAATCATCATGAGACCTCTTGCCCTACCCTCAGCTTGATCTGTCAATGGGAAGGGGACAGTGCTGATTATCTTCCTTGATAGCAGTTCGAATCGTTGATTTCTGCCAATTAAGTTGAAATTAAAAGCAGAAGGAAAGGCCTTTTCTGGTCAGCTGGTAACTTCACTTTTGACTCAGAAATGCAAGAGTGGAAAAATTATCCTTTCCTCTTGGCAGGATGTAACCCATGACTTACCATATGTACAGCAGAGCAACATATGACCACCACAGCAAGTTAACTGGTTAGGAAATGTTCTGTGCTCAGTCTGGGAAGGTCACTGACCACCCATTCCCTGGGTGATCCAACCCATCCCAGGTGAAAAGCTTACTTCCTGTTGATGTTCCTGGGCTCCCAATAAAGGAGCCCATGACTGAGGAATGGAAGTTCAGAGACACATCTTAGTCACATGCTTTAGGATGCTTTTGGCTGATCCTGCGTTGAGCAGGGGGTTGGACTAGATGGCCTGTATGGCCCCTTCCAACTCTATGATTCTATGATTCTATGATTCACTTCCACTGCAAGGCCTCATGTCCAGTCCCAACAGTTTATGACACTGTGCAGGAAGCCACAAGATCAAAGATCCCTTATGTACCAATTTACAAGACTTACGTTACTGTACAGCTTACCGTCTGTATGTTAGAGAAACCCCCTTTGCTTCATGTTGTCCCATTTCATTACTGAAAGAGGAGATTTTTGATGGGAAGGGGAAGTAGCACACAGAATTGATAGGTACCATCTGGGTGGGTTTCCTCCCCCCTCTTTTCATCCCAGCATTTTCATTTCACTTCCCAAACCCAGAGACCAAAAAAATGCAGATATTACACAATGTGCCTATGTTCAGGCATAGAGAACCCACAAGAAAGGGAAGGAACTTTGTCTGGAAAGTCCCAGGAAGCCAATACATTTGATACAACCTGAATCCTCAAGGCAAATGGCTCCTCTTAATTAAACCATGTAATGTGTCGAGATCCAAAGGCTATACGCTATAAATCCAAGGAGGCCGTCCACATGAAAGAAATGCTCAGGCATGACAGGAAGTCTGGGTGTTGAGGGAGAGAGTGAACATAGGAGCCATGAGAACTGTACATGAGTTTGGAAGGATTGCAGAAAGCTACCATCTTTCCTAGTTTTATCTACCCTCCTTCTAAAAGTATAAAGCTGGCTAGGAAAAAAATGCAAAGGGAGAGTTAAACAAAAACCATCCTCAAAACTCCTGCTGTGTATTCTTAGCAGCTGAGTGTTTTTGGCATCAAAGCCTGTATCCCCCATGGCTTCTCTTTTCGTTGTTTCTTACTCAGTGCCTGCCTGTTCAGAGTAATTTTTTTTTCAAGGTCTCCCCTTAGAATTGTCAAAAAAATGGGACTCTTGTAATCAAATCTGGTGAGCTGCTGTTCTATCTGGAGGTGTCCCTTCCTGTTGCCTGAGATGACTTGGGGATCTGGTCTTTCCCTTGTGACCCCTCTGGGGTTTCCCTCAGAAAGGAGAGAACTTTGTATCCTGAGCCAAATCATACAAGCTTTATGGTGTCAGCCTCTGGCTTTCCATGACGTCAGGTTCCTTCCAGTCCTTGAGGGAGGCCCACGGCCTGAACTCCAGTCAGCAAAGAGACAATGAGTGACCCAAGCAGGACCTGAACTGGTGTCTTTGATTCAGAGAACTCTTCCCCCCACAGGGATCACAAAGGCAGCCAAAACATGAGGCATTGGAAAACCATCTTTCAAAGGAAAAAAAAAGGTCGGGATTCATAAGAATAATTGACGCTTCCCAGTCCTGATTCAGAGGAGGTTAGGGATGTACATTGTTGGGAGCCCATTTTTGTTGCTTTTTGTTGCTTCCATTTGTGAGCCCATTGTTGTGAGCCCATTTTTGTTCCATTTTGTTGCTTCCATTTTGTTGCTTCCTCACTGGCAGTCTTCAAGCAAAGGTTGGATACACACTTTTCTTGGATGCTTCAGGATGCTTTGGGCTGATCCTGCGTTGAGCAGGGGGTTGGACTAGATGGCCTGTATGGCCCCTTCCAACTCTATGATTCTGTGATTCTGTGATTCTCAATTCACTCATTTCTTTTATTTTCATAATTTGCCCAGGCAAAAACAATCATTCTAGCACTTGAATTGGAACAGGATAAGTTTGGGGGAAAGAAAGAAAAACGGTGCAATGTTAAAGACTTGTGGGTATGGATGGGAGAAGCAATAAATAAATACATTGAAACAGGTTGGCAAAATCCCCTAGCAATCCTACTTGTCCCTCTGAAATGGATGTCTTTTTACTAAACCGATCCCACAGGTGTCAGGGAGACTTATTTAAGCACGATGAAATAGACCAGGGGTAGTCAAACTGTGGTCCTCCAGATGTCTATGGACTACAATTCCCACGAGCCCCTGCCAGCGAATGCTGGCAGGGGCTTGTGGAAATTGTAGTCCATGGACATCTGGAGGGCCGTAGTTTGACTACCCCTGAAATAGACCATAAAAAGTTTACACCATTTTCAAATTGGGAATAGACCCCCTGCGAAGCTAGACCTGAGTATAAAATTGCACACAAATTCCTGTTTTGCGAGTGACCAAAGATACAATGTGTCTACGATTAGTGCTATCAGCTCCAGGATGGGAAATACCTGGTGATTTTAGGAGTGGCGCCTGAGGGGGAAAGAGGGATCTTGGCAGAGTATCATGACACCGAATCCATTCCCCAAACAGCCATTTATTTCAGGGAACTGAATCTCTGAAGTCTAGAGAGCCGTTGTTATTCTGGGCCAGGCTTTCTCTGGAGTTTCTTGATGGCCCTGGAAGGGTTTCCCGAATGGGTGGGAGTTAATTAATTGTGTATATATTTTCAAAATTGGTTGGACATTTATGGTCATATCAACCTGCCCCCCCCCAAATGGCCAATGAGGGGTCTGGAGGGGGTGGGTTGGGGAAGAGCCCCAGGTGGGTGTGGCCACAGCTCAGCTTCCCAACCATGTTCTTCACAATCATGCCACTTCTGGGATTTCTCAAAGCCTGAAGAATGTTTCAAGAGTTTCTCAATTGTAAAAAAAATTGAGAAAGGCTGTTCAGGGCAATTGCGAGGCTACAACTGTAGGGTTGCCAGTTCTGAGTTGGGAAATATCTGGAGACTTTGGGGTGGAGCTGGGAGTTGATGGGATTTGTGGTGGGGAAGGACCTCTGTGGACTATAGTTCTTTGGGGTTCACCCTCCAAAGCAGCCATCTTCTCCAGGGGAATTGATTTCTTTAGTCTGGAGATGAGCTATTATTCCAGGGGATCCCCAGGTCCCCACCTGGGAACTGGCATCCCTACCTGGAAGTTGGCAGCAAGTATTTATCTCCTCATTTTCCGTTCCCTTATCCTAACATTACTTTCTGAAAAGGAGATAGCAGCCAACCATTGTATCTCTGTGTGTGTGGAGGACCGTTTATGCACTGGAGGTTTCATGCTGGGCTGCAGGCTGGAGTTTTAGTTGTGGCAGGTTGCCCCACATGGGGGAGCATTTGGCCTGGTGCACCTCATCCACCCCCTATCTGTGCTCCTGATAGGTGGGTAGGGCAGTGAAGTTCCCAGTGCATAAACGGTCGAGGAGGTATCTTTCACAGGCTATGATTAGGACCTGGTTTTCCTGAAAGGCACTCTTCCCATGGGGTTGATGGGAACCGTAGTCTTTCAGGTTGCCCAATCTGTATCAGAACCCTAAGAAAACTTTCATTTTTTTCAGGCTCAGCATACAGTCACGTTGGGCAAGTGCCGTTGTAGAAAAAGCAAAGCCATGATTAACACATCTTAGTTAAAGTGGGCCTTTGCTTCTCAACAATATAACCCCCACACACACCTGTTTAGAGGAAAGAGAGGTTAATGCTGCCAAGAAAGCCAAGTTTTCCTCCAGCCCCAGCATGACCCCCCCCCCATACCTCATTAAAAATAGCAGCTAGGAGATGCCATGGAATTCTCTGGGGCATTCCAAGTCTCTCGATTTGGACAACATATAGTATATAGGGAGCCAGCATAATCTGAGAGGGGTTTACTTAGACTAGAATATAATAAATATAGGAATTTCTCTATCGGAAGGAATGTTTATGGCTTTTATCTGTTATTCAGCCAAGTAACTTTTAACTTTAGCTTATGTTATTAATCTACCTGCTGGGTCTGGCCATCAGCCTCTCCTCTAGATCTGGGCTTTCATATTTATCGTATTTGCAACTTTGCTCTTTAAAAAGCTAGGGGAAGCTCACCTATGACTCCAGATTCCCCAACAAGCCCTTGAACCTTTCTCTGTCCTATTTCCCTCCATTTTCCTGAATCTTAATTAGAAGGAGGGAGTGGAGCTCTCTCAAAGCCTCTGCCTAGCTCCCTTTTATCTTTTCAGTAATTCAGTCTTTCTTAACTGTTTTTACCATTGAGAAACTGCTGAAACATTCTTCAAGCTTCAAGAAGCCTCAGAGGTGATGCAGTCATGAAGAATGTTTGGAAAGTATAGCTGTGTACATGCCTACCTTGGGCCCCTCCCTTTCCCACCCACCCCAAGTCCATCATTGGCCATACTGTGAGGGGTGGTTGGGTTGACATGACCATATATGGTCAAATCACCCAATAAACATTCAACAAATTTTAAACATTCAGAAAATCCTTCCAGGGCCTTAAAAAAACCCCTGATTGAGAAAGCCTTCAGTAACTAATATTATAACAGCCATGGTCCATGTCTAAGAAACCTTGAAAAATGCAGTTTTCCAAAATGCTTGGTTCCCCACAGGTTCCATGTGGCTGGGACTCTGCTATTTCAGCCTTAGTTAAGTGAAGGAGAGAAAGAGGAAGGGAATACTGTAGGCACATAAGTTTAAGAGGCTGCCAGGAAATGTCTTGGATTGAGATTCGTGCTATGGGACAATTTGTAGGCTGTAATGTTGGCTGCAGAATGGAGGCAAGCATTATGAGCCATCCAAATCCATGTTTTGAACTTCAGTGATACCTAAGGCTTCCAACCCTCAGGTGGGGAGTGAAGAACCCCTAGAATTACAGCTGCTTGCAGACACAGAGATCAGTTTCCCTGGAGAAAATGGCAGCTTTGGAGAGTAGATTCCATGGCATTGTAACCCACCGAAGTCCCTCCCTTCCCCAAATTCCTCTTCCCAGGATCAACCCCCACAATCAACAGGAATTTCCCAAACCACAGCTGGCAACCCTAGTGGTATCTGAACTATGAGCATTTTGACCTTTCCACATGCCCAGCAGTAATGCTGATATTCTTACTGACCTTTTCTTCTTTTCTATAGTATTAGTTAAGCAGTTCTTCCAGAGTGAATTTCCACAACTTTGTTGGCACCTGAGGGATGGTTGGATGGATCCATTCCATGCATGCTAAATGGATCCATTCAATGCATTCACCCAACTTGCAGGTCAGTCTATAGATGCAACATCATCCCCTTGCTTCTAGCATGGGGAACACTTCTGTGAAGATATTTGGTTATGACCCTCAAAGGAAAATGGTGACATTTTTCTTCCTTTTTTTTAAAGGCCTCTTTACTGTATATTTGCATCCTTTGCTGCACAGGGAAGATGTATTAATGATTAACAGATATCCGTAGGGACTAATTAAGCATGGACATTTGGCTTGAGGTTATCATGCATGCTTGGGATGCCACCATTCTGCCATGTTGGCAAGAACCTTGGTGCCATCTCCTGCCACAATGTCAACCTGTGTATGGACTCACTGTTGTTAACCACGGGTATTCAGAGATATACTTCTGCTGAACAAGAACCTGGCTACTAACCACTGGTGAACCTTTCCTGCATGACTAGCGTTGCTAGATCCAGGTTGGGAAATACCTGGAGGTTTTGGGGGTGGAGTCTGGGGAGTGGAAGGACTTTAATGGAGTATAATGCCATAGAGTCCACCTTCCAAAATGGCCACTTTCTAGGTGAACTGATCTTTGTTGCCTAGAGATCAGGTATAATCTCAGCAGATCTCCACCCACCAGAGTTTGGCAACCCTATGCATGAATTTGCCTGGGGGTGGGGACATTGTAGCCATTTGCAGAAGAGAATTCTGTAAGCTAATTATGGATTTATTTCCTTGAGTCCACTGCCCATCCATCCCATTGGGTGCCCCTGAATGCTAGCATTAGGAGGCCACAGAGTGGTGCTGGCAATTGGATTGGCCAGCAGTCTTATTCTTTGAAGACGGAAACTATCACCCACTATAACACTCTCCATTACAGGGAGAGATCTGAATAGGATGGTTTCAGGAAACCAGTTATTACTGATCTGCTCATCTACTCAAACCTTGAAAAGCTTTTAAGGTTCTCGGGAACATAATTAGTTGTTTATTGTCTTTCTACTCTACCTTTCTTTCTTCATGAAACTCAAAGGCACTTTTATGTTGGATTTCCTGAGAATCTGGGCACTGACCCATGCTAGACCTCCTTAGCACCAGTCAGGTTCCTATACCATGAATCTCGGTGAATGTTCCCTAGGATCACTTGGAAACATTTCCAACCATTTCTGGTTTTGCTGGTGTGCCTTATTCCAGTCTTCCTTTCAAACTGAGCTGTGTTATTCCTCAGATCTTTCACATGACACTTGACCTACCTGAAACCATTACGACTGGAATGAGCCTTTTGGAATTGTGATGGTGCATGGATCTCTACACATCTGCATGCTCCAAAGACTTGGCATTGATCCTCTTTTTGCCACGGTGCATGGAGAGACAATGGGACTGCTATTTAGAACATGCATGCAAATAGCAGCTTCACCACACCCAGGAAAACCCTGATTACTTATACCACTTGCATGGAAGCAAGGTCTTCTAGATGGGGACTGGGAAGTACGAGAGATTATTTCAGATTTCTCATCCTTGCTGTTTCAATCCCCAAATACCTGTTTCAATTGAGTTTCTCTTTCATGCAAGTAATACCCACAAGTCTTTTGTTTTCGCACCATTTCCTGTTTCCTTGCATTTTTTACCCCTGGAGTAAGAATCATTCGTTTCCCAGAAGCAGTAAAGCATCATTATGCATTATGCATGGGGTTTATGAATGTAGTATACTCATAAATAGCAGAGTTGTACATGTAAATCCTGTACACTGTGCATACTCAAAACAAATCCAAAACCAACAGCAAAAAGCAAAGAACTGCAACGGCTGACAAAAATGTAGGCAGATATTTTAAAAAATGAAAACAGGGATCATTTGTTTATCATTAAACTGAGTAGGTAGCCCAGTTCAGCCTGACTCATCAAATCTTGGAAACTAAATGGGGCCAGCCCTGGTTAGCCCTTGGATGAGAGAACACTGAAGAAGTCCAGACAACTGCAAACCTCCTCTGTCCATCTCTTGCCTTGAAAACCACATGGCAGGTATGGCCAAACTATGACTCTCCAAATGTCCATAGAATGGAAGAAGTTGGTTCTTAAATGCCAGTTTTCTCTACCCCAAGGAGTCTCAAAATGGCTCACAGTCACCTTCCCTTTCCTCTCCCCACAACAGACACCCTGAGAGGTAGGTGAGGCTGAGAGAGCCCCGATATTACTGCTCGGCCAGAACAGCTTTATCAGTACTGTGGCGAGCCCAAGGTCACACAACTGGCTGCATGTGGACGAGGAGCGGGAATCAAACCTGGCTCGCCAGATTAGAAGTCTGCACTCCTAACCACTACACCAAGCTGGCTCTCTACAATCCCCCTGAGCCCCTGCCAATCCATAGATATCTGGAGAGCCAGTTTGGCCACCCCTGCCCTGTAGGATAACCATACAGCTACAAATTGACAGCACTTTTCCACACATGACTGGGAAAGCCAGATGGGGTAAGGTAGGGGAAGAAGGTGGGGAGAATATGTCCAAGTGGCTGAGGATGGATTCAGCACTCCCTCTAGGGCAGGGGTAGTCAAACTGCGGCCCTCCAGATGTCCATGGATTACAATTCCCAGGAGCCCCTGCCAGCAAACGCTGGCAGGGGCTCCTAGGAATTGTAGTCCATGGACATCTGGAGGGCTGCAGTTTGACTACCCCTGCTCTAGGGTTACCAACCTACAAGAGGCCTCTAAGATTCTCCCAGAATTAACAGGGCTCAGTTCCCCAGAGCAAATGGCAATTTTGGAGGGCAGACTGTATGGAATCACAGCCTCAGTGCACAACTTCCCTTCCCCAAATTTTACCCTCCCTGGGCACCTTCTCTAAATCTCAAGGCCTATCCCAAGCCAGAATTGGCAACCCTAATTCCCTCCTATCTGCCAAATTTCCCATCCAATAGGTTCATATCCTTTTTTTAAACTGAATTATATCAAACAGGGTTTTCCCTCTGTGTTATTTTACAGAAAAGAAAAGGGCAAACCCATCAAAACAGAAAGTATAAGAAATGTTCAAAGCAAATCTGGAACTGGGCATTTTGTACTGGCATATTTACTTCTACTGGCCTACTTTGAATTGGCTCTTCTGCTGTTCCTGTCTTTGGGAGACAAAACAAGATGAGGGGCTGCTGATAGCTGAATTCCTGTAATAGCATCATAAGAGACATTGCATTTTTAATGGACATCCTAAAGCGGTGGCAACGATCCTTCCAAGATCTTGGGAAGCGTAATTGGATGCTTGTAAAGCAATTTCGGGGGAGGTTCTTCTCTACATTTCTTTCTAGGTCCTGCAGCTTACCACTCAGCCTACGTTTGGCATTAGTTACATCAGCTTTCTCAGCAGCATTGCCAGACTTTGGAAACCTTAGACCAGGGCTCTGCCTGTGTGTAAGTGAAAAGGAGCTGGGTTCATAAATAAGCAATGGACCATGAGTGAGGCTCATTAACATGAAAGCCCTGCCCAGACAGTTCCTTGTTTCTCCTCCAGCCGGTGCTCTGATTTAACCAATTGGCTCTCTGTCCTTATCCAGAGGAGGAACCTGAGCTGGGGAATTTGTCAGTCTCAGACGTCCACTGGGATGGATTCCGGGTCAGCTGGACCACAGCAGAAGGGGCCTATGAGAACTTTATCATACAGGTTCAGGAGTCGAACCACTCCAGAGTCATGCAAAATCACACAGTGCTGGGAAGTTTACGGTCTGTGGACATCTCTGGCCTCCAGCCAAACGTTTTGTATATTGTTACTCTCTATGGTGTCACTCAGGGCTACAGGACAAAACCCATCAAGGTTCAATCCACTACAGGTACCCTTTTATATTCATTCGTCCAGTTCAAAACCCTTCTTCCTTTGTGTTTTTCTTTTGTTCTTCCTCCCTTCTTTCCTTTACAGAAAAGAGAGGCATCCACCACATTTTCTCCTCTTTCCTAATGATCATCAAACAATATCACTTGAACAGCTTATTTCATGGAAATCTGTCTTATATTTTAAAACTATGTTCCGGAAAGTCTCTCAGGGAAACCATTTAATGTGTTATTTCCCCTCCCCTTCTTATGAAGTCTTTTCTTTATTAGATCTTGTTCAGTGTTTAGTTTTTAAAATGAAAGTAACTGAGATTTGACATGGTGGAAGTCACATTTGGAGCCCAGAATCCATAATTCTTGAAACTTTGGGGTAGTTGGACTTGGGCAAAAGGCACTCTACCCATGCTCAGAAGCATTCCCTCTCTGAGTACTGTTCTGCATGTCCTCAAGTAAGGCATTGGCTGGCGTTGACTCTCTGATATCCTCAGCCCTAATAAAATCTCAGTTCCTGGTCTGCAAAGGAGAGCCCTTTGGTTTTCATCATTACATTTCTCGTTTCCTAAATTCCCCGTGATTGTTTGTTTTTTGACAACCTGCTGAATCTCTAATGCATCGCAAACACTTTCTGTTTAATGAGACCTCAAGATTCATTCTAGCTCCAAAGCACGGATCTAGGCATTAATCTCTTCTCTGCACGTGGACATCTCTTCTGAAAAACCTGCTGTAACATGTCATGCCCATTTCCAATGAAAACCCCTTACTTGAGAGACAGTTGCCCCTTGGTGGGGTAGGGAGGATTTCATCTCTGGCAAAAACTTGATAACCTCTGCTTTGCACTCTCTCTTTCTCCATTTGCTTGTTTCAACTCGCTGTTGCAAAACTGCATCCAGTTTTGACTACTGCACGGAGTGGCCTTCTCCCCATGCCTGCTTTATCCTGAGTCTGGCTGGTACATTCATTAACTTGAAGTCGTCTGGAGATGGCTTAGTGGATCCTCCTCCCAGCTGTAGCCTGAATTAGTGCAACTTAATCTACCACTTTGATATTGTACCATTTCCTTCTCGATGTGTGCACCAACCAGCACGTCAACAAGGAAAACTCTCATTCTGATGGACTGCCTAAGGAGATAGAGAGCTTCCTCTCACTGGCAATCTTCAAGCAGCCGCTGGACAGATACTTGTCCTGGATGCTTTAGGCTGATCCTGCGTAGAGCACGGGGGTTGGACTAGATGGCCTGTATGGCCCCTTCCAACTCTATAATTCTATAATTTCAGTCTCTGGGATCTCCAAAGGCTCTAAAGCATGCCACGTGTCTACTGGTCTGAATCAAGTCGGCTTGGTATATCCATCTATGGTATTGAAAACAGAGTCGAGGCGTACGTTTTCATGAGATGCAGGCTACTTCATCATGAAAACATATGCCTTTAGTCTTTGAGGTGCCACGTCTCTTTGTTATGTTTGCTGCAGCAGTCTAATTCCACTACCCCTCTGGAATTTCTCAAAGAACAATGAGGCCTTCATAAACTTGGAAGCTAGTTCAGGCCAAATCACCAATCTGAGAGGAGATCATATATCTAAAAAATCTCCAGCAGAAGCCGATCAAAGCTCTCCTGTGAAAACCTGCAGCAGAAGGAGATTTTGTCTTGCTAGGCTGATTCATTTCCCTCTGCTTTCATGCATGGTGGCCATATGGATGATATTTTCATTGGGTGCCATGGTTGTCATCTGGCTGGTCTTTCTTCTCCATATCTGCTTGAGCCAGACTCTCCATTCCATCCTCTTGCTTGGCAAACCAGGGACGTGAGGATCAAGAGAAAAGCAACAGGCATTGAACTCTCTCTCGCTCTCTCTTAAAAATAAAATTTTATTTTCCCTCCTTAGCAACAAAACCGGAAGTCAGCGATCTAACTGTTTCTGGCCTTACCTCCGAGAGCTTCAACCTTTCCTGGACAGCTGCCGAAGGAGCCTTTGAGAAGTTTATCATTGAATTGATTGATCCTAACAGGTTGCTGGAACCAATGGAATACAACATCTCAGGCCATTTAAGGACTGCTCACATCTCAGGGCTATCTCCCAGCACTGATTTTATTGTCTACCTCTATGGTTTCACACGGGGCTACCGTACTCAGGCAATAAGCATTTCAGCAACTACAGGTATATGATCCTATCTCAGTCATTAACAGTTCTTCTTTTCAGGGTTCTGCTTATCCTCATTTATTCCCTTGTCTTCTCTACTGGCTGCCAATGATGAGCATCTCTAGGGGAGCATGGCATGCTTGATGAAAGAACAGGCAAGCTTCTTAACCTGCTGGAATATTTTTGTTCTTAGATATGTGTGTATGAGTGCTGGAAGTGTTGAAAACCACCACTTTCCTGAGATACCAAGCTTGTACCTGAGATAGTAAGCTTGTATCTCAGCTTTCCTGAGATAGTAAGCTGTATGCTTTAGACCAGACTGTCTCAACCAGGAAACCCTGGAGTTTCTTGACAGTTCTGGAAGTATATTCCGAATGAGTGGGAGTTAATTAATTTTAATATATTTTTAATTTGTTAAACATTAATCAAATGATATGATCAAATATTTCAACCTGCCCTTCTCTCCCAAAATGGCCAATGATGGGCCTGGAGGTGGTGGGAAGGGGAGGAGCCCCAGGTGGTCATGTCTCAACCATATTTGCATGATTGTGCCACTTCTGGAGTTTCTTGAAGCCTGAAGAATGAGGAGTGTCTCAATGGTAAAAACTGTGGGTAAGGGTGAACTTTCTGGTATATTCCTATACAGAAAATCTGCCTGAACATGTCCAGGAAAAAGACTCAGCTAGAACTCTTCTTCCTGACATGTTGGTTTTCTGTGTGCAGGGAATATTTTCTGCAGTGGAGGAAGATTCTCTCCACTGGAGGAAGATTCTTTGCTTAGTGGAAGAGTGTCATTTAATTGGGGATGAGATTTCAATACCATTTTCCAACAATGTTTCCAAAGCAATTCATGCAAAAAAAAACAAACAAACAATATCAATCAATCAAAATCAGTAAAATCTTATCAAAAAACTATTCAGAACTGGAGGATTCATATGCGGGAAGGTGCTGTATGGGATGGGACAACTGTGTATAATGGAGAAAAAGATTTTGTGAAGGAAATGGTCATTGTTGGGCAGATCCTTTAAGAAAGGCCTTCAAGGCTTTAACTGGAATTGTTTAAAAGGACCTTAAGTAGGAGATGTTCCTTAGTACACAAGTCATCAAAGGAATGCCCTGAAAGTGTAACAGATAAATGTATGAATTTATTAAAACATGGCCTGATGCTCTCCTGCCATTTTGTTTGGACACATGGAAAGTACATTGATATGCAGTTTCCAGTTGGGTAGACATGTTGGTTTGCAGTAGCAGACCAGACCAACAAGATTTGTAGGACATAAACTAACAAGATTGAACATTCCCTTCATCAGATAGAAGTAGAATTGGAGATCCCTGGGCTAATATAGCCTAGTCAGACTGTGGGAGTAGTATTGCAATGAAAGGAGTCAAAGATTTCTAGGGTATAATGTGTTTCCATTTTTTTCCCCTTCGTAGTAGCTGCACCTCTCCTTAGCAAACTCATAGTATCAAATACTACAACTGACAGCGTGTCGCTCACATGGGAAGCACAGGACATGGCCTTTGACCATTTCCTCTTAGATATTAGCAGCACCCAACACCTGCCTCTGGAATCCCAGCTGCACACAATACTGGGTGACACACGAAGCTTTGTCCTCACCAATCTAAGACCGAATTCTAGTTATACCATCCAGCTTCATGGCCTAGTTGATGGGCAAAGTAGCCAGACCTTGACCACCCTGGCTATTACAGGTACATCGTCTTCAATGCTTGCTTTTTAAAATTCTGTGATTGCCCACAAACCGTTTGTTCTAAGCAAAATCCCAAAGGATATTTCTTCCTGTATCCTTTGGGAATGTTGAGAGAGATCATTTCTTGGAATTTTAGTAAGTTCTTGAGGGAGGGCAATTGTTGCCATGAACTTATCCCCAAATTAAGGGAGCTGAGTGACCAGAACCCTGATTGGTTCTTTTATATATACACACCCCCTCACATCTTCATCACATTCTTTTTATTCTTGATGTGTATATATACATATATGTTTGGGTACTTGCATATACATGTGTACATGTGTATGTACTTTGGTTGACATCTTTCTGGAACATCACTTGCATCTGATTTTCAGTGTCCATCATTCCACCCCTCTTCAACTTTCATTGCCGGATGTTTCTCAATGTGAGGTCAGGTGACTTCAAGGCTTGGCTTTCTGGGGGGAAAGGTCTCGCATGCTTTCTTGCTTTCTCTTTTGTGACAAAGATCAAAACATCTGCAATAGGGTCTTGATCCTTTAATACCTTTTGTTTTAATATGGTGATATATCAACCAAACAGAGGACATGCTGCATGGATGGCAGTTTTCAATGGTGTCAAAAGCCTTTTCTTCTTGGTCTTGCTGCATATATTATAATGCTGAGTTGGTAACTGGAAACAAAAAAGCAAAGCCCATCTCTTTCTTGAGGTTATTTCACTTCTTCCATTGCTGCTGATATTTTCTATGATTGTGATGTGCATTCTGTTGGATGCCAGGACACTTTTGTCAGCAATTGGCATCTCCAAGAAACTGAGATCCAACAAAACTTGGCATGGCTCAGTGCTCTCGATTTGCATTGCATGAAGAAGCCTTTGAGGTCCAAGGACTGTGTCTGATTTGAATGCAAAAGCATGCTTTGAAAATGGTCAAATGAAGCACAGGCACGGTATTTCATCTCATGTGGTATTCTGGTGATACCATATCTGTTCCTCTTCTATGAGAATTCCATTATCTTCTGAAACTTTTGAGTTCTTGTTCAATTTCACAGGGTCTTCAGCTTTATGAAACCATGCCAGTACTGCCTGTCACTTGCTGACAGCATGCAGGCAGTTCCAGCATGGATCCTTAATTGGGGTCACTTAGGGCTATTTCACACAACCATGCATCTTGAATGAAAACTGCATCCATCTGCCAAGCAGCCTGCCTCTCTCTTGCTAGATGGTGATGCATGGGTTTATGTATAAGAACACACTCATGGTGGATCTTCAAGATAAGGGAAATTTGATTTGTTCATTTTAAACAATGGGCATCATATGGTAGGCAATAACAGGATTGAAAGTTACTTTTCTTTGTAAGAGTTATCCCAAATTCTCCAACCCACAGTATCTCACAAGTAACACTTGTCTTTCCACTTATGTTCCCTTTCCTTCAGAGGTCGAGTCACAGCTGCGCATGCTCACACTCACAAATGCTAACTCCAACCTCTCCTGGACCACGAGAGATGAACCTTTTGTCAAGTTGGCTGTAAATGGTAGAGATTCGTATTCAGACCATGAACTGCAGAAGCTTAATGTATCAGGGGAGGCTTTCGACGCTGCCATCTCAGGCCTGATAGATTATCCTGAATATGACTTTAACATTCAGGGCACAACCACAGGAGGGGGTTCTCCTGAGCCCCTCATCTCTTTGGTGATGACAGGTATTCATTTAAAAGTCCACTGTGGCTTTTAAATCACATTTCTGACCTCTTTTTTTTTTTAATTGAGTCTAATGGTCTCTGAACATTTGCCCACAAACTGACTGCCCACATTCAGCAAAATTGAGGGCTTTTACACAGAGTTCTTATTAATGTAGCTTTTATTTTCAACTATGAGTTGGGCAATGGGCATTCTGTAATTATGACATCCAAGAAATGCTCGTTATGACCCCACAAGAGAGTTATGGCAATTTGGTCCATCACATCACAGTGAAAGTGCCTCCTTCTAAGCAAGCCTTGTTGCAGTAACTCGGATTCATTTCATCAAGGCTTCTGGGAAAAATCACAGTAGAGTTCTTGCCGGGTTCTGCTAAAACAGAATCCAGAAAGAACTATGAAATTGCTTCCTAGAATTTACAAAGATCCCTGTTCGGTGAGTTTTAGTCAGCCATAGTATCAAATTTTGCTCACAATAGCAATGCATCATGCATACCATGCTCAGCAATAGGTACATTAAAAAACTGCATAGACAAGAGCAACACATACTCAGTCTGTTTTATGTATTATAGTCAGCTGTATAAGTTATCAACTCACTTCTCCATCAGTTGCACTTGTGTCATAGACATTCTGCAATCACTGCAGACTACAGTAGCCATGATGCAATGCTATTGTGAGTGAAGCATGTATGTGTGAGAGCATCAGAGGCTTTACAAAGCCTGTGTTGTTCAAATAATTGTTTACACAGCTGTTGTAAACTATATCGCATGGGGCAGCTGTGAGTGACACAAGCAGCTCACACAGTTTGTAAACTCTAAAGATTTTCAATTATAAATCTTTATGAACATGCAAAGCTGTCTTCCAGTAAGCCCGCTATACTCCTATATCAGCATTGTCAGTTCTGAGCAACAACAGTCACCAGGAGTCTCCAACATACATTCCAAGGATGGCACCCAGGACCAATTGCCAGCAAAGCAGGTGTCCAGCCTCTGAGCTAAAGTCCCTTCCAGCATATATAAATCACCCCCAGTTTGTATGATAAGGACCTTTAGTTGACCTTAGTCATGTAAAACTTGTTGGCACTTTCCCAACGACCTGGGATTTATACTGGATGGAGAATGCAGCCATGTCTAACTCAGAATCTTGTGTTTCTTGACCCTTTCCCTCCTTTTAGAGGTCCTTCCGCCACTGGAAAACCTCACTGTCTCAGGAATTAATCCATATGGGTTTACAGTGTCCTGGATGGCCTCAGAGAATGCCTTTGACAGCTTTCTAGTAATCGTGGTGGACTCTGGCAAACTGCTGGACCCCCAGGAATTCCTCCTTTCAGGAACGCAACGCCAACTGACCCTTAGAGGCCTTATTACCGGCATTGGCTATGAGGTTGTCCTTTATGGCTTTGCCTTTGGTCGCCAAACCAGACCCTTAAGTGTTGTTGCTCTAACAGGTATTTCCATGCAATCAGGAGGTCCTTCCTCCTCTTCCTCCTCTTCCTCCTCCTCTCTCCTCTGGACAAACTTTCATGCCATCCCTTTGCTGAACGACCATGGCTTCCCTCATCACTGGCTACTGATGCATCCACTAACATGACCACATCCTACCTTTCCCTTGATGTTTATTTTCTGTCTCTCAGAGGACCAAAGAGAGAGTAGGTTGTGGTTGATTCACATGCCTTTGTCATTTTGTCCCAAAGACAACATATATACATATTTCATTGCTCTATTAATCCTCATTTATGACATCTAGGAATACTTGCAAAATTCTCCTCAACTGAATTTCTTCCTAGATTTGGGGGCTTCTTATTATGTGATTTCCTAAATGAAAGGAAGTCATTGTTCCATTTCTAAAACAATTCTAAATGTTATGCAGGTCACTGTGCATGTGCAGTTGGTGGCTGATTTTAATTTCTTCTGTTTATTCATGTCTTCTCTTGCCTTCATTACCAATGTGCACATCAGCCTTGATAAAACACTATAGAAAGGTTGGTTTGTTTTTTTTAAACATGAATGGGTATATACCTGTGCATATGTGTGCATATGCAGTCAATTTCGATGTGACTGTTCAAGATGCTTTGAGTGTATTGTTTTTCCAGTGTTATAAGAAAAATATATGTAAAACACCACACACACAAAAATTCGGTGCAGTTTAATTTTGTGATGTTTTATCAGTGCTCATAGATAGGTCACTATCCTAGTGAGGGAAATACAAACAAATGGATGAAGAGTTATGGGGAAATGATCTAACACCAGAATTATTTTTTAGAAATTCCTCTAGTTAAACCAGAATTAAATAAGAGTGAAACACAAAGTTAACCCCAGAAACAAAACAAAACAAATTAAATGCATTAAATTTGTGTGTTCCTATTTATTTCCCCATGAGCTTTTTGGAAGAAGTATCCAGTTTTAAAATGGACCATACCTACAATGGTGCACACCCATATCACTCAATGGGATGAAACATCCCAACTATTTTCTGGAGGTTAAGCTGAGAACACAAGCTAAGAAGAACTAACTCCACATGGACCATGTTTGACCAAAGACATGAGCTCCCATACACCCCCAATCCAACATTCCATCCTTTAAACCAATCAGAGCTTCATTTTTTCTATTAAGCGGCCTTAGCTGTGGTTCTTAGAAAGGAACAAGGTCAATGGCAGAAATTTCCTCTATTAAAGGAGACTCATCAAGGGCTTGGGAGCCTCCAAGAAGCTCTCATGTCCATTCCTCTCATCTTCACAAGGGTTAAGCTTTCTCTTCTGTTTTTGTATGTCGCGCACACACAATCTATTTACGCCGTTGTCACAAGTCCTAACAATGTGACATTCATATTCAGCCACATTCTTGTCTTCGTTGTCTATCAACATTTTTAACTGCATTGGGCCTCTCTGCATCCACAGTCATGACCTTAAGAGAAAGCTTGGCTGGGATGGACTAATAATGCACTGAACCATATTGTATCAAGCTACACCAATCTGAGGTCCAGATCCATCTAAAGGAAAAAAATGCCCAGAGAGACCATGTTGGCTAATATGATGATATGTGAATGGCTACCTACCAAAATTTTATTTAGTCCTTTGGGGGACCATATTGCCCTAAGAGTAGCAATCTGGAGACAGGCAAGAAATGGCACTTAAGAGGAAAGAAGGTGTTGACTTCACAAATCCTACCAAATGGACTTCTTTCTGTCCTCTGCAGGGTCTTCTCTTCTTCTTTGTACACCAGACATTGCCCTTTTCAACAGTTCTCAGGTTTAATTTCTCATGTGTTCTTCAGTCTATCACTATATCATTTTCAGTCTATTCACACACCACTTTAATGCTTACATCCCTCTGAAGCTTGGTGAGTCAGTGCAACAGTTTAACAGGGTGAGATAAAAGACTATTTTGTGAAACCTTCATGCTGAAGTCCTGATGCAGGGTTAATAAGGTCCTCCCATCTGTAAGAACACAAGAATGACCTTGCTGGATCCAAGTTAAGAATGAATTTGGATATCTCATCCCTCTGTTCCCACACGAAAATCCTCATTTCAATTTTGCCTCCATGCAAACTGTGGAGGTGATGATTACCTTCATGCCATTTTCTTCTTCTGCAGACCAAACTTTTCCTGCCAAAATATACACAGCTTCTCAGTAGGGCCAGAACCTCCACACGATCTGACATAAGAGAATGGCTTGGTGAGCAGAAGCTCTCACACAACTTTGATGTGTGGACAAGGAGAAACAAAGAGAAGGTTGGCTACCCCTCTGTGCTTTTGAGGATGGTGGAGCTGCCCATAGGCTGACAAACCCATCAAGTCGCCTCGTAAGATGCCCGCACTAATTTGGATGCTAGAGATTTTACCATTGGCAGTGCAGCTTTTAAAAAGTATGCCTGTATGTGTGGTGGGGGAGAAAGTACACACAGTGATTTATTTTTTTCTCTTTTTTTAGTGTTAGAGAAAGCCAACAATATGTAGAGGGCGTACTGTGGCTTTCTTAATGGTTTTCTGAAAGGACTGGCAAAGGATAGGTGATTCCGATGGAAGGCAGAGAACCAATGGACATCAGGGTTACTACCAGCATGTTTCATGTTGCATGGTGGGGTTTGAGTGGTCTGTGGTCAGCACTTTTGGGTGTCCTTGAGGAATGATCACACCCACCTCTTTGGTCAGGAATGCCTCTTGCTCTTAATCTCTGAATGCATTCCCTCTCCCCCTCTCTTTTGGATCGCAGGCCGACCGTTTCCACCTCTCTGAACTTGTGGCTGGGACATTCACACCAACCTCTAACCTGATTTGTGGCGGAACCCTGGGAGTTTTGCTTTTTTGTTTTTATAAAGGGAAATTAAATGCCTCCTTTTTTTTTTTTCCTTCCTGCTTTTCTGTTTCCAATTTCAGAAGCAGAACCTGAAGTGGACAACCTTCTGGTTTCGGATGCTACCCCGGACGGTTTCCGTCTGTCTTGGACAGCTGACGAAGGAGCATTTGACAGTTTTGTTCTTAAAATCAGGGATGCCAATAGGCTTATAAACCTGCTGGAACTCATTATACCAGGTCATGAACGCACCCAAGACATAACCGGGTTGAAGGAAGGCACTGAATATTACATAGAGCTCTATGGAGTTACCAGTGGACAGCGTTCCCAACCCGTAAATGCAGTGGCAACAACAGGTACTCTCTTGAAAAGGAAACGGAAAGCATGAGTCACCCACATGTATGCAAGCATCCGTGTGTGTCCATGTCTTTCACATTTCTGTCCACTTAAACTTTTGAATCACAACCCACCAAGAGGAGTTATCTTGCAGTAGCTATGTCTCTCTGTGTAAATGTCTTTCATATTTCTATTCACGTAAAGATCCAGAGCACAATTCACGGGGAGAGTTTCTCCTGCATGAAAAGGTATGGATTTTCATGAACAACTTCATGGATGTGTGTCCATATTTCTTTCTCATAGCTCTCCGCATAAGAATTCAGAGCATAGTCCACTGGGAAATGTTCTCATGCACAAGCCTTACGAAAAGGAACAAGTGCTCGTGCATAGCTTCCTGTGAGATTTACGCAGTAGACCATCCCATTGGGTGGTGCTCTGGGTATCATGTATGGGCCTCCACTCTCCTTTTCCAGTGTTTCTTTATTGGTTCTCAAATCTTTTTTAAGCATTTAAATAAGCAGGGAGTGCTCATGTTTCTGTCCTTGACTTTCTTGTTCTTCACCCCAGGTAGACTATTAGTGTTTGCATTCCTCTAATGTACTTCATAGACCTTATACCCAAGGGCTGTTTGAAAGGTGACTTATAGCTTAGCGTGTCTGATAACCTAGCTAGAAGGTAGAGCAATGGAGCTATCACCCCAAGATCCCTTATTGCCTTTGCATAGGGTCCCAATGGGCAAAGCTCTTCTAAAGAATCTGACAAAAATGCACCCCCCAAAGAATAATAAGCAATGGACAAAAGTGGACAGAAGGACTACACTTGGGGGGACAGGGAGAGTCTCAGCCATATACCACATGGCCTTGTCTATGGTTAAGAACAGTGGTCTCTAATCTGGACAACTGGGTTTGATTCTCCACTCTTCCACATGCAGCCTGCTGGGTGACCTTGGGCTAGTCCCAGTTCTCTCAGCACTTTCCTAGCTTCACCTACCTCACAGACTGTCTGTTGGGAGTACAGGAAGGGTAGGTGATGTCAAGTTGCTTGAGAGTCCTCCAAGTAGTAAAAACCAGGGTATAAAAAAGAACTTTTCTTTTTGTGCTCCAACCTGTTCTTTGTTGAAGTAGCAAACATGTGCTGGACTGTAGGCCATCCTTAGACAAAAATAAGCTTGAAGAGAACAGTAACATCTTGTAGAGTTAAGAGGTCTATCTATGTCTACTTGAACCAAACCTCAGAATGCCGGTCAGACTCTTTAAAAAAGCATGTCCATTGGCAGTTGGAATCCAGCTGGAGGATCCAGGAGTCCCAGTTGGTTTTCCACCTTAAATTCCACCCAGTTGGGATCCCAGTTTGTTTTCCACCTTGAATTGCCTTCAGACTGCTCACCTGACTGAATGTTCCTCCTTTATATAGTATGGTTTGATAGCATCATAGGCAACCTGAAGTAGATACTGATCCATGTACTGTCATGCACCTAGCCTTCTTCCAAGGAGCTGTTGTCTAATGTAAACAATGCTTCTGTTAGAGTCCTTAAACTAGAGGAGTGTTGGCCAAACTGTGGCTCTCCAGATGTCCATAGACTACAATTACCATGAGCCCTCCTAACATGGTGCTGGTGGGGGCTCATGACAATTGTAGTTCATGGATACCTGGAGAGCCAGTTTGACCACCCCTGGATGAGAAGTCTACACACTTTTCTCAGTGGAGTTGGTAGCGTAAAGGTAGTATGAACTCCTCTGGCTGGATGCCTGTGCCAGGTGTGATTAGGCCTCTATGGCATGAAGTACTTGATGTTAAGAGCACAGATATTTGACTACCACTGGGAAAAATTTGGAATAGCCATGCTCTATTACTGGTTGTTATGATTTAGACCAGTGGTCCCCAACCTTTTTATCACCAGGGACCACTCAACGCTTGACAATTTTACTGAGGCCTGGTGGGGGGGGGGTAGTTTACTCCTCTACTCTCAACCACTGCCCTCTCTGATCGCTATGGTAATGTTTAAACATCCCTTCAAAATAAGATACAGACACGCCACAACAATGAACATAAGGAACATTTTATTTTCATGGAAATTTTAACTCATGACAATGACAAATCAATGGGAACCCTGAGCTTGTTTCTCTGCAACAAGATAGTCCCATCTGGGAGTGATGGGAGACAATGACACCATAAGTGTGTTGTAAAGGGTCGGGGGGGGATGAAGTAAAGGGCCGGGGGGGGAGAAGGCGTCCTTCGCAACTCACCTCCAATTAGTCGACAGACCACATGTGGTCCGCGGCCCACAGATTGGGGATCGCTAATTTAGACCATCTCCAGAGGGTTACATGGGCACAACTGGCTTTCTAGCAGTGTCTCCTCTTTTCCACTGACTCATACCAAATGTATGGAAAGCCATTGATGGTTGTTATAATTTCTTCCCTACATGCGCGTACACCATTCCCCAGCAATGACAGGTTCTTAGACTTTTTTGGAGAGAGATTTAGGAGTCCATGAGTAAGCTGCTGATAGAACAAAGCCTATTAAAATTCCCAGGGAGATACCTCACAGAGCATTGCTCTGTGGAGCAGGGGCCCTCATAATCCCTCAGAAAAAAAATGGAATTAGCCTTTTATTTATTGCCTTGGAACCTCTTTAAGGCTCTTAATAATCTTTTTCTCCTTTGATGGTAAGGAGAGGTTTTTCAAAGCCAAAAAGGGAAGCTAGGGAGGGGGTTTGTTTTGTTAAAGCTAGTGGAAAAGTTAGTCTCAAACATACAAGGCAGGAAGAAAATAGGGATGACATCTGGGGAGGACAGGATCCTCAATGGGTACAATGGCACAAAGTTCACCCTCCAAAGCACCGCTTTTCTCCTGGAGATGAGCTGTAATTCTGGGGCATCCCCAAGTCCCACCTTGAGGCTGGAATCCCTAGTAGCAGGGTGCACCAGAGTAGGGTTGCCAGATCTGGGTTGGGAAATATCTGGAGATATGAGAGTAGAACCTGGAGATATGAGAGTAGAAAGTTCCCACCCATGGGAATTGTAATCCATGGACATCTGGGGAGCCATGGTTTTGCCTTCCCTGCTCTATGGCATTATACTTCATCAAAATCCCCCCCCCCCAGTACCCACACCCCACCCTCCTCAGTCTCTACCTCCAAGATTGTCACTGACCCAGAGGAAAAGAAAATCATGAACATTAAAATGTCTGGTTTGAGATTAAGCAAAATGGCACAAAGTTGCTCAGAATTCTTCCCCATGCTGATGAGAAGGGGCTCAGAAGCTTCTTTTTTCATTATTTGGTGAAAGTGCAGTTCGGCCTCATGAAAAAAAATATATATTTCTTGACTTCTGTTTTTTTGTTTTTAGGATTAGAAACGATTTAGACTGCTTAACTTTAAAATTTAGAAAGCTGAATTTAGAATGCTTAACTTTAAAAAAGAGCCCATGAAAAAGGAGCAAACCCCCAACCTTTATTATATACAAATTGCATCATTTCAAATTAAATCAATCTAAATTGGAATTCTGCATGACAGATAAAGATCGCCAACCCAGCCGCCCCGCCCCACCGCACGCCCAGTTTGCTTAAATTGCAGCTGGCACTTCTCCATGGAAGCTTTTAATGTGGTTTGCTTCTGGTACTTGGCTAATGGGCCTCCCGTGTGTGGGCTGTTTATTTTTTAAAACATTTTAAAAGCGGAGGTTGTTTTCATTGCAACCGGCTTAGGAAACGCCGTTTCAGATTGAAATGCTGAATATAAATGACCAAACGCCAGAATTCTCTCCGGCAATCTCTTCTGCTTTCCCTAGCAGTTCAGGTTGCCCAAATACGTTTCAGACAATGGGAAAAGGGTAGTTTCAAAGACACCAGGGGCATGGGATGGCTTAGATTTGCCTGCAGTTTCAGTACTTCTGTCAAGTGTACAGGGAGATCTAAGCAAGCACGCCAGGGAGGTTTGTACCATTTAGAAAGAACTGACAGATTGTCACCAACATGTATATTTTCACTGAAAAGGGATCATTTTTCTGCTACATGGTACACGATTCCTCAAATAAATACATGACCAGAAACAACCAGAAGAGGGGAAAGGGGAGAAAGAAGGATTTCAAATCACTTTTCAAAGAATTCTCCATCTGAAGCTGCTTCCAGAGAAGGACATTTCCCTCGAAAGAAAGCAGGAAACCTCTGCTTTAAAGATCAATGTCCACATGTTGTGCTCATCCGGCGTGTGCTCCATGGCACCTCTGGGGCTTTCCCCATTGACCTGGATTAAAAGCAAACATGTTTCTATCCTGCTCTAAGAGATATCCTCAGAGTGGCTATGGATGAAGCACCTCAGGGGACACTGTTTGTTTACAAAGTTTGTGGGGGACTTGCCGAGTTGCACTCCCCTTCAAAATGGTGCAAGGTTGCTCACTGCCCTACCACACTCCACCCTTTGTGGCCTTTTCAAAACCTGTTTTCCTCTGTTCTTTTCTGAGCCATGCTGTAGCTGCTGTGGGGGAAGGTGAGGGGAAATGGGGGGTGGGGTTCTAGACTGTAGTGAAATCAGTGTTGTGTCTCCTCTTGGTGTGGGCATGATGGGAAGAAGGAGGGGATAGAGTGGCAGGATGTGGTCGGGTCCAGGAACAACATGGCAGTGGGGGGCGATTTCCATGTCTAATTTCATTTCTCGGTGAATCTGCAGGTCTTTTTTTCGGAGAAAGGAAAGCCCATAAATTGCTATATTGTACTGGACCAACTTGAGTTTAATAAATACTTGCTTATGAGAATCCCAGAATGCTTCAGTAGTGTTCTGCACTACTCCAAAAAGGGCCCTACAGATTACAGAAGTTGAAGGATTAAAGATTTATATATTTAGGACTACTTGTTGCCACTTCTCCAGTGCCCAGCAGGCCACTTAGCTGCTTGGTCCTGCGAGAGTAGTCGAGTTCTAGCCTGAGGCTGGCAACTATGGGAAAACTGATAGAATGTTGTCATAGAGTTTAGCCATAGAGTTTTCCCAGAATGCCAGAGTGTCTCCAGTGCTCTGATGACATCTGGTCACTCAGGAAGTGACTTCATCGCTGCCCTGATTATGCCAATGTCTGCATTTCCCCCTCCTCCCCATTTTTCTCTACCACCCAGCTGAGCAGCAGAAGAAACGGGCACCGGGGATGGGGGAGGTCACCGGCAGAAAAGGGAGAGCTCTCAAGCACTGGCATACAGTTCTGAGCACACACTGGCCAAACATTCCCTATGAATTGTCACATTTGAAAGAGAAAATTGCTCTGGGAATTGGGAAGAATCATCTAGTGTTGCCCAGTAGCATGTCAGAAACATACACCTGCTGCTCCAGGGAAGGATTCCAAAATCCCAGTGAATGGAAGGAGCTCCTTCACCTGGAACTGCTTCCCCATTCATTCCAATGGAGGACGCTGTTCTCTGTGGGCATTCTTTTGCAAATGAAAAATGGTGCCCTCTTCAGAGCCGTATGAGTGCATCTGTGCATGTGCGAATCTCCGAAATGGGCTGACTGTCATCTTGCATACCATTTGAATGCCATACTTCTGACATTTGCAGTGTTTATGCTGTGATGAGAGGGAACAACTTAGGATTCAAGCCATACAGTTCTCTTGCGCCACTGTGTTTGTGTCTGGAGTTGGAGATGATTGACAAAATCTGATCCTCGGCCATAAAGGGAATTGTTCAGAGCTTACCACAAAAGCCTTTGTGGTGTCAAACTTTCCATCCCAGTCGAAACACTGGACGAAATGTTTATTGCCGTTTCAGCTCATAGACTGGAAATCTGAGACCGAGTTTGTTTCCCCCCCTCCAACCAAGCATGGATGATGAAATGGGCAGCGTGTGTTAACCCCTTCTCCTTGTCTGTGTCCATGTGTTTCTCTTTTGGCTAGTGATGGGAGCCCCCAAGGGAATCACGTTCTCGGATATTACTGAAAACTCCGCCATCGTCAGCTGGACTCCTCCAAGGACACGTGTGGACAACTTCCGGATTTCCTATGTTCCAGTAACAGGAGGTGAGGGGGGGGGGGGACCAAAATGGAGATAGGTTGGCATGCCGATATCACTAAGAAAGTAAAATCCGAGTCCAGTAACACCTTTAAGACTCGAAAGCTCACGCCTTGAATCAATCTTGGTTGGTCTTAAAGGTGCTACTGGACTCGGATTTTATTGTGCTACTTCAGACCAACACGGCTACTCATTTGAATCTATCCCTAAGAAAGTAAGAAAGAGCTTTGTTTGTCTGGGAAGTTTCTGTGCCGCCTCTCCAGGGAACCTCTCTAAAGCGATGCACAAAACAAACACACAATGAAAACATAAAATATTTTGAAAGTCATTGAAACCTACCATTCAAAAACAGGAGTGTATAGAACAACATTAAACATTAAGCATTAAAATAGGTCCTAAATATTTCTTGGGCTAAAGACCATGCTGTTGAAAAGGATGCTGTTGAAAGGATCAGCCCTTTCAGGGGTAGTCAAACTGCGGCCCTCCAGATGTCTATTTATTTATTTTATTATATTTATTTACCACCCTCCCCGAGGGCTCAGGCATTCTCTGGCAGGGGCTCATGGGAATTGTAGTCCATGGACATCTGGAGGGCCGCAGTTTGACTACCCCTGCTTTAGATAAAAGCCTTGATACCTGAAAGCCCTTGCCTTGATGCCAGAAAGAAAGCAGGGCGGGTGCTCAGGGGGAAGGGCATTCTACAGGTCAGAGCTGTAGAATGCCCTTCTCCACTGACCTTCTCCACTGACCTTATCTCCAAAGGGAGGGGCACACAGAGCAGGGTTTGTGAGGAAGTCCCAGACAATAGAGAAGGAGGTGGTCTTTCTAGTACCCTGACCTCAAGCCAGTTAAGATTTAGAAGGTTTAAAAAAAACAGCATTTTGAATTGTGCTCAGACTTTTTTTGAAAGGATCACTATTTTCCTAGCGTGCTATGGCATTATAACATTATAATAAGCAGGAAAAACCCAGTGTAGGCGTAACAATGAAAAACATGATGAAAAACATAAATAGCCTCCTTGGTGAGTTCAACAGAGATAACTTCAAAGTAGTGGGTTTTTAGTAGATTTTTAAAAATGTTCTGTGTTTTTCACAGCAACATGGACATTCAGTCTATTTACAGCAGTTCTCTGTGTCTTGCACAGTAGCATAGATGTGCAATCAGCATCCATCAGTTTACAATCAGAATCAGCAGTTTTCAATTTTAAACCCTCTTCAGGGTGAATTGCTATAATATAAATAGATATTATCGCAAATAAATGCATAGATCTTTACATAATAGTCTTGAATCTTATTGACAGGCAGGAGGGCATCAACCGGCCCCCAAGAAAGATGCTCACACCATCATCTTATGTTGGCTTAACCAGGCCACAGCTTTTATTTATCAAAAAGGAGTGTTGGCTTGGCATAGGAGGAAAACCTGCCTCCATGGTCAGCTGACCATGTCCTCCCCCTTCTGACCCAGTGCACATAAATGATTCCCATCCATCTCCCAGCCGGGAGCATGGGCCTTTGCCAATGTGGTCCCTTATGCAAAGGGGAAGTGTCCCACCTGAGGTACCACTGGGGGCACACACCTCCATTGATCCACCTCAGGCCACCTGGCTGTGTGAGCCCCAAGCCTTTCCACAGGGGTTGGCCTAGCTCACACGCAGACTCCCCCAAGCTGGGGAGTCCGGGACACAGACCGGACCTCTCCCCAAAACAGGCTTCCCCTATGCCATCCCACAAGCTGTGACAAATTTAATACCAAACAATTGCAAACAAATAGCAAAATTCAACCATTAACTTGAACATAGAGTGGGAGGGAGGGACAACCGTCCAGAGCAGCAGGTCGGGCAAAAAAGGCCAGGCTGGCACACATGGCGCATTTTACGGGCCCACCTCTCTGCCTCTTTGCCTGATGCATGTGCATCAAGCAGTCCCAACATGCAATTCCATGCATGACTCCGGGGCATCTTCATCAGGGTGCTTGTGCTGCCACCTGTCAATCTTCAGCCTCGTAAGTCGGGACTTTCTTTTGCAAACAGAAAATCACATAAAAGTACCTTCATTGCTACACCTAAAAAAATAATGCAAATTTACCAATAGGCTAACAGGAGCCAAGAACATTTTATGGAAGTTCTCAGCCATCATCGAATTTCTCCCAGCATCAGCCCTGAGAGTTCAAAAAACTACCGATCTGTTCTAGTTTATATCTCCCTCTATTGGGCTGAATGCAACATTGCCTTCTACACTTTAAAAATTACGCCCAATTATGGATGGACCCATGAGCCTCTTGCGGCGCAGAGTGGTAAGGCAGCCGTCTGAAAGCTTTGCCCATGAGGCTGGGAGTTCAATCCCAGCAGCCGGCTCAAGGTTGACTCAGCCTTCCATCCTTCTGAGGTCAGTAAAATGAGTACCCAGCTTGCTGGGGGTAAACGGTGATGACTGGGGAAGGCACTGGCAAACCACCCCGTATTGAGTCTGCCATGAAAACGCTAGAGGGCGTCACCCCAAGGGTCAGACATGACTCGGTGCTTGCACAGGGGATACCTTTACCTTTACGGATGGACCCAGATTATTATTCTAAATGACGAAACAAATCCTGGCAACCCTAGGTGGGGCCCATGGACAGGTACTCGCCAGGACCACTACCTGCTGTTCCTCCACCTGCTGCCAGGCTGTAGGCGAGCAGGCAGAATTCTGGCTCTTCAAAGATGCCAGTTAACATGGCTCTTATTGTATGATCAGCCCCTTCTTTGCAAACGTTGTTACTGGCAAACGTTTGTGTAGCCATGACAATTCCTTTTATGTGCCCATTGATTTTGAACTTTCTCTGCAATGAAAAATTCTTTTCTTTTTTTGGGGGGATGGAGCATTTGCAAAACTTATCCAAATCATTGTTGATTCCAGGTACCCCCACTGTTGTAACCGTTGATGGAAGCAAGAGTCAAGCCAAGCTGGTAAAACTCATCCCGGGTGTAGAGTACACTGTCAGTATCATCTCTGTCAAAGGATTTGAAGAAAGCGAACCTGTTTCCGGATCTCTAACCACAGGTGTGTCTTGTTGCGGATAGTTCAGTTTTCAAGGGTACTTCTGAGGGAAGGACAGAAGGTGTCAGGCCTGCTCTGCTTTGGAGGATCTGAGGTTGCTTGCAGCATCATTGGTTTGGTGGAGTTTTTTCCAGTTTCATTGGTAAGATCAGGGTTAGTTAGTTCCTTTTCCCCTGGCTTAGGCCTGGTTGTACTAGTGGCTTGGTGTACAAAACCAGGTTCTCCCTCCCCACTTCTCCCCTAAATGTAAATCTTTTCAATAAGCAGTTGAACCATGACAGAGTTGAAAGTGAAAGCACTTCTTGGCTTGCTTCCTTAAGTCATTCAGGGGTAACTCATGACTGTGTAGGCAACCTGTACTTGCAAAATATCGCAATCTGAACTAGAAGAAGAGCTGGGTTTTTGTACCCCACTTCAACTACCCAAACAGCTTACAGTCGCCTTTCCGTCCTCTCCCTTGTGAAGTAGGTGAGGCTGAGAGAGCTCTGAGAGGATTGTAACAGGTCCAAAGTAACCCAGCTGGATGCCTGTGGAGGAAGAGTGGGGAATCAGACCTGGTTCTCCAGATTAAAGGCCATAGCACTTAAACCCTACACCAGGCTGGCTCAATATAGAACTATCTCTGAAAGAGGATGGTGTATTAACATCATGCCTTTGTAAAGTTTTATCATCAGTCATTCAGTTCAAGTATCTCCTGCTCTTCCCCCACATGAAGCAGCCTGATACTGAGTTGGATAATTTGATTATCGAGATCAGTACTGGCAACAGCATTTTTGGGTCTTGGGTGGTGGTCTTTCTCATCATCTGCTATCTGATCCTTTCAACTGAAATGCTGGGGATAGAACCTGGGACTATTTTAGGATAGCCAAGCTGGGCCTGGCCACTGACTTACATGTGACATCACTGTGTTGCTGGGGAACACTTGCAGATGCTCTGGCAGTAGCCAGCATTGGCTGAGCATCCCCCAGCAAAAGGCTGATATCACTTCCGGTCACACAGGAAGTGATGTCAGCATGGTGTGGACACTGCTGACATTTTTCCTGTTTCCAGTCAAGCAGAAGCAGGGAAGTGTCTGTTCTGGGAAGGGGGTCCCCAGTGGTGGAATTGGCAAGTCTAAATCTTCTGAATCTTCAGCCAAGCAAAGGTTCAACCACTAAGTCACAGTCCTACACTGAGTAACTCAGTGCAGCATAAGCAGTTGTTACCTCCCTGTCTCTCCTCATAGCCACTGTGTGAAATGTGTGAGAGAGAATGACAAGCTGAAGGTTACCCAGTGAGATTCTATGATTTGCTAGGATTCCTGGGCTTTAATTCCCTAATCAGAATTCTCTAATTAGAATGCCAGTCTCCAGGTGGGGCCTGGGGATCCCCTGGAATTATAGCTCATCTCCTAAGTAAAGAAATTAGTTCCCCTGGAGAAAATGGCTGCTTTGGAGGGTGGACTTCATAGCATGATACTCCACCAAGGCCCCTTCTCACCCCAAATCCCACCCACTCTCAGCTTTACCACAGAAGCCTCCAGGTATCTGCCAATTTATATCTTGCTAATATAAACCATTATACATAGTGCTAATGGACATGCAACAATGAAAACAGTAGCATGTTTCTTTAAATGCCACCAAGAAAAAGAAGGGGGAAGAAACTTCTTGTAAAACAAATACAACCAATCTGGGTACATTTTAGCAGAACAGATTAGTTGAACTATGTCAGAACCCAAGACCAAAATTCTAGGGATTGCTGATAATCCCCCTAATTGCTGGTATCTCATGTTAGCCCCAAAGAGAGTCTTCAACTTCACAACCGACAGTAAATCCCAAATCTTTTGTAATCATTGTTTGTTTGAGTTGAGTTGTACTTTCCAAATCTGGCAAAAAAAACAAGGGACTTGTTTATCTTCTTTGCTGAAATTTATTCCACTAGGCTTTTGAAAACAAATGGTTATATTATTTATTTCATGGTTAATGTTCCTATTTTTATGAATTTTACAGCTGTTAGCATTGGGCGACATCCAAAGTTCCACTAGAGAAGCACAGGTCATGGAATGGGATTTCCTGCCTCCCCCATCTCAGTTGCCTAGATTCCCTTGAGCCACCCACAGTCTGCTCTGGTGAGGGTCCGGGGACCCTCACAGGTTGCTCATGCCGGAAGGAGAGATCTGCGGTGGCGAGGGAGATTGGCAAAAATAATCCCCCATTCTATCCTCTGCCAATAAAACTCCCGTTCCAGTTGCACAAATGCTTGTTTGGCTCAAACCTCTTATTTGAGTTGGCTATTGTGTGGCTGTGATCACTAGCAAGCGTGGCATAGTGGTTAAGAACAGCAGCCTCTAATTTGGGGGATGAGGTTTAACTCCCCGCACCTCCACATGCAGCCAACTGGGTGACCTTGGGGCAGTCTCAGAGCTTTTTCAGCCCCTCCTACGTCACAGGGCTTCTATGGGGGGGGGAGAAAGGAAAGATGTTTGTAAGCTGCTTTGGGACTCCTTTGGGTGGTGAAAAGCGGGGTATAAAAACCAGCTCTACTACTACATAATCACCTTTCTTGGGTATTAGTGGATTCCCCTTATTCTGTTTTCTTTATTGTTCTGTTTTGCTTTTCACTACTCCTGAATACTCGTTTAACTAGAATTTCTAAAAGGCAATCTGGAATTGGAGCGTGCCTCATTTATGGTACACTTTGGTCCTTTTCTTTCATTTGCATTCCTACGGGTGCCGCAACCCTTTAATCCGGTTGCTCATGTTGTGGTGACCCCCAACCATAAAATTATGCAAGGGTTCTTTCACAGAAATTAAAATAAACTGACCAATAGTGTGAAGATCCATTGTTCATGATTGTATATAAACTGTTTTTTTTTTTTAACCGGGGAGGCAGTGCTAGAGTGGGATGCACTGCGTGGTGAGCAGGGACGCCTGGAGAGGCTGGGCGCACATTTGCAGGAGCTGCACCAATGCTTGGAGCCCTAGGTCACCAAGCTGTGTCATCACCCGGAGCACCTGTTGGCAGACTGTGCCACTCTGGAGGTTCTGCTGGAGCTGCTGGTATCTGAGCGCAGGCACCTGCTGGAGGAGCAGCAACAGTGGTGGTGCCCCCTGGCCATGCTGCTCACTCGGTCGCGACCCCTGTGAAAGGGTCGTTCAACCCCCAGAGGGGTCCTAACCCCCAGGCTGAGAACCACTGCTCTAGAGAGCCCCAGATTGACAGAAGATCATCCCTGCCATGCCCTCCCACTTCTGTCCTGTGATTTCCCAGATTTGATTCTGGGTCGTCTCCTCCCCGAACTTCTGGAATGGAGAAGGAGAGAAATACGTCAGCCATCTGAGAAAGATGGATGACCCCAAGGCTAGAACTCACAGCCCATTTGTCCTTCCTGACAATCCATTTTGCTTTGTCTCAATGTCTTTGAAAGTCCTCATCCATAATGGCTTCCCTTTCCCACGGGGATCATCATTTGTTCATGAGTCTGCTCTGAGGAGGTTGCCCGTGATATGTCGCTTCTTTACTTCAGCACTTTTGAGACAGCCAGGAAAGAGAAATGAGCTTGCCACAGCTCTGTTTATTTTCTACATGTCAAGTGGGAGCAGGTCAGCGAGGGCCAGCCAGGGGACGGCCAAATACTTGACTGTGGTCAAGCGGGATCATATATTCTGTCAAGCCAGGAACACCCTTGGTGGGAAAAGAAATCCTGTGCTTCATATTTGACTTTTTCCTCAGCTTTGGACGCCCCATCCGGACTGGTGGCTGTGAACATCACAGACTCCGAGGCACTGGCCGTTTGGCAGCCAGCGATAGCTGCAGTCGACAGTTACGTCATTTCCTATGCTGCTGAAGGGGGTAAGTCAAGAGCTTGATTTGTGCTACAGAGCTCTGCAGCCAAGACAGGGATCCTAGCTCTGGGACCTGGAATTACAGATCATGCCCAGCCAATAGAGATCAGTTCTCTGGAGAAAATGGAGGCTTTAGAGGGCAGTCTCTATGTAGGGTTGCCAGCTCTGGGATGGAAAATGCCTGGAGATTTTGGGGGTGAATCCAGAAGTGGGTGGGATTTGGGATGGGGAGGAACCTCAGTAGAATATATATTCACACAACCAAATCTACAAAATGAACCAAAGGTATCCAACTATAATCCAGAAACAGACATGCTGGGTCAGATACCAGTTCACCTGGCAGCTCCACTAATCCCCTGGTCTTCTTTTCCTGTTTAGAGCCAGAAGTGACTCAAAGTGTTTCAGGCAACACCGTGGAGTATGATCTTATTAACCTTCATCCTGCTGCTGAATATACCCTCAGGATGCATGCTGTTAAAGGACCGCAGAGAAGCTCTACTGTTACCACCAAATTTACTACAGGTACCCTGAAAGGTTTTGTCTATCATAAGTCCCGAATGAAGCTACATTGAGAATCCCACAGAGTCAAGATCCCCAGAAGTGGGCTTAAGTCTGTGCAAGAGAAGAAGGCATGGTTCTGTTTCTAAAAGACTGCAGAGTTCTACATGCAAACCTGTTCTTCATGCAAGTAGAACAGTCTGGGTCATAAATCCCAAAGTCAGTGGGGCCACCTATGAGAAGGCCCTGCTTAATATCCACCAAACAACCCTCTTTCACATGAGACCTTTGTGGAGGCCTTCTTTCTGCTCTTGTGGGTGGGCTTATATCTCAAAAGAATTTCAAGGGATTACAGCATGAGGGCAGGCAAGAAATAAAATAAAATAATTCTGAGGTTAAGACATTTCACCAGAGATGTGCCTTACTGGAAAGCTTGTGCTTTTCATGCAGAAAGTCCCAGGTTCAGTGGTTGACATTCCAGATAAAGGAGCTGGAGGTGGGAAAGATGCTCTGTCTTCAGGCCATGGAGAGAAGATCAGAGTAGATGACAGTGAGCTTGATGGGCCAGTAGTCTGTCTTGATACAAGGCAGTTTCCTTTGCCCATGAATCCACTTTAGAAGAGCCCTTGTACAGCAAATGATTTGCACATAGGAAGTCCCAGGTTCAATGCCCAGCTAAAGGCATTTCAAGTAGCAGGTTCTGAACAAGACTTCAGACAGCTGTCATCATTCCTGATGCATTATACAGAACTAGATAGACCAATGATTTGATTTAGAGTTTTTCTATATTCTTGTTTTCCTTGCTTGTAAGTTCCTGTTTCTTTGGAGGCTGTTCTCTCCCCACCCACCTCCATTCCTCACACATTTTGCTCCCATGAGTGATCAATTTGATATTACACCGGTTTATTTCCAGTGTATCTCCCTGCCGCTTTAACCTGCAGGTTTTTATGCCAAATCAATCAATCAATCAATTTATTTACGGTCATAGACCAGCCAGTAAAAAAGCATAAAATTACAAATATAAAATCAATTATAAATGGGTGAAAACTAAGAAATAAGAACAATTGTATATAGATCCAGTATAAAAGAGAGAGAGAGAGAAAAAAAAAAAAAAAACACTAGGGAACAGGGTTGGTCCAGCTCTGCCTTATTTTTATAGCTACCCAAGCAAATCTAGCGATAATTTTTGTTAGATCTTTATTTGTGTCTGAAAGTAGTAGCTTAAGACGCTGTTTCCTCAAACCTCTGGGGCATTCTGCGAGCAATGAGGCCAGTGAATTTGTACGGATGTGACGATAGAGCCTGCACTCAAATAGGACATGTTCAGCTGTCTCTATTTGACCTTCGCCACAGACACACTTACGTGCTTCTATCGGTAGCCCCTTGAACTTTCCTTCCAGGAAAGCGGAAGGGAGGGCATTATAGCGGAGAAGAGTAAAAGATCTTCTTTGTTCAGAATGTGGAAGATCAGTTAGATATGGCATTAAGACAGCCTTATTAAGAAGGTCTTTCCCAAAAAGTGGGTCCAATATCTTATTGATATCATGCTGTCTTTCTACATCTATTACTCTGTTCCTTATTAATTCTTTCGCTTTGTCATGTCCCAGGCCCAGAATAAATTGATAGGACAGACCATAGGAACACAGCTTCTCTGGTAGTGCTTTTAGCCAGGGTGCGACAAATGAGTCTGTTAGTAGAAGGCTGATAAGACCCCTCTGCCGAAATACCAGTTTAAGCCAGAACATAAGGGTTGCCATCCAGAGCCTAGTCTGAACATTAACCATTCCAGTCTCTATCCTAATTGCGATATTGGAGATGTTATTTGGCAATTGGAGAATAGTTCTCAGAAATTTAGACTGGACCTTCTCTAGGTTAGATAGATTGCCAGAGATGCTTATTGGGGCCCCATAGGTTAGTTGTGCAAGAGCTTTAGCCTTACAGATGTTGATGGCCGCTTGTATGCATCTTCCACCTTTTTGCCAAAAAAATTTCTGAATTGCACTTGAGCTTTTCTGCGCATTTGATGAGATATAATTTATATGTGCAGTTCTAGCTTGTGTGGCCTGAATTATGACTCCCAAATATTTGTATTGTTTTACTTGCTCTATCAGGGTCCCATTTATTCTCCAAATGTGAGATTTTGGCCTCTTTCCACAAACCATCACCTGAGTTTTATTATGGTTCACTTCAAGGTAGTTTGCTTGGCAATACAAGTTTAAGGCACTCAAAGCTCTTCTCATTCCTATGGGAGTCCTAGAGAATAAGGCTAGATCATCGGCATAAAGCAAAAATGAGATGTGTTTTCCACTGATTTTTGGAGGATGGAAATTTGGGTTTTTGAGATAGCTGCCAATGTCATTAATAAAGTAATTAAATAGGAGGGGGGCCAATATGCATCCCTGCTTAACTCCCTTTGTTGTCTTGATTAAATCTGTGAGATGTCCTTGAGGGCTACATTTAACTCTTATGGCAGTATTTTCATGTAGTTTTTTAATAAGCACAAGTAGCCTCCTGTCAATGGAGGTCCTGCCTAATTTGGCCCATAACAGATCTCTTGGAATAGAGTCAAATGCAGATTTAAAATCAACAAATGAGATATAAAGGGAGGTTGATTTCTTTGAGGAGTATTTAGCTATTAGGTGATCTACCAGCATACAATGATCCAGTGTGGAATATCCTTCTCTAAAGCCTCCTTGTTCCTCTGCTAGGATGTTCTCTTCTTCTAGCCAGTCTCTATATTTCCAGCAAAGGTGCCTAGCATACAGCTTACTTATGGTGCTGAGGAGGCTTATTGGTCTGTAGTTTTGGGGTTCCTTCCTATTTCCTCTCTTGTATATGGGTACCACCACTGCTATTTCCCAACCTTTTGGAAGGATACCTGTTCTATCAATTGTTGTAAACAGCTTAGCCAATACTGGCACCCACCATTCTATGTTCCTTCTAATTAGTTCAGGAGGTACTAAATCATAGCCAGGGGCTTTCCCTGATTTAAGGGTACCAATGAGCTTCTTGACTTCAGAGTGATTAACTTGTGGCCATTCCGGTATCCTGGTCAGCTCTCCCACATCTGTTGCCTGAATTAGCTTTATCTCTAATGAAGAGTATAGCGCCTTATAATGTGCTTCCCATATTCCCGGTGGGATGGTTGAAGCTGAAACTGATTTTGCTTTACAATCAGACACTAGTTTCCAGAACCAAGATGAGTTTTTATCGAGAACAGCTTGCCTGATTTGTTCCCAGGCTTCTAGAGCAGCCTTCTTCTTTTTAACAAGAATCACGCTTTTATACTTCTGTTTTAATTGCTTGATCTCATTTCCTATAACATCAGAGGGATCAGTTCTATAATATATGTATTTATCTCTTAGGGCCTGTTTTATGGCTCTACATTCTCCATCGAACCAAGTATTGGAATGGCTGTTTGTCTGCTTATTTTTACCTTGCATAGCATTAGATAATGCATCCTGAAAGACCTCAATCAGGCTTTCATACCTGTTTAGGATTGAGGTACTTTCAGAGTTAGAGAGAAATTCTTTTGTTTTGTTAATAAAAGATGTTAGGCTAAACAGATCATTAATTATTTTGTCTGTCTTGATGTTCCATTTAATTCTTGGTAGACAGTTCTCATCAGCTGCAAGCCCCTCAAAGCACTGGGTTAGCCGAAGCCGATTGAATGGAAGAGTACAGGATATTACTAAGGGAAAATGGTCACTATCATAGAAGGATGAAACCTCAAATGACCTCAGAACTTGTATCAGATTTTTAGAGACAATTATATAATCAATTGTACTCATTTTATCCCCAGCCCAAAATGTAAACTCCGCTGGATGGTCCTCAATTGCTGCACCATTTAAAATAACTAAATCCAATCTATGTGCCATCTGAGCCAGCATAAGTCCAGCATAGTTGTATTTGGTGTCTTTGAACACTCTTGCGAGTAAAGGCTCAGGTGTGTCAATTTCAGGTACATGTAAATTATAGCCAGCATATAGGGCACAATCATCATAACCCATCCTAGCATTGAAGTCTCCTCCAAGTATAAAACGTGCAAGGGGAATTTTTATGCCAAAAATAACCCATTGTAATATTAAATAGACTACTAGAGGGAGCAAAAAACATGTTGAACAGGGAACACCCCCTCCCCAAGAAACAGTGAGGAAAATAAGAAAACAGAATAGCCCCAGTCTATCTTCATCTACGGTATGAAGACTGGGGTAATGACTGGGGAAGGCACCGGCAAGTATTGAGTCTGCCATGAAAATGCTAGAGGGCATCACCCCAAGGGTCAGACATGACCCGGTGCTTGCACAGGGGATACCTATTCCTTTATCTTCATCTAACCCAAGGGAGGCCAAACTATGGCTCACTAGATATCTATGGACTACAAATGTATATGGATCTAAGCATGCTAAAGTAAACACCAGCTAGGCAATGAAAAAAAAAACCCATAGATATTGAACATATGGCAACTTGTATTTATTTGGCTACATCCTCTCTGGCTGATGCACCCACAACTTGCTGGTTTTTTGCTAGGTCTTGATGCTCCAAAGGATCTGATTGCCACTGAGGTCCAGTTTGAAACAGCATTACTGACCTGGAGACCTCCGCGTGCTTCTGTTACTGGCTACCTCCTCATCTATGAGTCCATTGACGGCAAAGTCAAGGTAAGCAGTCTTGGTGCAAAACAGTATTCAAAATCCGTCATGGGGAACATGAAGACTTCCGCATCTCATACTCCTATTTGTTCACTTCTTTCCATGTTTTGTTTTGGGTTCTTTGTCTCCCCCCCCCCTTCAACATTTTCAAACTGCACAATATTTTTGTTTGCAAAGAAGTTTGCCCATTAAACTTTATTTGGGGCCAGTTGCACATCATCGGCAAGTAATACAAGTGGCGTGAAGTTGGCATAAAAATAACATTGAAGAAATTGATTAAGAATGCCAGTAGTGAAAACCCGGGCAAAATCAAGAGACTCCTAAGAACAGCACAGAAAAATAAAAAGGGCACATTTGTACACCCTCAAAATTGAACATGGAAACTGCCTAAGCACTACTGGACTTGGCCTTCTTGTAACCCTATACCCCACTACTGCTGTTGAGTTTTTGTTTGTTTGTTTTTCAGCTGTATAATTACCTTGGGAATTTGGGTCAGGTTGAAAGCGCAGGTTATAGCAGTTTTAACCAAATAAATAACATATTTTGCCACTGTGTCTGAACCAAACATTTTTTCTGTTGTTTTTTTCCCTTACTCTCTCTACCCTCCCCTTCCTTCCTTCCTTCCTTCCTTCCTCCCTCCCTCCCTCCCTTCCTCCTTCCTTCCTTCCTTTCTTCCTTCCTTCCTTTTCTGCATACATCCAATCCCAGTATTTAAGGTGGTTAACAGTAAACCTATTAAATGTTAATGCAGACTGTAAAGCCTGGACATTTAAAGAAGGGGGAAAAAACCCATCAAGCCAAATGGGAAGGCCAAGAGTGCTATTCTGGATGGGCTTCTAAGAAGTGAAATGGTTTCTTTCTGAAACAGACTGGCTCTCTATGTATTCCAGTCATGCTCCGAAAGATGCCCCAATGGCAGAAAAAAAATACTTTGCTTAATGTTTGATGTGCTTCAGGCATGCAATTGCATTTAGCGCATGTGAGCAGGCCATCTTAGCTCCTGCCCAGCCTGCTTCTTAAGCAGCCCCCCCTCCTCAAACATTATCCCATTAAAAATTCATTGCCAGAGAGGTCTCCTCTCGTATTTCTGATGAGAGCTAGTATGGGAAGGATCCAGCGGGACCAGCGATGGCCTCATCAATCATTGAAACTGTTTTCTTAAAGTTGCATGAATGATTCATCGAAGGGCATCGGCATGTGTTAAAAATGTACGTGGTTTTCCCCTTCCCTCCCTGTGTGGTTCTTTGACAACCAGCAGCCCTCCATTATTGATTCTCCTTTTAGGAAGTCATACTGGGACCCGACTCGACGTCCTACAGCTTGTCGGATCTCAGCCCATCCACCCAGTACACGGTGAAATTGCAGGCACTCAACCGGAGTTTGAAGAGCAAGACAATCCAAGCAGTTTTCACCACAAGTATGATATGCAAGCGGAGGGCCCGCAGGGAATCGTGGGAGGCGGAAATGGTTTGGAAATCTCACCCCACCCCCCAAAATCTCTCCTTTCACTATTCTCTCAGCTCAGTGGCTTGAGTAGACCAATTCTCCCCTTTCCCTTTTGAGTTGGTGGTCAACTGCATTCATGTGGTTACTAACCTCTAGGGGGAGCCCAAAGTTCTGCCAAAATAACAACTGTTCTGCAGACTACAGAGATCAGTTCCCTTGGAGGAAATGGCAGCTTCATTGGGTGGTCACTGCTGCATCGCAGCCTCACAGAGCTCCCTCTCCTTCTTAAGCTCCATCCTTCTCCGGCACTACCTCCAAAACTGCAGGAACTGTCTGAGCGAGAGTTGGCAGCCTTGTCCAGCATGCAGTCTTCTGCCCCCTCTGGAGGTGGTTTGCCATTGCCTGCTTCTATGTCATGGCCCCTAGTGGAGGAACTTCATCCAAATCCTTGGAGGTCTCCCAATCAAATGCTAGCCATGGTTGGCCCTGCTTAGCTTCCAAGATTTGAGGAGATCTGGCTTACCTAGACTATCCAGGTTAGGGTGAGGGTGTGGTCAACAATATCCCATAGCATACTGTTCTTTAAAAAATATACACCTGTGAGGGTTCATAAAACACAAATTCCACTTGGGGGTGGTGTGATCAGATCATCTGGCATTCCAGTATTTAGGGCACAATTTGGTTAGAGAGAATTTAAGATTCTCTCTTTCTTGGGTCCTGATACTCTGCTCTCCCCTTTCGTTGCAGGTGGCCTTCTTTACCCTTTTCCCCGGGACTGCTCTCAAGCTCTTCTGAATGGAGAAACTGCATCTGGCCTTTATACCATATATGTGAATGGGGATCAGTCCCAGCCTCTAGAGGTGTACTGCGACATGGCTTCTGATGGTGGAGGATGGATTGTGAGTATGGACTGACAAAGGAAAGGAAAGCTTCCCTATAGAGCAGGGATTTCCAAACCGGGTTCAGCATAGTTGTTAAGCATTTGGAAATCTGGAAATGAAGCTACCTGGGACAAAAACATCTACTGGGCCATAATTTGCTCTCCTCTGTTCTAACATAATGCTGTCTGTTTGGGGTATCAGGTCTTTTTAAGAAGGCAGGATGGAGGACAGGATTTCTACCAGAACTGGAGGACTTACGAGGCTGGCTTTGGGGATCCCAAGAAGGAATTCTGGATAGGTAGGTGACCACCGAGTATTTCTTTTCACACCACAGAGACATCAACTGCATGGACAAGTATCCCTGCAGGCATATAGCTTCTCTGGGTTGAAATTGGTTACAGGCTTTCACCCTTGTTAAATTCCAATGAGTTTTTTTGAGAGCTCGCTTCAATGCATTTCCATCAGCACTGCTTAGTGGAAGATTTCAGCATGTGCCTATGAAAGATTGACTGTACCCTTACAGTTCGGGTGCAATTGAATTGATTACTCATATTCTGCTGCATTGTAAGTTTTGCCAGGATATCAGAAGTAGGCTAATTTCACCATTGTTACTGCGGTTCTCTAGCTAAACGGATGATCTACTAATTGACATCTTACACGCCGATAAAAAGAATTCTATTTCTTATACAGTGGTGAAGTTCTTTTATATAGATGGCAGAGTGCAGAAATCCTTGGTTGGTGTTAAGTGACTTGGTTGTTAACGTAATAATTTTACTGTGGGTTCACCTCTGTTTTGATGCTGGTCAATGACCGTAAATAAATGAATGAGCGAGTTCCAGGCTTGGACCAAGAGCATCTCTGAAAAACTAGTTTGGAAGGAATAAGAGGGCTGCAGAGACCATTATCAGGAGAGCTTCTTTTCAGTTTATTTTGATGTAAAATCAGCTTTAAAAATAAAAATATCAGCCATTCTCGCCCCTTATGTGTCCCCTGCCCCCTCCCTCCTCCCCTCTACCTCCCACTCTCTGTCCTTACCTGCTGGCATGGCTTGCTGGGCTGGAAGGCAGATTCCTTTGTATCCTGTATTCACAATGGATCTGTCCCTGCCAAGCGGGAAAGACAGAGACTGTAGAAGTTGTGCTATTGCACTGCCCCCACAACAGTGAAATTTGCTCACAATATTCAGCGCCATTGTCAGCAAGCTCCCCAAGAAGGTCAGAACAATTGAACATATCACTGGTCCTCTGGGATCTCTCTTCAGAAATAGCACATAACATTGCAAACATTGATTTGAGGGTATGTGACATACATATGAGGAGAGCAAGGATTGTGTTCTATGCAGGGGTGGCCAAATGGTGGCTTTCCAGATGTCCGTAGACTACAGTTCCCATTTGCCCCTGCCAAACTGGCCATGACGGCAATGCGGAAATGATAGTCCATGAACATCTGGAGAGCCACAGTTTGGTAACTCCTGCTTTGCAGAGTGGAGGTTCTGGTGGGCCTCTTTCCTTTAAAAAATCTTCCAGATTGGAGATTTGTTCCCATGAAATGGCAAGGGATATTATTGTTACACATTTCGAGTCTCTTGCAAATGGCTATATCTTCACTGCAAGAAGAAGAAGAAGAAGAAGAAGAAGAAGAAGAAGAAGAAGAAGAAGAAGAAGAAGAAGAAGAAGAAGAAGAAGAAGAAGAAGAAGAAGAAGAAGAAGAAGAAGAAGAAGAAGAAGAAGAAGAAGAAGAAGAAGAAGAAGAAGAAGAGTTGGTTCTTATATGATGCGGTTTTTCCTACCCGAAGGAGGCTCAAAGCGGCTTACAGTCGCCTTCCCATTCCTCTTCCCACAACAGACACCCTGTGGGGTGAGTGAGGCTGAGAGAGTGCTGATATCACTGCTCGGTAAGAACAGTTTTATCAGTGCCATGATGAGCCCAAGGTCACCCAGCTGGCTGCATGTGGGGGAGCGCAGAATCGAACCTGGCATGCCAGATTAGAAGTCCGCACTCATAACCACTACACCAAACTGGCTCTCAACACAACAACACAAACAGTATACGTCCTTGCTGTTTCTGGGCTCTGTGCAAATCTTCCTCCATTCAGGACTATCTCCGAGAAAAGTGTGAGCGCATCCAATGAGGCTGGGAAATGCTGCATGTTCATTTTTTATCTTACACAGGTCTGGACAAGCTTCACAAGATCACTTCCCAGGGACAATATGAGTTGCGGGTGGATTTGCGGGACCACGGGGAGACTGCTTATGCCCTTTACAACAAATTCAGCGTGGGAGAGGCCAGGACACGCTACCGGCTGAAAGTGGATGGATACAGCGGCACGGCAGGTACGCTCTCAGCTTACAGAAACAAGCGTCCACACCAAATTCTCTCGCTTGCGGTGTTCTCAAAGGGCATTTGAGAACAACGATCTCTTCCGCACCACATTCCCTGTGTCCAGCCTGCTTGCCAGTCCTTATTACAATGATTCTTGCTATGTCTCTGTAAGGCAGGCCACTTTTGTTATCCTACCCACACTGTAGACCAGCTCTTTTCATCTTTGGACTATGGAAGAGTCCCTGAAATATTGTTCAGCCTTTGAGGAGTCCCAGAACTGGGCCGGGAATAATGTCAGCTCTCCACGCCTTCCCTGCCATGCCTGAGGATGAGTGAGGGAGGAAGAGAGAGAAGGCGGCTTGAGGCAGAAGTAGTGGCCCAGGTTTGCTCCCCTTTCCCAGGTGCAGTAACCATGTGAGAACACCACCCCCAGGTCAATGGAAGCACCTGGTTCCTTGCATTCACTGGCAGGGGCTCCTGGGAATTGTAGTCCATGGACATCTGGAGGGCCGCAGTTTGACTACCCCTGTTGTAGACAGACTGCTGAAGCTGAAGAAATGAAGGCTTACCAAAGGCCCCTTAATGAGCTGGTGGCAGGAGCAGAGGATGGGAGAAACATGGAGACTTCCCAGAGCTCCTTGACAGGGAAGGAGAAATTGACAGCTGCCCCCCCCCCTATGCATTTGACCCTTATAACAATCGTGGGATGAAGATTAATGTAAGAAAGTCATCCAAGGAGTTTTCTAGCTCAATGAGGTTTTGAATTCAGGGTTGGAAGAACTTTTTTTTAATACCTTGCTTTTCACTAACCGAAGGAGTCCCAAAGTGGCCTTTCCCATTCACTAAACAGTCTGGGACCAGCATACTTTCATGAGACTGCCTTTTCCCTTATAAATCCCCCCAACCAAGAGTGCTGAGATCTTCACAGGAACATCTGCTCTGGATTCCTGGCCTGAAAGAGGTCCCAGTCTGGTGGAATGAGCTCTCAGGCAAGATCAGGGCCCTGAGGGACCTAAATCGGTTTTCAGGGCCTGTCAAATGGAGCTCTTCCACCAGGCTTATGGTCGAGGCCAAGAATAATATCCACCATGGAAGCTGGCCTCACTGTTTGGGGAGGAGGGAGAAGAGATGGCAGATCAGCTCCTGCCAAACCTCCCCATCTGGGACTTAGTCGGGGGCATGAACTGCAGCAGTTGGAATGTTTTAAAGTTCAAACTTTTGTATGTGTTTTAATGCTCTCATCCGCCATGAGCATTGCAAGGCCAGGATATAAATTGAAAATTATTATTAATAATAATAATAATTATTATTATTTCTCTCCCCACACCAGATACCATGTGGGGTATGTGGAGCTGAGAGAGCTCTGACAGCCCTTTGAGTGACCCAAAGTCACTCACCTAGTTACATGTGGAGGTGTGCGGAATCAAACCCACTTCTGACGCTCTTCACCACTCCACCACCACCATGCTGGCTCTAGCCACCCAATGGCCAGCTTAGCACTTCCTTAACACAGCCCTGGGCCCTGTTCGTTTGCTGCAGTCTAGGAACTGACGTGTCACTGGTGCAGTTCTATCTCTGGCAGGCCCCTTTGGGCCACAGCCTTTTGGGAGGCAGTTTCCACTTCAAATCCTCCCCACCGCCCTGAGCCAAATGCTGCGTTTTATGGCCGAGTCTCCTGGAACGTAAACACACCTGCTAAGCAGAGCCATGTCTCATGGGGAGCGCTAACTATCCGTCACTAAGATGGTTTACAAGAGCAGAGTTTCGTGGCCCGAGAGGCCAAGAATGTGCTGGGCTGCCTCTGTTTGAGCGAACCATACACAGAGCCTGGAAAATGTTGCCAGAGGCCGAGTCTGCTTTGTCACAAAAGCAGAGGACTAAATCTCGCAAACTCTCTGATTTGTGCCTTGCTAATTCTGGAACTTGTGCCTCCTGAACCAAGGTTCGGAAAAGACGCCTCCCCCAAACATTTCAGGGACGTTTTTATTTTATTTTTATTTATTTTATTTATTATATTTATACTAGGGATAAAGCCCGTTGCATTCAGGAATGCAAAAGGTGCTAGACTGGGGGGAGGGGGGGTGAAAGAATGCAGATGGCCTCTCCCTCCTCCCAGGACCTGGAAAGGCTGCAGGCTGGAGGCCCCTGGGAAGGGAACTCACCAGCAGGGACAGCTCTCACACAGCAGGGATCTACAGCCTCTGAGCCTTGGAGGGAAGTGGAAGCACTCAAGCCATATTACATCCTGGCCACAGGGTGGAGATGGTGTTGGTCACTTTGATGGATGTTCTCCATTGCCAGTCGGATTGAGGGAGGTTGACCTTGCTTGTTCAGTTAGATCTGTTGGCCACATTTGATGTGGTCAGCCATGAACTGCTGGCACACTGCCTCGCCAGGACGGGGATGCAGGGCACAGCTCTCAGCTGGATACACTCTTTTCTTCATAACCGGCTGTGGGGCATGAGTTACCGCGCTCTTACTGACTCCCATGTGCAGTTCCTCAGGGTTCAGTTCTCTCTCCCACGTTGTTCAACATCTTTATGCGCCCTCTGGCCCAGCTGGTGCAGAATTTAGGGCTGGGCTGTCATCAATAGGCTGATGACACCCAGCTCTATCTCCTCATGGACAGCTGCCCGGACTCTCCCCCAGAACCATTCACCAGATGTTTGGAAGCCATTGCTGAATGGCTTGAGCAGAGATGTCTGAAACTCAACCCCTCCAAGACAGAGGTCCTGTGGCTGGGGGGTAGGGGGACGGATCAGGAAGCGCGTTTACATATTTTGTCAGGGACGCAACTTGTGATTGCACCCCAGGCCAGGAATTTGTGGGTGACCATTGATATCTCATTCACTCTGAGGCACAGGTCAAGAGGGTAGCTAGCCAGGCATTTTTCAGTCTTTGCCAGGCTTGGCTACTAGTACCCTACCTGTTCTCTGAACATCTGGCCACAGTGATCCATGCAACGATCACCTCCAGAATAGATTTTTATAACTCACACTATGCGGGCCTGCCCTTGGGCTTGATCTGGAAATTCCAGTTGGTTCAAAATGCATCTAGAAGGGCCCGCATCCATCCATTGCTGAGGCAGCTGCATTGGCTGCCAGTTGCTGCCTGGATCCAGCTCAAGGTTTTGGTGCTAACCTTTAAGGCCCTACATGGTCTGGGACCCGTATACCTGTTGTCCTATGCCCCCTGCAGAGTGTAAGGCCCTGGTGCGGAAAGCATGTCCAGCACATTCTCAGTTCCAAACCCGCCCATCATCTCCTAGCTGGTGGGCACCATGGGGACCATTAGGGGAGGAAGGGGGGGGTGACAGAGTGGGGAGGCAACAGGAGGATAGGAGGTGAGGTGGGGGAAAAGGAAGATGAGAGAACAGCAAGGCAAAACTCAGGACAAAAGGTGGGAATTGGTGAGGAGGACCATAGGAGGACCTTCCCCAATGAGTTTCTTGCAGGTCTTCTGCTTGCTTATAGTAAAATCTATACAAGTGTACAAAATTAGGCTGCGTAGATTAAAACACATGCAAGGCATGGACCCAGGGAAATCCCCTGACCTCCAACGACATGTCTTCTGACATTTTGTAACCACTTGTTCTCAGTGATCCTGCCGTCCTTTTACGGGCAGGACTTCATTTACCTGGAAACTGAATCTACATCCCCTCTTCCACCCCCCTCCCCAGGTGATTCCATGACTTACCACAATGGACGGTCCTTTTCCACTTTTGATAAAGACAATGACTCGGCTATCACCAACTGCGCTTTGTCCTACAAAGGAGCCTTCTGGTACAAGAACTGCCACCGAGTCAACCTGATGGGCAGATATGGGGACAACAGCCACAGCCAGGTGAGAATTCTAAGTCCCAGGAGAGATTTGGGGAAATGAGGAAAACCACAGGGCTGATATGCTTTCAGAGGTGAGTCTGTGAACCAAAGTGCCTATGGCAATCACCCCCTGAAGACCCCGATGTACTGATGTCACTTCTGGGAGATGTCAGCATGTCAGGTTACATTATGGAGTCCTTCCAGCTTTGGGGAAAGGTCAAGTTAACAAATCATTTAAATTACGTCTAATTCATGGATACAATTGGAAACAAGTTTACCAAAATTCAAAGCCAAAGTGTTTTTTTTCCCATCCATCTCTCTATGGTTATAGGCACATTGGGTTTCAGATGGCTTACTACAATCCTATGTGACAATTTTAAATCTCAGTGGCTTTTGGCCACTGAGAAGGAAATTGTAAAATTAGGTTTTTCCATACTACTTGGAACAGGATAAGATCAGGCAAAAACTGTAGTGAAACAAAGGACTGAGGACTTGGAGTACCAATTCGGTCTTTCTCGCTCCCCTAGGTAAGACGCCCCATTGAGTACTAGATATATTCAAGCCATTGCGGACTGTCTTTCTTGCTTGGAAACAAAATATCATAGGATCGCATTCACACTAGCAAGACCTTCTGCCATTCTCTGCCCATGCATTTCTGGGGACAGAGAGGCAATTGCACATGTGCTTTTAAGGTGCCCTACGTGCCAAGAAGTGGAATGATTTGAATGATTAATATACTTAGGGCCTTTTCGCACGGGGATCTTTGTTGCAAATTGTTTGCGGAATGAAAAATCGCCATTTAAAATAGTGGAATTCGTCGTTATGCATACCTGCCTTTGTAGTGGAATCAGTTGCGTTTTTTAGCGTTTCCCACAGGCTTCCGGTCTCGGCAGAAATCGCTAGAAAGGAAGCGCTATTGCCAAGCTCGTCCCGCCCCTGGCCGTCAAGCAGCCAATGGGCAGCCGTTAGCATGCTCCCAAACAGCCCCTTTCCCTTTAAGAAAGGTTTTTTTTAAAAAAAAAAAACAGACCCATAGCAACGAATCTAGGTAGATTCGTTGCAACGGAGAGACCCATCCAGCTGCCTAATGTGAGCTGTCGTTTGATTGTATGATCGTTGGCACGCTGCCTCAAGTGATAAAAAAAAATCCCCCCCCCCTCTCACGGGCCCGATTTTCAGCTGAATTAATGTGTAAAAAATAAGGGGACTTTATTTCAGCAAACGGGCTTTTATGTGGTTTGTGCTTAGTGACTAAAGGTGAAGGACTGAAGCCAGGGAAGCCTCTAAACAGAAAGAGGCTCGCTGGTGCGTTTATCCCCGCTCGCTCGGAGAAAAAAAAATGGCGATCGCTTCGCCGGAAGTTTGGAGGACATGCTCAGGAGGAGGGACTTTGAAGAACCCGCAACAATGGTAACGCACAGGTCTTTAGCGCTATTGTTGCAGATTGGTTGCAGGAGTGTATCGCTATCCGGAGGGTGAATCCACTTTTCTGGATTCCCCTGAAAGCGCTACAACGAAGCGCTTTTTGCTGATTGGTTTCAGGAGTGTTGCAGATTGTCTGCGACGTCGTGCGTTAAGGCAAATTAGTAGCGTTTTCAATTAGCAACCATTGTGCTATTTTGAAGCCGTGCGAAATGGCCCTCAGTATACCTAATACGAGTGGATGAGAGACTCATTATTCTGGCCTTTTGATTTGGTTTTCGGCTTATCTACTTTTAACCCAGCAAGGAGTAAGTTCATCCTGCCATTACTCAGGGATCTCTCCAACAGCTCAGACAAGGGAAAAGTTAGATCCCTCCTATGGGATAGAAAGGTCCATATTATTATGCAGGTTGCCAAATATTGTGCTCACATGCATAGCACACGGGAAAGACGAAAGCTTCATTGATGGTGTTTTAGTAGAATTTTACTATGCAGTTTTTAAAATGTATCTGGCAATCATAGAATTCTAACTATTTTAAACATTCTCATCAGTTCCTGGAAAATGTAATTTTTGTTGCTCATTGTTTATTACCAATGGTTTTATAGGGCTGCAGTGCTGTATTAAATAAACTCAAATTTGGGGTGAATTAATGAATGATGGCACCACTGCTCAGTAGCATCTTCCATGGAGTGGTGCCCAGCACACATGCCATACCTGCCACACCGTAGTTATGACACTGCTGGCTTTTCAGTAGGGTTTCTTGATGGCCCTGGAAGGGTTTCCTGAATGGGTGGGAATTAATTAAGTTTGAACATAGTTTTAAAATTTGTTAAAAATGTATCAGGCGTTGAAGTGGTGAGTTAAGGCTTCCCTAGTTGGATGGAGAATGTGTGACTGAGAATTGCCCTCACTCACCATCAACACCTTCAACTACCATCATAGCTTCTAAACAACTTCTCTGTGCCTATTCGATACTTAACCATTGTCACATGTCGACTTTTTTTTCTCATTCAGGGTATCAACTGGTTTCATTGGAAAGGCCACGAATACTCCATCCAGTTTGCAGAAATGAAACTGAGACCCTACAGCTTCCGGAATCTAGAAGGGAGACGGAAGAGAGCCTAAACCCTCCATGGTTAGGGGAGAGAGAGAGAGAGAGAGGGTGGGAGAGAGCGAGAGAGAGAGAGAGAGAGAGAGAGAGAGAAGTCAGCAGAAGGGATATTGTTTTTCCAGAAAATTGGGGAATGGAAATCAGTGATGAAGATGGGAACCTTACCAAAGTAATAGCATCACTTGGCCTTTCATTGGCTCCTTTGACAGTTTCATTGGGAGGGTAGGGGTGGGAAAGCCTTATTCAAACGTAGCGCGCTCAACTGAGCAGCCCTTCTTTGTGTCCGTAGCTGTCTTTCTTTGCACCAAAGACGACAATCTCCAGGGGTCTTGGGGAGGGGCGGTGGGTTTCTACACCAGGGGTAGTCAAACTGCGGCCCTCCAGATGTCCATGGACTACAATTCCCAGGAGCCCCCTGCCAGCGAATGCTGGCAGGGGGCTCCTGGGAATTGTAGTCCATGGACATCTGGAGGGCCGCAGTTTGACTACCCCTGTTCTACACAGTCGTTTTTCTCAGTAGGTTTTCGTTGACTTTGAGATCTCAAGAATGCAGTGACAGAACAGTCGGCCAGCCTGCAAACCAGGCCTTTCTTACAGTAATGGGCACGTCATTGCCATGACGATTCCAAGCCACCACAGAGGTTTCGTTGGTCATCAAGAAGCTTTCTTTATATGTGTGCGTGTGTGTGCGTGTGTATGTGTGTGTGTGTGTGTGTATATATATGTATGTATATATATATATATGGCACCACAAAGGAAAGAGGGCACGGAAACGAGCTGTCCAGTTTAAATTTTTTTCAGCCTAAAATTAATATTATTAATATAATGGAATTAAAAGGTAAAATAATAATGACGATAATAATAAGCTACGGTCGGGTTCTCTTTCTTTTTTTTTTTTGTCGTCTTTTTGTTTTAAAAGATATCCATGCTTCCCAAAACACAGCAGGACAGTGTCTGATTGTACATTTCCCAGATGTGTGCTGGGAAACAAACTCTGCGAAGCGTCCTCAGTCATGCAAGTTTCTGACCTGCCTGGCTGACAATTTCATTTATCAAATGGTAGATGAACCCACAAGAGGTTCAGCCATACTGGACTTAATACTGACCAACAGGCAAGAGTTGGTGGATGAGGTGAAGGAGGTGGGGACCCTAGGGGGAAGTGACCATGTCCTCATAGAATTCCTTTTGAGATGGGGAGCCAAGGAAGCGTGTAGCCAGACGCGGATGTTGGATTTTCGTAGGGCAAACTTTAATAAACTCAGAGACATGATGAGTGTCATACCATGGACGAGAATGCTGGAAGGGAAGGGAGCATGTGAAGGGTGGGCGCTACTCAAACAAGAGCTATTGCATGCTCAATCAATGACTATTCCAGAAATACGAAAACACTGCAGGAGTTCTAAGAAGCCTATTTGGATGAACAGAGAACTTCAAGAGGAACTAAGAAAGAAAAGGAAAATGTTCAGGAAATGGAGGGAAGGACAGAGCTCTAAAGAAGAGTACCTACAGGTTACTAGGCACTGTAGATCAATCATCAGAAAGGCCAAAGCTGAGAGTGAGCTAAGATTGGCCAGGGAAGCCCACTGTAATAAGAAAAGATTTTTCAGTTACGTGAGGAGCAAACGTAAAGTAAAGGAGGCAATAGGCCCGCTGTTGGGTGCGGATGGACAAACTCTAACGAAAGATCCAGAGAAAGCAGAAAGGCTTAGTGCCTATTTTACATCTGTTTTTTCCCACAGGTCAAAGTGTTTAGGCACGTCTAGAGATGGCTGTAGCCAAAGGACAGTGTCTGGGTGGCAGGTTAACATGGATAGAGAGGTTGTCGAGAGGCATTTAGCTGCACTGGATGAGTTCAAATCCCCTGGTCCAGATGAAATGCACCCGAGAGTACTCAAAGAACTTTCCAGAGAACTTGCACAGCCCTTGTCCATCATCTTCGGAACCTCTTTAAGGACTGGAGATGTCCCGGAGGACTGGAAAAGAGCAAACGTTATTCCGATCTTCAAAAAAGGGAGGAAGGATGACCCGGGAAACTACAGACCAGTGAGTCTGACCTCTGTTGTGGGGAAGATAATGGAGCAGATATTAAAGGGAGCGATCTGCAAACATCTGGAGGACAATTTGGTGATCCAAGGAAGTCAGCATGGATTTGTCTCCAACAGGTCCTGCCAGACCAACCTAGTTTCCTTTTTTGACCAAGTAACAGGTTTGCTGGATCGGGGAAATTTGGTTGATGTCATTTACTTGGATTTTAGTAAAGCTTTTGACAAGGTTCCCCATGATGTTCTGATGGATAAGTTGAAGGACTGCAATCTGGATTTTCAGATCGTTAGGTGGATAGGGAATTGGTTAGAGAACCGCACTCAAAGAGTTGTTGTCAATGGTGTTTCATCAGACTGGAGAGAGGTGAGTAGCGGGGTACCTCAGGGTTCCGTGCTCGGCCCGGTACTTTTTAACATATTTATTAATGATCTAGATGAGGGGGTGGAGGGACTACTCATCAAGTTTGCAGATGACACCAAATTGGGAGGACTGGCAAATACTCCGGAAGATAGAGACAGAGTTCAACGAGATCTGAACACAATGGAAAAATGGGCAAATGAGAACAAGATGCAATTTAATAAAGATAAGTGTAAAGTTCTGCATCTGGGTCAGAAAAATGAAAAGCATGCCTACTGGATGGGGGATACGCTTCTAGGTAGCACTGTGTGTGAACGAGACCTTGGGGTACTTGTGGATTGTAAACTAAACATGAGCAGGCAGTGTGATGCAGCGGTAAAAAAGGCAAATGCCATTTTGGGCTGTATCAACAGAGGCATCACATCAAAATCACAAGATGTCATAGTCCCATTGTATACGGCACTGGTCAGACCACACCTGGAGTACTGTGTGCAGTTCTGGAGGCCTCACTTCAAGAAGGACGTAGATAAAATTGAAAGGGTACAGAGGAGAGCGACGAAGATGATCTGGGGCCAAGGGACCAAGCCCTATGAAGATAGGTTGAGGGACTTGGGAATGTTCAGCCTGGAGAAAAGGAGGTTGAGAGGGGACATGATAGCCCTCTTTAAGTATTTGAAAGGTTGTCACTTGGAGGAGGGCAGGATGCTGTTTCTGCTGGCTGCAGAGGAAAGGACACGCAGTAATGGGTTTAAACTTCAAGTACAACGATATAGGCTAGATATCAGGAAAAAGTTTTTCACAGTCAGAGTAGTTCAGCAGTGGAATAGGCTGCCTAAGGAGGTGGTGAGCTCCCCCTCACTGGAAGTCTTCAAGCAAAGGTTGGATACACACTTTTCTTGGATGCTTTAGGATGCTTAGGGCTAATCCTGCGTTGAGCAGGGGGTTGGACTAGATGGCCTGTATGGCCCCTTCCAACTCTATGATTCTATGATTCTATGATTTCCTTTTTTTTAAAAAAAATAAATAAATAAAAGCACAATTTTACTTTTACAGAAATCTCCACTTTTCTTCATGCGTCGGACGGTTTGAGGGGGGGTGGGAGGGGGGGACTGTGTAGCAGGGGAGGCACACGATTTGACGGTTGATTGCCTGCTTTGTCAATTCAGAAGTGGGTTTCTGATTGAAGACCCCAAACCCCCAGTTAAAGGATCCCCTGTAGCAAGTGCTGAGGAAGGTCATTCTCTTCTGGGGACCTCACAAGAGCTGTGGCTGCTGCACTGATAAAAGGCAGATTCATTTGTTAGTGTGGGGGACCAATACTTGGAGCTAATCTTTCATTCTTTTCCCCCCAAAGGAACTCCAGTGAACTGTTTTTGTATTGGATTGCATGTAGTTTGGCTTATTGTGAAGGCACAATAATGCTAGGGAGACTTGAAGGCAGCAGGACAAGAGGAGGGCCCCAACATGGGATGGACTGATTCCCTCAAAGAAGCCATGGCCTTGGTTTGCAAGACCAGAGGAAGGCTGCTAACGATCGGCAGCTCTGAAGGACGTTAATTCAGAAGGTCTCACTGCATTCTGCAGAGGGGTGCACTAGATGACCCTGGAGGTCCCTTCCAACTCTATGGTTCTGTGATGGCATATAGCACACAGATACCTCTTGACATATTGGAGTGGCAACCTTGTGATGTCTTTCCACCTAGATACCAAGCGGAAACATGTGGGTGTTTTCAAGCATGCCTTAGGACTGCTATGATCTCTACCCAGCTACTCTCCATAGTCAGAGTTATTTCAGTTGGTTCCAGGTTCTAATAGTCATATATCTGTAGTTCAATGTCTCAAGGGCTGGGGGAGACATTTTCCATCCTGAGACCTGGGCCCATACTGCACATGCTAGATAATGTGCTTTCAATGCACTTTAGAAGCAGATTATCCTGTTCTGCACAGGAAAATCCATCTGCAAAAGGACACTGAAAGTGCATTATCCAGTGTGTGCGGAATGGGCTCTGGTGAATTAGATAGATGAATGGGATGAGTTGGTAGAAGGTACCTTTGTATGTTTATGACTCCTCTGGTGGCCTAGTCTAGGAAGCACAGAGTTCTGTGATCATAGGTGGAATATCTGGAATGTGATTCAGCACACCAGTTTACAAGAGACTCTGAAAATATGTGAGGATAGATGCACCTTTGCAAACCATCCATCCTGTATCGCTTCGCACAGAACCTGGATTCCAGTGCAGTAAATAGCCACATTCAACCTATTCCCCTATAAATATGAGCGGTGATAGTTCAAGACTTTCTTATTTTAAGGTCATATAGAAGCACTTGAATGGCATCATTTCAGGAATATTGAGATAACAAAAACCAGGAAAGAGAAAAGAAGGGGAAAGTTGAGGGTAGTGCAACAGTTGCTGAAGATTCACTACATCTTGTAAAAATATATTTTATATATTTTGTACTCCACTTTTCACTGCCCCAAAGAGTCTCAAAGCAGCTAACAATTGCCTGTCCTTCCTCTCTCCACACCAGACACCCTGTGAGGTAGGTAGGGTTAAAAGAGCTCTGACAGAACTGTGACTGAGCCAAGGTCACCCAGCAGACTTCACATGTCTCAAAGCAGCTCATAATCACCTACCTTTCCTTCCCCCACAACAGATACCCTGTGAGGTAGATGGGACTGAGAGAACTTTACTTAGCCAAAGATCAGCCAGCAGGCCTCATGTGTCTCAAAGTAGCTTCCAATCACATTCTCTTTCCCTCCCCATTAGCGATCCCCAATCTGTGGGCTGCGGACCATGTGTGGTCCTTCGACTAATTGGAGGTGGGCCCCGAAGGACGCCTTCTCTCTCCCCCCCTTCCGGCCCTTTACTTCATCCCCCCAGCCCTTTACAACACACTTCATTGTTGTGGCATGTCTGTATCTTATTTTGAAGGGATGTTTAAACACTACCATAGCGATCAGAGAGCGTTAGGGGTTGAGAGTAGAGGAGTAAACTACCCCCCCCCCCGGGCCTCAGTAAAAGGCGTTGAGTGGTCCCCAGTGAGTGGTCCCCGTCATTGAGTGGTCCCCGGTGATAAAAAGGTTGGGGACCACTGCTCCCCATGACAGACACTATGTGAAGTAGGTGAGGCTGAGTGAGAGAATCATGACTGACTCAAGGTCAGCCAGCGGTCTGCAGGTGGAGGTGTGGGGGATCAAGCTGAGTTCTCCAGATTAGAGACCACCACTTTTCCCCATGAAACCAAGTTAGCTCTCCAAGCTTCTGAACCGAGGTTGTCTCCACATCCTGGAATTGGAGTACGTGGGGCCTCTTCAGATGGCTCGCTTCTCCCCTTTCACCATCCCCTTCTCCAACTACAAGGAACCTCATTTACATATTGTTTGTTGCCTGTGCAAGAACATGAACTCCAGCAAGCACATGGATCCCAGCGGTGTTGTGGCCTGTTGTTCTATGTCCTAGAAATTAGCATTGAAAGGATCAGAAGAAAGTATCTTGTGATCTCATTGATGTTCCATTTAGCCCTCGTGGCTAATAGCTACCAATAGGCTTACTTGTCCTGAATTTTTGAAGTTCTCTTCTTGTCGTCCTCTGAGATATAGCTTGGATTCAATAAATTAATTCTCACAGGGGGTGAAAAAGGGTTTCAATGCTTTGTCAGCCCTATCTTCCCCTTCAAAATACATCCTTGCATTTCTCCTTCTTCCCACGAGAGGGCAAGATGGCTCCATCTTAGTAAACCGCAAAAAGTTGCTTAAGAAAAAAAGCACGCCTTCCTTAATCCTGTCACGAAACTATCTGCACAAGTTTACTTTTTAATTATCAGCTCTGTCTAAACACAGTGGCATCCCCAGGGGAGTCATTTAGACGTGCTAATCTGAGTGCCCAGTGGCCCAAAGATTCCCTCTGCTCTTCTCCTTTGCCACACTACATCGCTAAGTGGAAGTTAATTCATGAGTGACCCAAGGGTGATCAGGACCCCCAGAATTTTGTTTCCCAAATCCCCACCCAACACACACACACACCAGGAGTCTTATGGACAGATCACTTGGTCATTTCACTTCACTTTGTGTTCTTACACACCAAGTGTTTGCTATTTATTTATTATATTTATATACCGCCCTCCCCGAGGGCTTACATAATAACATAAGAACAATACATGGAACAGTCTATAAAACATTTGAATAACCGTGCAATAATAACTGGTAATTGTAAACATATAACATTATAATTGTATAACCAATAAACAATACAGCGTTGCAACATACAAACAGGTCCAGAGTGTATAGGTGGTGTTCTGAGGGGGGCGGGGAGCAGGGGCCCTTTGGTCGCTGTTGGTTATATATATCTGGTCTCAACCGAATGCCTGGCGGAAGAGCTCCTCCTTGCAGGCCCTGCGGAACTGTTTAAGCTCCGTCAGGGCCCTGATCTTCTCCGGGAGCTCGTTCCACCAGAACAGAGAATGCTCTGGCCCTGGTTGATACCAGGCGGACTTCTTTAGGGCCAGGGACCTTTAGCTGGTTGGTAGCAGTGGAGCGCAGGGCTATGGAGTAAAATGGCTGTCTTTTTTTTTTTTTAATGCCTGCTTTTCAGGTAAATGGCCTCTCGCCACAATTTAAGAAAATATGAACATAAGAAGAACCTTGCTGGATCAGACCAACAGTCCATCTAGTTCTGCATTCTGTCTCACGCAGTGGCCAACCAGTTCCTCTGGAGGGACAATAACACGGCTGAGAGGCCAGGGTCTTCCTCTGATGTTGCCTCCTGGCTCAGGGATTCCAAGGATTAGTGTCTCTGGATGTGGAGGTTCCCCTCAGTCACCATGGATAGTAGCCACTGATAGACTTATCTCTCATGAATCTACCTAATCCCCCTTTAAAAACTATTTATTCCTGTAGCTGTCATTACACCATCTGGCAGCAAATTCCACATTTCAATCACTTCCTGTATAAAGTGGTATTTCCTTTTGTTCATCCAAAACCTACTTCCCATCAGTTTCATTGGATGCCCTTAAGTTCCTCTTGTCAGCTCTCCAAATCCCCATGCATAATCTTATAAATATCAATCATGCCCCCCCCTTTCTTCATCGCTTTTGTAGACTGAAAAATCCCAGACTCTTCAGCCACTCCTCATAGGAAAGTTGCTCCAACCCACTAATCATTTTGGTTGTGCTCCGCTGTACTTTTCCAAGCTCTGCAAAGTTATCTTTTTTATTGGGGGACCAGAACTGTATGCAGCAGAATGAGGGCTCTACTACCCAGGATTGTGATTCTGGGCAGCAGCCCTGTTAAGCTGGCACTTGCCGCAATGGGGCACTGGGTTGTGTTGCTGGGTGCTATTAGGGATCGGTTGTATCTATAAAAATGCCCCCTCCCCTCAAGTTCTACTTCAGAAATTGTCTAATGTCAACTTCGTCCTGTTGGATTTATTTGCTCGTTCATTTGTTTGTTGATTCATTCATTTAATTTATATACCACCCGTCATTGTGACATCTCAGGTGCTGTACATGGAACAGTGTAATGAGAAAATACATAGAAACATTTGCAACAATGAACATAATAGTCATGAACAGGCAGACTTCAATCCATGTATGGGAACAGTGTACCCTGGGGCATCTGCATCAACTCGGAAGGCAACAGTTTAAAAGCAGCTCCAGACTAGGGACATGTGAAGTGTCAAAGTTGCCCGGCAAAGGGACCAGGGTGTAGTCTGCACGGGGCTTTTTACCCACTCCCAGTGGGCTTTTTACCCACTCCCTCCCGTCTACACTGAATTCAATTTCCATTTTGATTTTGGGTGCTTTAAATTTTCCCTCTGCAACATGCATGATTGATCCAGAGTGACCATACCTTTCCCCGCGATATCCAGAAGTGGATATAACCATCAATATTTGAAAACCCGGCATCCATAAGTGTGCAGATTTTTGCTTTTTGGAAATTAACTCCCTTCTCCATGCCTCATAGCAAAGCCATCTTCCCTGATTGGCCAGAGCGTCAATTCAAAGACTTCTTGGTTCCTGGTTGCAAGGCTTGTCTTAAAGTGACTGTGCGCTCCAGAAGCCCTAACTTCTCTCAGCAGAGGTTTTCCTCTTGGATTTATTCCCCCCTCCACTGCTGTCTCCAATCCCCCCTCCCCACAATCAAGAGAAGAAAGAGGCTCCTGTTGCGCTTGGCTCCCCCCATCCCCATTCTGAGTTTCCCTAATCATGTGTAGAACACTTTTTGTTTCAATGGGGGTGGGGGGAATAGAGGAAGACCCGAGTTCAAATTGATCTGAATTCAGCAGGATCCACAACAGAAAAAACAAAGTAAGTGCAGAATCAGTCCAGGTTGCAGGGAGGCCCCCAGTCATCAGCCTCAGCCAAAAGGCCTGGTGGAAGAGCTCCATTTTTCAGGCCCTACAGAACTGTTGGCATTGTTGGCACGGTCACAGTGGCATTGGTTCTGCTGGGAAATATAGCACTCCTCTCCATTTTGAGAACTGTCCATTGATTCCTACTCTTTGCTTCCTGCTATTTAACTAGTTTTTCATTCATAAAATAACTCATCCTCTTAGTCCATCACTGCTGCATTTATCCAGGAACCTTTGGTGAAGTACCTGGTCACAAAACTTTTGAAAGTCCAACTATATAATGTTTACCGAGTCACCATTGTCTACATGCTTGTGTCCATTTTGACAGACACTGGTTAAGGAGTGTATAGAAGGGATCCTGTGCAAGTTAGAGATAGCAAAATCTCAAGGGACCTTCCCTGGATGCTCCTCTACATGTTCTGCATGCTCCTTCCTCCTCATACCGATACCCAGCTTCTAATTCCCCACAACAGTAGAAGAGCTGTCAGCACAGAAGTGGAGCTGTCCTGGCAAGTCCCTGAATGTCTCTTCCCCAGACATCTCTCTGCCTCAGCTTCTCCAGATCATCAACCCTAGCCTCAAGGAAATGACCTCCTCCCTGAGAGCCACAAACTCCATGTAGTGAGCACACACCCACACTTTCCACCCGTTGGGTAGATAATCATACATGTTGCACTTTCTGCAAAACATTGGATAGCCCCCACTCACCCACGGGCTTTCTGTTTTCATGACTGGCTAGTAGTTTAAAGGTATCTAGAGTGATGCAGGACTGAATGCCAGACTCTCACCCTTTGGTTCACACCAAAGGCTTGTGCCTCTACCTAGGAGAAGGCTGATAGATCCACAGCCTCATGGCACCAATAGCAGAAGGTGGGTGCTGTAATCAGCCCCAGGCAAACAGACCTTGCTCAATGAGCAGCAGACCAAACAAAAGGCCAAAATAGATCCAAACAAAAACACCACTCTCCAGCAAGATACAAGCACTCACTCATCCTCAAACACTGTCCTCACAGAGCAATCTCAGTTAATGCTCTCCAGTAGTTTAGCAGATTAGGAAAAGTGAAAAAAATCTTTCCCGGCAGCTCTCTCCTGGATTCTTTCTCCCAGCCCAGATGGCTCCAATTTAAAATTCAACACACTGTGACTTTCCTTGGCACCACATTCCCTCACCTCTGCCACCAAGTTAATTCCTCTCTTGTTTTTGTGACCATGTGGTTAGACCTGCTAAAGGCCCCCACAGACCCCCAGAAAAAGATTCCTTCTCCCCCCCCCCCTTAAATGAAACCCAGATTCAAATGACAGCAAATCTTATCTGGCTTCATGGTTCCTTGAGATGATCTGGGCCTTCACAGTTTGGTTTTGCCTCACCTCAGGTCCTCAGCAGCTCTGCACATGAAAACACACCCTAAGTCTCTCTTGCTGCTTTTCTTCCCATTCTGGCACTAGGCTGTCCCTCTTGCTTTCAACCCGCTTTGTGGCCACAGGCTTCCCCTTTCTTGCTTCTCTTATCTTGATACATCCTTTTCTAGGACCTTAACTCTTCCAAGTACACCCTTCAGCCATTCTAAGGTCTCTTGCTCCCTCAATCGAGTCTACCTCCCCCTCCCCCACTGCCTTTCATGCCTGAAAATCTTCCTTAGAACTCCTCAAAAATATGAAGCAAGGAAGACACTAAAAATGGGGAGAAGGAGCCTCATAGGAGGAGTATATGTTGATTTCTATTGAATGTCCACTATGGACAGGGAACTGTCTTAGAACGGTCTTCTCCTTAGAAGACAGTTAGGTTTTCAATCTTTATTAAAAACAGAGATATTTAGGAACTGAGAGAGAGAGAGATGACATCTATCAGGAAGGTCTTTTGGTTTTAGACCTTTCTTCCAGTATTCTGTGAGCCAGTGCTTTATTTTGAGATGTCCAGAAGTGGTTATCTCCTGCCTGGCCATCTGGCAGTCCCCTAACCTGAGTCATAATAGCAGTGACATCACAAAATGATGTCAAGGCAGAGGACAGGTCCCAAACAGCAGGGGGGGGGGGTACAGTTAGCCAAAGCATTGTCTTATTGCTGCCTGTCTTCCTGACCACATCAAACCAATGTTTGCTTTGGTTTCCAAGACTGCAGCTGGTTGTGGCGAAGTCAGACTTTCTTGAGGGTTGCTGCGTCTCATCTAGGTTCTTTCCTCGGAAATTAGAAAAAAAAAATCACACCGTTTCCTGTGCTTTTACTGTAAATCCTGTGCGTTAGATAGAAAAGAGGGCAGCCAGAAGCAGTGCAGAATTTTTGGTCAAACTGTTCATCCCCAAGCCTAGGCTCAGATTCATCACACTGCTCAGCCAGAACAGAGGCTCTCTTTTGAGATGCAGGTTATCTTGCCTGCAAATAGTCTCTTTACCACTCCTTGTCCTGGACTTTGCTTGGATTCAGCAATGTGCAAGCAGAAACATACACAGACTTCGCATAACGCCTGGCCCTCTCTTCCCTATACATCATGGTACCCAGGAATTAGCTGCACAGGCTCTTGTGCACGTGAGGACACAAGCAAAAGACATCCAGGCCAGACTGACGAGGGATTTTGGTTGGTTGGTTGGGGGGGGGAAGGGATCATCTGGGCAGGGAGTTGTGAATTTCCTGCATTCTGCAGAGGACTGGACTAGATGACCCTGGAGGTCCCTTCCAGCTCTATGCTTCTATGATTCTAAGCAGAGATGCAATAAGGCTGACTTAAAGCGAGAGGCTGGCAGCACAGTCTTTATAAAAGTTTCCTCTTGTGCAAGGGTGCCAGAAACTGCCTGCCCAGACTGGGCGCAAGGGGTGCTGCTGAGCCGGCTGCCCAAGGCCTGCATGGGGCGGGGGGGGGGGGGGCATGAGTGGCTGTTGCATTGAGCAGGCAGCCTAAGCTGGGATAGAACCAGGTGCAAGTGGAACTTTTTCCTTTACCCCTCCCATTCATCACTCCACCTAGCATGCGGTCCAGGATAGCTTCTTCAGTTGCCTGTGGGCTAAGACTGCCCATCCTCAATGGTACTTATGACCTGCTGCAAGAGTGTTTCCCTATGACTGGGATCAATGTTTAACATCTGATTACATTCAGCATTTAAGTGAATGGAAAGTGGGCCCCAGAGCAAAACATGACCATGTTTCGTTTCAAAGGAGTGGGGGATGCAGGGGACGTTAGCCTTAGTGGGCTGTCCTTTTCAGGAAGGATGGAGGCAAAAGAGACAAAAAAGCAACATTTCCCATTGACTTTAATCGCCCAAAGGGAATAACGGATCCAAATTGATTTGGTTGAGCCCGAATAATCTGAACCCGAATCTCTTTATGGAACCTGGGATTTTGGTTGATTTGGATGTACCTGAACCGATTAAGGCCAAATCCAAAAAGTACTGGGGTTTTTTTTGGAGGGGTAGAGGTGTATATCCCTAATCCAGAAAGTCTAGACCGATGGGTGCTCAAGGAAGTCAAGGGAAAAATATTCACCATATCCACAGTACATCACACCCCCGCTTCTGCTTTCTTAATGATTTTAAAAATGTCAAAAGTTCACCGCAAAATTTCCCCTCCCCAGGAATAGATCCAAAATCTGTGGCCACTTACCCCATATTTTCTAAATCCTCTTTTCTAGCAATTTTATTTTCCTGTGGGAGGTAACTCGCAGATTTCTAGTGAGGTAATCCAGAATTTATTATTGTCCCAATCATGCTAACATTGAAACGTGTCCTTCCTGCCCCTTCCCTCTTGCCCCCACCAAGTTATTCCTGCAATATCCACTATTTTAAAAAAATCTGTTTTTTTAAAGAGTTGTTCTTACATGCTGCTTTTCTCTACCCGAAGGAGGCTTAGCCACCTTCCCTTTCCTCTCCCCACAACAGACACCCTGTGAGGTGGGTGAGGCTGAGAGAGCCCTGATATTACTGCTCAGTCAGAACAGCTTTATCAGTGCTGTGGCGAGCCAAGGTCACCCAGCTGGCTGAGGAGTGCAGAATTGAACCCGGCTCACCATATTAGAAGTCCGCACTCCTAACCATTACACCAAATTGCGTTGCAACGCGATGACATAAGTAGTACATTTCTGTGTTATGGTGTTGTGGCCTGCCTACCTGCTTCATTCGCCTCCCCTGCCTCTGTTTCATGCCATGTTTGGATTCCACTTTCCCTTTTCCCTTTGCTTGTGGCTCGTCCTCCTGCTCACTTCAGGGAGCCGGAAAAGAAAAGCAGTGCAGACTTCAGCAATGGCGGGGGAAAGCAATAGAGAGGCACACAGCCTGATGGTGGACTGGGGGTCTGCAGAGGTGGTGGTGGAGGTGCTGCCAGAGGAAGCAGGGGAAGAAGGCATAGGGGCAACTAAGAAAGCCCAACTGGAGAGGGAAGGCAGTGAGTAGGATGGGTCTGTCTAGGAACACTCCAATGCGCACTTCCCCCTTTTTCTTTATTTTGCAATCCTTATCCATGTTTCCCCTATATATTTGTGAAACGGCCTGGGGGGTGGAACGTGTCCAGCTGTCCAAGTTGGAATAGGGCCAATAAGGGTGCAGCCAGAAAAGCTGGCCCTTCCCCTGCCCTCCGTCCCTGGACTCTAGCCTCTTTGCTCTCAGACCAACCTCAGTGCCTGGAGCCAGCAGCAGGTAAGGGGAGAGAGCCCTGGACAAAGGTTTGTGGTGGAGGGCCTGTTAACGAGGGCCTCTTGGCCTGCTAGGCTGGCCCTGCTAATGAGGGCCTCCTGGCCTGCTGACTGCCTGCTTTTTATTGCCCTTCTTGAGCCTGTCATCTCAAGGTGGCATACAATATTGTAAATAAAACCAGTAAAAAAACACATAAATGCATTAAAATCGCTAAAAGCTTACATTAAGAAGAAGAAAAGTTGGTTCTTATATGCCGCTTTTTTCTACCGGAAGGAGTCTCAAAGCGGCTTACAGTCGCCTTCCCTTTCTTCTCTCCACAACAGACACCCTGTGAGGTGGGTGAGGCAGAGAGAGCCCTGATATCACTGCTCGGTCAGAACAGCTTTCTCAGTGCCGGGGCGAGCCCAAGGTCAACCAGCTGGCATCATGTGGAGGAGTGCAGAATTGAACCCGGCTCGCCAGATTAGAAGTCCGCAGAGTCTTCCCTACCTGCAGAGAAATCCCTGTAGAGTCTTCGCTTGTTAGTTCCCCATGAAGAGGGGATGTGGGAGGAGATCCCACTGCAAAGAATCACATCAGAATTCAAATTGAAGGTCAAAAGGAGTAAATCTGTACTGTGGCAATGGCCTCTCTTAAGACAAAAAGGGAACTTGTTGCTCAAAGCAGTCAGGCTTCCAAAGGACTGGATTGCAGCAAACATCCCTGATAAAGATTTAGAAGTGAAACAGAAATTTACAGGCTGTCCAGCTTGTCTACTCCAAATTGGTGGGAATGATTGTGAAACACAAAATTATGGAGCACATAAAGGAAAGAGGAAGGAAACTGATGATGAATCAGAATGGCTTCTGGAAAACTTAAATTTAAGCACTAAGTTGTTAATAAGTGCTCTACAATTAGATACAAAGAGCTCTAAAACAATCTCTGTGAACAGAGTGAGTGAGCGGCAACAGAACAAGTGAGGTTCAATGTGAATAAATGTAAGGTGGTCCTAATTTTAAATATGCACTGATATGCAGGGCTAATTTTTGTGCCATCAGGCCCCTTTAGCACCAAAAGGAAAAGAAGATCTGTCAGGAAGTAAAAGAAGAGCTGTCAGGATCTGTCTACCAGCCTCCTGCTATGGGGATTTCATACGGTCAGTTGCCCACTGTCAACAATTTATCAACAATGTCCCAATAATTATTCATTTTAAAGCATCAGTCTTTGTATTATTGGTCCCAGTTGTACCTTTCATCCTTTGAGCTACGTATGGACCAGCAGCAAAGCTTTGCAACTGTGTATATGCGAAAGAAAATCCTACCGGGACATCTTACAGAAAGACGGAGGCGGAGGAGTTACTATGGAACAAAATCAGAGTCCACTGGAGTCCACGGATACCCACAGGAATTTGTTGCTATGGAGTTTATTTGCTTTATAAGGCCCCTGGGCTGCAGTGGTCTGAACCCTGAACCTCTGCCATTTATCGCAAATGATAGTCTTGAAGGCACAACCAAAAATTTGCATTTCAAAAAAAGCGACATTATTATTTCAAGGCAGACGGGCCCCTGGAAAGCCCACCAGAACTTGTTCTGCCTATCAGCTGATGAACCAGCATGGTATAGTAGTTAAGAGCAGAGGCCTCGAATCTGAAGAACTGGGTTTAATTCCCTTCTTGCCCACATCCAGCCAGTCACACTTCTCTTAGAACTGGTCTTACAGAGCAGTTCTCTCAGAGCTCTCTCAGCCCCACCTGCCTTACAGGGTGTCTGTTGTGGGGAGAGGAAGGGAAGGTGACTGCAAGCCACTTTGAGAGGCCTTCAAGTAGTAAAAAATGGGCTACAACAAACCAGCTCTTCTCCTTCAGCATGTACTCCACCATACCTATTGCTGACGTGGGCTCTGCTGAAAAGGGCTGAACTGGCAGATTGATCAGAGACAGGATCTTGTCATGGTGGGTAGTTGAATGAAAATGTCAATTCAACGTGTGGTGGCAGTGAAAAAGTAATATTTTGTGATAGGGAGTATTAGGAAGGTGATTGAAATTAAGATGGCCTTCATTGTCATGCCCTTGTACAGGTCTAGGGTGCAGCCATATTTGGACTGGAAGGGCCAATGGAAGTTAGGGTTAAGGAGGCAAATGGCATTTGAATACTCAGCATGGCTAACAGCTGCTATGACCAACAAACACGGGACTCAAACTTTGTTCTGCTGCTTCAGACCAACTTATACCTTGAATAAAATTTTCATAGAATCATAGATCTGGAAGGGACCACTATGCAGGACACTCACATCCCAATTACTCATCTACTGTAACCTGCCACCCCTTTGCCTCCACAGAATCAGCCTCTCTGTCAGATGGCTCTCCAGCCTCTGCTTAAAAATCTCCAAAGATGGAGAACCCACCGCCTCCCGAGGAAGCCCGTTACACAAACAAACCACTCTAACTCTCAGGAACTTCTTCCTGATGTTTAGATGGAATTTCTTTGGAATTAATTTCATCCCATTGGTTCTGGTCCATCCCTCCGGGGCAAGAGAGAACACCTGAATTTAAGATCCATTATGTTGGCTGCCATCATCAGGAAGCATTCTCCAGATGCATTTACTGGACATGTGGATCATACCTGTCTACCACCTACGTCCTGAGGGCTGCCTTTGTATTGTACTCTAGGTTCGTTCCTTATTTGCTTATTTATTGTAGTGGTCTTATCATGCACCCCATTTCATTTTTGTAACCATATAAAACGTTGTGGCGTTTTTACTTCTACGCCTTTTACCCTTTTCCTTCGGCTCATTTAGTTTTTGAAGTGTATGATGAGCAGCGCCTGTCAATAAACCACTAAATTCAATTTAGTAACACTGGAGTCTGTGTTTTCCTACTGATTCCTGCTTACCAACTGGAATGAGAAGCCTCATTAGATGAGGCCTCCTGCCTAGAGAGACCTAATTAATACAGCCATGCCTACAAGGTCGCTGCATTACAGACCTTCCACCCATGCCCTAGAACTACGCAAGCTGAGCAGAGGAACTGCAGATTTTAATTGTACATGTACAGAATAAGGACATGTACAGAATAAGGAAATCGAAAATGATACATAGGAAGATCCACAAAACAACAGCTCTAGTTAAGGAAAGGTGATTGTGTAATGCAACAATCCTTCCTCCAGGGTGAAATTGGGATGAGGGGAATTTCAGAAGCATCCCCACTTAAAAGCAGTGACAAAGAGTAACTCTCTTCCTCTAGGGATGCCAATCTCCAGGTGGGAAACCCCAGAATTACAGCTCTTCTCCAGACTCCAGAGATCAGTTCTCCAGGAGAAAATGGATGCTTGGGGAGGGCAGACTGTATGGCAATGTGCCCCAATGAGGTCCCTGTCTTCCCCAGGCTCCATCCCCAAATCTCCAGACGTTTCCCAGCTTGGATATGGCAACCCTACACCACCATCCACCGCTAGCAGCCAAAGGGAATCTGGAAGTCCTACTTTCTTTTCACTTTCTCTGGTGCAAATCTCCACAGCCTGTTGTTGGTCTTCAGTGGTAGTCATTTGATTCCTTGGTACTGTCTCTTGATCACTCTTTGTTTCTTTCCCTAGAAGAGGTCGTGGGTTTGTACGTTTGCCAGGTGTTGCCTGCCTTCGCAGACCACTTGCTTTCTCAAATGAAGAAATGAAACCATTAAAAAAGAAATTTCCAGCATGACCTTTCCCTCTCAGATGGAGCAAAGCTGGTATCTGAAATGCTATCTGGAACAAAACAAAAAACAATTGCAAAGCTATGCCTGACTGGCAAGCAGTGCGGGCTTCTAATCTGGCATGCTGGGTTCGATTCTGCACTCCCCCACATGCAGCCAGCTGGGTGACCTTGGGCTCGCCAAGGCACTGATAAAACTGCTTTGACTGAGCAGTAATATCAGGGCTCTCTCAGCCTCACTCACCTCACAGGGTGTCTGTTGTGGGGAGAGGAAAGGGAAGGTGACTGTAAGCTGCTTTGAGCCTCCTTCAGGTAGAGAAAAGCAGCATATAAGAAACAACTCTTCTTCTTCTTCTTCTTCAAATGTTGCCCCCCCCCCTTCTCTTAGCAGTAGCAGCCCAAACAGCCCAGCTCAACAGAGCTTGAGAGCTAAGCAGGGTTGGTCAAAATCAGTACTTGGCTGGGAGATCACCAAGGAAGACCAAGGCTGCTATGCAAAGGAAGGGAATGTCAAACCATCTCTGTTTATCTTTTGCCTGGAACACCCTGTGGATGGGGCCACCATGAGTTGGATGCCACTAGACAGTACCTTCTTCTCTAAGAGTTAGCTTGGTGCAGTAGTTAAGAGCAGCGACCTCTAAGCTGGAGAACCAGGTTTGATTCCCTACACCTCCTCCATATGAAACTAGTGACCTTGGGCCAGTCCCAGTTCTCACCCCGCTCTCTCAGCCTCACCCACTTCACAGGGTGTCTGTTGTGGGGGAAAAAAAGGGAAGGCACATGTAAGCCACTTTGAGACTCCTTCGAGTAGAGAAAAGAGGCATATAAGAACCAACTCTTCTTCTTCTTCAGTAATCCCAGGGCTCTCTCAGCCTCACCCACTTCACAGGGTGCCTGTTGTGGGGAGAGGAAGGCAATTTGAGACTCCTTCAGGTAGTCAAAAATGGTGTATAACCCCCCCCCCCGTTCTTCTTCTTCTCTTCCTGTTCCTCCTCCTCCTATTAGCTAAAATCTGCAGCTGAGTCCAACCAATAATTTAAGGGGGGGGGGGAAACACTCAACAAAAACTATAGCACTTAATTTAATCCTGGCTTTGAATCCAGAAAGGAAGTTTTCACAACATCTGTCCTAGAACATATCCTTTGGTTTCTGTTGGAAATTCACAGCTCCCGGCACCCTGGAAGTTCTGTGCCTTTCTCCTTCAAACTTAGTACACCAAAAGGTGTCTCTTTGCAAAGCACATAAAAGGAAGGGCTTCCAGAAGATGGCTGCTGCCTGAGATGGTTTCCAATGAGGTTAGACAGTCCATTGAGACAAGTCCACTGGCCACTATAGTTAAATTGAAACTCTGTGACTGGAATCAACATACTTCTGAATAGCAGTGGGATTTTTTTTTTTTTTTGGGGGGGAGGAATATAGTAGAACTATCTGTTGCTTCCATTGCCTGCTTTGGGCTTTCAGTTATATCATGCTGGTAAAAGTAGGAATTAAGATACTGTAGTAGATGGACTTCTGCTCTGAGCCACCAGGGCACTTCTTACATTAGAAAAGGTGCTCTCAGTGGTTGGATGGTATTAAAAAAATATGTCCTGTAATTAATAGTTAATGTGTCTAGGAATTAGTGAAGTTATTGTTATGTTGTCTGGATGTATCCTTTTTTCTTAAAGCCCTTGCGGGCTAACTGACCTTGAGATGTAGGAAGTAGCAGGAAGAATTCACATCCTAAACATTTTTGGTTGTCTGTCCCAGAAATAGTTTCTAAAATGACAGGTTATAAAGTGAGTTACAGAGCCTCTTGTGGCTCAGAGTGGTAAGTGGCAGAAATGCTGTCTGAAGCTGTCTGCCCATGAGGCTGGGAGTTCAATCCTAGCAGCCGGCTCAAGGTTGACTCAGCCTTCCATCCTTCCGAGGTCGGTAAAATGAGTACCCAGCTTGCTGGGGGGTAAACGGTAATGACTGGGGAAGGCACTGGCAAACCATCCTGTATTGAGTCTGCCATGAAAACGCTAGAGGGCGTCACCCCAAGGGTCAGACATGACCCGGTGCTTGCACAGGGGATACCTTTACCTAAAGTGAGTTACAATCTAATGGCGGTTTCATTAAGTTATCTACTTCCTGCTCAGTCCAGAGGGCCAAGGACTGATTACTAGATTTATACCGGCAGCAAAGGAATGATAAAAGCCAGGAACCGGAAGAGAGCAATCCAAAGGTTAAGATCAGCTACAGATGCTCAGCTGTGCAATCTTTTAGAAGAATTCAAATGTACATACTTGGGTCACTCGCCATAGGACTGACTGAATGGGAACCCTGGAAAAAAACAGTTGCCGCCCAGGGAGCCACACATGTTATGTGCAGAATTAAGCAATAGAATTTCAGAATTAAGCAATAGAAAAAGTACAATCTGTGCATTGCTAGCTATTACAGCACTACTAATGGAGCTTATAATTAAAGTTAATATTATTAAAACTGAAGCTAATGGAATAAAGAATATGTAAGCTGACGACTGTATGAAGGACTTCTGTTCAAGATACCTTTATATTATTGGGAATAGCCAACAAAATACAGATTGGGGGGGGGGGTTGAGTTTTTTCTGTTCCATGTGCATGAGCCAGGGCAGAAGTTATCACCAAAGTTCTCCAGATCTGTTGCTCCTTTTTATAAAATTAGCAATAAATTGCACATAAATTCAATAGAGGAGAGTTTGCGATGCATTCATAATACATACAGGGTAACTTCAGCATAGATTGAGCCCATGGTCTATGTGGGGGGGGGGACTATTTCAAGAGTGCTCTGGGGAAAACAAATAAACTGATGAGCTTTGTGCAAAAAGGAAAGAAAAGGAGGAAGGAAGATGTTTGTGGTTTTGGCCCAAGGATATAGGATGTCTTGTGAAATCCGAAGTCTTCAGGGGATGCTTCCCATAAAGGCCCATCTGCTTCTAGTTACAATACATTATCTACAATAGGGACAGTCAAACTGTGGCCCTCTAGATGTCCATGGACTACAATTCCCATGAGCCACTGCCAGCAAACTGTGGAGGGCCCTAGTTTGACTACCCCTGATCTACACATTTAAATAAACAGAAGGAGGAAGAGGACATGCAGCAGCCTGACACTCTCCCTCTTCACCCAACTAGATCTACAGGCGTTCTCATGGTCCATTTGTGCAGCAGACCTAAACGCGAGCAATACAGCTCTGAGTCATGAACTAAACAAATCACAGTGACGGAAACCGGTGCTGACAGGAAATAATTTCATAACATCAGATGACCTGCATACTTGATGCATGACTTTTTTTTCTCTTTTGGCTTGTGCACTCTGCATATTTACATTAAGCCACTGTTCCCTCCCATGAGTTCTTGTTTCTGGTGCAGCTGATGGCACCTCACCGAGGCGTCCCAGACCTGCTGCTTGAGATCCAGTGATGATGATGGCAAGCTTTATTTTTCTTCCCCGCCCTTCACACAAGGCTCAGGGCGGGTAACATCTGTAACAGCTTGTGCTGTTAAAATATTAATGCAAAGGCCTGGGTCGGCGGGGACAGTCTGGACTTCATTTCCGGACTGCGGGCCAGCCCCGATTGGCCCGGCCCCACTGGCACCCGCCCCCAACAGCCCGGCCTGGGGCAATCTGGTGCGATCGCTGCCAGTTTGCCTTTGGCTGCTGTTGGGAAAGGTGGTAAGTGGGGCTCACACCCGCCCTCCCCCTAGGCCACAAATTCCTGGTGTGGCCTGTCCAGGCCTTTGTGGCCCAGGGGAGAGAGCAGCTAGGTGGGCTGCTGAATCCTTGGCTGGCCACTAAAACAGCCACCAAGGCTTCGCCAGGCCGTGCCAGGCTTTTACCTTTGTGGAGGGAGGGCAGGCAGGGGGGGGGTGCCTAGCGCAACCTCCTGAGCTGAAGGCCTCGCCAGCCTTTTTTGTTGGCAGGGGAGGGGGGGAGTCTTAAATACATTAAAATATGAAACCATAATTTATATTAAAACCATTCCAACTAATCCTCCTCTCCTTCTTTACATGTTATAACCCTTTCCCCCTTACCCACAATAACATTATATTTGTTCCCAACAATTCATTGTTTTATCATTGTGTTATTATCTTAATATTTTTATGTAGCAATACTCTTGCATTTTTTTCATGACACCGTATTTATTAGCTTCTATTATTAATTGTTATAGTTTTCTGCAGTTTTCTCATTTATATGGGTCAATTGACCGAATATACATGCTGCTGCTACTACTACTAAGCCTCCCATTGCTCATTATAATAAAAATATTACCTCTTGAATAGTAACATCAATGTGACTATTATAATTGGAGGGTTATCCTTATTTGGGAGATGCCTCTTCTCATGGTGAGAGGGACTATAGTCCAATGGATTATAGTCCTTCTGAGTTCTTCTAGGGTTCTTCTAGGGAGGCTAGCTGATAGATGTTGAGCATGTCCTCTTCCTGGTCTCAAGCCTTCTAGAAGAGCTCTGACTTGCAGGTCCAGTGAAAGTGATCTGGGTCCTGCAGGGCCCTGATTTCAGCCAGCAGAGCATTCCCAGCCCTGGTCAAAGCCAGCCTCGCCTCTCTTGAGCCAGGCATTCTGAGCAGATTTTGATCCATAGTCTGTAGCACTCCTTGAGGAATGTAACTGGAGATGCTAAAGACTGAACTTGGGACCTTCTTCATGCAAAGCTCTTGCCCAACTTCCCTTAATAGAGCTTCCTTATATGGTTGACTCAGAGCCTTTCTGGCTTATAGGAGCTGTCCAACATCTCATGCCAAAGTTTTCCCCCACTTCCTAGCTGAGATGGTTTAAGTCAGTGGTTCTCAACCTTCCTAATGCCGTGACCCTTTAATACAGTTCCTCATGTTGTGGTGACCCCCAACCATAAAATTATGCAAGACAGAAATTAAACCGAAACTGACCAATGGCGTGAAGATCCATTGTTCGTGATTGTATATAAATTGGGTTTTTTTCCGGGGTTTCTCAGTTCAGTTCTGCCTCTATTCCCACCATGCCGATCTCACTGCTCCAGACAGACAAACGCTCTATCTTGATCTATCCCGACCAAGGTGCTCGCTCTGCTGCGACCCCCGTGAAAGGGTTGTTTGACCCCCAAAGGGGTCCCGACCCCCAGGTTGAGAACCACTGGTTTAAAGTGAACCTGGTGAGGATAGCATCTGTTGCTTTCCTCTCAATTATGAAGTTGCCTGATATGATGTCATAAACATGGGACCATCTAACCCAGGACTGCCTTCTGTTCTCCCACTAAATGCAGCAGAAGCCTTTATTGACACTGATACTTTAGAAGTTTAATTTGACAGGATTCTGAGCTCTTCTGTATGCAATGCAAGTCTTCCACCACACAACTGTCCTTTTTTTTCAGGGCTTTTCAAAATCCTCCATTGTCTCAGCAACTTTTCCACCCAATGGAGAAACCATAGGATTCTGTTTTCCCCTGTACAAGTGGATTAGCCGTCAGGGTTGTGAGGTCCGGTCTAAAAAATGGAGGTGGAATCACCACCTATAGTTCCCTTTGTTTTTGTGAGAATCCATCCATTTCCTCTAGCTCTCTGCTTCCTGTCATTTAACAAGCTTCTAGCCTCTGTCCTCTCATCCTTTCTCTCTAAGGGAAGGGTGTTGGTTTGGAGGCAGGGCTTGTATTTTTGCAAAATGAATCAGCAATGCAAAATGAACCAGTTGTTTTTCTCTGCGATCTATTCAGACCCTGTGTCTGAATATGTAGTGACAGCAAAGCAGCAGGTTTATTTTTATTTATTATTAAATGTTTATACTGCCAACTCCCGGACCGGATGGCTCGTGACAGTTCACAACATAGTAAAAACATAAAAACAAAGGACGGCAAGATTACCACCTTGCCAGTAATACAATACCATAAAATAAACACCATTTAAAAATACAAAGATGGCAGGCATAACAATTCCTTGTAGACCCATATTCCTCCCTCTCCTATTCCCTGAAATGCCCAACAGATGTAAAGCTGGGGTGATGGATAGCCTCACTGGGATCCAGATGCCACAAGGGCGGGGGAGGATCTGAGCTTATAGCCCAATATTCAGCCCAGCCTCAACCAAAAGCCTGGTAGATGAGCTCCATCTTGCAGGCCCTGCAGAACCCAGAGAGCTCCAACAGGGCTCTCAGCTCTTCTAGAAGCTAATTCCACCAGGTAGGGGCCAGGACTGAAAAAGCCCAGTTGTCTGCCGTCATTCTTCTGTTGTTCAGCTGCTGTTCTGGAGGCAAGCAGGGAGGAAGTGTGCTCAAAAAGCAGGAAGTCTCCTGTTGACCCAATGAGGAGATAATTTGAAAATCATCCCGTGGTTCCTATCCTACCTATGCTAAATATACATCTCCTCTGATGTCCCTTGCAGGACACCCTTTATATTCTGCTCAGTTATGCACACTGCAGATCTCGCATATTCCAACATGATTAGCGATGTGGGGATCAATTTTGACTGGGGGATCAGTAATCAAGAATGGTTGCTAACTTCCAAGTTGGTGAAATTCCTGAAGATTTGGGGGTGGATCAGAGACAGAGCAATGGCATAAACTCCACCTTTTGAAGCTACTATTTCTGGAAATCCATTGTAATTCTGAGTGAATACCAGGACCCACCTGAAGAAGGTAAGCCTATGTTAACCCTTCCCCACCTCTGGTGCTGCTTTGACCACATGGGCAGGCTCTTCGTCCAGCAGCAATTCATCAAAAACAATTGGGAGCATTAGACTTGGATCTCTTATATAATGTGTTATTTGGCTGCAAGTCTCTGGGGGAGAGGTTGTTTCTTCCTGGAGGCATCCCCTTGGCTGGAGCTGTAAACAAGATACTGGGCTCCTTTTTAGTAGCTCATTCTTTGAAGACAACACCAGTCTCTCAACAGCTCTTCTATCCCCTTCGGTCTCTCCTCTCTTGAGTATCACATGGAGTCACTTGGGAATATCCCTCATGACCACAGAAAGTAACCTGCCACATTGAACTGTGTATTGTGCATCCGGCCACCTAGCCAAAGCATTTCTGAAATCTGTCAGCTCAGCACTGTTTGTACCTTCTACCCTGCTGTGAACATAATCACAACTTCTCTGGGGATGGAAAAGATGCTAGGAGCTTGTCTCAGGTTTTTTTTCCTCCCCCCCCCCCACCATACATTCCTTTACTTTGAATTATCTACATTTTCCTAGCAAACTGCCATGCTTTGTCATACCTAGCAGTGCTTTCCCTGAGACTCAAAGGCTTTAAAGGAAAAAAGTAATTGGCAGTGGAGTGGTTGTAAAAATGAATCTGGGGCTGGGTTCATGATTTCAGAACAATGTCCTTTTATGAATTTGAGGATAAATCTGAATAAACACTTCACAGAATCCCAGGCAGAGAAAACGGGGGAGGTTTGTTTAGAGAACATACTGCTACATCAGTTAAGATCAGCTGGTTTTCAGTTTAGGCAGTCAGGCTTCACTTGAAATAACCATTCTGTTCTCGCAGAACGGCTGTCAAACACAGTTGCTTACTTGGATTCCTAGTAGCAATTAGATGGCCAATTCTTGTAGAGCAGGCAAGCTCTTTTCTTTTGTTTTCAAGTGGTTGAAGTTGTTAACGCAAAGTAAATAGAGAATCAAGCTCACGCTTACTTCCTGAAGCAAATTTTGACAAGAGCACACTTATTTTGTCACTGTCACACATTGAGACACTCACTGTGTCTCACACACACAAGCCCAGAGAAGGAGAGACACTCATGGATGGGCTGAAAGATCCAGTTAACTGACAACACTGACAGAAAACAAACAGAATCACAACAGTTGGAGATTCTCCCATCATGCATTGCTCCTCTCTCCAATACAAAGAGTGGTTGTACGCAAGGATGTCAAAACCCAACAGTCACAGTGCTTCATTTCCTTCAGGAATCATCAGGCTACTGTGGAGCAACTGAATACATCCTGCAGCTCATGGGAAAAAGGCTTTATCACTATGCAATGGTGATGAGAGAAACTGAGAGCTCAGCCACTGAGGCAAGACTGGAAGAGTTATCATTGGATACAAAGCTTTGATGGAATAGACTCCTAAAGAAGGAATAGACTCCTTCTTCTTCACAAGAACTAACGTGCATCTAGGAAGGATCTGACTCACCGGGACCGCTCATTGACGGAGAGAAGCTGGTGCCAAAGAGAGACGCATGAGCTTGATGTGCAGTGGCACGGTCAAGGCACCAGGATGCCCAGGCATCCAGCAAGAGACAGGGGCACAGACGCAGGCCAATAAATAGTGCAACGTACACTGGCTGGGCCTCTTTTGCCCAAAGTTTCAGTGACAGGGTTTTTTCCCTCCTGCCCACCCTATAATTCTGCTTATTGTTAAAATGTTTATAGTGCAGTGGACAAGTTAATGTTGTATATTGTGTTTGCTTATTTTGCTATTGTCACAGCTGGCAGGATGGCATAGGGGAAATCAGGTTTTGGGGTGAGATCCAGCCTGTGTCCAGGACTCCCAGGTTTGAAGCCTCCTAAGATGTGGTGGGGAGTGAGTGGACCTGACCCTTGTGGGCATTCCAGGGACTCACTCCACCGGGTGGCCCAAGAGAGCCAGTTTGGTGTAGTGGTTAGGAGTGCAGACTTCTAATCTGGCATGCCGGGTTCGATTCTGCGCTTCCCCACATGCAACCAGCTCAGTGACCTTGGGCTCACCACGGCACTGATAAAACTGTTCTGACCGAGCAGCGATATCAGAGCTCTCTCAACTTCACCAACCCCACAGGGTGTCTATTGTGGGGACAGGAAAGGGACGGCGACTGTAAGCCGCTTTGAGCCTCCTTCGGATAGTTAAAAGCAGCATATAAGAACCAACTCTTCTTCTTCTTCTTCTTCAAGGTGTCCCAATGGAGGTGTGCACCCCAGATGTAACAAGCAGGAAAGGCTGGTGAGGAAAAGAATGAGAGAAAACTGGCTTTGAATACAGCCAAGAAGCAAGGCAACATTATTCAGCCATGTGAAGGATGGACAAGAGTTTGCAAAGGCCGCCACACAGTCTGCGGATCAGCCCAGCATCTCTGGGTACAGAATGAACATGGTGCTGGCTGTTTCCCTCATGGCCTTACTCATGGCTATTGTTTTTTTCATCTGCCTGATTAAGATGCGCTCATAGTGTTCATCTTCCCAAGACAGCTTTCTGGCATGATTCAAGAAATATTCCCCAGATGAGGGACATTCTGTGTGGACGGAAAACTCCTATAATCAAGTACCAGCCTCTTCGTAAAACAGAAGAGAACAAGGTAGACAATATTCACTATGAAGATGAGAAGTGCAAGACCATCGCCAGTGCAAGACCATCAGAAGAATCCAACCCGGAAGAACCATCATCGGTTCCCACCCTAGAAATACTTGTACCTCCTATTCCTCCCCGAACTTATAATTCTCCTGCTCCTTCAACCCATAATAATAAGAAATAATTGACTAGGAGGCTGGGATGTTATGGACCACGCGGAGCGCACAAACTGAATGACACGAGGCAATAAAATCTTTTTGGCAAATAAAATGGCCACAGCTTTATTATAACACTAGGGGCAAAGCCCGTTGTCTCCAAGAATACAACGGGCGCTAGAGCTTGGCAGTGGGAAGAGGAAGGGGAGGAGTTGTCCAGTCTGTAAGGGCATGGGGTTGTCATGTGTGTTGTGTGGGAGGTTGTTGTGGCATGGTGACAAATGAGGCCATGGGTGTGGAGATATGGGTGTCAAGAACCTGTGGTGTGGAATGTTCGTTGATTGTGGGAGAGGACTGACCTTTGGGAATTGTGGCATAGTGGTTACAGATGAGCTTTCCAGAGCCATGTCCTCAGATATGTGAAGGGAAAATCAGACTGGAGACTCTTCTTAGGGGAAGATTACATGGCAACCAATTCCCCCCAGTTCTGCGTCATTTCCCTTGTGTGAATTAGGCCACATTCACCGAAATGCCCCTCTGCCCTAATACACATAGGGTAGTCACAGTACACAGGTGTCCACCCTGTTCCTTCTGTCTCCCATATTTTCACTGTTGGTAAAATGTTATGTGCCCACATGCTTCTTTCATGGTTGCTCCTTAGAAGAACGGATTTTTGTACCCTATTGCTTACTACCCAAAGGAGTATCAAAGCGGTTTACAAACACCTTTTCCATTTGTCTCTCCACAATAGTCAACCTGTGAGGTATGTAGGGTTGTGAGAGATCTGAGAGAACTGGGAATGGGCCGCAGTGACCCAGCAGGTCTCAGGTGTCTCAAAGCATTTTCCAATCGTCTTCCCCTTCTCTCCCCATAGCAGACTCCCCATGAGGGAGGTGGGGTAGCGAGCCTCACAGGGAAGCTGGCAAACCTAAGAGGAAGACTGTGCACAGCAGTCTTGACCTTAGTAAGGTTTTTAATACTGTGTTTTTTATTTGCCAGGCCAAGGTTATTTGCCAGTTACTATTTCAGTTACGATGTGTCTCCAGACATTTACTTGTTCTCTATTTAGTTTCAGGCTGTAAATATTTATTTAGATCTTCCTGCACTTTCCAGACTCACAGGACTGATGCTGGTCTGCCTGTCTGCGCCCCAGAATACAAACAGTTGCTGATAAGGGCTGGCCATAACCCATAGGCCAGGAGGGACACTCCTGCACCACTCCCTACCAACTGCAGGCAAAAATGGCTCATTTGAAGGCTGGACTCTGAGGCATTGTACAATTTTGAAGTCCCACCTCCAAACCTCCAGGAATATTTCCAACCCTGGGGTAGCCAACCTACAGGTGTGGCCTGGAGAGCTCCTGGAATTACAGCTCACCTGCAGAGTATAAAGATCAGCTCCCCAGTCAGAAAGGGCTACTTTGGACAGGGTTGTGGTAGAAAAGAAACATTTAAGGCTTCCCACACAGGTTGTTGTTGAATTGAAAGACTTGAGGCCTACTGCACAGGGTTGTTGTGCATATGAAATGAGACAAAAGACCCAGCTTCCTCTGCAGGATAACGCTGTAAAGTGGCCTCAAATCTGCAGAGAGTTGCAAAGAAGAAAGACACATGGCTTGGCTGTGTCTAACCCCCGGCCAGAGCAGTATTTGAAGTGAGAAGGGGCTTTTCTGTGGCCTCCCTGTCAGGCAACTGTTTGGCAGAAGGGGAAAGTTCCCCCCCTCAAAAGGAAGCCCCTCAGGCTCCCCTGTGTTGCTCTTGGAAAGGCCTCCTCCCCTCAGCCAGGGCCTGTCAGAGGCTCCTTCGCAGCAGGCCAGAGAGGGGGGCACTCTGCAGCCTCCTGCCACCTCTGTCAGGGTTCTGAGGCAGTTTGCAGTTGGACTTGACAGTTAGGACAGCCTTGGGGCGAAAAGGGCTGGCGCAGCCTCTGTTCTCATCCCCATTTGCAGCCCTACTGACCTCCTCTCCCTTTGGTGGTCAGGAGCAGACTGGCAGCCAGACTGGTCTGGGTGAATGGAATTTTGGTCTGTCCTGGTAAGGGGCCAATAGGAAGGCACTTTGCGCGCCTCCCCATTGGCTGCTTGGCCCTGGATGGACCCTCGGAGGGCCCAATCAGGAGCCGCTTTGAGGCTCCTGATTGGGCCCTCTGAGTTTTTATCCTGGACAGGGCCCGCCCTAACTCTTCCCCAGGTGGCCTTACTCTGTTATTTAATAGGACCCTGTCCTATTTAAAGACTAGATATTAAGACTGCTGTGGCCAAAATACAGTGGGCCCCCCGCATGATGGGTGGGTGGAGGGATGGGGCGAAGGAAGGAAAAAAAGCAGAAAGAGAGACAGAGAGAAAGACAGAAAGGAAGGGAGGAAGATACAGAAGAAGAGGGAGAGAAACAGGTAGAGAGAAAGAGGCAGATGGGAGAGAGGGAAGAAGGAAGAAAGGGAAAAACAAAGGGAATGCTGGGAGGAAAGGAAGGACAAAGGGAATGCTGGGAGGAAGGGAAGGATAAAGGGAATGCTGGGAGGAAGGAACAGAGTAAAGTAGGTGGCCTGAAAGGGGACTTTGCGGCCTACTGACAGGCCCAGGGGCAGGCTCGGCTGGCCCAGGGCCCGGCAGAAGGCTTGGGAAGGCGACGGCAGGCTTTGCGGCCTACTGCCGGGCCCAGGGGCCTTCTGCCGGGCCCTTCCACCCCTTCCGAAAACCGCCGGCTGTGACAATTCACGACACATAACAGAAACACCTGAAAGCACTGTCCTAAATCCAAGCGAGGGATGGTGGGGAACAAACCGCGGGCGAGCAGAGGGCCGTGCACCGAAGAGGAAGGCCCAGCGGCGGCTTGAGGCTAAATAGGCCTTGACCACGCGCCCCCCCCCCCGCCGAAGGTAAGCTGCACCTGCCGAGGGGCGGGAGGAGGCGGGACAAGCGAGAGCCCAGTAGAAACTGCTCCTTGCGGCCCAACCCAGCCGCTTCACTAATGCTGGGCTGCCGGTGAACCTGCAGCCGCCCTTCTTGTTTCAACTTTTCTTTCTTCTATTTTTCAGTTTGGATTTTTCTCTCTCCCTTCTTACTTAATCCATTTTTATTTCATTCTCTCCCTTTCTTCTTCTTCTTCTTTGGCTTTCTTTCTTTTTCTTGATGTGTATTGCAAATACTTAATAAAGAGTTCCTGTAAAAAGAACTTCCAAATTTAAAAAGAACTTCCAACAATTCCAACGGTGTCACGAGGGGTGTAAAAAGGTGGCTGCGTTTCCGGTGGGAGCATGGTCTGTGGAAATTGTTTCTGGGGGCAAAGAGGGTAGAAGGGGGGTTATGATGCCATCACTTCCACGGGGGGTATGAGGCATAATGGCAGCCCTTCTGGGGCAGGGGCCAGAGGGCAGCATAACGCCGTTTCCGTTAGGGGGGTTGTGGCATAATGATGAAATATATACTTGTGATTTCCTAGTATTTATAGCTATGACCCTTAGATCTGGAATGCATTCTGTTAGAACACACAAGAACTAACGTGCATCTAGGAAGGATCTGACTCACCGGGACCGCTCATTGACGGAGAGAAGCTGGTGCCAAAGAGAGACGCATGAGCTTGATGTGCAGTGGCACGGTCAAGGCACCAGGATGCTCAGGCATCCAACAAGAGAGAGGGGCACAGACGCAGGCCAATAAATAGTGCCACGTACACCACGTACACTATTTGCCCAAAGTTGAAGTGACAGGGTTTTTTCCCTCCTGCCCACCCTATAATTCTACTTATTGTTAAAATGTTTATAGTGCAGTGGACAAGTTAATGTTGTATATTGTGTTTGCTTATTTTGCTATTGTCACAGCTGGCAGGATGGCATAGGGGAAATCAGGTTTTGGGGGGAGATTCAGCCTGTGTCCAGGACTCCCAGGTTTGAAGCCTCCTAAGATGTGGTGGGGAGTGAGTGGACCTGACCCTTGTGGGCACTCCAGGGACTCACTCCACCAGGTGGCCCAAGAGAGCCAGTTTGGTGTAGTGGTTAGGAGTGCAGACTTCTAATCTGGCATGCCGGGTTCGATTCTGCGCTTCCCCACATGCAACCAGCTCAGTGACCTTGGGCTCACCACGGCACTGATAAAACTGTTCTGACCGAGCAGCGATATCAGAGCTCTCTCAACTTCACCAACCCCACAGGGTGTCTATTGTGGGGACAGGAAAGGGACGGCGACTGTAAGCCGCTTTGAGCCTCCTTCGGATAGTTAAAAGCAGCATATAAGAACCAACTCTTCTTCTTCTTCTTCAAGGTGTCCCAATGGAGGTGTGCACCCCAGATGTAACAAGCAGGAAAGGCTGGTGAGGAAAAGAATGAGAGAAAACTGGCTTTGAATACAGCCAAGAAGCAAGGCAACATTATTCAGCCATGTGAAGGATGGACAAGAGTTTGCAAAGGCCGCCACACAGTCTGCGGATCAGCCAAGCATCTCTGGGTACAGAATGAACATGGTGCTGGCTGTTTCCCTCATGGCCTTACTCATGGCTATTGTTTTTTTCATCTGCCTGATTAAGATGCGCTCATAGTGTTCATCTTCCCAAGACAGCTTTCTGGCATGATTCAAGAAATATTCCCCAGATGAGGGACATTCTGTGTGGACGGAAAACTCCTATAATCAAGTACCAGCCTCTTCGTAAAACAGAAGAGAACAAGGTAGACAATATTCACTATGAAGATGAGAAGTGCAAGACCATCGCCAGTGCAAGACCATCAGAAGAATCCAACCCGGAAGAACCATCATCGGTTCCCACCCTAGAAATACTTGAACCTCCTATTCCTCCCCGACCTTATAATTCTCCTGCTCCTTCAACCCATAATAATAAGAAATAATTGACTAGGAGGCTGGGATGTTATGGACCACGCGGAGCGCACAAACTGAATGACACGAAGCAATAAAATCTTTTTGGCAAATAAAATGGCCACAGCTTTATTATAACACTATTAATCAAGCCCGCTGTAAAATAAATACAGCGGGCGCTAGGCATGGGAGCCATCAGCAGTCGCGCAGAGCGTGGCTGCCGGGAGCTCCCTTGGGCAGCGGCCTGACACGGCGAGAGGCGCTTTGTGCCTCTCGCCGCATCAGGCCACGGGCAAAGGAGCAACTGCGAGCTGCGCTGCGCGTGGCTCGCAGTTGCTCTGGCGGGGACTCGGAGGGACCCCGGCGGGGACTTGGAGGGGACTCGGATTGGTCCCTCCAGTAGTCTGTCCAGAGGAAGGGGCCAATCGGCACCCTTCCTCATCACGGACACATCCCGCCTCCCAAGCCCTTATCCTTTTATTTAGTCCGCGGCGCCGCGGGCTGTGTTAAGATGAGCATAGGCGAACCAAGGGGCGGATCTGGCCATGAATGGAGCATGGCCCATTCAAAGCCGCCCCAAATAATCTCCAGCAGGCCAATCCTTATGGGACCCTACGACACCCGTGGTCGTGTTCCCCATTCCTTAGGCCTGCTGGGCCCCACGGGAGGGTGATGCTGGTGGAGGCCCTACGGACGTTAATCTCTATTAGGGCTCCCACCGTCACCCGCGCAACAGCTCCCTCCCCCCCGCTTTAGGTGCTGCTGTTTTGCGTGCACCTAGCCTCTTACAGAGGCTCCCAATAACTTCCGAGCCCGGCACGCAGGAGCGGTCTCACCAAAGTTAGGACCCGCCCCTTCCTAAATCCGCCGGCTGTGACAATTCAGACACATAACTGAAACACCTGAAAGCAGTGTCCTAAATCCAAGGGAGGGAGGGCGGGGGAAACACCATGGGCGACCAGAGAGCTGTGCTCCGAAGAGGAAGGCCCAGCGGAAGCACGCGGCTAAATAAGCCTTGACTACGCCCCCCCGCCGCAGGTAAGCTGCGCCTGCCAAGGGGTGGGAGGAGGCGGGGCAAGCGAGAGCCCAGTAGAAACTGCTCCTTGCGGCTCAACCCAGCCGCTTCATTAATGCTGGGCTGCCGGTGAACCAGCAGCCGCCCTTTTTGTTTCCCCTTTTCTTTCTTCTAATTTTCAGTGAGTGGGCCTGACCCTTGTGGGCATGCCAGGGTCTCACTCCACAGGGTCTCACTCCACTGGCTGGCCCAAGGTGGCCCAATGGAGGTGTGCACTCCTGAGGTACCTTGGGGGGGGGAGCACTTCCCAAAAAAGAGGATCCTGGTGGCAAGGAGCCCAGGCTTCCAGCTGGGAGATGGAGGAGGGGGGACTCCTTTGTGAGCCACTAGGATCCAGGTAGCGGGAAGGGGAGTGGTCGGCTAAACACTCCAGCATAACTCTTACCCTAGCCACATTCCTATGAGCAATAAAAGCTGTGCCCAGGTTATGCCAACACAAAAAAGTCATTCTTTGGTGCCTTGGAATCCCAACAGCATGTCAAATGCAAAATACAGAAGATCTACTCTGGAGAAGTAGAAAATCTTGGAAGGGCAGCAAAGGGGGCAAGCTAGCTATTTCTTACTGTTCCCTTCTTGTCTCTGATTGGCTTACAGAGGTCTTCCTCATTCTTCTGACAAGTCCTTCCTCCCTCTCCCAACTAGGGATGCCAGTCCACAAAGTCCAGGGCCGGAGTGTGGGAGGCACAGGGGCAGGGCCAATCAGGACACAGCTGGCTGCAACCTGATTGGCACTATTCCAACTTGGACAGCCGGACACGCCCCACCCCCGAGGCTGCTTCAGAAATATATAGAGGAACAACAATGGATAGTTTAACATTTTTATAGTGGCGCCCCTTAATGGCTTATTATGATAACATTCTCAAAATGTACATACCTACTGACCCTTGCAGAATGAATGAGCACACCCTTGCCTTGACCCTGCACCTAAAACTACAGATGGTCCAGAATCAGCTGCCTGGGATCTCACATGAACACTGTAGAGGTTCTGCAGCACTAGTTTCCAGTTGGACTCCAGATCTGATTCAAAGTTCTGGTCGTTGAAAGTGCTGGGTTTCATAACCTTTATGACCTTATACGGCTTGGTCCTGCGCGTGTGAGGGACCGCTTCTCTGAATACATTCCCCAGAGAGAATGTATTCAAAGAAATCAACACCATTCTCAGTCAACTCCAACTGGCTCAGGATTCCTGGCTCCAAAGAAGTTAATCTGGCCTCAAGCTGGTGGAATGAGGTCCCCATGGATATCAGGGCCCTGATGGAGCTTACCAAGACCCACAGTGCCTATAAGATGAAGCTCTTACACTGGGCTTTGGATTAAGGCCAGTCAGGAAATATTTCAAAACAACTAACCGGGCCTCTTTTCCTTTTCCCCTTTAATCCCCCACCATTGCCTTCCTCATCGCCAACCATCTACTACCAGTGCAGATAATTGGTATTCTATTTGCATTTTTAATAATTTTTACACTATAATAATGTACTATAATTGTTTTATTGTTTATTGCTGAGTATAATTATTTTGCAAAGCAAGCCTGCTGTTCACTGCTCCAAGATGGCTAGTCCAAGAAGGGAGGTGTACAAGTCTGATTATAAATAAATTTAATAAATAAAAATGTCGCTGTCATTAGAACAGTTTTAGAGAGGGGCGTAAAATGAATATCAGGCTCAGGTTCATTTATTTGCAGTCATTTAGACAAGCAATGAAAAAATGAATAAGTTCAGATATCACTTCTGCCTAGAACAGCCTTTTGCAATCTTTTCACGGCGGAGGTGCCCCTGGAATATTTTTCAGGCTTTCTGGAGCCCCAAAAATGGGCAGGAAATTATGTCAGTTGGTCACATGTAACTGCCTTATCCAATGAGGACTGGGGGGGGGAGAGTAAGGAGGCAGTTTGAGGCAGGAGTAGGAGCTCCCTTTCCCAGGTGTGGTAAGCACATGAAAATGGTATCCCACTTTCACGGCAATGCTGGGAATAGCTTGTGGCCACATCCATTAAGGCAGGATATAGGGGAAAGGCCAGTGATCCCTTGGGGAGCTCTCACTGTGCCCCAGGACTCCACGGAGTCCTGACTGGGAATCTCTAGCCTAGAAGTTTACGGAATAACCTTGGATAACTTCTAAACTTAGCCTACATCGCAAGACTGTTGTAAGAATAAAAAGTATTTATGCTGTCTCAGCGGAGGGGAAGGTTAAAAACATGATACAAAGGGTGGGAGGTTCCATGAGATTCTAGAATGTTCTAGAAAATTGTAGGAGGTGAGTGAAAAGAATGGAATACTTGCAACATTTTACTTTGAAGTTCAAACCCTTTCACCCTTTTTTTGTTGCTAAAAACAAAACCCAGCAAAATGAACACCGGGTTTTTGAAACACTTGATTATTTGATGGTATCGTGGATATCACAGTCAGTCATTCCTACACATACCCTTTCTTGAAGGAGCACTGGTTTTTGCATATTTTCCCACAAATAAAGGGGGGGCGGGCGGGAATCAATGTAGAAAAAGCCATGCATGTCTACAGGTGAATCCCGTCAGAGCCAAGCACAGGGTTTCTCTGGCTCCGGTCCTGTCCCCCCCCCTCCCCCAACACACACACTCAGTATCTAAACTTGCTGCCTCTAAATCTTTCCTTGCTGCTACTGGATCCCATGGGTCACCTGCGGGTTGTGAACATGATCTCATTTGTTCATTGCTGCTGTCTGCTTCTTTCCTGGTAAAAATCTTAGTGAAGTTACCTTCTAAGCATTGATAATACACAGAAAAGTGCTTCTAAGATTGGCCTTCTCTGCATATCTACTTTCTGCCTTTAGTGTCATAGATTTTTTTGTTGTGCCCTTCTTTATTTCCAGATTTGTAGAAATTGGCTGCAGCTTTCAGCACCTTCAATTTATCCGCACTGCATTCCAGAAAGATGCATAAATGCAAAAACTAATATATTTTTTTATATTACTGCATACACAGTTTCATTAAGTTGCTTCTGTGTAATATTTGACTCACATAAAAGAGATTCCGTGCATCCTGTTGCATCAGGGTTGCTTTCTCTGCAGTGGTTTATCTGCATTGATAATGTAAAAGCAAAAGGAGTGCAAATGGACTGAAAACTGCAGCAGATTGTTCAGTGTTGAAATTGGATTTTAAAATGGTCCACGTTAAACAGGAGCAGAATGGAGAGGAAAGCAAAATTCTGGAATAGTAAATAACATTCCTGGAATGTGAAGTCAAATGGGCCTTAGGAAGTCTGAGCAACAATAAAGCTAGTGGTGGTGACAGCATTCCAGTTGAACTATTCAAAATCTTAAAAGATGATGCAGTAAAAGTGCTACACTCAATATGCCAGCAAATTTGGAAAACTCAACAATGGCCACAGGATTGGAAAAGGTCACTTTACATTCCAATCCCAAAGAAGGGCAATGCCAAAGAATGTTCAAACTACCGCACCATTGCACTCATTTCTCATGCTAGCAAAGTTATGCTCAAAATCCTACAAGCTAGGCTCCAGCAATATGCGGATCGTGAACTTCCAGAAGTACTGGCAGGATTTCGAAGAGGCAGAGGAACTAGAGATCAAATTGCCAACATACGCTGGATCATGGAGAAAGCTAGGGAGTACCAGAAAAACATCTACTTCTGCTTCACTGACTAAAGTCTTTGATTGTGTGGAGCACAACAAATTGTGGCAAGTTCTTAAAAAGATGGGAATACAGAACATCTTATCTGTCTCTTGAGAAACCTATGTGCAAGTCAAGAAGCAAAACTGAGAACCGGGCATGGAATCACTGGTTCAAAATTGAGAAAGGAGTTTGGCAAGGCTGTATACTGTCACCTTGCCTATTTAACTTGTATGCGGAGCACATCATGAGAAAGGCGGGGTTAGATGAGTCATAAACTGGGATCAAGATTGCAGGGAGAAATATCAACAACCTCAGATATGCAGATGATACCACTCTAATGGCAGAAAGAGAAGAGGAACTAAAGAGCCTGTTGATGCGGGTGAAGGAGGAGAGTGCAAAAGTTGACTTGAAACTCAACATCAAGAAAACATGGCATCCGGTCCTCTCAATTCCTGGCAAATAGAAAGAAATGGAGATAGTGACAGATTTTATTTTCCTGGGCTCCAATATCACTGCAGCAAAAAAATTAAAAGACGCTCCTGGGGAGAAAAGCTATGGCAAATCTAGATAGCATCCTAAAAAGCAGAGACATCACCCTGCCAACAAAAGTGTGTTTAGTCAAGGCTATGGTCTTCCCAGTTGCAATGTATGGCTGTGAAAGTTGGACCATAAGGAAGGCCAAGTGTCAAGGAATTGAGGCTTTTGAACTCTGGTGCTGGAGAAGACTCTTGTGAGTCTCTTGGACTGCAAGGCGAACAAAGTGGTCAATGCTAGAGGAGATCAGCCCTGCCTGCTCCTTAGAAGGCCAGATCCTGAAGATGAAACTCAAATACTTTGGCCACCTCATGAGAAGGAAGGACTCCCTGGAGAAGAGCCTAATGCTGGGAGCGATCGAGGGCAATAGAAGAAGGGGACGACAGAGAATGATGTGGCTGGATGGAGTCACTGAAGCAGTAGGTGCAAACTTAAATGGACTCTGGGGAATGGTAGAGGACAGGAAGGCCTGGAGGATCATTGTCCATGGGGTCACGATGGGTCGGACACAACTTCGCACCTAACAACAACAAAGTAACATCAGGGGGAAATTTATCCCCCACCCATTATCTTTTTGTAATGGAGCCTGTCTTAATCTGCAGTGCATTATTGCTATAAGACCCTTTCCAGACTGTCATATCCAAAGTTCATCCGAGTTAAACTCACAACAGCCCTACAAAGTGCATTAGTCTGAGAGAGAGACCGTTTCTGCATTAGGAGACATACCTTGTTTAACCTTGTTTTGGATTTCCTTTGGATGCTGCGCATCAACTCTAGCCTTTCCTCATTTCCTTCCCTTGTTTCCCACACTGCAATTCACAACATGTTTTCCACACTGAGTGCAACGGAGGTAGCCTCCCATCATGCTTTGCTCCCTTCCCCTTTTCAAAAAATGTGGGGTTTTTTTGCAAAATGTCCCTGCTTGCACCTGTGTTTTCATTGTACCCCTTAATCCCACCATCCTGCACCCTTAATCACCACCCCCCTTCCTCCCCCCAAAGTGCCCTGAAGGTCATTTTTTAAAAACAACCCTGGGTTATAACTTTATAATGTTACTAGTAGCTTAAGCCTGTTGTAGGCAGAAATACAACAGGCGCTAGCATGGTGTGAGGGTGGAGTATAATGTGTTGAAGTCTTGGGTTGGGAGGGAGGGAGGATGGAGAAAGATGCAGTGTCCAGAATACTGGAGGGACCCCTGGCATAAAACCCCAACTGGCATAATGCCCCCGATTTAGCCGAAAGTCCACAATATATAAAGCTCCCCTTTGCAGGCCAGGCTTTGCAGAGGCCAGGGAGCCCTGGTTTTCCCACTGTCTCTCTTTCCCCAACTGCAAGGTCTGCTTCTCCCTGTCGGCTGAAACAACTGTCAGATGAAGAAGACAACCAAGGCACAGGAAGTTGGGTGATGCACATGTTTCCTCTCCAGATAAGAATATCCCATCCAGTTGGAGGCAAGATGTTCAGGGGGGAGGGGGGGTGTCTTCCCATCTTCAAAAAGTTGAAGCAGGGAGGGAAAAGAGTGGGTTAAGGCAGTGGTCCCCAACCTTTTTATCACCGGGGACCACTCAATGCCTTTTACTGAGGCCCGGTGGGGGGGGGGTAGTTTACTCCTCTACTCTCAACCACTGCCCTAACGCTCTCTGATCGCTATGGTAATGTTTAAACATCCCTTCAAAATAAGATACAGACACGCCACAACAATGAACATAAGGAACATTTTATTTTCATGGAAATTTTCACTCATGACAATGACAAATCAATGGGAACCCTGAGCTTGTTTCTCTGCAACGAGATAGGCCCATCTGGGAGTGATGGGAGACAATGACACCCAAAGTGTGTTGTAAAGGGCCGGTGGGGGGGAGAAGGCGTCCTTCGGGGCCCACCTCCAATTAGCCAAGGGACCACATGTGGTCTGCAGCCAACAGGTTGGGGATCGCTAGGTTAAGGTACCCTGTTCATCTCCGGGCCAAGTATGGCGAGGCCAAGATCAGGCATGGTGTTTGCTTCATTTCCATGCCGGAAAGAGATCGAGAAATGAAAGACTGCAGAAGCCTTCCAGCTTTGAGCAGAAACTAACCACGAGGGGGGGAAAGGGGGGTGAGCGCAGATTTCATTCAAAACCCAGGAGCCAAAATATCAAAGTGTGGCCCCAGCCAGTCAAAGAAAGTCTGCGTTTTTCTTTCCGAGGCAGGAACGGAAGCATAACACACACACACACACTGGGGGGGGGGGGGGGGGAGGGGAGGACTGTAGTCAAACTTTTCCAAAGTTTTCCAGACACACAGACAAATACACAGTGGAATTAGTCTAATAAAACAGTTGGGGCCATGAACATATAGAGCAGGTCTTAAAGCCTAATAAAATAACAGCACACACCGAGAGAGAGAGAGAGAGAGAGAGAGAGAGAGAGAGAGAGAGAGAGAGAGAGATTAGGTCTGCTGTGATTAGGTAGGGGTGATTGCTTTTTTCTTGTTTTTCCTGGGCAGGGAAATAACTGAGCCCTGCTCTTAACGTTGGCACATTAAAGGGATGTTTTGTCATTAAAAATGTGGAGAGACTGTTTTTTTTTTGGGGGGGGGGGAAGGAGCAGAATTGCTGGATGCCCCTTTCATATACTCCATGCCTCCTCCTTTTCAGGGCTCTGTTCCTCTACAGATTTTGGGGAAGCGGAAGGCAAAAGCAGAAAGACGGCAAAAGCAAAGAAGGGTTTTGGGGGGGGCACTTGTACCAGAGGATGGCAAGATGCGAGGCCGGAGTGGTGGGTGGGAAGAAGGGAAGGGAAGAAGGCATCCACCTGGGGAGGAGAAGGAGTAGGATGGAGAAGAACAGGAGAGATGAAGGAGAAGGGCGAAGGAAGGAAGGAAGGAAGGAAGAAAGGAAGAAAGAAGCTAAGGGAGGCTTGTGGTGGGGAGTAGCAAAAGGGAGGCGGGGGGGTTCAGGGAGAGGCGCCACTCACCCGATAGGCATTGTTTGTCAGCCAGTGGACCTCCTCTGAGTAGGACATGATGCCAGGGCAGTGAGCACAGAGGGACCCAGATGGGCCATGCAAGGGAAGGGGCGGGATCAGAGGGGGAGGGCCTTAACGGGGGAGGAGAGCCAGATCCACCGGGAAGGCAGGAGGCAGGGAAAGGCCATTCTGGAGGCAAGTGCCTGCTGGAGCCTCGGGCTGAAGCGGGCTCAGAGCAGGCCTCTCCCCGCCAAGTCTAAGGCTGCCGCTGAAGACTCCTCCAGCTGCCCCCCTTCCCCCGAGTCCGTGGCATCAACGGCAGGCTCGGAGCAGGCCCGGCGCGTCCCAGATGCACTGGGCCTGCTCTGAGCCCGGCACTGAAGGCTGCCCCAGCTGCCCCTCTCCCCACCTAATCCGAGACCACCACTGAAGCCTCCCCTGGCCACCCCCCTTCCCCCCGAGTCTGCAGCTTCAGCCGCTGAAGCCTCCCCCAGGCTCCCCTCCCCTGCTGAGTCTGGGACGGGCCAAGGGGCACTCTGCGCAGCTCCCAATTGCCCCCTTGGCCCCAGACTGACACTCAGAGGGGCCAATCAGGAGCCGCGATTGGCCCCTTCGGGTTTTTATCCTGGACTCGCCCCGCCCCTTTCTCCACCCACTTACCCCTAACTCTTTTATTTCTACCGCTCCCACGGGAGCATTTTACAGAAAACACAATATATAATTGCTGTGCAAATCTGTTTTTTTTTTAAACTTAGCAACAGCATTGAAACACAAACACCCCTTTTTTAAAAAAGCAGATTTTTCCGAATGGAGGGAGGGAGATGGACAGAGGGAGGAGTGGTTGAGGAGGAGGAAGAGGAGGAGGAGGAGGAGGAGGAGGAGGAGGAAGGCGCATTACAAACAGCCCAAAATAGCAGTCATGGGAAAAAACCCGATTGCACACATTGGGTAGCCCCGAATTAGACCCCATTTGATCAGGGGGGGGGGGCTGCCTCCAATTAGCTTCATGGTTGAGCTGTAATTTGGACCTGGGTTTCCTACTTTCCTAGTAATGGGAAATTTCTGGAGATTTTGGTGTAGCTTCTCAGGAAGGTGAAGTTTGGGGAAGGGAAGGAGCTCCACAGAGATCTGATGCCGTAGAATCCTCTGGCCAAAGCCGCTGTTTCCTCCATGGAAAATGATCTTTGTAGTCTGGAGAGCTCTTGTAATTCTGAGACAACTCCAGGGATGTGCTTTTTTTCTGGAAAATAAGTGTTTTCATTTTACCTGAATGGAGAGAGTTAGCCCTGCCTCATGGACAATGGAACACATATCATTCTTGCCATTTACATCTGAGTTCAGAAGAAACTGTTTCCAACCTGAATTTGGGACTTTGAGTCATTCTAAAGGACTCACTTGACTGGGGAAGGCACTGGCAAACCGCCCCGTATTGAGTCTGCCATGAAAACGCTGGAGGGCGTCACTCCAAGGGTCATACATGACTCGGTGCTTGCACAGGGGATACCTTTACCTTTTAAAGGACTCACTACGATGGTTCAGAAGCAAGGGGCAGGAAAGGAGCTCACCCTGTACCTCCTATCTTGAGATCTTTAGGGGTTCCGTCCACAGCATGCATGCCTGAAAATTACACTGATCCCTGTTGTGCATGGCTGAATGAACCCTAGTGGAAATGACATAAAGGAAACTTCTCGTTTCAGTCACAAAAGGGCAAGGCTCACCATTTGACAGATCTTTATCTATTGGCTCCAAAATGCCGAGGCTGGTTTCTCAAAAGTCCAAAACCGAAGTTTTGTTCTCTGAGTTTTTAAAAAATCTCTTTCATAACGCCCACCTCCTCTCCGTGCCTGTTGATTTTCTTCTCCATTTTCCTTTGATGCTTAAACCAACCCATTCTTGACTCTGCCCGTTTGTCTTTTAGGGAGAGTGTCTATTTTTGTAGCATTTGATTTTGTTTTTACTTCATATGCAACTTCGTATGTATCAGAAGGGGGCAGTGTTTTTCAAAGCAATTGATGCAGAATTTAACTTCCCAGAATCCTACATTTGACTCAAATAGGTCTCTGCAATTTTTCTGAGGCTTTCTTTTATTGTTCCAAATTTTTTTTCTCTGTGACAATTTACCCTTCCTTGATTGTGAATTAGAGACTTCCTTAATTTTTGTGTTTTGGAATCGGATCGTGTCCATTTTATTAGTTTCAGCTTCCCTCAAATCATTGGAAATTGTATGCCCTCTACCTTAACAATGCACATATGTGCATTCATTAAATATTCCAACAAACTTGTTTTAGGATCTGGAGAGCTGATGCGACCTACAATTCTAAGGGGCAAACACAACTAAGGAGCAGGAAATTTGGCATACTAGATTAAATATCAGAGGGTGAGAACTGACTGAATGTGAAACAGAGTTTCACTTACCTATTTGCCAGCTCTGGGTTAGGGAATACCTGGAGACTTTGGGGTAGAGCTGGGAATGAGGGCAATTTTGGGGTGGGAGGGACCTCAGTGGATCATAGTGCTATGGAGTCCACCCTCCAAAGCAGTCCTTGTAAGCCGCTTTAAGACTCCTTGGGGCAGTAAAAAGCGGGGTACAGAAAACCCCCAATTCTTCTTCAAAGTGGCTTATAATTGCCTATTCTTTCTCTCCCTATATGAGACGCCCCGTGAAGTAGGTGAGGATGAGAGAACTGTGCCTGGTCCGAGGTCACCCAGCTAACTGCATGTGAATCAAACCTGGGCCTATTCTGCACACAACAGATAATGCACTTTCAATGCACTTTAGAAGTAGATTTTCCTGTTCTGCACAGGAAAATCCAGCTGCCAAAGCACATTGAAAGTGCATTAGCCTATGTGTGCAGAAAGGGCCCTGGTTCTCCAAATTAGAGGCCACCACTCCTAACCACTACACCAAGCTGGCTCAATTTGAAATAGAGCCAAATCAGACATATTGGAAGTGGCGAAACAGCACAAGTTGGTAGGTCATGGTTAAAGCATCAGGCCAGTGCATCTTGTTGCTGTGCTTACCATGTGGGGTAATTCTGAACTTGCTGTGCATATAGCATATAGTTTCTCACCAATGGGTGCTCTTGGGTGGTTCTTCTTGCCCACTACTTTCCCCACAAGTACAGCACACATATGACTTATCCCTGAGTTCACTTTTTACTGTAAGATGAAGTATTATCTCATTCCAAGGGACTTCTTGCCATCCGATCATTTCTTCCCGGTCTCATTCCCCAAGTGAAACTTGCAAGTAAAGAGGAGTCTTAAAGGAATTCAAGTGGGTGGAGGCAGGAATACAAAAGAAGGCATCTGCCCTTTGGCAAGGAAACAGCAGAATCCAGCTACCAGGAGCATGATCGAGTAGATGGGGTGTGGCAGCAGAATCAAGCTTGTTTCGGAGCATCATCCCATTGGTCAGGATGAGAGTTGAGGCATGGCAAAATAGGGAAAGTTTGCATGTAGTTGTGACAAGGAATCTGCCCGATTATAGCAGAGGTGCTTTGCACACGCACAGCCTTGCTGGTTATGTGAAACTACATAGTTTAATGATCAGATCAAAAATATTGGGAGGGAACAGTCCTGTTTCTATTAGCTATAGCCTCATCGTAAACAAAGACCCCTAACATCTGATTTGCTCCTCATACTGTAAGTGAAGGCAATGGAGCTCTTGCGGTCCCCAGCAGGAATTTCTTGGAACTCCTGGGCCATGTATTGTACTCCTTCTCATGTTCTGATTGTTTTATTTTTATTGCTTGTATGGATCCGAGGTTGTCTGGCAGCCAGGGAAGAGATGTTTGGAGGTGTTGTCAAGACCCTGTTCACACATTACCTGTTTACCTGTCCCCATGGTCCTGCCATGAGTCATGCCATGTTCATATGTTACACGTTTACCTTTTCCCATGCTCCCTTCTCTGCCGTGACATGTTAGTATGCTTGTCTTGCCCAGTATTTTTTCCCCACAGCCCAGAGGTCCAAGCAAGGAGGCAGGCCTCCTTCTCCCAGAGCATTATTTTTATTTCACAGTCAGTATACGTGCATTGGTTAGGAATTCTTTGTAATATCTAGGTTCTAACGCATACTTTTCATGGAAAACCATGCCTGGGAAACCATTGTGCCTGGTATTTTGTTCAGTATGCCTGTTTTCAAATTGGGGGCAGGTCTCAGGCAAAACATAAAAGTTATGCTTGTAAGCTTGTCCTTTAGTTCTAGCAAGGAAGCACTGTATGCTCTGTTCATCCCTTTTCAATGAAGATATTTTCTTGAACAGCTAGTCTCTTTATTGAGCATTCCACAGAAAGCTGACAGTGGTTAGCCATTGCCTGCCTCCACATCATTGCTCTAGTATTATCTGCAAATCTCCCATCCAAATATTAGCCAGGGTTGACCCTGCTTAGCTACCAAGATCTGACAAGGTTAGGCTTACCTGGACTATCCAGTTCAGGGGTTCATGTTCTGATGGTGCACTAGAATACGTGCTATGGCTGCCACTGAGATAACGTGAATGGCATAATCAAATTTTGACCATAGTGGCTACCAAAAGTCATAACTGGGTGATGCCAATGCCATGTGATTGGTCCTTGCTGATAATATAGGTCAGGATGCAGATGGCCCAGTGCATACTCTGACAGGAAGGAATTGAACTCGGACCAACAGAATGGGCATTTAGTTATTGCATGTGTAGCCAGGAGATCCAAGGATTGTCTGTCATGAGTAAACCTACCCAGCCTGGTATCCAAAGCATAATATTTTTTTAGCCACAATTAGTAGCTTTGGAACTTAGACAGGCAAAATCAGCCAGTCAAGGACCCCCCAGAGAAGGATGTTTTGAGAGTACTTTCCCAGGATCTTTTTCTTTTCAGTGGGTGAGTAAGGCAGACAGGGACAGCATGAAACTTGGACATGGATCGGTGCCTTTTCCCACTCAGGCAATGAATAGGTCTTAAGGGAGAGTGCAAGAACATGCAGGCACAGAAAAATTATACAACTCAGAACAAGATCTGACTGCTCGGCTTACAGAGAAGCAGTGGTTTCTAATCCCAAGGGGTGATGCCTCACTTGGTGCTCCAACTACCATTCAAACAAAGTGTTATTTACCATCACAACTCATGGCTGACAGGGGGAAGAAATCCACTGAAAGATACGGGGGTGGGGATATGAATTGGCGCAAACTCTGGAAATTTAAAGTTCCAGAAAGACAAAGGGGAACTCCTTTGGTGCAGTTACATCACTGCCTCGGTTCACCAGTAAAGGAAATCAGATTCAACTTGGTGAAACAGGAAGCTGCCAGCCAGGGGTGGTTTGTGCTGTGAGTCTTGTTCACAGAGACTAGCTGAGCAGAGAGAAAGCAGCAGATTTTTGGGTCCCTGTTGCTAGACAACACCGGGCTCAGTCAATGGGCTCCCTCGACCCCATTCATGGTGGCAGCAACCTCCTGGAATCTCAAAGTGTCTTCTCTTCTTCGAGGCTCTAGTCCACCTGCTTCCTTGACGCCTCCAGAACTCCTTCAGGTTATTCATACGAGTGATGAATCTATTTTTTCCAGGTCACATGAGTAAGGATGAGGGGAGGATCCTATCAGGAACGGAGTTGTAAGATCAAAGGAGAATAAAGGAAGACATGGGGTGAATCACGGAGAACTTTATAAGGGGAGGATCTCCAAGACACAGCAAATGACTTTCTCGCAGATGGATGGTACCTGGGAAGTAGCCAGAGACATGACTGATGAAAACATCACCAGGAATTCCAGGACTCCCACCCAAACCTTTGTCCATTTGGTCATTGTTTCTCTTGTCGTCTGTCTTCTTGCGGCATTAGGAACCATCGTAGGTTTAGTATTCCAAAGAACGGTAAGTGGCTTCTTCCTTTTCTCCCTGGTTTGTAAACTCTGCTCCTTCCTGTAGAAAGTATTGTCGAATGCAGGGACTCATACTTGGCTTTTTCTGGTTTATGAAAGCCAAGAGGGGTGCCAGGTTGAATTCCACAGAGCTGGTGCAATTTGGAGCATGGGCTGTTGAGGCTGCGATGCGGGTTCAGTTCCTTCCATGTTGGCAAGTGCCTGGCAAAGACCGGACTGGGCAAATTTACAAGGCGAGTGCCATGAGGCATGTATTTTGGTTGTGTTCGTTTCTAAACCGTCCTGCAAATTGATGGTGTTACTCTCTGCCTACCTTGAAGTGGAGGAAACAGTGTGAAAGCTCTTTTCTTCCTGTAATGCAAGGCTCAGCCGACTGAAGCAATGGCCAGACAAAAGGTTCAGGACAGACAAAAGGAACTCACACTGTAGAGCAAATGCTGGCAGGGGCTCATGGGAATCGCAGTCCATGGACATCTGGAGGGCCGCAGTTTGACTACCCCTGCTGTAGAGAGAGGTTGCTATGGAATGGCTTTCAATGAGGATTAGACACATTCATCGAGGAGACACCCATTAAAGAGTAATAACCATTGTTAGTTGCTTTGAGACTCCTTCGGGGAGTGAAAAGCCAGGTATAGAAACCAGCTCTTCTGCTGCTGCACCAAAAGTTGCCAATTAAAAATTGTTTTGCCTTTTTAAAAAGGATTCCTCAAGAGTCCTATTTTGAAAAGTTTTGGTGGTCTAAGCACCAAAACATTTGGGAAACAGGGCCAAATTCTCACTCTATGTGAAATTCTATAACCCATCCAGACAATAACGAAGTGGGCAGTGGACTTGAGGGCTCAGCATTTAGAGGTCTTCTGCTGCTGCCCCGTCACAGCTGACTTATGTTGATTCTGTAGACTGTTTCTGCACTAGGCATATTGTTTGGATGTGCATTTTGAATGGGTTGAATATTTAATCAATTTCTGCACTGAAATTCACCTTGCCAGGCACAGACCCGAATTGCCCCCTCAATTGCTCTGCAGCAAAGTAATCCCCAGAAATCTGGTTTTCACTTATCGAAGCAGGACTAGCAGAGTCTGTTTTGGGGCTGTTCAGTGGGGAAATGCATGCATTCGGGTTTTCATGGTGCCTGCCATTTTGAGTGTTTGGGTACACCCCTTTCCTCATCACCATCCCAGTCCCTTTCTCCCAGTGCTGCCTTTTCCCTGCTCTTTGGTGTCCCGGGGAAAGATGGTCTGGGGAAAGGCAAAGTCATCACTGTGTGCAGCCGTGGACATTGCAGTGCTGCTGAAAATCTCATTAGGAGGTAGCCATTGAGTCCCTTACCTGAAGATGGAGGTAATCCAAATGAATTACTGGTCCATGGTTAGCAAGCAGGGCACGTTCATATTGGATCGTGATCAGATACATTCCAAATGCGCATTCTTGCTCTCTAATGGACGGAAGCTACATGACGATTGAGTCCATTCATCTTTGGCTCCCTAAATGTGGAAATGTGACACGGCTTGTTTATAATGAAATAGTCTCCCTTTCCTTCGCTTGTTATGCTGTCACTTCATTTCAGTAGGAGAGCAGAGGAGAACCAATCTAATTTCATATCTCAGCATTAATAGGACTGTTTTGTTTTTGTTTTTTGGTCTTTATGGGCCAGAAAAATCAGACTTCTGGGAAATGAATGTATTTTATTGGGTGTCCACTGCAATCATGTAGAAATCCAATGCCCACATTACCTTCTATAGATCTCCATTAAGCAGCATCCTGGGAGGAAAATGAGGAGTGTTTAATGCCTGTTGTTTCCTTGGAAATCACACTAAGAATTCATTAGTCCCTCTCCTGCTACTTATGATGTTTGGGGAGGTGATTATATCATTCTTTTTTTTAAACTCCCCAAATGACAAATTGGTGATGCACTGAATTCCCCATCCCATCCCATCCTCCCCAAACCCACCTGCTAAGTGGTGGCCAGGGACATGCGGAGACCTGAGTGGAGTGTTGCCAACCCCCAGCTAGCACCTAGAGACTTCCTGCTACTACAACCGATCTCCAAGTGACAGAGAGCAGCAGTTCTCTGGAGCAGTGGTTCCCAACCCCCGGTCCGGGGACCGGTACCGGTCCGTAGATCATTCGGCACCAGGCCGCGGCTCCTCTTCATCCTCCTTCCCGGCTGCTGCCTCGGGGGCTGCCCTGCCACTCTGCCACCGGCTCACCTTTGGTGCTCTCCAGCGGCCGCCATGGCTGGGGTTCCCCCTTGGCACGGCAGTGCACAGCTGCTGCTGGCAGCGCCCCCAGCAGGCGGCAGGAAGAGCGGGAGAGCAAGCAGAGCAGGAGCTCAGGCGGCGGTGGTGACGTCCCTCGGCAAAAGACTACCCCCCCCCCACCGGGCCTAAGTAAAATTGTCAAGCTTTGACCGGTCCCCGGTGATAAAAAGGTTGGGGACCACTGTTCTGGAGGAAATGGACACATAGGAAGGTAGGCTCTGTGGCATTATACCCCATTGAAGTCCCTTCCTTCCCCAAATCTTGCCCTCCTCAGCCTCCACCCCAATAATGTCTAGGTATTTCACCACCCTATGGCTGCTAGGTCCAATGGACCGGACAGTAGGGGATAAGGTGGGGGGAACTTAGCGGGTCTGGGGAGGAATGAAAGCTGAAAAAATGGAATGACATTTCTCAGATTTCCCCCAGTTTCTTAAACCACTGAAGTGGGGGCAGGGGAGGTGCCAACCTGGAGGATCCTCAGGCCCAAATGGGAATCAGAACTGGCAACCCTACTTGGGAGCACTAGTAAGAATGTATGGGTTTGTTGGGTGAGTTACATTATAAGCTAAGATTTTCTTTGCTGTATTGGACCACTTCCTGGTAGAGCAAAATGGGGTAAGATAAACACTAGGCGTGTACAAATAAACAAAACATACAGTTTAGCATTTGCCTAAAAATCATGAATGCCCCTTTATCTTTTTGGATCCGTCTGGATTGATTCAGTTGAATTAAAAAAGTGTCAAGGTTTCATCATCAACGGATGGGTACGCTGGTCACTTTTTTAAAACTGCGGCCAGCACACTGATCAACTGTTAATGACAGGGGCCCCACATGCTCCATTTCAATGCCTTCTCAGTTGGGGAGGCATTTAAACGGAGCAGGCAAGGCGCCTGTCATCAGCTGATCAATGCACCGGTTACTCCAGGGGTAGTCAAACTGCAGCCCTCCAGATGTCCATGGACTACAATTCCCAGGAGCCCTTGCCAGCATTCGCCAGCGAATCCTGGCAAGGGCTCCTGGGAATTGTAGTCCATGGACATCTGGAGGGCCGCAGTTTGACTACCCCTGGGTTACTCCCTTTTAACTGTGGATAGTGTGCTGATCAGCTGATGATAGGTGCCTTGCTCGCTCTCCACATACACACCCTTCTCCGGTACTGCCTAAGTGGGGGAGAGAATGAATTCGAATCATGGCCGAATCGCGATTCAGTCACCCTCATTCAGACTTCTAGAATGCAGGGAATTGGCAATTTGGCTCGGAGGAGTCAGAAAAGTACCTGAATCAGCATTGATTCAGGTACTTTTAGGCTTATCCGAGCTGAGCCACCCATGCTGAAGAAAGACTAGCAAGCTTGGTGTAGTTGTTAAGAATGGCGGCCTCTAACCTGGAAAAGTCAGTTTGATTCCCCACTCATCCACAGCCAGCTGGTTGGCACAGTTCTCTCACAGCTCTCTCTGCTCCACATACCCAAGGGAGAGGAAGATTAAGCGATTGTAAGCCATTTTGGGACTCCTTCAGGTACTGAAAAGTGGGGTAAAGAAACAGCTCTTCATCTTCTTAATAACTAGAAGCCAGCTGCAAAACACATGGGTAGCTAGAACAAATTACTATGTGAAAGTGACTCCATCCATTCTTTTGGGCCAAATCTTATTGCTGCAGAACTAGACAAGATGCAACAATCAAAATTCCCCTGTCGGTGTCTAGACTGTGGATTTAACCATCTCTTCTTAGACTAGCACCCTAGCATTCCTGATTCTCTTTCTCAGTATCCAAAATATACAGCTCATTTTTCCTTTAAGTGCTGAGGAATGTCTTTAAAATCCTCTTCCATGTTAACCCCTCCTCACTTCCATGTCTGGCTCCTTTTTCTCAAGACTTACGATCCAGCAACTCTTCCTTTGGGCTCCAAGATCAACGTTCAGCCTCCTTTGTGTTGTGTTTCACATCTATTAGCTTCTCTATATTCCCAGTCTCCTGCTTAGGCCTCAGCCTGTCCCACATAGAGCAGTGGTCCCCAACCTTTTTATCACCATGGACCACTCAACGCTTGACAATTTTACTGAGGCCCGGTGGGGGGGGGGTAGTTTACTCCTCTACTCTCAACCACTGCCCTAACGCTCTCTGATCACTATGGTAATGTTTAAACATCCCTTCAAAATAAGATACAGACACGCCACAACAATGAACAGAAGGAACATTTTATTTTCATGGAAATTTTAATTCATGGCAATGACAAATCAATGGGAACCCTGAGCTTGTTTCTCTGCAATGATAGTCCCATCTGGGAGTGATGGGAGACAATGACACCCGAAGTGTGTTGTAAAGGGCCAGGGGGGATGAAGTAAAGGGCCAGGGGGGGGGGGGAGAAGGCGTCCTTCGCGACCCACCTCCAATTAGTCAACCGACCATATGTGGTCCGCAACCCACAGGTTGGGGATCGCTAACATAGAGTGTAAATCCCTGACAATATCCCTTTTCCTCACAGAAGTTGGACTGAATATCTGGATATTCAGGATTACCACACAAGCTCGATCTCTGGAGGCAACTGGGCGGGGGGGGGGGGGCTTCATGGCACTGTTGGCCTATAGAGGGGGAAATGTGGATCAGATGGAAGAACTTGTTCCTCAGGCCCTCCCAAGCCTTTTCCCTCCGGGTCAGCCCAGACAATCAGTGATTGGCTGGCCAGATCTTCAGCAGGGCCTACACAGAAGGCTTCTGTGAGAGCCAGTTTGGTGTAGTGGTTAGGAGTGCGGACTTCTAATCTGGCATACCGGGTTCGATTCTGCACTCCCCCACATGCAGCCACCTGGGTGACCTTGGGCTCGCCACGGCACTGATAAAACTGTTCTGCCCGAGCAGTGATATCAGGGCTCTCTCAGCCTCACCCACCTCACAGGGTGTTTTTTGTGGGGAGAGGAATGGGAAGGCGACTGTAAGCTGCTTTGAGCCTCTTTCGGGTAGGGAAGAGCGGCATATAAGAACCAACTCTTCTTCTTCTTCTTCTTCTTCTTCTTCTTCTTCTTCTTCTTCTTCTTCTTGCTCCCACAGTGATATTCCTTGCTGCTGCTGTAGCAGCCAAAGAACAAAAACTTCCTTTTCTGGCCCAGCTCCTTACTCTGTGCCCACAAAGAAGCCCCAGACAGGCCTGGGGTTGCCAGATCAGTTGGCACTGCTGGCGTTGAATGGAGGGGCACTTTCCAGGGGTGGAGAATGGTGCAATGTGCTGCCATCACCCGGAAGTGACATTACAATAATTCATCCTTTTCTGAGAAGTAGCTTGGCAATATTTGCCAAAACCGACCCTGAAAACATTGACTCAGACATCCTGGAATGCTGCATGCTGTCAAATCATAGATGCTGTCAAAATTTTGCTGTAGCTGCTGCAACCAGTAGATGCATCAGAGGTGCCTTCTTAGGGTACATATCTTGATCATGCTGAGCACATACAGGCAAAAATATCCTTGGCAATCTCCCCACCCCCACCCCCCATAACAGGTAATGCAAGTAAAATTTTAAAACAGTACATATATGTATAACCAACAGCTTAAGAATTGGATTGCAATATTTGCGGGAAGATTAAATATTTTGTGTCATGGATCAACGAATCATAGAGTTAGAAGGGGACGTTCAGGCTGTCTAGTCCACTCGCTGCTCAATGCAGGATCAGCCTAAAGCAGCCAGGATAAGTATCTGCCCAGCCACTGCTTTGAATCCTAGAATCCTAGAGTTGGAAGAGGCCAACCAGACCGTCTAGTCCAGGGGTAGTCAAACTGCAGCCTTCCAGATGGACTACAATTCCCATGAGCCCCTGCCAGCATTTGCTGGCAGGGGCTCATGGGAATTATAGTCCATGGACATCTGGAGGGCCACAATTTGACTACTTCTAGTCCACCCCTGCTCAATGCCGGATCAGCCTAAAGCAGCCATGAAAAACGAAACCCTTGGTTTCAAACATTGAGTAATACATTTCTCAGCATTGTTTTATTTTCTTGTATGAGCGGTGTTACAATTTCTGTGATCCCCTGCTGAGTGATAGAACTAAGTTAAACCAGATGTTTCCGAATGAACACCTTGCGTGCAATAGCATCTTGGCCTCCACCCTCTTTGTAATGATTGTGAACTAACTATTCTAGAAACAAGGCTGAGAGACTTTCCCACAAATCTTGAGACTAGTTCAGAGGAATTTTTATAGCCTTTGTGCCAAAGATGTTTTTATTGAAAAATGCATCAGACAAAATCATGGAAGGCAGGGTTTCTTCTCTCTTTATACAGCTTTCGCTGTATACATATTTGGCTAAGGGCCGAGTGGGTGGAGCCAGTCTGGGTGAGGGCCCAATTGGAAGGTGCAAAGCGCCTTCTGATTGGGCCTTCACCACGACGGACAAGAGTTGAAGCCTATCGAGAGAGGACACAAACGGGCTTTTAATGTAGCACAAAAAATGAAAGTCCCACAAAGAAAGGACGATTTTGTATGATTTCTCTATCCCAGAGTAAGCAAACTGAAATGGAAAAAGGAATGTTTGAAGAAGAGGAGTCAGCTGGGAGGGGCAACATGGAAAGGGGTTTGTTAGAAGAGAAAGGGGCCAAAGAAAGGGAGCCTGGTTAGGCTCAATTGGGAACTGGCCCTGTCTGGGGCCTGTTGCTTCTGAGACAGTGTTGGATATATTGTGATATTACCCTCAGGCTGAGGAGGGAAGGGTAGTGAGACAGAGAGAGGAAGGGGGGAGAGAAAGAGAATAGCCTAAAGCTAGTTGTTGAGTTCTTTAACGAGATTCCGTTCAAACCAGAGACTTCCTTGCTCTTAACATTAGGGTAAAAGTTCCCATGAAGCTGACGTTACTTGCTGTTTACAAAATGAAGAGGCAGAGAACCAGCATAATGTAGTGGTAAAGAGTGGCCACTTCGAATCTGATGAACCACGTTTGATTCCACATGCAGCCATCTGGGTGACCTTGGGCCAGTCACAGCACTGATAGTGCTGTTTTCACAGAGCAGTAACATCAGGGCTTTCTCAGCCCCACCTACCTCACAGGGTGCTTGTTGTGGGGAGAGAAAGGGAAGGCGAATGTCAGCTGCTTTGAGACTCCTTCAGGAAGTGGAAAGCAGGGTCTAAAAATGAGCTCATCTTCTACAAACTGAAGCCAGAGGCTGGCTGGAGGGGTGGGGGCATATTGGTGTTTTAACTTATGTCATTTTTTAAAAACTGATTTTTATCTTACAAGAGAAGCCATCCTAGTTTGGGTGGGAGGCTGCCATCTCCTTTACCAGTGGCGATCCCCTTCCCCTGCTGCCACTCAGCGGGCTGACAATCATCAACATGTATGACGCAGTGATGTCTGTTCTGGTACGATCCAGAGGTGGCTTCACCACGTAAGGGCAACACTCTAGCATTTGCCCAAAACTCTATGGTTAAAACATACAGTTTGGGGCAAATGCTAGAGCATCATCTGATATAATGACGTCACTTACGGATTGCATCTGAGACAGTCTTGACAGAGAGGCCGACCCCAGTCAGACTAGTGAGTCTCATGCTGGCTGACATCCTTGGTGCGGGGAGGGTTGCCATTTCTGTGTTGGTTAATATCTGGAGACTTAGAGGTGGATCTGAGAGTGGTTGGGATTTGGGGCAAGGAGGGATAAAAAGGTAAAGGTAAAGGTATCCCCTGTGCAAGCACCGAGTCATGTCTGACCCTTGGGGTGACGCCCTCCAGCGTTTTCATGGCAGACTCAATACGGGGTGGTTTGCCAGTGCCTTCCCCAGTCATTACCGCTTACCCCCCCAGCAAGCTGGGTACTCATTTTACCGACTTCGGAAGGATGGAAGGCTGAGTCAACCTTGAGCCGGCTGCTGGGATCGAACTCCCAGCCTCATGGGCAAAGCTTTCAGATGGCTGCCTTACCACTCTGCGCCACAAGAGGCTCTAGGGAGGGATACATGGAAGTATATTGCTATGGAGTCTACCCTGCAAAGCGGCCATTTTCTCCAGGGGAACTGATGTCTGTTTCCCGGAGATAAAGTTGTCATCTCTGTGTTGGGAAATACCTGGAGAGTTTGGGGGTGGATCTGAGAGTGGGTGGGATTTGGGGCAGGGAGGGACACAGGGGAGTATAATGCTATGGAGTCCACCCTCCAAAGCAGCCATTTTCTTCAGGGGAACTGAACTCTTTAGTCTGAAGATGAGATGTAATTAGAAGAGGGGGTCCCACAAGGGGACTGACATCCCTATCTTGGTGGCAGTTGTTCTTTTGAGAAGCTCAGAGAGGGATTAATCCACAGGCTAAGAAAACAACAGTTTGGGCCCCTAAATCCTTTTTTTTTTAAATATATCCTAGAAAATACAGTATTAACATTTTTGGTAATGCTGTGAGACTTCTTATACTTCCCATCCCTTAAGAACTCATCATGTATTATTTCGAGCCAGGGGTGAAGCTCATCCATTCCAGTTAGGTTGCCTAGCAGGGGTAGTCAACCTGTGGTCCTCCAGATGTCCATGGATTACAATTCCCATGAGCCCCTGCCAGTGTTTGCTAGCAGGGGCTTATGGGAATTGTAGTCCATGGACATCTGCAGGCCCACAGGTTGACTACCCCTGGCCTAGAGGATTGGTTTCAAAGATCTCTGACATCAGCCTTAAAGGAAAGAATTGGTTTCATGGCTTCCACATTGTACCATGATCCCATGGTTCATGCAACATGAAGATTCAGCAACATCTTGCCAAGCAGGGCCCCAAAGGTTAAGAGAATATTCTAATGATCACAACTTACTACGTGACTAACTTAGTCAGGAAATTGGAAAGTGGCAAGAGGGCCCAGGAGGGGACTTCACAGAAGACTTTGTTTTTTCCTTTGTGCTGTGTTTGCAGTTTTGCAGAGAATTGATTCTGCAGACTGAAGTTCAGACCTTGATGGAAAGTCACTTCATTGCCTTGGAAGCGCACTAAGACTTTGTGTAACCAGAGATTGCCTAGGCTGCATAGAAGTATATCTCAAAAGAAGGGCAAGAGAAAGTATCAATGCATAATTAGCCTTTATAAGAACATAAGAAGAAATTCATGGAGTTACAGCAGGCTTTCTCTGCCCGGGTTTTGTGAAACCCTATATATATACACACACCTTTATTCCTGCAAAGGTCAGTGGACAAAGAGGCTGAGCCCATGGACATGGCGCCTTTTATAGAAGCCATGGGCTCACCTCACCCTCTTTTGCATGGCTTGCACTGCTGGGCAAGCAGTGCCTGCCACACCCAAGCTGTTGGGGTGGTTGCGTCCACCTCCAAGCCAACCTTCCACAGCGTCAGCCACAGCCCAGGTAAGTCTCAGCTATTCCTCGTCTGGGGAATATCACTTAGTTACAGTCCTCTATTAAGAAAGATCCATTGCAATGGAGATGGCAAAGGTTCCTTATTTTTTCCCCCCCACGGAACTTGAGGCCACCCCCACTGCCTGAATAAGAATTTATTTTAAATTCCAGATTTCAAGTAAGAGATGATGGTGCTTTTCCAATCAAAACCGCTGGTTTATGGCAATCTGACCACTTTCCTAGCCCTTCTTCATTTTTCTCATAGCAGGCCTATGAAGTAGGATTGGCTGAGATACAGTGCTTAGCTAATGGCATCCCAAAAGCATTGTGACTCAGTGCATGTTTGAGCCCCTCCCCTCTAGCTTAAACTCTACTCTCAATACATTCCAATCCCACGCAGAGTTACTCTCATTCCCACTGAAAGTGTCTTTGATTGGAATAAGCACAGGATTATACTGTAAGACTATTAAAAACAGACCTCATATTTCCCCTATAAAGAAGTCCTCTGAGTGCAGGGATGCCAGTCCGCAGGTGGGGCCTGGGGACCCCCTGGAATTTTAGCTCATCTACAGGTGACAGAGACCAGTTCCCCTAGAGAAAAAATGGCTGCTATGGGGAGTGGACCCCATCATTATATGCCACTGAAATCCGTCCCTGCCCTAAATCCTACCACTCCCAGCTCCACCCCCAAAGTATCCAGATATTTCCCAAACCAGAGTGGACAGCACTACCTGAAATGGCCTGATTCTGTTTCACAAGGTCACTGATAAGGTCAAATGGGGAGAAGAGACTGATGTCAACCGCCTTGTGGAAGGGGAGGATCAACGCCCATGGGCACTGCACACCAGTGCTCAGGGAATATAATGAGTAAGAATAAGAATATGGCCCAGTAATCATCTATTTAACTCTCTTGTTTTGTGCTCTCTTGCAGGGATCTTGTCCACAGTGTGGATTAAAATACAGCCCACAGAATACAAGTAAGATGATCGGAACTGGGCAGGCAAAAACAGAATGAGGTTATTGTGTGCAATTTGGGGAAGGAAAATGTTGGATTTTTGGCCTAAAAATAGGTCTGTTACTTCCCTGCCGTTTTTGAATTATATTCAAGAAGTCACATCATCTGCCAACCACACACACTGGGACGCAAAAGAAATCATTATGTTAATTTGCTCATCTCCGACCTTAGTGACTTCAGTGGTTTCTTTCTCACCCTGGTATGGAGACATTAGAACCAAACATATCTGATTGCTTATCAAAGTGCAAAGCAAAACATATTCCCTCCCCAATCATCTTTCTGTTGTCTGTTTAAAACAGTCCTTTACTTCTCTCCTTTTTTCTTTTGTGACATGGGGTGTCATTTTGGTTCTCTGCTAGATGTGTCACCAAGTATTTCCCTTTGTGATCTGTAACAGTATTGCTGCAAATGCTGGTTGACCAGATTTGTGTTTACATTTATGGGCTCAGAAGGGCAGGCTGAACATTTCTTAACACCCATTACTTTTTTAGAGCATGGCCTCCCTCCCACCCCCACTCCCACTCCTCTGATGATTCAATTAAGGGCCATTCCGCACGCCATAAATTTAGCATAATACCTTTCCCCTGAAGATGCTATATTCTGGGTGCTCCGCATGACGTCACCAACTTCCCGCCTCCAGCAAGCAAACTGCTCGCAATATTTGCCATTTTAAAGTGCGAGTTGGTGAATCCCAAAAAGGTGATTCACCAACTTAAAAAGCGCTTTCCCCCAGCAGACAACCAGCTGGCCACCAGCCAAAGAAAGGTATGGAGGTGAAGGAGCACTAGTAGTGGTTAGGAGTGCAGACTTCTAATCTGGCATGCCGGGTTCGATTCTGCACTCCCCCACATGCAACCAGCTGGGTGACCTTGGGCTCGCCACGGCTCTGATAAAACTGTTCTGACCAAGCAGTAATATCAGGGCTGTCTCAGCCTCATCCACCCCACAGGGTGTCTGTTGTGGGTAGAGGAAAGGGAAGGTGACTGTAAGCCGCTTTGAGCCTCCTTCGGGTAGGGAAAAGCGGCATATAAGAACCAACTCTTCTTCTTCTTCTACCCCTGCCTCCAATGTTCCAACCTCACACCCCTTCCCTTACCCCTCTTCCCGGGATGGGAAGTTCTTTTTAAAAATGGAGAACAGTCTGGAGCAAAGAATAGGTGAACAAGCAAAATGTCAGAAATAATTTTTCCCAAATTACACAAAGTTTCCCAGTTACACAAAGCATGCCTCTCTCAAGTTCCCCCCCCCCAAAAAAAAAACAGGAATTAGATTAATTTTTAAAAGATTCAAGACTTGTGATTCCATAAGGGGAGGCCTTCCAAAAACACTATGCATCAAACCCAGCTCACCAGATGAGAAGTCCGCACTTCTAACCACTACACCAAGCTGGTTCTCAAACGAGAGATGCTAGTCTCCAGGTGGGACCTGGAGATCACCTGGAATTACAATTCATCTCTGTACTACGGAGGTCAGCTCCACTGGAGGAAACTGATACATTGGAGGGTGGACTCTGGCATTGTACCCCACTGAAGTCCTGGTCCTCCTCAGGCTCTACCTCCAAATCTGTAGGAGCTTCCCATCCTGGATCTGGCACCCTAATTCAAGTAGAATTGTTGCATCAGCAGTTCCACAACTACACTGGCTTAAAAAGAAATGGCTATCCCCGAAGCAGCAATCATGGCCACTGTATGGACTAGGCATGCGTGCTTCGGTGCAATTTGGCCATTCAGGCGCACAAGCCTACTATGGACCATATAGAGGAACTGGTCACCCTGAAGCCCCTGCATCAAAATAGGTCTGCAGCGGTGTGCTGAGGGGGAACAACCCTGCGGGCAAGTTCTTGGCTTTATGGCAAATATGTTTTGCCGGCAAACGGCAGCTGAAATATAAAAATGAAGAGATTATCTCATCAAATTAACAAGGCCTTTCAAGAGCGGCTTGCTTTGCCGAGTGGAATCTGCACTTTTAAAACCAACCGATAAATCTTTGTCCCATATTTCTCTCGGATTTTACTGAGCACAGGATGTTATTAACTAAACGCCAAGTGGTACAGAATGGCAATTTGATTCGCCCATTGGCCCGGGTTCATTATTCAGCTATCAGTCCTCAAGGGATATGTTGGCGGCGATCCACCAGTGCTTAATTGAGATGAATAGGCTATGGGACGGTTGAATGTTCCTTCCAGGAGGATCTTGTGTGTGTTGGCTGGCATGGTGCAGGCCATCAGGGGTAGTCAAACTGCGGCCCTCCAGATGTCCATGGACTACAATTCCCAGGAGCTCCTGCCAGTATTTGATGGCAGGGGGCTCATGGGAATTGTAGTCCATGGACATCTGGAGGGCCGCAGTTTGACTACCCCTGCCATAGATAATGCAGGATGTGAGATGTAAAATTAATTCTAAAAGGAAAGACAAGTTTTTTTGACATGGGGTTAATCCCACGATTCTGATATATTTAGCTTTGACTGTCACTTCAGGGGCCGAAAAGAGTGCAGGTGTTATAATGGACAACTGAAATGGCATGATGGCCATATTCGACCATCGCAAGATTCCCAAAAACCTGCGAGATGAAAGTCCCTTGGAGGTCACCCTTCTTCCTCAAAGCTATTAACCCCCCAAAAATGCCTATAATCTTTTCCAATGCCTTTGTCATCGGCATTTAAAGCAGCACAAATGTCAAATGATATGCAAACTAGAAGACCACACCTTGGTGTCGTGGTTAAGAGTGGCAACCTCTCATTTGGAGAGCCAGGCTAGATTCCCCACTCCTACACACGCAGTCAGCATGTGTAGCCTTGGGCTAGTCACATGCAGCCTTGGGCTAGTCACAGTCATGTTAGATCTCTTCTTGCAGAGCAGTTTTGGCAGTGCTGTCTCAGCCCCACCGAGCTCACAAGGGGTCTATTGTGGGGAGAGGAAGGGAAGGTGATTGTCAGTTGCTTTGAGACTCCTTCAGGTAGTGAAAAGCGGGGTATAAAAACTTCTATATATTAGTAAGCCTGCAGAGGGGTTCCTCCCATTGTTTAGCGTTTTGAGGAGCAACTGTTGGCATATATAAGAAGTGTAGCATGAATGATTCAAAAGCATATCTTTTAATTCAAGAGCAATATTGCCAATAAACTACATTCCTCAAGTGTGCATGCACGTGAAAGTGGGGTAGTCAAACTGCGGCCCTCCAGATGTCCATGGACTACAATTCCCAGGAGCTCCTGCCAGTATTTGATGGCAGGGGGCTCATGGGAATTGTAGTCCATGGACATCTGGAGGGCCGCAGTTTGACTACCCCTGCCATAGATAATGCAGGATGTGAGATGTAAAATTAATTCTAAAAGGAAAGACAAGTTTTTTTGACATGGGGTTAATCCCACGATTCTGATATATTTAGCTTTGACTGTCACTTCAGGGGCCGAAAAGAGTGCAGGTGTTATAATGGACAACTGAAATGGCATGATGGCCATATTCGACCATCGCAAGATTCCCAAAAACCTGCGAGATGAAAGTCCCTTGGAGGTCACCCTTCTTCCTCAAAGCTATTAACCCCCCAAAAATGCCTATAATCTTTTCCAATGCCTTTGTCATGGGAATTGTAGTCCATGGACATCTGGAGGGCCGCAGTTTGACTACCCCTGTACCTTCAATAAAACCATGCTGCTCTTAAAGGTACCACATGAAAGCCGTGTTTGTCATTCTAGGAGGTCAAACTTGAAATTTCTGCACAGAACCAGCAGAGGGCTCTGATCAGCCACATCTCAGATTAAGGAGCTTCTGAAACTTTAAAGTGCGAACTCTATTTTCTGGCATTCAGCCTGGTCCTAATGGCAACGCATGGCTTCTGTTTGGGGTAAAACTAGGTCAGTGTCCAGTAACATGCAATGCCACTGGGGGGGGGGGGACATTCCTTAGTTTCATCTCACATGAAGGAAAGACATCTCATGCAGAGAAAGAGATCAGGCTCTGTGCATGCATCAGCACCTATTACCAACCTCCGCTTCCTGATCTTTAATAATAATAAACCTTTATTGGCATAAAACAATAAGAGGCAAATACAGCCGAGCAGGGTACAAATATAATAGGGTAAAATAAGCTCATATTATAAACTAAAATAGAATAAAATTGGCTGATTAAAACATCTTAGATCTGGCTTGAGAAACAACCATTAAAATTTCAGCTGCACACACAGTGGTCTCTGCAGAAAGATCATTGGGCAGGAACTGGAGTGTAGCTTCATCATTGACCTAACCCCTGGGACGAAGTAGGGGATTGAGAAGTTTCCTGATCCAATAAACACAGGTGCAAAAGCAACGCACCTTCTTGAAATCCTGCTGACTATTAAATCTGAGTTCGAACATCGGGAGGAAGCCTGGCTCCTCACCGAAAAGGAGAGTTATGAACACAGAACACGCATATTCCAAGCCGGTTGGCAAACTTTATGACCAGCAAGCAGATCTAATACTATAGTGCAGGGGTAGTTAACCTGTGGTCCCCCAGATGTCCATGGACTACACTTCCCATGAGCCCCTGCCAGCGTTTGCTGGCAGGGGCTCATGGGAATTGTAGTCCATGGACATCTGGAGGACCACAGGTTGACTACCCCTGCTATAGTGAATGTATGTATGTATGTATGTATATTTATGTATTGCCCTCCCTTTCAGCTCAGGGCAGTTTACATTATAACTCATAAAAATACAGTACAGTGAAATGTTCAAATATAAAAATATAGATAGATAGATCTATCATAGATTTGGAATAAATAAGCCAATAAAAAAAAGAAAAGGGGAGAATAAAAAGGAGGGGGGAGAAAGAAAGAATGAATAACTGTACATTGTACATATTCACAGTTCCAAATACTATTCATCAATCTTCCAACATATATTTATTACCAACCTTTATCCACTTGTAAAACCCAAAGTCATGTTCTCGTCACTGAACATTAGGTCTATATATTTCACCCATGAATCCTAGATCATTTTACTCTGAAATCCAAGTTGTTAATATCACAATTCAGGCTAATTCCATCACCTACTGTCATTTTAACATTGAAGGTGTTTCCTTCAACCTCCTCTCCCTTCCCCGTACTCTTCTTGCTGCAGTTGACAAATCTCTTAAAAGAAGTCCAACCGGGGTTGGCAAACTTACTAGTAGGAAATTAGCTTGTGGTAAGACGCTGGTCCAATTAGCACCATCATTGCACTACCGACTAGAAGCCATTCTGCTGGGTCTCAGGAAAAGAAAAAAAGAGGACATCGTTTTTGCCCAGGAAAGCTGGGGGAGGGGGTAATCCTAATCTAATTTTGCACTGACGGTGCTGACTCTTTACATCCACGTTTTTGGCCCTGGCCCACGCCTGGTGGAATGAGCTCCTAGAGAACATCAGGGCCCCAGCGGAACTGACACAGTTCTGCAGGGCCTGTAAAACAGGACTCTTCCGCCGGGCTTATGGTTGAAGCCAGCATGCCCAGAAGAACCAAAATACCATATGGGCCTCCCTTACTGGGATCAGGTACTCCGGCTTTCTGTTGATATTTAGTAGCAATGCAATGCAATGCAATGCTTCTGCCGGTTTTTAAAAAGCTATTTTAATGTATTTAATGATTTTACTGGAATTTATTTTATTAATGTTACTTTTATTGTATCGTAGTAAGCTGCCCGGAGATGCCTGGTGCAATGGTATAAATACAAATATAAACAAATGTAAATAAATAGAATATTCTACACATGCAAAACCAGAATGAGATGGTAACACACTGGGCATGGGCAATATCACAAGCTAGGGTAGAACAGCACCTTTCGAGGGGCAATGCTTTCAATGAGCTTACTGCCTTGACAGAGTGATGGCATGATGAATGGTCCCTGCCTTGAGGAGCTTCCAATCTAATAATTTTTTAATTTTTATTTCATGGATTATTTCAGGCAAACCTCACACGATGCCCCCCGACTCTAGATCTCCTGAGAAAGCTGCTGCATATCTTAAAGGTCAGTGAGGGCATTTAAGACATTTGAGGGGGGGGGGGAGAAAACTAATGGATTTGCAATGGTCAGAGCTCCAGTACTTCTTTATTGCATCCCTGTTGTTGAATGCATATTGTCCTCCTTTACATGGGATGGTCACTCGCTGCACCTTGAGCATTCTCTGCCCTTTTTGGTGTGATTAGTTTCGTAATGAAGTTATAATTTCAATATTTGCAGTTTACACAGAGACCTTTTCTGCACAGGGAATGAGGCCTGGACTGGTGCTCGTCTGGTTGCGGGGCTAGTCCCTGCTTCCATATGATGTTGGTGCTGGCCTGGGCCTCTCCCAGCCCTGTCCTGATTCAGGCCCTCTGAATCAGGGAAAGATTATCCCGGCATGGGAATACAGGGATTATCTAGTCAAGGGAACACAGATATTTCCGCATTCCTTTTTCTGCCCCAGGCACCAATGGGGCCTATGTTGGGGAAGGCTTGTGTGACAGGGGAGAGTCGGGACATGAAGGACTGGCTCCTCTCCCACCCTGGGCTGACTACAGTGTCCTGGAAGGAACACAAAATGCCCTAGGTGGCCCCGCATCACTGCACAGTGCTGCCAAGCCACCTGGAGCAGTTTTTATATGCTTAGGAACACAGTATTACTACCATATTTCCAAACAACAACCAAAAAGGCCCTGTGGCAGAACCTTTCCACCCCAGCTGCCTTGTTTGGAGGCACTAATCAAGGGCGGACCATGTCCAGCGGGATAATCTTTCCCCATCTGGACCCGGAAGTGGCAGGGCAAACTGCCCCATCACAAACATATGGCAGCAGCCCGGCATGGTTCTGCTGGCGTGGAAAGGGTCCGAGTCACACCACTGGTCCATCAAGCATGCTGTTGTTCTGCTTTGATTGGCATCAGCTCTCCAGGTTTTAAGGAAAAGAAGGCCCTCACCTGCTAGCTTTGATTCTTTAGCTGGGCATGATTGAAATTCAACCTGACACCTTTGCTTGCAAAGCAAGAGATCTATTTGGGCTAATGGGATTTCAGCTCAGTGGTGGAACTTGCCAAAAGTCCCAGATTCTAACCTTGCATCTTGAGCTCAAGAATTTCTGACGGCAGGTGCTTTGTCTTCATCTGCCTCAGACCCAGAAGAGCCACTGCCAGTAAGAGCAAAGAATTCTGTGATAGATGGACCGATGAGCTGGCTCCGGAAATACGTTCAACATGGCGTGTTTCAAGCGTAGCTGAAAGAATTGGGAGCCAGTCTCGCTATGTAAACTTATCGTATGACAAACTGCTGAATCAACAAGACCTGACTCTATAATTAGGCTCCCAACCTGCAGGTGGCACCCTAACCAAGGTCAGTCCCCTCGGAACAAATGTCTGCTTTGTAGCGTAGACAGTGTGGCATTATACCCTGTGGAGGTCCAGTCCCTCTACAAACCCTGCCCTGGTATTTCCCAACCCAGAACAGGAAACCCTAATATAATCCTAACGAATAGGATGTAAACTGGACATAAAGTAAGGTGACCCGATATCTGGCCCTGCAAGGCAGGATGCGCCACCGTGGCGGTGGCAGGCAGGCAGGCAGGCAGACCCTCCCTCCCCCTCCCCCCTCCTCCCTGACCCTTAGAAGGGTGGCATAGGGGTGGCAGCGAGGCGGCGGCAGCTGGGGGGCCCTCCTTCCTTCCTCCCTCCCTCAGCCCTCCCTCCCCAACTGGCCTTAGGGCGGCAGCGGCCTGGATCAAGGGAAGGCCTGGTCCTGGAGGAGGCAGGGAGGCCCGGAGGAAAAGGCCGCCTATAGGAAAAGGTGACAGCAGAGCTGGCCGGGAAGCCCCGCCCCAGAGCCTGGACACCTGCCTCCAGAGGCCAGGTGCCTGCGCGGGGGCCTCTGCGGGGGCCTCCGGAGCTGGGGCTGTCTAGTGGGCTGCCTGCCACGCGGGCAAAAAAAAATTAATAAAAAAAATATATTTTTAAAAAATTTTAAACAATTGTTTTTTTTAAAAAAATTTAAAAATTAAAAAAACATTTAAAATATGTGAACGCCGTGGGACAATTTGAAAATGCTGCGGGACACGGGGCAAATGCCCCAAATGCGGGACTGCCCCACCAAAGGCGGGAAAGATGGTCAGTTTAACAAAAAGGGGTGTTGGATACAGCAAATAGCAAGTTTCCAGAATAACAAAGGAATAATATCAGGGACATCCCTTCATCCCAACATTTTCCAGCATAGAAATTCTGCCCTGCAGCTGCCAGAAGGGGGAGTAAGAGGCAACATAGACTGACTGTGCAGTCCTAAATTGACCTATATCTCTGTAAGCCCATTTACCTCAATGATCTTAAAAGGGTCTCACTGGTTAGGGTGATAGTAGTAGTAGTAGTAGTAGTAGTAGTAGTAGTAGTAGTAGTAGTAGTAGTAGTAGTTTTTATTATTTATTACCTTTCTCTTTGGACTCAGTGCATGAAACAACCTATAAATCAATAATAATAATATAAACATCAAAATCATCAATAGTTCAGAATTAGGTTAAAATCTGATGTTCTAAGCTGCCTTCTCTCTTTCTGTTGAGAGGAGTGATATAAACCTGGATGGGTGATAAAGGGGTTGATGGTTTATCTGATGTTCTGAGAGGACTGATGTTTTGCGCAGGGAGGCCAGATCTCCAGTATTATCTCTGGCCTCGATCATAGGTCTGACGGAACATCTCTATCTTGCGGGCCCTGTGGAAGTGCCCTTGGTCCCACAGGACCCTGACCTCATCAGGGAGAGCGGTCCAGAAGGCCAGTGGTTGAGATCAGCTTAACATATTTAGGGTTGGGGACCTTGAGCAAGTTTTGCTCAGTAGATCTTTGTTTCCTTTGAAGGACATAGAGGAGGAGAAGGTCCCACAGGTACAAATATCCCAGGCTGTTTGGGGCTTTAAAGGTGGCAACCCAAACCTTGAACCTGATTTGGTCCTCTACCTAGAGCCAATGTGGCTGGGAGAGCACCGATCAAATATGCGCTCTCCACTGAGTCCTAGTACAGACCCGTGAAGCTGAATACTGGATGCAGGGGTAGTCAAACTGCGGCCCTCCAGATGTCCGTGGACTACAATTCCCAGGAGCCCCTGCCAGCGAATGCATTCGCTGGCAGGGGCTCCTGGGAATTGTAGTCCACGGACATCTGGAGGGCCGCAGTTTGACTACCCCTGAGTTAGAGTTTCCAAAGCAGCCTCAAGGGCAGCTCTGCATACAGCAAGTTGTAGTAGTCCATGGAGTGCATGGAACAGTAATGCTGGGGCAAAGTGCACATGCACCAAGCTCTGTACAAAATGTGGAAATAAGCTTGGAGAAATAAGCACCAGTTCCATTTTATAAGCAAAACCAGGTAATTTGGGAATTCAAAATCCAAGGGGGAAATGAGGATTTTGGAAGCATCCATAAGAAAAAAGACCTAGAACAATAGACAGTTTTTGACCTCTTGCTTTCTTCAGCTGCTAAGTGGATGAGGCTGGGGGAATTGCTCATATGTGCAGGTAAATAATCATTACAAAGACACTCTATATTAAAGATTCTAGGTGAGCGACATAGATACTGTGTAATGTATGTGAATTTCCCCCTCTTTTAGGCTCCTTGATGCAATTCTAATTTTGTGCATCTTTTAATGCAAATTCTCTAGAAATTACATAGATGTGTAATGCCAAGAGTCCCATTAGAAGTAATAACCAACAGGGTCGGAGTTGATTTCCTGAATGTCTTATCATCAGTGCTTCCAGATATAATTGTAGGTTTTCGTGTACATTCATCTATGCAGAGACTCTGGATTTCTATCCATAAGCCTTGTAAACAGTGTTATGAGAGTTAATGAGTTGTAGAGAATGTTTTCAGAATATACCCCTTATCAGCGATGTATAGTTCCTGAAGTAACTGCTATATTCATTATCTTCCTCCAGTGAATTTGATTGTGAATATGACCTGTTCATATTTCTGAAGAGTTTCCCTGTTTTGTGCACTTCTGTTTAGAGATATTTCTGAAATTCTCCTTGCCTAAATTTTTCCCAGCTCTTTGAATTTCAAATGGCATGGCTTTATCAGTACCGATGGACGGAAGCATTAGAAATCCTCTTTGGTTTCCCTTTTCATTTCTCCTCTTTCTGATGGTTGTACAAAGCACTCCATAGCCCGTAGGCTTAAGTTTTCAGCTCCTCCACTTTCATTTGCACCCCCTCCACTACTTTTAAAAGCACACGTACCCTGGTTAAAAATTCAAAATAATAGCACCCATGTGTGCATGCATATACTTGCGCCAAGATTTTTTAAATGGTAGTTTTACTAAGGTGTATTGACTGAAAATTGATTGACAACTCAAAACAGCAATGTTTATATGATCTTATGAAAGACTAAGCCACAATTCTTGGAGGGGGGGCGGAACTGCATGTGATACATGGTGAGGTAGTAAAATAAGATTGGGAAAAATTAAAGGAAATGCAAGCTGCTGCAAATGACTCAGGCTGCCATTCCAGGATTAACTGTTGAAAGTCTCTGAGACTGTTTCTGCACTGGGAACTTGGCTGCCCCGGCTCCCACTTGGGAGCATAGATCTGGGGTGTATGGGGGTGTACTGAGCCAAATGCTCCCCAGTGAGAGAGCAGGAAGTGGCAGGGCAACCTGCCCCAGATCAAAGACCAGCCTGCAGCCCAATGTGAAGCCTCCAGTGCAGAAATGTCTAAGTTAAATCAGCATTAAGGAGGAATACAATGCATAACAAGTCTCAGAACTGCCAAGGGCTTGGGGAAGCTGAGTAGAGCTATCACATTTCTGACTCTCCTGCCCCCCCCCCGAATTTCAATATAGTGAATCCCAGTTAAAACTATTAGTTAAAACTATTCTGAGTGATCCTTGAAACAGCTGTCCATACCATTACAAAAAGTTGCCATTCAAAGAGCAAAAATGGTGCAACTTTTAAACTGTGGCCTCTGTGAAACGAATGCAGATTGTTGGCCTGGCAACTATCTCATCCCAAGACTCAGGGCCTTTTCGCACGGGGATCTTTGTTGCAAATTGTTTGCGAAATGAAAAATCGCCATTTAAAATAGTGGAATTCGTCGTTATGCATACCTGCCTTTGTAGTGGAATCAGTTGCGTTTTTTAGCGTTTCCCACAGGCTTCCGGTCTCGGCAGAAATCGCTAGAAAGGAAGCGCTATTGCCAAGCTCGTCCCGCCCCTGGCCGTCAAGCAGCCAATGGGCAGCCGTTAGCATGCTCCCAAACAGCCCCTTTCCCTTTAAGAAAGGTTTAAAAAAAAAAAAAAAAACGACCCATAGCAACGAATCTAGGTAGATTCGTTGCTACGGAGAGACCCATCCAGCTGCCTAACGTGAGCTGTCGTTTGATTGTATGATCGTTTGCACGCTGCCTCGAGTGATAAAAAAAAATCCCCCCCCCCTCTCACGGTCCCGATTTTCGGCTGAATTTATGTGTAAAAAATAAAGGGACTTTATTTCAGCAAACGGGCTTTTATGTGGTTTGTGCTTAGTGACTAAAGGTGAAGGACTGAAGCCAGGGAAGCCTCGAAACAGAAAGAGGCTCGCTGGTGCGTTTATCCCCGCTCGCTCGGAGAAAAAAAAATGGCGATCGCTTCGCCGGAAGTTTGGAGGAGAGAGCCAGGGGGAGGGACTTTGAAGAACCAGCAACAATGGTAACGCACAGGTCTTTAGCGCTACTGTTGCAAATTGGTTGCAGGAGTGTATCGCTATCCGGAGGGTGAATCCACTTTTCTGGATTCCCCCGAAAGCGCTACAACGAAGCGCTTTTTGCGGGTCGGTTTCAGGATTGTTGCAGATTGTCTATGACGTCGTGGGTTATGGCAAATTAGTAGCGTTTCCAATTAGCAACCATTGTGCTATTTTGAAGCCGTGCGAAATGGCCCTCAAAATTCCACTACATATCACTACTGTATCATTGCATATCATTACATATTACTAGTATAATGGAATTTTGAGATTAACTCCCTGGTCTTGGGATGAGATAGTTGCGCAGCAATTCACTTGCAGGAATGTTTCCCCCTTGTATGACGCCAGATGGGGCCAGCATCAAATGGTGGGGTGGGAGCCGTAGATCACTGACATAGACAGTTTTCTTTCTCCTATGTTTTTGTGGACTACAACTGAATTCGAGGGGACTGATTGGCTGTTTTGGCAAAGAATCATCATATGGCTATAATTGGATGTATGACACAGTTTACTAATTTAACAGAATTAATTTTTGCTTTATGTTCCCACTGTTATGATGGTCAGTTCATAGTCTGACGAAGAGTGTTTGCACTCGAAAGCTCATGCCTTGAATAAATCTTTGTTGGTCTTAAAGGTGCTACTGGACTCTGATTTAATTCCCTGCAACTTCACCAGTGACCACTTGACTAGTGATCACACAGGTACAGCTCACCTGCTGCTTAAACAGCTTAACAAGGCGGATTTCTCCCAATTGCTCGCCGATTGTAATTCCAGCAAGAACGACAGGGAGACAGACAAGAGAGACGAGACAGTGAATTAAGACAAGAAGGGCAGAATTTTCAGCAATGCATATTTGTGGGGTTTAAGCAGCAACCCTTGGCATAAAACTAGAGATGATGCAAATGGGTCTCTATCTTCATTGGTGAAATGAACCAATGTTTGTGAGATTAGGAAGGGTGTGGTTAAGCCAGTTTGGTGAGCCAGTTTGGTGTAGTGGTTAGGAGTGCAGACTTCTAATCTGGCATGCCAGGTTCGATTCTGCGCTCCCCCACATGCAACCAGCTGGGTGACCTTGGGCTCGCCACGGCACTGATAAAACTGTTCTGACCGGGCAGTGATATCAGGGCCAGCCTCACCCACCCCACAGGGGAGAGGAATGGGAAGGAGATCGTAAGCTGCTTTGAGCCTTCTTCGAGTAGGGAAAAGCGGCATATATGAATCAACTCTTTTTTCTTCTTCCTCTAAGCCTGGTGTGGGTAAGCCCCTTCCGATGGTCATGTTTTTTCTTCTCTTCCCCACCTGTCCCAGTGATGAAACCAATCAACCAGTCACGACTGAGGTGGATCAAAGACATTCTCTACAACATGATATATGAGGAGAAGAATGGGACGCTTGTGATCCAGCAGCCTGGAACGTACTTCATCTATTGCCATTTACATTTTTACATCAGCCTGTGTCCCGACAAGACATCTGACCTCAAGCTAGAGATTTGTGTGAATGAGATTTCACTGAAACAAACTCTGCTCACATTGTGCAGCTGTGACCAGACCGCCAACGGGACCTACCACGATCTCTTCCAGGTGCTTCTGATCACCTTGAAGAAGGGAAATCGAATAGCGGTGAACGTCGAAATGTTTGAATACGTGGACACGGATGTTCTCTACCCGAACAATGTCTTAGGAGCTTTCAGGTACAATGGTGATGACGAGGGCTTGCCCTTGCTCCAGACACTACTTTAGAATGATCTTTAGCTAAACAATAAACTGTGTCTTACCTTTTGGTGTGCCATTTCTAGCCTCACTTTGAGGGACTACGGAATGTTCAATTCTCATTTACGCTGAAGTTGTTTCAGTTGTCATTATTTGTAAAGGATGGGCTTTTGCTGCAAATATCCCTGATCAAAGGCACACTTCTGGAAAAGAAAAAAAAAAGATGTAACGAGAGACTGGACTGATGTTACAAACAGAGTGGGGATCATAAGCGGTTCCTGGTATTATGTCCTGTTGCCATCTATTCCATTTGCTGGGCTCCTGACTTCAGCTGGAGGGACCAAATTTTTCTGCTATTTGATCTGGAAATATAGCCAACATGCTGCCCATTTCCTCCTTCTCTTCATCTCCGGCAAACAGAGACTTTGGCTGACTGGCTGGGCCTTACAACCAGGACCCCGCTGGTAGGCCTCAGGCTGCCATTTTCCGCCTGAATCCCATAAGTTAAGATTTTTAAGAACCACTAAAATAAGAATCCACTTGCTGTATTTTGCAGATCGATACAATGCTATGTTGAACTATTTTAATTATCATTTTCCGTAAACTAATATTCTTCACCTCTTAATTTTTGAAACATTCGGCTGTATTAAATTCTGACGTAAAATACATATGGTTTGGAAAAAGATCGTATGCTTGTATGTGCTTTCTGAGAGCTAGTTTGGTATTTTGGTTAAGAGCAGCGGCCTCTAATTGGGAGAACCGGGTTTGTTTTCCCCTATTCCTCCACACACAGCCAGCTGGCTGAACTTGGGCCACTCACAGTTCTCTTAGAGTTTTCTCAGCATCCACTACCGCACAGGGTATCTGTTGTGGAGAGAGGAAGGTGATTGTAAGCCACTTTGAGATACATGAGGCCAGTTGGGAGACTTCGGGTCAGTCACAATTCTCTCTCTCAGAACTCTCTCAGTCTCACCGACCTCACAGGGCGTCTGTTGTGGGGAGAGGAAGGGAAGGCGACTGTAAACCACTTTGAGACACACAAAGCTCGCTGGGTGATCTTAGGCCAGTTGCAGTTTTCTCAGGGCTCTCTCAGTCTCACCTACCTCACAGGGCGTCTGTTGTGGGGAGAGGAAGGGAAGGCGACTGTAAACCACTTTGAGACACACAAAGCTTGCTGGGTGATCTTAGGCCAGTTGCAGTTTTCTCAGGGCTCTCTCAGTCTCACCTACCTCACAGGGCGTCTGTTGTGGGGAGAGGAAGGGAAGGCGACCGTAAACCACTTTGAGACACACAAAGCTCGCTGGGTGATCTTAGGCCAGTTGCAGTTTTCTCAGGGCTCTCTCAGTCTCACCTACCTCACAGGGCGTCTGTTGTGGGGAGAGGAAGGGAAGGCGACCGTAAACCACTTTGAGACACACAAAGCTCGCTGGGTGATCTTAGGCCAGTTGCAGTTTTCTCAGGGCTCTCTCAGTCTCACCTACCTCACAGGGCATCTGTTGTGGGGAGAGGAAGGGAAGGCGACTGTAAACCACTTTGAGACACACAAAGCTTGCTGGGTGATCTTAGGCCAGTTGCAGTTTTCTCAGGGCTCTCTCAGTCTCACCTACCTCACAGGGCGTCTGTTGTGGGGAGAGGAAGGGAAGGCGACCGTAAACCACTTTGAGACACACAAAGCTCGCTGGGTGATCTTAGGCCAGTTGCAGTTTTCTCAGGGCTCTCTCAGTCTCACCTACCTCACAGGGCGTCTGTTGTTGGGGAGAGGAAGGGAAGGCGACTGTAAGCCACTTTGAGACACACAAAGCTCGCTGGGTGATCTTAGGCCAGTTGCAGTTTTCTCAGGGCTCTCTCAGTCTCACCTACCTCACAGGGCGTCTGTTGTTGGGGAGAGGAAGGGAAGGCGACTGTAAGCCACTTTGAGACACACAAAGCTCGCTGGGTGATCTTAGGCCAGTTGCAGTTTTCTCAGGGCTCTCTCAGTCTCACCTACCTCACAGGGCGTCTGTTGTGGGGAGAGGAAGGGAAGGCGACTGTAAACCACTTTGAGACACACAAAGCTCGCTGGGTGATCTTAGGCCAGTTGCAGTTTTCTCAGGGCTCTCTCAGTCTCACCTACCTCACAGGGTGACTGTTGTCGGGAGAGGAAGCCACTTTGAGACTCCCTCCCCATCTCTTGTGCTAAATTTTCTCTGTTAAGATTCATGCCATGTTCATTATGACTGATGTACCAATAGCATAAAAGCAACCCCAGAGAAACACTTAAATCAGGAGGAACATCTACCATTTGGATCGCAATAGCAACATATATCTTTTTAAAGAAGCAAAATTGGGAAGAGGGTTATATGTACACACCCCCTCTTTAAATGCTGGATTGCCTTCCAAAGAAGGAATGATAAAAAAAAGGTTTTTTGTTTGTTTGTTTGTTTGTTTTTTAATTTCAAGAATAAAGTGTATATTTTATTAAAGGCTTGCTTATTTGAGTTGATGTTCGGAAATCCTAGCACAGGATAAATATAACTTCTGACATTCAGCTGGGAGAGTTACTTTAACCCTCAGTCATGTAATAATGTTCAGCTCTCAGTGTTCCAAAAGCTCTCAGCTGTATTGAAAGCTGCTTCTGATCTCTGGGTTTACATGGCAGCACTGATATTTATGCCACTGTTTGGAAGACCTGCTTTGGATGGTGCCAATCAAGCCCTTTGTGAACCAAACTGCTTGTTATATAGGAGATTAAACAACTGATTTCCTGATTGGTCTTTAAGCTTAAAATGCATCTGAGGACAGGGTCAGGACTTCAGTGGAGGGGTCTGCTTTTTGTGCTTGTTTGCTCTGCAAATGTAATCAATCAATTGCCCATTTCCTTCTCTTGTCCTCCCATGCCCACAGGCAAAGTCAGGCTATATTGGCAAGGATAATATGGATAATAAGCACACCTGAGATCCAGCTTCGTGTAGTGGTTAAGAGTGGCAGCCTCTAACCTGGAGAACCTAAATTCCCCAGTCCTCCACATGCCGTTAGCTGAGTGATCTTGGACCAGTCACATCCCACTCAGAGTTCTCCCAGCCCACCTACCTCACAGGGTGTCCGTTGTGCGGAGAGGAAGGGAAGGCGACTGTAAGCCACTTTGAGACTTCTTCGGGCAGTGAAAAGCAGGGTATAAAAGCCAACTCTTCTCTCTCACACAGGAACGGGGCCAAAATATTGAACTTTAATCTGACTTTTAACTAAGGAATGCCATCTTTTAAAACTGTTTTATAATCTTCGCCTGGACTGAGAGTTATTTTATTAACTTTGCTTTCGGTTGCTCTGCTTTATTGGCTGTTTTATTGGCATGTTTTTTTAAACTGTTTTTTTTTTAAGTTGACCTAGTCTTTATTGGTATTTATAAATGTCTTATCAAAGTGCTCTGGTCCTGATCAGATCCCCTCTCTGTTTGATTTTTAAAAGTCCACTGTAAAAAAGTCCTGCGTAAGCGTATAAATAAAACGCTAAGGGCAAGTTGGGAGGAGAAAGGAGCGGGCCAAGTCCAGGATAAAAACTCGGAGGGGCCAATCAGGAGCCACGAAGCACCTTCCTTTTGTTCCTTATTCCTCCCTATCCACTAGCGCTCGCTGTATTTTACCTACAGTGAGCTTAATTTCTAGTTTGGAAATTATTTCTCAATAGGGACTAAAGAAATAAAAATAGAGATGTTAGAATACAAAGTCTCAAACTTATCACAGAGCACTTGAGCACTGGGAGGGCAAGTGCCACTATTAAGATGTGCCAGAGATGTTTGGAGGGCTAAAAGTCATTTGGCTTCGTAGATTCAACAGTTCCAACCATTTCATGGTACACTTCCTGAGAATTTGTTTGGGAACTGACTACACAAACACACATTAAACTCAGCTATATACTGGAATAATTTCAATGATCTCATCCTGGCTGTTTCAGATTGAAAATTCTCACTTTCATGCCACTTTGTCCTTGCAGGAATTAATGTAGTGACTTTTTATTTCTTTGCTCTCTTTGTTTTCTTTGCATTCAATGAATTTCCATGAAAAGCTCGCCCTTTTGACATCAGTAAATTAACATTTGCTGTGCATGGATGCTATACAAATGTTCAACAAAGTGTGCAACTTATATGCAAATCTGCAACAATCAGACAACTGAAACTATTGACAAACACACAACCCTCTGAAAGACAAATGGATGAATATGTAGATCTGCTTTATTTGTTTTATCAATGCACATAAGTACATCACTGATGTAGAATTTGAAATATGCAAATTAACTGAAGAGACAGACATTTGTACGGAAATGCTGTACAAAATCTGCAGATTAAAAAAAACAATGAGAGATTTGAGGATTCCCGTATCATCAGTGCCATTTTGGAAACAATGCTAAAATAATTCAGAACTCTCAAACTCAGGGTCAAAGTCAGGGAGGGAGGATTTCAGAAGCTACCTGGACAACTATTGCATTCAATAATTGAATGTAGCAGATGTGACTATTTGATGGTAGGGGGAAATGGTCTGAGCAGAAGGATATGACATGGATGTCCCAGTTCTACGGATGCCAGTGCACCAGTGGAACTTAGGAGCCCCCTGGAATTGTAGCTCATCTCCAGACAGATCAGTTCCCCTGGAGAAAATGGCTGCTTTGGTGTTATCCTGCACTGAGGTCCTTCCCTACTCCAAATCCCACCTACTCTCAGCTCCATCCCCAAAGTCTCCAGGTATTTCCCAACCCAGAGCTGGCAACCCTGTCCAGATCTTTTTTTTTCTCCTGCTCAGAGATAAAACAGATAAACTTACCTCTTGGGTCAACAAAGGCCACATCCCCATGGAGGGCTGCAGAAATGCATTCCTACTGCATCACCGGCAAGTGGGACAGGAGCAGCTTGCTCACACCACTGAGAATCTCACTGCTGCTTCTCTACTCTCCCCTGTCCCCCATTTCCTATGACAGCAATCCAGGAAACCCTCCCTCCTGCCCTTTGTTCCAGTCAAACTGGGCTGTAGCGCTATTCAATGGGGAAAGAGAAAAAGGCCTTCAAGAATAAAATGGCAGAGAGGAGAAGCAGTGAGATGGCCTGCTTGTACATAGATACTATGAAGAATCCCATTGGGATCAGATCCAACTCAGTCTACATTCGATACTTGTTATAGGGAAAAGCCCTAGGAATACGACAAGCTGTGCTCAGAATGAGCACAATGTGGTGTGAACGCCCCCCTTCCAGGTGGGACTTCCTGCTCTCCAGGTAGAGAAAAATCTCTGGGTGGAAACAGCAATGATTTCATTGGAGGCTGATGATGCACATTTGCTGCTTGCTCAACAGGAATACTCAGTTTCCATCCGGGCAGGTCCCTCCCTTCCCCAAAGTGGATTATTTTGCAAAAGGCTGGTTTATATAGTGAATTTGGATGGTATGTTAACACCCGTTCATTGACAGTTATTGAATGAAGCTTGTTTTCACTCTTGGGGGGTCTTGCATCTTTAAGAGTAACAGAAAACTTTAAGTCAAAGTGGGAAAAGTCACTTTCAGAGAAATTACGATCCATTGGATGGTCTTCCAGCAGTTTAAAAAACTGGACAGATATTGCTCATGGATGCTTTAGGCCAGGGGTAGTCAAACTGCAGTCCTCCAGATGTCCATGGACTACAATCCCCATGAGCCCCTGCCAGCGTTCGCTGGCAGGGGCTCATGGGAATTGTAGTCCATGGACATCTGGAGGGCCTCAGTTTGACTACCCCTGCTTTAGGCTCATCCTGCATTGAGGGGGTTGGGCTAGATGGCGTAGATGGCCCCTTCCAACTCTAGGCTTCTATGATCCGATTCCAAAGCTAAATTGGAAATCGAGCAAAGGATTGTGGACATCAAAACTTCAACACCATTTAAATTCTGCAGCAAAACACCCTCACTTCAGAAACAGGAAATTGGTGTCGTCAAGCTTGTTAGATAATTTATTGATTCCTAGACTCTGGATAACTTTTACGCTCAGTGTTTCTCAACACACTTTATGAGGTACTGTGGTGCACTGCCTCATGAGCTTTAAACCCCTTGTGCCACTGGGGACATTGAAATGACTCGAGATGTGGTTCATGATCCCTAAATCCTAGAAAGGACAGAGGAATGGTATAGCTCCTTTCCTTAGACACACCTTAGATCAAACCTCTCACAGAGTTGCCATAAACTGCGCCGCTGCCAGAGTCTATGGTATTGCTTTAGTGTTACATATTTGCTTTTAAAATCTCTTCGTAGAAGATTGTGCGTGTTTATTCTTATAATCACTCTACTACTGCATGTGTTAGACTGCTGATCCAGGAATGTGATAACATATCGAAAGAACACTTTTTCACAAGAAAAAAGCCACAACGTCTGGTTTATGTGACATGCCAAGACAATGAGGGAAAAATTCAAGTGGGTAGCCGTGTTGGTCTGAAGCAGAACAATAAAACAAAATCAGAGTCCAGTGGCAACTTTAAGGTCAATAAAGATTTATTCAAGGCCTTGAATAAATCTTTGTTGGTCTTAAAGGTGCCACTGGACTCTGATTTTGTTTTAATGAGGGAAAAGATTGTATTTACCTGTAACCATCTTTCATCGATTTCAGGTGAGTAGCCATGTTGGTCTGAAGCAACAGAAAAAGTTTGGTTCCATTGGTACCTTTAAGGTCATCAAGATATAAGCTTTCGTATGCAAGCATACTTCTTCAGATATAATGGAACAGCATTTCCTCAGCCAAACATATAGGTAAAGCATTATAACTGCCTCAATTCTATCTCAGCTATAATTGCCCAGATAATTATGCATCTGAAGTCTAGCTGAACCTTCTTGGCAATTAACACCCACACATGCACACACAGGTCCTCAGGCTTGCCAAAGATCAGGGATTCCCAACCCTGGGTTTACACAAGAGCTCCCAAGAACTTAGGATGGCTGCTGACATAACTAGATGTCATTGGAACCCACTTTCTCTGTTGCTCTATTGGCTTAGAGTCTCCAAAATGAAAATAATAAATGACAGGTTGATTGATTGGCTTCCACGTCTTACTTCCGTGCCCACTCCTCTGAATGGGCATGTCACCATTTCTGGGGTTCCATGAAGCCTGAAAAATATTTCAGAAATTCCTCCATGGTCAAAAGGTTGGAAAAGGCAACCATAGAGGTAAAGTGCTTAAAAGCTTTTCTTCTAGCACTTTCCATGTGTGTGGTCCCCCTCCACCTGGCACAAGCTGTCTCTTCCCACCTAAACTAAGACATTACCCAGGGAGGACTGCTCCTTCTGTCAGTCCCTCTCTTTTCACCAATGAAACTACAATGAGAAGCAGCCCACAATCAGGAAAGGAGGGAGGGACGTGTGCCTGCACAGAAGACCACATGATGAACAATGGTTATAGGTAAGTACAACCCAATTTTCACCTTCATGGCTTGTATACAGTCTCAGCATGGGAGAATAGCAAGCCCACCACCCATCAACATGGAGGAGGGTGTGGGCCAGCTAGCAGAATAATGTCTACAGCACAACATTTCCTACACGTACCTGTTTCCTGACATCAATGTCTATCGAGAAGTGCTTCATAAATGTTGATGGCATGGACCAAGTCACCTCCTTACAGCCTTCATTGATGGAGACATTGCTCAGAATCACCCTCCAAAATGCTTGCACTTTGGTGGAATGTACCAACACTAGGCAGTGAGCCTCTTGTAGTGCAGAGTGGTAAGGCAGCGACATGCTGTCTGAAGCTGTCTGCCCATGAGGTTGGGAGTTCATTCCCAGCAGCCAGATCAAGGTTGACTCAGCCTTCCATCCTTCTGAGGTTGGTAAAATGAGTACCCAGCTTGCTGGGGGGTAAACGGTAATGACTGAGGAAGGCACTGGCAAAACCACCCCGTATTGAGTCTGCCATGAAAACGCTGGAGGGCGTCACCCAAAGGGTCAGACATGACCCAGTGCTTGTACAGGGGATACCTTTACCTTTACCAACACTGGGAAGGGACAAGGAATTCCAGATCTTGCTTGATAGCAGACATGCTTGATAGGAGACACAACGCACCAGGAGACTGTTTGTGGCCAAAGGACCCAACCTTTATTGCAGCAAGGAAAGCAGACAAATGAATGATCAAGAATTCTATCAAGATAAATAGAAAAGTGTTGGGATTTTGGAGTATTCCCAATAAAGCTTTGCACCGGCCCACAGATGTGATAGCTGTATTAGACGTGCTGGTAAAGGTCAGACAATAAGTAAAAAGAAAGAGACTCTCACAACTTGCTAAAAGGTTCCATTTGAGTTGCCCATCAAGAGAGATTACAGTAAAATAGGTTGCCATGAATGAGCGAAGAAGAGCTCCAAAACAAAGGCACAGAAATAGAGTCGAAGTTGTAAAATCTTTCCTGGCATAGATATAAATACAGATAGATCATTCTCCCTAATTAGCCCACCTTGCTAATGAGGGCTGCGAGCAAGATAGACTGTTCCTACTTACTAAGCATGGAGTCTGCTTGCTTACTCCACAGCAAGCACACCAGGAATGGCTACTGCAGGGAGAGAACAAAGCCCCCTTCTTTTCCCCTCCACGAGGAAAGTGGGCATTGCCTCCTTGAAAGAAAAGACTCTCGGTGAATCAGGGGAAAACATGTCCAGATGTGTCTTTGGAATTGGCCATAGCTTTTTCCTTCTACAATCATTGAGTATCTCTGCTGAGCACACCACCAGAACCTTGTTGTTTACAACAAACAGCCCTACAAGATACGCCTTTTCCAAATCACTTGCTGATTGCATTCCAACAAAAAGCAATGCCCTAAGATCCAGGGAACAGAGAACACCTTCTGCATCTGTAGAGTGGGAAGAGGAAAACACTGGCCAGGGAATATCATGCAAATGGTGGAAAGCTGAATCTACCTTAGGGAGGAATGCTAGACTTGGCCTGAGCATCACCTTGTCCACATGGAGCCAAGTGAAAGGGAGATCGGTTCCCAGGGCTCTGTGGATCAAGGTTATGTCTACAAGAAAAGCTGTCTTAAATGAAAGGAATGATGGCTCACATGTGCCATGGATTCAGACCAAAGACAAATTCCACAGTGAAAGGGATAGGGAACAAGAGAGTAGACAACCCTCTTGAGAAGTTAAGACCAAGTATCGGGGGACTGAACTCTCAGTTCCACTGTAGATACACCTTTGTAACAAAGAAGAAGATCTGGGGATGTTGTACCCCCACTTTTTACAACCTGAAGGAGTCTCAAAGCACTTTACTTCTCCCCACAACAGACACCCTGTGAGGAAGGTGAGACTGAGAGGGTTCTGAGAGAAATGTGACTGGCCCAAGGTTACCCAATTAGCTGCATGTGGAGGAGGAGTGAGGAATTAAATACAGTTCTACAGATTAGAGGCCACCACTCTTAACTACTACAGCAACCTGGCTGTTTATCTTTAAGTTTTACCTTTAAGTTCCATCAGGCAGAAAAAATATCAGCTAGATCAGGGGTAGTCAACCTGTGGTCCCCCAGATGTCCATGGACTACAATTCCCATGAACCCCTGCCAGTAAACGCTGGCAGGGTCTCATAGGAATTGTAGTCAATAGACATTTGGAGGACCACAGGTTAACTACCCCTGAGCTAGATCACAAACCTGGGGCAATAGCCTGAAGGGCAAACCTTCTCCTCCCTCTGTACCTATAAAATGCACAAGTAATTGGTTTACCTGTCAGGCCTTCAGGTTCAACAGCTTGCAAGCTTCACAAGCAATGGGATTTGACCAGACATAACAGGTACCACAGGGAGTATTTGTCCAATTGCACCATCTTTGTACCGCACATGGTACGTTTTTTGAAGAGAGCCATCTCACACTCTCACCGCAAGGCAACAGCCTTTTGGCCAGAAATCATAGATGAGAAAAGTCCGGGGACTGCTCCACAAAGTCCGCCCCTGAACTCTCCGACGGTGCCACTGCCATGGGTGGCGAGGCACTCCAATGGGTGGATTAGCAGGGAGAAGTCGGTTATTATCAAATTGTCAGGGACCAGGCTGAGCCTAGCCTGCAGAGTCCGTTATAAAGAGCCATCCGAGACCCAACAGGAAGTTGTAAATCCAAAGAGAGCTTTATTAAACAGAGTCCACAGAATGCTAAAGCCAATATCTTCCTAGGCAAAGATCTTGATAATAACAAAGAACAATAGGAAACCCAGGGCAGATATAGAGCCCAGCACATAAGGGAGGGAGTACATAGACATTTTGGTGGGAGAGCAAGAGGGCAGCAAAGGTGAGTTGATTCCCAAGAGACCAGATGGCCTAAGTCATTGCCACATTGTTGAGACTTGGGCTGTCTCCACAAGGACACTTATAGTGAAAACGGAAAACTCCCGCTGGGAAAGGGAAGGGAGGCTAGGAGCCCACCGGCAGATTTATGGGTTTATGGCCTTGGCTTTACCAGGCTGGTGAGAAGCAACGAGGCTTTCAAGAAAACGAAACTTAGCTGGCATGAATCGGGGTTCATGACAGCTAGGAGACCAGAATAATATACTGGCTCTCTCTTTCTGTCTGCCACATATCTGCAATCTCTAAAATTCCTGAAGGAATTTGACCTTCCTTACTTTCCTTTCAACTTCTTCTTCACAAACCCCCCTCATTTGAGAGAAGTTCCCCCTTCTAATGGTAAATGTTGGTCTTTGAGGACAACTAAAGTTGGAAGAAAACTCTGTAGGCTAGAAGAGATCACCAGGGTACGTTCCACTCCTGAGAGAATTGTGACTGTCCCAAGGTCACCCAGCAGGTCCCCTGTGTCTCAAACTGGTTTACAATCACCTTCCCTTCCTCTCACTGCAAAAGACACCCTGTGAGGTAGATGAGTTAGATGTTCTTTTCCTGGCCTCAAGCTCAATTTTTCCTTCAAGCAGGCCTCTTTCACTGTCTTCCTGGTGCTTGCTTGACTATGACATCTGCTGCTAGAGGAAACAAGATGCTTGCCAGCCCACCAGGAATCCTGAGGTGGGAAGTCTGATGCAAGAATTCCCTCTCCAGCCATCCAAATTTCCCCACCAAATTCTTTACATCCTCTTGAGTTCCATTGGCTAATTTCCTTATCCTCTACAGAGTTTCCAGATTACATGACTCGTGTACAGTGCTCACTGGGCAATGAATGTGTTTATGTGGGTGGGAGGGGGAATCCTCTTTCCTTTTGAGTTCATGAGATGTGATGTATGCTCATGAAGCAGTGCCTGGGTCACTGTATGCTGAACTTGCCTGGACATGTCTGGACTTGCCTGTACCATGAAATTGTGGCATGACCTGGCTCCTCAGTCCTTATTTGTGGTTCACTGCTGTGTGTTAAAGCAGCCAATCTGGTGTCAACGGGCAATTGCCTGAGGCAACAGAATGCATATATAAGCGTGGGTGTTCTTCCTGTTTCCCAGGGAAAATGTGATGAATGTTCCAAAGCCCAAGGCAAAACTCTGCTTGATTGGTTCTCAGTCAGCAGATATGCACACAGTAGGGAGAGGGCACTCTTCCACTCAAGTCCAATTGCCAATCTTGCCAGTCTTGCCTTCCTTCCTTCCTTCCTTCCTTCCTTCTTCCTTCCTTCCTTCCTTCCTTCCTTCCTTCCTTCCTTCCTTCCTTCCTTCCTTCCTTCCTTCCCCTCCTCCTCCCCCCTTCCTTCCTACTGCTTGTAGCCAGGGTGGGAAAAGAGCTGGTTCCACTCCTCAGCAAGATGTTGAAGCTAAGTCAGGACAGTGAATGGAAGGCTTACCCTGGTGGCCTGGCTCAGATGCCTGGCTCACTCTAGTCTCCACATGACCTTCTCAGTCATGCTTGGTGGCAACATGGGCAGAGGGCTGACCCCAGTGGTCCTTCTCCCTGTTTGGGCTGTTCCAGTCCCAGCCTGGCCACTCTTGGTGGTGGCCTGCGCACACAGCTGGCCCTGGCAGCCCTGCTTGCTGACCTGGCCACTCCCAAGGCTGCCTCCCACCCACCGTTGAGTGGGGAAGAGAAGGAAGGCTATGCTTGTTGGCACCATGGGCAGTGGTCTGGCCTTGGCAGCCTTGCTTGACAGCTGGCCTCCTCTGGCTCCAATAATACCTCCCACCCAGCAGATTTTTTTCTGCATACTAAGAAAGTCTCTTGAATATATAAAATCCCCTTTCTTGTTGAAGGATGGCCCAGTTCCTTTGTTCCATGGACAGGCAGGTCATACAAGGAAAGATCTCTTCTGGGAGCTTGTTCCACCAGGTAGAGGTCAGGGCAGAAAAAACTCTGGTCAGATATGCTTCCTTGGGGCCAAGGATCACCAGCCAGTTGGACATGACAGAGTGTAGAGATCTTTGGTGGGTATGGACAGTGAGGTGGTCCCTCAGGTACACTGGGCAAAGGATGCATATGTCCTAGTTAGATGCACTATGTTTTATCTATGCAACTGCTTCCAAATCAGGAACAAGGCTTACAGTAATAATTTTATCGAATGATATTAGTAAGATTGAGGGGAAACAGATGAGTGCAGTTTTATCCTTAACGGGAAGAACCCATGTTAGAAACAGGGGTGTCCAAATCTAAATAGTGTAGTAATGAAATTCTGTGACATTATGATTTTCTGGCATGTTTTTAATCTAAATCAGCAGAAGACAATAACAAGAAAAATTGATAATTCAACATTTCTCACCCCTGTTCTCTTGCCCTGAAAATCCCCATTGATCTTGCCTCTAACTGAATGCAGTCCAAGTACATTTCATCCCTCACCAAGGATCGGCTGGCTTGGTGTTCGCATCAACCTTAGCCCAACTCCATGCCTGCAAGTCAAAGAGCAACCCACAACCAGCCATGGCTGCCATTGAAGAAGCAGCATAGCAGGGCATAGAGCAGAGGTAGTCAACCTGCGGCCCTCGAGATGTCCATGGACTACAATTCCCAATCTCATGGGAATTGTAGTCCATGGATATCTCGAGGGCCACAGTTTGACTACCCCTGGCATAAAGGGATAGCACTCTAATTAGAGCACAGAAGGTAAGGCCAGACATGCACGGCACAGGCAGGTATGCCGCGTCAGAGAAGGGAGGGGGGACGTAGTGAGTGCGTGGAACTATAAAAGGTGCCACATGCTTGCTTGCAGCCTATTCTCCCTGACCAATGCAGCGAACAGCTCCTACCCACTCACCCATTGTGAAGAGGGTTTGGGTTGGCTCAGTTCACTGGGGATGGCTTTATATGGTTGGGGTTTTGTAATACATACGTACTTTTGTCACAGCTGCTGGGGGACAAGGGGATGGAGCCTAAATAAGGAAAGGGAAACAGAAGGGAACGATTGGACTTCCTTGATTGGGAGGCCTCATTGAAAGGCATCAACTGTAATAGGGCCGATTCCCATATAATTAAAGGCAGGTGGGCTGGAGTGGGCTGAAGGGGGTCTATGCCTCCCGAAGCATTCCAGCCTTGCCTTTGTGGGTATACCCCAAAGCAAGGGGTCTAGGACAGGATACCCAGGGCACTGTTTGGGTATAGAGGATCGGATGACCCATAAGAAATTGGTTTAGGCCCCCTGTCTCCTTGTTGGCCAATACTCTGTTGTGTTAAAATTTAAATAAAAGCTGTGGCCTGTTTGGTGTGAGTGTCGTCCTTAACCCAACTCCATGCCTGCATGTCAATGGATTTTGTCGACATTTGTAACATTTGACATGTTATAAATTTAATGCAGATATTGGCTGTTGAGATAGTCCACTGAAAAACCAATTCAACCTGTGTGGTTTTCAGCCATTGTTTTGAATAAACAGTTACATTTGTCACAGCTAATTGGGGAGACTCAACTCAATGTTTTGTTCCTTGGTTTGATTACCCATCTGGAGGCTGGCAACCTGTAAGTACTTGGGGCTTCCCTGCTTGTTGTCATCACTGAACATGTGTGTGCAAGAGGCACAATGAACTGTGAGTAATTTAACCTGGGGGCGGGGGAGGAATTCCCACAAAGAGTAAACTTTCTAGAGCCTGCCATTTAGAGGAATTAATGAAAATAAAAGTTACCTTTTTCCCAAGCCAGGAAAACAGAAACAGCAACCTCCTCCGATACCAGAATATTCACTCCAGAGCTATTTAATTTATCTTCTCACTACACAAGAATCCAGTACACTTGCTGCAAGCTAGAGAATTTCCAAGAATGTAAGTGGGTGGCGGTTAAACGGCCCAGCATTCCAGGCTTGAGCCAAGATGTGTAGGGGAAATATTTGGATGATAGCTTATTTTAGCTCAGCGAGAAAATACACCATCTGTACAACGGACATGCCCACGTTCAACCCTTGTCTTTTGTTGTGAACAAGATCTCAAGAATCAAAATTGGAGAGGTTCCTGTCCTGAGATCTGCTGCTGCAGAGGAGACAATGAGACCTACATGAACCAGTAAGCAGACCAGGCAGCTTTTGTATGTTAATCTTTGAGGAAGAGAGGAAACATCTTCTATTATGGAGCCATGGGAATATCGTCATTCATTGCAACACATTGTCCTATCATTAAAACTTAATATTTGCATTCTTCATAATATCTAAGCCAGGGGTAGTCAAACTGCGGCCCTCCAGATGTCCATGGACTACAATTCCCAGAAGCCCCCTGCCAGCATTCGCTGGCAGGGGGCTTCTGGGAATTGTAGTCCATGGACATCTGGAGGGCCGCAGTTTGACTACCCCTGATCTAAGCAATTGGGCCAATCTAAAATTTAGAAAATGATATACACAGCAAAGGGGATTATTTTGCATTTCAGAAAACACAGTTTGAGTAAGTTCAGTTGGGACAGAATGATGTAGCCAAGATGTTCACTGGAGCAGGTTGTAGGGACCATTTCACTCCTACACTGCCTCATTTATACAGGATCCCAAACTGTTTCAGAGCATGATTCAAGGTGTTGGCACTGATCTTTGAGACCGGCATAATTGAAGGTCTTTCAGTCCCTAGTCCCTTATTAACCTGCCTGACCACTAAGGTCATCTTCCAAGGGCCAATTTAGTTACCCAAATTAGAGAGTGGAATGGGGAATTTAGCTAGGGAGAGGAGTAACAACACCAGTGTATGTCAGGGTTATTTCTCATAGAAACTCTTAAAAGAGATCAGTCTGGATAAGTGGGAGTTGTTTTTATTAAAAGAGAACTTAAAGTAAATACAAGCAAACACATCAAAACTTTGTAAATGTATGCACAGGAAATTAATAATAATAATAATAATAATAATAATAATAATAATAATAATAATAATAATTTTGAAAATTGTATTCCGCCCTGTCTTGGGTCACTTAAGCTAAAGAAAGCAAGGATGAATAGGGATAAAAAGAGGGAATAAAGAGGAGTTATAGCTACCATCATGAAGTGAAGAAGAAGTTTGTGGAACCAACAACGATGACTAGTATCTCAGAGAAGAAAAGTAGCCTACATGGAAGCAGGCGGTATATACAGAGCACCAAGAAACAGACAAATACACATGCATGATAGGTGTTCTGATTAAACAGAAAAAATGTACTCTCAGGCTAGCACATGATTCCCTAGAACAGTGGTCCCCAACCCCCTGTCCGCAGATTGGTACCAGTCTGCTGATCAGTCGGTACCGGGCCACGGCTCCTCCTCATCCTCCTCCCCATCGGCTGCCTCGGGGGCTGCTCTGCCATTCTGCCACCGGCTCATCTTTGGTGCTCTCCAGTGGCCGCTATGGTTGGGGCTCCCCCTCGGCATGGCAGTGTGGGAAAGCAAATGGAGCAGGGGCTCAGGCAGCAGTAACGTCCCTCAGCACTATCCCCCCAGGCCTCAGTAAAATTGTCAAGTTTGACCGGTCCCCGGTGATAAAAAGGTTGGGGACCACTGTCCTAGAACATGTTTTGTGTGATTTCTGTGCTTGACAAAGAAACTAGAAAGTAGGTGATGTGTCTTTCCGGAGTAAAGACAAAACCCAGGGTGGAACCTTGGGAGTTTTCCAAGAATCAAAGCAATAGCTGTGATTGTTCTACCAAGGTAGAACAAGAAATAGACATTTCTGTCTTGATGACCCCTGAATTACAGAATGGGAAATAGCTAGAGCAGAACAAGCTATTTTGTGGTTACTACTTGAGTTTTATTAGTGGTTACTAATTGAGTTTTATGGGTATGACAGTAGATTTGATATTGCAGAAAGTGAGTCTGGGTAAAGGATTCCACAGGGCTCTTTGGCATTCATCAAAGCTAAAAGGGAAGGAGGAAAAAAATCAAAATGTAATGAATAGTCATCTGGCTAAAAACAGACTTTCTTCTATACCCTCCCTGATGAAATCTCCAATAGAAGCTTATTTTACAAGAATGCAGTGAAAAAGAGTAATGTGTCTAAAACAGTGGTCCCCAACCCCTGGTCAGGGAATCGGTACCGGTCCGTGGATCAGTCGGTACCAGGCCGTGGCTCCTCCTTGTCCTCCTCCCCGGCTGCTGCCATGGGGACTGCCCTGCCACTCTCCCACTGACTCACCTTTGGTGCTCTCCAGCGGCCACCATGGCTGGGGTTTCCCCTCGGCATGGCACTGCACAGCTGCTGCTGGCAGCACCGCCCAGTGGGTGGCGGGAAGTCAGGAGCGCCAGCGAAAAAGCAAGCAGAGCAGGGGCTCAGGTGGCGGTGGTGGCTACGATGTCCCTCGGCAAAAGACTACCCCCCCCCCAGGCCTCAGTAAAATTGTCAAGCATTGACCGGTCCCCGGTGATAAAAAGGTGGGGACCACTGGTCTAAAATATGGACCTACTAACCAAGACAGGGGAATCTAAAGACATACAAACACTAAAGGAAGAGGGGGTGCAAATATAATGGTGAGAATATAACCAATTACTCTACAGGTTTAAATCAGAATTTACTGGATAATTGGAACTGGGAGCCCTGCTTCCAGAGTTTGGGAATATTTTATTTTAAACTAAACTACACCTACAAGGTCATATATATATAAGTTGTTGTTGAGATATGAAACATGCATGATTAAATGGATGCAGAATACTGAGGTTAATATTACTGTGGAAGAATGGAAATGCATATTGGTGAAGTTTCCCAAACTGACAAACAGTCAAATCTTAAGAGAAAACTGGAACAAGATTTTTTACAGATGGTACATAACATTTAAAGCAATTGCAAAAAATGGCCAAGGGGTTCAATAATGCTTGTTGGAAATGTAATGAAAAAGTGAGGTCCTTTTCTCACATGTGGTGGAAATGTGGGAAAGTGAATAAATTTGGGGCAAAAGTACATGAAGTATTAGATCTTTGTTACAAAATTTTCTATGAGACCTGAACATATGCTGTTATGTTTGCGTCCAGATAAATTACCCCCCCCCCCCCAAGCTAGAACTTTTTTTCTATACTATGACAACAGCAAGATCCGTCTTGGCCAAGACCTGAAAGTCTTTGGAAACACCAACCATGTCATTATGGCTTGACAGACTAGCTGATTTATCGAAAATGGTGAAACTTGCTTCTATGGTCAACAGACAACCAATTGATGAATTCCAAGAACAATGGCATTTTTACATGGATTACCTCCCTAAATGAAAAGTGAGGAAGATGATTGGGACTGCGGGACGATGAGGGATGGGGAAATACAGCAACCAAATGTTCTGCTTTCTATATACCTTATACCAGGGGTAGTCAAACTGCGGCCCTCCAGATGTCCATGGACTGCAATTCCCAGGAGCCCCTGCCAGCGAATGCTGGCAGGAGCTCCTGGGAATTGTAGTCCATGGACATCTGGAGGGCCGCAGTTTGACTACCCCTGCCTTATACCTTAATAAAAAAAAAGAATGACATAGAATGTTTTAATGAGAGGACAATAGAGAGACAACCTTCTGAAGATTACACACTTCCAAAACGTGAGGACTATCAGAAGCCGTAATTGCCACACACTAAAGCGACCTCATTGCTCTCTCCCGAGTTTAGTTTCTCTTCTCCCTTTTCCCCCTTCACAAGAATTGGTTCAGGTCAATATGATAATCAGTGGCTTCAGCTCAGGAAGGGTGGGTACTGATTTCATGCCCTCTTACTTATTAATAACAGAGCACAGGATGTCAAAAATTCCTTTAAGCTTTAACTTCCTCATTTCCAATGCCTTTCTTGCAGGTCCCTTTTCAGCTCGTTCCTCATTGTGACTACCATATTATTTTTTATTTATTTGGTGGCTTTTATACTACCCCGTCATGGTTATTTGTCACTTCTCTGGAACAGAGGCTGGCACGCTCTGCCAGGACAAGACAGAACTTCCCTTGAGAAGCAAAATAAAGAATCTCTTGGACTATTTTGGCAAAACTATAAATGTTGTCTCCGTATGATCTTGGCAACCAAAATTATTGCCCATTGGCAATAAAGGCCACACAAAAATTGGATCCCTCCAACTGTCTCTATTCATCAGGGAAAGCCACTGTTTCCTGGCAACTGGCTTTGATGAAGCAACCTTTCTTTTGTTCATTGTTTTGCTTTTAAAGAGCCTCTTGTGGCGCAGAGTGGTAAGGCAGCAGACATGCAGTTTGAAAGCTCTGCCCATGAGGCTGGGAGTTCGATCCCAGCAGCCAGCTCAAGGTTGACTCAGCCTTCCATCCTTCCGAGGTCGGTAAAATGAGTACCCAGCTTGCTGGGGGGTAAACGGTAATGACAGGGGAAGGCACTGGCAAACCACCCCATATTGAGTATGCCAAGAAAACGCTAGAGGGCGTCACCCCAAGGGTCAGACATGACCCGGTGCTTGCACAGGGGATACCTTTACCTTTTGCTTTTGAGGGACGTTGATGCCATTTCTCAGCATGGCTAAAAAGTATGATTTAGCTGTTGGAATATGCAAAATCTGTAGTGAGCATGATTCAAATGGATATGAAGACTCTCCTCCAGGGGGCATTGGAGGGGATGAGTATTTAGCTTAGTTAGAATAGGAACTTCCTGATGCTTTTCAGGTAATATCCTATGTCCTCTTTGGTTCCTTACTTACAAAGGACTTACTGTTCCTTTGAACACGCTTCCTCCCTGTTTGTCTCCAGAATGGAGAGAATGAACCAAAAGCAACAGTTAGATAGATCTCTCTCCTATTTCTATACAAATGTGTTTCTCTTCTTAATAAAACTATTTTATTCTTTTAAGCAGCTTGGTGCTTTACTTCTTTGTGCACCTTTGAACTCTGCCAACCACAGCAAGGTGATTGTCACATTCTTGCCTGCTGAGTCATCAAACTGGAGTTAAAATATCAAGGGCTGGGTGTAGATTAAATTCGCCCATGGCTAAATGGAACTACCCTGCCTCTACCTTCCAACTGCAGCTCACTGATGTCACCAAAATGCTGCTCCGGAACGGTAGAAAATCTTGAGGAATAACAAGGGGAGGGATCTGCAGCAGGAAGGGGTAGAAAAACTACTGGTTTAGTATGGATCCAACCAGAAGTGTTTACAAGTCTCCTTGAAAATCAAACAATGCTACTATCAGCATAACAGGAACATGAGCCAAGTTGTACAGCTCAATGGACCATATCAGAGGACTGGCCTTTAACAAATATTATCATCTTTGTGGGTCAGACAGCCTTCCAAACAGACTTCTCAGGTGCAAACCCATATTCACTTAGTCATCTGTATTCTGCAGGAATTCACGGAGGGGCTTTTGTGATCTGAAAGGTGTTTTTGACTCCATTCATGGGGAAAACCACGAAGCTGCAGCCTTAGCTGGACATTTCTGATAAGAGACAGAGTTGTTTCCTCTGGTCTATTAACAAACACCACTCTCTCCAGGCTTCCACCAATCATCAGTGGGGAATTCAGAGAAGGCAGGAAGCAACTGGGACCTCCCCCTCATGCCTCTATCCAGTTCCAGACGAGGGCCCTCTGCCTCTAGCTATTCTCTTTGTGGCCATCGAAGGGAAAAGGAAGGAGCCAAGTTTTGTTCGATTACACCTGGAATCATCTGCAGCCGTGACTCCCCCACATATACACTTCACTTTCTACATGTCATTGGAACAAGACTCAAATGGGTACTTCTCCATCAAGCTTGGTTCTAGTTCCATTCATGAAGACAGTGACAGCCAGCTTGGTATAATGGTTAAAGGCAGCAGTCTCTAATCTGGGGAACCAGGTTTGATTCCCCGCTCCTCCATAATCAGCCAGCTGGGTGACTTTGAACCAGTCAGTTTTCTCAGAGCTCTGACAGGCTCACCTACCTCACTGAGTGTCTGCTGAGGGGAGAGAAAGGGAAGGTGATTGTAAGTCACTTTGAGACTCCTTTGGATAATAAAAACCTGGGTACAAAAAAACCCCAGTTCTTCTTCAGTCTAAGGCTAAGGGGACAGTCTAAGGCTTCTTATATTTGGTCAATGGCGAGATCATGTTCAGTCCCCCAGGAGAAGTGGTTTCAGAACATGTATCCATCACACAAGCAGATGCCAAAGATACATCATCCATATATCCATCCATCCCAACATCGAACCTAGAACAGTTCTGGGCAGTGTTGTCTAGACAGGTAAGTAGCAAATTGATCACAGTGGGCTTTCATGTAGTCCAGTTTCCTTTGCCTATGAGGTTAGATACCCCCCCCCAAAAAAAAACAACAACACATGGAACAACTCTGCGGGACAAATACATGCAAACACAAAAGTGATGGAGAAATGTTGCTCTTTTGCCACCGTCACTGCCCAAGACTAGACTCTAAATGTAGACTCTGAGTAGTCAGCCTCGCCTCCAGTTCTCTACCAGCAACCCTCTAGCCCTCATCTCTCCCATTTAATTGCCTTCAATTTCCCTATATAGGGAAGACTGCTTGGCTTTGTCTGGGGGTAGAGGGTGCTTAATGTAGACTGTCTCAACAGCCTCAGCCATTTCCTACTTCAAAGAGGGGTCAGGGCTTCAACAGAATCAGCAGCAGCTAGGGTTGCCAGCTCGGGGTTGGGAAATACCTGGAGACTTCGGAGGTAGAGCAGGGAGTGGATGGGATTTAGTGTGAGGAAGGTCTTCAGTGAAATCCACCCTCCAAAGCAGCCATTTTCTCCAGGGGAACTGATCTCTATAACCTGGAATTGACCAATAATTTCAGGGGAGCATCCCTTATAGCAGCGAAGGTAGGGAACTCCCCAAGTGCAGTCAGGAAGCCAGGGATCCATCAAGAACCGGGGGAGGGACGACAAGCTTAATGGATCCACCACTCCTCTGGAGGGAAGAGGAAACCATGAATCTACACTGAATCAGGTCTGTCCATGACAAGGAAGCAAGCTTCAAGTCCCCTGCTTCCAGACGATGAATTGTAAGGCACTGTTGGCACGCAGAGCCAGCCATGATGCCATTTGTGTGGTTCCTTTTGAACTGTTGGCAGTTCTATGACCGTTGCATTCTCCTAATGTATCTTACAAATTAAACAGACATCAGTCACTTCCTTTATGATGAAATCAGCGCAAGGCGGCATGACCGCTACTTAAGACAAGCCAAGAAGTGTCTTTGTCAGCAGTCTAAAAGAATGGGAGGGGAAGGTGCCGTCTAAAATCCTTTGCAGGAGAACAAAGTTCTCAGAGTGTTCCAAAGGTTCCCTGTGAAATGTTTTGAGGACAAAGAAGGAACAGGTCCCTGCTGGCTTCAGGGCTGGGGGGGGGGGGGAGGGAATTTATATGTTTAAAATATTTTTGTCTGACCTTTCTCCAAGTGGGGTGAGGATGGCTTGCAAATGGAATACCCAGCAGCATCTAACAATGGATGAGAGGTGGGGGTGGATCAATACCCTTAACAAAGAATAACTATCAAGGACTTCCTTGGTCCTCTGGAATGGCTACCTGGAACAAATATAGAGGGCTCCTCCCTTTATAATCTTTAGAAAAGAATGCATGGCATTAGGGGAAGGTCTCAGCTAACTGCTGTCAGCAACTGGTTATATATTTGCTTATTACTCTCCTATGTAGAAACCTTTCTTGAACTCAAAACATTTCCCTTGCAATTTAGTGAATACAAACAATTCCAAATTCCTATTTATCCTCGGAATCTGTTTACCATTTTCTTTCTTTCTTTCTTTCTTTCTTTCTTTCTTTCTTTCTTTCTTTCGCATGCTTGCTCACTTCATTGATTGATTGATTGATTGATTGATTCATTCATTCATTCATTCATTCATTCGTAAACTGCCCTCCGCTCATGACTCAGAGCGGTTTACAGGAAAACATAATACATAAAACATGGCTCAGTAATAACAGCAGGATAACAATAGCAGTAACAATAGCATTTGGTGATAATTATTTTTTCTTAATTAAAACATCAACAGCAACATTAACAATTAACTGGATCCCATAAGTTGGTCTGTTGGTTGCCCTTTTGTTTGCTCCAAGGATACATCTGTGTGAGGGAAGGGGTTCTGGGGGCCCAGTTGTTACTTCTGTTGGAACTCAACCATATGCCTGGTGGAAGAACTCCATTTTGCAGGCCCTGTGGAACTGTGGTAGCAAGGCCCCGATATCTTCTGAGAACTCTTTCCACCAGGTGGGGCCAGGACACAGAAGGCTCTGGCCCTGGCTGAAGTCATGCAGGCCAGGGATCGCTAGCCAGTTGGAGGTGGCAGAGTGTAGAGCTCTTTGTGGGGAATATACAGAGAAGCCTGCGTAAGGCCTTAAAGGTGACTACCAGGATCTTAAGCTTGATCCAAGATTCAAAGGGCAACCAATGCAGCTGTTACTTTGCCTATAAGCATGAACCGATCACCTCCATTTCATGAATTGTGACATTGTATCTGAGGAAACGTGTGTGAATAAATCTGTCGGTCTTAAAGGAGCAAACAGTACTGTTGAGGCAGACACCCGATGGATGAGGGTGAGCTCTCTGCAGTTCTCACTTTGTGTGGTCTGTGTGTCAATGTTTGTATTGCTTTTATTTGAGAAGGGACTTCCATTTTCTGACTTGGCAACCTAGTTGGGCTCTTAGCCTGTCTGAGTCCAAGAAAATAAGGCAGGGAGTCATTATTTTATATAAATACCACTGTGGTGATAAAGTGAAAAGTCCTAGAAAATCAATTAGCTTGATGCCACTTAAAGTCTCACCAGCAACACGTATCCTGTCCTTCCCCTGGTAGATGATTCAATTGTTTGGCATGATGTCTACAAAAATATAATGTGCTCTAGAAGGATCAAACAACCTGTGGACTGTAAGCTAAACATGAGCAGACAGTGTGATGCGGCAGTAATCTTCTTAAGCCAGTTTGGTGTAGTGGTTAGGAGTGCGGACTTCTAATCTGGCATGCCGGGTTCGATTCTGCACTCCCCCACATGCAGCCAGCTGGGTGACCTTGGCCTCGCCACTGATAAAGCTGTTCTGACCAAGCAGTGATATCAGGGCTCTCTCAGCCTCACCCACCTCACAGGGTGTCTGTTGTGGGGAGAGGAATGGGAAGGCGACTGTAAGCCGCTTTGAGCCTCCTTCAGGTAGGGAAAAGAGGCATATAAGAACCAACTCTTCTTCTTCTTCTTCTACTTGATATACACTTAATTTGCCGACTATCTCTGAAGCGCTGAGAGATGCTATCAGGATCTGCCTGTTTGTCAGCCTCCTGCCATGGTATTTGGGATTGTTATATGTAAGGTATCAATGAGGTGCAAATAATAATCTTTCAGTGCCAGCTGTCAATCAGGATCATGTATAAAAGGAGGGCCATAGGCCTGAAAAAAAACTGCTAAGTTCTGTTTGTAACCATTTTTCTTGCTTTGCTTTGTTTTGCTTGTGTAGGCTAGTTGCTAAATTCCTTTTGGGAAAATGGATTCATGAGAGGAAAGGAGCTTGGATGTTTTCAGGTGAGCTTGACCTTGGTCAGATTGGCGTGGATGATGTCATGTGCACCTGGGTGCAATGCTACATTGTGCTCTATCCATGGGAATGGAGGAGTCCACCTTTCCTTGGGGAAAGAGACGAGTCTCGCCTTCTCCAGTTGGAACATGCTTAGGTCTCTTAGGGATGGGGATTCTTCAGGTTATATTGATCAATGTATTGCTTGTCAAATCAGTTTCAGCAAGAATAATCATGAGTTTTGTAGGGCTACCTCAATAAACTGCTTTTGCTAATATGCATCTATTCTCTGGGAGAGTCGACAGGGATCTGGCAGATTCTCACTTCGAACACTTTATTGTAGCCTGTGGCGGGTTTCAGGTTTTTAAAAAGCTGCCCCCTTTTCCTCTTGCTTTACCCCAAATTCTGATTCAGCCAGCAGGAACTATGGCTACTCGCAGGAAGAGGCATAGATATCCATCTAGCTGACTTGAAACCAATCTTCCTTACCAACCAACACCAATTTATCTGGCTGGGGAAAATATATAGTTGTCGCAGACAATGCCTCTTCCCCAGATCTCTTCAAAGGAGAAACTGTATTTATATTTTAACTCCATCATTCCTCCAAGGAGTTCAGGATGTCATACAAGGTTGTCCCTTTCCCCATTTTAGTCTCACAACTAGTCTGTGACCTAAGTTAGATTGAGAGAGTGCAACTGGCCTAAGGACATCTAGAGGTGTTCTATAACTGCCTCAGAGCTTCACACACTAGGTCTCTCTAGTCTGTTGCACCTACTGGAATACAACACAGGTGCTGAACCACTTGGCCAATACTAATTGGGAAGCTTCCTCGATCTATGTCACACAGTTGTTTCATCTAGCTCAGAAATGTCTCAAGCAAGGATTCTCAACCAGGGTTCTGGGGACCACTAGGGTTACATGAGAGCTTCCCAGCAGCTTTTCCCAGAAGTTTGGATAGCCCCTAACATCACTAGAAGTCACTGAAGCCCACTTCCCCTATTGGTCTATAGGCCTAGTCCCTTTCTCCACAATGGAAATAGTAAGTGATCAATTGATTGACTTGCTCTCACATCTTACTTCTGCACCCATTTCTCCGGGCATGTAATCAGTTCTGGGGTTTGTTGAAACCTGAAAAATATTTCAGGGGTTCCTCCATGGTCAACAAGTTGAAAAGGGTTGGTCTTCCCAAAGCACATACTCTAGCTTTGCATTTCAGCAAGTGGCTGTCTCATTTGGAATCTCTGTCCATTCCAACTGGCATTCCTAAAGATCATGATCAGTTTTCTCCACTTAACATCTACCTAACTGAAAGATAACACAAGGCAAGCAATAGGCTGCCTAAGGAGTTGGTGAGCTCCCTCTCACTGGCAGTCTTCAAGCAAAGGTTGGATACACACTTTTCTTGGATGCTTTAGGATGCTTTGGGCTGAATCTGCGTTGAGCAGGGGGTTGGACTAGATGGCCTGTATGGCCCTTTCCAACTCTATGATTCAATACATTTAACCAATGGGACACTGCTCTAGTAAGCATCTCTTGGAACTGAACTCTTGCTACCCATGCAAACGAGAGGCCATGCACATGAGAGTGCTTTGGCATCAGACAGCAGTGTCTTGAAATCACTCCTGAGATTCATTAGCAAGAAATGCTAAGGGTTGACCTTGGGACTACTGGCACAGCACAAAGCATGTATTCATCCAGTCATCTTGATCTACTGAACAGAAGATACCCAATGACCACCTTTACTTCCAAGGAAGGAACCTGTTACTTATCCCAGAAAGCTACCTTCTACTGAATTAATCCATCATGCCTCGTTGTTTATTGTGAATTAGAGAGTCTCTCCATTGACACAGGAAGGGATTTCAAGCTACTTCTCACAGCCTGGCCTTGAAAAGCAGCTTGAAGACAAGCCATTATCCCATGGTCACCTTGTGGTCAATGGGGGATAGCCACACATCCCACCTTCAGTGAAGCAGCCACTGCAATTCCCTTGTGCCCCACCCTGTGAATCAGGGATAGTCAACCTGTGGTCCTCCAGATGTTCATGGACTACAATTCCCATGAGCCCCTGCCAGAATTTGCTGACAGGGGCTCATGGGAATTGCAGTCCATGAACATCTGGAGGACCACAGGTTGACTACCCCTGCTGTGAATGATTACAAAGATGCTTGTCTGTATCTGCCTTCTCTCCACCATCTCCTCACCTACTAACACCCTTCTCTAGGTCAATCCATGCAGTCAGAAGCTTTTTTTCTCCCCACCCACGCCTCACCAAGTCCAAAAGAAAAAAAAATACTTTCACTGGTTAGCACCCACGTCCTTCCAAACCTATTCTGTCACTTTCCAGATAAGGGCAAGTTTCTCGCTGCAAGTTTCACACCTCATCCCCACACACTTCCAATGTGTGACTCAAGAGTTTGCAGAGCTCCAAAAGGTCAACAAACAGGGTGACATCAGAGAGATTACCAAGCAGGTCATGAGTTCAACCACGCTGCCACCCCCAGCTGAAAGTGATGCAAGCCTGCCCGGCGGGCACACCTGGAGAAAAAGCATTAATACCAAAGCCTACTTTCACTTAAGGACATTAGGAAACCAGAAAGGTTGGCTTGTAGCATTCTGTATTGCACAATCCCAAGTCCTCAGCTTTCAGGTGATACTTATGAAAGGTGAATTTATGTCCAGCTGTTCAAAAATGTTTCCTGAAATGCTCCTGTCTCTCAGGAGTGTTCCAGGTGTTTTGTAAGTAAAATGAATCAGTTTGAAATTTAAACTTTAAATTCCCCTTGTGCATTTTTGTCTTGAAGAAGAAGAAGAAGAAGAAGAAGAGTTGGTTCTTATATGCTGCTTTTCCCTACCCAAAGGAGGCTCAAAGTGGCTTACAGTCGCCTTCCCATTCCTCTCCCCACAACAGACACCCTGTGGGGTGGGTGAGGCTGAGAGAGCCCTGATATCACTGCCCGGTCAGAACAGTTTTATCAGTGCCGTGGCGAGCCCAAGGTCACCCAGCTGGCTGCATGTGAGTGCAGAATCAAACCTGGCATGCCAGATTAGAAGTCCGCACTCCTAACCACTACATCAAACTGGCTCTTTTAGGTTTCAACAGCACGTTTGAGATCGAAGAAATCACTGCTCCAACATGACGGCAATCTCTTTCTTTTCTTTTTCTTTTTACTCATTATCTTCATAACTCTTACAGCAAAATGGAGATAGATCAATCCTCTGTTGACTTTTGAGTCATCATTCAATCGATTTGTTGCCTTTTTAGCTGAGATTCTCCAGTGTTTTTTGGCATGCCTCTACAGGTGGGCTTTATGCCCCAGTATTTCCATGTACTCGATGCTCTATCCCAAAGAAGAGCTTTCTTTCTCACACAAATCAATGCTTTTCCCTCAAATGTCCTTGAGGGAAGGTTTAATTACATTCCATACCATGCATGACTCTGTCCATGCAGCTCTGGCTCTATTTCACATCTGTCCTGACTCTATCTTTAAACCTCCCCCGCTCCGGAGGAGCGGGAGGAATAAAGGAGTAAGGGCTGGTGGGGAGGAGTTAGGGCGGGCCCTGTCTGGGATAAAAACTCAGAAGGCCCAATCAGGAGCCGCAAAGCGGCTCCTGATTGGGCCCTCCGAGTGTCACTCGAGGGCCAAGCAGCCAATGGGGAGCCGCGCAAAGCGCGGCTCCCCATTGGCTGCTTGGCCCAGCCTTGCCTGGGCCGGCCGGGGAGTTGCCGCTCAGAAGAAGAAGCCTTCCCCAGCGGTAAGTCCTCCGGCCGGCTTCCCCTCGCCCAGGGAGCCTTCTGCCGGGCCCTGGGGCAGGCTCGCCTACCCTTGGGCTCGCCAGAAGGCCACAAACCCCACTCCCGAAGTCCCGAGCCTTCTGCTAGGCCCTGGAGCAGCCGAGACTGCCCCTGGGCCTGGCAGTAGGCCGCGGAGCCTGCCACCCCCGTCCCGAGCCTTCTGCCAGGCCCTGGGGCAGCCGAGACTGCCCCTGGGCCTAGCAGAAGGTCCCAAACCCACCTACCTTACTCTGTTCCTCCCTCCCAGCATTCCCTTTCTCCTTCCCTTCCTCCCAGCATTCCCTTTCTCCTTCCCTTCCTCCCAGCATTCCCTTTGTTTTTCCTTTTCTCCCTTCCTCCCTCTCTTCCATCTGCCTCTTTCTGGCTACCTGTTTCTCTCCCTCTTCTTCTGTCTTTATCTTCCTCCCTTTCTTTCTGTCTTTCTGTCTCTCTCCTTTTCCTTCTTCCTTCGCCCCATCCCTCCACCCACCCATCATGCTAGGGCCCGCTGTATTTTGCCCACAGCGGGCTTAATATCTAGTCTCACATATTTTGTTAGATTGCCCCGTATATGAGAAATGCCGTGACAATAGTTTTAGTGCCCTACTGAGCACAAAGTCATTTGTTAATAAGTCTTTAACCCTTCAATTCTTACTCTCTGCTAGAGATTCAGATGTAACAATTATTGCTGCCAGCATCTAAGCTAAGATGTTCCTATAAGGTGTAGTTCATTTTGTTTTTATATTTTATTGCTTTTTTATCATTTGATGGTGTGTTTTGTTATTTAATCCTATGGACTGTCTTATTATCTAACTGTATCCTTTTAGCTGTGTTTAGATATGTTGTGTGCCAATTTAAGGTTACTGAACTGAACAGAGCTGAGATTCAGCTTTTGAACTGAGCTATTAGGAACCAAGTTCTCCCCATGGAAGTCGAAACCAAAAGTTCAGGCTTTTCCAATCTGACTGCAGTTGCAATTCAGTTTCCCTGTACTCCTTTGCAATTCAAAAATTGAGTCCAATAGCATATTTAAGACCAACAAAGATTTATTCAAGGCATGAGCTTTCATGTGCAGGCACACTTCCTCAGACAAAATGGAAACAGGCCTGCACATGGAAGCTCATGCCTTGAATAAATCTTTGTTGGTCTTAAAGGTGCTATTGGACTCAATGTTTGTTGTACTACTTCAGACCAACATGGCTACCCATTTGAATCTACTTTGCAATTGTCCACTTTACTTTGATCTCTCTTCTGCATTACAAACAGGCTTCTATCCATTCAAATTCTATTGGCGGTGTGCCACAGCATACTACAGAAAATCTTTGGATGGAGCAAAAAATTAGAGAATTTTTTTAGCAGATAAATTGAGATTTTTATTTGCATTTTTTTATTTGGGATGTTATTTTATGGATGGATGGATGGATGGATGGATGGATGGATGGATGGATGGATGGATGGATGGATGGATGGATGGATGGATGGATGAAGAGGTTATCTAATACACACATGGTAGGACAAATTTATGTGTCCTTGGATATATAAATTAAGAGAAATATGTGTGTGTATATACAAAACACACACACATATTTATCTTAATTTACATATTACAAACACACATAACTTTTTCCTACAACCTGTGTATTGCTTAACCTTTATAGCCTTCTTGTTATTTACACTGTGCTTTCGAGATAAAGCCAATTTTCTCAGCACCTACATGATGCCTTTAGACAAGTAATTCAATAGCTTACATGTAGTGGTTTCAAAGGTCAACACATTTGCAAATAAATAAGATATGCGGAAGGGGGCACGGAGAGGTTTAAAGTCACTGCTTCTCAAAACAGAGTGAAGAAAGTCCACCAAAAAGGGATACAAGCTGGGAAACTCCTGGAGGTTTGGGGGTGGAACCTGGGAAGGACAGAAACCTCAGTATGGTACAATGTCATAGAGTCCATCTTCCAAAGCATCTGTTTTCTCCAGGGAAACTGATCTCTGTAGTCTGGAGATGAGCTGCAATTCCGGGGGATCCCCAGATCCCCATTCCTCCTCCACATGCAGCCAGCTGGGTCATCAGTTTCTCTCAGCCCCTCCTACCTCACAGAGAAAGTAAAGGTGTTTGTAAGCCGCTTTGAGACTCCTTGGAGTAGTAAAAAGTGGGATATAAAAACCAACTCTTCATCTTCTTCAGTTGTGGGGTGCATAAGTGAGTTTTCATGGAAGAGACTGTGGACACCCTGAGCCCAAGTGCCTGTAAGATTGGCTGCTGGCTGTAGTAATACTGTCTCCTTGGGGACCAAAGTGAAATATTGTGAGTAACATGTAGACCCATCACAAAAGAAGACTTCAACAACATGGAATCTCAATTCCGACCAAAAAGGAGAAGGAAAAACAGAAGAAGACCTGCTCCTTTCTAACAAAAGTAAATAATTACTAACACACTCTGGGCTCTTCACACATTATGATGGACCTAGGCTGCATTTAGTTCCTCAGCCTGTGTCCGATGAATAACTCATCACTTGTGAGTTCTCCTGCATTCTTGCATATGTGGTATACCCATTTAGGATCAGGACTACAGCACAGGTGGAAAAGTGGCCCCAGTCTTCCCCATGCCACCACTTTCCAAATGTGGAAGAGTTCCAGTGGTGATGACATTTGGGGAATCCCACATATTTCCTGGGATACATGTGGGTTATCCCCAGTAACATGACAGAGAAGAGATTCAGGATAAGCATTAACCAAACCAATAAGAGGAGGGGGTGAAACAAAGCCAAAATGCCTTGTTCATTATGTCATCATCAAACAAAATACAGTGAGAATTCCCCATTTGTTTCTTCATGTGTTCTCCCACTCTTTCCTCTGCTCCATTTACGGAGCTGTGGACAGGCCTCCACTGATAATATTGGCCAGCCACTTAGATGGTGGCCAGCTGGTGGGCAACCCAGGAAAGGTTTGGCTCAGTTAAAACCATGGTTTGATTTCACTATAGTTAGTGCAATTTGTCAGGATGTAGGTCAATCCACCAACTTCGGGTAGTGATGGTCTTATCAAGCCAAGACTTGGTTATTTTATTAACCAAAGTTAGTCTTAGCTATGGTACCATGTGGTGTTGCACTCTTTCCCTGGCAGCACAGAGAAGGAAACGAAACCTGTATTTCTGCAAGTTGAATCCCGGTTTCACAAACAAACTATGGTTCAAATAAACCATGGTTATTTCTGAGCCAAGCTATGGAGTCTCCCTTCCACCTGCCACCCCATGACCTTGAATACTGTTTCTGAGCTGTTCAAGGGACCGTGCCATGGTAAACCCTTGGGAATGTGGTCCTTAAGAAGTCTAGCATTTGTTTTATTTAATGCATTTCTTCCCCTCCCCCCCCAATTAATTTTTATTTTAAAGTTCAACCTACCAGACCATAATGAACCTTATTTGTCTGTTTTATATTTCACTTTACTAATAATAAAGGTATTAAAACACTGTCTTTTTCTTTTTTTTAAAAAAAAAAAAAGCAGATTTACTCACCTTTTATTATCAATGTCTTAGTTAATTTCATTGGTGGAATTATCACAGAGCTTTCATCAGCACTCTTGCATCAATCCTCTATTTGGGCACAAGGACTAATTTAGCTACAATCAATAACTCAGCAAACATTTCCCAGTCTTCAACTAAAAGTATTGCTTATTCACAGATCTTACTGACGGCTTTAATCCAATCTTAGCTATACTATTTATTGCTCACTTATACATTATTGCTCACTTATAACCTCCCTTCCTCGCAACTAATTCCCCATCCTCTCTCTATCGGTTGAGGAAATCTGGTCCATTGTATCTGATGAAGTGTGCTTATACATGAAATCTTACACCCAGAATTAAACTGCATTGGTTTAATTCTGTTCTATTGCTTAAGACCAACATGGCTACCCACCTGAATCTATTTACATAGGCGGGACTTAGAAGTCCCCTGCTGGCCACAGGTGGTAGATGGGGGAGGGGAGGGTTGCCAGATCCTGTTGTGAAACTCCTGGAGATTTGGGGATGTAACCTGGGGAGGACACGGACCTTAGTGAGATGCAATACCCTCGAGCCCACCCTCCAAAACATCCATTTTTCCCAGGAGAACTAATCTATGTCTCTGGACTGTAACTAGCCCTTCCTGGCAACTAATTCCGCATCCTCTCTCTAGCTGTATGTAAGACTTGAGGAAATCCTGTCCATCGTATCTGATGAAGTGTGCTTATACATGAAATCTGACACCCAGAATTAAACTGCATTGGTCTTAAAGGTACCACTGGACTCCAATTATGTTCTATTGCTTAAGACCAACATGGCTACTCACTTAGAAGTCCCCTGCTGGCCACAGGTGGTAGATGGGGGGAGGGGAGGGTTGCCAGATCCTGTTGTGAAACTCCTGGGGATGTAACGTAGGGAGGACAGGGACCTCTGTGGGGTGCAATACCCTGAAGCCCACCCTCTAAAACATCCATTTACCCCAGGGGAATTAATCTATGTCTCTGGAGAAGATTCCCCAGGTCCCACCTGGAGACTGGCAACCCTAAATACAGGCCTGTCATCTCCCCCCCCTCCCCCGGCTTTTAGTGTTACCCTTACTTGTTTCAAACTCAGGGTAGCATAGATGGCCTTCTACCTCCTCCTTTTATCCACACAAATAGTCTCAGTTGAACTGAAAGTGGTGGTCCCAAGATCATTTAGATTAGAGTCAAGGATTTGAGCCTGTACTTCACCAGGGCTAGTCCATTGCTTTAAAGGCCACAGTCCAACATATTCCACGGTCCATTGCTCTAGCTGTTGTTATTTTTATTGTGTTCACTGCAAATTAAAACTCCTTTCCCTTTAGCTATTTTCATATCTATTTTTATCATTGGTTCGTTTGACGTTTGTATTTCACGCACGACTGTTTAGTCTAAGGTGATAACGGCCTTTGGCCATTTGCAATAAACTCTCCCGGGACTGCCTTTCCTCTCCCATTCCTCCTTAAAATGAACTGCTCTTCTTACCCCCTCAAGTTTCTTCTCCCCCACCAAATAATTCTTTGCTATTTCTCTTTCCCCTCCCAACAGACTCCTCTGCTAATGTCAGAATATCTATTCATAATGCCATGCCTATGAAAAGGACTTCCCTTTTCATCTTCTCTTTAAACTTTCTAATAATAAACTGTGGAATACCTTGTCCTTTTAAGAGAAGCCATCGGGGCAGCACCTAGGCTGAATGGAAGTGATTTGAACACCTTAGGAACATAATGGCCTGCTTCAGTGTGGTGTAGAGGTCAGAATGTCAGACTCATATCTCATATCCCCGCTGTGTCACAGACGTTCACTGGGCTATTGTTGTGTATGAGGACTAACAGCCTGTGAGCTCAGAACCAAGAATGGGGATCGTGGACTATTAGCTATGATTTGCCAAAATGCAGGATCTTGTCTGCTATTGGATATTATTATGGACCTATCAGATTACCTCCCATGAAGACCAATCACAGGTCTTGGCAAGAGCCTCAACATGTATATAAGCTCAAGTTGTCTCTTGTTCCGTGTTCACTGTTGTTGGTGTTGAGTAAAGAGCTGGTTATTGGAAAAATCATCTGTGAGTCGTTACCAAACCCACAATGTAATAGTTATCAGGCCAGTTCTTCTCTTAGCCTCACGACAGAGAGGTGAGTGGAAGGATAGAATTTCCATAAACAACAAATACACTGCACTTTTTGAATGTGTTTACTATTTGGGGGTGCCATAAACTCAGGAGATCTAGATAAATCTAATTAGTGTTCTATATCATTAAAGCTTTGTTTAATGAGTTGCCTTGCTTGATCTTTGCTCCGCTCAAAAACAGATTGGATTAAAAAAACCAAGGCTCATAATTTTATTTTCTGTAAGCTGCTGCCGTCTGGATTTAAAGTTGTCACAAATAATTAGTGGTAGCAGTCCATTAGCAGAGAAATGAGCCTTTAGCCAGATCAAAATAGATGACAGACCAATTCTCACTTCAGTTTTCAACATGCCTAATTCCAAGTGAACCCTGGAGCTAGAAACACATTTAGGGACCTGCAACACAGCCCTAAACAACGTAGACTGTACTTGTTCTAATATCAAAAAGCAAGAGCCAGGAGGTCCAAGAAGGGTTCCATTGTCAGGATCAGTGCCTGTTCTCTGCCATGAATCTCTGTATTGGCCTGGGTCTCTCCATATCTGCTTAGCCTAAGTTTTACCTTTCGCTTTTGGGTCTCTATGTAACCTCGACCCTCTATATTTTAGCTGTCTGCCTGAAATCGAAACCTGTCTGCTGTACCCTGCTATCATGATTTGCTGTGAACTAATTGTCTTTTGAACCGGCCAGCAAGGCCTGCTCTTTGTAACGAAAACAGTTATCTTGTCAGTGGGCGCCGGGCTGCCCAAGGACGTGCGAGAAGTAACACTCCCTGGTTTTTGCACCTGGTGCTCCTTCCCCCCCCTCCTTCCCTTGGGAACCTTCAGGTTTTGGGCGGGAGAATTCTCTTGAAAAGGGTCTGCAAATGTAACGGTGGGCAGAATTGACTTCGCTAGTTTAGGTGACTGAAGTAACTTCTCAATAAAACGCTTCCTTTTCATAGAAGCTTGTTGTGAGTTCTTGCTGCACTTGACATCCATGAGTTTTGGGTTTTTTTGGCCTGAAATAGCCTAATAGCAGCCAGGACAAAATGAGCTCCCTTTGTATGCTCACGCATAATAGGTGCTCATCTAACCTTCTCTTAAAAACATCAAACCAAGGAGACTCCACCACCTTGCGAGGCAACATATTCCATCTATGAACAGCCATCACCTTCAGAAAATGCTTTCTAGTATTTAGGTGGAACCTCATTTCCTGTAATTTGAATCCATTGCTCCTGCACACAATAGATAATGCACTTTCAATGCACTTTAGAAGTAGATTATCCTGTTCTGCACAGGAAAATGCAGCTGCCAAAGCACAATTAAAGTGCATTATCCTATGTGTGCGTAATGGGCCCTTGTCTCTAAAGCTGCAGTAGTCACCCTTCTCTGAACATGTTCCAACTTGTCAATATCCTTCTTGAACTATGGTGCCCGGAACTGGACACAAGATTCGAATAGTGCAGCAGCATACCAGAGGAGCAGCATACCTGGGAGTAGCCATCCAGGCACTTCGGTTTGAGGGGGCTGAAGGCAAAGATGCAAAAGCCGCTGCCCCCAGATCCCTTAAAAGGGGAGAGCAAAAGGGGGCACAAAGGGCTGTCGATGAGGCAAGCATGTGCTCTACATTGGGCACTCAGCCCAATGAAATCCCAGAGCCAGGTCAGGGAGACCTGGGACTTCTGTGGCTAAGATGAAGCAAGAGGTAGGTGATCATTGACCCATCCAATTCAAGACTGTCTGACTGCAGCTGCTTGAGGGTCTTGGACAGAGAAAGGCTTTTCTGAACACTCTGTATCTGAGAGCTTTCAGGAACTGAATCTGAGACACTTCATGCCCGCAATACAGATGCAAAAGGAGTTTGTGCTTCAGTGGTACAGCCTTAGCTTTTCTGCCTGATGTGTTCCATCCCTATGGCTGCATAAAACAAATGGAGTCGTTGCTTTTCACTGAGACCCATTATGCACGGGGGAAATAACGCACATTTGGGGTGGAATGGCGGCGACTAAAATCACCGATAACGCACGGTGCCGGCTGCAACCGGCTGCAGCTTCGGTGCATGCCGCTGAAAAAGCCGCGTTAGTGAAACGCGGAAGAAAGCGCAGCTTCCGGGTGACCGGGGCACAACCAGAAGCGGCACCGGGAGCACTGCGTACATAATCGGTTACTCTGGGTTTTGCCGCCGTCGCACCCCGTCCCGTGCATAACCGGTGTGCTTCGCGTCTTCCCCCTCTGCGTTTACCATGTGACCCGAAATCGCAGTTTCGGCGGCCGTGCATAATGGGCCTGACAGATGCCCATGCCAGTTCTGAGGACACATATAGTTGTTCTGCTCAATATGCCAGTAGGACGGTGCTTTGAAAAGAAACACTCCTTAAATCTTGGTGTCAAAAAGAAAAAAAAACTTAACATTCCTGGATAAGCCAATGTTTCCGCTGAAACTTTTACGAGACCTTGCAGGACCAGTTTCTTTTGAGGAAAAAAAATGGGATTCTTCCCTTCCATGCTACTCATAAGGTGACTAAATGCCTTGGGCGGGGAAACGCAGAGAAGAATCGTATACCTCTTGCTCATCCAAGCCTTCTTGCCAAAAAAAAATGTCAAACTACCAGAAAGTCTAATTTTGGAAAGTCACATAAATGAAAGGGGGAAAGTGATGTCATCACTCCAGCTGCCGTGAACTTCATTCCTCAGCAGATATCTGCTGGTTTGTTTTTTTTTACCATGTCCAAAAAGCTTTTTGAATAAACCCTTAATTCTTCCCTCCGAAGTCCCATCTAGAGGCCGGCAGTCTTATGCCTCCATCAGGGCTGCTGCTTGCCATGGCAGACCCCAATGTGGTTCTCAGACTAGCTAATCCCTTTTTGAACCCATCTAACCATTAAAGGAGCCTCTTGTGGCGCAGAGTGGTATGGCAGCAGACATGCTGTCTGAAGCTCTGTCCAAGAGGCTGGGAGTTCAATCCCAGCAGCCGGCTCAAGGTTGACTCAGCCTTCCATCCTTCCGAGTTTAGTAAAATTAGTACCCAGCTTGCTGGGGGGGGGGGGTAAATCGTAATGACTGGGGAAGGCACTGGATAACCACCCCATACTGAGTCTGCCATGGAAACGCTAGAGGGCATCACCCCAAGGGTGAGACATGACTCAGTGCTTGCACTGGGGATACCTTTACCTTTAACCATTAAATTCATCTTCAGGTGCCCTGCTTCAGAGGCCTCCAGCTTCTAGGTGATATAGATTATATAGATTATATAGATTTGTGGAACACAATTGAGTCATACACACACTTTAGCCACAGTCTGTCTATGGTTTATTTTTAGGTCAGGCAGAATGTATCTTGAGTTCATTGTTGGCTGCTGTGACACTATGTGTATAGTTATTTCTTTGTCTCTCAAAGTAACCTTGAATTTGTCAAAAGCAGATAGCTCCTGAATGTAGCATTCCTCCATATAAAGGAATGTATTCTTTGAAACAAAAAGCGAGAAAATTCTAATAAGATATATAGCCATCCGTGATAGTTCAGATTGTATGACCTTCGTCATTGACCTGATTGGTCAAAGGGACAGTGAGGGAGTGAGCGTCAGGATACCTCATGATAACGTATCAAGGTGAGCTGCACTGATGCAGACTTCAGAGAATGCACCAATTAGCTTTCTCTCCATGCTTGCAAACATGTATCCTAAATAAATCCTCTTGCTGCTTAGCTGTCTTTGTTGTGGTCTTGTAAATTTTACACTGCATGATCCATAACACAGGAGAGGCATTTCTCAGGCATAGCACAAAACTCTTGAACTCTCTAGCTAAATCATAAGGAATAATGGTTACAAGAATTCACATCTGCAGCAACATGCAGTGAATTCACATTCTAGGTAGGGATTTCCAGGAACTCTGGGATTACACAAGAGCTCCCCAGGGGTCCTGCAGCCTTTTCCAGAAGTTTGGATGGCCGCTGGTGTCACTAGACCACTCCCCCTATTGCTCTACTGGCCTGTTATTTTTCTCAACAATGGAACTGGTAAGTGATCAATTGATTGGCTAGCTGGCTGGCTGCCACTTTCATCATAATTCTACTCCCACTTCTCTGAGGAGGCATGTTACCGCTTCCTGGGTTCCTAGGAGCCTGACAAATATCTAAGGGATTCCTCCATGGTTAAAAGGCCAATTTATGGGATGGGATAGGCTTTGCCATTTCAGCAAGACCTTATATTATATCTTTCCTTTTCTATTTGCTGATCATCTCCAAGATAAGAGCGGAAAGCAGTCATAAAAGGTAGTAGATCAATTCTTTTATTGCCATTCCTGGGCATGAATCAGACATTGGAATCCAGATGACTACTGAAAGTATACTCCTCAGAAATCCAGATTTGCAAATATGCAAAAAGAAAAGGAAATCCTCAAGAGCAAAAAGTTCACTGTATGAGGATGACATTGGACACCACACCTGGATGACAGTGGATACCACACCTGTATGAGGATGACATTGGGCACCACAAAGCTGGCTTTTGAGTTTCTGAGATCACTCAGGATCTTCAAAGCGGGAAGGCCTTCTTTCACCAGAGGTTGGCCTACAATATGAGACACCCTCTTCCAAGTAACTGCAATAACTCAAGTCTGACTCAAGCACTAACAGAAACCCATGCATACCGAGGCTTGCTTCCTATGTAAGTGTACAGTTATAAATCATAGGTAAGTCAATATAATATAGTTTGTTTCAGTAGAATACTTACCTTCCATTCAGCTACCTGCTTCCATCTGGCTCCTCGCCATTTATCTACAGTTGCTGGCTTGTCAACAATTTATTTATCTGCTTCTCTACAAAATTACCAAGTTAAGGCGCTTGTTTGTTTGTATTCAGCTCATTATATATGTCGTTCTGCCAGACTGTAAGCCTAGGACTTTCTTATGTTACAGGCTCATGTAGACCAGGGGTAGTCAACCTGTGGTCCTCCAGAGGTCCATGGACTATAATTCCCATGAGCCCCTGCCAGCATTTGCTGGCAGGGGCTCATGGGAATTGTAGTCCATGGACCTCTGGAGGACCACAGGTTGACTACCCCTGATGTAGACTGTTGCAATGTCTTCTCATTATTCGTCCAACTTAACATGGAAGGATCATACATAATTCACTTGCAATGACTATAAAACATAGGAGGCATAAATCACATGGATTTCTTGTTTGTTCCCAGTTTATTACACTGTGATCTCATGTAATTTTATACTGCAATTCACTAGAAGGTGGTTTTGTGTGTGTTCATAGATGCAAAGTACTGTGTGTTTTCTTTTGGTTGTTTGGTTTCGGAACAGAGGAGAAATCAGTCGCGTGAACGCCTGACAGAGCTGGACCGCTAAAGCAAGAAACAGAAAGCAAGAGTCAGGTTTTTTTAAAAAACAGGATAAAAATTTGCCAATTCTGACCAGATCTAAGCAGTTATGAAAACTTCCTACATACCTTGCAAGGCCTATTCGTCCTGTGTTTGTGCCTTTAATTGGACATGCAAAAGAAATGCAGCTGTTCTGCACTAGGGAGAAAGAATTCTTGCCCCACACTGTCAATTAAAAAAGGACCTTTTCTCACAGTGGGTTGAAAGTTCTTCTCTTCCTGTGTTGGGAGTGGAAAGAGCCGCCAAGTTGCAGTCAATTTACGGCTACTCTCTGTGGATGGCTTGAATGATCAACAGAGAGGTACGGTACAACTTTAAAAACCAAACTAACATAATTCCATATATTTCAGGTTTGATTCCGCGCTCCCCAACATGCAGCCAGCTGGATGACCCTTGGCTCACCACAGCACTGATAAAGCTGTTCTGACTGAGCAGGAATACCAAGGCTCTCTCAGCCTCCCTTCTCTCATAGGGTGTCTGTTGTGGGGAGAGGAAAGGGAAGGCGAATGTAAGCTGCTTTGAGACTCCTTTGGGTAGAGAAAAGCAGCATGTAAGAAACAACTCTTCTTCTTCTAGAATCTATCAGCTGAGAAAAAAGTAGAATGAAAATATTAACACGTCAGCTGATAGAAACTATAGGATAATAGCAAAATAGAGAGTGTGTGGGGGGAAAGCAGAATCACAATGTCCTTGTAGAAATGCATAATTCAGAGAGATTTAGTTCAGGTCACTTCCCCATCTCAAAAAGGAGCTGGAAAGTCATAGAAAGCGAAAATCAAAGCAATAAAACACCTTCCCTACAAGGAACACCTGTTGTTGTTGTTGTTGTTGTTGTTGTTGTTGTTTAGATTTATTGGCCACCCCTCCCTGATGGCAGGCTCAGGATGGCAGACCACAATTTTAAAAAATACAAAATAGATATAAACACATTTGCAAACAGAAGAATAAAATGTAAACTATATCACCAAGGAGAGTGCTCGAATTCTGGCCACATAAGTCAGAGAGATTCTGACACTGATGTTGTATCAGTCTTCAGGTCGTAGGGGGATGGAGAGGAAGGAGAGGGGAGTTAGGGAGTTTTCAGGTTAGGAAAAACAAAACAAAATGTGGAGAGGGGGCAAACTAGACATGCCAGTAGACACAAAACCTGGCGTGAACTGAGAACCTTTTCTTCCCTCCATAAACATTAAAATGCAGGATAAAGATAAGCAGTAGTTTCAAGACTGACCATTTTTAGACAGGTTGTTTAACTGAGAAACTCACCGCCACAAGATGAGGCAAAGGCCACATGTTTAGGTGGCTTTAAAAGGGGATTAGAGAAATGCAGGGAGGAGGCATCTTCTGACAACAATCAGCCATGATAGCTCATGCTAGAACCTCCATGATCAGAAGCAGTATGACACTTCATAATGGCCTTCCCTCCATGATGGTGGTTTCCCCATAGACTGTGGGAGACAGCCAGTCCAACTTTATGGCACTAGGCCATAGGCCATTGCAAGGTCAGATAACAATAAAAGAAACACAGATTATCTCTTAACCAGAATAAAAAATTACACTTAACCTATACCTTCTGCTCATTAACCCACAGCCTCTGCCACAAGGCCAGCTCGAATCTTTCTTGCGGCCAAAGCAAAGGTGGCAACCCTTTGTGTCACGAGTGTATCAGAAAGCAAAGACCCTATTTTGTCATGAGCTGAAGAAAATGCCCCTGGAATGATTTTATTTAGAAATTTCCTCCTTGGATCTATGTAAAATGGACATTCCAATAGATAGTGTGGCAGATCTTCAACTACTGGGTTCTCCCAGGTACAGTGACGTTGTAAAAGAGGAATTTGAGCATATCTCCCAGTCAGAACAGAAGAGGGCATTGACTGAAATCTCAAGGCTGAAAATGCTACCCTTAGCTAGCTCACATTTATATTACCCAGATACAGGGCTCTGCTGTGACCTTTTTTAAGGGTCTTAAACCATGGAGCACACCTGGACTCCACAGTCTGTCAGTTTTTGCATCCTGGAGGAAAACCCACTCTCTTAAGCCTTTATTATTTCCTAGTTCTGCTAATAAATCATCTGGGACAGTGTAATGTGAAATAATACCATCTATGAAGTCAGAAAGTAGCCCTTTAACGTCTATGGCAGAGTTAAAGCACTGATGGCTAAAAGAGTTTGTAGTAGACAGTATATTTTCCTTCCACCATTTTAGCAGGGCTAGATGAGCGCGACCTGTGGGAGACAGCATGCTGTAGATCAGTGGTCCCCAACCCCCGGTCTGGAGACCGGTCCTGGTCTGTGGATAAATCGGTACCGGACCGCGGCTCCTCCTCATCCTCCTCCCTGGCTGCTGCCTCGGGGGCTGCCCTGCCACTCTGCAGCTGGCTCACCTTTGGTGCTCTCCAGCGGCCGCCATGACCGGGGCTTCCCCTTGGCGTGGCACTGCACAGCTGCTGCTGGCAGCGCCCTCAGCAGGCAGTGGGAAGTCAGGGGCACCAGCGGGAAAGCAAGTGGAGCAGGGGCTCAGGCAGCGGCGACATCCCTCGGAAAAAGACTAGCCCCCCCCCTCCCCGGGCCTCAGTAAAATTGTCAAGCGTTGACCGGTCCCCGGTGGTAAAAAGGTTGGAGACCACTGCTGTAGATGATAGATGTTGGGTCAGATTCAGCCATGTCCCTTTCATGCTATTTAACTTGGAATAAAGCAAGCCAAACTCTGGGAGCATTTTTAGGGACTCATCAAGGAGAAATGGGCCTACTCCAGAAATGTGGAGCAACTTGTAAAAGAAGACATCATTGTGGGGGTATACAAATCCCACCCAAATGACCGGTGTGGGCACACTTTGCAGCTAGATTGCAGGAACCGCCCTGAACGTGCCTGGCCAGAAAGGAAATGCCATTTCACTCGACAGTTCTTCACATTTTCTTGCCTCAGCATGCGAGCATATGTGCTGCAGAGGACTGGAGTGACTCCAAAACATCTGACAGTGGTGTGATTTTCAGCGAGAGGGAGACACTTCCTCATTGTGACTGCTGCTGGTGGGATTTCATCATGGCCACAGGCACCCCAGTGTTGCTATTTTTAAGCTAACCACCTCTGTGGTAGGCATTCATGAGAGACACCGCATGGGCTCCTCCGCAGCACATCCTTGCCATAGGAATGGCAGCCAAACCATCCATCCATTCTGCCTATTTGGGCTCCTGTTATCAGAACCTGGGGATATCCTTCTGAATGTTTTGAGGGCTCCCAGAGACATGCTGGAATTTCTAAAGCCTAAGGTAGAGAAATCAATATATTATTCTAGTCTAAGACAGTATAAATAAACATGGTGTGGGAGTGTGGACTTCTAATCTGGCGAGCCGGGTTTGATTCTCTGCTCCTCCTCCACCTGCAGCCAGCTGGGTGACCTTGGGCTCGCCACAGCACTGAGAAAGCTGTTCTGAGCAATAATGTCAGAGCTCTCTCAGCCTCACCTCCCTCACAGGGTGTCTGTTGTGGGGAGAGGAAAGGGAAGGCGAATGTAAACCACTTCGAGACTCCTTTAGGCAGTAAAAAGCAGGATACAAAAAAACAGCTCTTCCTCCTCTTCCCCCCCCCCATTGCCTCTTTCCTCTTCCTCCTCCCCACTCAGCTGCCTCCTCACCCAGCCAGCTGCTAACCACTGGGTCAACTGGCCTGGAACCATGACAGCCTACTCTTTTTGGTTTGTTTGTTTGCTTGTTTTTAATTCTGGCTTCCCTCTTATTGCACTTCTCTGCTTCAGATGTTAATATTTGCTTTTTGTTGGGGGGCAGGATAAGAGTTGAAAAAACCAGGGTGGGAAATTCCTGGTGATAGGGGTAGAGCTTGGAGAGGGCAGAGTATAATGCCATAGAGCCCACCCTCCAAAGCAGCCATTTTCTCCAGTACTTTGCAAGCTGGAGATCAGTTATAATTCCAGGAAGTCTCCAAGCGCTACCTGGAGGTTGGTAATCCTAGGCAAGGTAGGGAGAGATGCTTAGTTTGCAGCAGCAGCTAATAGATACTACGTCCTTGGATCTCTCCTGATTTTCCAATGGAAAACCACCAATAGCGGCCATTTTGTGATTGCTGCTATGAAGTGCAGTCTTAATATTAAGGCAGAATCCGCTAGCCCTTCTCACAGTTTCCGGAGGGACTCAGCAAGGTTGGAGAGCCCCATTCTAGCTGATAGTGGCTCCCAGTTAGGCAGCTCACATTACAAGACCTGAACAGCCACATATCACATCCTTCATGAACACCATTGGCATGCACCACCAACATAGGCTTGTTCCAGTTCAGCTGAACAAAGAATTCCTGTTACAATACTGTGTCGATCATAGCAATGAGTCTGCTCAAATGTTCTTGGGCGTCCATTGTGAAATAGCAAACAGCGGTCTGCATGCAACCTTTCATCGTGCGGATGTTACTTGTGAAGTTCCTCTTCTGGAACACAATGATAGCACAGCACAAGAAATTGTTCCACTGAGACCAATTTTGCACAGCGGCAGCCACACCAGGCCACCCCTGGGGGGGTTGCAATGGGGCCATTTGCCTCGCCACTTCCTGTGTCTCCATGGGGAACTGTTATTTGGCAGTGTACTCTGTCCACCCCAGATTTCTGTCTCCACACGATGTAACCGGAGTGGATAGATTCTGCTGCATAGGGGGGCAGGTTTTTAAATATGTTCATGAAGGTAGGATCAAAAATGAATGAACTGGGAGGGAAGATAGTACAGACGCACTGGGAAACCAATATGGCAATAAAAAATATCCAAATTGGACTTATATAGAGTTGTCTCTCTTCAGTTTCAGTAATTCTTTTATTCTTATTTCACTTGACTAAGGTCATATAATAGCTAAACTTAGCTTGTAGCGTTTCAGGCAATCTGTATGAGAGTTGTTGTTGTTGTTTTACATTTCATTTAAGTGCTTTTATCTGATGTACTGTATTATATTTTACATTTCTTCTAATGCTATCTCTGATGGTCCTGGGTCATATAATAAATCTTAAGACAATAACAAGTTTAATGTAGGAATTTTCAATCTATCTAATTCTGAGCACAGGACATAAAGTGCAGATCAAAAACTGTGCACAACAGGGGCCTCTTCAGATAAAGGGGATTATTTTTTTTAAAAGAGAAGCATTGGAAACCTGGTCTTTGTCCCTTTCCATCAAGGTGAGGTCATAGCCAGTCTCCCCCACCCCCCAACATGGGACCCAGGGCAGCTGCCTGTATTGCCCATGGGCTAAGATCACCTCTGATGAAAAGATGACCAGGGTCTAAACCTCCCCCACTGAGCCATAGTCCCATATGATTACTCCAAGGGGACCTCTTATTTCCTATGAAATGTGTTCACTGATTCTGACTGTATGAAGAAATACCTCCTTTGCCAAGTACCACAGGGAACACACATCACATGTGGCTATGGTTGTCTGTAGTGACTTTGAAGAACTCCTATAGAGTCTAGGACAGAACCAGGGTTTCATGAAACCCTCGGGTTTCTTGACAGCCCTGAAAGAGTTTCCCAAATGGGTGGGAGTACATACATACATACATACATACATACATACATACATACATACATACATACATACATACATACATACATACATACATACATACGTGTGTGTGTGTGTGTGTGTATATATATATATATATATAGGTATAGGTATAGGTATAGGTATAGGTATAGGTATAGGTATAGGTATAGGTATAGGTAAAGGTAAAGGTAAAGGTAAAGGTAAAGGTAAAGGTAAAGGTATCCCCTGTGCAAGCACTGGATCATGTCTGACCCTTGGGGTGACGCCCTCCAGCGTTTTCATGGCAGACTCAATACGGGGTGGTTTGCCAGTGCCTATATAGTTAAACATTTATTGAGTGATATGACCATATATGGTCAAGATTACCTGCTCCCCCCTCCCAAAATGGCCAATGATGGGCCTGGAGGGGGTGGGAAGGGGAGGGACCCCCAGTGGGCGTGTCCACAGCCATGCTTCCCAGCCATATTCTGCACAATTTCACCACTTCTGGGGTTTCTCAAAGCCTGACGATTATTTCAGGGGCTTCTCAATAGTACAAAGGCTAAGAAAGGCTGGTCTAGGAGCAAAAGCTGAGTGGTATTAATATACTTGCTGTGTCCCCTACTGCCCCCAACACTTGCATCCCCCAGCACCAACCCCCACGATCCAGGAATGTGCCAAACCATAATAACATGAGCAAGTTCCCCTAGAAGGGAAGGCATAAACTGGAGAGTATAATGAGGGGGGGGCTGTCTTATGACAAGTTAGTCAGCTCCAATTCCCAGTTAATTCAAGCATCGTGACTGCTCCAGCCAAACAGAATGACAATATCAGGAATAACAATGGGCTAAGCATGAGTCCCATGACTTCATTTTCTCCCTTTGTTTTTTCTTGTGCAGACTGCCAGCACTTCCAAAATCGCAACATTCAAAGCCCTTTCCCGATAAGGCATAAGTGAAACACAGACAAACACACTTGCCAGTATTTGCTACTTGAAACTACTCAGGCTTTTTGATGTCTCATGATTTACTGCGAAGACTAGGCAGAGATCCATTGCTGTGATTTATGGTTGACGTTAATCAAACAGACAGATTGAATTTCAGCGCCCCCCCCCCTCCCTGGCATGCACATATGCATATGTACACAAGGACAAATGCTTCTTTGCAATAAGATTTACCATGCAATAAGATTTACCCAGCTCAGAAGAATGACCATTGGACTCTTCCAGGGCCTGATGGTATCCTGCTAGCAGAAGGACTGTGACAGGATCGGGGAAGCTATTCAAACATTGTGGTTTTGACATTTTTAATTTGTGGTATGGTATATACTGTCAGCCAGGCCTGAGTATGGTCACTGGATGTCACAGGATAAAACCACCAAAAGTGCAGCGGAGATGACGGTGGCTGACTCAGTAACCATGGAAGAAAAGGAAGAAGAAGGGCTGGTTTTCTATACCCCGCTTTTCAAAACCCAAAGGAGTCCCAAAGTGCCTTACGATTGCCTTCCCTTTCTCTCCCCACAGGGAGGACCCTGTGAGGCTGGTGGAGCTGAGGGTACTGTAAGACAGGGGTACTCAACCTGTGGTCCTCCTGATGTTCATGGACTACAAATGCAGGCAGGGGCTCATGGGAATTGTAGTCCATGGACATCTGGAGGGCCATCGGTTGACTACCCCTTCTCTAAGAGAACTGTGATTGGCCCAAGGTCACCCAGCTGGCTGCATGTGGAGGAGGAGTGGGGAATCAAACCCAGCTCTCCAGATTAGGGTCTGCCACCAACTCAACACAGTTCCTCACTGTGGAGTTGGAAAATTACCCAGATATTCAGCTGCCACCCAAATTCAGAGATGGAATCTGCCTTTTCCATCAAGCCCAAAAGGAGTCCCACAATTTGTTCCCAATTGAGAAGTGTCTGTGTATGTACTTGGGGGTGGGGGGTGAGGATGGTAACAAGGCACCCCACACTATGAAGGTGCCTCAATGGTACCATGACATGGGTTTTTTTCAAAATGGCAGCTGGGGAAAGCCCTCCCACCTGGTAAAAGAAAAAAAGGTTTGATTTTTTTAAATCTACTCTTATTTGGACAGGGTGACCCACTCCTGCCTCTTAAAGTGGCCAGTGATGGGCCACACAGTGAGTCAAACTTGCCCATCTGAGTGGGCTCAACATCCAGAAATGGAGAGGTGGGAAGAACTGGGTGGGGAAGCCTCTTGTGCAATCAGGAGGCTGTCTGGATGGAGAGGGGAGGAAATGAGAAGGAGGTAGAGATGGTGGTCATGGAGGAAGTGATGCTCAGGGATCATGAGGCTAACTATCCCGAGCCCAGGGGGATGGGGAAAAGCGGATGCTGACCCTACCCCCATTCTAAGACCCCCATCAGCACCTCGAACCTCCATTCCCCTAAGGTGGCTGAAGGTGGCGCACCCCAAGCGGCGGCCCAAACCGTAACACAGGGCTACCTCCATATGTAAGTGGTTTTAACAGGATGCTCCGCATTCACAAAACAACCTTAGAACAGTGCCAGGCAATGGATGGTTTTGGCACTCCTTCCTAAACATTGGTCCGTCTACCTTAACCAGCCGGCTGGTTGTATACCTGGCCTGCCATCTCGTCTTGGGAACTGGGGACCCAAGTGCTGATTGACATACACCTTCATTTCGGCCATTTATGTGATAGGGACAGGGCCATTTTTGTCCACACTGTGGCCGATTTATCTCAAAATGGGATATAGATATCGGGCGATTTCCAAAGTCAAATTGTATGTAGGAGACAAGCTATTCAGCGCAATCATACCGAGGGCCTACTAAGAAATAAGATGGAAAGCATTTAAAATGGAGTTGATTGCCAGGTAAGTATGCACAGCACTGCTTGCTTAGTCTTTTCCCAGAAACCTAATTACATCACATGGCATTAGGGACGCCAACCTCTAGGTGGGGACTGAAGATCTCTTGGTTTTCCACTTGATCTCCAGACTTACAGAGATCAGTCGACCCAAATAAAATGGCTTCTGGGGAGGGTGCAATCCTTGGCATTGCTCCCTGCTTTGGTCCCTCCTTTCCCCACAGCCTGTCCTCCTCCCGGATCCACCCCCAATCTTAATTTCCCAATCCACAGTGGCATCTTGTCCCTCCAATGGACAATAGTAAAGGTAGGTTCAGACCCTCAAAGTTCCATCTTGCTCAGGCTTCTGCCTCCACCACCAATATGTCCCCAGAGACAATCCTGAGACAGGAAGACAATCATTCACCACCCAAATATTTAAGAAGCAGATGCAATATCCAGCAACTTGCCAAAAACAAAAGCCAGACTTATCTGTCCAGCCAACATCCTCATTAGGCAAGGGGAGGAACGAAGCCCCACTCCTAACATCCTGGCTGATGGTCATTTGTTTCGATGCAGTGATGTCTGGATGTTGGTGGGGTAGGGAGAGAAGCCAGCTTACATTCACTGAAGATAACTGTGCAATGTCTGAGAATGACTACAAACATTCCAGAACAACAAACTCCCATGAAAGGTTCAGCTTTGCAGAAGTTTTTGGGTGGTTTTTTTTAGTTTTTTTTTTTTTAAGAAAAAGGCATGCTGACTGTCACATCAGGACATTGGCAAGATCAAGCAATTGTAGGGCACGAATCCAGGACTCCTGGGAAAGGAGTAGGAACTCAAAAGCTAGGTGGAGTTTTGTCTTCCTGGGGGCTTGCAGATCTGGGCAAGTTACATGGTATGTTGAGTTTACTCCCTGTCTTTGGGATAAGATGGTTACCGGCAATTACCTTGTAAGATTGGTTCGCACTGGTATGGGAACAGATGGGGCAAGCAACATATGGTGATGTGATAGCCTTTGATCACATTCACAGGCAGTTTTATTTCTCCCATGTTTGTGTGAATAACAACTGAATTTCAAGGGAATTGATTGGCTGTTTTGGCAAAGAATTATCATTGGCTGTAATTGGATGTGTGACACAGTTTATTAAGGACACAGTCCTCAGTCTGACGAAGAGTGCTTGTGCTCGAAAGCTCACGCCTTGAATAAATCTTTGTTGGTCTTAAAGGTGCTACTGGACTCTGATTTTACAGTTGACTAATGTAACAGAATTAATTTTTGCTATATATTCCCACAGTCATGTAAGGAGTTCTTAGTCTGACGAAGAGTGCTTGCACTCGAAAGCTCACGCCCTGAATAAATCTTTGTTGGACTTAAAGGTGCTACTGGACTCTGATTCTATTGTGCTACTTCAGACCAACACAGCTACCCATTTGAATCTATGTAGAAAACAAGCACACCAGGGATTCTAAATAGGCCTCCATTAAAAAAAAAATCCTTGCATACAAGAAGTGACAGGGGACTGGATGCTGTTCCACAAATACTAGTTTTCCATGTGCAGGAAATCTTCTTGATATGGAGCAAAATTTAGTAAAATCCTAGAATCATAGAGTTGGAAGGGACCATACAGGCCATCTAGTCCAACCCTCTACTCAGTGCAGGATCAGGCTAAATCATCCATGATAAGTAGCCTCTGTCCAGCCTCTGCTTGAAAAGTACCAGTTAGGGGGGAGCTCATCACCTCCTTAGGCAGCCTATTCCACTGCTGACCTACTCTGACTGTGAAATTTTTTTCCTGATATCTAGCCAGTACTATTCAACATCTAGTTTAATGCTATTATTGACCGTTTGTGCACTGGGAACTTCACTGCCCCATCCCCCTATCAGGAGGACAGATAGGGGGTGGATGAGGTGCACCAGGCCAAATGCTCCCCCATGTGGGGCAACCTGCCATGACTAAAACTCCAGCCCGGCATGAAACCTCCAGTGCATAAACGGTCCTGCCCACAGGAACTGCTCTCTGCCGTCCTCCAAGTGACAACCTTTCAAATACTTCAAAGAGAACAATCATGCCCCCTCTCAACATTCTCTTTCTGGGTGAAACATTCCCAAGTCCTTTCCTCATAGGACATGGTCCCCAGGTAATATGTGTAGGATGGCCTGCAACCAGCTATTGGAATTGCAGCAGGGGAGGGAGGGGGTGATATGAAGCAGTGCCCTATCAACCCAAGAACGGAAGTTAAGCTTCCCACATGTCAGCTGAAGGTCATTTGCCAAGTGATGCATAAAGGGAGGAGACACAGATCCTTTTTCCTTTGCAGCCCACGCAGCCCACGGCCAGGAAGAAGGCAGGCCCCAGCAGCAGCACTGGCTGCCTGATGACAGGTGGAAGCCACACCCATCGCCTTTCCCTCACTAAGAAATGCTTGTATCCCAAGCAGCCCACCTGGTTCACTTGTGCGTTGAGCCATGTCTGGTGCTTTAAACCCTAAGACTAGGGATTGCCAACCAGGGTGCCAGGAAACCCTGGGGTACCACAAGAGCTCCCCAATGGCTATGTGGCTGTTGAGAGCCAGTTTGGTGTAGTGGTTAGGAGCTTGGACTTCTAATCTGGGGAGCCGAGTCTGATTTTGCTTCTCCTCCACAAGCAACCAGCTGGGTGACTTTGGGCTTGCCATAGCACTGATAAAGCTGTTCTGACCAAGCTGTAATCTCAGGGCTCTCACAGCCTCACCCACCTCACAGGGTGTCTGTTGTGGGGAGAGGAAGGGAAGGTGGTTGTAAGCTCCTTTGAGAGTCCTTCTGGTAGGGAAAAGCAGCATATAAGAACCAACTCTTCTTCTTCAGTAATATCAGGGCTCTCTCGGCCTCATCTCCCTCACAGGGTGTCTGTTGTGGAGAGAGGAAAGGGAAAATGAGTTTAAGCAGCTTTGAGACCCCTTCTGGTAGGGAAAAGTGGCATATAAGAACCAACTCTTCTTCTTCTTCTTCCCTAGAAGGTTGGGTGGCCACAGAGTACCATATGGAATCCCCTGTTCCTGGGCTTTCTATTAGCAATTTGGGGGGTACATGTGTGATAATAAGGAAGTCAAGATGGATATAACACACACAAATTTTTTACAATCGTTTGGAAAGAGTAAAAAAGATTATGTAAGAGCATCCTACCTAAACAATATGAGCAGCTTGATTCTTAGAAGTGCTTTTACTGTTCTTTGTTTTCAGACCATGTGGACAGCTGTGTTGGAGGGACGTATTGCTTGTGTCCCAGCTGATTTAAGGTTCTGTGCTTGTGGGAAGCAATTTGTGGAGGACATGATCCATTATCTATTACACTGTCCTCCTTAAGTTGATCCTACATTTAAATTTCTGGGAAGTTTCCTTGTGGAGTACAATGGACTGAAAGTGTTAAAATGTACTTGTTCCTATCAGATAATGACCCTCCTGTTACTCACAAGGGATCCCTTTTCGTAGTGGCTGCAAAGAAAATTAGGGTGAGATTTGTGACTAATGATTTTATTGATAACTTAATGTGAAAGGGAAAGCGACTGTAAGCCGCTTTGAGACTCCTTTGGGTAAAGAAAAGTGGCATCTAAGAACCAACTCTTCTTCTTCTGAATTTTAAAGTTTTGTGATTGTGCTGGAATTTTGGATATATTGTGTATTTATGTATTTGTTTATTTGTTTGTTTATTTATTTGGATTTTTATACGGCCCATTCTTTGTGGCTCTGGGCGGTTTATATGTCTTGCAATGGTTTAAGGCTATAAGCAATAAAATGCATGACTGACTGACTGACACTGACAGATGTCAGTTTGATTGATTGATGGGCTGGCTCTCAGACTTTCTTCCACACCCACTCCTCCAAAGGGGCATGCTACCACTACTGGGATTCTTCAAAGTCTGAAAAAACATTTCAGGGGCTCCTCCATGGTCCAAAGGTGGGGAGAAGATACCCTAAGGCAGGGGTAGTCAAACTGTGGCCCTCCAGATGTCCATAGACTACAGTTCCCATGAGCCCCCTGCCATCAAATGCTTGCAGGGGCTCATGGGAATTGTAGCCCATGGACATCTGGAGGGCCGCAGTTTGACTACCCCTGCCCTAAGGAAAAGGATGAGCAGGTACCCATAGATTCCCTCCAACCTTGGCTAAAAGAAGCTCCGGGAGGATCAGATTCAATCAGTGAGTGGAGGAGTGCTCCTCCATCTCCTTAGCACTGCACCATGGATCCACAGATCCATCCTCTTCCCTGCAGCTGATCTTTAGGGCCAAATGGCACCTCTATAATTCCACCCACAAAAGCCTAGCATCCCTGGTGGTGGTGGTTGTTGTTAGGTGCGTGTCCGACCCATCGTGACCCCATGGACAATGATCCTCCAGGCCTTCCTGTCTTCTACCATTCCCCGGAGTCCATTTAAATTTGCACCAATTGCTTCAGTGACTCCATCCAGCCACCTCATTCTCTGTCGTCCCGTTCTTCTTTTGCCCTCGATCGCTCCCAGCATTAGGCTCTTCTCCAGGGAGTCCTTCCTTCTCATGAGGTGGCCAAAGTATTTGAGTTTCATCTTCAGGATCTGGCCTTCTAAGGAGCAGTCAGGGCTGATCTCCTCTAGGACTGACCGGTTTGTTCGCCTTGCAGTCCAAGGGACTCGCAAGAGTCTTCTCCAGCACCAGAGTTCAAAAGCCTCAATTCTTTGACGCTCGGCCTTCCTTATGGTCCAAATTTCACAGCCATACATTGCAACTGGGAAGACCATAGCCTTGACTAGACACACTTTTGTTGGCAGGGTGATGTCTCTGCTTTTTAGGATGCTGTCTAGATTTGCCATAGCTTTCCTCCCTAGGAGCAAGCATCTTTTAATTTCTTTGCTGCAGTCCCCATCTGCAGTGATCTTGGAGCCCAGGAAAATAAAATCTGTCAGTACCTCTATTTCTTCTCCATCTATTTGCCAGGAATTGAGAGGGCCGAATGCCATGATCTTCATTTTCTTGATGTTGAGTTTCAAGCCAACTTTTGCACTCTCCTCCTTCACCCGCATCAAGTGGCTCTTTAGTTCCTCTTCGCTTTCTGCCATTAGAGTGGTATCATCTGCATATCTGAGGTTGTTGATATTTGTCCCTGCAATCTTGATCCCAATTTGTGACTCATCTAACCCTGCCTTTCTCATGATGTGCTCCGCATACAAGTTAAATAGGCAAGGCGACAGTATACAGCCTTGCCAAACTCCTTTCTCAATTTTGAATCAATCAGTGATTCCATGCCCAGTTTTCACTGTTGCTTCTTGACCTGCATATAGGTTTCTGAAGAGACAGATAAGTTGCTCTGGTATTCCCATCTCTTTAAGAACTTGCCACAATTTGTTGTGTACCACACAATCAAAGGCTTTAGCATAGTCAATGAAGCAGAAGTAAATGTTTTTCTGGAACTCCCTAGCTCTCTCCATGATCCAGCGTATGTTGGCAATTTGATCTCCAGTTCCTCTGCCTCTTCGAAATCCTGCCTGTACTTCTGGAAGTTCTCGGTCCACATATTGCTGGAGCCTAGCTTGCAGTATTTTGAGCATACCTTTGCTAGCATGAGAAATGAGTGCAATGGTGCGGTAGTTTGAACATTCTTTGGCATTGCCCTTCTTTGGGATTGGCATGTAAACTGACCTTTTCCAATCCTGTGGCCCCCTCGTGGTTACTCAGCCCCAAAATCCAGAACTTAATCCACATCCTACTTCTCACTGGAACCAGCCAAATGCCACATAAGCGGCCTGCAAGTCTTCAAGAACTCTTCTTCATTCTGGATATTACAAAAAAGAAAAAAAAATTAAAAAGTGAAGGATAGAAAAACCTGCTGAGTTGCATTATAAATGTAGATGTAAGGTGTAGTTGGGAGGCTCATCTTCTTTTATTAGCAAAAGGGCGTCCAATGGGTACATTTTACAGTCACTGACACATCGCAGGGGTAATTGTGCCGGGTGCCGCTCCTCCCGTCATTACAGTGTTCAGCAGAAAAAAGCCACCTCAGATGAAACCGCCACCACGAGGCCCCTCTGTCTAGACCTGAGCAATCGTTCTCCCCAGAACTGGGCCTGGGAAGCAGAGAGTCAGAAACGCCGAAGGTGAAGAGAAATGACAAGAGCCCAGTCAGCCAAAAGATAAACAACCGTCAGCATTGGCAGGAATTTATCCTGTCAGCCTCTTACTTCGGGACATGGCAGCAGCAAACACTCCAAAGCCCTGAAGAGCCATCAGCAGGGATGGGTGTGCACAGCTGGGCCATAAAAGGTCATGGGCAGCTTTGGGGAGCACTGACAGACAATGTTCTCCACAGCAAACTCACATTGGCTTGCCATCCCACTGCTCCTCTCTGTACACATGCAGAGAAAAACAGGAGGCATGATGTTCTTCCTCTCTCTCTCTCTCGGGCCCTGCCCCCCAATTTTTTTTGTATAACAACAACAAAGGAGTCTTGCGGCCCAGGAGGTGCAATGCCCCAAGCCCCCATGGGTTGGACAACTAGTTTAGAGAAGGAAACACTCATCCCCCCCTTGGTATGAACGGTTTGAAGACATGACTACAAACGCATGAACCAACCCAACGATTTCAATACTTCACATTTCCCCACCCTTTCCCCTTCCATATTGAATTATCATAAGAACCCTGTGAGGTGGAGTGAGGGACCCAAATTCATGGCATTGTGGATTTGAACCCAGGAGCCTCCGAAGGCCAACACTCTAACCATTACACCGCACTGTCTTTTGTTAATAGCACTGCCTCCTCTTCCTATGAAACAAAACCCTGTGACAGTAGCAACATGACCTCAGCCTACAAGTCATAAAATCATCGAATCATAGAGTTGGAAGAGACCTCTTGGGTCATCTAGTCCAACCCCCTGCACTATGCGGGACACTCACAATCCTATTTCTCATCCACTCTAACCTGCCACCCCTTGAACCTTCACAGAATCAACCTCTCCGTCAGATGGCTATCCAGCCTCTGTTTAAAGATTTCCAAAGTTGGAGAACCCACCACCTCCTGAGGAAGCCTGTTCCACTGAGAAACCACTCTAACTGTGAGGAACTTCTTCCTCATGTTTAGACGGAATTTCTTTTGAATTAATTTCATCCCATTGGTTCTGGTCCGTCCCTCTGGGGCAAGAGAGAACAACTCTGCTCCATCCTCGATATGGCACCCTTTTAAATACTTGAAGATGGTTATCAGATCCCCTCTCAGTTGACTCCTCTCCAAGCTAAAGTAAAGCTGAAGAATTTGCAAGGAAAGGTGATGCGAAAACTAATTTTTGGCACCAAAAATCCACTAACCACAAAGCTGCTGCCTGATCTTACCTCCTTGACAAAAAGCTTATTTCTGTCACCAAGTGAGACAATATGTGTTGTGCTAATGCCAGAATTTCAGAATTCCTATTTTACTCTTTTAAAACTTCGAAACTTCCAAAATCCAACAGCTAGACTCCTTTTTTTTTTTTTTTTGAAGGGGGGCGGAATTACTGGACTGCATCCAGCTTAAATGAATAATCACTACATTCCATTGGATTTCTGTTTGTAGCAACTACTGTGTCCCTTTTGGTTTCTGTGTACTTAAACCCGAGGGATTTTACATGGACAGGAGCCCAAATGCCATCGATACATTCCAAGGTTTAAGATGCCCATCCACCTGCCAAGGAAAATACCTTCGCACCTTGAAATAAATAACACCCAGCATCCAATTCTATAACCTTTGATATTATCAATGCAAGTTCATACTGGAGTTTTTCCGTTCAAAAAAAAAAAAAGGGGGGGGGGAGAAATTTAGGATGCCTGAATCAGTTGCAAAATTATGCCTATTGCAGCAAGATGAAACTCCCGCACCTTACCCCGCTCCAGGATGATGGAGCAGGCGGGACTTTCATCCAATCTAATAGAACTCTTTTTATAAGATTAAATTATTTAAAAAAAAAAACTTGGGCCAAGGTCCTTTGCAATCCCTTCTCCTCGACATCAGAGCTGTTTCTTGCTTCTGTTTTTTTGTCCTTTTTTAAAAGGGGGGGGGGTGACTGTTTTTTCTGCCCCCCTCTTTATTTTAAGAATGAAAATATCCACTTTAGGGGGGATGAAAGTTAGGAATATTCCTAGTCCCCAGAAATTCTCTCAGCTTCAACAGCAGAGGCGTTTGAAATGAGATTTGCCCTGGTGCTGGCTTGTTTGAAGCCCTCACTTCTGTCCCTTTGCTTTGCTTTTCCAAATAGGGTGACCCCCTGGCCCAGGGGTAGTCAAACCGCGGCCCTCCGGATGTCCATGGACTACAATTCCCATGAGCCTCTGCCAGCGAACGCTGGGAGGGGCTCATGGGAATTGTAGTCCATGGACATCCGGAGGGCCGCGGTTTGACTGCCCCTGCCCTGCCCTATCCACATTCCTTTGGGCCCCGGGCAAACTCTTGCTCTCGTGATCCCCTTCCTTCCCCTTCGGGGACTTTCCTCACTTCCTCCTCGAGAGCAATCCGATTTCCTTTCGGGCGCAGTGAATGCTGGCGGAGTTTTTTTCCCCGAGCACGGAGGCGTAGGTTGGAAAGGGCGTGTTACTATGTGCCGGCTGCAATGCGATGGGATGAGTTGCGGCGTGCGCATAAATAGGGCCGGACTCCGAGCGGGATCGAGAGGCAAACCGCTACCATGGACAGGGCTGCAGACATCCCCCTGCAAGGCAGCCCGCCCTGGCCGGCCAGGCACCGCTGCAAGCGGGACAGCCGGGGACAGCTCTTCGGCTGCCTCCTGGCCTTTTGCCTGCTGGCTGTCTTCATGCTGGCTTTGCCCGTCGCTTACCTGCTGTCCAAACACCTCGGGGAGCCGCCAGCTTGCAAGGCAGAGGTGAGCCAGGAGGACCGAGCTGGGTGGGTTTGTGGCAAAGGGGGACGCCGGCAGAGAACACATGGGGGACCTTATGGGAGTTTGTAGCTATTGGGAGGAAAGGGAAAGAGGGAAAGGAAGCGAGACAGCATCCCTGTCCATTCATTTCCTCTCTGCCTTCTCCGTTTATGGCTGTTCATTCAGGCCTTTTTTCATAAAGGGCGTTTGACTGGCGATAGGGAAGAAGGGACAAGCTTTCTAGCTTTAGAAAATGCAACAGGTTCTGAAGTGCCTCTGAAGACCTCATGAGTGATAGGGATGTGAGTGTCCTGCATAGTGCAGGGGGTTGGACTAGATGACCCAGGAGGTCCCTTCCAACTCTATGATTCTATGATTTTATATTCAGGTCCCAGCATCTCTGGCTAAAAGATCTTAAGGAGCATGTGCTGGGAAAGACCTTTCTTTTCCTGAGACTCAACAGACCCACCAATAGTCAAAATAGACAAGCCAGAGCTCGATGAACCAAAGGCAAGAACCAGTACAAGACTGTCTCATGCCTTGTCCATTTGGATGGAGCTAAAAAATCTCCAAGAATGAGTTATGTGGAGTTAAATTTGAGTCTGGTGGCACCTTTAAGATCAACAAAGTTAAAAGTGCCACTGGACTCAGCGCTCTGCTGCTTCAGACCGACATGGCTACCCACCTAAAAGTGGAGTAGGTGAAGGGTGGAGGAGCCGAATGGAAACAAGTGACAGAAGCGGGCTCAGATGGTGTCTCTGCACGGGGAAGTATGAAAGATGCAGCTGTCCCATCTGCAGTAGCGTAGCCCATTCTGCAGTCAATTTGGTGTAGAGATTAATAGCGGTGGCTTCTAATCTGGCAAGCCGGGTGTGATTCCCTACTTCCCCATATTCAGCCAGGTGGATGACCTTGGGCTAGTCAAAATTACCTTAGAGCTTTTCTGACTGAGCAGTTATGTCAAGGCTCTCTCAGCCTCACCCACCTCACAGGTGTCTGTTGTGGGGGAGAAGGGGAGATGATTGTAAGCCACTTTGAAATTCCTGGTCGAGAAAAGCAGAATATAAGAACCTTCTTAGCCTTCTCCATGTCTCTAGACAGGACCTTGGGGAGGCTCCCAGGGGGGCAGTAAGAGCCAAGAGGCTAGAAATGTGTATGGCCTGTTCCTTTATTTCTGAGTTCTTCTGCAAATGGGAGTTCTCCCACTGAACAAAAGTAGCTGGTAGTGCCTCAGATCATTGATCCATCTCAACCAAATGGATTCTGCTCATGTGTTCCACTGAGGAACTCCCCAGTCTGAACAAAAAGAAAAGATCTCTTCCATTGTCACTGGGTAAGGAAGAGAGATGTCTGTGCTGAGGAGCACCTTGGTTATGCAGATTAGTGACTCCATTAGAGCCCGGGCAGTCAAACTGTGGTCCTCCAGATGTCCATGGACTACAATTCCCATGAGTCCCTGCCAGCATTTTCTGGCAGGGGTTCATGGGAATTGTAGTCCATGAACATCTGGAGGACCACAGGTTGACTACCCCTGCATTAGAGAACAAAGCAGGAGCCTGGGTCTTAATTGTTCCATGCAGAAATCATTGCAGCGTAGTTTTTCAACAGACTATATTCAATGCAGAACAACAATTGTAGTATAATAAAGCGGTCTAAACTGGTTGGCTTTTAAACTGTTTCATTTGGCTCCATGCAAAGTACTTCCAGGTGTCCTTTTGCGCCAGAGAACCTTCCCTGGGTGGGCAACCTAGCAAATGAGGTTCAGTGTGGGCAAACACAAAGTAATGGATGTTGGAGTAAAAAATCCTAACTATAAATATATGGAGTTCAAACTGGTAGTAACTGGCCAGGAAAGAGATCTTAGAGTCATGGTAGGTAAATCGCTGAAAATGTCAACTCAGTGTGTAACTGCAGTAATAAAAAAAAAAGGCAAATGTTACGCTGGATGACATTAGAAAGTGGATTGAAAACAAATTGGCTAGTCTGATAATTCCCTTGTACAAATCTACAGTGCAGCCTCACTTGGAATATTGTGTACAGTTCTGGTCACCGTTCCTCAAAAGATACTATAGCATTAGAAAAATGCAGAAAAGTGCAAGTAAAATGCTCCACACCTTCCTTATGAAGAAAGGTTCAAGAGAGTAGGGCTTTTTAGCTTGGAGCAATTATGATCGAGAGGTCACATGACTGAGGTTTCCCTATCCCTATTCATGGGATAGGGAAGGTAGAGAAAGTGCATTTCTTCCTCTCTCACAATACAATAATTCATTGACAGTTGGCTGTTCCAGGTGCAGCTAGAACATTCTGTCTGTGGCAATGATGCTCTGTATTATTGGTGCTTGAGGGGCAACCATGGGAGGGTTTCTGGATTCTGGCCCTGCTGGTGGACTTCCTGATGGCACCTGGGTTTTGGCCACTGTCTGAGTAACACAGGGACCATTTCCGCACTAGAAGCTTCACAATGGGATGCAGGCTGGAGTTTGAATTGGGGCAGGTTGCCCTGCTTCTTCCTGTTCCCGCACAGGGAAGCATTTGACCCAGTGCACCTCATCTGCCCCAGATTTGTGCTCCTGCTCGGGAACTGGGGCAGCAAAGTTCCCAGTGCGGAAATGGTCAGGGTGTTGAACTGGATGGGCCATTGGCCTGATCCGACATGGCTTCTATTCTGATCTTACATTTTTAAGTTACAGTTGGGAATGAGCACTGGAATGTATGTTGCTATGCGCATCCCACCAAGAGTAGTCAGATTGTCAGTCTGGCTGGGATTAAAGTCTCCCTGGGAGGAGATGGCTGTGGCTTCTGATTAGCTCCCTCTTGGTTTAACCGTATTCCATACCATGCGAGACTCTGTCCATGTGGTTCTCACTGCCCTGACTCTATCTCACACATTTTGTTAGATTGCCCCTTATATGAGCAGTGTCGGGATGACAGCTTTGTTGCTTTGCTGGAAATTAAGCCTTCTGTAAGCAAGTCTATGACCTTGCAATTCCTCCTCTCTGACAAAGACCCAGAGGTAACCATTAGAGTCACCAGAGTCTTAGCTAAGATGCTTTTATAATATTCTGCCTATTTTGTATTTTATATTTTATAGCAGGGGTAGTCAACCTGTGGTCCTCCAGATGCTCATGGACTACAATTTCCATGCTCGTGGGAATTGTAGTCCATGAACTTCTGGAGGACCACAGGTTGACTACCCCTGTTTTATAGTTCATCTTATCATTTTAAGATCTGTTTGGTTATGTAACCCCATGGCCTATTTTACTATTTTGTTGCAATTTTAAGCCCTACTTCTATGTTTTATACATATTTTATGCCAATAAAAGGTTACTGAGCTCCCACTTGCACAAGAGTTCCCTTCCCCAGCAAAGAGTAAAGTATATTGACTCAGCAGAGGAATAATATCCAGATTGAAAATTACTCCAATATCCCTCCAAGCAGCTGGGCCAAGAATTGAGTATGTCCATTTGAAACGCGAAGCCTGTTTTTCAAACATTTTCTTGCGGTACGACAAGCCTCTCCAAGAATCTGGAATTTATCCTCATGCATTTCACGCAGGCTGCTACGTAACACCTATGAAGCAATTGGCACATGCAGAGGTTGGCGTGAATGAACTTACGCATAGACTTTGCTGACTCTTGTGTTCATTCAAAAGGCTGCCGATTCACACTGCCAGACTGTAAGAGTCATCACTGGAGGCAAGCCATCTGGATCTTGGCCCAGTGGGAAGGGAAGCAACTATGTCAACAGGACTCAGCTGATTAAGATAGGCTATAAAACTTCCCTCTGTGTAATTCCATTCACATAGGCCAGCTGCTCTAATCAACAAAATAAGCCATTCATTCGAATCCTAAACATTAGCATATGGATCATGGCCCTGTTTCTGTTACAGTGATGGGACTTTTTTTCTCTCTCCAGGCCTGTTGGCAAACTTATTTGGGGGGACCAAAAAAAGAAAAGAAAAGAGGATTCTGTATCCCGGGTGGCCAAACTGTAGCTCTTTGGATGTCCGTGCTGGTCAGGGCTCATGGTAACTGCAACCTTTGACCACCCCGGTCTAATACTACATCGATTTGGGGCCCTGCCATTTCCCCACCCATGCCCCTAATCAAAACCTGAGCTCTTTTCATGGTATGGTGAGAAGGCTCATGATATCGCATTGTTACTGAAGCTTAGGATGTCTTCATTTAATCAGAGCTAAAATGGAAACCCTCTAGAATCATAGAATCATAGAGTTGGAAGGGACCTCCTGGGTCATCTAGTCCAACCCCCTGCACTATGCAGGACACTCACATCCCAATCGCTCATCCATTGTAACCTGCCACCCCTTTGCCTTCACAGAATCAGCCTCTCCGTCAGATGGCTATCTAGCCTCTGTTTAAAAATTTCCAAAGATGGAGAACCCACCACCTCCCGAGGAAGCCTGTTCCTGAAAGCCTCATAGATGATGCTGTCTTAATTCTCATGCAATCACTGAATAGTGCTAAGAAGCTTATTTTAGAGTGGCATGCCTGCTTATTGTTCCTCTTTTCTTCAAATATACCATATGCCTATCCCTCTACGCCCAGGCTGGATTAAAGCCAGCTGATGCTCTAAACCAGGGCTCCCCAGGGCTCCCCAGGGGTTAGGCAGACTTCCCCAGGAGTTATGATGTCTGCGGACATCACTGGAGCCCACTTTCCCTGTTGTTCTTTAGAGCTAGACTTTTCCTCCACAATGGAAATGACAATGGATCGTTCGATTGATTGGCTGGCTCCTGCATCTTTCTTCCGCAACCAGTTCATTGAAGGGGCATGTCACCACTTCCAGAGTTCTCAGAAGCCTGAAAAATATTTCAAGTATTCCTTCACAGTCAAAAGGTTGAAAAAGGCTGCCCCTCAGCCCTTCCACTGCTTAGAAGAAGAGTTGGTTCTTATATGCTGCTTTTCTCTACCCAAAGGAGTCTCAAAGCGGCTTATAATCACCTTCCCTTTCCTCTCCCCACAACAGACACCCTGTGGGGTAGGTGAGGCTGAGAGAGCCCTGATAATCCTGCTCGGTCAGAACAGCTTTATCAGTGCTGTGGCGAGCCCAAGGTCACCCAGCTGGTTGCATGTGTGTGGGGGGGGGGCGCAGATTCAAACCTGGCTTGCCAGATTAGAAGTCCGCATTCATAACCACTACACCAGGCTGGTTCTTGTTGGCTTAACCAACAAGATGGCTTAACCAACAAGATGCAGTCAGTTCTCACTATGCCAAAGAAAATGTTGTTGTTTTTAACCAACAAGATGCAGTCAGTTCTCAGTACGCCAGAGAAAATGCTGTTGTTTTTTTTAACACTGTCGATTAAAGTCGAACACAGCAAATAAGGGCAATTGCAAAAAAAAAAAAAAAAAAAAAGCCGATTAAAGTCGAGTGTGGCAGTGAAGGAGTTAAGGCAGGTTTTCTCAACCAGGGTTTCATAAACCCCCACGGTTTCTTGGCAGCCCTGGAAGGGTTTCTTAACTGGGTGGGAGATAATTAATTTTTAAATATATTTTAAAAATTTGTTAAACATTCATCCGGTGATATGACCATATAAAGGTAAAGGTAAAGGTATCCCCTGTGCAAGCACCGAGTCATGTCTGACCCTTGGGGTGACGCCCTCTAGCGTTTCCATAGCAGACTCAATACGGGGTGGTTTGCCAGTGCCTTCCCCAGTCATGACCGTTTACCCCCCAGCAGCAAGCTGGGTACTCATTTTACTGACCTCGGAAGGATGGAAGGCTGAGTCAACCTTGAGCCGGCTGCTGGGATTGAACTCCCAGCCTCATGGGCAAAGCTTTCAGACGGCTGCCTTACCACTCTGCGCCACAAGAGGCTCTATGACCATATGTGGTCATGTAAAAAAAAAAAACTCCCCAAATGGCCAATGATGGGCCTGTAGAGGGTAGGAAGGGGAGGGTCCCCGGTGGGCATGTCCACAGCTTGATAGTGAAGAGAGAAACTGTAGTGCGTCTTTTCCTTGGTTCCCTAAACCCGTGCTTATTTTTGCTGAGTGGTTAATCCAGGGCTGCCCGACGCATGTCGTTCATTCTAAATACTCATCCCTCTAAAGGAGATTATTCTGTGCAAGATAGGAAGAGCAGGATGACTTTTGCCTGTACAAATATTAACATCAGGCTGTAAAAGAAAATTTGGTGGAGGCAGGGAGCTCTAGATTTGGCCCCGGATTAACTGCTTGGGTATTTCCTTTTTTTTTTTTTTTCAGGAGAAAGCTTTCAGGATGCCTGAATTCCAGAAACAAATTGGGACTCCTCCTGGTAAGTCACGCATGATTCCCCCACCCCGGTTATCTTGCTTACTTTGGCAGAGTCTAAGGACATTCTTGCGGCACAAATTCCTTTAAGCAACAAAATACATTGTTGAGAAGATGACTAATTAGGGCCTGACTAGCCGGGACAGCAACCATCCGTGTTACTCCTAAGCATCCCCCCCCCCCCAATGGGACAGTGCCTTCTCCAGTCTGTGAGCACAAACCCCAAACTTCTTTTTCAAAAAAAAAAAAAAAGAGTGGGGGGATGAGAGAGGAAGGATGGATGGGGGGAGGGGGTTGGGCATTCTGCCAACCCAAAAGCAACCCAGCAGGAAATCCCCTCCTCATGCAATTATGGGACAGCATTATTCCTGCAAGCTACAGCAACACAGTCCGTTTTGGCAGACAATCGGGATAAAAATGTAGTACATCAATAATGAATACAGTGATAGAGGAGGAAAAAAGACAGAAATGGGGGGAAGGATGGCAGAAACACCAGAAAAACTTGTTGATTTTTAATTTCTCTGTTTCAAACAACCTGTTTCTTTACTTGTCTTCCCAACAATATTAAAAATAGGATAGCCTCCACGGCTCACATTATTCCCTAGAGCAGGGGTAGTCAAACTGCGGCCCTCCAGATGTCCATGGAGTACAATTCCCAGGAGCCCCTGCCAGCGAATGCTGGCAGGGGCTCCTGGGAATTGTAGTCCATGGACATCTGGAGGACCGCAGTTTGACTACTTCTGCCCTAGAGCAAAGAAACCCCCCAAAAAACCTCCAATTGTACATTAGAATGCATTTTGTCACGTGCTTTATGTTCCAGATTTGTCCCATTCCTGTAGAAAAAGAAGCTGCACATCTATAACAGCAATAAAGGAGTCTCCCCCCCCCCCAGTCCTACAAACACACACTGCACCATGACACTTTGTATAGAAAGCCACACACTGATACTGGAAATATGTTTTGCAATGCCAGATGTTTCTTCGTCTTCCAGAAGTTTCCCGGAAAAAAACACAGTACAGGGAACGCTGACATCCATCATGATTGCTGATTTTTGCTAAGTCCCAGCAGAATGATGTCAACCCTACAGGCCAGCCAATTAGAATTGATCAGACCACCATTAATTTGCAGCTCTTCTCCCAGACTTTTCCCCAATTGATTTTCTCGTTCTCAGATCTTGGCTGCTTCCCAATGGGAGCAGGAAAAGGCACCCCACCCACCCACCCCTGGAAGCCACCCACAAATAATGGCATGGAATGGACAATAGAAATACGCATGTAAGATGGGAGAAACCAGCAAACATCACACAAAGCAATGGTCTGAACTGGGCACCACATGAATGGGAATTGAAAAGTACTTGCAGCTCAATTGTGATTGCTACACAGAACACAGGGAGGCAATCTTGGACCTAACTGGATTCACTGTAATATGTAAATTGGTGATATATGTATGCTGTGCCCATTTCATAAACTGGGATTTGGTATTTTGCTGAAAACTCAAACCAGGATAAGCCTGTTTTCTTTCTTGAAACAAAGATCCAGCCATAACCCAATTTTCTCCCAAAAACATTCTACTCAATCTCAGGAGAACAAACCCTCCTAGGTACTCTGTATGGACTAAAACCAGATTAGACTTAAAGCATGGTAAATAATTACATTTTCTCTCTCATTTTCTTTATCTGTAGCTACAGAATTGAAGCCATGGGCCCACTTGACAGGTAATTTTTAATGACTGCTCAGATTACCAGGGTTGGGGGTAGGATTTGAATTCAAAGCCCAAAACGGGGAAGGGCAGTATTTCTAAGCACAATGAGAATGTTCTCTGTATGCTGTTTCTAGAATCTTAAAGTACAGGATGTGCTGTAGACCTGACTGAATCGGAATCACAGAATCACACAGAGCTGGAAGGGCCCACCAAGGGCCATCCAGTCCAGTCTCTCACCTTCTTGGGGACTTGAAAATCACACCTTCCTGACAGGTGCTTATCCAATCTCCTCCTAAAAACTTCCAAAAAAAGGAGACTGTCACTCCACCACCCTCTGAAGCAGCATATTCAATATGTGAACAGCCCTCACCATCACAAAATGCTTCCTAATATTTAAGTCGAGCCTTCTTGCCCCTAATATGAACCTGCCATTCCTAGTTTCTAAAAGCTGCAGTCAACAACTTAGCCGCCTTTTCAACATGTCTACCTTTTACATAGTTAAACATAACTATCTATCTATCACTCCTTGCCCTCCTCTTCTCCAAGTGACACATACCCAGCTCTCTCGACCTCTCTTTTTAAGGGATGGATTCCAACCCCTGAACAATCCTAGTAGCCCTTCTCCAAACATATTTCAATTTGTCAAGATCCTTCCTGAACTCCAGTGCCCACAACTGGACCCAGTTTTCCAAATGAAGTCTAACCAATGCAGAATAGAGAGTAATATAACTTCCCTTGCTCCTATTCTATGCTCTTAGCAATGTAGCCTAATATCTCATTGGCCTTCTTAGCTGCCATATTGGTTCTATTGGATCATATTCAACGTATTGTCCACCAGAACTGTTAAATCCCTTTCACATGTACTACTCTCAAGCCCAAATTATTTAGTGTTGAGTGCAAATCAGATTTCAGGATGCTATGAAAGCCATTAAGACAGAGGAAAGAAAAAATTACCACAGCAAATGCACAAATTTCTTGAATGTTTTTCATATGTCCAAAACGGTGTGAAAAAATTAAATTATTCTCCTTTTTCCTTCAGTGTCAGCCCCACATGAATTAAAATGTGTGCCAGGATTCCCATCCCTCCTGTGGAAAGATGACCAAACACTGCAGTCTAGTCCTAAAGTCAAGATACATTACGAGAATGGATTCCTGGTGATCTCAAAGCCCGGGGATTACTTTGTGTACGCTCAGGTTACTTTCCAAAATCAAATTACAGAGAAGGATAATTGTAGCTCGGGCAAGGTTACCCGCGTAACACAGACAATCTCAACATCCTCAAGCCGTTACCCTGTTCCAGTCGAGCTACTGAGAAGTAGCCGTACCGTTGGTGAGATACAGAACTGGAAACATGCAATTTATTTGGGGGCAATTGTCCATCTACAAGAAAACGACACCTTGTTTGTGAATGTCAGCAGCGCTAAACTGGTGAATAACAAACACGGGGAAACCTTCTTTGGTGCTTTCTTAATCTAGCCGCTTGTAAGGGATCATAGGGATAGACCTTCCCCCTCTCGAAGCCCCGTTAGGATTCATCATTCTACTTTGCACTATGGAAATCCTACAAAGTTTGGGGTGACTGTAGAACTACTATTATCTAAGTGCGGCCCGTATCCTACCTCTTTGGCTTGAGCTAAGCCTTGCAAGCCATCCACCAGCCACAGGAGGGGCTTCATCCAACTTCAGAGGCTCTTCTTCTGCCAGAGACATTTACAAAGACCTGCATAAGGGGGAGTTAACCCCCCATAAAAAGATTAAATATAATAAAGAATAAAGAAATAATATAGAATGCTGCTGACCAAATCAATGAAAACCTATTAACTTTGGTAGAAAGATAAAAGAAAAGTGATTTGAAAGTCATGAAAAATGTGAGAAAGAACCAATTAAGAAGTTTTGCAAAGGTTCTGGAATGTACTGTAACATTCTCCCTTTTTAGAAATCCTGGGCACGGGCCTAGTTGGAGAAAGGTCCATTATGTTGGAGGAAAGTTTCAGATAACACTGAGCAGAATAGCAGAAGGTTGTGGGGTGGGGTGTTAGTTTTGGCAGTGGGTAATATTGTCTTTCTTCTTCTTATCCCCGGAAAGCTCATCTATTGTGTGGAGGTGCTATGCACATCTTTATTGAATGGTAATTAGGATCACTAGGAATCTGCAAGAGCTCTATGAATTTACCATAGAGTTTCAAGCAATTCCTAGAGAGTTGTGTCATCACTTCTGATTTCCCCAGAAGTAATGTCACACGGTCACTGATGACACAGTCCTTTGACCTGACCCTTCCATTTCTCACTGGTTGCCTGGCTACCCTAAAGCACCCTACAGCAATACAATAGCAGACGTTGTATATTTAAAAGACAGAGCCTTTTCTACTGTGGTACCACAACTATTTGATTATCTATTTATTTAGAAATGTATACCCACTTCTCCAGAGACCTCACCAAAGGTAGCCTGTAAGAAAACTACTAGAACCATTAAATTCAAAACAAAGTCATTAAATAAGCCACTAAAAACAAGCTGACACAATTAAAACAAAAAAAAATTCAAACACCCTCCCCAAAACATGTTCACCTGGGAATCCCTATATTTGCTTTACGGTGCTAGCTAGATCAATGTTATTTGCTCATACTTCTGACAGAGTATAATGTATTGCTTACATGGTAGATATCGTTCTGCTGCTCTTTGAATGTGTTTTATTGTCTTGTATTATGTTTCAGAGAAAAACAGAACCTTTCCAAGGCAATTGGTAATAAATTTTATATATCAATAATTTTTTAAGGACCAACCAAAACGGTTTCTAGGTATACTCCGTTTTCACAATTTTTCTTCAGTGGTTGATTCCTTATACTCTTAACAAGCAATTTATATTTATATAGATAGGCCACCGGCTCTGTAAAGTACTGTGGGGAATGACAGTCAAAAAACATTCCCCTGTTTTTTTACTGTCATTCCCCACAATACTTTACAGAGCCGGTGGCCTATCTATCTATATAAAAATTGCTTGTTAAGAGTATAAGGAATCAACCACTGAAGAAAAATTATGAAAAAGGAATATATCTAGAAACCGTTTTGGTTGGTCCTTAAAAAATTATTGATATATAAAATTTATTACCAATTGCCTTGGAAAGGTTCTGTTTTTGTCTGTTTGTGTTTTGAACCTTTCTTCCTTTCTCGTGTTGTATTATGTTTCTCCTTGTTTAAGTCTATTGTGTGGTGCTTTGGAGATCATTTGATCAAAAGACAAAGTCTTTTAATATATAATTACTGAAATCCTATTATTAGAAATGTAACACAAGCATACATACATGATATCTTTGGAATTTATATATACATATACATATGATACACACACATAGGCACACACTTTTTATATTAGAATTAATAATAAATTTATCTTCTCTCTCCAATTCTCAAAATCAACTTCAGCAAATACTTCCCTCAGCAGCTGCTACAAAGGTGGTCACTTTACCTGGGTTGGAAAATGGAAATAAAATTTTAGATTAACTTTCCCTGAGAACGAGACCCTTGTAGTCACCCAGTTCATTGTATGTTTAATCAATCAATGTTTATTTGTATAATCTCCCCTTTCTAGTTGGCTCAGGGCAAGTCACAACATATTAAAGCAGACATAAAGGTAAAGGTATCCCCTGTGCAAGCACCGAGTCATGTCTGACCCTTGGGGTGACGCCCTCTAGCGTTTTCATGGCAGACTCAATACAGGGTGGTTTGCCAGTGCCTTCCCCAGTCATGACCGTTTACCCCCCAGCAAGCTGGGTACTCATTTTACCGACCTCGGAAGGATGGAAGGCTGAGTCAACCTTGAGCCGGCTGCTGGGATTGAACTCCCAACCTCATGGGCAGAGCTTTCAGACTGCATGACTGCTGCCTTTCCACTCTGCGCCACAAAAGGCTCAAAGCAGACATAATTATATATTAATTTATATAAAATATTTTTATATAAATTATTTTAAAATCACCTCTTAAAGTGTCACTCGAGGTAGATTCTGAGCAAATTCTGAGTGCTCTTTGAGGGGACAAGCTTGCACACCACTACTCCGCAACAATTCTAAACTTCAAGTAACTCTAAATTAAATATCATAAAATCAGGTCACTACAGCTTCCCCAGCTGGACAACATTTGGATCAAAGTGTGAACATTTTATGATGGTTTATACCAAGTCAGACTATTAAGAGCCAGTTTGGTGTAGTGGTTAGGAGTGTGGACTTCTAATCTGGCGTGCCGGGTTCGATTCTGCACTTCCCCACATGCAACCAGCTGGGTGACCTTGGGCTCGTAACGGCACTGATAAAGCTGTTCTGACTGGGCAGTGATATCAGGGCTCTCTCAGCCTCACCCACCTCACAGGGTGTCTGTTGTGGGGAGAAGAATGGGAAGGCGACTGTAAGCCGCTTTGAGCCTCCTTTGGGTAGGGAAAAGCGGCATATAAGAACCAACTCTTCTTCTTCTTAATCCCATTCCGCTCAGTAGTCTGTTTGGACTGGCAGCAGCTTTCCAGGCAGAAGGAGAAGGGGTGTCTCCAAATACCTGCAGCCTTGATACCCTTTAATTGGAGATGCCAAAGGCCTCCCAAATGTAAAGCAAATGTTTCACTCCACAAGGCCTCTTTGAAGTCAGAAATCAATTTATCATTACAAACAAGGACTTTTATCTCCATGTGTTTTTCTCTTCTATGAAAACTGGTGCATTATGTAGGACTAAGATGTTTTTTTTCCCCATAAGTGAATAAAATCCCAAGGAAATTAGGCAAATCATGAAAAAGGAACTGCTGGGGATGTGGGGGGGGGTAACTCAAGGTCAGGGGTAGTCAAACTGCGGCCCTCCAGATGTCCATGGACTACAATTCCCAGGAGCCCTTGCCAGCATTCGCTGGCGAATGCTGGCAAGGGCTCCTGGGAATTGTAGTCCATGGACCTCTGGAGGGCCGCAGTTTGACTACCCCTGCTCAAGGTAATCCATGTGTGCTATCTAAAAACAAGGAAATATCCAATCTAGCCTCCACTGAAAAGGAAATAAGCAGTCCTGTTCTGAGACTCCTGTGTTGACTGTAGCAAAATGTAGCAATAATTGTTCTACTTGTTGTGAAGCCATCTTTTGTTCTTCCATTTATATCTTGAACTGGATTCAAGACTATATTTTTGTATACTTCTTTGTCATTCCCTTTTGGTAACTCTTGCTATAATGACAAATATCCCAAGTTTAACAATCATGTATCATATATAATCTGTTTTATTGTTATTTAGAAATGAAAGGTGTTGTTAAAGGGAAAAGGGACATTAAATACTGGTAGTTGTGGGTTTTCCAGGCTGTGTGGACGTGGTGGGTACTTCTTGTTCCTGTTGTTTTGACAGCAATTGCGGCTGGCATCTTCACGTTCCTGGTAAGCCATCAGTGACTAAAATTTCCAGCCCGAAAACCCACAACACTCCATTGACTAAGGTCATGAATAGACTTTGGAAATTATATAGATTTTGTAAAAGAATTCACCAGCTATTTTGTGCATGAAATCTTTCATTTATACTTCATGAGAATGTTCTTAATCAGAGCCAATTTGATTTTTGTAAATATTTATTTGATATTGTCAAACCAGTCTCTATTTAAAGAAAATAAATAATTTTTTAAAAATCCTGAACTAAATAAATGTATACAGTGTTTCTCATTTACATTTTCCCCCTTTGAGTCCCGCTCTGCAAACTCTTTTATTTGCGCATTTAGATAGGAGAACTTATGAACCACTTCTTCAGTTATAAGGAATCTCAGGATGAGCAACCACAAGGGAAGCAAAATGCATGAGAAAATCAACAAAAAATTAGTCAACGTAACTGAACCTTTGTGTGGGGCCTGGGGATCCCCCAGAATTACAGCACATTTTCAGACTGAAGAGATCAGTTCCCCTGGAGAAAATGGATGCTTTGGAGCAGGGGTAGTCAAACTGCGCCTCTGCCGATGTCCATGGACTACAATTCCCAGGAGCCCCTGCCAGCATTCGCTGGCAGGGGCTCCTGGGAATTGTAGTCCATGGACATCTGGAGGGCCGCAGTTTGACTACCCCTGTTTTGGAGGGTGGACTCTGGGGCATTGGACTACACAAGGGTCCCTGTCCTCCCCTGTCTCCATCCCCAAATCTCCAGGATTCTCCCAACTGGGATGTGGCACCTTTGCACCTTCATTCCCCTCTGATGGCCAGGGGACAACCCAGGAAGTCTAACGAGCACGAATGATAGAGAAACACTCTGTGCTCAGTAGGAAAAGCCTTGTCTTTGGTTTTAACCATTCCTTTTAAAGACTTCACCAACTAAAACTTCACCTTTTTAAAACTTCACCAACTCGTCTTCACCAACTAAATATTTCTCAAGCTGTTTGGGAACACTCAGGGAGAAGCTGGGCCGTGCACACACATGTATTGAATTGCCTTATTTACTTCCAACTGGGAATTTTCAAACCAAATGCCTCCAGCATCCTTTCATATAAACCTGCAAAGTGGACTTACCTGCAATCGCTGCTCATCAAGTGGTCTTCTGTACAGGCACACATGGGGGCCTCACAAGGACCGTTTATGCACTGGGAACTTCACTGCCCCAGCTCCTGTGCAGAAGCACAAATCAGGGGCGGACGACATGCACCAGGCCAAATGCTCCCCCATGTGGATGCAGGAAGAGGTGGGACAACTGGCCACGACTAAAACCTCAGCCTGCAGCCTGGCATGAAACCTCCAGTGCATAAACGGTCAAGTACAGGCCACTTGGGGAGAAGATCTGGCAAGCTTTATTACAAGTTTCTAGACCTCCAGAGTGCTCCCCCTTTCCACCATCTCCAGTGTAGACTTTCCCATCCCAAAGTACACATGATGGGGGAGAAACAAGCACCGTTCCCACCGTTCTCTTTGATGCTTTCAGGAGCCAACTTCAGTTTTAGTCTCATGCTCTTGCTTCTAGCCCTGGACTTGCTTCTAGGGATGATGAAGAATAAGAGTTGGGTTTATACCCCGCTTTTCACTACCCAAAGGAGTCTCAAAGCAGCTTACAATTGCTTTCCATTCCTCCCCCCACAAGAGACACCCTGCGAGGTAGGTGGAGAGCTCTGACAGAACAGCTCTAACAAGACTGTGACTGGCCCAAGCTGACCCAGCTGGCTGCATGTGGAGGAGCAGGGTATCAACCCCGGCTCACCAGATTAGAAGCCGGCACTCTTCACCACTATACCACGGTGGATATTTGTCCACATTCTGCTGGCAATACAACCTTTAATACACAACTGGGGATAGTCAGTATTTTTCCTTTAAAACTGGGCCAGAGGTTGATTGATGCTATCAGAGACTGATTTGTCCCATTTGGTTCAGCCATGAAGAGAAAGGGGAATGAACCACTTTCAAGGCTTGTATAACTCCTGGAATATACTCCCCCCCCCCCACACACACACACATACACTTATTATGGAAAAATCTATTTATAGCATTTGCACATGGTTTTGCATTGCTGGACATTGTTCTAAGTGGAAGGGTCCAAGATAAATCTGTCAGAAAGAGAATTCCCAGATAGGAGAAGGGTGTAACCTGCTGAATATTAGACATGTTGGCTGTCTATTGATGTGGGCTGCATTTTCTAGTCTTGGTGAAAACTAAGATCTTAGATTTTAAAGCAGGATTGCAAAGCCCTTTGCATACCAACCCTGGTTTGAGACACTGTTGCACCCTCATAAGGCAGGATAGAAGAAGAAGTGTTAGGTTTTATACCCTACTTATCACTACCCAAAAGAGTCTCAAAGTGACTTACAATTGCCTTCCTTTCCTCTCCCCACAACAGACACCTTGTGAGGTAGGTGAGGCTGGGAGAGTCCTAAGAGAACTGCTCTGTGAGAACAATTCTGTGACTAGCCCAAGGTTACCTAGCTGGCTGCATGTGGAGAAGTAAGGAATCAAATCTGGCTCTCCAGATTAGAAGCCACTGCTCTTAACTAGTGCACCAAGCTGCCTCACACAAGTCTCAGCCAGTTTCATTTGGTAGCATCAGTCCTTAAAGACTGGAGCTAAATTGTTTAGATATAAAGAAGGTGCCAGAAAACATTTCCAAGTTAAGTTTGTTAAATGCCCTTCACACTCGCAGCATACTTGGGTAAACATGGCTGAATATAGTCACTGGATAAGTCCTAGCAGCCCTTTGTCCGCCACTCTTGGCCTGCTATAACTATGTTGTTAAGGATTAGTTGTGGGTTCATGCTTTTATGATATTGTTTTAATGGGATTGTTTTAATGGGATTGTTTTATGTAACCCACCTCGAGCCTCCGGGGGGAGGCAGGATATAAATAAAACGATAATAATAAAATAATAATAATAATAGTAGTAGTAGTTCAATTACTTTTATTCCACAATCCAGAGTGATCTCTAGAATGAAAGGCCCCCTTAAGGTCCATAAAGGCTGCATATAACCCTTCCTCCAACCCCCCCAAAAGATGATTATTTCTCAGCCAAAGGGATTGTGGGATTGTGTCAGTGCTTGGCTTTTGTGGCCCTTTCTTGCCTGCTCAGGGAAATGCCAATTGCAACTTTCAGGAGGAAAATTTCCACCAGGCCAGACTGGCCAGGGATTCTCTTTTTTGGGGGGGGGAGGGGGGCAACATCTTGGCATGGAATTGGGGTCACTGTAGATGGGCAGGTAGTTGTGAGTGTCCTGCATAGTGCAGGGGACTAGATGACCCTGGAGGCCCTTTCCAACTCTGTGATTCTATGATTCTATGAAATAATAGGGAACTAGACAATGGTCATATATCAAAGAACTGTGCCTAAAGCTTATTTGTTCATGCTCCAATATGGCTTCTAATTCCATCCGATCCAAAAGTTTCTTAGGTAGATACACAGAATATAACTTTCCCGAAGAAGAAAGGAAGATAATTGGATAATAGAAGGATAGGCCCAGTCTAGACCACTTTTAAAATAGCCGGGACAATAATCAAATGTCTCCATGAATCAAGCATCTGCTCTCTGATATTAATTTGAGTCAAAATTGGGGCCAAGACTGTGGCCTCCCATTGTGGATCAGCACTGAATAACTCATTGGGAATTAGATCAGAGCCAGCCTAAGTTTAATCACTTGACATCTCAGGTCAAGAAGCTGGTAAATGAAGAGAAATAATAGTCGAAAATGAACTAAGCACATTAGCAACGGGAAATAGTCCCTTGAAGTGGTCTATCTACCTTGAGGGGGCAATCCAGCAATGCATTTTTAGATCTGGATTGATAGCAGTGTTAATAAAGGACCAGAAGGCTTTTTAAAAGCTGAAGTGAGACATCCCCATTCCTTACTCAAGGCCATCTGTCTCCACACCTGAATCAGATCTCTATACATTTTCTTCTGGTCCAGTAACTCTCAGAGAATTGATATTGTACATTTACTTTTACTCAACAATGCTTCTCTTGGGCTGGTGTTAGCACCTGGGTTGTTGCAAGCTAGGCCCCCTCTCCCTCCCCAATAGTGGGTGCATCAGTCTTTTGGGCACGGGGATAGAGTTATTGATCGCCTTGATTGCTGTGGTTTTTCTGTATTGTATTGGTATGTCCTTTTAATGGGGGTTTTAATGGATTTTATAATGAGGACTTTGTGACCTGCCATGAGCCATTGTATGGGAGTGGTGGGTTATAAATAAATAAATAAATAAATAAATAAATAAATAAGCTTCATTAGTCTGCAGTCACTATTCAACCAGCTGTTCTGCTTGGCTTCAAAAGGTTCTTTTTCACATTGGGAGAAGTTATACAAACAGCTGGAAACCAAGTCTGACTGCAGAAGCCTATTGAGTAAGATGCTACAAAGAATGGAACCCATTATTGTTGTTGTTAGGTTCGAAGTTCTGTCCAACCCATTGCAACCCCATGGACAATGATCCTTCAGGCCTTCCTGTCTTCTACCATTCCCCGGAGTCCAATTAAATTGGCACCAACTGCTTCAGTGACTCCATCCAGCCACCTCATTCTCTGTTGTCCCCTTTTTCTTTTGCCCTCAATCGCTCCCAGCATTAGGCTCTTCTCAAGGGAGTCCTTCCTTCTCAGGATGTGGCCATTGTATTTGAGTTTCAACTTCAGGATCTGGCCTTCTAAAGAGCAGTCAGGGCTGATCTCCTCTAGGACTGACAGGTTTGTTCGCCTTACAGTCCAAGGGAATTGCAAGAGTCTTCTCCAGCACCAGAGTTCAAAAGCCTCAATTCTTTGACACTCAACCTTCCTTATGGTCCAGCTTTCACAGCCATACATTGCAACGGAGAACCCATTATAATCAAGCCTTATCACTAGAGTCAGAGCATTACTGGCCAACAAAATTTGATTTGAGGACAGAGAAAAAAAATTGTGCTGAAACAGAATAGTGTTCCATAGTGGAATCTATAAGAAAAAAGACTGGGAGATGATAACCTACCATAGCATCACCAACTTTTAAGTGTTTAAATTAGGAGCCAGAATATAATCTATTACACTAGCACCTCTCCCATATGTAAAATCACCAGCTCCATCAACCTCTAAATAACCATTCAATGGAGAAAAATTATCTGGATTGCAAATGTAACCAACTCTAAACCACCACTGTTTATGTCCTCATCCTTAGCTTTTCTGATGTACCAAGGAGGGGAGAAATTCATCATTATCAGGACCTAATAATTTGGAGAAAAGATGATAGTCACTACCAATTGCATTGAAATCACTCAGTAATACTAGAGGAATACTTGGAAATTGGGTGTACAAGCCATCAATAATTTTCCCCAAGTGGACCCATCTTTGAATTGTTACATTGGGCATGTTTAGAAGCACGGCCTTAAACACCTAATCACCTCTGAACACCACTTTGCCTGTGTGGAATTTTGTGCAAGGTGGGTCACAGCTAAGGGTGCCCAGTTCTCCCTCTCTGTCAGCAGAGCTAGTGGCTACCAGGAAGACTGATATGATAATAATTATAGCAACTGGGTTGACCGGTGAAATTCTGCAGACCCTTTGTAATAAAATAGTAATGAACACTTGATATCTAATACATGTAGGTCCTTCTGGGAAGGAAGGATGTGGGGAAAGGTTGGGGGAGAGGTGAACCAGGAGATGTCTTGGTGCCAATGGAACGCTGAGAGCACCTTGGGCAAGAACTTTAAGCTAGGCCTTAGGGCAGCCCCATGCTCATGATTTAAATGAGTCGTCTGCCCTCAAGGCTGAGATCTCACTGATCGTTCTCGCTGATGTAATAGCAGCTAGGAATGCTGTCTTATGAGAAAGGTGTTCAGTCAAACATGAGGCCAGAGGTTCAAATGCGTGAGGACCAGGGATAGTGACCACTGTGGAATTGATAGCATATTTGAGGATAGTTTACTCAAATCCTTTAGAAAAATTTGAGCCATAGCATGCAAAAACTGGGAATGGCTCTCTATATGGGAACAGAAAGATGACATCACTATCAGATGATTTAGACAAACCTGATTGTTTAAGGGGTACCAGATAATCAAATATCGCAAATCAAGAGCAGGAAGCCACAGAAATCTTTCTAGCAGATAGCCAGTTACCAAGCCTTAGTAGAGGTTTTTTGTTTTGTTCTGTAGTTATGTAAAATTGTCAAAACTGAATTAGAGAATCCGTAGGCATGGATGTCAGGTACCATGCTGTTAAGCACAGGAGGTAAAACCTGGGTGGAATAGACCCTGAAATCCCAAAAGGTCATGTGTTAGTGGAAGATGAATGTAACTGTTCCCTGATCTTTGTAAGACAATCAGGAACAAGATTTGTCTGGGCCGGAATGGCATTATAAAAATACAGCACGTGAGTCTGCCTCTATCTTCTAAACTACACTCTCTGTTAAGGGAAGAGTTGGAAATGCAAAAGTCTGGTTCCAGGAAAGCTTCCCTCCCTGCTCTGGAGCAAAACAGTGGGGCCTTGGGGACCCCATTCATTGAAGGTGGGGTACAGGTATTCCTGTTGAATGGAGCATTCATGGTGGTGTGCTTTGTTTGGATTTTCCCCCATTGACCAAGAAGAGGGCAGTAAGTTTGATTAAATATGAACAAATATTCAGGGTTGTTATGAGTGAATGGTGGGGTACACTTGAAAAGTTAGTTATATTACATTAGATACATTTAAAAAAACTTACTCTTTTTAGGAGTTGTTGACCTTGAATTTCAAGGCTATACATACAACAAATTTCAAGTTTTGGGAAAAGATTTGTGCTTTGCACCCTGATTCTGTGAGTCCTCCCTAACACGCTGGTGCAGTCACAAAAGACTCCACTGGAAGCTTTGCACCTGCATGTGCCAGAGCAGAGCCAAGGCCTTCTCTGGGGAATACTGGGCAGGGCGTTGCTTCCTGGGATCCCCCGGACAGTGTCCCGTCCTTCTCCCCCCCAAGCATTCCATTCCCTCCACGGCGCCTGACAGTGGCACTGAGCCAGCTCCGTGATGTCATGGATCTCTCTCCTGTTACGAGAGACATCAGTAATGTTTTGTTTGTTGCAAACAACATTCCAAGTGCAAAATACAGTCTGATTGAAAGCAGACTGTGATCGGAAGCACCCTAACACCCCCACTGCATTGTCTTTCCAAAGAAAAGCAGCGCTGCACAGTGATTACAGATGGCCAGCATGCTTGGAAACCCCAAATAAAACATTCTTTTTCCCCCCATGAGGTTGCAGTGAGAAAAATGTGTTCAAGATCTGCACCCCAAAAAGGTCAAACGGGCATCAACCAGGGCCTGGTAGAACACTCTGCTGAATAGGATCAGGGCCATGAGGGACTTTCCACAGTTCCGCAGGGCCTGTAAGACGGAGCTGTTCCACCATGAAAATAACATCAAATGTCTGACCTCCTACTTAAAGTGTACAACTTACAAGTACCACCAACCAGGAGTGGTTTACATATTTACGGGAGTTAATCTAGCAGAGTACAATTTCTGTGAGAGTAGCCAGATTGGGAGTAGAGGGCCCACCCACAGGGGAAAGGGGTGTCATTCTATGTCCTTAGAGAGTGAAAAGGTGGGAGGAGAGAAGCTAGGGGCCTCATCCATGGGGGGTGAAGGCAACATGTGGGGCCCCTGGAAATGTGGGGCCCATAACACATGTACTACACGGAGAAAGTGGCCCTGCCACCAACAATATGGACACAATTTGCATGCACCTCTATCTCAAAAGACAAAAAGTCGGCCTGCCTGAAACTTTGAGCTTTTTTTAATGTTAATAATTTTTAAGACTGATGATCTTATTGATTTTACTTGCCAAAAAGCCCATCACATAAAAAAGGCAATGGGCGCTAGCGGGGGCTCTGATGGAAAGGGGGGGAGGCGAAGCACCTTGGGGCACTGTGGAGGCATGGGTGAAGTCCTCAGGTGGCGAAGCATATTGGCGGCGGGGTGACCCCTCTGCGAGGCTGCAGTGGCCCATGGACAAGCCCTCGCCATTCTCCCCCAGAGAGGCAGTGGATGTGCTTGGCGGGTTGCGGGGAAGGCCTCCTCGTCCCCTGCCTACGACTCCCCTGAAATCTCAAAAGCCTGCTGGTTCTTGGGAGACATCAGGGGGATTGATTGAAATGTGCAGCCCACTGTGCTAGTCTCATAAGAAGTGTAGCAGGCCACTGAGAGGTGGCTGGGCTCTCTCTGCAGGTGGAGGAAGCAGGGGCAATCGGGACTACTGCTGCCCCCATGTCCTGTAACACGCTCACCCCTTGGCCCAGTTCTGAGCCTCTTCAAACCCAAATGGGGCAGAAGAAGGCAATGTCGGCTTCATTTCAGACTTTCTAGATTTATGACTTGATGCTTAAATGCTCTCAGTAATCAAACCAGTTAATTCATTAATTAACCAGAAAGAATATGGGAGTAGAGAAAGGCCTTTATTCAGCAGCTGCTGAACAAGATGAAGAAGAGTTGGCATTTATACCCCACTTTTCACTACCTGAGTCTCAAAGCAGCTTACAATCCCCTTCCCTTCCTCTCCCCATGACAGTCACCCTGTGAGGGAGGTGGAGCTGAGAGAGCTCTGACAGGACTGTGGCTGGCCCAAAGTCACCCAGCTGGCTGCATGTGCAGGAGTGGGGAATCGAACACCCGGGTCTCCATATTAGAAGCCACTGCTCTTAACCACTAAAACCCAAGAATCAGCCAAAAAGAAGCCAGCTGAAATCCAAATGCAGCCAGGATTTACACATATGCATATTCATACAGCCTGATGGACAAAGGAGCCCCTGAGGACCAAGATGCTGACGTTCCTGATTATGTCAAGCACCAAGCAGAGTAAATTCCCAAAAATAAAATTATAAACAAATAAATAAGCAACCATCTGGCCGCCTTACGGTCAGGCTAAGCCAGGGAGTGTCTTCATGTTATCCCAGCATTCAGCTGCTAGTTCACAGGGAGGAGCATGGGGCCAAAGCTGGGAGGAAAAGCTGACTTTGGGCAAGGCTGTAGAGCAGTGGTTCTCAGCCTTCCTAATGCCGTGACGCTTTAATACAGTTCCTCGTGTTGTGGTGACCCCCAACCATAATATCATGCAAGGGTTCTTTCACAGACATTAAAATGAAACTGACCAGTGGTGTGAAGATCCATTGTTCATGACTGCATATAAATTGTTTTTTTCCCTGCGTTTCTCAGTTTAGTTCTGCCTCTTGTACTGCCGAGCTGCGCCACTACCTGGAGCGCCTGGCAGGAGGCTGCACTGCGCTGGAGGCGCTGCTGGAGCGGCTGGTGTCTGCAGGAGGAGCAGCAACAGTGGCAGCACCCCCCCCCCCCCCGTCAAGCTGCTTGTCCTGCTGAAACTCCTGTGAAAGGGTCATTCGGCCCCCAAAGGGGTCCTGATCCCCAGGTTGAAAACCACTGCTGTAGAACAACCCCCCCCCCCATAATACATGACGATGATCAGAGGAGAAAATTAATTTAAAAATGGCAGCCTGGAACTGTCTAGAGCAGTGGTCCCCAACCTTTTTATCACCAGGGACCGGTCAACGCTTGACAATTATACTGAGGCCCGGGGGGGGGGTAGTCTTTTGCCGAGGGACGTTGCCGCCACCGCCACCGCCGCCTGAGCCCCTGCTCCACTTGCTTTCCCGCCGGCGCCCCTAACTTCCCGCCACCCGCCACCTGCTGGGGGCCACTGCCAGCAGCAGCTGCGCAGTGCCACGCCGAGGAGGACCAACTCATCGACGGAACGGGGACCACTGGCCTAGAGAACCCTGCAAGAGACAGCCTCGTGCTATTTTCATGTCTTACACAACCATCTCCCCATGTCATCACTGTCATCAGTTTCAATTGGCTTCATTTGCATCCGTTGCATCACCTCGTTTTCCCACTAAAATCACTTGTCTGGAGTGGACAAAAATAAATATGTGGTAAGTATCATGAGAGAGCATAAGCAAGACTGTGCTGTGATTGCCCCCCTCCCCCACAGTTCCACAATGACTGGGAGTTTTATGTGAAAGTCAATTGGCTCAGTTACTTACAAATATTCTTTTCATTAGGTTTCCCCACATCCATCTGATGCAGCAGCTGAACGTTTGAGCCCAGTGGTACCTTAAAGACCTACAAAGTTGATTTAAGATATAAGCAAGGTTGGGGTTTGGGGAAGGTGATGAGGACTTACTACCCTCCCTTTGGCCTTTGAGGAACTCAGAGGACAGTGTCATTCACGAGGCAGGGATCAAATTAACTGAATTCTGTATAGAGCACAATTTTCTGATATTAAATGGTCAAAGCAAGTTTCCTACATCTGCAGATTTCACATTCACGTCCCCTCGAGGACAGACTGTGATTGATTACGGCTTATGCACTTTTAACTGCTTCCAAAATATTTCTTCTTTCTCTAGAGAGGCACGTACTGAGAGTGACCCACTGACTCTAAACTGGGATCATACTGGGATAGATGTTTACAGTCCCAGTGTATCTCTACCAGCAGCTCCCACTGAATCTTGTTTGAAACGGATTAGATGGTCCGCTAAGATGGAGAAAGAGATTACATCTCTTTTGGAATCTGAAAGAATGATAGAACTTTGGGAGACTTTAATTAACTCAAGCTCACCTATGACTGCTGTAGAGCTGTATTCTCATATAGTTGACCTTTGCGGCCTTAAAGCACAACCAGTCTGTAACAAAGGCAGCAATTCCTCCTGGTTTGACCAAGAATGTCATATCTAAAAAAAAAAAAACTGAGGGAGCTATTTAGACAGGCCCAATCGTCAGAGGATCAGACTATTATCTACAGTTACTCTGAAAAAAAAAACAGTATAATTATCTTATCTGAGAGAAAAAACGGCTTTATTCTCACGATAATTGGGCCCGCCTATTTGATATGGTTAAATCCAAAAATTCCAAAGCATTCTGGTCAGCTGTAAGAGGACCCTTGAGTGGGAAGACTGGTAATTTAGAACTTATTATTGCCCCCCAAGTTTGGGTTGATCATTTTTCTGCTCTATTTAATGTCCCAGCAGCTCCAGAAAATCTGCTGAATGACTCCATCCCAACTAATGTCCCTAGATGGTCCCCAGTTTTGCCTGACGAAGTAGAGGAACTAATTCTGAGCCTTAAGATAGGCAAAGCCCCAGGCCAGGATGCCCTATCAGCTGAACTTCTAAAAAACAACCCTAAATGGTGGGCTCCACCCTTGGTCAACTTATTTACCTTAATTGACTTACATAGGATTGTCCCAAGTTCTTGGTTGAATTCAATAATTGTTCCCATGTTTAAAAATGGTGACCATGACAACCCTAATAATTTTAGACCTATTAGTTTATTATCAATTATAGGTAAGATTTATGCAAAACATCTTGAACGGCGCCTAACTGATTGGGCTCGCTCTCAAAGAATTATAGGTCCTGAACAGACTGGTTTCTTGCAGGGTAACTCTACTATAGATCATTGTTTAACTCTCTCATGCCTGGCCAAGAAATATACGTCCCAAAATGGTAAGAGGCTATACACAGCTTTTATAGACCTTAAAAGTGCTTTTGATAAGATATATAGGGATATGCTCTGGAATAAATTGCGATTAATGGGTATGGAACCGAGACTTGTGTTTCTTATCCAAAAACTTTATGTGTCCACCTCCTGTCAAGTCCGGTATTCTTCAAAGGGAGACTTAACCTCTAAGATCTCAATGTCCATTGGAGTTAAGCAAGGCTGTATTCTGGCCCCCTTGTTGTTTAATTTATTCATTAATGATTTAGTGCAAAAACTGGAACCTATTAATGGTCATCCCCCAAAACTTGGTTCCCAGCATATTCCTTTGTTGTTGTATGCCGACGTACTACAATACTCTCATATACAAGGGTTGGCTTACAACGATACTTATCCACCTTTTACCAATATTGCCAAGATAATAAGTTAGTAATTAACTATGGTAAAACAAAAGTTTTGGTTTTCTCTAAGAGCGGGCATGCAATGACTTGGTCTATTGGAGGCACTTCAATAGAACAAGTCAAAACATTTAAGTATCTAGGTGTTACCTTCCAATATAACCAGAAATGGCGCTCCCACTGCCAACGAGCTATCAATCTGGCCAAAACCTCATCTTCCTTGATAAAACAGTTCTTTTTCTCTGCGAAAGGTAACCAATTTATTCCTGCAGCAATTAAAATTTTTAATGCCAAAGTAATGTCCCAGCTCCCGTTTGGATGCCCCTTATGGGTTCCTGCCCTTAATAAATCTATTGAGGGTGTTCAATCTGCTTTCTATAGGCAAATTGCAGGGGTTCCCAATTGTGTCTCCTACCATGCCATTTGCGCAGAATTTGGCCAAATTAGGGTAGAGACAAGGGCCTGGATAGCTACTTTTAAATTTTGGGTGCAGAATCCAAAGGCAAGGCTAGGTGAAATTCTTGTGCAGAATCCAGAACGCACAACAATGCATGTGTCATGTCCCAATGTCAATCTTAGGTGTTTGTCCAGGGCTGGAGGTGGGTTCCTCTTCTCCTCTCCACCCCTCCCCTCTTTCCTGTTTTTGCCTCATGCCACAAAATGCAAATGGTATCTCTGAAACATTAAACAATGCTTGTAGCGACTAGGAGTGGAAGGCTGGGGAGATAACCCAGCCCAGCTGGCACCAGTATTTGCATCTCTGAGTTCAAACGCTTCCACTTGAGAACCTGGTAAACCACCCAGATCCTAGGGGGGGGAGCCCAAACCTATATATACTCCCAAAGTCCTTTGTTCAAATTGTCTTCATCAGTTTCCTTGCTGAGATGAATCTCCATTGAAGCCTGCTCCTCCTGTATGTTTCTTCTAATAAACCAGCTTTGATCAAGTGCCTGATGCTCTGGGACTTTGCTCTGTTGAGACAGAAGGTAAACTTCTGGGTGAGCTTTCCATGGGTCATGATAGCGTGGCAAACAGGGTGAATTCTGCATGGGTTTTTTTACCCACTCCCAGTTTGAATAAATCTCTCCCGTCTTCACTGCATTTGATTTCCATATAGATTTTGGGCATTTTCAATTTTCCCTCTGCAACATGCATGATTGATCCAGAGTGACCCTACCTTTCTCCTGTGATATCCAGGAGTGGCTATATTTTTTACTTCAGTTTATATGTCGCCGCTCAAAGACTTCCTGGTTCCCGGTTGCAAGGCTTGTCTTAAAGTAGTTTTTTTTTTAAATATTTTATTTTAATAGACATAGAAAGTAAAAAATAACAGTGACATCACAGGTACTGTGTAGAAAAAAAAGAAAAACGAAAAGCCAATTAACAACCACCGAACAAACACAATATGATTAACTAAATACACAAACTAACATATTTACATAATTAACTCCCAAACAATGCTATTTAAAGATTTTTTTTGCATTCTATAACATTTTTCCAAACTAAATCAAATTCATTCCTTTGTCAGACTCCTTGAATTGTTCTTATATTGTAAGTTATTTTTTCTAGTATCATAAGTTGCTTTAGTTTATTCCGCCACTTATGTATCACCAAGTGTTCAGTTTGAAACTTGAGGTGCTGTGAGCTTGGTTGTGCCCATTAAAGCATGACAGCATAAGAAAAAGCTAAGAATTTAGGGAAACAGGAACTGACTGGAGCCCTGTCTGCCTTGCCTTGCCTTGCCTTGCCTTGCCTTGCCTTGCCTTGCCTTGCCTTGCCTTGCCTTGCCTTGCCTTGCCTTGCCTTGCCTTGCCTTGCCTTGCCTTGCCTTGCCTTGCCTTTTGGATTCTGCACAAGGATTTCATCTAGCCGTGCCCTTGTTTGTGTGCATAAGTTCTCTGAATCCAAGGTGCCCCCCCCAAGTTTGTTGGTAAATCTTCTTTCCATGTGAATGGACTCCTATCCATGGATTTAAGTATCCATAGATCCCCCCCACACACACACGCACACTATTAGATATATAGATCAGAGGTCCCCAACCTTTTTATCACTGGGGACCGGGCAACACTTGACAATTTTACTGAGGCCCGGGTGGGGGTAGTCTTTTGCCGAGGGACGTCGCCGCTGCCTGAGCCTCTGCTCTGCTTGCTTTCCCGCCGGCGCCCCTGACTTCCTGCCACCCACTGGGGGGCACTGCAAGCAGCAGCTGCGCAGCGCCACGCCAAGGGGGAGCACCAGCCATGGCGGCCGCTGGAGAGCACCAAAGGTAAGCTGGCAGCAGAGTGGCAGGGCAGTCCCAGGGAAGGAGGACAAGGAGGAGCTGCGGCCCAGTGCCAACTGATCTATGGTCCGGTACCGATCCCCGGACCGGGGGTTGGAGACAGCTGATATAGATGATGATTAAGCCATCTCTCTTGCAAGCAAAACAGACATATCTTTCTTTCTTTTAAAAAAAATTATTTACTCATAAATCAGACATATACATAATTTTTAAAAAATCATACAGAATACATTGCAAATTTGTTCCACTCCACAAACCCGTAGACACGCCCACTCAGGGCCCCTCCCCTCTCCACTCCACCAGGCCCATTATTGGTTATGGAGAGGGCAGATTGACATGACCATACAAGGTCATGTCAATCTGCCCCCCATAACCAATAATGATGACCAATAACGATGACCATAACCAATAATGATACAAGGTCATGTCACCCAAAACGTGTTTAACACATTTTTAAAAGATATAAAAATCAATTAATTCCCTCCCATTCAGGAAACCCTTCCAGGGCCTTCAAGAAACCCCAGAGTTTCATGAAAACCTGGTTGAGAAAGCCTTCACTAGTTCAGTTAGTTTTATTACGGTCATAGACCAGCACAAGATGATACAGAAACATCCATTAAAACAAGGAATTAAAATATCTTAAAACATAACAATACAAAATAGAATAATAATAAGGTACATGAACACAGCTGTCCAGTTCACTTGAAACAGACCATCCTGTTACGAATTTTGATCGTTGCTGTGCAGAACTTGGCAACTCTATAGGTTGTATCATTATCTAAATCTGTAAGCAGAAGAGAAATGTAAAATTCTCCTGAACGCCCTGGGAATCTCCCTAACAGTGGAAGAATTAGACTAATTTGAATGTCATTATAAAATCGCCACTGAAGGAGAACATCTTCCATGGTTTCTATATGTCCAGAGCCACGGGTACATTTCCTTTCGATATAGGGTATTTTCCTATATCTTCCTTCTAGTACAGCCAAAGGGAAGGCATCACAGCATGCCAATCTTGACTAGGTACTTCAAGCTTGGCCAAATATGTCATAGAGAAAGATGAGTATCTATTGGGTTCACTAATAATGAAAGATGGGTTATTAGCTAGGTCCTGTTGGCGTTCTATGTCAGTCAATCTCTGCTTAACAACTTCTTTGGCCTTATCATATCCCATACTCAGTAAGAACTCAGGAGAGAACCCCAAGAGTGTAATTTTAGCTCTGACGTTTCGTCACCATAAATCTCTTTTATTTTCAACAGCTACAATCTTAGGTGTATTGTTTTGTTATCATATGCAAAGCTATCATTCACTGACCGCCAGGGATGCCAGTAAGTAATTCAGCAGTGGTGCCTCTGGTTCACAGGGGATTTGTATAGAAAGCCCACTAGACCAAAACTGACACTTCTACTTCTGCAAAAGATTTCCCCTTCCCATCCCCTAGGCTAGTTGAACTCCACTGCTGGGTTTTGTGGGTTAAAGCCACTTCTGTTTACAAAGACTACCAGACTTTTTGCATGTGATTCATTAATCTGAAAGGCAGCCAGGACAGCTTCAAGGCTATTGCAATATTGGCACCCTTACTGCCAAGGAGATGTTTTCTACGATGGTTATGGAAGGACTGGGAAATCCCTGTGCAAAGGTCATTGGGAAGGAGACCAAAGTGTAGAACATTACAGACTCTTCTTCACACAACGGACAAGTAAAAATACGCAAAAGAAATCCTTGGAGAAACCTTGAGAATTCAGATGCACATCAGAAAAATATCAGGAAAAACTTTGGAAAACCAAGAAAGAAGTTTACTACCTCCGAGATAGTGGAGTCATGAATGGTGCCAGAGGGGAATGGGGGGAGCACTTTCCAGGAGTGATGCAACATGCTGGTGTCACCTAAAAGTGACAACATCATGTCGGAGTCAGGAGGAAATGTTCTCGTTCTTGGGCAAAGCTCTATGGTAGAATTAGCTTCTAACCATAGAGTTTTGCCCCAGAATAAGTGTCACCCCTCAAAAAGCAGCCTTGACATCCGAACATCACTTCTGAATGAACTTTTCTAATTGTTTCTTAAAAGAGATACAAAGTCCTTAAGGACTGTATCCCTTCTAAGAAACACTTTAGAACTATTTTCTCAGCTTTGAATAGATATTTGTTTAGAATATTCTGAATGGGGTCAAGGAAGGTTTATTCCTCCTGTTGAGTGTCTTGAAAAAGAATCCTTGAAAGAATCCTTGAAATGGGAGGTGGTGGTTATATAGCTGCCCCCCTCCATTAGTACAACCATCCACAGTCATCAACAGTCAGATTTCTCAACAACAATCCTTCTCAGCTTCTTCAATCAAAACAATTTTGGGAGAAGGATTGAAATTAAGGGACTTTGACTGGTCACCTTGTAACACCCATTTAATTTCCGCATATCAATGTTGTTTGTAGAAGCTGGAATGTTTTGAATGATAAACGATACTAGAAATTGAGCCCGCTGTAGAAAAAATACAGCAGGCACTAGCGGGCAGTGGGTGGACGTGGGAGGGCCCCCCAGCTCCCTCGCCCCCCCGGGAGAGAGGGAGGGAGGGAAGGAAGGAAGGAAGGCATAGAGAAAAGGAGAAAGAGAGAGGGGAGGGAGAGAAAGTGAGAGAGAGAGAAGGGGAGAAAGCAGAGTAAGCAATGGGAGAAAAAATGGAAGAAAGAAAGGCAGAAGAGAAATGGATGGATGGGAGCGAGAAAAGAGATTAAGGGGTTAAATTCCTTCAATTTTACAGAATTTATTTCCTGCATTTCTGCAACAAAGTGGCAAACAAATTATAACATACCATAAAATCACATTTTAATGCAATCTAACCAAACCTCTCTTTTTAAAAAAATACTCTACTTTGGAAAGGAAGTCTTTTTCATAGAATCCTAGAGTTGGAAGGGGCTATATAGGCCATCTAGTCCAACCCCCTGCTCAATGTAGGATCAGCCTAAAGCATCCATGATAATTAGCTGTCCAGCCACTGCTAGAAGACCACCAGTGAGGGGGAGCTCACCACCCCCTAAGGCAGCCTATTCCACTTACTATGCAACCCCCCCCCAATATCTAACCAGTATCATTTTACATGTAGTTTAAACCCATTACTGCAGGTTCTATCCTCTGCTGCCAACAGGAACCACTCCCTGTCTTCTTCTAAATGACAATCTTTCAAATACTTAAGAGAACAACCTCAGCCTCTCAACCTCTTCTTCTTCTCTTGTCTCTAACTTTCCTGTGTTTCTATCCCTTTTCAAACCCCCTTCCTTTTGGAAAGGAAAATGCCTCGAAGAAGAAGAAGAAGAAGAAGAAGAAGAAGAAGAAGAAGAAGAAGAAGAAGAAGAAGAAGAACTGGTTCTTATATGCCACTTTTATCTACCAGAAAGAGTCTCAGAGTGGCTTACTATTGTCTTCTCTTCCTCTTCCCACAATAGAAACCCTTTGAGGTAGATGAGGCTGAGTTACTGGCCACTGACCGAAATAAATGTATCTGAATCTGAATGAGGCTGAGAGCCCTGATATTACTGCTGGGCCAGAATAGCTCTATCAGGGCTGTGACAAGCTGAAGGTCACCCAACTCACTGCATGTGGAGGGGCACGGAATCAAACCCATCTTCCCAGATTAGAAGCCACCACTCTTAACAACTACACCAAGCTGGTCAAGAAAGAACCTTAAGGGGGCAGCAAGAAACAATTAGACCGTTTATGCACAGGGAACTTCACTGCCCCAGCTCCTGTGCAGGAGCACAAACTGGGGGTGGATGAGGTGCACCGTGTCAAATGCTCCCCCGTGTGGGTGCGGGTAGAGGTGGGGCAACCTGCCATGACTAAAACTCCAGTCTGCAGCCTGGCATGAAACCACGAGTGCGTAAACAGTCTTAGAAAGGTCAAATGGAAGCATACAAGGACTTTAAAGAGGCATGTCCTTTCCCTCTCTCCTATTATTTTGTCTTTCCCTTTCCTGAATTCCCCCATAGGATGCCCCCTTTTCTTGCAACAAACAAGAAAGCGAAATCAAAACTGGAACTTTTCAGGCTGGAATAGCTGATGAAAGAAATGCAAATTCATTTCTAGCCCACAAAGTACTAAAAAGCAACTGAAAGTAAACAAGGCAACATAGATCCCAGGGTGGGGGGGAACAAGTGACAGGATGACAGAAAGCTGTGAGTAGGGTTGCCAGCCTCCAGGTGTGGGCTGGAGTTTTCCCAGAATTATAACTGCTCTTCAGATGACAGAGACTAATTCAATTGGCAAAAATGGCTGCTTAAGTGGGGGACACTATGGCATTAAACCCCACCGTTCCCAGCTGCCACCACAAAATCTCTAGAAATCTCCCAGCCAGGAGCTGGTCACCCTAGCTGCAAGGGAAGCATGCAAACAGCTGCAGCAGTCCTGATACCTTTGGTTAACCTTTTAGTTCAGAGTGAATTAAAGTTCCTCTTGATAGCTGAACCTGTAAATGAACCTTGTGCAATCTGACCAGAACTCCTCTAGTTCAGTGGACAGTCAGAACTGGAAAGCCTGGCAGTTGACTGGTGGCTAGTCCTCCAGGATCGCACAAAGCAGTTAATTGTCCCCTTGTGACCAGGCGCTGCGCAGCAGAAGACATGGACACATGGCCTGAGAAACTGGGATGGAAGCCCTGATCTTCCCAGCAAGCGATTCTGAACACAGGTCAGGTGGTGGCAGTAAAAAGTGGTGGCAGAAAGAAAGCGAGAGAGAAGACTCTCTCCAGGTGTTGGGAAAACCCGTGGAGTGGACAGGTTAGAATAGGGCCTTCAGGCCAGAGAAGGTCCATTCCACAACATAGTGGTATGGTGATAGCCATGTATTTCAATGTTATAATATTTTAAGGTTAATATATATGTCATTTGTTGATGTGTGGAACATCTACTGGCACGCCCCCCCAATGAAAGTCGATGGGCATGACGTCTGTAGTCCCACCCCCAGGGACCACGCCAGTAGATGGGCAGCAGCGGAGTACTGAGGTGTGTTCAGTGCTCTGACGTCACTGCCACCAGTCTTCCAAGGCCACTCCCACCCTCCAGAGAGGGGGACCAGTCTTGGAAGATGGCAGGGACAGGGTCAGCCCAACACAAAACACAAAGCCTGCCTCCCAGGCTTCTCCCACCTTCTAGAGAGCAGGGCTAGCCTTGGGAAGCAGGTGGGGGTGGGGCCAGCCCAGCGTGACCTGCCACCAGGTAAGGGGGAAGGGATAGGGAACAAGGATTCTCGTAGTTCCGCATAAGAGGCGGGAATCCTTGTCAGTAGATTTTTAAAATTTTGTTTTTACCTTATTGGTTTTAATGTTGTAATTCCTTTGGATGAGCAGCGACCAAAAAAAGAAATCTAGTACAAAAGATCAACCTTTCCTATTCTGGAAAGTCTCACTATCCCCTCTCCCTTTCAATACCATCTCTTTGACAGGATGGCTTTGCACTCATTTTTAGCCATCGCTAATGACATTTAAGGAAGTAGTCTTTATTTGGCCTTTTAAAAAAAGCGCTTTGAAACACGGGAAGCTGCGGATCTCTGCTGAAGACCAGATGCTACTAAGAACTGGCAGTGTCGAGTTACATAGGCCCATGCTTGGTCAAAGACATGTCACACACGAGGGGAAGGTTTGTTAACACTCCCTAGGCTGAACAACTCTGCTCTTGTCAACTCAATCCAGTTGAGTCCACGTCTCCTGTGCTACTTTACTGTCCCAAATGCCCATTGGAGCAGGAGTTATATCTTACTCCATCATTGGGGATGAGACCTTTTTGCTCTGATGAGCTCTTCTTGAGCCTAAAGTCCCACAGAACTCCGACGCTGTGGCTCTTGTTATTTGCAGTTCTTTCTATTCTTAAAATGTTTTTTTTACATTTTTCTTCACTTTGGGGAACACTTTTCTCTTTTGTTTTATTGACACTTTTTATGCCATCAGTGGTGTTTGAACTTGAATTCGGCATGTCCTACACACAATGCGTTCCCAGTTCAGTCCTTGGTAACTGCAGTTGAAGAGTTGCCGGGAAGAACCTTTCTCTGCCAGTCAGCCTTAACAATAACGCCTGAAACAAAATGTAACCTCATGTGCTCGTAGTGAATGTCCAGATGTCTTAAGCATCAATCTCTGGCATGCACAGCTACTTGGGAAAAACTATTGTCTGACTCAGTATGAGGCTATTTTAGATCTGTTTCTTGGTGCTTTTGCCACAAGGTTGTTTTGGGGGGCATGACGAAAATTATGAATCTGAAAGCTTCCCTTTCTGTGCCTGTTTGCCATGATGGGGTTTTATTGAACAGGTGCGTGGATAACTTAAACCACGGAGCAGAAGACAAATAAAGCCCCTTGGCAGAGTAGAACGATCCTGCCTAGACAATGATGTGAAGACTTGGGATCCAAGTTTTCTGCTGATGCCAAACAGGTCTAAGTTTTTGAGTCATTGCAGCAGGGAAGTCCCTGTCAGCTGTGCTGGCAGCTGGGAAGTCTTTGGGGGTATATCTGGGCTAAAAGACCAAAGCTGTTATGTACCTCTGAAACAGGCTTTCTTTCCCTGACATCACATTTTGGTTTTTCCCAGCAGGAGGGGATTTTGTTTTCCCATTGCCCTGTAGATTGATCTGACCCTATGCAAATACAGATGGGTAAGGCAGGCAATTATTCCTGCTAATGTGAACCTCACCCTAAGGGTCACAGGAAGGCTGTGCTGCATGTGACAGAGGGGGCTCTTTGGCTCTACCTCGAAAGCCGTGTTGGTCTCTAAGGGGCTGCTGGGTTTCAATCTCGCTCTTGTATCGCAGAGCAACATGGCCGCCTTCTGAAATGATCTCCAGGGAGGTTTCCAGCTCCCACCGTGCTGCTGATGATAGCCTTCTTAACCTCCGCCTGCTCCCTTTGAAATTTCTCAGGAGCCAGGGGCCAATATGTACTCCACGGGTCAAGAAAGTGTTCTCCCTACCCATTATCTCCACACCGTTATAGCATTTAGTAGGGCTTTATCATGTCCTTCCCCCCATCCCCAGTCACCTTTCTTCTACAATAAAAATTTACAGATACTTTAGTGTAGCCTTTCTCAACTTTTTTTTTTACTGTTGAGAAACCCCTGAAACATTCTTCAGGCTTCAAGAAACCCCAGAAGTGGTGCAACCATGCAGAATATGGCTGGGAAGCACAGCTGTGGACATGCCCACCTGGGGCCCCTCCCCTTCCCACCCCCTCCTTCGGGTAGGGAAAAGCGGCATATAAGAACCAACTCTTCTTCTTCTTCTTCTTCTTCTCCAGGCATATAATTAGCCATGGGGGTGCCGTCGACATGACATATATGGTCACATCAGCCGCTAAATGTTTAATGGATTTTAAAAGCATATAAACAATGAATTAACTCCCACCCATTCAGAAAACTCTTCCAGGGCCATCAAGGAAGCCTGCTTTAGCATCCCCACACAAGAAAGGTGCTCAAATGCTATGAACATTTGGTTGTCCCTCCTGCAGTTTTATCCACCTCTTTAATACTTTTCTTGAGACCAGAACTGGATACATATTCCAGATGGAACTGCCCTAAAATCAAAGGGCATTATTATCCCATTTTACTCTCAGGCCCTTCACCGACGATCCCTAGCACAGAATTGGCCTGTCTGCTTCTGCCACGCACAAAATTGACCTTTGCAAAATGGATTAACTGTCCACCAAAATGTATTATTATTATTATTATAAGATTTATTAGATTTATTAGATTTATTAGATTTATTAGATTTATTAGATTTATTAGATTTATTAGATTTATTAGATTTATTAGATTTATTTCCCGCCACTCCCTAGATAGGCTCGTGGCGGGTAACAGCAGTCTTAAAAATCCCAATCAAAACCCCCGAAAAGACATTAATAATTCCCAACATGGCGGCAACAAATCCCAATCCCCCCCCCACCTACCAAGGCAATAGAGAATGGGAGGGAGCGATGTCTACTTCGGACCCTCTCCCCAGGGGGGCACGCTCTACCTCGCCGACTCCATCCTCAACCATAGACCTGGTGGAAGAGCTCCATTTTACAGGCCCTGTGGAAAGCTGACAAATCCTGCAGGGCCCGCAGCTCACCTGGGAGCTCATTCCACCAGGTAGGGGCCTGGACAGAAAAAGCCCTGGCCCTGGTTGAGGCTAGGCGTGCTTCTCTAGGGCCAGGAACGACCAGTAGATTTTTCCCCGCAGAGCGTAAAGCCCTGTGGAGGACATAGGGCGATTTCAAGTTCTTTTCTTGCTTGATCCATCACAACAACAAGCCTTTAATAGCATATAAAATGCAATATAAGAAGGGAAAGTGCAAAAGGATCCACAGCTAGAGAAAACAAAGGCAAAGATCATGCTTTAGGGTAAGACATAATACATTCACGATTTCTCATGGCAAGATATAAAAACTTTGCAACTGGTTCAATTATATCAGGGTTCTGGGATGTCAAAAGAAACTGAATCTTACGTTCATCCGAATGCAGTTCTCTTTTACACAGCAGTGAGTTAAGAAATGTAGCTCGGATCGAGGAATAAAATGGCCAATGGAAGAAAACGTGTGCGATTGATTCTAAACATCATTGTCCACAGGGGCACAACCTCGCTGACTGCGGGACCTGTTGAAATCTCCCTTATAGAACAGCAGCAGGTAGAGCATTAGTTCTAGCTAACATGAATGCTCTACGCTGTTGTGGGATAATTAGATGGTAGAAGTACGCAGCTAGGGATGATTAGATGGTAGAAGTACGCAGCTAGGGAAAATAAATCGAAAAATAATAATAATAATGACCATATATTGTCATGTTAACCCACTCCTCCCCTCCAAATACACTCCTCCCCTCCAAACTAGCCAATGATGGGCCTGGAGGGGGTGGGAAGGGGAGGGGCCCCAGGTGGACTGTGCGCAGCTGTACTTCCCAACCATATTCTGCATGATTGCATCACTTCTGGCATTTCTTGAAGCCTGAAGAATGTTTCAGGGGTATCTCAATGGAAAAAAAGTTGAGAAAGACCGGTCTAACTGACTAAAGACTGTTCTTCTCAAGCAATCAGGAGGAAGTGTCCTCGAAGGAGCAGGAAGTCTCCAATTGAACCAATCAGGACATGGGAGGAGATTACTTCAAACATACCAGGACGTTCCTAACCATCTTAATGTTACTGAAATGCTATTGTAATACCACTGTTATTAAGGGTTAAGGTAAAGTTATCCCCTGTGCAAGCTCTGGGTCATGTCTTACCCTTGGGGTGACGCCCTCTAGTGTTTTCCTGGCAGACTCAATATGGGGTGGTTTGCCAGTGCCTTCCCCTGTCATTACCGTTTACCCCCCAGCAACCTGGGTACTCATTTTACCGACCTCGGAAGGATTCAAGGCAGAGTCAACCCTGAACCGGCTGCTGGGATCGAACTCCCAGCCTCATGGGCAGAGCTTTCAGACTGCATGACTGCTGCCTTACCACTCTGTGCCACAAGAGGCTCTTACTACTGTTATTATTGTCGTTTTATTTGATGTTACTGAGTTATACTGGACTTGTTCCTATGTTCTTCCATGTTCTATGTAAACTGCCCTGAGTCGAAAGAGAGGACGGTATATAAATATAGGGAATAAAATAAATGAATATCCCAAATATGCTAGCTGCACATCTCTTCCGATGCCCCCTGTAGGATATTCCTCATAAGCTGTTGAATCAGGCACCCAACAGATCATGCGTGTTCCAGCACCAACAACCCTGCATCAGAATCAGTCTCCTTCCAGACCTGCCCAAAGAGTACCTTTGCTCTTCTTTGGCCCTTTTTCTCTTAGTCCTCTGGCTTCCCTTTCTTGAGTAGAAGACTGTGTTGTGCTTTCACCGGAGCTACACACCATCCCAAAAAGTTTGTATTAAGTCATGATGATTCTTTTGTTTTCTACCAGAGATTTCCCGAGAGAAAAAATTAAACAATTGAAAGACTTGCAATTAAACAAAAACATTGTGGGTGGCTCTTCCTATACTAGGCTGGCTCTCATAAACCCCAGATCCTGAATCACGGGTGAAGAGCCAAAGATAAAAATAGAACAGTTTTCCGTCAAGAAGCAGACTATGTCAGCAAAAAAGAATGAAACCCCTTTAGTTCAAAAGGTTTTTTACAAATAAATGTTTTGGCTGGGTGCATAAGGATAGGTTGGGGTGCTGGGTGTTTTAGAATAAACTGCATGTGATTTGGATTAACAGGGCCAGTGTCAAACATAGAGTTGCCAGCCCCCTACCCTTCACTACCACCAGGGGATTGGGGAGGGGAAGATTGCCCGATCCAGGTTGAGAAACTCCTGGAGGTTTGAGGATGGAGCCTAGGGAGGACAGGGACCTCAGTACAAGAGTCCACCTTCCAAAGCATCCCTTTGCTCCAGGGGAACTGAGCTCTGTCATCTGGAGGTGATCTGGATCCCCAGGTCCTACTAGAAGGCTGTCATCCCTAGTCAAGAATCAGCATTAAGTTTGCCAACCTCTAGGTAGAACCTGAAAAACTGGAACTAGAACTGGTCCCCAGACTACAGAGATCAGTTTCCCTAGAGACAAATGGCTACTTTTGAGGGTGGACTCTGTGGCATCATACCCCGCTGGGGTCCCTTCCCAGTTCTTGACCCTAACATCTCCAAGAATTTCCCATTCCACAGTGGGCATCCCTTGAGCCTCAGGCATGATCAGGAATCTACTAAGAGCCATGCCACCAAAGAGGACTTCCTGATGTTAGCAGCGAAGGAAATGGAGTGTGAGAAATCCCCACATTCCTTCCTTTCCAGGCACCCTCCCCTCAAGAAATGGGTGCTTGCTCTTCTAATGGTGATTCTGCACTAGCAGCGCTGCCAGTGCCACTTTCTATGTCCCTTTGGAGGAACACATTTCAGTGATGGACCCAATCTGTCCTGGATTTGTACATCCTAATAGACACTACCCGCCCTGCAGGGGGCAGTGTTTTGTTTGTTTGCAGGAAGGTGGGATAGCATGAGAATGCAATCCTATTTTCCCACACACAAAAAATGCCCCAATTGGCCCTGCGGTGTCACAAAGCACCACAAAGCTGAGTGGGCCATTTTTTTGTCTCCTCTGGGCCTCAGTAGGGTGAGGACAAGCCAGGCCTGGAAAGCACAGCTCTTCCACGTCCACACGGGCCTCCAGAGCGCCTAAGGGAACATGGAAAACATCTGTGTCCCCTTAAAAGGGGGCAATGGCAGGCTAACTCACATTGGGCCTGAGAGAGGCCCACCCTGGCAGCGACCTCATGTGGAAGCAGGGATTGGCCCCACTGACATATGACCGCCCTCCTGGCCTTTTCCGCCTGTACAAAATCATGCAGGAGGTGGGCTGGGGTACCAAAGGAAGGGAGCACAAAACAGAACCTGTGAGGATCCAGATAACCTCAATAGTCTGTAAATATCTGGGTATTCTACTGAAAAGTAGGAATATTATTTTAAATAAATTTGGGCTTGGTTCTCTCCCCCCCCCCCCCTTTGTGGCACACAAAGGCTGCAGGGAACTGCCACAGGGTGACATGAGATCCCTGGGGCCACGGTTGAAAGAACATGTGCAACAGTGCCATCTAGTGGCAAAGAAAATGTGCCGGCTTCTTCCTAACGGTGCCATTGTGTGTTGCTGGAAAGGTCGGCTTGCCTGGGCTTTGCTCTGGGGGCACATGTTGCTTTCTTGTTGAAGCAAAGTAGACCTGTGCTAATCTTCTCTCTATTGTTCTAATTTTAGGTTGTTTTCAGTATTATGACCTCCTCTTTAGCTAAGCTTACTAGTAATTAACATTTAACCCCCATTTTAAAAAGCTAACCCTAATTTTAATGTTAGACCTATTGTTTTATTGTTTAGGTCCTATTATTATTACTTTTCCAAATATCTGTCGATTTTAAGTAGGCTGAATACACCTGACTACTGCGTACCTGGAAAACTGTTAGTGTTATTAGAGTTATAGATGCACTAATAAGGAAAAACACATTGAAAATCTGGAAGAGAGCTAGTGACTGAAAACTAGATACCTTCTTTCATTAAGCAACTCTGATACTTTACAGCTCTTACTTTGTTTATATTGGATGCTATACATATTTTATGAGTGTTAAGAACTGGTGTGTGTTAAAACCAGACCTTTGAAGAAGGCCCTAAAAGGGCCAAAACGCATCATAGAATCATAGAATAACAGAGTTGGAAGGGACCTCATGAGTCATCTAGCCCAACCCCCTGCACTATGCAGGACACTCACAACCCTATCACTCATCCACTGTAACCTGCCACCCCCTTAAGCCACAGAATCAGCCTCTGTGTCAGATGGCTATCCAGGCTCTGCTTAAAAATTTCCAAAGATGGAGAACCCACAACCTCCCGAGGAAGCCTGTTCCGCTGAGAAACCACTCTGACTGTCAGGAACTTCTTCCTGGGGTTTAGATGGAATTTCTTTTGAATTAATTTCATCCCATTGGCTCTGGCCCATCCCTCCGGGGCAAGAGAGAACAACTCTGCTCCATCCTTTATATCGTTCACATAGTGAATAACATACTTTTTGCAATAGCCTATGGGCTGGATATATGTTTTTAACTCCAGCTTGGTACAGTGGCTAAAAGCAGCGGATTCTAATCTGATTAGCCGGGTTTGATTCTCCGCTCCTCCACATGCAGCCAGCTGGGTGACGTTGGGCTAGCCACAGTCCTGATAGTGCTATTCTGCCTGAGCAGTCCTGCCAGAGCTCTCTCAGCCTCACAGGGTGTCTGTTGTGGAGAGAGGAAAGGGAAGGCAAATGTAAGCTGCTTTGAGACTCCTGGTAGAGAAAAGCAGTATATAAGAACCAACTCCTCCTCCACCTCTTCTCTTCCCTGTTCAGTGGATGAAAAGAGAGCTTCCCTCTGCCTCTGCAAAGGTTCAACTGCAGGTTAAACCAGGTCAGGCTCAATGTGAAATGAAGCCACACTCTTCTTCATGTTGTTTTTCTCCCATTTCAACCCTTTGCTTGTTCTTTTATGCTCAGGCAGAGATTCAGATTTATTCATTCAAATGAAAAATGTTGCAAATGGCATCACAGGAAAAAGAAGGGGGAAAACCTGGTAATTTCATCTCGCCCGGAGGCTATTGTTTTCATGCCAGAGTCGCTGCTGTGCAGTTCCGTGGCAAAAAAACAGAGGCGTTCTCCCCAGGACGGCTGCGGTTAAATTGGCCAGCCTCAAGCAAAGCACACATGGAAATGACACAGTTGGTACAAGAACAAGGAAATGCACGGAACTCCATCCGGTGCTAATTATTTCCTATGGAACCATGAAAGGACAGCTTGGCCTTTGAGGATACTCGAATGAATATTCCCCGTGCGTTCCTTCGTTCGTCGGCTCAAATTTAACTTAACATTTTAGATTAAAAATGGTGAGCAGCCCCTTTGGCAAATCTAATTCCATACAGATTGATTTAGGCATGGAAGTGTATGGCTCCGTCCATCTCCATGGGTTTGCAGGTTGTTCCTGGGTCCAGTTCAGCCAGTTTGGTGTAGTGGTTAGGACTTCTAATCTGGCATGCCGGGTTCGATTCTGCACTCTCCCACATGCAGCCAGCTGGGTGGCCTTGGGCTCGCCATGGCACTGATAAAACTGTTCTGACCAAGCAGTGATATCAGGGCTCTCTCAGCCTCACCCACCCCACAGGGTGTCTTTTGTGTGGTGAGGAAAGGGAAGGCGACTGTAAGCCGCTTTGAGCCTCCAACGGGTAGGGAAAAGCGGCATATAAGAACCAACTCCTCCTCAGTTCAGGACCAGCTGCTTCTAGGTGGACCTAACCCCACTACAGCTTGGTGTAGGGTGGTTAAGAGTGGCTGCCTGTAATCTGCAGAACTGGGTTTGACTCCCAGCTCTTCCTCCACATGCAGCCAGCTGCGTGACCTTAGACCAGTTCTCTCAGAGCTCTCTGAGCTGACAGGTGTCTCTTGTGGGGAGAGAAAGGGAAGGTGATTGTAGGCCACTAATAGGCCACCCAATCCCACTTCCGGAGTGAGAGAGCTTTCTTTGTCTTGGTGCCAAAATTCTGGAACTCCCTCATATTCATTTGTCCCCTTCCAACAACAAAAATACCTTTATTATGGTTATTGTTGCCTTCATCCCTTCCTCTTTGCTGGCTGGGGAAAGCCATGGTCAGTAGAAAGGAGGGGGGTGAAATGCCCCAAGAGGCCCTTCACCCCTATATTTAACCTTCTACTTTGGCTTTCCCTTGCTTCAATGTGGTGGGAAGCAAAACAGGAGGGTTAAATGGCTTCAGCCATTTAAATCTTCCTGATCTGCTTTCTGTCACTTTGAGCGAGGATGGCGGAACCATTTGGGATTTAGCCCTCTGATTTTGCTTTCCACTGCTTTGAGGTGGCAGGGAACAGAACCAAATGGTTTAAATGGTTTGGGTCTGCCACTCAGCTTTGGTTTAAATGGCTCATGAACCTACAGCAGGCTTTCTCAACCAGGGTTTTCTGAAAACCTGGGCCTACTTGACAGCCCTGGAAGGGTTTCCCAAAAGAGTGGGAATCAATTAATTTGTAAAGATGTATTTAAAGTTTGTTAAACATTTATTGAGTGATATGACCATATATGGTCATGTTGACCTGCTCAGCCTCCCAAAATGGCCAGTGATGGACCTGGAGGGGTGGGAAGAGGAGGGACTCCGGATGGGCATGTACACAGCTATACTTCCCAACCATATTCTGCATGATCACACCACTTCTGGGGTTTCTTGAAGCCTGAGGAATGTTTCAGAGATTTCTCAATGGTAAAAAAGTTGAGAAAGGCTGGCCTATTTGTAAAGGTTCAGTTCACGAACTACAAACCACCAACCAAGCCAAACCAAAAAAATGCAGTTTATGCCCATGGTAGATGTGGAGAGAAAATCATAGATGGGGAGTCATAACAGATTCAGAATTAGACATTGGCTTGATCAAGGCAGAGAGCTGTTCACTCAATAAACATGCAGAATATGACCACTAGAATCTTCAAGGAAACACATTCTGTAATTGCCTAGCAACCATAAAATATTCACTTAGATCAGAATGTGATCGCCACTGGAATGAGTGGACTAGGAGCAGGTAAGGGGATAAAGAAGAGGATAAAGATAAGGGGATAGAGAAGATGTAAGAAACTGTTGGAGAGGCACATGGAAGAGAAGGAACTGGCCTACTGAAGACAGGAAAGCCAGCTTGGTGTAGCGGTTAGGAGTGCGGACTTCTAATCTGTCGAGCTGGGTTTGATTCCATGTGACCTTGGGCTCGCCACAGCACTGATAAAGCTGCTCTGACTGAGCAGTAAGATAAGGGCTCTCTCAGCCTCACCCTCCTCACAGGGGAGAGGAAAGGGAAGGCGACTGTAAGCTGCTTTGAGGGTCCTTCGATTAGAGAAAAGCACCATATAAGAACCAACTCTTCTCCATCTTCTTCAGTAATATCAGGGCTCTCTCAGCCTTACCTCCCTCACAGGGTGTCTGTTGTGGGGAGAGGAAAGGGAAGGCGAATGTAAGCCGCTTTGAGACTCCTTCGGGTAGAGAAAAGCAGCACATAAGAACCAACTCTTCTTCTTCATAATCAAAAGTGGGGCAACCTTAAAAATAGGGTCTGGAGGGTGACTACATTACAAGTGGAAAGCTGTGAAACAGGGAAACCGTGTACCTTGCATTTCCCTACCACTCTTGCCCATCCAAAAAGTAAATAGTTTGCATTTCCAATGTGGGCTGAGCAGTGTGCTTGTTATGTACATATCTGCTGAGTCACTCTGACCTAAACCTTTTCAATAAGGCTGCTTTGTGACAACCAGTTCAGCAGATGCTTGAAGTCCCAATAAGGCGGAATGACTTCTGTTCCTTCCTTCCTATCAGTACCATGTCTTCTTGTAAATCTGAATTATCACCCCCATGCTGACAAGTGATCGGGTTGGCAATTCCCAGCCGACGCCATCACCTTCCCCACCCAAAGCACCTTGCTGTCACTTCCGATACGGTTAGCGTCATCGGGGCAGAACTTCCCGTAAACATCTGAGCGTCACCGCAGGGGTGCGATGGAACCTTCAGCAAGTACCGTGGCTCGGTTGCTGAGGTTAGGTCAATTTGTGAATGTCTGGAGTCTCTTCCCAGCATTTCAGGAGCTGTTGACTGTCAAAATAACCACATGAGATAACCGTGCTCTGAATCTGTGAATTTTGAAATGACTGGTACTGTTTAACCAAAGAGGGTTTTCATGGGCACACAAAACTGGCTGTTGGTTGGCTTGGTTTTGTTTCTTCTGAATTCTTTCTACTCCAGTGCGGGCTTCGGACACATGAAGTTGCATTGTATCAACCAAAAGTATTGGTCCATCTAGTTGTACATTTTATTATGGCCCAAGACCAGCAAATATTGGTCCATCTAGATTGACTCCACTGACTGCCAGCAGCTCTCCAAGATCTCAGGTGTAGAATCATAGAATCGTGGAAGGGGACCTCATGGGTCATCCAGTCCAACCCCCTGCACTATGAGATGCATGGATAGAACTAGGATGCTTCTGTGGCAAACCATGCTCAAGTATAGCCCCTCCCATCTTCAAGGTATCACAACAAATGTGGATCGTTGCCTTTCATAGCCATAACACTGGTCCACCTAACTTAAGTTTCCCAAGCTGGTCAAATAGTTGTTTGTATGTGAGTGTGTGTGGGGGGGGTCTATCTGGAATCCATTGCTAATGGCTGTAACAACCTGATATTGCACTGCAACACCCATTCAAATGCATGAGCACTAAAGCTTCACCACAGTCATTGAGTCCCACTGCACTGCTAGGAAACCACTCCCTCTGTCTTCTATAAAGTACCACAAGTTGGAGATAAGAACTGTACTAAGAAGAGATTCAAATGGGTAGCCGTGTTGGTCTGAAGCAGCACAATAAAATCAGAGTCCAGTAGCACCTTTAAGACCAACAAAGATTTATTCAAGGTGTGAGCTTTCAAGTGCTATATATATATTTGTAAGGTGTGCTGCAAACATTTCTGCACACACTGGATAATGCACATTCAATGTGCTTTTGCAGCTGGATTTTCCTGCATGAAATAGGGAAAAAGTACATTGTCCATCATGTGTGGGATGATAGTTCTGATTGTAAATTGCCCTAGCTATGAACCCCAGAGTAGTGGCAAGTCTAACAAACTGTCGCCAGAACAGTGGAAATCAGCAGTACATTCTAAGGAAAAATGTGCACAGAAGAACCCACCCTTAGGGTAGCCAGGTCCTTCTGGCCACTGATGGGAGATATGGGGGGGGGGGAGGGTAGTGATAGCCAAATAGCTAAATTAGGGTTCTTTTGCCCATCTCCACTGAGAGAAGAACCATTTTTATATTTTTACTGCAGAAGCAATATAGACACAGGGGAGTTCTGAAAGCTGTGTGGAGAACAATACAATTAAAGGTAAAGGTAAAGGTATCCCCTGTGCAAGCACCGAGTCATGTCTGACCCTTGGGGTGACGCCCTCCAGCGTTTTCATGGCAGACTCAATACGGGGTGGTTTGTCAGTGCCTTCCCCAGTCATTACCATTTACCCCCCAGCAAGCTGGGTACTCATTTTACCGACCTCAGAAGGATGGAAGGCTGAGTCAACCTTGAGCCGGCTGCTGGGATTGAACTCCCAGCCTCATGGGCAAAGCTTTCAGACGGCTGCCTTACCACTCTGCGCCACAAGAGGCTCCTACAATACAATTACATGAGATTAAATTGGAGGCAGGGAAAGGTGATGCCTTTACAGGTCAAGCCTGGGGTCTCCACCCCGCTTGGACATCCCATGGAACCAGCCTGCAGCCAGCAAGCCATTCCCCCCCCCAAAAAAAAAGTTGCTGGCAGGTTCTGAAAAGCTGTTTCCATTATCTCACCCTCCCGCCCAATTGTTTACAGAAATGGTAGTGACTCACTCTTCTTAAACTTGAGGGGGACTATCTCAGCTATAACCTTTGGTCTTGTGAGAGAGCTTATCAAAAACTACATTCCAGGCCATTTTCTTTGCCTGGTCAGAACCAAAGACTTGAACCAGGATAGGATGTAGAATTAATGCCAATCTAATAACTATATGATCAATCAGAAGGTTGCAATCGTTTTTGTTTGTTTTTTTACCACCAGTCCATCAGTAGGGCTGGCAGATCCAGGATGGGAACCTCCTGGAGATTTGGAATTGGAACCTGAGGAGGACAGGGAATTTGGTGGGGTCCTATGCCTTAGAGTCCACCCTCCAAAGCATCCATTTTCTCCAGGCGAACTGATCTCCGTAGTCTGTAGATAAAAAATGTAACTCCAGGGATCCCCAGGTCCCAGCTGGAGGCTGGCATCCTTGCCTGGCTTGCAAAAGATGATGGATGAGACTGTAGACCAAACTCCTTCTTCACACCCTCCCCAGTTTTGCCATGGGAAATTTCAGTCAGACAAGCACTGTGACTTCTGACCTGGGGGGGGGGGGGAGTGACTCCCAGGAGAATGGGAGACCGAATCTGGAGAGACCCCCTGCCAGTCAGCCTGAGCTTGAAAGACCAAAGGCCTAGCTCTCTGTAAGGCAACTCCCTATCGCCATGAGGAAAGTGTTCACAGTTGCTATCATAGAACCATATGCTTGCCTGCCTTTGGGCCCTGCCTATCAGGTAGCACCTTTGGACCACAGAGCACAGGTGTCCCCGACACACCCAGCCCTGAAAAGAGGGCGATGCTGAGTCACCAAGTTCTCTTCTGCTCGCCAGTCACCTGATTCACGTTACTGGAGCAACACGCAGGAGGGAACTGATGCAATAAGAGATAGAACAGTTATTATAAACCAGCGGTGCCAAGGAGGAAGCAGAGAGAGGCTGCCTGTAGCAAAGAACAGGAGAGAGAAAGAGAGAACCTGTGGCTGAAGGAAACATGGCCTGAGTGATTATTAAAGGTAAGTTGAGATGGGCTTTACTTAAAGCAAGGCTACTCTTGGCCACTGAGAGGCTTCTGTGGAAACCAAGGATGGGGGTCAGATTAGGAAAGGGAATTGACATTACGGCTTGTGCTTTGCTCTTGGCCTCTCTCTTCCTTCTTCCTTCCCCCTCCAGGTACTAACTTCTTCTACTTGGTGCTTCCCAATTTCCCCCCTTCTCGGGCAGAATTATGAGCCCCTTTTTCTATAGAAATCTGGTCTCTGTACAAGAAGGCACCTGCTGAATCAGATGCACATTCCATCTCGTTCAGCATCCTGTTTTGTACAACAGCCTGGAAAGCTATTGCCCAGTTCCCTCTGTTATATAGGAAAGGGGAAGGGCAAGGCCAGCAAATGCTGGCAGGGGCTCATGGGAATTGTAGTCCATGAACATCTGGAGGACCACAGGTTGACTACCCCTGCTTTAGCATGGAGTTCCTACCCGTCTGACAAACTGCCCTCCCTCCAAGGAGCTCAGGATGCTATCTGTGGCTCTCTGTTCTCCAAGTGAAGCTAAGAGAGACCAGCCTGACTTCACCCAGTGACCTCCACCTTTCCTAGACTACTTGTCCGTCACCACACTGACCTTCATGCGTCGGATCATTCTGCACCCTGTGACTGCCTTTTGCCTATGCTGAACCTCAGAATCGTGCCAAGCTGGGAATAGACCAAAAAGGGCCAAGCAGTCCAGCCCCCGCCCTCACCTTCTCCGGGACTTAAACATCACATACTCCTGACAGGTGCTCATCCAATCTCTTCCGAAAAACTTCCAACAGAGACTCCACCACCCTCCGAGGCAGCGTATTCAATTTACAAGTAGCCTTGACCATCAGAAAATGCTGTCTAATATTTAAGTAGGACCTCCTTTCCTGTACTTTGAACCCATGGCTCCTAGTCCTTCTCTACAGCTGCAGTAAACAAGTTGGCTCCCTCTTCAACGTGCCTACCTTGTACATAGTTAAATCCGGCTATCCTATTACCCCTTGCCTTCCTGTTCTCCAGGCTACACATACCCAATTATCTCAGCCTACCACACTTTGGCTTCCTTAGTTGGTGTGCGCTGCACACCCCGTTCTGTGGGCATGTTCTTTGGGCCAAGTTTCTCAGAAAAGTTACCTTTCCTTTGTCTCCAGCCTGCGGCAATGCCTGCTCAAGAATTGCCCGTATGTGCGGCTGCAAAGAAGAAGAGGACGAGGCTGACTCACCCCAAGCAAAGGATCAAGGTAAGGAGTTCTTGGTGGGGACAAATCTAGCTGACTAGCATGGCAGAGCTCCTTCTCCTCAGAGGATTTGCCAAAGTTAGGTGCCGAAGAGAAGGCAATGAGGACCAGGTGAGAAGCCCCTTCCCCAGTGACTGTTGATACTAAATAAATAAATAATAAACAAACAAACAAATAATACCCATTGCAACTACACGGTGGGCAACGGGTGGGAGAAATCATTGGAAAATATCCTGTAGTCCCAAACTCTTCCCCTCTGATATTCTACAGTCCCACAGGTGTGAGCAAGCCAATTTTACTTCTCATTTCTTAAGGGGAAGGTATCCTGTAGCTTAAAGTAAAGGTATCCCCTGTGCAAGCACCGGGTCATGTCTGACTCTTGGGGTGACGCCCTCTAGCGTTTTCATGGCAGACTCAATACGGGGTGGTTTGCCAGTGCGTTCCCCAGTCATTACCGTTTACCCCCCAGCAATCTGGGTACTCATTTTACGGACCTCAGAAGGATGGAAGGCTGAGTCAACCTTGAGCCGGCTGCTGGGATTGAACTCCCAGCCTCATGGGCAGAGCTTTCAGACTGCATGTCTGCTGCCTTACCACTCTGCGCCACAAGAGGCAGATGCTAAACTGCTCTCAGCATTCTGTGCCTTCCAGATCATGTTCATTCTTTATCATGTGATAGTTTCTTTCCCCCCCCCCCTTATCCTTAATTTCTAAACTCATTTTTCCAAATAACTGAGAAGTTCCCTTTACGGTCCTCTTAGGTGTATAACAACCTTTGTCTATGGTCAGCTTTGTTTTACTGCTTCCCCTTCAGGTCAGCTACATGTACAGCACAAAATGTATTCTTTCCCATACATTCATAACCAGCTGATGGGAACAGCACAAATCATTGAAAAATAAACAAATGTCTGTAGATCACCTCCATCTGTATACTGAATCCCTTCCAGGCAACAAATAATCCCAGTTTTTTTAGCTTCATAGGTGTTGGCATCTTCATTCACATTCTTACCTGGACCTAGTTTCAGTTTCTTGCATTAAACAAAGAAGAAGAAGAGATGGTTCTTATATGATGCTTTTCTCTACCCGAAGGAGTCTCAAAGTGGCTTACAGTCGCCTTCCCTTCGCTTTCCCCACAACATACACCCTGTGAGGTGGGTGAGGCTGAGAGAGCCCTGATATCACTGCTCGGTCAGCATAGTTTTATCAGTGCTGTGGTGAGCCAAAGGTCACCCAGCTGGCTGCATGTGGGGGAACGCAGAATCAAACCGTCTTGCCAAAATAGAAGTCTGCATTCTTAACCACTACACCAAACTGTTGCCCAGAGGCTGTCATGGCCTGCTCCTCATCCAATCCTTTCACTTTATATATATACTAGCTTCAAAGCCCGTTCCTAAGAACGGGCCTTGAAAGGGTCCCCTCCCCTGGCCCCTAGCCAGGCAGCTTAAGGTGGCTTTGGGCTGCAGCTCACAGCCAGATCAAGTGGGGTGGGGGCAGGGGCTGGCCAGCTCGATAGCAGACCCGGGACCTGGAGACTGTTGTTAGCAGGGCCAGCCTAGCAGGCCAAGAGGCCCTTGTTAGCAGGCCTTCCACTATGACCATTTTGCCCAGGGCCCTCTCCCCTTACCTGCTGCTGGCTCCAGGCAGTGATGTGCATCTGAGAGTATAGAGGCTAGAGTCCAGGGACAGAGGGCAGGAGCTGCAGGGGCATGGCCAATCAGGGCTGCACCCTGATTGGTCCTATTCCAACTTGGATAGCTGGACATGTTCCACCCCCCAGACTGTTTCACAAATGGAACCATGGATATATATATACTAGCAGTAAAGCCCATTGTGTGCTGTGATACAACAAGTTTGATGTGGGTTTTGTGCTTCACTTGGAAGCTGGCAACCATAAGAGGAGGTTTCTCTGTGCACAACAGTCCTGAACCAAGTCAGGTTCAAGCACAACCAGGAAATATGGAATTCCAGAACATGAGCAACCGATCAGAAACCTTACCTGCTCTCTGCAACGTTTTATTGATCTGAAATAGGCCAGGGCCCTATGTAGCTGGTTGGGTGGCTGTGGAGGCATTATACTCTTTTGATGCCCCACTTTCAAACCTCAAGGAATATTTCTAACCCAGGGGTAGCCAGCCTCCAGGTGGGACCTGGAGATCTCCTGGAATTACAGCTTATCTCCAGACTATAAATATCAGTTCTCCAGGCAGAGCTGGCTGCTTTGGGGGATAGGCAAGACTATTGTGCAAAAGAAGCATGTTGTGGAGATGAAACACTTGAGGCCTACTACAAATGGTTGTTGTACAGATGCAACAGGAGGCAAAAGAACCCCTGCCACAGTTTCATTTGCACAACAACCCTGTGCAGTAGGCCTCACGTGTTTCATCTTTATGGCAACCTTGAACGGTAGGCCTCAAATGTTCAGAGAGTGATGGAGAAAAGACACACAAAAGGCTTGGCTGCATCTTCCCTCCAGCAGCAAGGCCAGCCAGAGCAGCATTTTAAGTTAGAAGGAGCTTCTCTGTGGCCTCCCTGTCAGCCAACGGTTAGGCAGAAGGGAAAAGTCCCCCCCCCCCTCTAAAGGAAAGCATGCCCTTGTCCCCTGCGTTGCTCTCGGAAACGCCTCCCTCCCCTCATCAGGGGCTCTTAGAGGCTCCCTTCACAGCAGGCCTGAAGGGAAGGGGTTTGTATGTGGAACATACAAGAGCAGCTATTGGCTGGGGGGATTCTACCAATAGGAGGTTTTAGAATGTTCAGCATTTTGTCAGGTTGTCCAGTCACTATTTTATGAGCCAGTTTGGTATAGTGGTTAGGAGTGCGGGCTACTAATCTGGCGAGCCAGGTTCAATTCTGTGCTCCCGCACATGCAGCCAGCTAGCTGGGTGACCTTGAGCTCACGACAGCGCAGATAAAGCTGTTCTGACCAAGCACTGATATCAGGGCCCTCTCAGCCCCACCTACCTCACAGGGTGTTTGTTGTGGGGAGAGGAAAGGGAAGGTGATTGTAAGCCACTTTGAGACTCCTTCGGGTAGAGAAAGGTGGCATATAAGAACCAACTTCTTCTATATAGATATTTCTTTGCAGTCTGAAAGGGGATGTCCCACTTCATCAACTCCACCCTGTCTTTATCATTTCTAGGACTCTCAAGTGTAGGGTAAAGATATATTCTTTGCACCACATGATCCTTATAGGAACACAATTTACATGCATGGGAGAGTTTCCCCTCTGATTAGATGCTACCCAAGGCAAGCATTATTGTTCATTGAAATCAAATCAGAGTTGGGAAATAACACACACAAAACAACACATTTATGTAACTGATAAGCACGGCTAGTTCTTTGCCAACCCGCTTCAGACCTTAGTATCTAAAAGTAACACAGTATCTGAGAACTGAGGCCAGAGAGCTGGGCATATAAGACGATCCCCCAACATTTCCACTCTAAATATAGAGTTTGTTACATTACATTACAGTACTGAAGTGCACCCGGCGTATAGGACGACCCCCCCCCCCCACTTGGAGGCATGTTTTTCAGGGGGAAAAAGTAGTCTTATACGCCAGCAAATACTGTATTTTAAAGGTTTAGATTGGTAAACTCAAAATACATTGATGTTTGACTTTTAATTCTTTTTTGAGAGAAGCAGCACTCAGACAGAACTGGGGAAAATGGGCTCATCCTGAATTCAAGGGCCTGGCTATCATGAAACGTTGGTTTTAAATACCTCCCACTATACAAATAAACATCAGATTTCTCAGCACCCAAAGAAGTCTTGCGAAAGACTGGAGGAACAGGTTCCTGAACGTCTGCATAGCATTTCTTCTCTAGTAGTCTTCTACTAGGAAGGGAGAGGAATGGGAAGGCGACTGTAAGCCGCTTTGAGCCTACTTCGGGTAGGGAAAAGTGGCATATAAGAACCAACTCTTCCTCTTCTTCTTCCAATTCACATGTACTCTTCCCGGGGACTCACTCCTGTATATGGAAATCTGGGCACTGCCACATCCAAACTGTGCCATTTCAATGCTTAATAACTGCTGACATTTCAATGTTCATTCTTTGTGCATTTCTAGGTGTAAAGCAACCAGTATGCCACATGCCACCCAGACGAAGCGGGGCCGGTCCCTGTTCAGAGCGGCCCCCTGGAACATGAGGATAGTGTAAAAACGGTGAAGGGCTCTTTCCCTGGAAGGGGTTCCTGTGCTGCTCACCGTTGAAAAAAAACAGGATGTCACTAAATTTGCAAGGACTTACTCGTGCGTCATCGCAGTGCACCATGAAGACAAGTTCACAAACTTCCGTTCACGTGGAGACGAACTTGTCCGAACTGCCTCCTGCCTGTGATAGCCTAATGTTGAACCAGAGTGAAAAGCAAGCATGCTGCTACCATTAAAAGATACCTTGTATTGCTATTGGTCCTTAAGAGTCATTCTGTTATCCTGGGAAATGACAAAGGTTGAGGTAGTCAAACTACGGCCCTCCAGATGTCCATGAACTACAATTCCCATGAGCCCCTGCCAGCATTTGTTGGCAGGGGCTCGTGGGAATTGTAGTCCATGGACATCTGGAGGGCCGCAGTTTGACTACCCCTGTCTAGGGAGCTAAACTTCCTCTCCCCCAGAAGTGAGAAGTCCAAAGCAGTTTTCACAGGGTCATCCACCCCCCCCCCCAGAGAAAAAGAGCAGTGGCAGCAATGCCATCATCCTGTCAACATCTGGTTATTCACAGGCTTGGAAGGAAAGGGGGTCAAGGAGAAATGGTTCCAATTAGTCCATCTGGGACATACCCAACACCCACCATGCTCAGAGCATCATAGGCTGCTGTGCTAAGCTTCCCGTCCCAGAAGCTAACACTGGCTGAACCAAATCCATTACTTCCCCCAACCTCATGTGTACATGCATGAAACTGAACTGAGCCATCCTGGAAGGCAAAGTATGATGACTGGGATTCCAGATGTGGTTCTCTGTCTCTAAAAAGCAGTTGTTGGGCAGATGTAGATCTGGGACACGGCATTGTAGAAGGAGAGGTTAACACATCCCCCTGCACAATTTCCAAGATCAAGAAGGTCCCCATACCAGATTCTTTAAGCCCCATTATTGCATTTATCTGCTAAAGCCAACAGGAAGCCATGGCTTCCTCAGCGGAGTCAGTCCATCTCCTCTTCAGTCCCCTTCTTTTTCTGCTGCCACTCCCAACTTTTCCCAGCATTATTGCCTTTCCAGTGGGGAGGAGAACATCTTTGATAGGGGAAATGATACTGGGAGGAATAACTTAATCCCACCCCATAGAGCAGTAGCCCTAATCTATACCTTCCACCTGCAGTTGGTCTTCATTGGTCAAAATAGCATTTATGGAGTTCTAAATCAGGGGTAGTCAACCTGTGGTCCTCCAGATGTCCATGGACTACTGCATTTGCTGGCAGGGGTTCATGGGAATTGTAGTCCATGGACATCTGGAGGACCACAGGTTGACTGCCCCTGTTCTCAATCACATAAGAGGATCATTGTCCATGGGGTCGTGATGGGTCGGACACAACTTCTCACCTAACAACAACAAAATCACATAATACTGGAGTTCCAGTTATAGAATCATAGAATCCTAGGGATGGAAGGGGCCATACAGGCTATCTGGTCCAATCCCCTGCTCAGTGCAGGATCAGCCTAAAGCATCCAGGGTAAGTCTCTGTCCAACTGTTGCTTGAAGACCGCCAGTGAGGAGGAGCTCACCATCTCCTTGGGCAGTTGATTCCACTGCTGAACTACTCTGACTGTAAAAAAAAACATTATCCTGGTATCTAACTGGTATCATTCTACATGTAGTTTAAAGCCATTACTGGGGGTCCTATCCTCTGCTGCCAACAGGAATCTTTCCCTGCCCTCCTCTAAGTCAGTGGTCCCCAACATGTGGCCCGCAGCCCGGCCATGGCACCGGGCCGCAGTTCCCTCTCCCCGCCCCCCCTCGCAGTAAAAAACTTCCCAGGCCGCAAGCTTGCGGCCCAGGAAGCATCTTACTGCGGGAGGGGGGGAGAGGGAATCAGGGCCGCGCCCACGATTTCGGCCGCGCATGGCGCATGCGCGATGCGCGGGCAGGGCAGTTGTCCTGCCGGTCCCCAGCCTAAAAAAGGTTGGGGACCACTGCTCTAAGTGACAACCTTTCAAATACAATAAGACCACAATCATGTCCCCTCTCAACCTCCTCCTAGTTGTTGAACTCTAGAGTTACTTAAGAAATTTGTCACACTCCAAGTTGCTAGACAAAAAGATACTTTTATTGAAAACATATTCTTTGATGCTGCCAAAAGCTTTCACTGTCAGAAGGCTTTCCATCAGCAGTGACTTTCTTGCTCCCCTCATGTAGCATTAGATGCCTCTTGAAATGCTCCCCCTGGGACATGGAGGACCACCAGGAACGCTGGATGCCTGCAGTGGGCAGAGGGGGGAGGACAAATTGTGTCCCCCATCCACAGAAGAACCTGGCAGGACCCAATCCTTTGTTCGCTAGCTAACAGTCCACTCCAGGGCCAAGGCATTTCTAATTTTTTGGCCAGTGAGATGAGGTTTCCAGTGTCCAATGTCCATCAAACTTGGCAAGTGCAGTATTGCAGTGGTGTGGATCTAGGGCCAAAAGGTTGAGCCTGACATCCAGTTCAAGACTTGTCCCAACGGGCAGTTCCACCAGAGTTCCTGCTCTCCCCACGAAAAGTTATCATCCGGTGGTAGAACATCCATTTTGCATCTAAAAGGTTCCAGTTTGAAATCCCAGCATTTCCAGGTTGAGGATCTCAAATCTGGGGAAACCTGGGAGAGCTGCCATTGGTCACTGGGGAGAGGGTATCAGATTCGACAGACCCTTGTCTTAACTTAGTACTAAAATGTGTCCGTTACATGAAGACATGGATGCCTCCAGAGAATTTCCACTTCCCACTCTAGCTGATGGAGAACAATCAGCATTTCCCCCCTTCCAGGTTGTGGGAGCTGACTCTCTTCTTTCACTGCCAGTTGACGATGTGCACAACGTTGGGCTGGCTGCAGGCCACTTCCACCTGTCAGCTCAGCTTGAATGAAAAACATCTCCTCCCCAGCACTGTGAACTCAATGAATTGGCAAAGGCAGGGGATGTGGTTGAACATCACATGGCGTCTCTCGGGGACCTCAGGCAGTTGATCGCTAACCAGGAGTCTGATGTAATAGCTGCTGTAGATCGTCAACAGCTGCAGGGCCATGACCTGGAACGAGACATTCACCACCATTTACTTTCAGCCAACCACTTCTCAAAGGTTTCTGATAAGTCACCAGATTCAAAGGGTAGACCAAATACTGTTGAATACCTGTGTTCACAGGGGAAAGGGATCATAGCAGTACACAGGCTGCCAAAGGTCTCCAGTCCTTTGTATCTTCAGTTGAAGGATTCCGGGGAGCTGATGCCAAGAACTACTTCCGCCAGGAATAGGAAATACTTTACTGAGCAAGACGGACAGGTAATCTGTCTTAATATAGTCTGTCGCACCAAGGTACGGAAACTGCCATCCAGTCACAGCTGACTTATGGTGATCCCATAGGGCAAGGGTGGCTAAACTGTGGCTCTCATGTCCATGGACTACAATTATCATGAGACCCTGCCAACATGGTAATTGTAATCCATGGACATCTGCAGAGCCACAGTTTGGCTACCTCTGCCATAGAGTTTTCAAGGTAAGAGACATTTTCAAGACAAAAGGTTGTTTTCCATTAACTGCCTGGTGTACCTTGGAGGTCTCCCATCCAAATACTAACCAGGGCTGACCCTGCTTAGCTTCTGAGCTCTCATGAGATCAGGCCAGGCTAGGCTATCCAGGTTAGAGCTGTTATACCATAGATCTTGCAAGGAGATACGGGGCCCATCTACACAAGACTCATTATGTGGTTCTTGACCAGGCTAGCTGGATCAATCCAGAGAAAAATCCTTTAACAGCCATTGTCTCCCCAAAAGAGTCCTGGGAATTGGTGAGGAGGCTGAGAATTACATTAAAGCTTCTTTGCCAGTGTCAAAGCACAGAACTACCATTCCCATGGAATCACCCAGTCTGGATTTGACAGACTCATGGAAGAGGGATCTATTGAAGTCTTCCCACCATGGCATGTAAATAAAACCTCCAGTTTTGGAGACAGTATATCTCTGAAGGACAGGTCTTGGAGAGAAAGCAGAGGGAAGGGTGATTGCTTTTGTGCCTTGTTTGGAGACATTGCTAAAACCCAGTCCCACTCTATTAGAAATCCCTTTGCCAGACCTAGAGGATAAGTCTGTCCTATGAATTAGCTATTACATCTCAATGCACCTTGGAACACCAGTAGCAAAGGCCGCAAAAAACCTTTGTTGCTTGGTGAACAACTGGCTAGACACTGTAGGACAAAATACTACAGCAACAGTACAGGAGACATTGGAAAATTACCAGGACAATAATATCCTTTATATGCTTTTTATTATCCTTTATATGTTTTTTTAAAAAATCTTTTGGATTCTGGCCTAAGGAGGGAAGGAAGGACCATATGACTAAGACCATATGACTAAATAAGCCAACAAAATAGAGAAAAACTGTGTCTGAAAGGAGGACAATTTGAAAATGCAATGAAGCTTCTGCTCAATAGCTATCATCAGTTGTGGTCCCAATAAAGAAGACTTAGTAGGAATCAATAAGTACTAAAGAGTACATTCCATTTTCATTAGCTGTAAGTAAATGAACTTTCAGAGATACTCAAATGCTAAGAGAATGATGTTCTCTATCAAGGCTGAACTGCATTCCAATGGAAGCTTACATCAGCAAGCCAGTTTGTTCATTGCATCTTCAAATTGTCCTGCTTCAGACACAGCTTTTCTCTTTTGTGCTGGACACTTTAGGAACCAGCTAGAGTTGCCAACCTCCAGGCCTGGGGATCTCCTGGAATTGCAGCTGATCTCTAGATGCCAGTGATCTGTTTCCCTGGAGAAAATGGCCACTTCAGAGGGTGGACTCTATAGCTCAAGAACTCAGCGAGGTCTCCCCTCCACAGACCTAGCCCTCTCCAAGCTCCATCCCCAAATCTCTAGTTTTCCAACCAGGAATTGACAACTCTATAACTAGTAGCTATACTAGATGGTGCCTAAGCCTGATACCATTCACAGTTGTATATTGGGTTTGCTCAATGAGGTAAAGCTCCTGAGAGTCCACATGATGTAGTGGTTAAGATCAGCAGACTCCTATCTGGAGAACTGGCTTTGCCCCCACCCCACCCCACTCCTCTACAGGCAGCCAGTTGGGTGACCTTGGGCTAGCCCCAGTTCTCTTATGACTGTTCTCAGACATCAGTCCTCTCAGAGCTCTCTCAGTCCCATCTACCTCATAGGGCATCTCTTGTGGGGAAAGAAAGAGGATGGTGTTAGTAAGCCACTAGAACATCTTCACATAATAAAAAGAGAGGTCAAAACAACCCAGCTCTTCTTCTTCTCTCTAGCTCAAGCTTTCTGAACATTTTTACCATTGAGAAACTCCTGAAACTTTCTTCAGGCTTCAAGAAACCCCAGAAGTGGCACAATCATGCAACATATGGTTGGGAAGCATAGCTGTGTATATGCGCACCCCAGGCCCATCATTGGCCAGTTTGGGTGTGGCAGGGCAGGCCAAGCTGACCATATATGGCCATATCCCCCGTAAGTGTTTAACAATTTAAAAAAATCATGATTATGAACTCCCACCCCTTCAGGAAATTCTTCCAGGGCCATCAAGAAACGCCAAGGTTTCACAAAACCCTGGTTGAGAAAGCCTGCTGGAGCTCAACCTTTCCTGTCTGGGAGACAATGCCTTTTAAAGCTGCCATCACAGACTCAAAACGGGGACGCCTTTCCTGGCACAGCTTGTGGCTGTTAAACTTCCTGCTTCCTGAACAGCTTTCAGAGGCCTGAGACCTCGTATGGTTTTAGAAAAACAGCATCAACGGACAAAACGACAGCCTTCACCTCAGAGGCAGCGTCCCTGATGAGTCACTGAGGAAAGAGAAGTCACGCAGCTCTAACCTCCCCGTTGCTAAGAAAACCTTACCTTGGGGGCACCATCCGGGATCAGCCGGAGGAGTTCTCGACACTTCAGGAGACTTCTGCTATTATTGGTCATGTCGGGCAGCAGGGGCGACTCCTCTATGGACCCTTCAGCATTCTCTTCCTGGGCTGGGAAGATGGCGGTCTCGGTTACAAGGCAGAGCTCATCTAGGTTGTGCCGCAGAACAGGCTGGAAAAGGGAGGGAAGGCAGCAAAGGCATAGGGTAACTCACATCCCGCCATGCCCATATGTCCAAAATTCTGTTTTGTTTTCTACAATCCCTTGTTGGGCAGGCCCAGGTGCTCAAACAGTAACAGCAAGACATAGGTTAGGGTAATTTGCCAGAGAAAGGGAAGTGTTGGCCTATTCTCTTCAATGTTCAACATCTAGGGTTGCCAGATGGGGGGCTGGGTTGTCAGATCTAGGTTGGGAAATTCCTGAAGATATGGAATTGGAGCCTGGAGAGGACAGGGATTACAGTGGGGCACAGAGCCACCGAGTCCACCCTCCAAAGCATCCTTTGTCTCCAATGGAACTACCTCTGAAGTATGGAGAGGAGCAGTAATTCTGGGGGATCCCCAAGTCCCACCTGGGGGCAGGCATCCTGAGCTATACCACTACAGCATACAGCCAGAGGATGTTTACCTATCGACTAGGGTTGCTACCAGTAGGTTAGGAAAAACCTGGATATTTTGAAGGTGGAGCAGGTAGCAGGTAGGATTTGGGATGGGGCGAGACCTCAGTGGATTATCATGCTATGGAGTCCACCCACCAGAGCAGCCATTTTTGCCAGCAGAATTGACCTCTTGTCTGGAGATGAGCTGTAATTCCAGGGGATCCACGGGTCCCACCAAGTCCACCCTCCAAAGCAGCCATTATTTTCAGGAGAACTGATCTCTTTAGTCTGGAGACAACCTATAATTCCAGGGGATGCCTAGGTCCCACCTGAGAACTGGCATTCCTACTATCAACTCAGTAGGGATTAGGTGACACATGAGGCCAAAAGGGTTCTTGCAAAACTTCTGAGTCTAGCCTGATTCTTTGATCTAAGCACTTTGTGGGCTCTTTACTCCAATATACTAGACTCCCAGACACCGGCAGTGACACATCTACTGAGATTTTGAGAATCAAATGATGTGAAGAGCAATTAGCAGTCAGCCATGTTTGCATGCCTCTCCAGGTAGAGAGGCTGTGTACCACTGAAAGTAAGAGTGCATGTGCACAACAATAAAACAGAAGGCTGCCAACATCCAGGTAGGGTCTGGAGATCTGGAATTTCAGCTGATCTCCAGACTACAGATATCCCCTGGAGAAAATTGCTGCTTTGAAGCACCATATCCCAATTTAATCCCTCTCTCCTGAAACTCTACCCTTCCCAGGGCCCAGGGCCCACCATCAAATCTTCAGGAATTTCCCAACCTTTGTAAAACAATGCACACAATAAAAATCATATGCAATCATATTTAACAATCACATCAAGAGTATTATTTCGTAATGCTTTATCAATGAGCACATGTGTCTTATAATATAGCAGTAGGGAAAGCATGCAAATCAACAAAAGGAACTGATGCAAAGCATTGGCTTTGGAATTAATGCAATAAATCCTCCTAGTTCTTAGCAAGACACCACACAAAAAGAATTGTGATGAAATCGTGCCTATCATCACACCACAGTTGCTTTGTTGAGGTGTTTTGTCAGGGCAATTACGCACAAAGGACAATGTTGCTAAGTCTGAGCGCTATTGAAATGCGCTGTAGGCAAAAGCGGCACGTCGCGGTAATGCACACAGCCCTTTCTATTGAAAACAAGGCTCTCCCACTAGCGCTGTTCTCCTAATGCACAAGTTTCCGGTCTTGCCGAAATCGCAACAGAGGAGGCGATATTTTTCGGTGCTTCCTCCTGCCCCTGGCCGTCAATCAACCAGAACAGCTAATTAACTATAAGATTGTAAGCCGTGACTTCTTCGGGTAGTAAAAGTTCCAGCTAATTAACTGTTGTGTTTTTGTTTACCTTTAAGAACTCTTTTTTAAAAACTTGAAAACACCAGTAGCAATGCATATTCATTACTTCCATGTAACAGAGAGACATTTTCTGCTGGCATAGGAGCTGGCGCTTAATCGTTTGCACGTTCTTAAAGAAAAAAAATCCGCCCCTCTTGCTATTCCTGCCTGAAATTATGGGCAGTGTCGAAGGCGGGTGGAGGGGGTGGGTGGGCTGTATTGTGCTTGGAAATGGTACAGACACTTGCTTGTGGAGTGATTTCAGCCAAAGAAGCAATGCTTATTCGTTGCTTTTGCTGGTTTAAGGGGGGGGGGAATGGCTATCACGACACCGGAAGTGCGGGTGTGAGAGATTAGGGAGGGACATCCTTTCTATCGCTACATTGTGAACGCACATGTCTTTTCCGGATGTGTTGCAGGTTGTTCTCAAGAGTCTAGTGGTTTTTTAAGGGGGAATCCACTTTTGTGGATTCCCCGAAAAGCGCTACGACGAAGCCATTTTTGCGGGAGTGTTGCAGGAGTGTTGCTGATTGTGTACGACGTCGTGAATAATGAGAAATATATAGCATTACACAATGGCAACACTTCCACTTCAATATACACAAGTACAAATGGGTTCTCAGAGCACACAGCAACAAAAGAAATGTGGTGCCATTATAGATTCTGGATCAGAACACAGAAGCAAAAAATTCATAGAATCCTAGAGTTGGAGGGGGCCATACAAGTACTCCAATCCAACCCACTGCTCAATGCAGGATCAGCCTAAAGTCATGGAGCTTCTCTGCCATCTCCTCATCTTCCCTTAATCCCTTTGTTGTCCAAAGGCCCCATTGCTTCCTTAGGTGGCTTCCTGCTCTGGATATATTTGTTTAATGTTTATTTTTTTCTCTTGATTCTTTTTCAAGACAACCTGCTCCTCAAGATCTGGTTTTATATGTCTAATTATAAACTTAAATTTCTTTTGCCACAGCCTGTGGTCCTTCCTGTTCTTTTCCTTAGGGCAGACCTTCCACTCTTTAAAAGAAGCCTCTACTTTTTATAGCTTCCTTGACTTGTGTCGTTAACCACTCAGGCCTTCTTTTAGACTAAGCAGTGCCTCTCTTAACCTGCTGAATGCATTTTACTTGGGCTACAATTAGTGTGGTTTTAAATTTCCAAGCAGCCTCTAGGGATTTGACTCTCTTGTATTTCCCTTTTTCCTATTCCTCTTGTTTTTGTAAAGTCCTATCTTTTGAAAGAGAATGTGAGCACTTGGGACTTTAGGAGTAACTTTCCATTGACCTGAATGCTGAACTCAGTAGCGTTGTGATTCCTGTTCCCAATTCATTTAACAAGCTCTACATCTCCTGCTAAGTCTTGAGACCGGCACAAAACCAAATGTAAAATCACTACTCTCCTGGTTTGTTCTCTGACTAACTTTTCCAGTGCATCAAGACTACTTTTTTTTTGTTTTTGCAGTGCAGTATTAATGCATATTTTGCACATGAGTACTACAGACCAGCAGAAAAGTCATTCATTATGATGGAATTCAGAGAAATTGTGCATTGCGTACAAGCTGTGCTCAGGAACTGCAGAGGATTCACATGTGAGAATTCTACTTTGGAGGTAACTGGGGCACCACAATCAGGCCAGAAATTTGTCTGAGGAGAATTTTGAAGAATCCTTACTTTGGGGACCACCCCAGAGACATGCCCAAGCCATGACTCACCTCCTGGTTCCTCTTCATTTCTGTAATTGACTCCTCTAAAGTCTGAAGACATGGCTCCACGTTGAAATGTACAAACCACAGCTGAGGAACATGGGAAACAGGACAAAACATGTTTTTCTTATGGCTCCAGACAGATAGAGGGAACTGTGTGCATGACATAATCATAATTCCCAAGCACCAAAACTAGAAACTGGGCACAGAATCCAGTCCCCCAAGATTCTCAGCTTTCATTGAATGGAAAGAAATATGCCATAATCCTTTATGCTGGGATAAGGATGCTAGTCCTCAGGTGGGACCTGGGATTCCCTGGAAATATAGCTCATATTCACACTGAAGTCATAGGTCCCCTGGAGAAAATGGCTGCAGGGTGGACTCCATAGCATTATTTGCCACTGAGACCCCTCCCCACCCCCAAATTCCACCCACTTCTGACTTCTACTTCAAATCTCCAGGTATTGCCCAACCCAGAGCTGGCAACCATATGCTTGGAATGTCTGCTTGGAAGGTCAAGGCCAGGTGAAATCTGAGAAACCAGCAGCAATCAGAACCTGCTTTCCTCCTAGCAGCCTGGGCAATCCATTGGGATCCATTTTGAACCGGCATACTCCATCATGGAATGGGGCTATGAATATACACACCTGCTTATCAGGGACAGTCTTGGGTTTTCAGTAACCAACCCTGGTAAATCACACACACACACACACACACACACACCATTTTTCTAAGACCTCAACAGTGTCCACTGCTATCTGGGCCAAACCAGACAAGATCCTGGGAAGTCCATGAATCTGTCACCATTGTTTTTTTTACCATATATAATATGTGGTTAGTATGCATACAGGGATCTGATTCAGATCAGAACCATGAGAAGAAGAGCTGTTTTTTTATACCCCACTTTTCACTACGCAAAGGAGTCCCAAAATAGCTTACAGCCACTTTTCCCTTCCTCTCCCCACAACATGCACCCTGTGAAGGAGGTGGGGCTGAGAAAGCTCTAAGAAATCTCTTCTGTGAGAACAGCTCTCAGAGAACTATGACTAGCCCAGCTGGCTTCATGTGGAGGACCTGGGTGGCATGACCAGGATGGCCCAGGCTAGCCTGATCTCATCAGCTCTCAGAAACTAAGCAAGGTCACCCCGGTTAATATTTGAATGGAAGACCACCAAGAAAGCCCAGGGTTGCTCCGCAGAAGCAGGCAATTGTGAGCCACCTCTGGATATCTCTTGCCTTGAAAACCCTACAGCAGGAGTGGCCAAACTGTGGAGCTCCAGATATCCATGGACTACACTGTCAGGGGCTCATGGGAATTGTAGCCCATGGACATCTGGCAAGCCACAGTTTGGCCACCCCTGCCCTACAGCAGGGGTAGTCAACCTGTGGTCCTCCAGATGTTCATGGACTACAATTCCCATGAGCCCCTGCCAGCAAATGCTGGCAGGGGCTCGTGGGAATTGTAGTCCATGAACATCTGGAGGACCACAGGCTGACTACCCCTGCCCTACAGGATTGCCAGAAGTCAGCTATCACTTTACAGCACTTCCCATCACCAGCACCCAGGCGTCCCAATCAGAACTGATCTCTTGCCCATCGGACAACTGCATTAAAAGAAAAACAGCTCCCTGGCAGCTCCACTCAAGGAACTCCCAGCAGTCCCTGAGACATTTTCATTATAAAGAATCTAAACTCCAGGAAGCCCTGACCCAGTGCCATCTCTCGGCTAGGGTGACATTAGTAAAAAGGATACCCCAGAGTTAGATGGAAGCTGTTCGACACACACACACAAAACTGTACCTGTGGGATGCTGTGAAGCTGGTCCAATTTGACAGTCACTCCCACCAGCAATTCATGCTTCATGAAAACTTCATTGGCAGCCACCAGCCTCATGTCTGTGTTCGTATTCATCTGGTGCACAAGGAAAGCGAGGAGATGTGAACGTGTCTGAGCCACTGGACTCTCACGCAAAGGGGAAATGGGGAGGGCTGCTAGCATTGTTATCGCATGCTTCAGACAAAATGGAGTTCCAGGTTAGTATAACATTGTGAGTTATGGATCGGGATGTCCGGGGTTTGAATTCTGCTTATGCTGTGAGCTCAGACTTAAAAAGGGCTCTCCCTGCTGTCTCTCCCTCTTCTTTTATTAATTTATCATTATTATTCTTCATTGAATTTCTATACCATCCTCCCAAAACGGCTCAGGATGGCGCACAAAGTGGGTTAAAATTAAGAGTAAATTAAAAACAGTATAACATTAACAGAACAAAACAAAACAAAAACATAAGTAATAAATTAGCAGCCTCAAGCAATAGCAGCCCGCAGATATGCACTGCACATAAGTCTCCAGACTAGGCATCAGTCAATGTTTTTGTAGAGGAGGGCTGCAGATTTTATTACATCACTGGCCCCAAACAAAAGCTTGGTGGAAGAGCTCCTTCAACCTTCCCTGTGATATGGGGGAAATGACTGGCCTACATTATAGGGGTGGTCTCATTTGTAAATTCGTGATATAATAAAACAGAATTGGAGTTTTTTTGCATGACTCTTGAGATTCCATGAATTAGACAGGATGGTTTTGGTGGGGGGAAGTTACTAGCTTGTCTTGAGCTCAGCCAACTGATGCTCAAAATCTTTTCGTCCCCCAGGGAGGTCCTGCACAATCCAAGAACGGCTTCTGTTTCTTTGTGACTGGGCTACTCTCCAGACAGCAGGCCAAGAGCCAGAAATGTCTCTCCTGGAGAGTTAAGTAGTCTGGAGAAGGGGGTGCATTGCTGTCTCCAATCCTCTCCCCTCCCCCTCCTTCAAGAAAAGAAAGAGGCTTCTGTTACGCTTGTCTTCTCCTCACCCCCATCCTGAGCTTCCCCAGTCGAGTGCAGAACACTTTCTGTTGGGGGGGGGGCAATAGAGGAAGACATGAGTTCAAATCGATCTGAATTCAGCAGGATCCATAACAGAAAAAACAAAGTCAGTGCAGAATCAGCCCAGGTAACCTATCAAGCCTGGCCCAGTTGCCAACCACACCCCATTTGTCTTACCTTTCCCTGCTGCTGATGAATGATGAACCTGATGACCAAGGCAGCCATAAGAGCCGCTAAGGTAACCAAGATGCTGATTTTCCAGCTCTGTCCTAAGGAATAGATTTGCAGAATGGAATAAAGATTTATCCAGAGAGTCACATAGATAACCTGCAAAAAAAGGACCCAGAGGAAGTATGAAAGACTGGCCAAAAATGTATGATAACAAAGAAGAATGGACAATAAACACGGGACCTTTACTTGGCCAAGATGATACTGGCAAAGTGAAGTGCTATTTGTTTTGGTGTATTCGGGACATTCATTTATTGGTTTAATTTATTTGATTTCTAGGCCACCCCTCCCTGAAGAGCACATAGAATTTATAAAGGTAAAGGTATCCCCTGTGCAAGCACCGAGTCATGTCTGACCCTTGGGGTGACGCCCTCTAGCATTTTCATGGCAGACTCAATACGGGGTGGTTTGCCAGTGCCATTACCGTTTACCCCCCAGCAAGCCGACCTTGGAAGGATGGTTAGTATTTGATCCGGAGACCTCAGAGTATTTGGGTGGTAGTCCCTCCAATGAACACCAGGGGTCATGCCATAGAGGCAGGGAATGGCAAACCACCTCCCAACATCCCTTGCATGGCTGCCAGATAATCCTCCAATCCCCTGGCTACATTACAGGTGATAAATAAAATCATAAATAATGATCCAAGGTTTGGTTTCTCTGGCAGCCATTCACAATCAGAGCCCAATCCTCTGGAGAGAAGGCCAGCCTTGTGGGGATCTGGTTTGGCCCAGCACCCTGCCCATCAGGATTCCCTGCTATCACCCAAACCCCTTAGTTCATTCAGACAAGGGGCAGTAGCATAAGGGAGCTCTGGGAGCCATTTCTAGCAATCAGGCCTCTGGATTTAGACCTTAATTACAGCACACAGCACAACAAGCAGCATGCAGAGTCAGTGAGAACAACCTAGAATCATAGAACAATAAAGTTGGAAGGGTCCTCATGGGTCATCTAGTCCAACTCCCTGCACTATGTAGGAGACTCATATCCCTATCGCTCATCCACTGTCACCTGCCACTCCCTTGAGCCTTCACAGAATCAGCCTCTCTGTCAGATGGCTATCAAGCCTGTGTTTAAAAATTTCCAAAGATGGGGAACCTACCACCTCCCAAGGAAGCCTGTTCCACTGAGAAACCGCCCTGCCAGGAACTTCTTCCTGATGTTTAGATGGAATTTCTTCCCCTTGTCCAATGAGCTCACGGTGTCGGTCAGGCGGTTTACCCCATCAGAAACCTAACTCTGTCATGGACAGTATTCTCTGCCTTGATAAGCAGTGGCTCTCCAGGTGGAGACCTTTCACAGGACCTATTTCTAGGGATGCCAGGCTTCAGGGGGGAGCAGGGGATCCCCTGGACTTGCAGCTCATCTCCAAACTACAGAGATCATTCCCCTTGAAGAAAATGGATGCTTTGGAGAATGGGCTCGACAACACCGAGGTCCCCGTGCTTCCCAGGTGCCATCCCAAAATCATGAAGATTTTGCCAACCTAGATCTGGCTACTCTATCTTCTCCCCTGTCTCCCACCATGCCTCTCTCCCGACCCTTTATAACTGGAGATCCCTGGGGTTAAAACAGGGACCTTCTGCGTGCCTTGCAGATGATGTGATGTCCCCTGGAGCCGCAGTCTCAATATCCTAAAAAAAAATGCCATGAGGTAGATACAGCACAGTGAATGGAGCTGGACTACAATTCCGGAGGAGACTTTATGGCAAGCAAGAACTAGGGCCCAGGTCTTCCTGGTCCAAATTCCATGCTCCGTACCCCATTGAGCTATCGGTTCTTGGCCCACTTCCAAAGGTTTCTGAGTTCAATGGACTTGGGTCAGATTCATCAGGATGGCAGAAGGGTTGGGCACTTTGGTGCCCGAAGCAGCCAGCGTCACAGTATGGGGGGGGGGAGGCACAGGTGCTGGTGCGCTGGTTGGCGCACACACGCTGGCGCAGAGCCAAAGTGCCCAACCCTAGTTGGCAGTTCTTTGCTGGGAGGATGCTGGCAATCAGCGGGAGCAGAGGGTTGCTCCAAAAGACTTCAGAGTTATTTTGGAGCTCAGAAAAACACATCCAAATCCTAGAATCATAGAGTTGGAAGGGGCCACAGAGGCCATCTAGTCCAACCCCCTGCTTTACGCAGGATCAGCCCTAAGCATCCTAAAGCATCCAAGAAAAGTGTGTATCCAACCTTTGCTTGAAGACTGCCAGTGAGGGGGGGGGCTCACCACCTCCTTAGGCAGCCTATTCCACTGCTGAACTACTCTGACTGTGAAAAAAAATCTTTTCCTAATATCTAGCCTATATATCTAGCCTACTTGTAGTTTAAACCCATTACTGCATGTCCTCTCCTCTGCAGCCAACGGAAACAGCATCGTGCCCTCCTCCAAGTGACAACCTTTCAAATACTTAAAGAGATCTATTATGTCCCCTCTCAACCTCCTTTTCTCCAGGCTGAACATTCCCAAGTCCCTCAACGTATCTTCATAGGGCTTGGTCCCTTGGCCCCAGATCATCTTCGTCGCTCTCCTCTGTACCATTTCAATTTTATCTACGTCCTTCTTGAAGTGAGGCCTCCAGAACTGCACACAGTACTCCAGGTGTGGTCTGACCAGTGCCGTATACAATGGGACTATGACATCTTGTGATTCTCCCCCCTCCCTCACTGTTGCACGATTATCCTTACCACAGCAACTGCTATCCCAAATGCTCTGGAGTTGTAGAACATGTACTTTTTCACTGCTGGTTCCAGAACTGCATATTGGACTAAAGTTCTCCACTGGTCAGTTGTCATCTGTTTGGGAAGCAATACAAGAGTTAAATATCTTTCCAGTGTGAGACCCAGCCTGAGGGACTGGTTAAAGACTCTAATCTGGAGAAGCAGGTTTGATTCCCTACTCCTCCTCCAGCCAGCTGGGTGACTTTGGGCCAGTCACAGTTAGAGTTGTTTCTTGCAGATCAGTTCTCTTAGAGCTCTTTCAGCCCCTCCTACCTCTCAAGGTGTCTATTGTGAGGAGAGGAAGAGAAAGTGTTTTGGGACTCCTTTGGGTGGTGAAAAGTGGGGTATAACAAATCAGCTCTTCTTCTTTTGCAATGTGCCTGTGTCTGCCATTTAATATCTACAGGAAACCACCCGGAGAGCTCATCTGATGACTTGAAAGGATCTTTCACCCCTATGTTGATGACACCTCCGCTATCTCTCCTCTCCATCAGGAGTCAGGGATGCTACGGACCAGTTTAACCAGAGAAGGGTGGCTCAGCAGGATGAGACGAGAGTGAACAAAGTAATTGCAATTAAATCCAGACAAACTGGAGGGGCTTGAGCTGAGGGCAAAGATGATGCAGGAACGGATATTCCACCTCCATTAGATGGGGTTGCACACTCCCTGAAGAAGTAAGTTCACAACCGGGGTATGCTGTTCCATGCCTCACTAGCATTGGACACTCAGATGACAAAGATAGCAAGAGGTGCATTCTTTCTGCTTAGGTGTTGGAGCTGTGTTGGAGCTTGTGGGACTTGTGTAAGCAAAAATCACATGGGAGGCAGGCTAAAGCAACGAGGGGACTAAAGTGAGAGCAAACGAACAAGCCAGTAAGATTGAGTCTAACGTAACTGCTCAAATGCCACTCAGCTAGGTCAGTGCAAAACAAAGGCCATCTGGTACTTTCACAAAAACAGCAGTAAGCAATGCATTATCTTTAGCAGTGGATATCTAGTCTCAGTGGATATCTAGTCTCTCAGTCATTGTCCATGGGGTCGCGATGGGTCGGACACGACTTCGCACATAACAACAACAACAATCTAGTCTCAGACCGATTCCGCACGGAGGCATAAAATGCTCGCCACCTCCTGTTTGCAAACACACAATAGGATACCGCATGTTTCTTGATGGGAGACTCCTCCTGTGTTATCCCACTGCCTTATCTCAGCTTTTCGCCTCCTGACAAGGTGGCAGAAAAGCAGGAAGCATGGACAACCTGCAATTCTCCCCCCGCTCCTTGGTTGTCAATGAAAGCCACCAATCCCTTCACAGCAGTTGTTTTGGGACTCAGATTTCCTTCCCTCCCCAAATCCCAAAATTAATTTTAAAAACCACACACTTTTGCATTAATTTTTTTAAAAAACTTTTGCATTGCTATGGAGAAATGCCACAATTGCTTCAGGATCACATCATAACAATAAAACATTTCCTTAGATTCCTTTTTGGGATTCTTTGTATAATGGTCTCTATGTTTGGTTAGATTTGTGATAGGCTGGCCATGGTAACTGGACCCCAACAATTGTGTGTTAACAATAAAGGTTTAAAACAAAGAGCACGGATGCCAAGCTAATAGGGAAAGGGCAGCTGCATCACATGTCCCCCCCCCTCTTTCCCTGTTCATACCCCACCACCAGAAAACATAAACAGCAATGTGTTTTAGCTGTCTGATCCCAATATTATCTTGCACACTGAATAGAACATTTTATTACAAATGAGGTCGCGTCACTTTGAGGACCTGTAACTACACAGACCGCTGCATCAAAAAAAATTTTTTTGATCTAATTTTTTTTATCAGGAAATTGAGAGGGGAGGTTAGGTGCAAGACTAAAGTATGTCTCCCTCCAGACAGGCTTGCTTCTGTTTGTGCCCTGATTTGCAACGCAATAAGAAGAAGGAAATCGGAATTTTGCGATTTCCCTCATCACTGAGCAAACTGGATGAAAACTTGTGCCACCCACTGGAGAGCTCTGGCTTGCTGCCGATGTCATGTGGAAGCACAAAAACCCATGAGCAATGAGAGGCTATCCAGGGGCAAATTCCTCATGTGGAATCGATCTCAAAGTCACTTTAAGTGGATCAGACTCCTGGATCTGATGGGTACGCATGTGAGTGCTGTTTATAAAAGAGATGGCTTTGTATTGGATCTTCCTGTGCTCGATTCAATTACCAACATCCAGTTTGGGTGCCTATTAACACATAGAAGTCACTTAGTTTTGGATGCTGGCCAGTGAGAGTGAAGAGGTTGCACCTCTAGAAGCCATCAGTCCACACAAAATGACTGCTTATGCACACCAGTCTGGTTGATCCCGATTTCTACATGCACAGAGGCTAGATAAGCATAGGGCATTGCGTCAAATGGCATTACAATAAAAGCTGAGGCGTGGAACCTCACCTGGATTCCCAAGCTCTTCAGTCTTGCTGCACAAAGATTCATATCAAAACGGGCAGGTGAGCCAGCCTTGTGAGCAGACAGGACCATGAGGACTTGACCATTGAGAAGTTCTGGAAAGGGCCAGTAAAGGAGACTTGGCATCAAGATAACAGAAATATTCAATATCTCATCACCCAATGTAGATAGAGGATTTGATGATCCAGGGATGGAAACCAGCAAGAAAAAAAGCTGATAGTTATCATGGTGATTAGTTCAGTTGGCCCACTGGTTCCTGAACAGGGCTTTGTATTATACTGGTCATTCCTTCTCTTGTCCTCCATGCATTCCTTGTCATCTTTCTTCCAAGGAGTTCAGAGTTATGTAAGTGGGTGGGATTATCCAGTTTGTTTCTCTTCCCCATTTTGATAACCTTGTAATGTAAAGTAAGGTAAAAGTAGGGATCCCCTGGAATTACTGCTCCTCTCCAGTTCCCCACTGCAGTCCTTATCTTTCCCAGGCTCCACGCCCAAATCTCCAGGAGTTTCCCAATCTGGATCCTGCAACCCTAGGCAAAAGAGGCCAGCCTGAGAACACTGACAAAGCTTGATGGCTCAAGAGGGAGACAAGGGATGCCAATGATCCATCTCCAATCACTAAACCCCTCAGGCCATTGAGACGCTTGAACCAAATCCAGTCTACTCAAAGATACTTCCCAAACTGTAAACTCCCACAGTTTAGAAACTCTAACCTTGAACTCTGGTCTGGTTTACAGTAGCCACCAATGCACTTGGGGGGGGGGGGAGGACAGAAAATTACAAATCTCAATAATCCTATCAAGAAAAGACGGTGCTGAGCATACTCAGAATAATCCAGGCCAGTTACAGACAGCTTTTACCAACTGGAGGCTCCTGCACATTTTTGAAAGGGTAAATTTGCTCTGAAGGAGCTGACTGTCAGGGATGAAGAAAAACCAGACTCTACTTCAAACACAATGTAGATTCTTGCAAATCCCTTTCTCTGAGAGACTCTGTTCCCATGGGTGCAATGTCACGTACTTCTGGAACGTCCCACATTTGCACAGCTTCATCATCATCCAGCTAAGTAACTGAAGAAACTGAAATGTCCTTGTGCGGACGAGAAACACTGGTTAAATGTTATGTTATGTGACAAGGACCCAATGTTTTGTCTAAGTTAATGTTTTATGGAAACCATCTCACCTTAAATGCTTAATAGTTCTTGTATGTTGATTTTGCTTATGCCAATCAAGGTATTCTGATCCGATCTGATCGGATCGGATTGGATCAGGAATGGCGGGGGTGAGGAGGAGAAGCTGATCTCTCCTGTCTTTTAAAAGTTATCTCAGGAAAAGCTTCAAAAGACTCTCATTTTTTGTCACAAATTCTCTGAGATTTTTTTTTTTAATGTAGTGTGAGAAGAATCAGAAGAGCTAATGTAGCTTCAGTGCTTGCAAGCAGAGAACTTTGGGGGTGGGAGACAGATAGGGTTGCCACCTCTGGGTTGGGAAATACCTGGAGACATTAGGGTTGGTGCTGGAGGAGGGCAGGGTTGGGGAGGGGAAGGGCTTCAATGGGGTACAATACCATAGAGTCCACCTTTCAAAGCAGATGCTTTCTCCAGGTGAACTGAGCTCTGTCTCCCAGAGTTCAGTTGCAAGGTTGGGGGCAACCCTAGGAATAAGGAAAACTACCACCCCCAGTCAATTCTCAGATGGCTCCCCACAAAAATATTTGCTAACCAAAGATGAATCAAGGTACACCAAGAGAATAGCATTATGTAGCACTTGCTATGCCTAGACCAGGGGTAGTCAAACCTGTGGTCCTCCAGATGTCCATGGACTACAATTCCCGTGAGCCCCTGCCAGAAATTGCTGGCAGGGGCTCATGGGAATTGTAGTCCATGGACATCTGGAGGACCACAGGTTGACTACCCCTGGCCTAAACCATGTTGGAGCTATTATTTCAGTTATGCCCATCCCTGATCCAGCAGGAAAAGCAACTTCTGCCTTGGCTCCCTCCTTCTTTGAAGGGCTTTTCCTACAGAGTTTTGTTTTTGCTTGGTTGCCAGCTTGTTTTTGGTGTCTACCATGGCTGCTATTTTATTTTATACCATGACTTCATCATTGTGATCTGACCATCTCTTTATTGCTTGTTAATATTTAGAGGAGAGGAGAGGAATGGGAAGGCGAATGTAAGCCGCTTTGAGCCTCCTTCGGGTAGGGAAAAGCGGCATATAAGAACCAACTCTTCTTATTATTATTCAATGTAACACCATGAGCCACTGGGAATGGCGGGCAATAAATCTAGGTACAATAATAATATTGTAATTATTATAATTATGATAACATATAACAATAATAATTTGTAAGCTGCCTCGAGCACTATTTCAGAAAACAGGGAAGGTAGAATGTAAATGGCATAAACCATGTATCATTTGGTAGAACATCTCTTCTCAGTTCTTCATGCCAAAGTATCACATTTGCCTGGCTACATATCTCCATGCAATTATACCGGGTTTACGCTTTGCTATAGTTGCTTTGAGTCAAGTGGCAGATTACAATAGGACATTTTTTAAAAGAAAATGTCCTATTGTAATCTGCCACTTGACTCAAAGAAACTATAGCAAAGCGTAAATCATGTATAAAATAAGCACAAAGTCAGAAGATCATCAGAAGAGTCCTACTGAATCTTGCCTAGGCTCCACCAGTGTCCTGTTTCCCATAGTGGCCAACAAGATACACCCAGGAAGCTCCAAAGAAGAAAGCAGGGTCCCTTGCCCGCTTTTCTGTCCACCACCACCAACACCACCACCAAAATCCTTTCATATTCAGAGGTACACTGTCACCAGACAGGGAGGTTCCACGATAATGGCTTTGGGATTTGCCTTTAAAAGCTATCTGACGCAATTTCTACAACTGTCAATGCCTTCATTCGGTGTTTCGTGTAAAGTTCTGCTTCACCTCTGTCCTGGATGTCCTGCTCTGCATCACTTACATCAAGTGCCCCCTAGTATTACTGGGAAGAGAAGCAAAACTTTAATGTCTCTAGGTCCTTTCCCCCATGTACCATTTTCTAAATCTCATATGCCCGCTCCAGCAATTCTGTGATGAAAAAGATGTCTCTCTCTTAGCTCAGTTCTACCTTTGAGTTTATTGTTTTTCCCCACCCCGATAACCGGCACAGCAAGTCTTTCACTTTACCTTCCCTCTGTTGAGCAGAGTGTTCCTCGGCTTGACTCCAGCAGTACGAGACAGAGAAAGACAGCTCATCTTTTTTGTCTGTCCCGGCTTGATTTTTGCCAGGGGCCATAGCGAGTCAAAGGTCGACTTCAACGCTCCTGTTATCGTACCAAGGACCTCAGCATTTGCATCTCTCTACTCTGCGTTTCTGAAAGATGAAGAAAGCCAATTGTGTTACTTCCTCCCCATCACAGGGCAGTGGTCAGGCAGAAGTCAAAAATGGGAGAAAGACCCAAACAGAAGCAAGTCCGAGTAATTCAGGGTTCTTTAGCTGTCACCGACACCAAGAGCTCTGCCAGTACTTCTTTTTCTTTCCATGCAACTTCTTTGAGTCATTCTTTGAAGCAATGTTACGCTCATAACAGGAATGGGTGGGGCAAATTCTGGCCAGGAGCCCATTAATGTATACGATAGGCCTCAGGACTGCCAACTTAGGAAAATTCCAAAGATTTCCAAACAGGTGTGTCACCTAAAAAGAAGGTCTTCTAAATTAATTGGGGATGGAAAAATTAGCTTTTAAAGGAGACATAGAGAGAGATGGGTAACTGGGATCTCCCCCCAATGTTTACGGGGATTCTCCCCTTAGAGCTGCTAATCTCAATGGGGGCCAATATTCCTTGAATTTTGGAGATGGGACTTCAAAATCATACAATGCCTTAGAGTCCAGCCTTCGAGGAGGCCGCGGGTGCACTTCTGGGCGCGGGGGGAAGGCCACGCTACTGCAAGAGGTTGTACTTGTAAATCCCATTGTACTTGTAAATACAATGGGCGCTAGGTGTGCTTTTGGGGCTGGGGAGAAGGAAGCCTTCCCCCCCAGCCCCAAAAGCACACCTAGTGCCCATTGTATTTACAAGTACAATGGGCTTGGTCTCTAGTAAAATACATAAAATCACAATAACAGTTCATAATTAATCTTAAAAGTTTCTTGCCTGCAGCCGGTCTATTTGGTCTTAAATGCACACAAAACACACTCAAATACATACACAAGGCTTGTTAAGAAAATTAGGAAAATTATAGAGATGAGAGGGAAGAGAGAAATTTGAAGAAAGCAATATTACTAGTCACTATGTGAAGAGATCCATGGAGACAGCAGCAAAACAATCAACATTTTAGGGACAAAGAGAGGAAGCCCACATGCAAGTGAAAGTATATGTATGGCACCAAGCACACACACACACAGCTATGGCACCAGGTTATGTAGTTTATAGGGTAAAATGCTACCAGAAGCAGTGTTATTTACCCCCAAAACAATAACTTGATGGACTGTCTGAAGGTAGACAACGACTTTGGGAGACATGTGCTTTACCTGAAATAAACTATATTTGCCAATGGTTCTTGATTACCCTAATTAGGGTAAATGAGTGCAGGAGAAGTTACTGAAAACTGATGACATTCATTGTGAAGTTCTTGGGAAACCTATTGTCCTAAAGTATGCATCTCCCTGGACTGGGGAAAGTGGTCATTAGCCAGTCAGCTGCTCTTTCCTGCATACTCTAAAATACATTGTTCAGACTTGTCCTTGGTAGACGTATATTTTTACCACCCAAAGAAGTCATGGCTTACAATCAGTGTGTTGCTGTACATATTTGAAAATGATATTGTATGGAGGGTGTTTATGGATTTCCTATCTATAAATGGCCCCTCAACAAGAGGATGAGTCAGCTCACTAACAAGTAAGAATTTCCCCGTTTCTTTGTGCATCCTTTCACCATTGCTGTTCATTTACTGATTTTGCTCAGAAGCTCAATGTTTTATTTATTTGTTTGTTTATTAGATTTTTATACCACCTTCCCATATGGCTCAGGGTGGTTCACAGATAACATTGCAGGAGTAATGCATAGAACAGTCTAAACACATAACATATCAACAATAATCTAACCATGATTATGATTGCTCTTTACAGCAGAGATCCCCAATGTACCGGCACAATATCCTAGCAGCCACCAAATGTTTTTTAGAGGTGGACAGGACCAACAGTTTTTGTCCAGCAAGGCTTCTGAGTGGCAATCAGAGATTGAAAATTACACTTATTTGGGCAGGTTGACCTAACCCCTCCTAAAGTGGCCAATGCTGAACCTGGAGGGGATGGGAAGGGGAGGGGATCTGGCCATTTAAACCTTTGCCACCCGAGGTTTCCTGTATGGTGGGGAGGCATGAGCAGCTGACATCACTTCCTGGTACCTTGAAGTCTGAAAAATATTTCAGCAGTACCTCCATGGACAAAAGGTTGGAAAGGGCTGCTGTATACAAAGACATTTTTCACTGAAGAATTCCAGATAGTGATGTACTTCCATCAATTCATTTCAATGTGTTGATGCACAACATTTTGGGGGACGGGGAGGGAATTATTTCTGAGCATGAGAAAACAGAAGACATTATAGAAATAAAGAACCACTGATTTGATCTTCACAAGTGCAAAACAAAATGAACACAGTGATCTGGGGCTGGAACAGTAGCAAGGCTGCAAAACTCCAAATCAGTTCTCATTGTGAGGAGAAAACAAAGAAGACCCAGAAATGCTGCCCTACACTTCTTGAACGAAGGCTGAGGTTTAAAATGTTGTAGGTTAGGTGTACCCCACCTGTGGTCACCTTTGGAATTCTGACAGAGTAGCGGGCGTGGAGACAAAATGGCTTCAACAGGAGGAGGAGTCAGCCACAAGCTGAGCTTACCTTCACCAGCACAGTGAAAATACGCACCTGATGTCAAAGCAATTATTTTAAAATTTTTCATAGGTAAATCCCATCCTTCCCATCCCCTCCAGGTTCAGCATTGGCCACTTTAGGAGGGGTTAGGTCAACCTGCCCAAATAAGTGTAATTTTCAAAATTTAAACAATCCTTTTTCCTTCCTCTTTGCTTGGAGCTGAAAACAGCAGGCACAGCATGGGAGGGCTGTCTCCAACCAACATTTTGAAAAGCCTCCTACTGTGATGCCATTGAAGGACCTTCTTGGCACCATGGTTCAGAAACCCTGGTATATAATATGGGCATAAATCATATTGTAAATATCCCACAATACCAAAATATCAAACCAAGGATTGAATCCAGCAGGTGTGAGGATTTCTACTTGCTGACTACAAGCTGATCAGCAATCCCCCTCCCACATGAATCCCAAATGCCCCCCATCCTGTTCCAGTGAATGTCCAACCTCAGCATTGCAGGGGAGAAGGGGGAGCAGAGATTTGAATCTAGGATTACCAGGCCTCCCTAGCAGGGGGTAGGGTTGCAGGGTCCAGGTTAGAAAACTCCTGGAGAGTTGGGGATGGAGCCTGGGGAGGACAGAGACCTCACTGGGTACAATGCCAGAGTCTACCCCCCAAAGCAACCAATTTATCCATGAGAACTGGTCTGTAACTCCAAGGGATTCCTGTGGTCCCATTGTAGGCTGACTTCCCTAACCCAAACAGAAATGATTATGAAATGAAATCAGGACCAATTGTTCTGTCCTCCTCTTTACAAACCCAGAAAGTAGGTCAGGCTAAGAGGGGGGTAACTTGCCTAATCCCATTCCCTAAGCTTCGTTGCCCAGTGGGGATCTGCACTGCAGGGTCTTGTCCACCCACACCCCAGGGCCACACTACATACCTAGGATTGGCCTCCTCCGTTGTAAAATGCTGGTTGCTCTTAAGTGATCCCTCTGCAAGTAGCAGAATGGATTGAAGGAAGTACAGAGAGATCTTGGTGAAGTCAATGTGCCTGCTGGCTCCTGTTTGACAATCCAAACAGACAGCGAACGCTCCATTCCGCGTTGTGCCGTCAAAGGCAGTTCTCAAACAAACAGGGAAGTTATACTCATGCGCAGAAGCAGCTAGGAAGTAAAGCAGGCGTTTGCTGGGCAACAGTATTCTGCCATCTAACACGGCCTGTGCCGCCAGCTTTCTGGGCTGGATTTTGCACACTCCTGGACACGAACTCTAGACATTCATTTTGGGAGGGCTCTAAAAATACCTCCATAGGGAGGCCCCAATCTGTATCAAAGATGTTGGGCAAGGAAGGGTTAACACCCCAAGGTTGTTCCCCTGGTAGGAACTAGCAGTTTCCTTTATTGTTAAGCACATATGACCAAAGATCTTGAGCATAAAACCAATAAATCAAAACTGGATAGGACAGCGTTAAAGAGCACAATAAAAATAGAGGAAACTGCAATAAAAGTACACGTATCTCACAAAAAGCCTAAACAAATCTAAAAACACATTCAATAAAATAGATGAGTCGACAACAGTTCACATGGGGTCAGCAGAACAGAACTCGTTTTAGCAACATCAGAGCCAGTTTGGTGTAGTGGTTAGGAGTGCGGACTTCTAATCTGGCATGCCAGGTTCAATTCTGCACTCCCCCACATGCAGCCAGCTGGGTGACCTTGGGCTCGCCACGACACTGATAAAACTGTTCTGACCGAGCAGTGATATCAGGGCTCTCTCAGCCTCACCCACCTCACAGGGTGTCTGTTGTGGGGAGAGGGAAGGGAAAGCAACTGTAAACCACTTTGAGCCTCCTTTGGGTAGACAAAAGCAGCTCCCCTCCTTCCTCCTCCCTCCTCCCATGTCCACAGTGATGCTTCTCAACCATATTCCACACAATTGTGCCACTTCTGAGGTTTATCGAAGCCTGAAGAACATTTTAGGGGTTTCTCAAAGCTAAAAATTTAAGAAAGGCTGGAGATCTCTCAGAATTACAACTGATCTTCAGACAACAGTGGTCAGTTCCCTATGACTGCTGTGGAGAGTAGTGTTTATGGCACCATACCCCATACTCTCCTCCTGTAACCCCTACCCCTACCCCCAATCTCCAGGAATTTCTTTAACTGGGAACAGCTTAAGTAAAACAGCAGCCTAAAGCAACAAAGGTACACTGAAGGAAGATGTGCCTTTCAGACTAGGTAAACAGCAGAAGGAAGGAGAGCAGAGTTAACCCCTTCTTCTCCAGCACCATGGCCCCAATCCACACCAGCTACAGAGAACTGCATATTAAAACCCAATGCTATGACTGGAATGTATTTAGATATTTATGCTTCACCTTTCTCCCTCCTCCCCCCCCAAAAAAGACTCACATCTTCTCTATTTTAGCCTTACAAGAACCCTGCAAGGTAGGTTACGGTGACCAAAAAGACTTGCTTGAGGTCACCAGGCAAGCTTCAACATAGGTCTCCTAGACATTAGTCTAGGGATACCCAAACTGTGGCTCTCCAAATGTTCATGGTTTACAATTACCAGGACATCTGAGTTGAGTCTGCACTTTGTTTTTTATCCTCTCCCGGCCAGAATAAACCCCTCCACTCTGCACGGTATTTGATTTCCATTTTGATTTGGGGAGCTTTAAATTTTCCCTCTGCAACATCCATGATTGATCCGCGGTGACCCTACCTTTCCCCTGCAATATCGAGAAGTGGATATAGGTCACTTTTAAAGCCCCCAGTATAAGTGTAGATGTTCTGCATTTTGCAGATTAACTTCCTGCCTGTACCTGTAACATTGACATAGCAAAGCAGTCTGTCCCTGATTGGCCAGTGCATCAGTTCAAAGACTTCCTGGTTCCCGGATGCAAGGCTATTTTTGCCCTTATTTGGGAATCTCCAGAAGTCCACACTGCTCTCTGCAGATATTTGCCTCTTGGATTTATTTCCCCCTCCTCGTTCTCTGTGAGGCTGCTGCCTCCAATCCTCTCCCCCCCCCTCTCATTCAGGAAAAGAAAGAGCCTCCTGCTGTGCTTGGCTACCCTCCCCGCTCTGAGCTTCCCCAATCAAGTGCAGAACACTTTCTGCTTCAATGTGGGGGGGGGGAGGGTAGGAAGGAGGAAGACTTGGGTTCAAATCGATCTGAATTCAGCAGGAGCGACAACAGAAAAAACAAAGTAAGTGCAGAATCAGCCCTAGAGGGCCAATTTGGCCAACTTTGCCTGATACTCTTAAACATTACTCCAGGCAGCCTCTGCTGAGTTCTAACAGTAGAATGCTAGTGACAATATGCAGCTCTGATTAGACTATGCTAGGTAGACAGGCAGGGAAACAACAGACAGTAAGGAAGGAATTTGAACTTCAGCCTGCCTAGTCTTGAGCCAGATGAGTCCAGATTATTCAAAAATAATTATCCCTTCAATTAGTGCAGCCAGCTCTGGGCTGGGAAAGGGCCGGAGATTTGGGGTGAGGAACCAGGGTTTAGGGCGAGGAGAGTCTTCTGCAGGGTATAATGCCATAAAGTCCATCCTCCAAAGCAGCTATTTTCTCCAGAGGAATGACAATCAGTTGTAATTTCAGGTGATTTCCGCACCCACCTGGAAATTGGTCACCTTCTTTCAAATTTCCCAGGCTGTTAAAAACAGAGAGCCTTCTCCTCTGTGCCTCCCGGACTAATTTACTTCTTGGCCCATAACAATTTTAGACTTTTCGTTTCGCTTTCAGACTTACCAACTTGTGAAACTCTCCAATTCCATTGTTGGCAGGAGTTTGCAAACGATGTGCTTGTCTCGACTCTGCTTCTTTTTTTGGGGGGGGGGGGATATTCTGTTGCCTTTCACAGAAAGAATACTTACACCCACTTGGTAATTAAGGTCAGCCAGCCAAAGCAGGCGTGATTGTAACAGAAGAGGTATTGAACGGAAGCTGAAAAACGTTGCCCAACGTGCAGAGGAAGTTCTCTGCTAAAGGAGAAAGAGTAAAATTCTGGCATGGGGCGTGTATGTGGGTGGGGCGTGGACATTCAGCATGTCTGCCTTTTAGACTCCAGTGGTTCTTTTGTGGCTGCTAAGAGTCTTTCTTTGCACACAGCTAAGGTCAACTTGCAAAATATCTCACACGCATGCAATTTCTCCTTCAAAGCTGCCAGGACACCGGTATTCAACAGAGTTCCAGTTTCGTTTTCTGTCCAGCTGCCTGCTCATTGCCCTCCACCCCTCCCTCGCTCCAGACCTATTACCTTGATTTCCTCACCCTGTTAAAGAAATCATGTGGGAAGGAAGTAATAACCAGGGGGCCAAATCTGACAGATAGCGTCCTTTTGAAAACAAAAATGGCAGCTCCACTTTAAGGGCCTTTTGCAGACTTTTCTTTCCTCCCAGCAGCACAGCAATCTCAGACCACCCAAAATATCCCTCCCTGTGAGCAAGCACAGGCTCATTATGCACACATTGGATAATGCACTTTGAATGCACTTGAAAAGTAGATTATTCTGTTCTGCACAGGACAATCCAGCTGCAAAAGCGCATTGAAAGTGCATTATCCAACATGTGCATAATGGACCACACAGGCGCACATCTGCTGCCTGTGTCTGCCGGGAGGAAACCCCAGTGCTCTTTTCTGAATGCCTGTTCCTCACCTTAACCCTTGCCCTACTCTGCTTCCATTCAAACTGTGACATAAGGTAGCCCTGGCATGTGGGGAGCGTGCATGCATTTCTGACTTTGCCTCTTATTTCGTCCTCTCTGTGCTGCCCGGGGAGGGAGAGAGGAGAGGACCCGTGCACATTTGGCTCAGTGGGTTAGCAGCCTCTGGCTCACCCAACTTTGCAAGCCTCCCCCACCAACCTTCAGCATTATGCCTGTGTCACACCTCTTCCTTAAGTACTAGGCTCTTTTCTCTCACCTGGGCTGTTGTGCATGGCACTCACAGCCTGGCTGGTTGGTCAATTCATAAGCTTACATAAGGCCAGCAGCTTCCACCAGGCACCTGGCCCTGCAGGCATCTTGCTTGGGCTTCCTGCAAAGGCTGAAGCCACTGTCAGCAAGCCCTAAAACACCACAAAGTCTTTGGGATGCAGTGAGGTTTCTCTGATGTTGACTGCACACTTTTTAAATACAGAGATATCAACATTTTTGCACAGCTTTGTATCTATCCTATTTTATCTCGCTTTCCTAACTTTCCATCCAGTTGCTTCGTGAAGTTGTTTTGACCACTTATCTCTATTGCATTCCAAAGCTTGGTTGGCCAGGACAGAGTAGAATGTATTTGGCCTTCCAGGAGAAATGAATTTTGCTCCTCATCGCTCCAACAGAGCTTTGCCCTGGGTCCAGTGGTGGGATCTTGTGATCCAGTGGTGGGATCTTGAGGTCGCCTGAACAGGGTCTTTTCAACAAATTAGTCCAGGGGTTGGATCAGCCTCATTTCTCACTCCACATTTTCTGTCTGGCTTGGATGAAGCCAAAGTTTATTAATAAACCTTCAGCCAGTCCTTCAGTGTCTCCAAACACTGGTTGACCACTTCTATTGCTTCCCGGGAGTTTGATGCAAAGGCAAGAGAAAACCAGGATATCCAGGATCTCCTGGCCATTGGCAAGGGATGTGGGGTTGGGTTGCCAGATCCAGGCTGGGAAACTTCTGGAGGTTTAGAGATAGAGCCTGGGGAAAACAAGGACCCCAGAGGGGTATAATACCACAAAATCCTCCCTCCAAAACATCCATTCTCTCTAGGGGAACTGACCACTGGAGATAAGCAGTAATTCTGCCTACAGTTGCCTATATGCCCCCAACCTCTAGATCTATAAAAGCAGCACATTAACACAAAACTGATTTTAAATGGCTCCTGGTTTTGACCAGGTCTCCAAGGATCACACCATATCAACATGGAGGTTGTCCCCAGCATGAAGGTCCTCTTTGTTTGTATACGTTGGGGGGAGGGGGTCGGAGGAATCCAAATCATCCACATCAGGCCAGAGAATTCCTTCAAGATATCATTTTAATGGCTGCAGCCAGTATAAGCCAATTAACTAGTGACACTGAGACTCTTTTCCCAAATCAAGTGCCCACATAAAAAAACACAGGGTTTTTTTTTATACAGTTAGCACGACACATCCGAAACTAGGTCATTAGCTAATCAGCCACTCCTGTACATTCAGTAATAAGCATTGTACAGGTTATGTTACACAGGGCATTCTCATACTTCATTCCAGTCCCCTCAGAGGAGGGCAATCAGAAATGGGAGCAATTTGGGGTATTTAAATGAGGTGGGGTGAGATGAGATCTATGGCCAGGAGCTAGACCTTGTTCCTTTCATGTCTCCTGTCTTAGGAACGTCCTGCCATCCCTTAATCTGTACACTGAAGGCTGCCAAGGGACCTGCAGAAACCTTGCTCTGTACAAAGGTCAGCCTCCATTTGTCTAATGGCACGAGCCTTTCCAGAGGGAAACTAAAATGGCCGCTCCAACGCTGAATGCAAGCCACTGTGCCAACCCAAAAGGAGCACGGTGGCCAAAATACGACTCATTTTAAACAATTAACATGACAGCTCATTAAGACTGCCAGATCTAGGTAGGGAAGCTGAAGCTGAGGAGGGCAGGGGCCGCAGTGGAGTCCCATGCTGGAGAGTCCCCCCCTCCTTCCAAAGCAGCTGTTTTCTCCAGAGGAACTGATCGCAATAGTCTGGGAAAGAGCTGTAATACCAGGGGATCCCCAGCTGCTTCCTGGAGGCTGACATCTGTACAATGCATGTAGGGGCTCAAATTGAAAGGAAAAGAAGCACTGGAAGCAGGGGGTGGGGGGTTGTCAGTTTTTAGACCTAGGATTTACGAAAATTCAAAGGAAAATCTTCAAAAAGTATCTCAAGTGGCTTTTTTCCCCAATCCCTATGTCCACTGCTTGTGCGGTGTATTGCCAAAGAATGTCCATCAGGGAGATGTGGGTTGCAGTCCCTACCTCTGCCCTAGAAGATTCACTGACCTACCCTGAAGGGTCATTGGGAGGATACAATGGAGGACACGGGAATAATTTCAGCCAATTGGGGTCTCCATTAGAGAGAAATGCAGGGCACAAATGAATTCAATAAATCATAACTTGCCCCACCTGCCTATCCTTGGCCTAGAAATGCCAGTCCCCAGGTAAGATCTGGGTTCCCCTGGAATTAAAGTTTATCTCCAGTCTAGAGGCCTCTTGTGGTGCAGACTAGTAAGGGAGCAGACATGCAGTCTGAAAGCTCTGCCCATGAGGCTGGGAGTTCGATCCCAGCAGCTGGCTCAAGGTTGACTCAGCCTTCCATCCTTCCGAGGTCAGTAAAATGAGTACCCAGCTTGCTGGGGGGTAAACGGTAATGACTGGGGAAGGCACTGGCAAACCACCCCGTATTGAGTCTGCCATAGAAACGCTAGAGGGCGTCACCCCAAGGGTCAGACATGACTCGGTGCTTGCACAGGGGATACCTTTACTTTTACCTTTATCAGTCTGGAGATCAGTTCCCTGGAGAAAATGGCTGCTTTGGAGGGGGGGAACTCCATAGCATTATACTCCACTGAGGTCCCTCCCCACCACTACTCCCGCCTACACCCTCAAAGTCTACACACATTTCCCAAACCAGAGCCGACAAGCAACCTAGGCCTGATTCTGGAACGCTCCCCTGTTTTCTTTCCTGCCCTATGCCCACCGTAGCAGCCCAATCAACATGAACTCATTGGAAGGAAGAGCCAGGGAATCTGAAGCTTGAGGAGAGTGGGAAAGGACCATCCTTTGGGGTGGGGGGGGGGGGGGGAATTTTATCTCAGTCGCTAAACTAATCCTCTCTTGCTGGTGATTCAGCCCCTTCTGCAGCCTCAAAATGATCAGATATAAGTAAGAGGGGGGGGGGGGGGGACAGCCTACAGATTACCTCTCTGCTCTGGCATCAGCCTCCAGCTCCTGCTGATTTCCTCTCAAGACTGCTGGTTTCCTCTCAAGACAAGTAGATGAAGAGTCTTTCCCACAGGATCATTTCCCAAAGAAATGGGAAAATACCAGAAGGACGGGGGCAGGAAAGGGGGGGGGTGGGTTTAGGCAAAGAGAAGACCGGGGCTAATGTCTTGAATGCTTTCCCCTCCTCTTAGGCCTGGCCAAGGCCAGTGGCCTGCAAAGGAATGCAGTCATGTGCTTGCCAAATCCTCAGTTTTGGTTTCTTCCTCACAAGGACATCACCCAGCAGGGCTTCAAGCCAAGACAAAACCTTTCCCGTATTTGAGGTCTTCTCATCCCATCTATTGTCTTTGCTAGTCTTCCCACGGAATTTGTTTCTTTTGCAATATTTGAGGGTGGTAACATGTTTTCCCAGTCTTTATATTAAATTTTCTGCCAAATGTTTTATCTTGCTTGGGAAAAGGACATACAGTTCTTTCCAGGATATATAGGACCTGTCAGAGTAACTCCAAACTTAGATTTGCAAAATTCAGATACGTTGCTAGAAGACAGTGTTGGACTAGGGAAGTTAATCTCCAGGTGGGACCTGGGGATTCCTCTGGCTTCACATCTCATCTCCAGACTACAGAGATCATTTCCCCTGGAGAAAACAGATGCTGTGTAAGGGTGGACTCCACCTAGGGATGCCAATTTCATGTGGAACCTGAGGATCCACCCCCCCCCCCCCAAATTATAGCTCATCTGCAAACTGAAGAGACCAGTTCCCCTGGAGAAAATAACCACTTTGGAGGAGGATTCCATAGTATTATACTGCATTGCGGTCTCTCCCCACCCCAAACCCCACCCCCTCCCAGCTGCACCCCCAAAGTCTCCAGGTATTTCCCATCCCAGAGTTAACAACCCTAGCTCCATCCTCACCCAGCCTGGATCCAGTCACTCCACTTCCCCCACGCCCCTTGCTGGTATCAAAAGTGAACCAGGCAATCCAATTTTGGAGCTTCTTTCCCCTAATGGTAATATCATATGTCCTGTGCTCTCTCCACTAGTCTGTTTCCTCTGAACAGCCCCGGTTTTCTGATACTCAGGACCAGAATAGGCCCTGATTTGAATCACTTTTCAGCCACAAATCTCACCGCTTGACCTTGAGATCACCCCTTCTCAGCCTAACCAACCTCACAGAACTGTTGGGACAGCCATGTATGTTGCTCGGAGCTTCTTGACGGACGGGTGACAAGTTTGACTACATGAAAAGCAAGCACAGAGATGGTTCAGAATACCTGTTTATCAGAGAATCCCTGTTGCTTTGGTTGTTTTGTCCCTGTCCTCAGAGCAGCCCTGCTCCTACCTGGGCTTTGGAGGATGCCTTCGTTAAAGTGCACCAGCTTTCCTTCCACTGTGTAGACAACATGAAAAGGGACACCATTGTGATCGGCGGCTTAATGTCCCTCTGCTTTTGAAGGCTGCGCACAGCAGGTTACTGCTGATTAAACACAAAATGACAGCTACAGCGGCTGGCTATACAGCCAGCCCCTGCAGTTGTACTCTTAGCAACAGCGTGATTGGCAGCAAAGAACAGGTAATCATCTTCTTCCCATGCTGGGATCAATCCACAGGCAGAGCAGTGAGGGGCCAGGTTCTTTTTTTTCAAACTGGCTGTTCTACATGTGACAAGCAGAGGTGTAATGGAGGGAGTGGAGTGTTGAAGGGAAAACAGCTCTGTAGAATGCTGGAAGGGACATGCTTCCTATACAATCACAAAAAAACCCCACAAAGAGTCCTGTTTCTGGGCATTTCCTAATCGGCACACAATCCCCACTGGGGGGGGAAGGGGGGCAGGGGGGACAAAGTTGTCCTGTGTGTCTCTGTGTAATGTTGGAATATCTATAGCGTGCATGATTCAATAGCATTAAATGCCTCCTACAGGAGACGAGATACGTAGTTAGCATATTTCGATTGAGAAATTCTTGGTATTTTTTCAAATAACCTCCTCCTGTGTCCTGATCGGCTTAGTTGGAGAGCTTCTGCTCCTTTGAGTGCACATCCTCCCTGATTGCCTCCCGAACAACAGTTAGACAGTTAGAACTCTCTCTCCTCTCTTCTTTACGTAGCCATTTTTGTTCTCAGTAAGACAATTTTAGTCTTTAAATAGCTGGTGTTCTTCCCCTCCTATGCATATTGAAAACTCTGCCAACACACAGAAGAGCTCTTCCGTCAAATTATTTCCACTCAGGCATTTTATTTATTTTATTTATTTTACTTGGTTTTCGACCCTGTCTTTCTCCCCCCAGGGGAGTTAACTCAGCTGATGCTGTTTTCTCCTCCTTCACGTTATCTTTGCCTGAAAGTTTTCAGGTAGGGCAGGCTAAGAGGGTGGGGACTGCCCCAGTCACCCAGCAAGTTTCCATAGCAGAGTAGGAATTTGGACTCAAACCTCCTAGATCAGGGGTAGTCAAACTGCGGCCCTCCAGATGTCCATGGACTACAATTCCCAGGCGCCCCTGCCAGCATTCGCCAGCGACCCCCAGGTTGAGAAGCACTGGTGTAGTGGTTAAGGGCAGCGGCCTCCAATATGGAGAAGCAGGTTTGATTCCCCACTCCTCCTCCACATGCAGCCAGCTGGGTGACCTTGGGCCAGTCACAGTTCTCTCAGAGCTCTCTACACCCCACCTACCTCACAGGGTGTCTGTCGTGCTTCAAATCAGAGTCTGATCCCCAAACCAGAGTATCACACATACACAGACTCCTGATGGACCTGATGTTCCTACACCACTTTGGGGCGATGTCAGCATGTTGTGCTAAGAAGTGATGCTATTCTGGGTTGGAGTGAGTTTGGGGGGATGATGTACAGCCAGAAAGGACTCCTGCCCAGAGTAGTAGACCTGGCAATCCTAGAGAACTCCAAGGAATACCACGCAAAAGCTAACACGTAAGCTAACGTGAGTTTTATGCCTCCTGTAGTTAACTGACAAAAATTAGTATCATTAGCCACGATTCTTCAGGTAAGACTCCATCCATGCATCCAGTCTGAATTCAGCTATTTCAGAGAGCAAACCCTGACGTTCCGGGCAAGGCAGATCTGCAATGGACTGGTGCTCTGTTAAATAACTGTCCCTACTTCTCCAGGACTCCCTGGAGAAGAGCCTAATGCTGGGAGCGATTGAGGGCAAAAGAAGAAGGGGACGACAGAGAATGAGGTGGCTGGATGGAGTCACTGAAGCAGTCAGTACAGATTTAAATGGACTCTGTGGAATGGTAGAGGACAGGAAGGCCTGGAGGATCATTGTCCATGGGATTGCGATGAGTTGGACACTACTTCACACCTAACAACAACAACAACAACTTGGCAACAGTGCTCCGTTCTGCTCAGACTCCATTCTGCTTTTCCAGACAAGCCCAGCTACCTACCTGAATCTACCTTCACACAGACAGCTCAGAGTTATAAACTTGGCTCTGAAGTAGGTTAGGCTGACCAAGAATGATTGATTCAAAGATCACTCACTGAGCTTCCGGACTGAATGAGGGATTTGGAGCCCAGCTCCCACACATCCTAATCAAACGCTCTAACCACTATCCCAAACTTACAGTTATTGTGATCTTTCATTGCAGTCATTCACTGCCATGTGAATTCTCCAATGTGGATTCCCCTTCTTGGCCATGTTCAAAGGAAGTTGCATCCAAAGGTCGGCTTCAATGTCTTCCATTCACCCCAGGACTTCTGACAGCTCACGGCTGGAGAATTCTGCAAAATAACTGAAGCCAACAGCGTATTTACAGACGGCAAGAACTGGTGCAGGAGCTTGCAGAGCTTCTGACACAAGCAGAAACTTGCACACTGCTATGAAACCTACCAATTATTTTAGCTAATGAGTATTTATTCCTTCTCGCCCATTGGCCGTTGAGTGCTAACCGTATATTAACAACTTTCTCCAGTGCTAGATAAAACCTGCCTTGTTTTTTTTCATACTATTACGTATAGTAAGCTTGCTTCCTTGATCAAGTTTGGGCATCACATTCCCACAAGACAAGCTGGAACGGATCCAGGGGAAGCCCATCTTGCATGAGCTTCCTGATGCTATCTACTGTTTTTGGCACATCTTATGAGGCTCTTACAGGGTTGTCAGCTCTGGGTTGGGAAATACCTGAAGATTTTAGGGGAGGAGCCAGGGGTGGGTGGGATTTGGGGTAGAGTGGAACCTCAGTGGAGTACAATGCTATGAGTACAATGCTCAGTGGAGTACAATCCACCCCCCCAAAGGGTTTCTCCAAGGGAACTGATCTCTTTAGTCTGGAGATTAGATCATTCCAGGGGATTCCCACTGGCATGCCTAGAATCTTAATTGTCCAAAACTCCATGTCACAACCTGTTGTAAATTCTGAGGAGCTGACACATGGCAAGTTGCCAGGTCATGAATCACATATGGGTGGAGAGAGGACAGTAGAAAAAAAAACTACCTATGCTTCATGTCCCATTTCCCTCACATCCCCTCCGTCATCTACTGCACATGGCTCAAAGGACTTTGGCAACCTGCCTGCCGCTTATGCACCCTGTTCCTGTCTTTGCACACAAAGCCTAAAGTGCCAAGTGCAAAACCCATACAGTTCATTGGCCTGGACCTTTTGGGAGGATTGGCATGAACTTCTCCCTCCTTTTCTGATTGGTCAAAAGTGAACCATATTCTGGCAGGGATCTGATTTAAGCAGAGTGGAGCAGTACTTGCAGAAACAAAATGCCCAGCCTTCCTCCATGCACAGCAGCTAATGTGCCCGTTCAAAATAGTGCCCATATGGGTCCCTAGAAGCAGTGAGGGCGGGAGGGAATTAGCCAATATTGCACACCATTTTCTGCTTCTCAAATGGAAAATATGGATAGCCAAGCTTCGCTCTTGCCACAATTTGTTTTTGTTTTGTTAAACTTTTTTGTGAGCTGTCTTGGGTTCACTGGTGGCAGAAAGGAAAGATTAAAATGCTGTAAACATATATTCTAATTTTTAAAAAAAACTTAAAAAAAACAATCATGTGGATTCTTTGTGGTTCACCCTAAACCTAGTTTTTAATAATGCTAAGAGGCCCTTTTCCCCGAGAGTCTTCTTTGTTTTACAGGACAGAACAAGACGTGGACCATTTGAAACCTACCCCTAAGTCCTGAGAAACAGCAGGGAAGTTCTACCTAAATAGTCTATACACTAAAATTAGATGCTCCAATCTGCTCTGGTACTTATTTTAAAAATGCTGTTCTTGGAATTTTTGTGCTGCAACATCACTGTTCCCTGCAAAGTTTGGGTTAATTAAAAAGCATCTGGATTTCTTTGGACCGTAGCAATTCCAAAAGCAAAAACAAAAAAAGTCAGCTCTGCAGGTCTAGCATTGCAAATACGATATTGATCTGACAAATTCCTTATTGCATTCTTCCCCAATTTGTGAGCTGAGGCAGGTCAGCATTATATAAAACCCATGTAATTTTTCTCTTTTCTTGCCAATCCAGGCAACCGTGACATGAGAAGGGAAAATAATGTGATTTACGTAAAGCCCTTTTTTCCATTAAAGACTCTTTCCCCCTGCCCTGCCTGAGGACATTTTTAAAAAAGATCCCATTTGAAATGAAACAGTGTGGTTAGTCTCTTTCCCCTAAATCATTAAATCAATGTCTTAATTGACCTCAATGGAATTATACCTATTTTCATGAGCTGCTGGCCTGCCCCAATCTCTTTTTGCAGTAAATCAGCAGCAGAATAGTCAGTTAAGCGGAACTTTATTTAAAAAGATAAAATTAATTAAAGAAGCCCAAGAAAGGCCATTGGGAAAAACCTTTGATAGCCATAGCAAGACTGGAAGAGAAATTTATGGTAATTCGGCACCCAGGACAGTGCGCCCCATCCCTCTCTGCCAAAACTGAGATTTAAGCTCCTCCTGCTGGGTTGGATTTTCCCTAAAGAATCAGATTTGTGGTACTGGCACCACGCCATGCCTATAGACAGAATTTCTTAAGTAAAGAATGGGAAAGCCCCCAGTACAAATTTAATTCCCCCAGAGCTTTTCAAACAGAAATTGACAGGTGTTATGCCATCCACTGAGAGATATACTATAATAGTACCATTTTATAAAGAGCCTCTTGTGGCGTAGGGTGGTAAGGCAGCAGAAATGCTGCCTGAAGCTGTCTGCCCATGAGGCTGGGAGTACAATCCCAGCAGCTGGCTCAAGGTTGACTCAGCCTTCCATCCTTCCGAGGTCGGTACTCACCCAGCTTGCTGCTGGGGGTAAACGGTAATGACTGGGGAAGGCACTGGCAAACCACCCCATATTGAGTCTGCCATGAAAACGCTAGAGGGCGTCACCCCAAGGGTCAGGCATGACCCGGTGCTTGCACAGGGGATACCTTTACCATTTTATAAGAAAGGAGACCAAGAGTACTTGTCCAATTTCAGGCCAACCAGCCTCTTACAGGCCAACCAGCCAGGAAGCTTTATGCTCTGTCCCTGTATTTCTAACATGTAGGTAGGTTAGAAACTAATAAAATCAGGCCAGTTTTAGGTGAGGGACTGGTGCAGGTGATCACCTTCTGACATTATAGTGGCCTCTTGTCCAGAGTATAGATTGTGCATCAAAACCATCTAACGTTGTATTTATTTGGCTACTTTAATATTACTTTGTTTTATTTATATAAGATTTTAATATTTTGTTTTAAAAATGCTGTTAGTTTCCTCAAATATTTTTCATGGAAAGGCAGCAAGTGGTCCAGTTTTTAGGTACTCGTACTGTATTTTTGCATTGGACCAATGGACATATGTGGATGAGTTTGTCATTTTTTTAGCTGAGATATAGTCATGACTTGCAGTATTGGCAATGGCAACATTGGTTGCTATCTGAATATGACTCTGTGGGATTACAGTTCTGAGAGAGCTATCTCCTGGAAGCTCTAACTGAATCAAGACAGAAAACAAAACCTATGGTAATTGTCTATCAATATTTGATGTTAATTAAGAAATATGCAGAGTCTCAGGATTGAAAAGAATAAGGTTGCTTGTTTCACCGGAGCAATGGGATATTTTTATACTGGCTCTCTCCATGGATCTTAAGATTTGATTCATTCAGCAGAAAATTATGTTTAGAATCATAGAGTTGGAAGGGTCCATACAGGCCATCTAGTCCAACCCCTGCTCAACGCAGGATCAGCCCAAAGCATCCTAAAGCATCCAAGAAAAGTGTGTATCCAACCTTTGCTCGAAGACTGCCAGTGAGGGGGAGCTCACCACCTCCTTAGGCAGCCTATTCCACTGCTGAACTACTCTGATTGTGAAAAACTTTGTCCTGATAGGATATCCTGGACACCTTTATCAAAGGAGTGAGTGAAGTGTTTAACTGCTGCCGTTGTAACTCACAGGACACGTCCCTTAAACTAGCGATCCCCAACCTGTGGGCTGCAGATCACATGTGGTCCTTCAACTAATTGGAGGTGGGCATCGAAGGACGCCTTCTCTCCCCCCCCCAGCCCTTTACTTCATCTCCCCCGGCCCTTTACAACACACTTCGGGTGTCATTGTCTCCCATCACTCCCAGATGGGACTATCTTGTTGCAGAGAAACAAGCTCAGGGTTCCCATTGATTTGTCATTGTCATGAGTTAAAATTTCCATGAAAATAAAATGTTCCTTATGTTCATTGTTGTGGCGTGTCTGTATCTTATTTTGAAGGGATGTTTAAACATTACCATAGCGATCAGAAAGCGCTAGGGTAGTGGTTGAGAGTAGAGGAGTAAACTACCCCCCCCCACACCGGGCCTCAGTAAAAGGCGTTGAGTGGTCCCCGGTAATAAAAAGGTTGGGGACCACTGCCTTAAACATATACTTTGGATGTATTCAGTCATTTGGTTTTTCTGGGAAGCAGTTATTACTCAATCAATTCTGTATTAGAAAGTTCATTGAATTGTGGAGAAGCTTATGTAATTTTAAATTCTTGGAGGCTAAGAAATAGCCAACAAAATGGACTCTCTCTGTCCTTTCTACTGCTGTTAGATTGGCACACTGAAAAGATATTACAACATGGCAAAAATAAAAACACACCTCTGATTAATCCATGGACTGAGGACCTTGATACTCTATTTTTATTTATTTATTTATTTCATTTATTTATATACTGCCTTCCCCAAAGGCTCAGGACAGTTTACATGAAATGGGAACAATACAATTAATTCGGTTTATGTTGATGTGGTAACAACAGTAAGAGTAACAACAAGATAATGACCCGGTGGGGGGGGGGTCTGAAGTATACATCACCTCCCCCCATTCTCTACCGCCTTGGTAGGCTGGGAATATTCAGTTTAGGAACACTCACCATGGATATGACTCCTCCTCCTCTTCCTCTCCTCTTCTTCTTGTTCTGCTTGTGCTTTTGTTTGTTTTTGTCCTTGTGCTTTTGCTTCTGTTTCTGCTTCTTCAACAAAGCAATGGGGCGGTTGGATAGGTATGCCCGCCCCCCACCCCCCGCCTGTTGCTCTTTGTCAGGGATTCTTGGGCACGCCCCCACTGTCCACCCTCCAAAGCAGCCATTTCCTCCAGGGGAACTGATGTCTCTAGTTTGGGAACACTCGCTGTGGGATCATAAACCTCAGTTCTGACTGAACTTGCTATAATCATGCTCCAAAAGCAAAATTGGCATTGAAGTGTTTGTTCTCTAGGGAAGCAAGGGATTTGGGGGGACTCTAGCAGTGTAAGCAGAACCCAGGGCAGCATGAATTCAGAGGGCACCTCTGCAGGTGCTGTTGCCCCAGCCCAGATGCTACTGGGAAGCAGGTTCTCCTTCACGTCCGCATAGCATAATGGCATTTTCTGGCACCTCCTGGTTTTCCCTGCTTTTCTGTGATCTTCACTAAACCTGCTTTAGCACAACATTGGAGGAAAAGTGCAACAAAAACTGGATGGCCGCTAAGTGGGTGGTAGTCTAGATTTTCATGGACTAGGATCCTGGCTCTAGGATTCAGTGTGTCTGAATGTGGAGGTTCCGATCAACTACCATGGCTAGTAGCCATTGATAGATTTACCCTCCATAAATCTATCTACTCCCCTTTATTCTCATGACCATCCTGACATCCTCTGGCAACAAATTCTGCATTTGAATCACTTTCTGTGTAATGTCGTATTTCCTTGTGACCTGAACCTACTGCCCATCATTTTCATGGGATGCCGTCAAGTCCTAGGTTTTTGGCTCTAAACTGCTAATGATCTTGGTTGCCCTCCTCTGCTTTATCCATTTCTTCAGTGCTGTTTGTGAGATCCAGTGAGCAGAACTACACAGCATTCCAAATGAGGCCCCACCTTCAGGCTGGTGTCAATCACACATGGTACTGGAGGCAAAAGACTTCCTGGATTCCTCATGCCGGTCTTCAAGGTTTTATCACAGTCTAATCGGCTTTGAGTTGCCTGGGGATCCTTTGCAATGTTCCCAGAGTGAAATATGCACCCGCACAGTCTTGAATGTTTGTGCCTTTCAGTAATTACCTGATGGCTGCCTATCGGCAGTTTGTAAAAGGCCCAGGCTGCTTTCAGTTATACCAGGCACTTGTGTTTATAGGTCATGACTCAAAAGTCTCAGCTGCCAAATTCCTCAACCAAATGCCAGCTGTCAATGTACTACAAAATAACTGTGGATTTTGTCATTTACAAAATCATTATTCAGTATGCACTGGCTTACATAATAGGCTTCCGGAGTCTCCTGTGGTTTTGTTGATTCACTTGCATGGTGAAATACCTGGAGATTTGGGAGAGAAGTCTAAGAAGGGCAGAGTTGGAAGAAGAGAGGGACATCAGTGGGTATAATGCCACAGAGATGACCTTCCAAAGCAGCTATTTTCAACAGGTGATCTCTTTCACCCCAAGATTGTAATTCCAGATCTCCAGCCACCATCTGAAGATTGGCAACCCCACTCCAACCCCAGGAACATTGCTTCTGGGTAGTGCAGGATCTGTGTGGAGTAAGGCCCATGGGTGAGGAAGCTGTAGAGTTACCAGTTCTGAATTGGGAAATACCTGGAGGCTTTGGGGGTAGAGCCAGGAGTAGGCAGGATTTAGGGTGCGGAGGGACCTCAGTGGAGGATAATGTGATGGAGTCCATCCTCCAAAGCAGGGGTAGTCAATCTGTCGTCCTCCAGATGTTCATGGGCTACAATTCCCATGAGCCCCTGCCAGCAAATGCTGGCAGGGGCTCATGGGAATTGTAGTCCATGAACATCTGGAGGACGACAGGTTGACTATCCCTGCTCCAAAGCACTCATTTCCTCCAGGGAAACTGATCTCTTTAGTTTGGAGATGAGCTGTAAAACCAGGGGATCCTCCCCTTCAGTTGGGAACGAACAAACAAATGAACCTGTGTGCTCTTCTGTAAGTGCTAACTAACTTTCTCAAGGTCAGAAAGAACAGCTGAAGTGCTGGAAAAACCTATGACTGCCTGCACTGCACCTTCTGCTGCTGGGTCACTGGATCCAACCCAATGCACATGATATCTGTGTGCATAATGCCCATGCTTAATATATACAATGCTGATGCACTGAAGTCCAGATAACTGAGGAGAATGTGTACTTTTTTACAGGGGAAGTTAGGTGAAAGGAAACAGAAAACAAGGAACTAAAGATTCAGTTTCAGCAAGGTGGGAAAAGCAAGCAAAAACAAAGGACTCCAGGCCTGAGACAACAGAGGTGAGAAAGTCAAAGGCACTCTAACATGGATTCTCCTACCGCTTCTCTTCTTGAGCTCTTGGCAGAAAAAGGCAAATGCCTGCAGAGGGGCTGATGGACATGGATGGATGCAGGAAAGGGAGGGAGGCATTGATTTTTTTTTTGTAGGATTCATTGTACAGGGCAGCCTAAAGAGGCTGATCTTGGCAGATTTCAAAGAACCTGGCGAGACACACACAACACGGTGGAAGCCCAGTCTAGCTAAACACAAGCTTGGATGCCTAGCCAAGAGATGAAGCCGCAAAACCCCAAAGGAAACTGCACAGCTTCGAGGTAATAAAATTCCACTGCAAAGGACCCCAGCGTGGCCCATCCATATTAATTGAAAAAGTGAAAGTAAAAGCTTTGACAGATAAACAGAAGCGGGGAAGTATCTCTCAAGCCATCCATGGTTTATTGTTACCCCATCCGAGCAGGTCATCAAAGAAAGGCCAAAGCTTTCCCCACAGGTACTGTGGTTGCCATGGTTTTCTTCCAAAGCATTGGCAACTAAGCACATCCACGAGCCCTCAACTTTGCCAGCCTCCATCATCCAAACGCCTTGATCCTTGGAGTGCCCTCTTTAAAGCTCCTATTGAAGCAGCATCAAAATAAGACCCACTTCCCAATGGGAGCCAGAGTTGTGTTCTCTGCCTAATGTAATTCTCTGTTCAACCGAGGGTACATCTAGGAACAAAAGCAGAGCCTTGTGGAATCAAAAGAAAGATCCCTCAAGGTCGGCATTGTGTTTAGCGATGAGCTGACACAGAATTTTTTAAGCTGCATGTTGCCATTATCGCTGATTATGATCTGTCACATTTGATTCAATTGCCATGCTGTACCATTTTGCTCAGCAAAGTCGGAGGCCTTCCTCCTGTCTAAGGAGCCACAGAAACGCCAACTTCAGCCACTGAAAAACAGCCACCTCTTTAATTCAACATACAAAAGAAGGCTAGTCAAATGGAGAGTCTGAAAAAAGGAGAAAAATTTGACCAATGGCTGTCCCTATATTTCCTTGTTTTTATTTACAATATAATAAGAATGTTTTTTTTTTCTTGAATTTTAATAGATATTTCCTTCATACCTATATTATAAAAAAATGTTGCAAAAGGAATGGACAGAGATCAAAAACCAAAACTGATTCCGGATGTACAATTTTTTTCCTAACCCTTGGAGCAGAGAGGAAACCTTCATGAAATCTGGAGCCTGAGGGACAATTTATATGAAAAACTTGAGGAAATTAAGACACCACAGATTTAAGAATTGTACCACTGAAAAAGAATTAAAAATTGAAAACGGGAAATTGAAACATTTTGTATATTGCAACACTTCTTTAATTCAGGCATACCTCACCTTTCACCCCAAAGGGGTCCCCCCAAAGTGACTTACATCCTCCTCCAGTTGCCCCTGGGCCAAGGGCCTAGTGTGAATTACCCCCAAACATTCCAGACTGGAATTTTTTGTAATGAAATTTTTAAAAAATTAGTTGCAGCAAAAAGAAAAAGTCCCAGGGAACTCTTGTTCATCAAAAATCTGTACAAAGAATAGAGGGTTACACAGAATTGTATATATCTAAATCATAGGGCGGGTTCAATGCAATAAGGCCTCTCCTTCAGAGATACCTCCAGGACCACCTCCCAAAGTCTGCAGGCCAGCCCTGGAGCCCCTGACGTGGCATAAGGTCACTGGGTCAGCACATCATTTCAAGTTTATATTAAACAAAACATATTCTCTAAACAATGAGCCTTTTATGGCGCAAAGTGGTAAAGCAGCTGGCATGCTGTCTGAAGCTCTGACCATGAGGCTGGGAGTTTGATCCCAGCAGCTGGCTCAAGGTTGACTCAGCCTTCCATCCTTCCGAGGTCAGTAAAATTACCCAGCTTGCTTGCTGGGGGGGGGGGGGGGGGGTAAAACGGTAAATGACTGGCGAAGGAAATAGCAAACCACCCTGTACTGAGTCTGCCAAGAAAACGCTAGAGGGTGTCACCCAAAGGGTCAGACATGACCCAGTGCTTGCACAGGGGATTCCTTTATCTTTATTCTCTAAATTCCTGGTGTCCACTTGGACCAAGCTATCACCCATAGTTCTATCAAGGATGTAAAGTTACAGCAACCTAGAATCTTAGTCAAAACATAATTTCTTAGCATATCTATAAACCATTTCCCCTATGTTCCATTATAGGTAAAAAGTTACATGAAAAACAGCATTTAATACAGAAAGAGATATCCGATCTTGCTCTCCAGTATGAAACTAATGACAATTTCTGATAATTGTATGATCATTTAGAAGGTTGTAATCATTTCGCTTCATTCATCATTTCACCACTTTATGCTAACCACCGCCGAGTGAGGTAGGGTTGGGATGAGAGAGTATGAGGTTCCATGGTATGAGTCGAAATTTGAACCTGGGTCTTCCAGATACTAGATCAAGACTCTTATCCAATAAACCATACTGGCCCTGAATTTTGCTAGTAGGATACAAAACAATAGAAAGGCTATTACCTCTAAACTCCATTTACAAACCCCTAGGCTGGCCACTGTGGGAAATGGGATGCTGGATTAGACAGACCCCTGATTGGATCCAGCCTGACTGTTCTTCTATTGTTATTAAACATAGTAAGAATGGAATGTCCATGTATGGAGCAAGGATGCATTTGAATATCCCTTGCTGGAGATAGTAAGGTTGCTGTACTCATGCTATGATCATGTGCTTCTGTTGGCCGTTGTTGGAAGCAGGTTTGAGACCAGATTTCCAGAAGGTTTGTTTGGATATGAATATTCCCATTTTTAATCTTCTAAAAGAAGTAAAACACATTTTCACACCTGTGCTCTCTCTCCTCACTCAATATTCTCCACAAAAATGAACACACATTTCCCTGTTATTAGCCCCCAGCTCTGAGAGGTTCACAGAACATGGACATTTTCTTCAGGCATTGAGGTTGGCTGACCTTTCCCTCATCATTTTGTCTAGTCTACTTCTCAAACCACCCATGAGCCATTACATCTTCTAGCAGGAAGTTAGCCAGTGTCGTGTAGTAGTTAAGAGCAGCAAACTCTAATCTGGAGAACTGGGTTTGATTTCCCACTTGGGCTAATCATAGTTCTCTTAGAGCTGTTCTCACAGGAGAGATTTCTTAGCATTCTCTCAGCCCCACCAACCTCAAAGGGTGTCTCCTGGGGGGGAGAGGAAGGGAAAGGTGATTGTAAGCTGCTTTGGGAATCCTTCAGGTTGTGAAAAGCGGGATATATTTTTTAAAAAAGCTCTCCTTACATGTTGCCAGTAATTCTCCCACTTGTCTGAAATCTACTGCAAACATTGAGGCATCCATGCTTTCCTCCAAAGGACCTCCTTCTCTTCCTCCCTTAAGAGTGGTTGATGGGTCACAACTAGAGATCAAGCCTTCCTTTGCTGAGGTGATACTATGCTTACAGCAGCACTTTAGCCCAGAGACACTTGGATGGTTGTGTTTTTTTTTAATATTCATTTAACAACCACCCTTTTTCCATCACAGAATTCAAGATGTCTACATAGGCTTCTAGGTCTGCCCTTCCACGCTTCTTCTATCAGAAAATGCAAGGTATCTATATAGGGTTCTAAATCTGCCATATATAATCAAGATCGTTCACAAGCTAGACACCTGTATTGGGTGAGAAACTCTGGTTTTGGTAGAACTATTAACCACTGTGGTGGGAAAGAAATCCCAAATCATGATGCAACGTGAATTTTGTAATCATACTTCATGCAGTACTTACTGCATTTTAGGGTCCCTTGAAACTTGTTGGGATGATCCTTACCAGTATCCCATTACTCCACAGAGCAAGGGTTATTTAGCTGTTAAAATATTTACACTCTAACTTTCCTTTTAGCTTATGCTGGTTGCCTTCTTCCAATAAAAAGAGCCTTCCTCCCTCTTACCTCTTCCATTTGAGAAAGGAGGATGGTTAAATTCACTCTGCCATATTTTTACTACATAACCCTTTATAAAATGAATTGCACGATGAGGATCTACTCATTGCATCTGAAGATGCAGGCTCTAATCCACCAGAGTTTATGCTGAAAGTTTTGTCAGTTTTTTACTTATACTACATTGCTAGCATTCTAACTATAGACTCCAGGAATAGATTATGGGAGATCTGCAAGGATTTGCAAGAGGCATCTCATTTTACCTTACTGATTTGAGAGCCAGCTTGTTTGTAGAATCATAGAATTGGAAGGTACCTGGTGGGTCATCTAGTCCAACCCCCTGCACTATGCAGGACGCACACAACCCTATCGCTCATCCACTGTAACCTGCCACTCCCTAAAGCCTTATCTTTATACAGCTGTCGCTGTATAAAAATAAAAGGCTAAGAGGTAAGTGGGCGGGACCAGTCCAGATTGGCCCCTCACCAGGACAGACAACAGTTCTAGCCAGTCGGGTGAGAGCTTCGTGCCTTCCAATTGGGCCCTCACCAGGACAGACCAGAGTTCCAACCATTCAGAAGGCGTGAAGCCTCACCCACCTCAGCCTCGCTGCCGCCTCCTCATTCTGCACAATTTCCTTTCTCTGTAAACCCCACAGTCCCTACCCTTTCCCTGTTTCTTCCTCTCCTTCAGACCCAGCCACCAACATACCTGTATTGGGGCCACATTCAGGTATATTTATTTACTTTCTTCACAATTGAGAACCCAAAGCAGGTTCTACCATTCTACTCCATTTTATCTTCACAACATTCCTTTGAATTGATTTAGGCTGAGGATATGGGGCTGGCCCAAGTTTACCCAGTGAACTTCCAAAGCCAAGTGAAGATTTAAGCCTGGGTCCCTCAGATCCTTGTCTGACAATCTAACTACTATGACACACTGCCTTTCATAAGGCAGCTGCTGTTGACCAGCAGTAAACAGTTGGGCTTGGGTGAGTCACACAAGTCACACAGTAGTAAGTAGCCCAGTGGTTGCTGGCTGGCCTGGCTCCAATTAGTCTTCCCTTAAAAGCCATCTTTTCCGAACTGAAAAGAGATTTGACAACCGGCAATATTATTGTAGTCGCCTAGCAATAGACACTGAGGGCATTTCTTACTTACATGCACCGCATCTATTAATTGGGGTGTTTGGGGGGGGGTTTTAAAATGATTGCTCCACAAACCTGGGGAAACATTTCGTTTGTAGAAAGACCTGTCTTGTCTAAACATGGCCCCAGGCTCCAGATTTAAGTATCCATAGATGAGCTATGTTGAGAGAGATACTAATACTTCTTCCAGCTTTAGTTGCTTTCTGGGGAAAGGGTCAGAGAGCAGACAAGCCACTTACATAGATCTCAAGAAGAGATAAGGACATGTGTTCAGAAGATGTGACATTTTATTCACTCTTATCTGTATCTCTCCCCACCCCCTCCACCCTTGGTGGTACAAAAAATAGGATGCCTCATAGATTTCAGTGCTGGCATTGATGCTCCAGCCCTTGTTAACTTGGCTTAACAGTATACAGCTGTGTTGTATATATTTATTCCTGTTATCTGCAGAAGTGCAGACAGTTACTTCTTTGTCTAGTCTGAGAAAGGATATACCCACATTATCTACAAAGCACCAGCTTTGACTGCAGCAAGGATAAAGGTTATTTTGTACTGCACAGCAAGGACTCATTCTCAACATGCCAAAGGGCTGTAACCCATTTCCACCAGCCAAGAGCACAAAAAGCATAAAAATTATTCCATTTGCCTCACTCACTTTGTCAGTTCTGAGCGCCTCACTGCAGTCACTTGCCATCGGTTTCAGCAGACAGACAGGACACCAAAGCAGGCTGTCAGTACCAAGAAGCAAAAGTAAAAATATTCGTTCACGAGACAGCTTGTCAGAGCGCTGGGGGGAAGAAATGCCTTGTCATTCCTACCAGGAACCCAGTTGCACGGTGCCAAAAAAAAGAAAGAAAAAGGAATATGCAATACTGCTTTTCCTTCAGAGGTCACCAAGAGGAAACAGGGGCACATACAGGATGGGGGCTATGCCAAGCTCCTTGTGCCTATAAGGCTGAACCTGCTGAGGATGACAGAAGCCACAAATCAAGCAACTACAAAGAACATAAGGGAACTCTGCAGAAAGGCGGAAAAAATGACTTTGTAAATTAAGCAAATGGGAAAAGGAACGAAAGACTGATGAGGACTGAATGTTTCAACAATCCCAGAGAGGAGAGTTCATGAAAAAAGAAAAAGGGTGTAGAGATGGTGAGGAATGAAGGCTTTCAAGACCTATGAGGATCCAGAAGTATCCTTTCAAAATTACTCCTCCCCACCCCATGATTCATCAGAGATCCCAATGCGAAATTATTTATGGCTGACCCAAAGGCTTTTTCCTTGAAGGTATCTGTCCAAACCTCTTACCTTTTAGCAAGTCATACCATCAGTCTATCAAGGTCAGTTCTGCCTACTTCAGAGAAAGGACTGGAAGCAAGAAAACACCACCATTTATCATGCCAGCAAAATGTTTTTAGGACATGGGAGAGGCTGGGCAGGGCATTTGCCAAGGAAAGTTCCAAGTGTCTTGTTAAACAAGGCCCTGCTTTTTAAGGAGAAGCCACGACTCAGTGGCAGAGCAGCTTTGTATGATGAAGGTAGGGGCTCATGGTAATGATAGTACTTGGACACCTGGGGAGCCACAATTTGAGCACCCCTGTCTTAGATTCAATCCCTCACAGCTCTAGTTGATAGGATCAGGCAATATATGATGTGAAAGACCTGGAGAGCTGCTGCCAGCCTGAGTACACAATTCTGATATCGATGGACCTTATATTTCTTCAGTATAAGGCAGCTTCATGCATTCACGCTCAGTATTCAGTCCTGGAGGTAGGTGGGGCTAAGAGAGCCCCGAGAGAACTGCTCTGCAATAACAACCTTGAGAGAACTGTGACTAGCCCAAGGTCACCCAGCTGGTTTCATGTGAACCCAGTTTTCCAGGTTCAAGTCTGCTACTCTTTAACCACAACACCACACTGGCTCTCTCCCGAGTCTTCTCCAACATATAGAAGAGAATTACCACCCTATGTAGGGTTGATGCAACTGGGGAAGAACTATCTAGTAAAAGCAATCCTTACCTCACACCTCTTTACAAAGGTAAGGAAACTGTAGTTTGCAAAATCTGTTACAGGCTCCCCCTCACCCCAGAAGCAGCTAGATTCTGTCACACTGAAAGATACGACAAACTGGCTCTAATGTCTTTAGCTGCTCCTTGAATTAGTCTAGGAGAAGAAAGAAGAGACTGGAGGCAAGGAAAAAACAAAACTTCAAGCCAACTCCAGGTTAAATAAGAGCTTTACTCATCTTTAAGCACCTTTGAGCTTAGGCATCTAGTTCAAGTTAAACAGGAGGATACAGACTATGATTGTTTAAACAGAACCTACTTCAAAATTCTTCCACTACTGCACAAAATGGTTTCTTTCTGGGCTCTAGTCACTACGATAAGATATTCATCCTTACATACAACCCCCCCCCCCCCGTTCTCTCTATAAGTAAGTGAAGGGTTACCGTTTGTCAAAGGATTTAGGTCCCATGTGTTAATAAGTTAAGAGGTATACAGGGGAGGGAGGGGGGAACCCAGCAGACCTCATGGCCTTCTCAATTCCCCAAATACTTCTTGGGCAGAACATATCAAGCTTAATACTTATCAGGAGCTGCCCACAACTCATTTTCCACTTTGAATTCCCACCATAATGCACTTTAGGGATAGACAGAACTAGGCTATCTTTGGATATACTTCCCCAAAAATCATACAAAAGGGTTAGTGAAAGATTTCAGTGAAAAGATTATCTACAACTCTTCTTGGAAATAAGTTAAGATCTTTTACAAAAAACCCCAAAAACAAACCAGTACAGCTACGAGTACTGACAAACACAGAGTTGATATTGCTGAGTATTTCCTGAAGGCCAAGGTGCTCCTCTTATCCATTAATGCGGTAGTTCTCGTGGATCTCTGGCTTTATATCAAAGACAAAGTCCAGCAGGGCAGTCAGGACTTCCTCCCTGTTCTTCTGGAAGTTATTCTGGAGGACAATCATCTTCCCCTGGGTATCCTTCTCCACCTCAGTGGCTGAGCTGCCGTGAGAGCCAAGAGCCTAATGCAGCCAAAAGACAGAACGAAACAGACATGAGAAAACAGACGGGTCTACAAAGAGATCCCGTTGCTGAGCTTTTCAACAAAGTAGCCCAAAATTAAATAGTGATCTATCTTTGAGCTACCCTGTCTGAAGCCCACTCTCAAGATAGCCTATTTTGGCGAACCCAGCATTTCTCAATTTTTTTACCTTTGAGAACCCCCTGAAACATTATTCAGGCTTCAAGAAATCCCAGAAGTGGCACAATCGTGCAGGATATGGTTCGGAAGCATACCTGTGTACATGCCCACCCAGGGCCCCTTCCCACCCTACAGGATTCATGAAACCCTGGTTGATAAAGCCTGGTCTAACCAATTACAGAATCTCAGACACAGACATTTAGTGTATAACTTCTTGATTATGTTTGATAGACGAATCCATCTATAGTTACTTCGGTCAGCTCTGCAGTCATTCTTAAAAATAGGTACTATGACTGCAAGGCCCGTGTTGTGAGATTTGAGCTGTTTAATCTATATAAGTAAAAAAGGCAAAATCAGTGCCCTCCAGTCTACATTTGTTTTTAGCTGGAATATAATCGCTGCCTGGGGCCTTCCTGCTTCTTAACTGTCACAGCAAGAATTTTACTTCATTAGTAGTTATTGGCGATCAGTGAGGTGTACTATCTAAGGAAAGATTTGGGGAGGAAAATTTATGTTGTTCATTATATAGAGAACTGATGTCTACAGAAACACAAGAATGTCACAGACATGTTTTTACTACCTGAATGAGTCTCAAAGTGGCTTACAATTGCCTTCCCTTCCCCTCCCCATGACAGCCCGTGAGGTAGGTGAGGCTGAGAGCTCTGAAAGAACTGCATGTTGTCCAAGGTCACCCAGCTGGCTGCATATTTGTACAAATTGGAATATTTTGAGTTATAGTGTAGATTGGATTCTAGATATTCTGGTCTCGCTAATGTTCAGTGTATGTTGGAATACAATGAAAAACGTTTTTTTTAAAGGTGCTCTACCACCTTCTGCTGCTGCCCCAGCTCAGTCAGCAGTCTGAGGCAAAGTGAGTGAAGTTGTTGGCCACAAGAGTTAGGGGCGGGAGACGCAGCCTGATTGGGCAGCCAGGCGACCACTCGGGCGGCAAGACAACACAGGCAGGAACATTCACTGGCCCTTAAATTGTGAGGCCCAAAAGGTCATTAGGCCTTTTATTCTAAGTACAGATAGGGTGTGATTTTGTCATTTAAGTATGTTTACACCTTGTATGGAAGCCATCTTCAACCTCAAACAGAATAGATGGAGTACACATGCTTGTGGCAAATAAAAGAATTGAGGGAAAGTAGTGGGAAAGAGAAAAGTAGAAAGTTTTAACCAACCGCAGCTTCCTTCGCTTTGAATTCCTTCTCCCTCTGCAGGCGATACTGTTCTATTTCAGCCTGGGCTTCTTCTTTTGCTTGTTTCAGCCTCCGATTCTTCCCTTTTCCCAAGAAAAATGGAGAGAAGCAAGAACATTAGGAGTCACCAGAGCTATTAGACAGACTGTGTGGTATAGTGGTTGGAATACTGGACTAGGCTCTGGGAAAGCCAGTTCCAAAACCCCCAAACGGCCACAGATTGAAGGGGGGTGGGTGGGGATTGAGCTCTCAGCCTAACAAACCTCACTGGACTGTTGTGAAACATGAGGAAGGGATGTTTGCCATCCTGAGTTTCCAGAGGGAAGGATGGGATTCAACACACTGCAGTTCACCTGTAAGTAAAGTAGCATGTAGGTGCTTTGAGATTTAAGAGGGGCTTTTTTTCCATTGGTAAGATCCCAAATACTTATATTGGGGAAATGGTACTTTGTTATTAAACAAATCAGCCTTACAAAGCAATTTCATTCAGTGAAGACTCCAATTCGAACGCTGACCATGATGGCCACTATTAAGTCCCAAGCAAGTCTGTGCTTATGTCTCCACTGCAGGATTGTTGAGGCTAAAAGGGCGGGGGGGCACACAAGCTGCTCTGAGCTCTCTGGAAAATATCATATGCCGGGGGGGGGGGGCTGTAAAGAATAACTGGGTTTTTTGTACCTTGCTTTTGACTTCCCTTCCTTCCTCTCGCCACAACAGATATTCTATGAGGCCGGTGAGCCTGATAGAGCTCTCCTTTGAGACTCTTTCAGGTAATAAAAAGTGGGGTACAAAAACCCAGCTCTATACCTGAAGTGAACAAACTGAATTGTTCATACAACAGCCCCATAACGTGAAGAGGCTGACTCATTTCTGAACAGCTTCAGCTGGTTGTATCTCATTCATGACAGGGTGCATGGCGAATGTGGGTTAGTCAGATACTTCCCCATTCTGCAGCCATACGACATCTACCATGATTACAGGCCTTAGTAGTGTACAAGTCTAAGGCTTTGGACCCTCTTCCCAAGATGACCCTGGGGAAGATTTTCAGATGGTGAGCAGACATTTCCAAGGCACCAAGGAATGTAAGCAAAACATATCATTCTAACTCTGGAGGGAGGGGTCCACTGAGCTCAAGAATTCTACTGTCCAAGTTACAAGAATCAGTGAAAGCTGCGGCTTTTTGGACCCTCAGTGCTGCATTTTCTCAACTGTTTGAAAAATCACTCAATAAGAGTGATCTGGAGCAGGGCCCTCAGCTCCTTGGATAATCAGCTGTTGAATGCAGGCCTTCCAAAATTAGTTTGCATTTTCTTTTTAGTATAGATCCTCTTCCTATATGCATGCTGGTTTGGGTAGTCCCAAGGAGAAAAGTGGCCTGAAATGCTCAAATATAAATGTGACTTGTGAGGCCACCTGCACCCCACAACTGAATAGCCTGCCAACAACCTATGGTGCAAGCATGCTGGCAGGAGATCATGGTAACTGTAGTCCACAGACATCTGGACAGTTTGGCCACCTCTGAGCTAAACTGTCATGGAATAACCAGCTGTGCATAAGGCCAGTAAGTAGCTCTGCTCACTTTACTCTTTAGTAAAGAAACAGAAGTGATACTGTGAGTCATCCGGCATAGCCCAAACGCTACAATTTGCTTTCTTTTCCACTTGCGTGTCAAATGGCCACTACTTAATTCTCTCTCAAAAGTCACCTTAAATTCTTGAAAGGCCCAATGTGCTCTCTCTGCCCATCATTGCTACCAGACTGTGTTCCCCTCCCCACCAGTTGAAACCCAGTTTTATCAAAACATAGCAGACAGGTCCAAGGCCAGCAGGACAACCAATTTCTCCCCCTCCTCTAAAGGCTGACTTCAGCCTTGCATGGCCTATTTCCCTTTTCCTCCCACTTCCCTCCATCTCATACACACAGTCTTGATCAGAGTGGCTTATCTTCGCTTTATGGGTATTGTTTTTGGGTTCCAGATCCTGCTCCCTGGCAAGAGCTAAAGAATCCTGGGTAGCAGGTCAGGGGGAAAACCCACCTCTAACCTTCAGAAACGGTCATGACTGGGGAAGGCACTGGCAAACCACCCCGTATTGAGTCTGCCATGAAACCGCTAGAGGGCGTCACCCCAAGGGTCAGACATGACTCGGTGCTTGCACAGGGGATACCTTTACCTTTAACCTTCAGAAACCACTGCCACTCAGGACAGATAGGTCTGTCTGGACAGAAGTCACTGGAGGGGCCCAGTGGTCTGGCAGATGGAAGCTGCACTGTTCATGTTACCCAAACCACTCCCTCTATTCACATCCTAAACAGCTGCCTCCATCACATGTACATGACAAATCTCTCATCTCAATGTCATAGCTAGCTGTCTCATCCCTTCCTTTCCACTCACCCAACTTGACTCAAGCCCCAACCCATGTTCAATTTCCTCTGCTGATACCCCTCCAAAATTCTCCTTTTTCATTTTATTCTTCTAATGGCATTCCAACACCATTCTTCTGGAATTTAAACCAATGCAGCTTTGCCTTCCACCTACCTAAATTATCAGAGAAGACACCCCCCCCCCAAGAGCTAGCTTGGAGTAGTGGTTAAAAGCAGTGGCCTCTAATCTACAGAACCAGGTTTGATTACCTACTCCTCCACACGCAGCCAACTGAGTGACCTTGAGCCAGTTACAGCTTATTTAGAAGTGTCCTCGCAAAGGAGTTCTATCAGAGCTCTCTCAGGCTCACCTATCTTACAGGGTGTCTGTTATGGGGAGATAAAAGGAAGGTGATTGTAAGCCCCTTGAAACACGAGGACCAGTGAGTAACTTTGGGTCAATCCCATATCTCAGAGCCCCACCTACATCATAGGGTGTCTATTGTGGGGAAAGGAAGGGGAGGCAACTGTAAACTGCTCTGAAACTCACAAGGCCCGCTGGGTGACCTTGGGCCAGTCCAGTTCTCTCAGAGCTCTCTTATCCCCACCTACCTCACAGGGTGCCCATTGTGGGGTGACTGTAAGCCACTTTCAGACTCATGAGCCCTGCTGGGTGACCTTGGGACAGTCCCAGTTCTCTCAGAGGTCACAACCCCACTTCCCTCACAGGGTGCCCATTGTGGGGCGACTGTAAGCCACTTTGAGACTCATGAGCCCAGCTGGGTGACCTTGGGCCAGTCCAGTTCTCCCAGAGCTCTCAGCCTCACCTCCCTCCCAGGGTGTCCGTTGTGGGGAGAGGAAAGGAAGGCGATTATAAGGCGCCTTGGGACTCCTTTGGGTGAAATGCCGGCAGAAAAACATTACAATCTTATTAGACATTATTATTATACCAATTGCATGCGTTGCCCGCCCTATCCCTGTGGGCTCAAGCGCGCATGGCATCGGAAGAAGAACACGAGGGGGGGGGGAGGAAGGGGGAGAATAACGAGCCGGAGCCCCAGGACCCCCCGGGCCCCTCGAGCCCCCTCCTCACTCACTCTTGCGGGCCTCGGCGACCTTCTCGGCGGCCCTCTTCTCGGCCTGCAGCAGCTGCTGGATGCCCTGCGACTGGCTAGCCATGGCGGACGGCTACGTCGCCTCGGAGTCGCGGCGCCCCCCGGCAGCTCCTGCCGGCCCCTTCCTTCACTCGCCCCGCTCTCGCCTCAGGTTCGGCCGGAGGGAACCCGGGACAAGCCCTCAGCTGACCGGCCACGTGACGGGGAGGCGGGGCCGGCAAGCCCCTTCCCTTCTTCTCCGTCGACCGCAGTCGGCGCCGAACCGCTCTAGGAAGGGTCGCGTCTATGGTAAACGCGAAGGCCTATCAAGAAACAGAGACGGGCGGCTTTTCCCCTAGATTAGCATATTAGTGTCGCTCTAGGCGTAGACATCTCGATGGTGCAAGGAACCGCCCTCCGGATTGAGCAATAGGGGATTAAAGAGGAGGGGAGAGGGAGATAATCCCGTTTGCATCACGAGTTCCTCTCGGGGGGGGGGGGTTGTCTCGCGCCTCGCGCCTCGCGCCTCGCGCCTCGCATCTCTATGATTTGCTTCTTTTCCTCCCTCTCCCCCCCGCTCCTGCTTTGTCATGCAGTTTGAGAAGTCGGTTATAGATGGGGCCTGGGGATCCCCTGGAATTGTAGCTCATCTCCAGGCAACAGAGATCAGGTCCTCTGGAGAAAAATCCCCCCCCCCCAAAAAAAAATCCAGGAATTTCCCAGTCTAAAGGTGGCAATCCTGGTTATCGTTTTAGCAAAGAGGATATAAAACTTAAAACTGGACCAACATCAATTGCAGTATACTAAGTATAAAAAAAAGATAAGGTTGTTTCAGCTTCATAAGGCATAATTTTAAAGAAATCAAAATTTAACGGCAATTCAAGCCAGAGTTGTCATTTACCCAACAGATGAACTCTCTGATAAATAATGAAGGAAACTCTTTGTACCTAGGGAAATTATAATTATGAACAATTAGTGAACATAATTTCTGATGACTTTTGCTTATTCCAAAATACAAAATATGCAAGGGATCTTCAACAGTAACTTCTATGAGCCACAGGGGAGGGTGGTATATAAATATAAGAAATAAAATAAGTAATAAAGAGAACTGGGAAGAGTAGATTTGCAAAGTGAAGGTGGGTTGCATAGAAAATGAAACATTCACATCATAATTACAATATTCACTAGCAGCAATACAATTATGCCTTTCTTATTCAGAAAATAAACAGAGACCTATCCAGAGACCTGCTTGAGGTACCTCACGTGCTTTTAAAAAAGCATTAATATATATAACATTTTCAATGTTAATGCACAAAACCACCAAGAAAAACTAAACTTTAGTACCACGAAGTAGCAAAGAAGTTTTTTAGGTGGGGTGAAAAATAATAATTTTGGGCATGGTGGAAACCTCGAATCTGCAATTTTTACATTATAACATGTTTTAAATGGAGCCCAGCCATAATAATAATGTTCCACAATGGTGGAGCACTTTACTGGAATCTTTATTCACCATGGCTTATTATAGATTGCTGTGGTTGGTACGGATGCTTTATGGCCCAACTTGGATTTGGGCCAGGGGGAAATGACAAAAATTTACTCTCTCTTCACTTCTTAACTTATTATTAGTTTTTAGTTTTAAGTGTACTAAAATATCAAGAACTAGATCACATTTGAATGGGTGCAAAAATCTATCACAAATGCATAAAACCTCACAACTGATAGGTCTGTTATATTAATAAAACAAGTTAATGTCTCCATATAATCTCTATTTTGGAGCAAAGGAAGAATTCAAAGATTTCTAGTTTCAAGAAAATAATTACATTCAGGTAAGGTGATACAGAGTTTCTATTCTACCTGCACCACAGTTGCATAGTCTATCAGAACACATTATTTTATGATAACTGCCTTACAAAACTCTAGATCAGCCTTTTTCAATGTTTTGACCATGGAGGAGCCTCTGAAATAATTTTTCAGACTTCAAGAAGCCCTAGAAGTGGTGTCAACTGGCTGCAGCTCCCTGCCACATCCCCCAGAAGTGGCATGTCACCTCAGGTGATATCACTGCCCACGTTAACAGGCAAGCTTGAGGAGAATTCAGGTGGGGAGAGATGGGAGGTGGTTCAAAGCTGGAGTAGGCATACAGGCTCCACCCGCTTCCAGTTCAGAAACCACGAGAGAAATCTGAACAAAAAGCAATGGAAGTAGCACGTTCCCAAGATTGTAGCCAGGACTCTTAAAGGCAGGAGGGAAAAGCCCCTGGACTCCCTCCAGAATTCCTGAGGACCCCCGGGGGTCCACAGAGCCCTGATTGGGAATTCCTGCTCTAGAAGGTAAAGCATTAAGGCATACCAACATAAAAACATGCCTATAATGAGGAACAGTCAAATATCAACAGTGATTGGGAAATTGATCAGATGGAAGAGTACCTGGAAAATGAGCAGAACAAACACATTGTACTTTACAGATTGTACCATTACAACCATTCCTAAATAAACATTTCTTAATAATTTGTATAACTTCCTGCCTGATAACTATAAAGGGAGACCAAGAAAAGATTGAGAAGTTGAAGTCATTGCTTTACAAGTAGTGTATATCCCAACAGAAAATATAAGAATCCACTCTGATCAAGGGGAGATGTTCTCTTGGGTGTCCAAGGGTATACTTTCAATTTTAAGAGAAGCCTTAATCATGCCTGAGTTTCAAGACAGAATTGTCCCAATTTGGCTTGGAGGGCCACTCTCACTACATAATTTGGGATTCCAGAAATGGAGCATAGGAATTTAAGAAGATTTAAAGGATGCTCTTATTTTGTCAATCCGGATACTAGCCTCGTACAAACTTTGCATGGCCACCTTGGTGGTAAACAGTTTTATGTGGATGGGATAGACTAAGCCCCAAATGAATAAAAGAAACAAGGTAAGGTAAAGGTATCCCCTGTGCAAGCACCGGGTCATGTCTGACCCTTGGGGTGACGCCCTCTAGCGTTTTCATGGCAGACTCAATACGGGGTGGTTTGCCAGTGCCTTCCCCAGTCATTACCGTTTACCCCCCAGCAAGCTGGGTACTCATTTTACCGACCTCGGAAGGATGGAAGGCTGAGTCAACCTTGAGCCGGCTGCTGGGATTGAACTCCCAGCCTTATGAGCAAAGCTTTCAGACGGCTGCTTTACCACTCTGCGCCACAAGAGGCTCTGTAAAAGAAACAAAGATATCTCTTAATCCCTTAATAAAAGCAGCTTGTTCTAACCAAGTTAACCTCTGGTCATACCAACCCCCTCTGTGTTTAAAATAGGGACCTCCTCAGTATTATAAAATTTTGCTAATGGTGTACTTGTGATCCCCCCCCCCCATAAAAAATACCAACCTTGGATTTTTGATCAGTAACTATCAGGCACATGTTCAGACAGTACAAAGGCAAAAGCATCTATCAGAAAGGGCAGCCCTAATGTTGTTCTGGACTGAAAAAATGTATCATCAGCAAAAAGTAAGACAGAAACTTTAATGTTAGCAATGAATGGAGAATAGTAGTCCTGGACAGAGAGAGCAGATATACTGTTGATATATAAATTAAATTTATTATGAAGTCCGGAGTCAAGCAGGGATGTTGGAACTTTTAAGTCTCTTTTAAAATGATAAAGCACCTGCTCTTAAACAAGATGCATTTCACTTGCCAAGATTGGGGCCCTAGAAATACCCATTTGATTATATGCTGATGATGTGATGTTATTATCATGATCTATCAAGCTCTGATGATTAATAGAGTCTTTCTCCAACTACTGCCGGGAACAAGGTCTCACAATTAACTCTGTATAGTCAAAGATATTGGTTTTTCACAAAAGCGAGAAGAGATTTAGGATACAAATGGATTTTAGAAGGTAACAAATTAGACCAGATTAAGTCTTTTAAATATCTGGGAGTAATTTTTGATTTAATTTAGAAACCTCAGTGGAAAGTTGTGATGGCAGCAGTCTGCTATAGCATAGCAATAAAACACCTTTTTTATAGGACAGGTGGACAGTACCTTCCAGCAGTGATTAAAGATTTTAGCACTTAGATGTTGTCTGAACTCCTATAAAGCAGCAGTCTGGGGGTCACAGGATAAATGATCCTACATCAGCCACTAATATAATTTGTGCATCAGATCTGTGGGATCCCAAAATCTCTGGCTGATGCTGCTTTTAGAATGGAACTTGGCTAGCATTCCATTGCAGCTGTCCCCAACCCCCAGTCCGGAGACCGGGACCGGTCCGTATATCACTCGGTATCGGGCCATGACTCCTCCTCGTCCTCATCCCCAGCTGCTGCCTCGGGGGCTGCCCTGCCACTCTGACGCCGGCTCACCTTTGGTGCTCTCCAGCGGCCGCCATGGCTGGGACTCCCCCTCGGCGTGGCACTGTGCAGCTACTGCTGGCAGCGCCCCCAGCGGGCGGCAGGAAGTCAGGGGCGCCAGCGGGAAAACAAGCAGAGCAGGGGCTCAAGCAGTGGCGACATCCCTCGGCAAAAGACTACCCCCCCCCGCCCCTGGCCTCAGTAAAATTGTCAAGCGTTGACCAGTCCCCGGTGATAAAAAGTTTGGGGACCACTGTTGCATTGAATCTAGGGCTTGGATACTGCTGGTAAACCAGAAACACATAATTATGTTCTCTGAAGATAATGACTAATTTTGTTGTATGAAACAAGATCATTTTTCCAGATGATGGAATCCGGCTATAATAGAGGGGGGGAAACCCCTGAATATCATATTATGCCCAGATAAAGTAGGGTTTTTTTGCATTAGGGAGCCCCTATCCCTTAAGACCGTCCATCAATTGATGATGAAGTCTGATACCAACAGTTCCGTCTGATGGTCTAGGTGTGTTTGCTTATCTCTCCAGATAAATCCCACTCTCTACAATCGTCAAATATTTTTTTAGCTTTAGAGTTCCAAGATGTGGGCAAGCAATTATGTTCACAAGATTAAGTGCACTACCATCTGCAAACTCAAAGGAACATATTTGTTGAAACCATGATGGATGTTTTGCCATGTAGCCTGGTTTTCATCACTTGCCTATTACTGTCAATTAATCGGGCCTGTATTCCCTGCTACCACTTTGATCCTTCAGCTAGCCCATCTGCCTTAGATCTTAGGTGTAAATGCCTTCCTCCCCCCCCCCCATACAATTGGGAATTGATTGGGAGATGCTATCTCAAAGACCTTGAAGCACCACAGACTGTCCATTTTGTCAACAAGGACTGTTCATGACCATACCGTTTGCCACTGGGAGGGGCTGTAGACATTTGGTAGATAAGGGGGTGTTAGTTTTGAATCCCCAGTCATGGCAAGGACCCCTTGATGATCTGATAATTTCTTCTTCAATAAAGAGGTTTCTTTCTCAAAATGAAGTCTGATTATTGGAAATAATTGGAGATTCTCACAGTATTATCCGATATGTCGTTTTCAGAGGGATATTGTGGTGGTGACTTAAGGATCATGGAGACTATGAAACATGTTTTCTTTGAATGTCCATTTTGTTTGACAATCCAAACAATTTAGAATGGATTAAGCCACATGTGCCAACAAAATAAGCTTCCAGACGGTATTTGAGTTACTAAAATGGTGGATCCTTGGCCAGTAAATACCTTTTAAAGGCTAAATTCCTTGTTCATACCATGAGAGTTTGGGCAGCTTGTAACAAGACATCTTCAATACAGTGTAGCCTGACTCTCTGGCTCGAATTCTTCCATGGAAGGAAGGAAGGATTTGCTAACCTAACTTACTTCTATGGGCACCAAGGTGCTTGCCTCTACTACCTCTCCTGACACCAAACAAGCTATTCAGAAAGTCCAGAGAACTGAGCTAGTATATAAGAGATAAGAGATAAGTGTTGATTTATTCTATTATTTTTATTGAAAACATTACATTTCTTCCTTACAAAAAGTGCAGCTTCCAAACAGTCTTCAAGGTCAGCCCTCAAGTACAGCATATTGCCATAGACCAATCTAGACATAACGGGAGGCACGGGTCACTGTGACTCGAACGTACAGATCCAGGACTAGAGGCAGCTGATGCACCAGCCAAAGTTGGGAGAAAACACTCCGAAACACCTCAGCCAATTGGCTTTTAATGATGACTATTGTGTCAAGTAGCACTCCTGTCGGTGAACCTGACGTTTCAAGGGGAGTCTAACCCCCATCTGAGACAGGCGAGATCTCAGTTTCTGGTTTGCTTTTCTACTAATTCTGTCTTGTCAGGATTAAGTTTCAGCTTCTTCACCCTCATTGAAGACTCCATATACTGGTTCAGAAAATCAAAAGCCTCCCCAAACTTAGGAGGAAAGAAAGAACTGAGTGTTGTCCTCATATTGTTAACACTGGAGCTCAGACCTCCCAATGACTTCTCCCAGCAGCTTCACATAGATATTAAATAGCACGAGGGATAAGATCAAAGCCATATCTATGGTTGAGGCTGGGGCTGCTGTGGTACATCGACTGCTCTCCCCCGGGCTTCTTCTTGAACACCGTTGACCTCCTTCTCTTTTTTTAGGAAGGGAGGTAGGAAGGGGATTTTATTATTGTGCCGCCATGCTGTGATGTCTTTAAGTCTTTTAATGGGAGTTTTAATGGGGTTTTAAGACACTGTAACCTGCCACGAGCCATTTGGGAGTGGCGGGAAATAAATCAAAATAACAACAACAACAACAACAACAACAACAACAACAACAACAACAACAACAACAACAACAACAATAATAATAATAATAATAATAATAATAAACTGTGGGGAACTCCACAGGTCTTGGAGGGCCCTTATCCAGCCAGTGCTGAGGCAGCTGCATTAGTTATCAGTTGTAGCCCAGATCAAGTTCAAGGTTCTGTTTTTGACCTTTAAGGCCCTTTGTGGTCTGAGGAACCACCTCCTTATGCCCCCCACAGTGCTCTTCACTCTGTAGGTGCTAATCTATTGGAGATCCCTAACCTGAGGGAAGTTCATCTGGCCTTGACCAGGGCCAGGGTCTTTACAGTCTTGGCCTCAACCTGGTGGAATGAGCTCTGAGGGCCCTGGAGGAGGCATCACAGTTCCGCAGGGCCTGCAAAACAGAGCTCTTCTGCCAGGTCTTTAGTTGAGGCCAGGGCATGTAAGATCATGGGCCCCTCTCTAGGCTAAGCGGGGCCATCAGGGTTATCCTCACAACTCCCAAGGTGGGATGCTGTCTGGTTTAGATTGGAGTAGGGAAGGGTTTGATCACCGCTTGGACATGTTGGATTAATTTTTAACCCTTTTCTCTGCTGATCTTATTGGGATTTTATGGGGGGAAATGTTGTTACCAGCCACAAGCCATTTGTGAAAGTGGTGGGTAAGTAAAAGAAATAAAATAAATAAAAATAGCCAAGGGACAGAGCAAGAATCCCCCAGCACCACCTTCTGAGACCCCCACCCCCAAATTAGTGCTGAAACTCAGTACCCCCATGTTAATACTGTAGCACCATGCTAACATTATAATAAGCACCCCCCAGTGACGAAAGGGGGCTCAGTAGGACACGATGTTTGATAGTATCGAAGGCTGCAACCCATAGATCTTGGATACCATTCAAGGGCAGAGATGCAGTGACAATCTTCCTTCCAAGATCTCAATGCCAGAAATTATACTGGATATATCTCCAGTGCTATTTGGTATGAATCATAGTGATGCTTCTTGTGCACAGTATGACAATGGTGTTGTTCACTGACAGTTCTGTCTGTCACCCTGCCTTCTGCAGATGCCTTGTTGGATTATTTCCCAACCCCACCCACCTTTCTTAAAGCCCGTTCATGTTTTTCTCTTTGCTCATTTCACCAAAGTTTGTACCTGATCTGTCAGCCTTTCTGGCTTTTGCTTTAGCACTTCTAAATTGTCAACCTGTATGCATTGAGGGTTTTTTCCCCCCATAAGGTCAATTAACATTTGAATAAGACAACATGCTCTTATTAAAATGGAACATTTTAATGTTCTCCTGAATCAGACCTAGAAATGTGAAGACCCAGAAAAAAATGTGCTTCGGGTAGTGAAAAGCGGGGTATTAAAAAAACAGCTCTTATTCTTCTACTACTTCTTACAGCTTGGTGTAGTGGTTAGGAGTGCAGACTTCTAATCTGGCAAGCCGGGTTTGATTCTGCGCTCCCCCACATCCAGCCAGCTGGGTGACCTTGGGCTCGCCACAGCACTGATAAAACTGTTCTGACCGGGCAGTGATATCAGCGCTCTCTCAGCCTCACCCACCCCACAAGGTGTCTGTTGTGGGGAGAGGAAAGGGAAGGTGAATGTAAGCTGCTTTGAGACTCCTTTTGGTAGAGAAAAGCGGCATATAAGAACCAACTCTTCTTCTACCTGTGCTCCAAGTCCCCAGCAACTGATTTTAAAAGGCATACTGCCTCTGGCACTATGATTAGAAGCCATTAATAACCCAGTCACCCATGAATTTGTACACTCCCCTTTGAAAAAGAAGAAGAGGAGGAGTTGGTTCTTATATGCCGCTTTTCTCTACCCGAAGGAGTTTCAAAGCGGCTTACAGTCGCCTTCCTTTTTCTCTCCCCACAACAGCCATCCTGTGAGGTGGGTGAGGAAGAGAGAGCCCTGATATTATTGCTTGGTCAAAACAGCCTTATCAGTGCTGTGGTGAGCCCAAGGTCATCCAGCTGGCTGCATGTGGGGGAGTGTGGAATCAAACCCAGCTCGCCAGATTACACCAAGCTGGCTCTCTTGAAATCCTTGGTAGCCATGACCACAAAATGTCGATATGACTTCCTTTTGTCTGTCCTGAATCTCTCAACTCCAGGGGTTGATCCTGGGTTCTAGAATTATGAGAGAGGGAGAGGGGTTTCTCCCTGCCCACCCTCTCAATGCCACTTTTAATTCTGTAAACCTCCACCATGGCTTCCATTACTTGTTATTTTTCAAATCTAGACAGCCCTGAAGGTTTTCACTGATCCTCAAAGAACAGCTGCTCCAGTCCCTGGATAATTTGGGTTGCTGTTTACTGCACCTTTTCAAGTTCTACCATATCTTTTTTTCAAATGCAGAACTGTGCGCAGTATTCCAAATTCAGTCTCACCATATATTGATGTAAGGGCAGTAGGATAACAGCAGTTTTCTTTTCTATCCCCAAGGTAACTATGGCCGGCCTGGAATGTATTCTTTTCATAACTGCTGCGAATTAGGATGGGCTTTTTCCAGCATGCTAGCCACTACCGACCCAAGGTCCCTTTTCAGATCTGCTTCTGCCATCTCAGATTCCATCAGTGTATCTTTGATGGGTCTTCTGTAGAAACTCTCGAGCATTTCTTTTTTGTGTGTAGTTTATTCAGCTCTGAGGGGAAAAAATATTTTTGGACTCATCTGAACCAAAAGCCTGCTCGCTTTTCATTTAATGACCCCGTTAGCAGACCTGGATGTTAATATAACACTGGATGTATGCAATTATATAACTGCTGCAATTGAACAGTGTCTGTTTTCAGGGAACATTGAATAGCAAGAACGTTTTGTTACATCGCTGTCTTTTTATGGCCAAACAGCTTATTCTAGGCTTTAAGACCTAGAAGGGATAGGAGGATACGCAGAGCTGAGATTATTTGCCCCACTATGCCTCACTTTACATTTGCTCACATGGGATCTCATTTGCCATTTAATGCCCATTCCCCCCCTCCACCTTTGAAGGGGTGTTTTTGGAACTCTTTGCCATCAATTTTGTCTCCAAGGCCCTAAATAATTTGGTATCATCTGGAAATCTCCCTCTTCACCCTAAATTCTAGAAGATTTATGAACAAGTTGAAAAGCATTGGTCACAGTACAGATGCTCAAGGGACTCACTCCTCTGCTCACACCCCTCCATTGTGAGAATGATTCATTTATTCCTACTCTCAGGTTCCTGGTTTTCTCTTTCTTTTTTTAAAGACCTAAAGTTTGCTAAAGAATCTGGGACGGGACCCTTCAGGGAATCTTAATAAACAATGTCAACCCTCTCATTAAAAAAAAAACTATTTTGAACAGTTTAGTGCTGATGTAGTCAAACTGGCCCTCCAGATGTCCATGGACTACAATTCCCATGAGCCCCTGCCAGCATAGTGCATGGACATCTGTAGAGCCGCAGTTTGACTACCCTTGTGAGAGACAAGATTTACCTTTCACTATGTCGGTTTTGATTCAGCAGTGCTATTTGTTCTATAAGTTTAATAATTTTATCTTTAACAATGTTTTCCATCTATTTGCCTGGTACAGACATTAAGCTAACCAGCTTATACTTTCCCAAATTCCCCCAGATCCTTTTTTTAAAAACAATGGGGGTTACATTGGCCAGGCTCCAGCCTTTGAGTACAGAGGCTGATCTTAGGGACATGTTGCATTTCTGTGATAAAAGTTTAGCAGTTTCACATTTGAGTGCTTTAAGAACTCTAGGATGGACACACTCTGTTCCTTGGGAACTGTTAGTTTGCAGTTTGACAATGAGTTTGAGAACTTCCTCCTTTGTCCTCACTCTAAACTCTACTTCCTCCCCACCAGTAAACAACCAGGTCAGAAACAGGTCTTTGCCTTTTATCTTCAGCAGTGAAGGCAGATGAGAAGAATTTGCTGAGCTTCTCAGCAGTCACCTTATTCTACTGTCATCCAGCGCTCCACTCCCTTAACTAGTTGATTTCCTGCTCAATTTCCATGATGATGTTGATGTTATTACTGTATTTATAGACTGCCCCTCTCTGCTAGCGGGCTCAGGGTGGTTTACAACACAGATTAAAACATTCATGGTCAGATTGTTTTTGTTTTTGTTTTAATTATATCTTAAAATTTAAACTCCCATCCCAAGCCTCACTCCACCCCAATCATCTTCATACCTGGCCTGCTGTCTAGATGGGCTGTCGGTCAGGAATATATGCCCAGGCAAGAAAATAAAGGGGTGCGGGGAGGAACCTGGGTGTAAACTGCACAGAGCTTTTATTCCAAACCCAGATTGATTCAGTCCCTGCCCTCTACACAGAATGCAATTTCCGTTTGGATTTGGGGCGATTTAAATTTTCCTTCTGCAGCATGAAGGATTGATCCAGAGTGACCCTACCTTTATTGTGTGATATCTTAGAGTACTTTTAATGTTCAATACATTTTAAAATGTGGTAGAGAACCTCTGCTAGGCCACACCTGGTCATGTGACACGCTTGTCTTAAAGGAGAAGCCCCTAATTTCTCTCAACTTCTGTTGGTCCTGGATTTTTCTTCCCTCCTCTGCCTTTTTCGATCTTCTCCCCCACCCCCTCCAAGAAAAGAAAGAGGCTCTCTGCCTGGCTCCTCTCCCCCCCCCCCTTCAAGAAAAGAAAGAAAGAGGCTTGGCCCCCCTCCCTTCTGAGCCTTCCTAACCACGTGCAGAACACTTTCCTGTTTCAATGGGGAAGGGGGGGGGAGAGGAAGACTCGAGTTCAAATCGATCTGAATTCAACAGGATTGACAGTGGAATAAACAAAGTAAGTGCAGACTCTGCCCTGGACAGATGGGAGGACAACATGATGTTAAGCTGTCCTGGCTTCAACCAGAGATCTGGCAGTTTAGGGCCATTGTACAGGCTCTGTCAAACCATGCTAGCTTTGTCAGGGCCCTAATCTCACACAGCAATTCATTCTACCAGGCTGCTAGAATTCTTTACCATTGGTTTACATGCTTTGAGATGTATGTTCCACAGAATCCTTTTTGTTTTGAATCCCTAATAGCCTTTTTGCATTGTCTCGGTACAAGCTGGTGTTGGGTTTTTGTTTGCTTCGTATGAATAAGCCTTCCAGCTTCTGAAGAAAGCCTTTTTCACTCTTAATAGCTTCCCTCATTCTGCTTCTTAGGCATCCTGCTGACTTCTAAGACTTTGACTTTGTGCTACCTTTCCCAACCTGTGCTATACATTCTACCTGAGCATCTAGTACTGAGGTTTTGAGTAACCCCCCTCCCCAGTCTTTTCAAGTGATTTGACCCACTTGACTGTTCCTTTCAACTCCTTTTTTTTACCAGATTTCTCAGCGTAGTGATGTTTCGTCTTTTGAATTCAAATATGACCGTGTTGGAGTTCCTTGGCATTTCTGGGTATGCAAATTAAATTCAATGTCACAGTAATCACTGTTTCCATAGTGAAACAGTATGCCCTCAATTTTGCTTGTGGAAAACTAAGGCATTTATAAATTCCATAAATATGTAAAATATTGCAACTGCATATGCTCTGTTATAAATAATGCACTTTATGCTCTTAGCCAATAACATCCATTTAAGTTTGATAGGCCCATACTTATTGCATATATTTCAGTTCTTCTCAAAACGTCCACTTTTTTCTGATGGGGGGGGGAACAGACAAAAAAAATGGTTCAAAATTTCTACAAATTTTACATCCCTGGTCAGACCCTTGGTCCCTTTAAACAGCATGATCTACTCAGATACATAGTAACTCTACAGTAGGGGTAGTCAAACAGCGGCCCTCCTGATGTCCTTGGACTACAATTCCCATGAGCCCCTGCTAGCAAACACTGGCAGGGGCTCATGGGAATTGTAGTCCATGGGCATCTGGAAGGCCGCAGTTTGACTACCCCTGCTCTACAGAGTCTCGGGCAGAAAAAATATCTTTCCCCAAACCAGATATCTGAGATTTGTTAAAACAAACACACACCTGCGGATATCAGGAACTGATCCTGGACTAGACTAGCTTGATCTCATCAGATCTTGGAAGCTCATCAAGGTCAGTCCTAGTTAGTACCTGGATAGGAGACCACCAAGGAAGCCTGGGGTTGCTACACAGGGGCAGGAAATGGCAAACTCCCTCAGAACACCTCTTTCCTTGAAAGTCCTATAGAGTAGGGATGTGCACATATGCACCACCTCAGGCTTCAGTGATCGCCGAAGAGGCTGGGCCAAGCCGAAGCACACATCCCTACTACAGGATCACCATAAATCACCTGTGACTTGATGGCAATTTACCCACACACATTAGAGACTGAACCTGGGACTTTCTGTGCATATAGCTTGTGCTCCACCACTAAACCAAGGCTTCACTCAGACAGGCAATATGAATTTGCTTCTAGTGACTCTTGGTCAGCCAGCGTGATGTAGGGGTTAAAAGTGGTGGCTTCTAATCGGGTGGGCCGGGTTTATGTTTTTATTTATGTTTTGGATTTGTTACCCACCGCTCTTGGCCGAGGCTGGCACAGTTTAGAAGTTAACATCATACCATAAAACAATATAAAAGCCATAAAAACCATAAAACCCCACGGTTAAATAATAGCTGACAAAATAGAAGCAAAGAGATTTATTTTCAGCACAGACCACCCCAGTAGCAGGCTCCCTGCAGCCTCCCTGTGTTCCTATCAGGTGGATGGAAGATGTACCATGTGTGAATATCCAGACAACAAGGGGGACCTAAGGATCTTCCTGCCCCAGCCTGGTGGCAGAGCTCTGTCTTGTTGGCCCTGTGGAACTGTGATAGTTCTGACAGGGCCCTCAGCAATTCCAGGAGCTCATTCCACCAGGTGGGGGCCAGAACCAAAAAGGCCCTGGCCCTGGTCGAGGCTAGGCGCACTTCATGCCTCCACTGGGCGACCTTGGACTCATCACAGTTCTGATAGAGCTGTTCTGACCAAGCAGTAATATCAGGGCTCTCTCTGCCTCACCCACCTCACAGGGTGTCTGATGTGGAGAGAGGAAGGGAAGGTTATTGTAAGCCGCTTTGAGACTTCTTCAGGCAGTGAAAAGCAGAGTATAAAAACTAACTCTTCTTGATTAAATTCAGTGTTCTGACGGACAGCAGCGTCCCAAAGAAGATGCTTTCCCAGCATCCTGTTCCAGAGACCCTTTTTATGTGGATCTCTCAGGGATTAAACCAGGGCTCTTTTGCATGCTTTGTTATTCCTGTGAGCTGTGGTTTAAAATCAACTTTGTCTATTTATTGCAAAATTGGGTACCACAGAAAAGACATACCAATAAGTGCTTTGTCATCTGTTTCTTTCAAGATGTTGCCTCAGCATCTGAATCAGCGTTCTTCAGAGTGTCATTATTCATTATGGTAGTTTGCACATTTTGAACAAATGTGTGAAAATTGCTTTTCCCAACACAATTTTTGTGTACCACCTGGTCACGACACCTTCCCTCCCAGCAATTTTCACATTTTCTTCTATGATGTCCTGATGATGCGTTGTTGATTTTGAGGGAAATTTGAAACATTGCCACACAATACCAAAATATGTGACAAGTGTCTAAAAATAAGAGTCCTGCATAAACAACTACTTGGTGTAAACCAGAGACAAAGCAAGTCCTGTCGTATGCTGATTAACATTTAAACAAAATTCATACTTGCCTTGTATTCCTCAGTCATATTGGACACATTGCCAAATTTCTCTAACAAACTTCCTAAGTAATTCCTTCTATTTTTAGTTCATCTAGTTCATCTTGTGTCCCATGCCTTCTGTTTTTTAGGGTTGATGTGAAAATTATTCCTTGACCATTCAACCACAGGCTCTGCATTTTACACATTGGATGATTTTCTCGGTCTGTTTCGTATGAGATATGCCATAATAAATCAGATTTTTTATATATCAGCTGCTTTTGTTGATTACATTATCTCACCTAAAACTGCTGTGAATTAGTTCTCTGTGTAATTTGAAAAGATGTTCTTTCTGTAAAATAAGATACTCCTTTACATGAGTAACCTTTTGCTTCTCTAAACTCAAAACCCAAGAGAGCTAGTATAGTGTAGTGAGTGTCAGCCTCTGATTGGGATACCTGGGTTTCATTCCCCATTCTTCCACATGTAGCCAGCTCAGTGATCTTGGGCTAGCACAGTTCTCTTAGGGCTGTTCTCCCAGAGCAGTTTTGTCAAAACTCTCTCCTTCCCACCTACCTCATAGGGTATCTGTTGTGGGGAGAGAAAGGGAAATGTTTTTGTAAGCCACTTTGGGTCTCCTTCAGGTAGTGAAAAGCAGAGTATAAAAATGATATCTCCTCCACCTCTTCAAATCAAGATTAAGTTAAAAAAACAAAAAAAATATCCACTAGTCCTAACAAGAACATGAAAAAAGACATGGATAGAGCTGATAAAGGAAGTCAAGAATTTAACCTAGCTGATAATAAATTTCTTGCTCCAGTGGATACCATAGGCAGGGGAATAAGTCCCAGAAAGACAGTTGGTGTATTCACCTGAAAGGAGGCAACAGCCCTGAATGTAAAACAATCCATCTGAAAAAGGCTATTCACAAGGAAGTTAGGAACCAAAAGGTTGACCTGCAAAAAAAATTTTTTTTAATTGTCAGATGTTTATTACATAAAGTGCACTAATTCGGCATATTAAAAACATAGTCATCATAATTTTAAAACATCACATTTCTAACTGCACATGGAATAGACCAACACAGAATGGACCAAATGCATTTTGACCCTGAGGGGTCTTCCTCAGTGGTCAAATTATTGTGAGGAATGCACCCATGTATAAAATCAACATCAAAAGTAAGGTGGCCAGACATTCCGGTTTCGCGGGACGATCCCAAATTTTCAGGATTGGTCCCGCGTCCCAGGCCGTTTTCCAAAAATCCCGACTTTGGCTGCGGGCAGGGAAACGGGAAGGTATGGGCGGCGGGTTCACACATGGCAAGGGAGGAGGCGGAATTGGCCGGTCTTGCCCCTGTGGAGGGAGGGGGAGGGAAGGCTGAGTGCCCCCCCCCGCGTGTCAGGAAGGGAGGAGGGGAGTCCGGGCAGGCGGAGGGGGAAGCCAGCCGGAAGGAAGGAGGGAGGGGGCTCAGCTGGCCCCAGGCCGGCGCCCCCACCCCGTGACCTTTGGGCCTGGTCCCTGCCCGCCCTCCCAACCGCTGAGCCGCGGCCTCAGTTTCCCCAGCCTCCTGCAGCGACTCTTTCAACCCCCCCCCCCCGGTCAATGGTGTCCTGCTTTGCATTTGTTAAAATCTAGTCACCTTAATCAAAAGGCTTGCTGAGTGGCAAAGAAAAATATGTTAGATGCTGCTCCAACTAGTCTTTCTAATGTAAAGGTATATGATTTGGAGCCCACCTTTTAAAATATGCACTTCCACTCTCTGTTCTTGTTTAGCTCACAATCACCAGTGCATTCCTTCGTGTATCAGAAAAAGCTTTGTCAGTGCATGGTGCACGGAGGGGGGGGGGGAATTATTCCATCGTTTGGAATCATGACTGAATAAAAGGGAAGCAAAACAACTGAGTTAACTCTTTCTCCCACTCGTTGTCAGTCAGCTTTTTAATATCTTTTCACGGCTTGAACAAACATCTCATCTATCTCATTAAAATAACGTTGTTGTTTTTTACAACATCTAATGATGTTAGGAAGACCTCAGAAGGCCCATGGACAAGTTCAAGCACTGAGTGGAAATGTGATGTTTTCATGACTAGAACAGTCAGTTCTGATGACTTTTCTCATCCTTGTTATTTTATGTGTTTGTTTGTTTATTAGAATTTTATACCATCCTTCCTTCCTTCATAAACTTAGGGCAGTATCAGTCGATAATCATGATCCATCAGTAGGTCTGTTTGTAAAACCAGGAAAGGTTGGAGGAGGATCTCCTTAAGATTTAGTACTCAAAGCCTACTTAGGATACACACACCGAAGCCCGAAAGAAATCAAATCAGTCTCACTCAGGGCCAGGGCCATTTCATCCATGGCCCCAGCTTGGTGGGATGCTCTGCCCAAAGGCATCTGTGCCCTCTGGGACCTTGGACAGTTCCACGGGCTTGTAAGACAGAACTGTTCTGCCAGGCCAATGGCTGAGGCTCTGGAAATAGCATTCGGAATTCTGCTTGCCTTCCCACTCAAACACTTCCAAACGGCAAAACTACTGTCACCCATCCCACCCTTCTCTCTTCCCTGAGTAGCAGGCAACACTAGGAAATTAGTTTTCATTTTTAAATTTCTGAATGATAAGTTTTTAGATTCCTTTCTTTTTATCATGTTGCATATTTTGATTATATATAAAATCCGTCCTCAGCCTTCTGGGAAAGGCGGGATAGAAATGCATGAATAAGTCACAAATATAGAATGTTGTGCTGTTTCCATTTTTCAGGATGTTCACACACATTTGAGATACCACTCCAGACCCACTCCAGCCAAGCTCCAATGACATGCCTTTTTGTTTTGGTGTTTTGTTATCTTCCCTGCAAAATCTAGCCGATTTTTTGTGTCCTTGCTGCCAAGGCATGCATTCTGAGTTTTTGAAGGCTTCCTAATAGAAAATAACTTGTGCCTGTTCAAAATAGCAGCCTGGTAGGCCGTCCTGTGATTAAATAGTTCCATTAGCTCAACATGGACTTGGGTTTAATTGGCAACTGATTCGTTTTAACAGAACTGTCCTGCGCCCTCTGCATTTGTGCGATAAAAGCTATTTAATTCTCACTTGCAGGCATCCAGAAGTAAAATGTCAGCTAGGCCTTTACAGTTCACAAGTGAGATCTTTTGTTTCAGGGGGAAATGGTAGATAACCAAGATAATTAGAACCGTTTGGGGGTGGTGCTCTTTGTACAGTGTCCCAGTGCTGATACCAAAGAATCTTCCCACACAATATTAGACCTGCCAAAATACTGAAGGCCGAGTTCTGTCTGTTGTATGTTGTCAACATTTATTCTGCCAGTTTGGTGTGGTGGTTAGGAGTCCGGACTTCTAATCTGGCATGCCGGGTTCGATTCTGCGCTCTCCCATATGCAACCAGCTGGGTGATCTTGGGCTTGCCATGGCACTGATAAAGCTGTTCTGACCGAGCAGTGATATCGGGGCTCTCTCAGCATCACCTCCCTCACAGGGTGCCTGTTGTGGGGAGAGGGAAGGGAAGGCGACTGTAAGCCGCTTTGAGACTCCTTCAGGTAGGGAAAAGCAGCATATAAGAACCAACTCTTCTTCTTCATCTCCAGTTAATTAATCCTCCTTTTTTGGTTATATATATATACTTTAAAAAGTCATTGAATTCATTTTCCACAATTTAAAATAAGCCTCCCCAACACTGTATGAAATGATGGTCTGTTCACAGCAACATTAAAAAAAAAAACAAGTGAAATGATCATGTTCATTCACACCACAGCATGGTGTAGTGGTTAAGCATGCCAATCTCTCAACTGGAGAACCAGGTTTGATTCTACAATTCTCCTCCACATGCAACCAGCTGGGTGACCTTGGGCTAGTCGCAGTTCTCTTAATGCTGAACTCACAAAGCAGGTCTCTTTCACAGCCTCATCTGCCTCACTGTTGTGGAGAGAGGACGAGTTGTAAGCCTCTTTGAGATACATGAGCCCTGCTGGGTGACCTTGGGCACAGTTCTCTTAGAGTTCTCCCAGCCCCACCTACCTCACAGTGTGTCTGTTATGGGGAGAGGAAAGGAAAGGAAAGGTATTTGTAAGTCACTCCAGGACTCCTTCAGGTAGTGAAAAGCAGAGTACAAATCAGCTCTTTTCCTTCTCAAAAGAGCTCAGGATGGTATATATGGATGGGAGATCCCATTTTTACATCTGTGCTGGGAGGCAGGTTCACTGAAAGGCAAATGTTTGCCCCATAGTCCCCAGTGTGCTTTGTGACAGGTGGAGAGGTTCCATGAACCTCAGTCCCCCTGTTACAAGACTCCTCTTATGAACTCCTGAACTCAAGACCCGGTAGCACCGTATTGCTGTCCAAAAAGGGGAGGTTTACGGCTGCTCTCCTTCAGACCATTTTTTCAAATACAAAACAGCATCATAAAGCTGTTATTTGCCAACCTTGTCTCAATACCTGTTTGGGGCTACTGGAAAATATGTGACATTACCACAGTGTCGACATTACCTTGACATTGTAGGCAACATTAATGTTGCGGGGACAGCTTTGCCATGGATTTTATTTTATTTTATTATTATTTGGCCCCTTGCCCAGCACTTAGAAGTAAAACACAGGTAGCCATCAGGGAAAACAAAGCCAGCCAAAGCCTACACGGTGACCTCTGAAATACTAAACCTGCAGCCTGAAGGTCATAAGTCTGCTGGATTCCAGAACGAATCCATTAAGTTGAAGTCTTGGTGCTGAGTCACTCCAGCACAGCCCGCAGCCCCCTGGGGCTTAATGCTAGACTGTGTCATCACCATGAGGTGTGCTGCTAGCAGTTTACAAATGACCCTTTTTATATGGAAAATTGAATGTGTTCTTTTTACTAATCAGGTTTCCGGGCAGGGAGGGGGCGGGTTTCTGGGTACAGTCTGCTATATCCCGAAGAAGAACGCTGAACTGAGCCAATTAAGTGCCTTTATTTCCTCTTTTTATCCTTTCCCCCTACCCTTCTTCTGTCTCATGACAGAGGGGGATTTATGGATCACTCACATGCACAAAATGTATCTGTGTCAGGACCATATATATTTCTCTGTGGGGAGATGTCTATAGAAAGAAGCTTTGCAGCTTATCAGTATGCCCTTTCCCCATATGTGCTCTGACTGCCCCCCTTTGCCTTCTGGGAGCCTTTTTTGCTGTTTCCTGCCCTATCCCATTCCTAGTTCAGTCTTTGGGCCTGCTGTCCTGCAATTGTCTTAAGCAAAGAAAATGAATCAGGCAGATTTGCCTTTTTTCAGGTTCCCCACCTCCTTCTCTCTGAGAGCTGCTAAATCGGTAACTTGTGCAGGGACTCAGGGAGCCGTACTCTTTGGTACATGTGGGTGAGCACAACCTGCCATTTCACACCCTGTATGTAGGGCTGCAAAACTCTGCTGTAGTAGTGGTTAAGAGTGGCAGCTTCTAATCTGGCAAACTGGGTTTGATTCTCCACTCCTCCACATGCAGCCAACGTGGGTGACTTCGGGCTAGTCACAGCCCTGATAGTGCTGTTCTCATAGAGCTGTCCTGTCCAAGCTCTCTCAGCCCTACCTAATTTGCAGGGTGTCTGTTGTGGGGAGGGGAAGGGAAGGCAATTGTAAGCTGCTTTGAGACTCCTGGTAGTGAAAAGCAGGATATAAAAACCAACTCTTCTTCTTCCACATGGAGTTCTCTGATGATTATAATTGATGATCTCTAGAATGACCAAAGTCAGTCCCTCTGGAGAAAATGACTGCTTGGTAAGCTGGACTCTATGACATTATATCCTGCTGAGGTCTTTTCCCTCTCCAAAACCCGCCCTCCCTCGGCTCCACCCCCAAAATCTCCATGTACTCCCCAACCCAGAGCTGGTAATATTACCCATGCTTAGGGAAGTATATTTTGAACTGTTAAGATCCTGCGGAAGAATTACAAGTTCCTAGAAGGTCTTAAGAAGACCAGCTATTAAAATCAGCAGAAGACCGGCTGTGGCTGAATAATTACACAGTGCAAAGAGGAGAGGGTTCGGCATTGCTCTAGAGCAGGGGTAGTCAAACTGCGGCCCTCCAGATGTCCATGGACTACAATTCCCATGAGCCCCTGCCAGTGTTTGCTGGCAGGGGCTCATGGGAATTGTAGTCCATCAGGAGGGCCGCTGTTTGACTACCCCTGCTCTAGAGTGTATCAAAGGGAAAGATCCAAGTTTAGAGATGTTTGATATAAAAACAGGGGTGCCTGAAGCATAGTCCAATTTTCATCTGAGACATGCTCAGGAAGTAAGCCTTCACCCTCTCACCTGATAGTCAAGAGATCTCTGTGGATGGGGGGAAAGAGTTCTGGAAGAGGGCTTGAAAACCGAACACAGAGCTTTTTGGTGAGATTAAAGTGGTGTAGGAAGGGGCAGGGGGAGCCATTCCAGGCATGGGTGCAGTAAGGCAGAGAGGCAGAAAGGACAGGAGGAGGTGAAAAGAGAAAGACGATCTTCCACAAAATGAAGGCATGAGAGGAACATAGAAGGAGACAAGGGCAGTCATAGGTTTCGAGGCAGAGAGATTAAAAACAGAAGATTATCTCTTTGTTTGCGAGACACCTTGCTTAATCATGGCATTCAAGGTGACCTTCGATGAAACCCGAGATGCTAAGCGATCGATACAAAAGATGAAGCCGCTCCACCAATTAAAAACAAAATCCTCTCCGCTGGAACGAAGGGGCCTTGCGTAGCAGAGCAAAACTTTCTGAACACCATTGTTTTTACTGGCCAGCGACTGATGGACAATGCAGGCCCTGTTCTAGTCCCCAGGTAGCAGTGGAACAGGTTCGTAAGATGTACGATCCAACAAGGTGAATGTGGCTCACCAGCCCTGTATTTTTGCCAGTCACCTGGGCTCAATAAACCTCCCTTTGTGGCTCTTTGCCTGGAAATGTCAAGCACTCCGCTGGTGAGATGTGTTCAGCTCAGTTGGTCACATATCATTCCGTCTTGAAGCAGAACCTAGAGGCTGTCTGGTATCACAAGGAGATGGTGTATGTGGAAGAGCACTTGCTTAGCACACAGGTCCCCGGTTCAATGCTTAACACCTCCAGGTCAGAACTCTCAAGTAGCAGGTTTGGAGAAAGACTCTTTGTTTGTAAGAGAGGCACTACCAGCTGGATCCACTGTTTAGCACAAGGCAACTTTATAATAGTCTTTTTGTGGGCATCCCTTGGGATATGTTTAGAGAGGATTTATTTATTTGCTTGTTGGTTCATTTGTTTGTCTGTTTACCATAGAGTTACACCCAGGAAGCATAGCATAATATAAAAATATGTTGCCAAGGAGGCACAATGGCTATGCGGACAGATTGAGCAATCTCCTTCAATGCTAATATCTAAGTTTTCAATCCACTCAATTGCAGCTGGGGAGAGTACAAAGAGCTCTGTCACATCTCACTGGAAAGCACAGCACTCACATTCCTGTGACAAATGGGAAATAGCTTGGCAGGCTGCACTGCAATCACATTTGGGACCTGGTGTTTTGCTCCATTTAAACAGCAGGTCTGCTCTGCACAACTACCAAAGCCTGTTTGTTTTCCATCTTCCTTACAAGTCTGCAGGGTCGGTAGACACAGGTGGCAATTCTTTCAAAACAATCAGCTGTTTATTAACTCCAACATTACTCCAAAAACCAAACAGCAAGCACTGACTAGACCTCATAGAACTTATATACAATTCAGGCAGCCCATCAGGGAACCTTAATGGGGCCCATGGATTGGTTCTTTGTTAAAGTCTCAGTCAGTTAGCAATTGGCTGGCCTTCAAACCTTTGTTTGCATATTGTCCTGTTGCCCGGAATGTCCACATACATAACACTTTAGGAGGGAAGTCCATTCCTGCAGGCCTCTCGTTGGTCTTTGTCTGATTATGAATATTGAGTGGAGCTGATTTCATCCATGTTTGCAACCATTCATTCCTTTGATCAAAATTTTGTGACTGCAGGATTTGTGCAGACCTTAATTGCAGTGTCAGGATTTCAGTCTGGATAGCCTGACATCAACCATCCATTTGTGGATGAGTACCTCTGTGTTTTCAATTATTTTTCTACATTCACAAAAAAGAATATCTTGTCATCTGTCATGTTGGGGAGCAATGTAGCACACCATGGGTACCCAATAGGTCATTGTTGCCTTGAGTTGGGCATCAAGTTTATGAATGTAGGGTTGTTGAGCCACACTGAAGGACTGTACTATACACCAACCCCAAAGCTGAGCATCTAAGTGTTGTAGGAGACGCACACCAAGTTGTCCCACATAATTTTGGGGAGAATGTTGCTTCATGTGTGGGTTTGCGTTGCTACACTGGTAAGATGGCTTTTAGAGAGTTGCTGTGTGGCATGTGAGTTGTGATTTCATACCACTGATTCTACAAGCTACATGCGGTTCTTCCAAGCACTGTTTGCCATGGCAACACTCGCTCCATGTTCCAAGGTGTCAACCTGTCATTTTGGACTTTCTCTAGCTTACCTTCTAATTCCCCAAGGTCAGAACTACCAGCATGGTCTTTATGACCTTTTAATCCTCATGTTTGAAACAGGAACTGATGGAAGGAAGGAGGGTGGGTGAGATGCAGGCCATGCTTCTTAATAAAGATGGGAGTGAAAGGTCCGGGGAATCGTGTTGATGCAGCCAAGGGTATAGATGTATATTTAATGATTATTCCATATGTTGTTGTGTGTTTGGTGGGATGGTGCACAGGGCATATAGTAACCATGAGGCCCTGGTAACCTCTACTAGGTGATAGCTGGAGATCTCAAGGGATTTCAACTGATCTTGAGGCGACAGAGACCAGTTCACCTGGAGACAATGCCTGCTTTGGGTGGTGGACTCCATGATATTATATATCACTATAGTCCCTGCCCCACCCCCAACCTTGTCTCCTCAAGCTCCAGGTATCTCCAGGTATTTCCAAACCCAACGCTGGCAACCCTAGGATCTGGGCCACTGAATACTTGGCAGGCAAGAGGGCCTAGAGTAAATCCTTGGCATCTTCAGTTAAAGGATTATTTCCTAAAGAAGAAAAGGAAAGAGAGAAGTGTGATCCTACAAAGTTCATAGAAATGGAACAAGTTTCTTAGGTATGATCGCACTTAGAAAAACCCCAGCATACATCTAAGGCACTGACAGGAGTGAAGACCAATTTTCTGGTACATCTGAGGCACTAACAGAATTTCTGCTGGAGTTGTGAGAAAAATGGCTTATGGCTATCTCTGAACATTAGCTCTTTGCACAGGACCACAATAGAAGGAAAATGCTACGGATGAGTGGAGAACTCCAATTTATTTACCTTTGACACCCAGGCACAGGTGATGAAATTACAAAAAATGAAGTGCTTTAATTTAACTATTTCTGGTTCAAATTTATCCCCAGCACTACACAGCCTCCCCCTAAACCCACTCCAACCCCAACCCCGCCTCCCACCCTACTTGCCATGCACGGCTACTTGTGCAAGGCAAATTGGAGAGGCTAAAAATCAATCTCTCTTCTCTCCGTCTCATCCATCAGCTTTGAGAGTTCCCCGAGACGCAACCCTTTAGCTGTCAAAACTTGTTTTTCATTCTCTGGCAATTGTGCAGGGGGCCCACAGGCCCATCCAGACTGAAATATTAAAGAGCAACTAATGCTGAGAAGCTACCACCGAAACAGCGGATTGTGCTTGGGAGGGACGAGGAGGGGAGGCAGAGAACAGGAGCTCTGGAGCTCCATGTAATGAAATTGCGTTTCTGTAGATTTCTGGAATTAATAGCCCGGATTAACCTGAAATAACCATGGCAACACACCGGATCGTCAAGAACAATAAATCATCTTCCCACACAGTCACAGGTGGTTCAAGGGGTTTTTTGGGCCCTGGAAGAAGTTTGTACACTGAGTACAGAAGCATAAGCACCACAGGCACAAAGCAATCATCTATCTGAAAGCCAACAGCATTAAGAGCTGAGCTTCATTTCTGTCGGGAGGAATGGAACAGGGGGAAGGGAAGCACGACCCTTGAAGCATTCCTACCATTTCCTACTCTGGTTCAGACCCGGTTGCATCCGCGTGGCTATGGATGTGTCTGTTGTTGTGCTTGTCAGCTCTGAGTTGGGAAATACCTGGAGATTTGGGGGCTACAGCCTAATGAGGGTGAGGTTTGGACTTCAATGCCATAAGGCAGGGGTAGTCAGACTGCGGCCCTCCATATGTCCATGGACTTCAATTCCCATGAGCCCCTGCCAGCGAATGCTGGCAGGGGCTCATGGGAATTGTAGTCCATGGACATCTGGAGGGCCACAGTTTGACTACCCCTGCCATAAGGTCTATCTTCCAAAGCAGCTCTTTTCTCCAAGTGAATTGATCCGTTGCCTGGAGGTCCATTGTAATTGCGGGAGCTTTCCAGAGACTACCAGTAGTTTGTCAATCTTAGCTGTTGGTGAGAAGAAACGGGGGCTGCAGCAAGGCAACATGAAGAGAAAGAAAGAAATGATGCCAAAGGGAAAGACTCCTTAATTATTGAATAACCCCTACGCAGATCATGTTCAGTTTCATCAGGGGCGATGTACTTTTAGATCCCTTTCCAGTTCCTTCCCATACAACACTTGAAACAGTCACCCAATTGTGTAAGTCAGGCTTTTGTAACCAGGGTATCATGAAACCCTGGGGTTTCTTGATGGCTCTGGGAGGGTTTCCTGAATGCATGTACAGAAGGATTAAATTTCACATGTTGTTTTGAAATAACTTGCTAAATTCTGCCCTGAAGTTTTTTCATAAGCGTACATGGCAGGGACGTGTTTATAAAATACTGTTTAAGATGGTGACTTTATAAAATAACATTATCGTCCTTGAGTTTGTGGGCTCAGAAGGACTCATTGCCATAAGACCCCCAACACCCCCGGCCAGACTACATGCTTTTGTCTCTGAGTAACTCAAACGAGGAAAAGACTTTTAATCACAGTTTAGTCACCCGTTTCAAAGTGTCTTTCGTGGTCTGAATCTGTCTGGCAGAAATGAATGGTTGTCTCACACACTGTTGAGTGAAATGGCCTTAGGGTTTAGGGCTGCCAGCTGTGGGTAGGGAAATGCTCCGTAGAGTATAATGCGATGGAGTCCCCCCTCCAAAGCAGCCATTTTCTCCAGGGGAACTGATCTCTTTAGTCTGGAGATGAACTAGAATTCCAAGGGATCACCAGGTTGCACTGACATTCCTAACTGGCCTAGAAACTGACCTAGAAAGACTTTCCTCGAACTACCTGGCCTGGCTATTTCCCAAGATGACCTCCAGCCCAGGGATTTTTCAAGGCACAAGCCAGAATTACATCCTTGGGGCTCTTTGTAAAACATGCACGTCTTCCCCCAAGGTCAGTTATGGATGCCGCTCGCATGAGACAGAGAAGAGCATCCGAGAAATTACCTGCCAGCTGAGAGGCTGTGATACCAGCCTAGGGTGGCAGCCTGAGAAATGCATATTCTTGACCTCCTTCCCCGTGGAGGCCAAGGAGATCCAGAGTGAGGAGAGAGAGCCATCATGTGTGGGGTCTACTAAATAGCATCTTAGGCTTGTGCAGAAATTAAAATCCAGCCTGGCCCATCTCCCGGCAATGCTAGTTTTCTCTGTGTTGGAATTGTCTTCAGCAGATACAGCTAGGGTTACCAGGTTGGGAAACTCCTGGAGATTTGGGGAGGGGAAGAACTTCAGCAGGGTATAAGGGTATGTGAAAAGCCAGGTCAGGTCTTTGACCTTATCTTGGAAGAGGATGCAGCTCTGGCATGTTTGATTGAAATCTGGCTGGAGAAGTCAGATAATTGTGTTCCATCCAGCTGGGTGTGGAGTCCTTCAAACTAGGGCCAATTTGTCCATCTCGTACATGCTACAGGCCACATGCCTCCAGGGGCCCCATAAGGTATCTTCCCCCCATGGATCAGGGCCACAGTCTTTCTCCTCCCTCCTTTTACTTCTTTTGGGACACCTGGAGTAACACCCCTTTCCACTGTGGGGAGCCCCTCCATCCCCAGTCTGGATACTCTGCTAAGGCCCTGTGGATTCTTAAACCACTACTGCTTCTAACATGGGTAGAATGGTTGTTAAAATAATCCTCCATAAATGTGTCTCCTTTTGCAGACAAATCAAACAGCTGTGACTCAGAAAACCTTCTGTTAGTCGTTAAGGGACAGCCAGGCTACCATTTGATTTTGCTGGGTCGGCAGCACACCTGGCATTTGAATCCCTACTCTGTTATGGAAGCTTGCTGGATGACCTTGGGCCAGTCATTGCCCTTCCTTGTAATTGTTATTGGGAGATTTGGTTAATATGGCAGAGTTTGCCGTCATAGAAGCGCAATGCTGAGGGCAGTACGTAAATCTCCCAAGAAGGACATTGCAAAAAAAAAAAAAAAAAAAAAGATAAAGGTCTGTTTATTCGATCCACTTCACATGCAGGTTGCAGTCAAAAGAAGAGAAAGAACCTGAATTCAAGGAGCCCTTTAGTAGTGCCGGTTTGTCTGGCATCATGAGCGTGGGAGCATGAGGGCATGGCCTCTGCAGGAGAGACCTGCAGGGACATGTGGGTTCTTTCACATACACACCCAACATAACGCATTTTCAATCCGCTGGGCTGCCAGATTTTGCCGTGTGAAATAGCAAAATCCACTTGCAAATGGTGGCTGAAGTGGATTGAAACAGCATCATGGAGCATATGTGAAAGAGCAAGAGAGACAGGAGTGTTCAGAGAGCAGCTCCCAGGCTGAGACCGAGACCGTTTATGCACTGGAGGTTTCATGCGAGGCTGCAGGCTGGAGTTTTAGTCGTGGCAGGTTACCCCATCTCTTCCTGCACCCACATGGGGGAGCATTTGGCCTGGTGCACCTCATCCGCCCTCGATTTGAGCTCCTGCACAGGAGCTGGGGCAGTGACGTTCCCTGTGCGTAAACGGTCAGAGAGAGGCATCTCGTTCAAGGAGATGACACCGATACACACTTAGAGTCATATAGCACGCACACACCCTCCAGTGTCCCAGCATGCAGAGTCATTCGCTCCAACAGTTGCGTGGATAAATTGCAGGATGGAAGGTTGTTTGTATTTCTACTTTTTGGCATCGGTTGGGGAGAAAAGCCAGGTATAAATATAAGACAGAAAGATGGGGCTAATTTGGATTTATATCCTTGACTGCTACTGCCAACCCCCTTGGTGTTGCAATGGCATGGCTTACAAATTGGCCTAGTTAAAGACTAAAAGTGTGTGAAGATAAAATCAGGTGCCACTTACGAACCTGGCAATGCCTCCCTGGATGACAGAATTTCCCCAAAGCTGCTTACGGTAGCAGTGATTAAGTTTCTGCAGGGGGGGAAATCTGCAGATAAAGAGGTTTGGGGCCAATTATAAGAAGGTATCTGATCTGGACTTTCTAAGCAAGGCAATAGAACCGTCTGGGGCAGAATGTTGCTTATGGGTGACTGAATCACGCATCTGCCCTTGACCCATTTCAGGCTGTACAATCTCGAACTGCATTGCGCTCCTCTCTGTCTACTCAACTGTTCCCCTTTGTATACTCAGTCATTCCTCTCTGCCTCCAACGTATTTCAATGCCTAGAATAAAAGGTGAGAGTTTCAGGAGTAGAGTATAAAGATTTCTAGTACCTCTCTTAGTTTATCACACAGAAATGAAGACGGCTAAAGACACCCAATCCAGAAGTAACATCTCATGGGATCCCACAAGGACTGGCATTACCTCCAGTAGTTTTCAGTAGCAATGTCCAACTGCTGTCCAACTGTTTCATACCTAGAATCATAGAATTGGAAGGGATCTCCTGGGTCATCTAGTCCAACCCCCTGCACTATGCAGGACACCCACAACCCTATCATTGACGCTGTAACCTGCCACCCCCTTGAATTTTCACAGAATTCCTGTGGGACCGCCTTCTCCCCAATGCCCCTCAAAGGAGCCTACGCTCCAGTATTCGAAATCTGCCTTTGAGGAATAACATTGACCTCAAACAGGGCCAGGGCCTTCTTTACATTGGTATCAAAATAAGCCCTAAGAGGCTGCTTCGCTTTCCTGACCTTTGCATCACCCACTAGCCAAGTGACTAAAAGGGAACAAATTGAAATGGAATCAAGACTAGATGGAGGCAATGCTAGTTGATAAAGCTGACCTTCTTAGAGGGACGGCACTGCCTACCTGAAATTGGTGAACTCAGTTAAGAGATAAGGGGGGAGGTCTTCATCCCGCATTATTTCCTAAGAAGCTGGACAGTATAATTGAAAGAGGGCATTCTGTCAGCTCCATCAGACAAGGAAATGATCTTCCCTTCAGGGTCTGAGCTAGCCTAGGCAGGCTGATCCACCCCACAGCAACCTCAAGGCTGAGATGAGCCGTATATGGGGTTGCTTTTAAAGATGGCCTTGAAAGTGAAATTGGTGCAAAATGCAGCATCTCTTTTGATGGGGACTAGTGCAACATCTGTTCCGGAACACTGATGTTAACTTTCAGGTGGTTTCTGAGCTCAGTACGGTTGGGGTGTTTACCTTGGGAACGCTTCATGGCCCAAGTGTCCAACATGAACAGGCAAGCGGTTCCGAGCCCTAGGGAGGTTCAGCTGCCTCAACCAGAGCCAGGGCCTTTCAGTCCAGGCTTCTGCCTGGTGAAATGAGTTCCTGGAAAACAAAGAAGAGTTCCTCAGGGCCTGTAAAGTGGAGCTCATTCCACCAGGTCTACAGCTGAAGTCAGTAAAATAGCCACCGTCTAATTTGGCCTTCCTGCTACATTGCACCCTACCCAGGGTTCTGGTCTTTGACTTCTGCTTTTAGGTGGTTTGGATTTTGTAATTAGGTTTTTTAGATGTTGTCATTTGTAGCATGAGTTTAACATGATTAACTTGTACTATGGTATATGTGGTATCTGCCTCCCTGAGCCCGCTTCTGGCAGAGAGGGCGGGTTACACATTTAAATAAATAACATAAATAAATTAAATTGATGAGTGGGATAGCTTTGTACAGTTCCCACAGGACATCCCTATGGTCAGAGTAGAAGAGGATGAGTTGGGTTGGTACCCTGCTTTTTACTACCCAAAGGAGTCTCAAGGCAGCTTACGAATGCCTTCCCCCCACAACAGAGCAAAATTCATAAAAGTTTCTTTCGTGATTCGGTTCATGCCCATTTCTAATCCTATTTTTAACAGCCTTGCTCGGCTCTTGTAAACTGAGAGCTGTGGCTTCCTTTATTGATTCATATGACAGACAGACAAATAGATATTTGTGTGTGTGTGTGAAGCCTCACTGTTCCATTTCTTTAAGAAAAAACAAAACACCATCCTTTCACCCTGGCATGTATATAACTGATGGTAAAAGATTTAATTGAGCTAGACTATAAATACATTAAGCTTGATTTAAGGCCCCAATGCAGTATTTTAAAAAATACCCACATATTTCACATGAGATGTAGATCAGACTGCTGATTCTGTCCCTTGCTTCTCTCCCCCTTGGGAAAATCGCCATTGACAGCAGAGGCAAGCCAACAAAATGGCTTCTGTTCCAGTTTCCTTTTCTCCTCGGGAAGCTCCTGAGTTTCTCCATCTGAGATTTAGCTCATCAGTGACCAAATATGAATGAGCCGGTCCCCTCTGGAAATGTTTCTACAAAAAGGTCAATGACATCCAGATTAAAGCAAGCGGGGATCAATTTCACTGCATCTGAAACAGGCTGGGCTCAATTTTTCACCTAATACAGGGGAGCTAACCATGGCCAAAAGTAAATGGATTGAGCTGATGGGTTCAGGTTGCAGCGGAGCAGACTTAGATTGGATCTCAGGAAATGCACCCTAACAGGGGAGAAATTGTATAATGGAACAAGTTGCCCAGGGACAATGAATCACCAATCTATTCACTGCTCAGGACAGGAAAATTGTCCTGGTATATATCTGGCTGGGGGTTAGAAAATAGAGTCCTTTTTGGAAATACCGAGATGACAGATATTGTTATTGATACATACTGATTTATATCTATAGATAGATGGATATAGCTCTATATCTATAGATAGATATATCAATACATTATTATTATTACTATTATTTAATTATCTCTTTAGATATATAGAGCACCCTTTCCCTATGAGCAGACTTAGGGCGGTGAACAATGTATGTTCAATAGTACTTTAAAATCTAAATTTAAACAATTATAAAATAAATTCTAAGAATTCTGCCCATAGGTGTAGAAACCAGAATCCAGGGTGGGAGTACGATACAGGACAGAGACCAGTTAGATGTTGATGTTTAATGCTTCACAGGCCTTGATCATAGGCCAGGTGGGAAAGCTCCATTTTACAGGCCCCGTGGAACTCTGTGAGCTGTGATAGGGCTCTGATATTTTCTGGGAGCTCATTCTACCAGGCAGGAGTCACAGCCCACAAAGCCCTGGCTCTCGTTGAGGCCAGCCAAATCTCTCTGGGGCCAATGACCACTAGTCCATTTGCGTTGGCTGAACACAAAGCTCTTCTGGGGAGGTATAGAGCAGTGGTCCCATAGGTGCACAGACATGACAAAATTCCACAGCAAAGGAATTCTGATTTGGGTTAGATCTTTTGGAAGAGGAACAGCGATGGAAGTCACTTCCATCAATGCCCTTTCACTTCTAGGTCTATCTTCAAAGGCTCTGCTAAATGAGAGAAGCAAAAGGGGTCTCTGGGTATGCCCAGAGATGCATTCCCATCAGAAAGTGGACCACAGCTTATGAAGACTTGGCAAGGGCAGCCCTGCATGTAGCCCTAGACATCTCTGTTCTACATCATGACCTACTTCCATTCTCCATTTCTTCATATGTTATGCGAACATGCCTTGACAGATCATTGGACCCGGCATTGTCTACTCAGACTGGCAGCAGTTTCAGGAGTCCAGAGCTGATCCTGGAATTTACTGTGGTCTTACAGAGCTAGGGCCTCGCTTCTCCCAAGGAGACATGAACCCATGGATCTGTCTTATCCTGAATCAGACCCTCGGCCCATCAAAGTCAGCATTGCCTACTCAGACTGGCAGCTACTCTCAGGGATCTCAGGCAGAGCTATTTTGCATCATCTGTTGCCAGATATTTTAACTGGAGATACCAGGGATTGAACCTAGGACCTTCTGCATGCCAAGCAAGTGCTCTTCCACTGAGCCACACCCCCTCTCTCATGTATAAACATAGGAAGCTGCCTGATCCAGAGCAGCTGGCTTCGTATTGTGTACTTTGGCTGGTAGCAGCTCTCCAGAGGTTCAGGCAGAAGCGTCTTTCCAAGCCCTGCTCCCTGATATCCCGTGGACTGAAGATGACAGGTCTTAAGCTTGCAAAAAGTATGCTCTGTGCCTGTCTGCAATCTTCCCCCGCCATTGAAGAGTTAACTGCTCAGGGCCAAAAGAGGTTTGAAAGGCAGGTGAAGCAAAGGCACAATTGGTGTAAAAGGAGCTACACATCCCAATCAGAAAGCTACCAGTGAGACTCGAGCACTGAGCATCCCGCTTTCCCCAAATTATTCCGACATCAGCTCTCATCTCCCATCCCCATGCACTTGGGGAAGATGTCATTCTGTGTGTAAACAAGTTTCTGCAAACCAGCTGGGGTCTGGCTGGCACTTTGCTCATTTATTTGTATGGCTGCACTCCCGTCCCATCGGAAGCAAATGGTATTTTCTTCTTTCCAAAGAGCAAATAGGAAGTCTTCCCCAGCAGATGATCTCTTGAAGCAAAATCTCCAGCCGTGCTGATCTTTTGGCTTGCCAAGCCTGGGGCTAATGAAGCAGCAAGCAAAGAATGCGCAGTCTGCCTTGGTGTTAATGCCCTGTTCTGAAGGCCTTCAAAGAGACGTAAAAGATTCAGTTTGCATTGTGCCACAGCCTCTCTCCAGTCCATCCCACTCTGCTGCTCCCAGGCTGGCATGTCTGGACTCAGGCGAACAGCGGTAACATGGGAATGTAAGAATGTGCCACTTTTTGTTCCTGATAACTCTTGCACAGAATCACTGTGAGGATTCAAAGTGCCTTTTAATATTGTAGTCCTTTAATACTGAGGCAGTTTCAAGACATATCAGGCAAACTGCTTCATCCTTGTTTAAAACAAAGAAGTACTCAGTAGTCCATTTGTCATGAAAGACTGTGCACATCTGCAATATTTTGTTTCTTTGAAACAGAACTTACTTTTGCAGACATTTTACAGGGTTTTTAGCAGAGCATGAGTTGCAGAGTTTCATTGTTTTCCTTGAATAAATAAAAATATCAGTAGTATAATTTAGGGGCCTAACTCCTCCCTTTCTCATTAAATCCACTCCACACTAGCTGCTATTACCTGGGGATTTTCAATTCGACCATGGCAGAGAAGAGAAGAGACCCCTGCCACCCCAAGTCACTACAGTTCTCAGAAGCACTGGGCTATACACAAGCTAGGAATATTGTTTACAAAATGGATTGTGATCTGGCCTAGCAGATGGTAGAGTTGCAATCCTAAGTACATTGAATACAATGAGAGTTATTTCTTAATAAACACAGTCGAAGTTTAGATATACACCTGCTAATATGTTTTAGTTTTAATACATTAAAAATTGGGGGTCCTCCAAAAGGGCAAGTAGTCAGAAAGATTGAATGGGGGCAGCCTTCCGCCTGGAACAGAGGATATGCCCTTAAATTGGCTTCAGATTATACGCAGGGTGCACATACATATCACTGCTTGACAGCCAAGCCTCAATCATGAGAAGTAAAATGGCAACCAGCGGAAGGGGAACTTGGCTGGAGTAAGATGTGAGAAGGGGAATGCTATAAGTTTCCCTGCTAAGAGAGTACTCAAGGGGTCACTCACCGGCTCCTGCAATCACAGATGTATAAGAAGACTCCTAGAGAGCCAGTTTGGTGTAATGGTTAGGAGTGCGGACTTCTAATCTGGCATGCCAGGTTTGATTCTGCGCTCCCCCACATGCAACCAGCTGGGTGACCTTGGGCTCGCCACAGCACTGATAAAACTGTTCTGACCCAGCAGTGATATCAGCGTTCTCTCAGCCTCACCCACCCCACAGGTTGTCTGTTGTGGGGAGAGGAAAGGGAAGGCGACTGTAAGCTGCTTTGAGCCTCCTTCGGGTAGGGAAAAGCGGCATATAAGAACCAACTCTTCTTCTTCTTCTTCTTCTTCTCTAGCTGGAGTGAGGAATGGAGGAGAGGCAGAAGCAAGCAGGGCCAGAAGTCAGAGCAACTGGTCCTTGTTGAGGAAGAAAGAATGCTTTTGCTTGCAGCAGCAACCTCCCCAGTAATTTTGGAAGCCACTTACTTTGATGGGTGGAGCCTTTAGAAATTTTCAGTATGCAAAACACTTTGTATCCTTTTATTTTTTTGCAAAAATACCAGGCCTTTTACTGTCCTTTCCCCACTTTTTTTGAAAAAGCAGACTGACATTTAAACCATTCAAACAGCGACTTTTCCTTCCTTATATACATGCATAGCTTCCACATGGTAATTCATGGAGAGGAAAGTTAAAAAGCTGAGTGGGATGAGTGCCTGAGCTTTGCTGGCTAGCAAAGCACCAAGAACGGTCAAAATGCCATTATGGAGGATAATAACAAGAGGGGGCTGGCAGAAGGAACCAGGGAGACCAAAACAACCAATGTTGCTATTGTCTTTTTTGCAAGAAAGGCACAGGATGAACAGCAGTAGATGGTGCCTCTTGAGGAAAGAAGAACATTATGGGTCTGAGCGGAAATGCCCTGAGGGTGATACCAGCAGACAAGCAGGTTGGAGGGCTGCACAGAAAGAGGTTGGGGCTGCATGTGGCCCACGGTCCTCAGGTTGGGGACCCCTGATCTAGCACATTCTCTTGCCACCCTTCTTCCAGGAAGCAGATACTTCCAAATTTTCTCCGCACCATGGCCTTGTGAAGTCTACGAAAGAGACAGAAAAAGTTCAGCTGGTGCAAAGCAGGCTTCATGACAGAGAAGAAGAAGAGCTAGTATTTTATATCCTATTTTTCACTGCCTGAAAGAGTCCCAGAGCTGCTTACAAATACTTTCCCCTTCCCCTCCCCACAACAGACACCCTGTGAAGTAAGCAAGGCTGACAGAGCTCTGAGAGAACAGGGACTGGCTCAAGGTCACCCAGCATGCCTCATGTGTCTCAACAAAATCAGAGTCCAGTAGCACCTTTAAGACCAACAAAGATTTATTCAAGGCGAGAGCTTTTGAGTGCATGCATTATTCCTACCATAATAACAGTGGAAATATAAAGCAGAGCTAATTCTGTTAAATTAGTAAACTGTGTCACAACATCCAAATTCAGCCATATGATGCCATATGACAATTCTTTGCTAAAACAGCCAATCAGTCCCTTTGAATGTGTCTCAAAGCAGTTTCCAATTTCCTTCCCTTCCTCTCCTCACACCAGATACCTTGTGAAGTAGGTAAGGCGGTGAAAACTCTGAGAGAACTGTGACCAACCCAAGGTCACCCAGTTGGCCCCCTGTGGAGGAGTGGAGAATCAAACACAGTTCTCCAGTTTAGCATCCCCGTGGCTCTTAACCACCACACTGCTGGCTCTCAGAGAGGGGACCGTGGTCTGTCCCTCTCCCACTACACCACATAGGTTGTCACCCCACCAGTTCTTTTGGAACAAGAGCATGTCATTTAGAACTTCAAAATCCAGGAAGGAATTCAGATGGGGAGAAATCTGGAACAATCGCTAAACACAATGTTATTTTTGGTCCGGACTGCTGCCAAATAGAGCCGGCAAGAATCTTTCCCCCCTTGCTTTCCATAGCAGTTAATGCCTCTCCTGTTGTGACTTTCTGCTATTCTGTACTTTGTCGTTTTTAGGGGGGGGGGGGGAGGTTTCTTCCTCAAATGTGACCAGGATCGGAAGCCAATTTTGACTTAGAAATAGGATACAAATATAGTCTTAAGTACCAGGAGGGGGCAAAGACGCCGGAAGGGCCAGGCATTTTGGAGCAGCTGATGAAATGAAAAAGGCCTGTGTTCCCCACACTCAAAGGAAAAGGTGGTGGTGGTACTCATTAACATTTCAATCTGTTAGTATCTGCGATAGGTCTGGGGGGGGAGATTTGGGGGGAGCTGCTATGCCCATTCAAGAAATAGCAGTGGTTGCTAAAGCTATTTCCCATAATAATGCCTCTTTGTTTTATTTTTGAAAGCATCGAGCAATTTATTTGGATGCTGGAAATGCCATGAGGCTATGCAGGTCTAGCATGTCGGCCTCTCTGGAGAGAGCAGCCTTGGAATTTAATATCTTCTGAGGTGTACTTACATTCAGAGCAATAGACTTTTTCAAGGCTTTTAAAAAGAATAGCGGCTTAGTGTGCGCTGAGCCCAATCATGATCTTGGGGGAGGGGGGATGGCGAAGTCAGCATGGAGTAAAATCCAGAAATCATTTTTGTACCTCTAAATATAGACCACAGGTGGAGGGGGGAGGGGGTGTTTGAGTTTTTGGAAAATCTCCCTCTCAAAAGGCCATGACAGTGTGTGAGACTAACAGGACCTTGTTCGCATTTTTCTATAGACAGCCTCTAAAAATCATCAGTGTTGGTAGGAAAGGTAATTAAACTCAACCCACTGGAGGTGGGGGCCATAAAATCTAATTAAAAACCTGTACCTGCTGTTTGTGTCTGCTAGAGGGAGTGTGAGAGGACTCGGAATCTGTGGTTTCCGCTCAGACAACACCTGAAGAAGGGAAAGAGATGTTGTTGGAAGACGTAAGGTCTGTAGTGTGCATAATTCAACAGCATAAGAAGAATATCCTTCAGGGGGCATCAGAGGAGCTCTGTCATTAGCATATTTAGATTAGGAACTTCCTGGTATTTTTCAGATAATCTTCTCCAGTGTCCTGATTGGCTCTGTTGGAGACTTCCTGCTCCTTTGAGCACACTTCCTCCTTGATTGCCTCCATAGGAGGACAGTTATTTAGACCAGTGGTCCACAACCTTTTTCAGGCTACGGACCGGCGGCAGCAGGGAGGGCGACCGCCTGGCCGTGCATGCGCGGCTGGGCCATGCATGCACGTCTGCATCATGCACAGCCATGATGTGCATGCGTGGGAGTGCCACGCATGCGTGTTTGCGGCCACACATTGCACAAGCATGCATGCGCGACCCGGCCGCGCATGCACTCATGCGCAGAAGTGCCGCGCATGTGCGTTTGTGGCCGTGCATGGTGCAAACGCACATGCGCAGCCCCCGCGTGGCCCTGCAGAGGCAGGGAGCCGTGGCCTGGTGCCAGGGCCTTTGCGGCCCGGCACCGGGCCATGGCACAGTGGTTGGGGACCACCGATTTAGACTGTTAGGACTAATCTCTCTGTACAAAGATATGTCTGTTCTCAATAAACCTATTTATTCTTCAAGCAGCTGGTTTCTTTGCCCCTCCCTTGCATATTTAAACTCTGTCATCACTGCAAGGAAAAAAACCCAAGGAAGGGTTATAGCAATCTAGCAAAGGGAGTGTTTTCGAAATTCTCTTCATCTGAACATTTCTCCAGTAACTGCAGCTGGCATCTTCAGAGGTAGGACACAGATGAGAATCTCTCCATGCCAAAGTGTGGAGTGTGTGAACAGTTGCTGGGCATTTCATCTAATTGGGGAGGGGGGCATTGCTGTCTGATCTGGGAGTCTCCCACGGGATGATCTGGAACTAGGAAACACTTTCCCTGTCTGGGTGGAATTCATTAGCAAGTCCATGAGGAAATGTTTTTTCCTGTGTGTTCTCCTAATGGAGTAGCTAATGAACACTACCCATACACAGGAAAAGTGCTTCACACAATCCACAGTTTGGCAGGGAGTGATTCCCATCTTGCTGTGTCCTACCTCTGAAGTTACTGGTGAAACGTCAGGGTCTAAAACAAACAGACCGATGCAACTCATTCCGAAAAAAACACCAGTATTAGTGTGCTAGGAATTCTCTACTCTTGTCTTTAAAAAAATATATCCTAATTTTTTGCAGAGCACTGTACACATGCAGTTTACCATACCACCCCATTCCCTCCTTAATGCCTTAAGATTTTCCCTTCTCTCTCTGCACTGCAGACCTACATGGCGCACACTGATAAGCTACTGTGAACAAGCGATGTCTTATGTAAAGAGGTATCAGTATTCTTGGGGTGTAGGTATTTACTAAGATGCAACGGTGCCTTCGTGCATCGTGTAAACCTTGCTCCAAACTATCTCACTGCAGTCATTCATACAGACACGTCAAAACGTCTTTCGGACGTGTTTTGTCAATGTGCCTGTGTGTAGGTTCATAAACCGAAAGTTGCGGCACAGCTGTGCATGCGCCAGTTCAACAATTGGTTCTAGAAATGAAGGGTGCAACAAATTCAGAGTGCAGAGGAAGTCAAACATCTTTGGAATCTCCCCTTTGTGTCATTTTCCACGCTGCAGTCAGCAGGGAGCAGTGCAAGCTATAATGAAGAACCACAGGAGGACGCAAGACTGTCAGAAATGATGTGACGGATGGAGACAAGCCAGACAGACACAGGCAGAGCTCAGAGCAATTGGCCGTAAATGTGCTCTGCCACTGAGGGTGACTTTCTAGACCACTTTCTTTCTTTCTTGCAATCCCAACAGCAGCAGGAAGGGCAGGGCTCAGGCAGCTCCTTGGGAGCATGTGTCCATGTGTGCTGTCTACATGCATTTGTATGTGTTAAATTGGCATATGCATTCACAATCCAGTGAATGAGATAACACTACCCCTTCCTTTCATGCAGCAGAAATCAAAGCAAGAATGCCTCTTGAACTCAAAACCCCAGAGCGGATCAAGATCCAATAATGCTGATATAAATCTCCAGCCTTCCTCCATCCTTCTTTTGTGCCTGACAACAAGCAGGTTCTGATCCCTGATTAGCCATTAATTTGCAACCAATTTAGGGCTACCCCAGCAAAGGGGCCTTCAAGGCAAGGATTAAGCAGAGGTGGTTTGCCACTGCCTTCCTCCACAAACCAGTCCTTGGCAGTCTCCCATCCAGGTCACAATCTGCTTTGTTTCTGAGATCTAGCTATACCACACCGCCTTTCCTCCCTGGTGTATACGTGCACCTGGATATAAATAGATGATGCATATGGACATCTGGATTTTTAAAAGATGGAGGGAAGCCCCCTGTTTGTTTGCCCATTTGTTTTGCAGTGTTTTATCCATGGTCATTGGTAACCTAGAAGATGAAAAAAAAATCTGCACATGCTTCCATTCCCAAATTAATTTTAGAGATTCTCCAGGTTAAACTGGATTTCAGGAAGAACAGAATGTAGGATCAAGCAAACCCTCAAAAGAATAAGGAATGGAATTGGGGAAATCAGCTCATTCCTACCAACCTTGGAAGAGACCAATTTGCTGTAGTGGTTAAAGAGCAGTAGCCTCTAATCTGGAGAACCAGGGTGTAAACTGCATGGAGCTTTTATTCCAATCCCAGGTTGATTCAGTCCCTGCCCTCTACACAGAATGCGATTTCCGTTTTGATTTGGGGCGATTTAAATTTTCCTTCTGCAGCAAGAAGGCTTGATCTGGAGTGACCCTAACTTTATTCTGCAATATCTTTTTTAACCCTCAATATATTTTTAAATCGCATTGTTTTGAATCTGGGCTCTCCTCCGTGGTAGAGAACCCAAGATTGGCCAAACCTGGTCATGTGACAAGCTTGCCTTAAAGGAGAAGCCCCTAATTTCTCTCAACTTCTGTCGGTCTTGGATTTTTTTTCTGCCCTCTTCGATCCTCTCCCCCCCCCTTCAAGAAAACAAAGAAAGAGTCTCCATTTGCCTCCCCCCCCCCTCTTCTGAGCCTCCCTAACCACATGCAGAACACTTTCCTGTTTCAATGGGGGGGGGGAGAGGAAGACTCGAGTTCAAATCGATCTGAATTCAATAGGATTGACAATGGAATAAACAAAGTAAGTGCAGACTCTGCCCAGGTTTGAGTCCCTGCCCCTCCACATGCAGTCAGTTGGGTGACCTTGGGCCAGTCTCAGTTCTCTCAGAGCTCTCTCACCCCCACCAACTTCACAGTGTATCTGTTTTGGAAGGAAGGGAATAGTAATGCCAGTCTCCAGGTGGTACCTGGGGATCCTCTGGAATTATAACATCTCCAGACTAAAGAGATCAGTAACCTTGGAGAAAATGGCGACTTTGGAGGGTGGGGTCCATAGCATTACACTCTACTGAGGCCCATCCCTGCCCCAAACCCACCACTTCTTGACTCCACCCCCAAAACTTCCAGGTGTTTCCCACTCCCAAAGTTCCCAGTTATTCCCCACCAGCTGCCAGTGACCCTAGAAGGGAAAGGTGTTTGTAAGTCACTTTGGGACTCCGTGGGGTAGTGAAAAGTGGGGCATAAAAGCACCGCTCTTCTTCTTTATTCATATTTTGTGTGTATGTGTGTGTGTACGCTCTTTCTTGGGTTCTCCCCCTCTTCCCTTGTACTATGACAATCTGGAAATGCTTGATTAAATTTGCTTTTCAAACTCCATGCTGGCTGGAAGGATTTAAGGAGAGGGGTGGGTGGAGATATTGTTCCTGTGCCGATCTCCTGCCTTCTCCCCTCTGAGATGCCAAAGCTGAGACATCCTGCCAAGCAGAAAGATGAATAAATATTTGAAATTGTAATTGAAGCCACTAGGGAGAGGCAGCAGGATTTAAATGGCTATATGACGAGTGTATCTCGTCTCTGATGTTTGGACTAATGAATAAAAATGGAAGGAATTAGAATTGCATCAGAAGGCATTAGCAGGGTAGAGTGAGGAGATCATAGGCTTTGTGGATTTCGCTTCTACAGGAATGGCCAGTCCACCTGCTGGACAACATGGAAATTTCTCTTGCTGTCTTGATCCCATGGAGGGGGTGGCAAAGATGAGCCCACTGCTAGCCACCTCAAAGGCTCAAGAAGCAGTTGCTGGCTTTTTCCTACATGGATCTGAAGGCAGATTTTGATACCATACCCTGTGCCCAAATGTAGCACAAACTAAAACTTATCTTCTATCAACAAGAAGCTGCTGGCTCTGTATTCTAATCTCAATGTGCAAGTCTGCTATGGGTTAGATGGCCAACTTCCCAACATAACTTCCAGCCTTCCCTTCCTCTGTGACAGTCAGCTTGGTTGTAGTGGTTAAGAGCAGTGGTCTTTGATCTAGAGCAGGGGTAGTCAAACTGCAGCCCTCCAGATGTCCATGGACTACAATTTCCATGAGCCCCTGCTGGCAAATGCTGGCAAGGGCTCATGTGAATTGTAGTCCATGGACATCTGGAGGGCCGCAGTTTGACTACCCCTGATCTAGAGAATCAGCTTTGTGTCCCCACTCCTTTGCATGAAGAAGAAGATGATGATGAAGAAGAAGAGTTGGTTCTTATATGCCACTTTTCTCTACCCGAAGGAGGCTCAAAGCGGCTTACAATCGTCTTCTCTTTCCTCTCCCCACAAGGGGAGGCTGTGAGGTGGGTGAGGCTGAGAGAGCCCTGATATCACTGCTTGGTCAGAACAGTTTTATCAGTGCCGTGGCGAGCCCAAGGTCACCCAGCTGGCTGCATGTGGGGGAATGCAGAATCGAACCTGGCATGCCAGATTAGAAATCCGCACTCCTAACCACTACACCAAAGCCAGGTGCTTGACTCTGTGGCAGTCACGGTTTTCTCAGAGTGCTCGCAGCCCCATCGAAGAAGAAGAAGAAGAGTTGGTTCTTATATGCCGCTTTCCCCTACTTGAAGGAGGCTCAAAGTGGCTTACAGTCGCCTTCCCATTCCTCTCCCCACAAAAGACACCCTGTGGGGTGGGTGAGGCTGAGAGAGCCCTGATATCACTGCCCGTTCAGAACAGTTTTATCAGTGCCGTGGCGAGCCCAAGGTCACCCAGCTGGTTGCATGTGGGAGAACTGGGTGTCTGTTGTGGGAAGAGGAAGGATAGGCATTTGTAAGCCATTTTGAGGCTCCTTTAAGTGGTGAAAAGCAGGGCACAAAAATACAGCTCTTCCTCTTCCCTATAGCAGAGAGTGTTTTAGAGGCACGTACTGGCCCCTCTTTCATTTTATTTATATAGCAATGATATGATATCCACTCTCTGCCCAGAACTGCTATGCTCCATCCACTGCTAGCATTAAAGTTTCTATCCTGTGTGTGTTTTTTTTGTTTTGTTTTTTTGCTGATGAGGCAGCTTTCCTATCAAGAATGACATCAGGATTGTCCTCTCTGATAGAGGCTCTTGTCTCTTACTGTTTGGAAGACTGCCTGACAGATAACTATCAAAAGTCCAAAGTCGTTGGGATTTTTTTTTTGGGGGGGGGGATCTCACATACACAATATGTGGAAAATTCATGGTAATAATATTGAGGGGGTTCCCTATTTTAAATACTTAGGGGTCTGGTTTGAACAGACACTACTGGGTTGGAAAATATCTGGAGATTTGGGGGGTGAAGCCAAGAGTAGATTAGATTTGAGGCGGGGGGGGACCTCAGTGTTGTATAATTCTGTGGAGTTCACCTTCCAAATCAGCCATTTTCTCCTGGGAACTGGTCTCTTTAGTCTGAAGAGGAACTATAATTCCAGGGGATCCCCGGGGGCCCCCTGGGGACTGACATCCTTAAGGTCAATTGATGAGATGATTTTTTTTTTTTTAGGCCTCAGCCATAGGTCTGGAAGAATTGCTCTGCCTTTCAAACTCTACAGAATTATCTGAGATCTTGCAGGGCTCTGATCTCAGTTGGCAGAACATTCCACCAGGCCAGGGCCAGGGACAAAAAGGCCCTGGCTCTGGTTGAGGCCAATCTGATCTCTTTGAGGCCAAAGATCCTAAGCTGGCTAGATCTTAAAGCTCTCTGGGCAAATATAGTGGGAAGAGAGAGGAAAAGTAGAAGCAGAGAGAAAAGAAGGCCCAAGAGGTGATGGTTGGATTTTTTCCAATTCCTCCTCTTTTCTATTGACAACTCTCCAGTGGCAGACACCCCTCCATGATAGCTTGGACACTGCCCCGGCGATTGCATTTTCTCAGTGCCATTTTGCTTCTTGGCCCTTATTGTTCTTGGGTTCATTTGCCTGTGGTGGTGTAGCAAACAGGTGTTTCACGAAGATTGCCAGAAAGCTGCCTCTGAGATGAGACATCCTGGAAGGTCATAAACCCAAGTTGCACAGGCTGATCAGTAGAAACAACCCCGTGTGGACTAAAGAGGCACGAACAAGGAGGGCCAAAGGAGAGGCAAAAAATGGATCCCAAAAAGAACTGCAATGAAACAGTGTCAGCCTGTCGAGATAAAGGATTTCCCAAATGGGAGGCCATTCATCCTTGCTCTTGCTTTGCAAAGCCAGCTAGGTCCAACCTCAGATATCAGAAGTACTCTCAAAGCAGCTTACAAATACTTTCTCTTCCTCTTCCCACAACAGACACCCTGTAAGGTAGGTGGGGCTGAGAGAGCTTTGGCAGGACTGCTATGTGGATCAGGACTGTGACTGGCCCAAGGTTACCCAAGGCTGCATATGGCCCAAGGCTGCATATGGAGGAGCAAGGAATCAAACCTGGCTCAGCAGATTAGAAGCCACCACTCTTAACCACTGGCATTGCTGTTGTCTGAAGAGCAAGTGGCAATTTCTGCTGATTCCCTCCTCCTTCCACAGGCCCAGGCCCCCAACTTTCCTCCCTAAACAGTACCCCCAGAGAAAAAAAATTAGAAGAAAACAATCACTTTGTCACAACATCTGCTTTTCTTCTGATTTTTTCCCCCTCCCAGATGAGGGAATCAGCAAACCCTCACTGTATTTCTCCAAACAACTCTCTTTTAATTACTTCTTTTCACAACTGGCCATTAATCACTAACCTTAACAGTTTTATTCCCCCAATATTTTTTGTGAATGAGAATTAAACCCAAAGGACTGATTTGCATTTCTAACAAGGAATTACCATGCTGTATATCTAGAATGTTGTGATGCTGTTCTCTTTTCTTTTGAACACCTTCACTGCACATTTTCTGCATTATGGAATGTCATGCCTTAGTTTTTGTTTTGTTTTTTTTGTTATTTTGCCTGCAATCCCAGTACTTTTGCATGGTTTATTGGTTGTTTTATGCTTTCTGATTAAATTGTTTAATTTTCTGTTCCTTCTTGAGCCTCTTTGAGAAAGAGGAGCTATAAACAAAGTAAATGAAATGAAATAAAAATTCTTTCTGGACATCTGGAGTGGGATGGTAGGAGTGTTTCTTTGCCTCTTCCTAAATTTTGTGTGTATATTTGTAAATGTCACTGTGTCAAGTTACATTTAATTTTCAATACTGTCTCTTATCCAAAGAAAACTTCTTGCCATTGGGCAGAGTGAGGAATGCATAATGGCATTATCCTCTCCCTCTAATAGATTTAGATAGGAAATTGACAGAATATTTTCAAAGGAATGAAATTGACAGAATGTTTTAAGAGCAATGAAATTGACCGAATGTTTTCAGGACAAGGATTAAAATTTATAGACTGAAACCTGAGTGTGGCTTCCTTGGCAGATAGGGGTACTTAACAGGGAGGAGGATATATTTTGACCACTTGCTGCCCAAGGGATGAACCATGGCCAGCTCTCTGCCTCCTAGAACTGTCACTTTGCAAGCACAAAATTAATTTCAAAGAGATGGGGGAAAGAACACCAGACATCCCATTGATTAAATGCCCAGACAGTACTTCTTCATTTAATCAATGGAACCCAGTTGCATATTTCTTAAGATACTAAGAAAACAACTGAGATTAGCACTTCATTAACCTATCTGGCACTATTCACAGTCCTTCTCCCCTGACCTTTGAACACCATCTTTTCCCCAAGGTCTTGTTAAATCTATGGGTCAAGGAACACAGAGTGCCACGAGTTGGCCAATCAAACTGCAGTGAATACCTTCGAATCTACTGGCTCCTGCAGGGAGACGAGCCCAGCAATCAGTGGCTCGGAATTACAACCCTGACTCAGACTTCAGCAGATCTGCAGACAAAATAGGTCTCATTTCTTATACTTGTTTATCCAAATAAAAGGACTCTGAGTTTAATGGGACTTACTCCCAAGGAAAAGCCAAACTGGGTCCTTCATCTTCACTTCTTCTGTGTGAGACCTGTGTGTTGTCCAGCCCCCCTCCATTCCTCCTAACATATTTGGATGTTTGCCCTGGTTCAACCCTCTAAAAAATGCATGTTGGTAACAGAGAATCAAAGGATGACTTCCCAAAGGGTGTGTGCAACAGAGCTGCCATTGGCCTCTTTAATAAAAATTTGATAGGATGTTATTTACCTCCATGCCATGAGAAGTCCATTCATATGAGCCTTCATCATACAATACAGGCTTAATGTGTTGGAAAGTGTGCAGAATGAACCCTGGAGATAAGATATAATCTGAGATCTCCAGCCAGTACCTAGAGGCTAGAGCCATAACTGCACCATTTATCTCCTCCTTGCTGGGCTCATACTGCACTTACTTTGTTCTGCACTTGATTGGGGAAGCTCAGAATGTTCTTTTCTTGAATGGGGGGGGGGAAGAGGATTGGAGACAGCAGAAGACAGTGAAATAACAAGAGGCAAATCTCTTCTGAGAGAAGTGAGGGCTTCTGGAACATAGTCATTTTAAGACAAGCCTTGCAACCGGGAACAAAGAAGTCTTTGAATTGGCACCCTGGTCAATCAGGGAAGACTGCTTTGCTACAAGACACAGAGAAAGTGGTTAATTATCAAAAAGCAAAAATCTACACACTTACTGATGCCGTTTTTTCAAATATTGAGGGTTATATCCACTTCTGGAAATCGCGGGGGAAAGGTAGGTCACTCAAGATCAATCATGCATGTTTAAAGCACCCCAAATCAAAATGGAAATCAAATTCAGTGTAGGTAAGAGGGATTCATTCGAACTGGGAGTGGGTAAAAAGCCCCATGCAGACTACACCCTGAACGGAGCTCAGGGTGGCATTTTATCCTCACAGCAACAAAACTTTGTGGTAGGTTAAGCTGAGCAAGAGAGAGGGAGTGACTGGCCCAAGGTCAGCCAGCAAACTCCCTGGCAGAGAAGGAATTCAAACTTAGATCTGCCTAGTTCTACTCCAGCACCCCTAACCACTACCTCACACAGAACCTTTCTGTAAATCAAGCTTTCAGTTGGACAGCCCTGGAAGGGTTTCCCAAATGGGTGGGAGTTAATGAATTTATTATATACTTTTAAAATGTGTTAAACATTTATTGGGTGGTATGACCATATCCCCCCCCCCAAATGGCCAATGATGGGCCTGGAGGGGCTAGGAAAGGGAGGGGCCCTGGGTGGGCATGTCCATAGCTATGCTTCCCAACCATATTCTGCACAATTGTACCACTTCTGGGGTTTCTCGAAGCCTGAAGACTGTTTCTGGGGTTTCTCAATGGTAAAAAAGTTGTGAAAGGCTGCTGCAGACAGATAGCAAACCCTTTCTGACTCTGCAGCCAGCAGATCTCCTTCCTTGCCTTTCTGAAGTCCCTCTCCTCTAGTTCATCTTCTACAGTTTGCCAGGATGCTGGATTTGTCTCAGTCTCTCCTCTGTCCAAAGGTGTTCCTTTCCAACAATCTGGGCAATTTAATAACAAGACGGCAAGCGGCAGCTTGAAAGACGTTGCTCCACAATAGCAATCTAATTACAACAATAATACCAGGGATACTAAATTTAATCCCCCCCTTACTAATTAACTTTTCACGTGCAGCGTTTTCCAATTACCTTATGCAAGGTGATAAGAGTGCAGAATATTTTACCTCTCTGCAAATAAGCTCTGCATCTGTTGCTAGCCACCATGCATTCCTTCCACCCCTACTGGGCTAAACCAACTGGTTCTTGGGGGTCAGACCTACAGCCTACTGCAGGAAGGAGATGGCCGTGATTCTTTTATTGGGATGCCAGCCTCCAGGAGGGACCTGGGGATCCCCTGGAATTGTAGCTCATCTCCAGGCAACAGAGATCAGTTTCCCCTGGTGAAAATAGTCACTTTGGAGGGTGGATTCTGTAGCATTAGACTCTACAGAGGTCCCTCCCAGCCCCAAATTCCACCCACTACTGGCTGTACCCCCCAAAGTCTCCAGGTGTTTCTTATCCCAGAGCTGGTAACTCTATAGGTCCATGATATCAGCTCTGACTAGCAGCAGCTTTCCATAGGGATGCCAGTCTCCAAGTGGGACATGGGGATTCCCTGGGAAGGAAGGGAGTGGAGGGAGGGAGGGAGGGAAGGAAGGAAGGAAGGAAGGAAGGAAGGAAGGAAGGAAGGAAGGAAGGAAGGAAGGAAGGAAGGAAGGAAGGAAGGAAGGAAGGAAGGAAGGAAGGAAGACAGAAAGACAGAAAGACAGAAAGACAGAAAGACAGAAAGACAGAAAGACCAGTTCCTCTGGAGAAAATGGCTGCCTTGGAGGGTGGATTCCATAGCATTATACTCCATTGAGGTCCTTCCCTGCCCCAAACCCTGCCCACTCCCAGCTCCACCCCCAAAGTCTCCAGGTATTTCTCAGTCCAAAGCTGGCAACCCTATGCACTCAGGAGCCAGCTGTTCCACTGAACTGAGAGAGACAATTTGCAGCAAGTTTCAGTTCCCTGAGTGTTGATGGTATCAGCCTTTGTAGCATTGTCCTGTATGGTGGAAGGTCTCTGAGATAAAGAAACAATGCATTTGAAATCAGTTGGTCTTGTAAGTTTTGCTTCTGATTTAGCCCCACTGAACCCACACTGGCAGAAGAGAAATTGGGGACCATCTTGCCTGGAAGTCTCCAAAAACTAGAGCCACCCTTACTCTTTGTTTCATAGAATCATAGAGTTGGAAGGGACCACACAGGCCATCTAGTCCAACCCCCTGCTCAACGCAGGATCAGCCCAAAGCATCCTAAAGCATCCAAGAAAAGTGGGTATCCAACCTTTGCTTGAAGACTGCCAGTGAAGACTGCCAGTGAAGACTGCCAGTGAAGACTGCCAGTTGTTTGAAGACTGCTAGTTTCCCATCTTCTGGCAAACCTCAAAGCACTGGATATACTCCATATAATTTAATTTTGTTTTGGCAGTTTTGCCTATTATATGAAACCAGCCCTTCTGTTTTCAGCATATTCCTCAGTGCAAAGACTGTGTAACTGCTTGTCCTCCTTCCAACATCCCTGTCCTTTGGGCCAGACCTTCTTCCCACCCCACCCCCCTTTATGGAGACCCCTTCTGCATTTAGTGTATACAGCTGGCTAGTAGCTAGGTCCATAAAACCCTCTATTAGAGTAATAAAACCTCTCATTGGAAATAAAGAGACATCTGCCTGCTGGCCAGCTTTTACTACCATTGCAATAGCACAAAACAGATGGAGGCACTGAACGTACGGAGAAGCCAAGAAGGAGCTGAGACGAACTCTGGAAGGAATGGGGAAAAGCCTTATTGCTTGAAGGTGGCCGTAAGAACAGCATTTAGCACTGCTATAGCAGTCAGAAAACAGACAAGGTACCTCATAGGGCTTCTCTTAGTAATACTTGTAAAAGGTAGGTCAGATTATTCCTGTATTGCGTAGCAAGGTGGGGAGACAGAGAACTGGTTTGCCTAGGGTAGGGATGCTGGCCTCCATGTGTGACCTGGGGTTCCCCGGTTTTGGGACTTTCGGACCTAGGCCCCTCCAGAAAATTGGTGCTGCAGAGTAACAGCATTTTGAAAATATGCAGTTCTTAGTTACCCTTGTGGATGAGGCGCAGATCCAGACTCACAGCTTTTTGAGGATTAAAAGAGAAAATCTTTACTGCATGGTTATTTACAGAAAAACATCATATTCATCTGCCCTCCATCTCCTTACTGGAGCGGAGTCCAAATGCTTAAGTGGTAGTTACAAAAGAAACACATTGTAAGCCTCTATGGCTAGCTAAAGCAGACTACGTATGGAGAGAGCGGAGAGCCTAAGGGCTGCTCCTTGCTTCAGCAAGCACACAACACACCTTGATCTCCTCTTCCTGAAGAAGCAGGAAATAGACGGGAGCCCACCTTAAACAAAGGAGTCTCTCAGACCATGTGCTCCTGGCTGCAGTTCCCAGCACTGACCACCAGGCACCTCTAGAGAGCACACAGGTATGGCACAGCTGCTTGAACAGCTTAACAACAGCCCTTCAAGGATGACTGTGCCAAATTACTTGCTGATTGCAATTCCGACATCAGACTACAGAGACCAGTTCCACTGAAGAAACTGGATCCTTTGTCAGGGGGATTTGATGGCACTGTATTCCACTGAGGTCCCTGTCTTCCCCAGCTGCCACCTCCAAATCTCCAAGAGTTTCTCCACATGAACCTGGCAATTCTAGCCTAGGGTCACCAAACTGGGTGCCTTTCCTATTCATAATGTATGCCCTTATTAGACACTATTAGGACTGACAAATCTAGATCAAGAAATTCCTGAAGATTTTGGGGTAGAGCCCGGGGAGGACTGGATTTGGGAAGAAGAGGGATACCTCAGTGGGGTATAACGCTCACCTTCCAAAGCAGCCACTTGCTCAGGAGGGGGGGGGGTGATCTCTGTTGTCTGGAGACCAGTTGTAATTCTGGAAGGTCTTTAACAACCCTAGCCCCATGATGCCATGCAAGTCCAGTGGAAAAAGTCATGGTCATCCAACCCTAAGAAGAGCCTGACTGACTTAGATCCAGTGCTCACTTGAGAGACAGCTTGGTGTAGTGGTTAGGAGTGTGGACTTCTAATCTGGCATGCCGGGTTCGATTCTGCACTCCCCCACATGCAGCCAGCTGGGTGACCTTGGGCTCGCCACGGCACTGATAAAACTGTTCTGACTGAGTAGTGATATCAGGGCTCTCTCAGCCTCACCCACCTCACAGGGTGTCTGCTGTGGAGAGAGAAAATGGAAGGCAAATGAAAGCCGCTTTGAGACTCCTTCAGGTAGAGAAAAACGGCATATAAAAACCAAATCTTCTTCTTCTTCAATAATATCATGGCTCTCTCTCAGCCTCACCCACCTCACAGGGTGTCTGTTGTGGGGAGAGGAAAGGGGAGGCGACTGTAAGCCGCTTTGAGACTCCTTCAGGTAGAAGAAGAAGAAGAAGAAGAGTTGGTAGAGAAAAGCGGCATATAAGAATCAACTCTTCTTCTTCTTCTTCTTCTTCTACATGGGCCAATTCTGCATATGTTGGACAATTCATTTTTAATGCCCTTTAGAAGTGGATGTTCTTGTTCTGCACGGGAAAACCCAACTGTAAAGGGACCTTCAAAGTGCTTTATCCAACATTTGCGGGATGGGCGCAATTGACAGGGATCAGTTCACCTGGGAAAACAGTCAATTTAGAATCGGAAGGTGAACCCTATGGTGAACCCATTGAAACCCCTCCCTTCCCCCAAACGGCACCTTCCTCAAATCTCCAGGTGTTTCCCAACACTAAGCTGTCCACCTGAAATGCAGTCCTCAAATCGTAAATCAGCCTTTCTCCGTATTTTTAGCATTGAGAAACCCCTGAAACATTCTTCAAGCTTTCTGAAACCCCAGAAGTGGCAGGATCATGCAGAATATAGTTGGGAAACAGGGCCATGGACATGCCCACCTTGGGCCCCTCCCCTTCTCACCCCCTCCAGGCACATCAATGGCCATTTTGGGATGGGAGGAGGGTTGACATGACCATATATGGCCATATCACCAGATAAATCTTTGACAAATTAAAAAAAAATTAATTAACTCCCACCCATTCAGGAAACCCTTCCGGGCTGCCCAGAAACCCTGTCCTAAATGCCTAGAAACCCTTCTGAGCCCATTGGCTTAAACAGACTAAGAAAAGTACAACAGGGCTAGAGGACTGCAGTGAAAAAAAGAAATCTTTAAGCAAATACATAACTTCACCCATGCAGTTATATTCCAATTCTCTGATGACATCATTACCAAGAAACAGATGCAGCTGTTGGCTACCCTTCCTTGCTGTTCTTCCATTTCGTTCCCCGCTAGGCAGATGTATGGATACACACACACACACACACACACACACACATCCCATTGTCTGCATGCACTCAAGATGCCAATGGCTTTTTAGCCCTTCTGAAATATTGGTATTGTGTTTTAGTGGTTTCTCATGGTAATTTCTACATGCAGTTTTTTCAGTTCTGTTTCTGTAGGTTTGCGTTTCTGGGTGGTTGTTGTTTTTTAAATAAATTAAAAAGCGAGATACTAAGGAGAAGTCGAACTCACACTGGGACTCCGGATCCTCTCACCAACCTGAAAAGATGGCAAAATGTCCACAGATTATGTACGAGCTCCCAAACGGAAGCTCCTGGGGAGACGTAAATGGCCCTAACTGGCTGTAGCCTCCCCAGAGACTCCCTACAAACCTCTCTGGTCTTTCCACTGAACTGTGAGAGCCTCCTGACCGCCTCAGTTCAGCAAATGCATTTGTCTTTCTTTACTACAGCCTTTCTCAGCTTTTTATCATTGAGAAACCTGCGGGACACTCTTCAGGCTACAAGAAACCCCAGAAATGGTGCGATCAGGCAGAAATGATTGTGTGCATGCTTAGACCTGGAATCAAACTTTGTTGGTCTTCAAGGTGCCGCTGGACTCAAGCTTTGTCCAGCTTCAATCTTTCTGAGAAAAACTAGGATCTCTTTCTGAATAAGAGTGATAGATGCCTCCCAGGTTTTTATTGCTTTTAAACCCTCTGTTAATTAGCCTCTTGTGGCGCAGAGTGGTAAGGCAGCCGTCTGACAGCTTTGCCCATGAGGCTGGGAGTTCAATCCCAGCAGCCGGCTCAAGGTTGACTCAGCCTTCCATCCTTCCGAGGTCGGTAAAATGAGTACCCAGCTTGCTGGGGGGTAAACGGTAACGACTGGGGAAGGCACTGGCAAACCACCCCGTATTGAGTCTGCCATGAAAACGCTGGAGGGCGTCACCCCAAGGGTCAGACATGACTCGGTGCTTGCACAGGGGATACCTTTACCTTTACCTTTACCTTTTTAAACCCTCTGTTCCGTCAGCAAAAGGCTAGGAAGCATTGGCACATCATTTTACTTATTGCTGTTCATTCCAGCCCACGTCAATATTCCGGTCTCTCTCCGAAATGCAAGGGAATTGAATCTAAATGATATACAAAGCGGAAGTATTAATTGTTAGGCCCATCAGGCACCCTCCATTAGCATAACGCACGCATTTTCTTTCTTCCTTGCTCTTCATTCCATCTTATGCCCAACGGCTGTGGGAGGGGAAGGAGCCATAAAACGCTTCATAGCTGATGCTTAAAAGAGCCAGTTGTGGCAATTCTGGAAGGTAACAGTTTATTGAGAGCACATGAACTCTAAATTGCTCCTTTTGTGGCCACAGAAGAACTAGGTCTGGGCAGATTGCGCTAGGCCAGGGGTCTCCAACAGTGCAATCCTCACTCCTCACACACACGCTGGATAATGCACAGCACGCTGAAAGTTGCATCCAACTGCAAAAGCACATTGAAAGTGCATTATCCAATATGCACAGTCAATTTCAGTTTAGGAGGACTTCAAGAATTTTATAAGCCAGTCAGTACACACAGAGATACACAGATCACAGAGCCAGAGTGGAGTTAGTGCTTATACAAGTTGTGAGTTTCATGCATTCTGCAGGGGGTTGGACTGGGGGTTCCTTCCAACTCTATGATTCTATGATTTTAAGTACAGCTGGCTTTTTTCTGATCCTGCCAGGTTGAGAGCTGCAGTACCCCTTCCAACCACCAGTCCTGGTGGTGCTGCAGTGCAGCAGAAAGAAGGCTTGCAGGTCCCTTTATTTACAAATGGTTCATGGGGTCACGGGTGGCAGAAGCATGACTCCTGGCCCTATTGCTTGGGCTTGACACTCTAAAGCCTTCAAATACCAAAAGTAATATTCAGCATAAATGGGTTTGCCCCTCCAGGTTGGGAATCTCCTGAAGATTTGAAGGGGGTCGAGGCTGGAGAAGGTGGGATTTGGGGAGAGTTATGATCTAAGCAGGGGATAATGCCATAGAGCAAGGGTAGTCAACCTGTGGTCCTCCAGATGTCCATGGACTACAATTCCCATGAGCCCCTGCCAGCAAATGCTGGCAGGGGCTCATGGGAATTGTAGTCCATGGACATCTGGAGGACCACAGGTTGACTACCCCTGCCATAGAGAAGTGGTGACCAGACTGTGGATCTCCAGTTGTGCTGGCAGGGGCTCATGGGAATTGTAGTCCATGGACATCTGGAGAGCCACAGTTCAGCCACCCTGGCCCTAGAGTCTAACCTTTGAAAGTAGCCATTTTCTCCAGGGGAACAGATCTCGGTAGATCAGTGGTAATTCCAGGAGAGCTTCAGGTCACATCTTGGGTTTGGCAACCTGAAGCCTAAAGCCTGAGGCATTTTATCCCAAGGCACTTAATTGTCACACTTAATTGTCCTGAGGATTTTTAGAGACAATGGAATTGGAACGGTGGTGATCTTAGGGCGGTCCAGGCTTTTCTGGAACCTTGAGCTAATCCTCTGGGATAGTGCAGCCTGAGAATGTACTGCCGCACCCTAGAAATACCTATAAATCTGCAGGATGGTTTCAAATGCACCATAAATCCACAGCCCTAAAACATCCCTTTAGCGGCTGCCTTGAACCTCCTTGGAGACGGAAGGACACGAAGCAATATTTTACAGAGAACAGAACTGGAGGCAGAAGCTTTTCTTTTGCTTTCCCACAGCACCAAAAATCCCTCCTCAAAGAGAAGGTACCCCAGGCACCCCAGCCACAAAGGGTGGTTTTTGAGCCAGTCAGCTAAGCCAGGATTTGATCAAGAGGCCTCTTTAAAATCAGCCAAGCCCCTTAATGTCCCCTGTTCAGGCAGCTGCCAAGCAACAGGCAACCTTGTCCTCCGGAACTGGGTGAAATCCTCCAGCCCAGCTTGGTCCAACAGAGAAGAAACTGCTCCAATGTTGCCATTGGATGTAAACATTAATTGGGCCTTGAAGGGCCAGCTTCTTTAGGTGGAAGGGGGATTGCAGCCAAACACAAGGAGCCAGACAAAGCTAGGAGCCAGCCTACTCAGAGTCAAAATAAAAATATTTTTAAACCCAACTTATTGTTGTATCGAATATCTTACTTTAAACGCTGAGATGATATGTGTCAATTTAACCCAAGTTTTGGTTACAAAACAAAACAAAAATGTTATGCTTGCAGTTCACCACAATTTATACACTCAGTGTCTTCTAATCAGCCCTAATCTGGCAAGCCGGGTTTGATTCCCTGCCGCACATGCAGCCAGCTGGGTGACCTTGTGCTCAACACAGCCCTGATAGTGCTATTCTTACAAAGCAATAATATCAGGGCTGTCTCAGCGCCCCCTACCTGTTGTGCCTGTTGTGCAGAGATGAAGGGAGTCCAATTGTAAGCAGCTTTGAGACTTATTCTGATCAAGAAAAGTGGGATTATAGAAACCAACTCTTCTTCATCTTCTCCGTCTACCACTGCCGTGCCACAGAGAGGAGGGTGATGATTGATAGTAGAATCTGTAATGAAGATCATGGCGATGGGAGGCCAGCTAAAAGGAAATCTTTTTCAAGTCACTCCAATCTCAAATGATACAGCCAACAGTTACAAAAGTGTAATGCCAAGTAAGCATGCAAAGAAATAATGCTACAGATGTTTGCTGAATGAAACAATCAGAATCAGGACTCAGCGAAGAGTCGGATATAAACTTTTTGATGTTCACAAAAACAGTCTGTTTTGTTTTAAATTCTGAAAACAGCACTGAAATGTGATGAAGGTAAGAAACATTATATTAAGAACGATGGCTTTGAATATGACTAAAAATGAAACACCAAACAGAAACTTACCAACCCGTTTTTTTAAAGAATATTTTGAAGAATTTTTCATAGCAGAAGTTGTGTATGCAGTTTAGTGGAAATGCAGAGCCGTAACCTCAATTCAAACTTTGGGAACTCTCAATCATAGAATCATAGAGTTGGAAGGGACCTCATGGGTCATCTAGTCCAACCCCCTGCACTATGCAGGACACTCACAACCCTATCGCTCATCCACTGTCACCTGCCACCCCCTTGAACCTTCAAAGAATCAGCCTCTCCGTCAGATGGATATCCAGCCTCTGTTTAAAAATGGCCAAAGATGGAGAACCCACCACCTCCCGAGGAAGCCTGTTCCACTGAGAAACCGCTCTGACTTCTTCCGGATGCTGAGACAGAATTTCTTTTGAATTAATTTCATCCCATTGGTTCTGGTCCGTCCCTCCAGGCAAGAGAGAACAAGAAGAAGAAGAAGAAGAGTTGGTTCTTATATGCTGCTTTTCCCTACCCGAAGGAGGCTCAAAGTGGCTTACAGTCGCCTTCCCATTCCTTTCCCCACAACAGTCACCCTGTGGGGTGGGTGAGGCTGAGAGAGCGCTGATATCACTGCTCGGTCAGAACAGTTTTATCAGTGCCGTGGCGAGCCCAAGGTCACCCAGCTGGCTGCATGTGGGGGAGCGCAGAATCGAACCTGGCATGCCAGATTAGAAGTCTGCACTCCTAGCCACTACACCAAACAACTCTGCAATGGTATTGACCAGCACACAGGATCCGTCCAGCTACTGGATCATTGCACCGGGCCAATCACAGGCTTTGGTAGGAACCCTACGCTGTATTATAAATTCAGGTGTCCGGCTGTTGAGCTCAGTTCATGGTGTGTGCTCAAATAAAGAGCTGATGTTTTGGCACACGAGCAACTCTGCCGTATTGAACCCACTATTTAATAGGAGAGACATACAAAGTCCCTGCTGATGCTCTGACATGCATAAGGAGCAATGTATACTCCTGCAAGAAACTTAGAACCTGCAAGAAACTTAGAACCTAATACTGATCATTCTTTGCTTATAGAAAACAATAAAGATCCAGGGTAGAGTTCAAACCTCACGGTGCTACAGAGTCCAATAAGTGCATGTACCTTGATTCTAATTGTATGAGAGTCTTTCTTAAGTTCCTAGATTTCAAAATGTCTTGTTTAAATGTAGGAATAACAAAATGCCTCAGATCATTTATTTTATGTCTTTTTTCCATCCAATGCTGCATGAGTGGAGCCTCCATAACTGAATTACATATACATGAACAATGCTCTAAAATTTTAACTTTGACAGGTCTTACTGTCATTCCAATATAGATCAATGAGCAAGGACATAAAAGGATATAAATTGCAGTTTGACAAGTGTGTGAATTTCTTGTAGAATGAAGTCTTAACCCACTTGAATTCTTTTAGCTCCAGTTAGATGACAAATGGAACAATCTCCGCATTTAAAGTGCCCATAAGTAGATGAAGGGTTCTCTGTTCTATTTCTAGAAAAATTGGTTCTGTGAAAAGCAAATGGGGGGGGGGGGTGCTTCACAACCTGGTAAACTCCAAATCATATGGCAATGTTTTTGATGGAATTTCTTACTGCTAAGGAGCTATGTGTATACTCCAAAGAACAAAACAATGCTATCAGTGCCAGGATGATAGCACCTGGGGATTCCCTGGAATTATAGCTCATCTCCAGACTAATGAGTTCAGTTCCTCCGGAGAAAATGGCTGCTTTGGAGGGGGGACTCCATGGCATGATACTCCACTGAGTTCCCTCCCCATCCCAAATCCCACCCACTTCCAGCTCCACCCCAAAGTCTCCAGGTATTTCCCAACCTAGAACTGGCAACCCCAAGTGAAGGGATGCTGGAACGGTATGGGGGGGGGGGTTGAATCCTAGGCAATTGGATTATGGCAAGGATATGCATTCCGTGGCTATTTGCTGTGACCAGCTCTGAAAAAAGGAGAGACAGAGCATGCATTTAGGATTGCCCCACCCCACCCCACCCCAGTTTGGACACCAGTGGGGTGTGTGGTTGCCAGCTCCAGGTTGGAAAACTCCTTGAAATTTGGGGGATGAGCCTAGAAAGCAGGAGGATTTTAATGGGGCATGATGCATAGAGACTACCCTCGAAAGCATCCATTTTCTCCTGGGGAACTCATCTCTATAGTCTGGAGATTAGCTATAATTCCAGGGGATCCCCAGGTGACATCATCTGACTCATCTCTTTAAAAATTTACCTTCCCATCATTGTTTGAGGGTTAAGAGAATTTTCAGCTCTTCAGATGACTTCATTGGAGCAGCCAAAACACTATTGGACAAGTAGAATCAGAGAATCATAGAGTTGGAAGGGGCCATACAGGCCAAATAGTCCAACCACCTGCTCAACGCAGGATCAGCCCTAAGCATCCTAAAGTATCCAAGAAAAGTCTGTATCCAACCTTTGCTTGAAGACTGCCAGTGAGGGGGAGCTCACCACCTCCTTAGGCAGCCTATTCCACTGCTGAACTACTCTGACTGTGAATTTTTTTTCCTGATATCTAGCCTATATCGTTGTACTTGTAGTTTAAACCCATTACTGCGTGTCCTCTCCTCTGCAGCCAATGGAAACAGCATCCTGCCCTCCTCCAAGTGACAACCTTTCAAATACTTAAAGAGGGCTATCATGTCCCCTCTCAACCTCCTTTTCTCCAGGCTGAACATTCCCAAGTCCCTCAATCTGTCTTCATAGGGCTTGGTTCCTTGGCCCCAGATCATCTTCATTGCTCTTCTCTGTACCCTTTCAATTTTATCTATGTCCTTCTTGAAATAAGGCCTCCAGAACTGCACACAGTACTCCAGGTGTGGTCTGACCAGTGCCGTATACAATGGGACTATGACATCTTGTGATTTTGATGTGAAGCCCCTGTTGATACAGCCCAAAAAGGCATTTGCCTTTTTTACCGCTGCATCACACTGCCTGCTCATGTTTAGTTTACAATCTACAAGTACCCCCAAGGTCTCGTTCACACACAGTGTTACCTAGAAGCTTATCCCCCATCCAGTAGGCATGCTTTTCACTTTTCTGACCCAGATGCAGAACTTTACACTTATCTTTATTGAATTGCATCTTGTTCTCATTTGCCCATTTTTCCATTGTGTTCAGATCTCGTTGAACACTGTCTCTATCTTTCGAAGTATTTGCCAGTCCTCCCAATTTGGTGTAATCTGCAAACTTGATGAGTAGTCCCTCTACCCCCTCATCTAGATCATTAATAAATATGTTAAAAAGTACCGGGCCAATCACTGAGCCCTGAGGTACCCCGCTACTCACCTCCCTCCAGTCTGATGAAACACCATTGACAACAACTCTTTGAGTGTGGTTCTCTAACCAATTCCCTATCCACCTATCTCAAAATCCAGATTCAAGTCCTTCAGTGTATCCATCAGAACATCATGGGGAACCTTATCAAATGCTTTACTAAAATCTAAGTAAACGACATCAACCGAATTTCCACGATCCAGCAAACCTGTTACTTAGTCAAAAAAGGAAACCAGGTTGGTCTGACAGGACCTGTTGGAGACAAATCCATGCTGACTTCCTTGGATCACCAAATTGTCCTCCAGATGTTTGCAGATCGCTCCTTTTAATACCTGCTCCATTATCTTCCCCACAACAGAGGGTCTGTAGTTTCCCGGGTTATCCTTCCTCCCTTTTTTGAAGATCGGAATAACATTTGCTCTCTTCCAGTCCACTGTAGATTGATCTACAGTGCCTAGTAACCTGTAGGTACTCTTCTTTAAAGCTCTGTCCTTCCCTCCATTTCCTGAACATTTCCGTTTTCTTTCTTAGTTCCTCTTGAAGTTCCGACAAAGGGGTTACCCAAAGAAATTTATTCATAATGCTATGTTCAGTGCTCAGAATAAGTCACATCAGGACCTCTTAGAGGACCGATCTTCTCCTAGCATGGACAGAATTGCTTTGCTCTTTGGACAGGGATTCTTTACCAGGGCTCCCTGGACCATTGGGGCTCCATGAGGGCTCCCTAGGGGCTCCCTGGTCTTTCCCCCATATCCTTCCTTAAAGGACTCATCCACCATCCACTCCCAGCATTGCCATGAACGCAGGGGACCAGCCGTTTCCATTGAAACATTCTCACATGCTTACTGCACCTGGGAAAGGGAGCAGAACCTGGATGCCTCCTCCAGCCTTAAACCACCTCCTTCCCCCTCCTCAGTCCTCTTTGGGCACAGCAGGGAGACATGGCTTTCTGACATCACTTCTGGCCCAGTTCCAGAGCTCCTTGAAGAAGCCTGAGCAATATTTCAGAGGCTCCTCCATGGTCAAAAGTTTGAAAAAGGCTGTTCTAGGGGATCCTCAGTTTTCAGCTGGAGCTTGGCATCCCTGTACCTTGCTACACATTTTCCCCATTCCCCCATGGGTTTAGAATCTGCTGCATCACTGATTTTGACACCTGCCAAGCAAGGATGTTGCCTGACCCTGACCCTTAATTCGCAGGTGTCAATCAAATTCGAGCCTGAACACAAACACTGGGCATGTCTTGTGCCCCCACTCACCTAAAGTGCCCACTGCACGATATCTCCGAGGCGGGAGGGGGCTTCCACTCTGCTGTATGGAAGAAAGATGATGAATGCTAAAGGGTTATACAAAGGCAAGGACTACATTTCCTCACAAAGATTTGGCAAGGGAAGAGGGCAGAGTTGAAGAGGGGAGAGCTCATATGCGATGGGAGGAGAAAAACAGCTTTCTTCCTGAATCGCCTTGGCTTTTGCCCCCTCCTTCTGAAACAGATTGCAAAGAAGAAATGAGCGTACAGACTACTTAACTGGCTGGCTTTTTAAATGACTTTTGAAAGTGTAGCGTAGTGGGTAAGAGCCGCAGGCGCTAATCTGGTGAGCTGGGTTTGATTCCCCGCTCCTCCTCCACATGCAGCCAACCTTGGGTCAGTCACAGTTCTCTCAGAGCTGTTCTCCAAGAGCAGTTCTCTTAGAGCTCTCTCAGCCCCCACTCTCTCAGCAGTTCTCTTAGAGCTCTCTCAGCTACAAATTAGGGTCCTGTGAGGAACCATGGGAAGGGGAAATGAATGATTAGGAAATATCCCCCTAATCTGAATCACCTCCTTTGGGAATTATAGGTTTGTAGGGTCTCAAACAGATCCATTTCCCCATCTGCCTCTGCAGTTTCCTTTTAACTAACATTCAGCCCAGGCAAGCCTGATCCTATCAGATCTCAAGAGCAAAGCAGGGCTGACCCTGGCTAGCATTGGATGGGAGACCTCCCAGGATTTGGGTGACAGTTGCTCCAAGGAGCACTAGGAGTCATGACGCAGAGGCAAGCAATCTCAAAGCACCTCTGAACGTCCCTTGCCTGGCTGCCAGACAATCCTCAGAGCTCCTGTCTGCACTACACACACCCCATATGTTAAATAATAGCTGTCCTCAGACTTTTAGATTATGTTCAATCTTGACCAGGCTGGGCTTGGGGACATGAGTGGGGCTGAATTTGTAGTTTACTGACTTTCCCCCCTCATACTCAGGGAGTCCCCCACTCCACCAAGGGCATATTTGTGGTGAACCTATTTTGCTGGCACCTGTATTTGCTGTTAGAGAGAAGAGAAATTATTAGTAGCCCACTCGAATTGTTAGAGAGGGGAAGGAGAAAGGGTTTTGCAGGAGAGGTGAGCCAGTTTGGTGTAGTGGTTAGGAGTGCGGACTTCGAATCTGGCATGCTGGGTTCGATTCTGCACTCCCCCACATGCAGCCAGCTGGGTGACCTTGGGCTCCTCACGGCACTGATAAAGCTGTTCTGACCGGGCAGTGATATCAGGGCTCTCTCAGCCTCACCCACCTCATAGGATGTCTGTTGTGGGGAGAGGAAAGGGAAGGCGACTGTAAGCCGCTTTGAGCCTCCTTCGGGAGAGAAAAGCGGCATATAAGAACCAAGTCTTCTTCTTCTTCCTTCACTGGCCATCTCCAAGAAGCAGCTAGACAAATACTTGTGAGGGATGTTTTGGGACAGCCCTGCCCTGAGCTGGGAATTGGACCGGATGGTTCCTTCCAGTTCTACGGTTCTGTTTCCTTTCTTGCACATGAAAACTTACACGTTGAATAACACTTTATTGGTTTGGATTCTGTTGCTTCAAACGAACATGGCTACCTACCTGAACCACTTTCACATATATCTGTGTTGGTCTCTTTGTTACAGAAGCCATTTCCTCTCTTTACAGGGGACCTTGTCTGTATTCTCACTGGATCCAGACTGCTGGCAGCAGCCTCTGCTGGGCTTTTCCATCAGGGAAGAAAATGGATTTCAGGGTCAATTTTGTCCCATAATGGCTGTGAACTGGTCCACCTGCCACAAGCAGACCGGCAGAGCAGTAGCCGAAAGAACCCAGGCAGAGAGAAGAGGGGAGAGAAAATAGAGAAACAAATTGGGCTTGGCTCTAAGGAATCTTTGATTGGCTCTCCAGATATATGTTTTCGTTGCCGAAGACCAGGGCTCCGGCTCTCAGAAGTGGGAGCTCAGCTTTCCACTCACAGCCACTTCAGTGAGCATCACAAAGATGCCGGCCAAATGCTTCAAGTCCTGTAAAGGAGAAAAAAAGGTCCAATATGAATCCCTGTCTTGTTTTCCCTTCTGGGGCTTCAAGCAGCCCAAATCTGATCAAGTAAACAATCCTAGGGAGAGAAGTAACCCCCTGTCTCCCAGTGCCATAGCCCACTTCATTCCCCAGACACCCATTGCTGCCTCCCTCCTCCACCCCCCCTCCAGCTAAATTACACATCTGATGGTCCAATTCTTACCTATTCAGCCTGGATTGGCTCTCAGGATTTGAACAGGGCTCAGCAAGGGCAAGGAGCAGCGCTAGAGCTGGCTGCTGAAACAGCTCCCTGGAAGCCTGACACAGAATTCCCATCTCTTTGCCTCAAATTATGCTCATAAATCTGTATGTAAAGCAAATCTTACAAAGCTGCCGCAAATCTCCAGGGCTCTGTCTCACATACGGGGAACTTGGCTCGCTGTGCATGAAGGCTGTGTTGGCAGAGGTTAAAAATGCCAAGACAGCAGAGAGCCAAACTGCTTAAAGGAATAGAGTCGTTTTATTTAGAAGAGAAACAAACTTCGTATAGAAAGAGGAGAGGGAGAGACCTCACTAACTGTCTAACGGTTGTTCTGCATTCATTCTCTCTGTTCTGGAGGCAAGCAGGGAGGAAGCGGGCTCGAAGGAGCAGGCAGTCTCCAGATGATCCAATCAGGAGAAGATTCTTTGAAAAATATCAGGAAGTTCTTAATCAAACTATGCTGAATATGCATCTCCTCCAATGCCCCCTCTAGGATTGTCTTCATATGCAGATTACAGATGTAGCATATTCCTGTGGACTGTACCATTTGAGAGCCAGATGTAGGAGATCTGGCTTAAGTTTGTGTTCTACCAGGGGCTCTTCACCCCAGGATGGGAAATTCCTGGAGATCTGTAGGTGGAGCCTAGGGAAGGCAGGGTTTGGCGAATGGAGGAGATGCAGCAGGGTATAAGTCCACCCTCCAAGGCAGCCATTTTCTCCAGGGAAACTGGTCTCTGTAGGAGATCAGTTGTAATGCCAGGAGATCTCCAAGCCCCCCCCCCCCCCGTAAGATGGCAGCTCTAGTCCCTCTTGTGTTTGTAAGCAACAATTCAGGATAGCTGTGGCTAGAGGCACAAGCCAGGGACACAGACTAAAGGACAGGAGCCAAAGGGATGTCTCCTAGTCTGTCCCCCTAGGTAAGCTGGCCCAGTTTATCTATCTATTTATTTATATTTCAATTTCTAGGCTGCCCATCCCCATTAGCAGACTCCAGGCAGGTCACAACATGTAGCAACATTAAAAACATCTTCTTCAAATATAAAACAATTTAAAATTCATTTCCCATGCCTTTTTAAACATCCAATCTACGGACATGATGGGATTCCGTAAGTGTGAGGGAGGAGAGACCATGTGGGAGATGGGAAAGAAAGGGGAGGCATGGAAAAGGGGGGGAGAGTCAGGGAGGGATGCCCCCGTTTAGGACCACTGCTCGTCTTTTTCTTTATTTCACAACGTTCTGTTTCTTCGGGGGGGGGGCAGATTATAAGCTGTTTTGAGAGTGAGGAGAAAAGGAGAAGGGTCTAAATAAAGAAACGAAACCCAGTCGCCTGGAGTTCCTTGCTGGTTGGCAAAGTGAGAGACGTGTGTATCGCTTTCCTCTCACATCGGCAGGGGTTACGCTCAAGCAAATGGACTGTGATGAAATATAATCAGTCCCTCGGTGAAACCATTTATTGTATCTCTCAAAGGTCATGGCAATTCCACCACGGAGCAAACGTTCACATCCCAAAAGGCTCCACTGCATCAACGTATCGATCATTAGGACCATCGATCTGTAAAGCAGGGGACCGCAATTTCCAGCACCGACGGCTCCATTCGGAGTTTTTCAAATGCTTTAGCAAATTATCCTGTCCAATACGGCATATACACGTCTGCGTCCATGAAGAGGTGAAACTGATTTTCTGGGGCTCTAAATTCAGGCACTTCATTATTAAGGGCTCCTCTTGACTCAACCTTCGGCGCCTCCAGTCGAAGACTCTCAAGTAACCAGTGCTCTGCTGGAGATTCAGGAGAGCTATGGCCAGTCAAAACTAGATGGCTTGGGACAGGGGTGGCCAAAAAGTGGCTCTCCAGATGTCCATGGAATATGATACCCAATGAGCCTCTGCCAGGTCCCAAGTTCAGTCCCTGACATCTCCAGTTGGGCGGAAGGCAGCAGGTGTTGGAAAGAGTTGCCAGCCTTCCAGTGGGGCATGGAAGTTTCTTGGAACTACAACTAATCTCCAGACTACAAAGATGAGTCTCCCTGTAGGAAACAGCTGCTTTGGAGAGTGACATTATGCCTCACTGAGGTTCCTTCTTAGGCTCCACCTGCAAATATCCAGGAATTTCCTAACATGGGCCTATTCTGCACACAATAGATAATGCGCTTTCAATGCACTTTAGAAGTAGATTTTCCTGTTCCACACAGGAAAATCCAGCTGCCAAAGCACATTGAAAGGGCATTATCCTATGTGTGCGGAATAGGCCCTGCAATTGGCTGCCCTGTGTGGGGAAGCCCTTTCCTTGCTTCAGATCCTGCTGAGTGACTGAAAGCAGCAGCAGGCTGAGTTGGGTAAGCACCCTAAAGGCCAACAGGATTCCCAGGGTGTAATTTTAGCTAGCAAGAACAGTCGACACTGAGCAAGAATGACCAGAGGACTGTCTTGGTGTACAGCCACTTCACACAGTCAAGCGATCAAGCTACACTAGCATGGTGTGGTAGCTAAAAGCAACAGCCTCCACTCTGCCACATGCCGTCAGCTGGGTGACCTCGGGCTGGTCACAGTTCTCCCAGAGCCAATTTTTATTGAGTGGGCAAATGAGTACGTGGGTGATCAGCCATCATTTCCCCCCTCAGCTTTACTTCAACATGATTTTTATACACACACTCCTTGGGGGCTTTTTTTGAAGCACGACTCTTCAGCCCTGCAAATGGCTCATTCTGTTCTAGTCAATTAAAAGAGAATTCACATTTGGGAGATTTACGAGAGAATTCACACCTTTTTACTGCAACTCCTTCCTTTTTCCTCCGCCCCCCCGCACAGAGAATTTATGCTCGGAAGAATTGTGTCAGATTTCATACCAGTCCCCGAGTCCTGATCAGTGGGGCAGGACAAAGGATGGATGAGGCCCAGACACTTTTTGCAGTGTTGTGGCTACGGACCTGCTTAGAGCTGGTCCCATAGAGCAGTTCTCTTAGAACTCTCTCAACTCCACCTACCTGACTGAGTGTCTGTTGTCGGGAGAGGAAGGAAAAAGGGTTTGTAAGATGCTTTGGGTATAAAAAACCATCTCTGTCTTTCTCACACACACAATCTCTCTCTCTCTCTCTCTCTCTCTCTCTCTCTCTCCTGTAACAGGCAGGGCCATTGCTGCTGTCCTAGTGCTGAGCTGGCATGGGGGATCACAATCTTCAGAATGGCTTGCAGGGGGCCAGGCATTAGAAAGAGCCCTCTGCTCACCGTCTGATCACCGTGGTTCCACTTTTCCTCTTCCTCCCTGCCATTGAGAGCGGCAATGCAAATAAGAGCCAGCTGACTGTTTGCTTTCCTGGGAAACGACAAACTCTAATCTGGAGAAATGAGTTTGATTCTCCACTCCTCCACATGCAGCCAGCAGGGTGACCCTGGGCCGATCATCGTTCAAGTGGAGCTGTTCTCGCAGACCAGTTCTCTCAGAGTTTTCTCAGCCTCACCTCCCTCTCAGGCATCTTTGGGATGCCTTCAGGCAGTGAAAAGGGGGGATTTAAAAAACCCACTCTCTTCTTCCCATTCTTCACCTCTGGGAAGTGGTGAGAGGTGGGTTCACATAGCAAGTGGGACAGGAAAAAAGAGGGTTGTCTGGCAGGTCCACCAGAACCAGGAGGTGGCACTGGGTCATGCTCTGAATGTTAGTCATGGATCCAGGAGATGATCGTATGGACCTGATCAGCCTTTCAGAAGCTTCCCATGACTATTAATATTAATACAAATATATATTACTAATCAATCACAGGAGGCAATGGCAGGCACAGCTTGAATGGATAATAGGTTATTTTGCTAATCTGTTAGTACAATTGGGATTTGGCAGGGCAGGAGGAGGGAGCACTGAATAGATAAGCACAAATGTGTAACCAATGCTTAATACAGGGACATTACCCTCTTAAGTGCCAGATTGTCTTTCCATTCATTTTACTGCAGCTGTTCACCGCAATGGGCCAAGCTGTTTCATTTGCTAAAGTTGCTCATCGGGAGGGAGCATAATCATTGTGTGTGTGTATGGCGGGGGGGGGGGGACACAATGCCGTGGCAAGATCCAGAAGAATTCTGGCTTCCTGTGCCCTTGGGGAGGAGCTGCTGGATGAAACCAAAGCCAGCATGACTCCCGTTAAACACAAAAGCAAATTAAATGGAGAAAAGCAGGCTTAGAGATAAAACTATTTGCATGTTGGCCTGCTTCCACCCATCGTGGGCTCACTGCCACGGCAAATCTGGAAGCATTCACACAGTGACAATAGAGCATCCACACGAGCCGATGTTCTGTTTGTCTGTCCCTTTGTGTCCGCCACACATACCCTGTGGTACCACTTTTGTGCCAATTTTGGAAAAAAACAAACAAGAGCCAGCTAAAATCTCACCTGGCCTTGACCAGGGCCAGGGCCTTTTCAGTACTGGTCCCCACCTGGTGGAATGAGCTCCCAGAAGAGCTAAAGGCCCGGATGGAACTAACACAGTTCTGCAGGGCCTATATGATGGAGCTCTTCCACCAGGCATTCAGTTGAGGCTGGGTTGGGAGGAGGATCTGGAGCCCCTCCTCTAAAATGCTCTGGGTAATAGGATTATTTGGAATCAGTGGTGGGTTTGGGGGAGGGGATTGGATGTTTTTATTGTTGTTACGTTTTAATATTGTATTATTTATTGTATTATTTTTAAGTTTGTTAGCCTCTGTGAGCTGGCTGTCCCAAGAATGGTGGCCTACACCAACTAACTAACTAACTAACTAACTAACTAACTAACTAACTAACTAACTAACTAGCTAGCTAGCTAGCTAGCTAACTAACTAGCTAACTAACTAACTAACTAACTAACTAACTAACTAACTAACTAGTTAACTCCAGCAGTGGAGAGGTTGAATGCATTCACAAAGGGAAATGGTGTTAGGAATCAATGGGAAGGTTCAGAAATCCACATCTTCCTGTGCACATATGGGCTAAGCTGCTTAAGTGCTACTGTTTGCAGTAAACACTGGAGCAAAAGAAGGCAAACTGTGAAAGATGATGGAAGGGGAACAATGTTGTGTAGATTCTCAACCTTTTTTTGGCCATGGCCCCTTTAGGAGCTCCTCTCTGGCTCCAGGGCCCTCCGTCAAACAAGGCTACCACCCAACATGAACATATCGACAGAAAATCATGTATTATTGAACTCCAAGAATACGAACATTCCGATATACTGGAAAAAAACTTTTTTAGAAGACTGTAGGAAATTAACTCTGGTGCTGGAGAAGACTCCTGTGAGTCCCTTGGACTGCAAGGCGAACAAACCGGTCAGTCCTAGAGGAGATCAGCCCTGGCTGCTCCTTAGAAGGCCAGATCCTGAAGATGAAACTCAAATACTTTGGCCACCTCATGAGAAGGAAGGACTCCCTGGAGAAGAGCCTAATGCTGGGAGCGATTGAGGGCAAAAGAAGAAGGGGACGACAGAGAATGAGGTGGCTGGATGGAGTCACTGAAGCAGTCTGTGCAAACTTAAATGGACTCCGGGGAATGGTAGAGGACAGGAAGGCCTGGAGGATCATTGTCCATGGGGTAGCAAACTAACAACAAAAAAAGGAAATTAAAGGTTAAACATATCTCAGGCCTAATGCGACCCTTGACCTTGGTGCCTTTTTGCAAAAAAACTACCAAATATAAATACAACTGAAAGAAAGATAGGCCAAACCAGGATTGTGTAAGTCTCAGGACAAACCATATAAGGAGGGGTGTGAAGAATTGTTTCCCGTACACTGGGAGTATGCTTGTACAAGGCTGGCCACTTGCACAATGAGCTAGGTTGGGCTGTGGCCTTGTCTCCCAACTCCCAGTGGGTGAGATTATTTTTTACCAGTTCCAGTGTCCCTTGGAAGACTTCCCCCCATCGTTCTTTGGAGCAAACTGCGCCTCATTCCCCTCGGCCTCCCTCCCGGACATTCTTGTCACCAGGCCAAGAATAAGATCCAGTGAAAGGCCCAGATGGCCCAAGTCAGCATTTGCTGATATGCTGGGATTTTTTTGGCTGCCTGCTGAGACAGTCCAAGTAACTCATCATCTTTCCAGTGGAAGAACACCAACAGATGGCAGGAACAGCAAATGAACACGCTCTGCTTTCATCAGCTCCATTTTTCATGAGCAGGTATTTGCTCCGCGTAGGGGGGAAGGCACTGGCAAACCACCCTGTATTGAGTCTGCCATGAAAACGCTAGAGGGCGTCACCCCAAGGGTCAGGCATGACCCGGTGCTTGCACTGGGGATACCTTTACCTTTTAAGGGTGTTCTCTCACCACCACCACATTGTCTGCATATTGGATCCCAGAATGAACAGAAATCCCACTGACCAGACAAAGGCCTTGGAAAATACTCAGTAGCTCACAGATAATATAATCACAGATAATAAAGGGACCTGAAAGTAGCTGTTCTATTGAAAAGGAACTTCAAGAACAGGCTAGAAAGGAAGATTGTGGAAATGCAAGTTATTACAGCACTCAAAACTATGACATACCCAGGACTCAACAAGGATATAGGTTTTTTATCTCACTATTCATGCTAACCTTGTTCAATTTGTGTATCCATATTCCTCACAATTTATTTTATGTGTGATAATGTGACTGTAAGATAATGGCAATGTAATGATAGTTTGAGTTTAACTCCCTGGCCTTGGGATAAGGTAGTTACCAGCAATTCCCTTGCAGGAATGTTTCACCCTTGTATGGAGACAGATGGGGCAGGCAGCATAATGTGAGGTGAGAGCCTCTGTTCACTGACACAGGCAGTTTTATTTCTCCTTGTGTTTTTGTAAACTACAACTGAATTCCAGGGGACTGATTGGCTGTATTGACTAAGAATTATCATTGGCTGTATTGGGTTGTGTGACACGGTCTACTAATGTAACAGAATTAATTTTTGCTATATATTCCCTGTCATGTAAGGCAGTGGTCCCCAACCTGCGGGCTGCGGCCCGGTGCCGGGCCGCGAAGGCCATGGCGCCGGGCCGCGGCTCCCTCTCCCCGCCCCCCCACCCCGCAGTAAAAAAACTTCCCAGGCTGCAAGCTTGCAGCCCGGGAAGCTTCTTACTGCGGGAGGGCGGGGAGAAGGAATCGGGGCCAGGCCGCGCCCATGCGGGCGCGGCTCGGGGGTGCGGCCCGCGGGCACGGCCCGATGTGCGGGCGCGGCTCGCGGGTGCGGCCCGATGCGCGGGCGCGGGCCACGCGGGCCACGGGCTGCGCCCCAATGCCCTGCCGGTCCCCAACCTCAGAAAGGTTGGGGACCACTGATGTAAGGCAGGGGTAGTCAACCTGTGGTCCTCCAGATGTTCATGGACTACAATTCCCATGAGCCCCTGCCAGCAAATGCTGACAGGGCCACATGGGAATTGTAGTCCACGGACATCTGGAGGACCACAGGTTGACTATCCTGATGTAAGGAGTTCATAGTCTGAGGAAGAGTGCTTGCACTCAAAAGCTCATGCTCTGAACAAATCTTTGTTGGTCTTAAAGGTGCCATTGGACTCTGATTTCATTGTGTCACAGATAATATACCTATTGTCCTCATCATTGCTCTTCATTGTAATTAGTATTACTAATGTTTGCACAGTGAATAATGACTCTTTGGAGGACTTTGAGACAATAATTTGGCACTGTGTTAAGGTATGCCCATTATCTCACAGAGCCTTTGCGTATGATGCTTCCTGGTCCAGTGTTTTGTTGAAAAAAAAAACAGGCTTCTTTAGACCCAGGAGAGGGATAATTTCCTTTCATGCCCACCCTTTGATCTGTGTGATTCCCCTTTGGATTATGAGAAGCCACCTGACCATCATTCCTATGCTGAGGTCATTTGAAGTCAGACAGGTGTTGGGATTTGGTCTCCTAAGGCCCAGTGAAGACACCAAGGATGAGAAGGTAAGGGGAAGAAAAAACACTACCCTTTATTCAGACAGCTGTAGAACAGGTTAACTGCTGGTGGCAACCAAAGGAAACAGAAGCCCTGTTGACATGCAAGCCACGGCGTTTATCCTTTTGCATGACATTTCCATTTTAGTTCCCTTTCACTTCCCAAAAAGTCTCCAGGCTCCAAAGACTCTCTTTGAACTACGTGCCAAGATGGGAAAGGGAGTGAGCATCTCTCATGCCCCTCTGAGGTTACTGGAAGCTCACTTTCTAGATCTGCTATTCTTCGCCTAGCTGCAGAAAAGAATATGCGCTAATTGGCAGGATGGTACCGGCTGACCCGAGCTTCTTCCCCAAGGTCAAATTGTCTAATGTTGTTAGTAAAGCAACAATCACAGAATGTAGACCTCTTCAGCCAGGCAGTTCAGGGTTACCATGAAGTTCACGCTTGCTTTACAGGATCTGAACTACATTTAGTGAACAAATAATGTAATCTTCTTATTAATAAAAAACAGGGGCTCAAGGCTTAATGCCCTAAAGCTTAAATCCCATCCTCATCTAAATAGCTGGCCTTTGATTCAAACCAAAATAAATAGAAACTCAGCAGTCTGCAACCCCAGACCCTCCCAGATAGGCTTGCCAACTCCCAGTTGAGAAACACCTGGAGATTCAGGGGTGGAGCCTCCAGCCGAACAAGGTGGGATAGGATTGGGTTAATTAGAAGAATATCCGGCCTCTTGCCGCCTTTGTCATAAATGGGTTTTTAAAATAGGGTTTTTATTGTATTTTAATGTTTTATTCCTGTGAACCGCCACGAGACCATTGGAAGAGCGGCAATATACAAACTGAAAAATTAAAACAAACAAACAGATAAATGAAAATACAGGATTTGGAGAGGGACTTTAGTGAAGCATAATGCCAGAAAGTCCATCCTCCTCTAAAGGAGCTCTTTTCTAATCAATAATATAATAATAATAATAATAATTTTGTTTGTTTGTAATCCTCCATTCCCTGAAGGCTCAGGGCAGGTAACAATATATACAAAAACAATAAATAATAAAAATTGTCATATTAAAAATTCACTTTAAAACATTCTGTAACCAGATTAATTTAAAACCCAGTAGGGGCAGTGTAAATGTCAAGCACAATTGGGCAGGGAGGTCAGAATTTTGGTGTCATTTCTGGCCTCAACCACAGGCCTGGGGGGAACAGACCTGTTTTACAGGCCCTGCGGAACTGTCCAAAGTCCTGAATTGCCCTTTTCTCTCCAGGGAGAGCATTCCACTAGGCTGAGATAAGGGCTGAAAAGGCCTTGTCCTTGGTTGAGACTAGTTTGATATCCTTGGTGCCAGGGAACTTGAGCAGGATGTAAGGGAACTCCAGAGGAATTCTGGGGGAACTCATCTCTGTCATCTGGACATCAGCTACAATTCTAGATTTCCAGCCACCACTTGGAGGTTGGCAACCTTACTCCAAAACAACAAGTCTCTAACCCACCATCAACCAGCAGGTGTCACCCTCTGATCCAGTAAATGCACCTGAGCTCTCCCCTGCCTCAGTCCTAGAATCATAGCATTGGAAGGGGTCATACAGGCCATCTAGTCCAACCCCTTGCTCAGTGCAGGATCAGCCTAAAAAAAGCATCCAGGATAAGTAGCTGTCCAGCTGCTGTTTGAAGACCGCCAGTGAGGGGGAGCTCAACACCTCCTTAGGCAGCTGATTCCACTGCTGAACTATTCTGGCTGAAATTTTTCTCTCTGATATCCAGGAAAGACTGCTCTACATGTAGTTTAAATCTAGTACTGCAAGTCATTTCCTCTACTTCCAAGGGGAACCACTCCCTGCCCTCCCCCAAGTGACAACCTTTCAAATACTTCAAGAGAGTGATCATGTCCCCTCTCAACTTTTTATTCTCCAGGCTGAACATTTCAAAGTCCCTCAGCCTTTCCTCATAGAGGACAGGTACAGTCTGACCAATGTGGTATAGAGTTGGACAAGGAATTCTTGTGATTTTGAAGTGATGCCTCTGCTGACACAGCCCAAGATTGCATGTGCCTTTTTTACCACTACATCACACTGTCGGCTCATACTTAGCTTACAGTCCACAAGTACCCCAAGATCTTGATCACGCACACAGCCATGTCCCATCCAGTAAGCATGCTTCTCATTTCTGTGACCCAGATGTAGAACTCTGCACTTCTCCTTATCTTGTTCTCATTTGCCCACTTTTACAGCATGTTCAGATCTTATTGAACTCTATCTTTATTTTCTGGGGTGTTCGCTACTCCTCCCAGTTTGGTGTCATCTGCAAATTTCATGAGGAGTCCCTCCCCCCCCCCTCGTCCATTCCAGATCATTGATAAAAACGTTGAAAAGTACTGGGCCCAGAACTGAACCCTGTGGCACCCCACTGCTCCCCTCCCTCCAGTTTGATGAAATACCATTGACAACTACTCTTTGGGTATGGTTTTCTAACCAGTTCCCTCTCCACCTAACCATCCAAAAATCCAGTCTGCAGTCCTCCAGTTTACCCATCAGAACATCATGGGGCAGCTTGACAAAAGCCTTACTGAACAACATCGACTGAGTTTCCATGATCTAGACCAGGGGTAGTCAACCTGTGGTCCTCCAGATGTCCATGGACTACAACTCCCATGAGCCCCTGCCAGCAAATGCTGGCAGGGGCTCATGGGAATTGTAGTCCATGGACATCTGGAGGACCACAGATTGACTACTCCTGATCTAGACCATCACTTGGTCAAAGAAGGAATCCAGGTTGGTCTGGCAGGACCTGTTGGAGACAAATCCACTCTGACTTCCCCGTATCAACAAATTGTCCTTCAGATGATTGCAGATCACCCCTTTTAAAATCTGCTCCATTATCTTCCCTGCAACAATTGCAGTTATTGTTGCCTTTTAAATAAAAATTCAACAGTCCCTTTTGAAGCGGTTCTGAAAACCGTCCTCCAGTTGTCGCCCTCCTTGGAGGAGACAGTATTGTGCTTCCAAATCCATTCAAGCTTAGATCTTATTTTTTCTCTATTAAAATGAAGTTCTGCTTCCTTTGATTCCCCTCACATGCATTGCCATTTGAACGGTGTTAGGTTCTCATTAAAAAAAGAGTCCAGGTCAGTGGTGACAGCCTCACTAGCAAGCTCCCTCTCCAACTCTGTTATTATAATAAGCTGCTGTTTTAGAATTTCACTTTGCAAAAACCTTTACTCCCAGCTTGGACACCTGGGAATGTAGACTGCAGCCACTGATCAGAAAGAAGTCCAGACCATCCTGAATCCTGAAGAGTGTCTTTCTTGCTAATTAAGAAGCGGCCATGGCGGAGTTGCCTTGTCAAGCCTTGCCAAAAGGATGAGATCCGAACTCTTCAGAAGCAGACAATGTACTTTTGATTCTTCTTGAGCAGCAAGAAAGGACCTGAATGTTCTTCTCAAAGGAGAGCCATGTGGTTTGAGTGACAGGCTGGGAACATCTGGATGGCTTGTAATGAGAGGCAGGATCCTGAACAAGGCAGAGCTTTGCCCTGATCCTGCCAGGCCCTTCTGTTCTTGCAGCCTGAGGCAAGGCACAGCCTCTTCTCTTCCAGCGGTTGCTCCAGGCGCTACTGCAGGGGTCGGTTCCTTGGTCATGGAATATGGATCGGGGCCAGTTCTCAGAAGTTCAGATCTTCCTGTGTATCTGTTCAATTGTTCTTGTACATGAAAGGGGATGGGAATTGCACACAGAGGACACGGACACCGGTTTAGATTTCGGCATAAATTTGGCTACAGCTTTATTGTTATGCAAATGAGCATCATGCATGAAAGAGTATGGGTGTTAAAAGCAGGCCACCTAGTGCTTTCTGTTTCTTTGGCTCTTGGTTGATCTTGTAGTCGAGCGTGATATTCCCCCCCCCCTTTTCCCCAATGCAGCAAAAAAACAAAACAAAAAAAAAATCCCCATCTGCTTATTCATAACCCGGCATTAGCACCCAAATTCTAATTAGCAATCTGTGCGAGGCGGTTTTGTTTTAAAACAAAAGCGCTAAGAGTTCCAACAAAAGCTTTGATACAATAAAGCCCCCTTGCGACAGAGGCCATTGGAGCTTTTCCATCCCAGCCCCGAATAAAACTAATTCTGTTGCTACCGCAGAAACATCTGATAAATCGAGTTTAATCCTTTCCCACCTCTCCGGATTAAAAGCATTTGTACTCAAATGCGAGGGGCGGTGGGGGGGGGGGAGCGCTCTGTCATGCAAATGACTTCGCAACATGAAAAAATGATGTAAACACAGGAGTTCTGGGGGAGGAGATGAAATAGAACCGATTGATTCAAAGCGTGCTCCCCACCTCCTCCCGGAAATTCAATCTGAACGATAAGGAAAGCAGCCGTTGCAGATTTATCAGCGGAGCTGTCGTGAATTCGTGCATGCAGATGAGATTGGAGGGCTCCCCGCCAATTCTTGCACACAGGTACACAAGGGAGCCGTGAGCTGGTTTAGGGACAGACTCGACAAGACTGGAAATCAGTTGACAGCCTCCATGGGCTTCTTAAGGAAAATAATTGAGCAGAGGTGCTGTGCCACTGCCTTGTTCTGCCTAGCAACTCTGGACTCCCACCCAATTACTAACCAAGGCTGATCCTACTTAGCTTCCAAGATCTGACCAGGCCAGGTTAGCCTGGGTCATCTGACTTTCTCTGTAACTCAACAGAATGCTAGCTGTGGATTTGATTGGAGTGACAGTAGAGGAAGAGGTAATGCTTCCCCATCCCCGGTCAAGACATAAACCCACTCCCAGATGTTTGTTAAGGTCTATTACCAAGTCTGGAGTTCCAGCTGCATGTTTCTGACATCACATGCAGCTTGGCCTTTATTTACTGATTCGTCGCCCCCTCCCCTCCTTCATCTTGGAATACACCGCTGCAATTCTGTCTACCAGCCCAGCTTATTTCCTTCTGAGGCCAGAGGGTGTTTTCTGGGGAAGAGTAATTACTTGAAAGCCTGCTTGATGCAATGTTTAAAAAGTGGCATACTGTAATCTGGAGAACTGGGTTTGATTTCCCACTCCTCCACATGCAGCCAGCTCTCTTAGAGCTGCTCTCACAGAACAGTTCTCTTCAAACTCTTTCAGCCTGATCTACCTCACAGGGTGTGTGTTGTGGGGAGAGATGAAAAAGAAGAGTTGGCTTTTATACCCCATTTTTCCTGAAGGAGTCTCAAAGCGGCTTATTAACTTCTTTCCCTGTCCTCTTTAATAGAGACTTAATGGGATGTTATTTGCCAGGTGATAATAACTGCCTTCATGCTATTAAAAGACTCAGTAGCCCATTCCCACACACTACTGTTGAAGGGACGCTTGTAGGCAACCTTCACGCTTGTAGGCAACCGGAGAAAAAGCGTTGTTTTTTTATACCCTGCTTTTCACTACCTGAAGGAGTCTCAGAGTGGCTGTGAAACTTTCCCTTCCTCTCCCAACATCAGACATCCTGTGATGCTGAGAAAGCTCTGAGAGAACTGGGACTGGCGCAAGTCCACCCAGCAGGCCTCATGTTTCTCAAAACGGCTTACGATCATCCTTCCTTATTCTCAAAACAGACACCCTGTGAGGTAGGTGAGGCTGAGAGAGCCCTGAGAACTGTGACTAGCCCAAGGAAGGGAAAGGTGTTTGTAAACCACTTTAGGGCTGCTTCAGATAGTGAAAGGTGGGGTTAATTTTAAAAACCTTCTTCTCATCTACAGATTTTTTTGTCGCAAGGGTCAAATACCTGAATGAGCCTAAATCATTGTTACGAAATAATAGCATAATGGCAGCTTGAAAGAATTTGGGGGGCTGTTTTCCCCTCCCCTTTTCCTTTCCGCTGCTGATATCACATAGGGCTGCTAGCTGAGGCCCTTAACCTATCCCAGGCCAACCGGCTGAAATTTCCGTTCCAGACGGCTTTTATGAGCACTTACGCCCATGACCCACGCAGCATTCTCTGGCTGCACTCTCTGGCAGCGTGTTCTCGGGGCTAATTGCCCAGCATTTCCTAAAACACTTTTGTAGATGGGAAACGTTCCCTCTGTAAATATGGAACACCTCTTTGTTATAATTAGGAAATCCAGCTAAGGAACATAAAGCACACTTGAAGAAGATTAGCTCCTTTGCATACAATTAATCCCCGCTTTAACAACAGCAATTGCTCAGTGGCGTAGAGGGTGCTTTGGAAAGCCATTTTGCACCGCTGATGGGAATCCATGAGAAAGCTCATGAGACCTTGGTCTCTGTTGCAGTCAAAGGGCCCCAGGACTTTGGCCCCTGAATCTCTTTTCCAATGCCCGGGTCAGGGCTTGAATTAGAGGGTGCTCAGATGCCTTGAGTTTTTGCAGCTGCTGTGGCATGGTTGTTAAGGAGCAGCAGATTCTAATCTGGAGAACTGGATTTGATTCCCCACTCCTCTATATGCAGCCAGCTGGGTAACCTTGGGCCAGTCAGTTTTCTCAGAGCTCTCTCAGCCCCACCTGCCTCACAGGGTGTCTGATGTGGGAAGAGGAAGGGAATGTGTTTGGAAGCCATTCTGAGACGCATGAGGCTAGCTGGCTGACCGTGGGCTAGTCACAGTTCTCTCAGAGCTCTCTTGGTGTAGTGGTTAGGAGTGCGGACTTCTAATCTGGTGACTCAGGTTTGATTCCCCGCTCCCCGACATGTAGCCAGCTGGGTGACTTTGGGCATGCCACAGCACTGATAAAGCTGGTCTGACTGAGCAGTAATCTCAGGGCTCTCTCAGCCTCACCCAACTCACAGGGTGTCTGTTGTGGGGAGAGGAAAGAGAAGGCGACTGTAAGCTGATTTGAGCCTCCTTTGGGTAGAGAAAAGTGGCCAATAAGAACTAATTCTCTTCTTTCTTCTTCTTCTCAGCCTCACAGAATGCCTGATATGCAGGAGCCAGGCACAGAGGTTTCTCACCCTTGTCAAGATGTCGCAGGTTCCAGAGCAAAGGGCAGGCTGAAATAATTCATTAGAATGAGAGGTTTTCTGGACAGAAGTCATGCTGGATTCCCCAGCACTCCTTATTTTTTCACATTTTTCATATTAAGCACAGGAGGAACCTGGCGCCTTTGACCGGGGTAGAATCGAGCTTCTCGCTGCAGTTTGCCAAGGAAGGGAGGAGGAAGACCACAGTGTAGCCTCTGGGGACTTCTTAATGCTCCACTGTCCGGTCTCCAATGCCTTCAATGCCCCTGCAACTAATTAGTGGTTATATAGTTTTTACCTTGTTGCTAACTAAGAGATGATGTGCTCAGTTGAAACTGTGTGGTCACATGGTGAATAGCAGCCTGCTTTGGAAACTGGGTTTTAAATTCTATTTCTGCCGTTCTTTGATTGTATTCATTCTGTTCTCCACGGTAACTGATGAAATAGCTGTGGAAGATTCATGAAACTAGCTTATTTCCAGTGTGCTAGTTCTGTTTCTATGATGTTAAAGTGGAAACATTACCCCCCCCCCAGGCATATTCTGCTTTGTACTGGAAAGGTGCATTGTTTTCATCCCAATTAAATGACAGACTGTAATACTTTTAGCATGGTTGAGGTCAGCTTTGTTTGAATATCAGTGTTTGCTGAGTCATGCAGTTTCCTTTTTTTGATTGCTGCTTCAACAACTATGGAGCAAAGGCAGGAATCCAAAGGTGTAACTTTTTGAAGTCCTACCTTGTCGAATCTCCTTAAATAAAGACTCTGGAGCTTTTCAAGCCCTTAGAGAAGGACGAAGAAGGGAGCCACCCCATCAGAAGCCACCAGCTTAGTCATCAGCTTTTCTTTACAATCAGCTCAGAGTTTCTGGGCATATATGAAGTGCCTCTGGCAAACCACCCCGTATTGAGTCTGCCATGAAAACGCTAGAGGGCATCACCCCAAGGGTCAGACATGACCCAGTGCTTGCACAAGAGATACCTTTACCTTTTACCTTTATGAAGTGCCTAGAGGCAGAACATCAACTCGTGCTACTTTTGCAGATAGGCAAGCTTCTCCTCTTGATTTTCTCCCTGCCCTGCACTTTTCAAAGGCCTGCAGGACCCACAAGGAGGTGGCCATCTCATCCATGCCCTGCTTAGCAGTCAGAAATTCAATCGGTGGTACTCTTTTTTTGTTGCAAATCCTGGGGGGGGGGGGAAGCTGCACCCCTTGACTTTCCTCCAGTCACGCCACTTGGAAAGGCTGGGAGGCAGCACGACCTAGCCCAAGGGCCTGCCCTAGCCGGAGCCGGCGTCCCAGCCGCCTGGCTCTCTGGCGCCACCCGGCCCGGGACTTCCCGCGCCCCTTCGCCTGGCGGGGGCCGGACTGTAGCAGGCGGTCGCCCGGCAACGGGGGAGGCGCGTCACTTCCTGAGCTGCGGCTGCCAAGAGGCCGGCCGCGAACGGGCAGCTCAACAGTTTTGCAAAAGTCTCTCCTGCGCCAGGGAGGAGCGGCCAGCGCAGCCAGGCGAGGGGTCGGTCGGCCAGCGCTGCAAAGCTCCGGGGCGGTCCGCGGGCCACTCTCCCGCTTCGCCTTGCAGCTGCTCCGAGTGCGGGCGCCCGACTTCGGCCAGCGACGCTCCGGCGAGGCAGCGCGTTGCAAAGAGGCGGCGCCGTGGAGCGGCTCTGCGAGCAGCCCGGGCTTCTTCCGAGAGCGGCGCGGTGTGAAGGACCGGCTCGACGCGCCCAACTTGCCCCGCTCCGAACCCAGAAGCTCTGATCTCCGGGCAGGTGGGAAGGAGACGGGGACGGCCGCCTTACCTGGGAGGTCGCCTTACCTGGGAGGTTGCGGGCCGTTCCTTTCCGCCGAGGAGTAAGGAGTCGTCGTCCACCCCGACCACACACCCATCCACCCTCCGCGCCGGGCAGGTCTCCGTTCCTCGACGGCTTGGGAGAGAAGAGGGGGGGGGTCACTCTTTCCTTTCCCCTTCCCCTGTTCCCGATGGCTCCCGCGCCCTTCGTTTCGCCTGGTCAGCCGGCGAGGCTGAGGCCCTCGGGGCCCCCCCACTGAAAACCTCCCCGTCGAGGCGCCGCCACCATCCCCCCCTCCTTCCATGCCCTGACTTCTTCGTCTTCGCCCCCGCTTCAAGCGCCGATCCTGTGTGGAGGGGGCGATGAGCGCGGATCTGGACCGCGTGTCTGTCCATTCCTGCGCTTCCTCCTCCACCTCCTTGGGCTCGGCCACGGGGACGCCGGCGGTTGGGGGCCAGCCGGGGCCCGCCGCTGCCGCCGCCGGGGCAGGGATCCGGCTGCTGTCGTCCAACGTGCGGAAGCTCCACGGGGCGCTCAACCTGCTGCTGAGCGAAGCCGAGCGGGAGCAGTTCATCCACTGCTTGAACGTCTACCACTGCCGGAGGAACGTCTTCGACCTCGTGCAGACCCTCAAGGTCCTCCTAGACGGCCCGGAGAAAAGGCAGCTCCTGCCGATGCTCCGCCTGGTCATCCCCCGCTCCGACCAGCTCCTCTTCGACCAGTACACCTCCGAGGGACTCTACTTGAAGGCGGACTTCGTGCCCACTAGCGCCAATGGGGGCCTCGACGGCGCGGTCTCGCCCCGGGCCCTGACGTCCGTCGGGGCGGCTGCCTCTTCCCCCGCCGTGTCTCCCCCGCCGGCTGCCCATTTCTGGCCTCCCCCGCCGGTCGCTCGGAAGTCCCCACAAGATTTCAGCACCATCGTGGACGGGACAGCTCCCCTGGCGGCCTCCAGCTTGGAGGAGCTCCGCGGAGAGCTCCGGCAGGTGACCCTCAAGAGGAACAAAGCTCAGGAAGGCCTGGGGTTCAGCATCCGCGGTGGGTCCGAGCACGGCGTGGGCATCTATGTCTCCCTGGTGGAGCCCGGCTCCCTGGCAGAGAAGGAGGGCCTCCGGGTGGGCGACCAGATCCTGAAAGTCAACGACAAGCCGCTGAACAAAGTGACCCATGCGGAAGCCGTCAAGGTAAGGCGGGATTGATGGAGGCCACCTTGGCAAAGGGATGGCTACAGCTGGTGTCGATTGCGCTTAAGAGAGCTGGCGGGGTGTAGTGGGCAAAGAGTGGTGACCGCTAATCTGGAGAACTGGGTATGAGTGCCACATGTAGCTAGCTTTGGCCGGCCACAGTTCTCTCAAAGCTGTTCTCTTGTAGCAGTTCTGTTAGAGTTCTCTCTGCCCTCCCCCTACCTTACAGGTTATCTGTTGTGGGGAGAGGAAGGGGAAGGGGTTTGTAAGCTGCTTTGGGGCTCCTTCGAGTAGTGAAAAAGAGTGTACCAAAAAAAGCTCTTCTTCCACTAAACCTTAACAAATACACTTTTCCCTTTTATTTATGTATCCAGTTGCTCCTCTAAGGAGGTTAGGGTGATTGATGTATTGGGCTTTTTGGTGTTGTCCTTGATACAGCCATGAAACTGGGTGACTCGCCCAGTGCCTTGCAGTGACCTTTATGACTGATTGGAGATTTGAGGAAGGTCATCTCTGGTCTTGGTCTGGCCATGATTCTGCAGTGGCTTCCTCCTATCTTCTTGATCTTCCCCTTGTGTCATTTTTTTTCATTTTAAATTCCTTGGACTAGGGTCCTATTATACTTTGCAAGGTGCTGAGCTGTATAAATAATGTGCAATGCCATTGAATAATCACAACAGCCCTGCAAGAATGTAGTGGGTAGCAGGAGAATGCTATGCCGTGGAGAGAGCTTGTAGCTCGACCAAGATTTAAGCCAAGTTCCCTGAGATCATTTGCGGTGCAAGCCTACCTGCACTTACTGGTAAGTAAGCCCTTTGAACACAGTGGTACTTACTTCCAAGTAAATAGGCATAGGATTGCACTGTGCATCTCGGAACCATTATGCTAACTGGGGATATATCCTACTAATGTCCAAGTTTTGTTTCCAGATTTAAGAGCAGATTGCATTAATTACATTAAAATGCATCCTAGAGGGGATATATATTGTCCCATAGGTTCTATGCAGAAAGCTTGCCTGTCCCCTGGAAGCTCCTGAATAGATCAGAGTTCTTCCTTCCAAGGGGAACCAAAAACCTTCAGGTAGTTGCAGGAGAGGTGTGAAGATGCTGAGCCGTGGAAGCAGCCCCTCCATTGGTGAAACAGGGCGGCTAATAACAAAGTTGTTTCCTTCTAAGCTTTTCCCTTCCCAAATGCAAAACATCCTTGTTGTAAGCTGTTGCAGAGATGTTTTGTTCCTGTTTCACAGAACTCAGATACTGCAATTGAACGAAATCTTTCAAAGTGGCTCAGAACCACCTTGTATCAATAAAACCAGATCAACCAGCCATTAACATCTCCCAGGAAACCATCATAAAATTAGAACAGCTGCATAAAAGATATGCAGCATCCTGTCATTTAGATCTGGCTATATGCTATCAAATGCTTGGTAGAAAAGCTTCTCTTTCCCTCCCTCCTTCCCTCCCTCCCCTCCCTCCCTCCCTCCCTCCCTCCCTCCCTCTCTCTCTCTCTCTGCCTTTAGAAAGTATGCAGAACAGGTGTTCTGCCACTGAACTGTGACTTAGCTAGATGTAATGCTACATTTTGAACTTAGATTTTCTTGCAGTCTGCTTCATTGCCCGGTGCTGTCTTGTCTCACTTGACAGCAAGCTCTCTCTGTTGCATTCTTTCAAAAACCAATCTCTTTCTGTCTCGCTCTCTGAGAGCCAGCTTGGGATAGTGGTTAGGAGTGCGGACTTCTAATCCGACGAGCATGCATCCCCATGCAACCAGCTGAGTGACCTTGGGCTCGCCACAGCACTGAGAAAACTGCTCAGACCGAGCAGTAATATCAGGGCTCTCTCACCCACCTCACAGGGTGTCTGTTGTGGGGAGAGGAAATGGAAGGTGATTGTAAGTCACTTTGAGACTCTTTTGGGGAGAGAAAAGCGGCTTATAAGAAACAACTCTTCTTCTTCCTCTTCCTCTTCCTCTTCCTCTTCTTCCTCTTCCTCTTCCTCTTCCTCTTCTTCTTCTTCTTCTTCTTCTTCTTCTTCTTCTTCTTCTTCTTCTTCTTCTTCTTCTTCTTCTTCTTCTTCTTCTTCTTCTTCTTCTTCTTCTTCTTCATGGGGACCAAAAGCAGCTTACCATGTCTGTTCTCTGTTTTATCCTCACAGTACTACTATGAGATCGATGTGACTGACCCAGGGTTATCCACCAAGCTTCTACAGCACAGTGGAGCTCATCCCACACGCATTGGATAATGTGCTTTCAACATTTTTATTTGTTTGTTTGTTTGTTTGTTCCCAGAGGCTCAGGGTGGTTTTGCAGCTGGCGTTTCCTGTGCAAAACAGGAAAATCCACTTCTAAAGCACATCAAAAGTGCATTATCCAATGTGTCTGCAACTGGAGGTTCAAAGCTCGGTCTCCCACTTCTTTGTCCCATGTTGCTTGCTATCATGTTGACAAGGGACCGAGCTGCTCAGGGGTCTAGCCCTTGCTTGGTTTGCAGACAGCCTTTCAAATTCAATCCCTGTTGTCTCCCTGGAAAGGCATCAGGAAGCAGGAGACATGAAGGACTTCTGCCTAAGGCCCTTGAGAGCTGCTGCCAGTCAGAGTGGACAGACAATTCTGACCCTGATAGGTCTAAAGAACTGATTTGGTGTAATGGCAGCTTCGTGGGTTTATTGTAACCAGGGTCCTTTGGGGATAAACCTGGGGGGGGGGGAGGAAAGCGACAAGGATGATCCAAGGCCTGGGGACCAAGGCTGAGGGACTTGGGAGCGTTCAGCCTGGAGAAGAGGAAGTTAAGAGGGGACACGATGGCTCTCTTGAAGTATTTGAAAGGTTGTCCCTTGGAGGAGAGCAGGGAGCGATTCCTGTTGACAGCAGAGGAGAGGACATGCAGAAATGGCTTAATCGACGTTAAAGCACTGGAATCAGCTTCACAAAGAGGTGGTGAGCTCCCCCTCACTGGTGGCCTTCAAGCAGCAGCTGGACAGATCCTGGATGCTTTAGGCCAGGGGTAGTCAACCTGTGGTCCTCCAGATGTTCATGGACTACAATTCCCATGAGCCCCTGCCAGCATCATTTGCTGGCAGGGGCTCATGGGAATTGCAGTCCATGAACATCTGGAGGACCACAGGTTGACTACCCCTGCTTTAGGCTAATCCTGCATTGAGCAGGGGGTTGGACTGGATGGCCTGTATGTCCCCTTCCAACTCTTTGATTCTGTGGCCCTTTCAAGAATCATTTCTTCCCCACACCAGCGTAATGAGACTGAGAGGGAAGGAAAGTTGCAAAGCTGCAATCGTCTCCACACTGGGTAGGGAACAATCCCGAGTGGACACCACCAGTGTGCTTCGTTCCCAGCGTAGCGTTTTTGTGCCGTTGTGGTGCCAGGGAATGCAAATGTTTGTTTATTTAGATTTCTTCTTCACCCACAGCTTGGGGCAAGTTTAGCATAAAGGCATAAAATCTTAATGGTGCAGCATAAAATGTCACTTCATTAATATTCAGTTGTTATAGCTGTGAGTGGCTTAGAGGATTTACGTCCTGCTCGCACTTCTGTGGGCTCTCAGAATGGCTCACGAGCAGCATTTAGCAAGACGCGAAACCAAAGAGCTGTGCTTTGTTGGAGAGCTCGGAGCTTTTAAACAGACCTGACCTTATTGATAGTCTTAATGACCCTGGGTCATATCCTGTTAGAACTGAGAGAATGTCTCTGTCCACTTAGAGCATTTGTGGCAAAAGTGAGATTTGAACCAGGGACCTCGCTGGATGATTTTCCAAACCGGTACGATTCCCCAGTAAGCACTGATTGTTTGTGATGCTTGACGTTCATGTTGTGCTTGCAAAGCACCTTGCGTATGTTGTTTTGTGACCCTCGCAATGCACTGGAAAGGATGCTTGGTGGTGGTGCTGTCAGAAGGCATGTGACAGAACTACCTGGCTGCAACCAACCCTGTTTGGATCTGTGCCTTCCATGGTTGGGGACAGTTTTGATTACCCTTATTTATGCCACCTTGAAGTATCCGCCCTAAAAAAAAAAACAGAATAAAAAACATGGGACTTTAAAAACATCTCACAATGGTCATCAGATAACACAGGCAAGACCTTGATGAATGGACTTGCTAATGAACTCCACTCAGCCACATGAAAAACACTTACTAATGAACTTACGAATGAACTCTATCAAGACACAGGAAAAATGCTTTCTGGTTTCAGTTCATCCCCAGGAGACTCCCAGATAAGACAGGAATGTGATACATAACTAAAATGTCCAACATCTGTTCACACACTCTATACTTTGACACAGAGAGATTCCCAATTTCCCATCTAGTCTCCTGCCTCTGAGGATGCCAGCTGCATTTACTCATGAAACATCAGGGTCTAAAACTACCAGATCATGGCCACGCAGTCCAGAAAGCCCACAACAACCACCTTGTGTTCCCTGGAGGAAATTAATATCCTTATCTTACAAGGAGGCTGGGAGAGGAAGCCACATTTCCGAAGGACAATCAGTGACTGAGGTTTCAATTAGGGAGGATCCCGCGCTCAGTCCCTTGGCTACAATGCTGTGACTGCTATAAATATCTGAAAGCACAACCGTCAATTAAATAAAATAGCATGACTAAATGGATTCTATGAAATCTCTAGCTGCATGCCCACACCGTGAAGCCTGCTTGCAGAGCCAGATCTTAATCATCCTTCCTGCAACTCAATTCAAAGCAGTCTTGATCATCCTGTTACATCCACGTAGTGCTTACCAAGAGTTCTTGGCAGTGTGTGCTAATCTTCTGTAGAAACCAAATAACAACAACCCAGTAAGGTAGACTGGTATTTATTTCTGTAGCCCTTTTGAGATTCTGCCCTTTCTCCAAGAACCTTGGGGAGCGGTATATTATTGTGCTCGTCTGTTTTATCCTCCCAACAAGAAGAAAAAGAAGAAGAAGAGTTGGTTCTTATATGCCGCTTTTCCCTACCTGAAGGAGGCTCAAAGCGGCTTACAGTCGCCTTCCCTTTCCTCTCCCCACAACAGACACCCTGTGAGGTGGGTGAGGCTGAGAGAGCCCTGATATCACTGCCTGGTCAGAACAGTTTTATCAGTGCCGTGGCGAACCCAAGGTCACCCAGCTGGTTGCATGTGGGGGAGCGCAGAATCGAACCCGGCATGCCAGATTTGAAGTCCGCACTCCTAACCACTACACCAAACTCCTAACCACTACACCAAACTCCTAACCACTACACCAAACAACCCTGTGAGGTGGGCTAGGCTGAGAGACATCGACTGCCCCAAGCAAACCCCAAGGTAGGGAGGTGTCCCTGATCCCACTCCAGCACTCTGACCCTTACACGCATCTGCCTCTCTGACACGGAAGCTGGTAGAGCGCAATGATTAAGAGATGTGGTATGGGAGATTACTGGTTCGAATCTTGCCTTCATATGGAATTCACTGTGAAGCCGTTTCTCCCTGTCTGACATTTGAAGATTCTAATGTTGAAGACTGCAAGATGCTGTGAGCAAAGTGCTTTGAATGTGCTCTGTAAATGCTCAGTATTATTAGTGCCATATTGCAGATGGGAAAGGAGAGGAGTGAGGGAGGCTAAGAGCAGACAGGTTTGCTCTCTTGAAATATTTGAAAGCTTGTCGCATCAAAGAGGGCAGGGAGCAGTTCCTGTTGGCAGCAGAGGACAGGACCTGCAGTAATGGGTTGAAACTATGCGTAGAATGGCACCAGCTAGATGTGGGCGGGGTAGGGAGATGGAACCTCCATACTCAGAGGCAAGGGGCTTCTGGATACTTGTTGCTGGAAGGGATGGAAGAATAGCAGAGGGAGACTGCAGAGGGAGACTGCAGTCTGTGGTCCTTCCGTGGCATCTGACTGGCCACTGTAGGAATCAGGATGCTGGACTGTGCAACTCAGTAGGGCTTATGCCAAAGGCTTCTGCTTACATTCAAGAGCCAGTTGGTGTTGTGATTAAAAACGGCAGCCGCTGATCTGGAGAACTGGGTCTGATTTCCCACTCCTCCTCCACATGCAGCCAGCCAGGTAACCTTGGGCCGGACACAGTTCTCTCAGAGCTCTCTCAGTCCCATCTGCCTCACAGGGTGTCTGTTGTAGGGAGAGGAAGAGAAAGGTGTTTGTAAATCGCTTGGGGGCTCCTTCCAGGAGTGAAAAGTGGAATACAAAATATGAGTTCTTCTTCTTTTATGCCTCCTCAGTTCCCCATTGCAGAGAGAAAAAGAAATAAGTATTTTTGCTGCAGCATCACGTCCATTGAGGTGCTATTTTTAAACGCTTCTGTCCCTTGATCAGTTCTTTGGGAATTGACAATGATTCAGTGATAGAAATGGAAGGTGGGTCGCATCCTTTCGAGCCCCATTCTGCAATTTCTCAGGCAACGTCATTAAATCCGCGTGGTACCTTCCAGAACTTCCGTGGCTGGCTAAATTAAGGCGGATTTGCATGATGCACTTTAATGGTGTGTATGTGTATGGGGGGGCAGTTCCTTTCAGTGTGACTTCTGTCGGAAACCCTGATAGCTTCTTTGCAAAGAGTAGAAAGCCGAGAGGGGAAATGAATGCACTTTTTATTGTGTGTGCGCGCACATGTGTATTATGCAGCTACTTGGGGAAGAAATGTAAAAAGTTGAAATAGCACGCTGGGGTAGATAAGAAAGGCATCTGATTTCTTTAAAAGACAGAGAATGGTCCAAATTGTTGTCTTTGCTTCACGGAAATGCATCTATTCATGCGATCTGTGCTTGGAGGCAGATGGTTGAGGGCCATGCAGTTACATCCCAGGCTCAATGGTGTGTGTTGGGGGGTGGGGGGGGGGGAATCTGCTTTGCATACAGAAAGTACCTGGTCCAGTCCCTGGTCTTTCCAGTGAAAGATCTTGGGTAGCAGAGCCTAGGACTGGAGAGCACAGAGAGCTAGTACAGTGGGAGTCGGACTAGTATCAGCGAGAGCCAGATTCGAATCCTCACTTGCGCTACAGAAGCTCACCGGTGACCTTGAGCCGGGCCAGTCCCTCTTCCTATCAGCCCAGCCACGTGGAACTCTGAACCCGGGAAAAAGTATTTAAAAATTGGTGTCAATATATAAATGGGCTACTCTACAGAGGAGATAATATGGAGGATAACAGAACGGTGTAAGCCAGTTTGGGTCCCCACTGGGGACAAAGTAGGAGCACAAATTAAATATAAAGTGGCCTCAGGGTTCAAATGAGGCTCAACCCTGGGCAGGGCCTTTTTGGCCATGGCTCCACTCAAGTGGAATGCTCTGCCAAATGAGATCAGGGCCCTGTGAGACCAATGACAATTTAGGGCAGCGGTAGTCAAACTGCGGCCCTCCAGATGTCCATGGACTACAATTCCCATGAGCCCCTGCCAGCATTCGCTGGCAGGGGCTCATGGGAATTGTAGTCCATGGACATCTGGAGGGCCGCAGTTTGACTACCCTGATCTAGGGCCTGCAAGCCAGTGTTGTTCTGCCAGGCCTTTGGCTGAGGCCTTGGGAAAAGAAATTTTTAAAAATCTTGCTTGCTGCCCTGTTTGTCTACAGCCCATCCAGCTGAAGTTCCTCTGAGTGAATCTCTTACTCTTCCCCCTCTTTTTTACTTGGGGAAGGAGGCTGCTGAAACCAATTGGCCGAGTAATTAATATCTGATGGTAACTTTAATTTGTTTTAACAGTTTAATTTAAAACCCCTTATGTATTTTAATTTTAAATTTCTTATGAATTTTTAAATTCGTTGTAAGTTGCCCTGAGCCTTTGGAGAATGGTGAGATATAAATATTAAATTAAATTAAATTAAATTAAATAGAAGAAGCAGGAGTTTCAATAATTTTACAATCATTTTCCCTTCCTCTCCCTGCAACAAACACCCTGTGAGGTAGGTGAGGCTGAGAGAGCTCTGGAAGAACTGCTCTGTGAGAACAGCTCTAAAAGCACTGTGACTAGCCCAAGGTCACTCAACTGGCTGCATGTGGAGGAGTGAGGAATCAAACCTGGTTTTCCAGATTAGAAGCTGCCATTCTTAACTACTACACCAAGCTGACTGTCATACGTAAAACCTAGAAAGAGCCATGCTGGATCAGACCAATGGCCCATCAAGTGCAGCATTCTGCTCACTCAGTGGCCCACCAGCGGCCTCTAAGAAGCCCACAAAAGGCTGACTGCCCCACCATCCTCCTTCCCTTTGTGCTTCCAAGCAACAGATACAAAGAGGCCTATTGCCTCCAATACTAGAGGGAGTAGCATGGCTAGTAGCCATCATGGCTAGTTTACACTGATGGGCCCCCTCCTCTATGAATTTGTCCACCGGGAAAGACAATAGTTGTGTGGAGGGTTAGTGGACCATTGGCCTGATCTGGCATAAGGTAGGTTGACACTCTGTATACAGTTTTCTGTCTTAGCTTTCAGCTGAGTATGCTCAGGGTCTTACTTGGCTCTTGGCAAGAATTCACCCTGAGCCCAAACAACTGGTAACAATCTTTGTGCCCCTTTGGTTCCCCATTGCAGGGAGAAGAATAAGGCTTCTTGGTCCACTGTGTTGGGAAATACCTGGAGAGGGGAGGGTCTTCAATGGGGTACAATGCTAGAGCAGCCATTTTCTCCAGGTAAGCTGGCCTCTGTCCCCTGGATATCCGTGGTCATCCCAGGAGATCTGCAGTTAGTCGGTTGGGCTGGCTGCTTTGGTGTGTTTGGTCTCTGCCTTGTGTAACTTGGCTGCATTGCACAAATGGAAGGGAGAAGAGAGGTCCTTGCACTGTACATCCTTTTTGCTTTAGATGTAGCCTGGCCTTTTGTTGGCAGGGAGAAGGAATTGTCCTAGGCCTCCCACATGGAAAGAGACCCTGTAGGCAAGCCTTATCCAGGGGGAGAGGAATGAGGTGGTTTGTGGCTGGAGTAAGCGTCCAGGCTCTGCCTCCTTTCCCAGGCACGCTAACTACCCGAGATCAATGGAAGCGGTCAGTTCCCTGTTTTCATGGCAAAGCCAGGAATAGCTTGTGGGCACTAACACAGGATATAGGGGAAAGGCCAGGGAGCCCCTGGGGAGCTCTCATGAATCCTTGCTGTAGGTGAAATTATTGGGCAAGAGCAAAGACTGGTACAATTGTAACCTCGGGGACCCAAAGGTGATTCTGTCCTTTGAGTTCGTCTCATTTATTGGGCGACATGTTGTGCTGGCAGACTGGCCAATTTGTTTGTTTGTGGACTTCATTTATACCTGTCCTCCCACGCCAATGAGAACCCAAAGGCACTAGGCACTGTCTTCCATTTTATCCTCACAACAATCTTGTGAGGTAGGCGAGGCGGAAAGGGTGTGAGCGGCTCAATTTCAGCCAGAAAGATGTCATGGGCGATTGAGGATTTGAATCTGGGTCTCCCAGATCCTAGTCCAATACTACACTGGTTGTCATAGTGTGATCAGCATACAATGCCTTAGCTCCTTTCCTCCTTCTCCTCTCCTCAACACCCTACAGCTACACCAATAGTTGGACTGATAGCCTAGCTGGTGGGCGGGGCCATGTGAGGCCTCAACTTATCCAATAGTATCTTGGAGCATTTAGGGGCTCTCTTTGAGTATGTGATAGGTTCAGCTGCTAATTCTTCCTGCCCCAAACCCTACATTTGGAGGCCAGACATCCACTTCCATGGGAGGCTCCCTTCTGTATTTGCAAGGGACACCAATAGAGATTTTTACATCTCACTTTCAAAGATATAGAATCTTCCCTGCTGTGACCTAGACAACCCATTTCCTCACTAACAATATTCAGATTTGCACTTTTAAAGGCTGGATATTTCTGTCCATTTCTGCATTAAAAATTTCCCTTTCCAGGAGCAGATCCAAAGTGCCCTCTGACTTGCAATAATGCAACTTTTGTTTTTTTGTGTGTGTGTTTTAAAAACCTTCCAGTATACTTGGGGGAGAAGGGGGAGTCAATTGAGGGTGTAGAATGGTGAAATTATGGGGCACAACCAAATGAAAGGTGCAAGCAAAAACCATTTTGTGTGTGTAGGGGGGGGGAAACTTTTTGGAAAAGAGGAAGGGAGCAAGACATCATGGGAGGTTGCCTTTGTCCCACTCAGATGCAAAACACATTTGGCGAATTTCAGCCTGGGAAATGAGGGGAAGGAAGGCCAAATGGGGAAAGCCTAGAGTCGACTCACAGGATCCAAGGAAGAGTGCTTGCACTCGAAAGCTCACGCCCTGAATAACTCTTTGTTGGTCTTAAAGGTCCTACTTTACTCTGATTTTATTGTGTCACAGGATCCAAAGCGAGGTTAACACAAGACATGACTCCTAATGCAGAAACAGTCTGTCTCAGATTGGACTCTTTTCCTCTGTAAAAAGGATGTTGATCCAAGGGTTTTGCAGCTGATATGAATTTGGAAACATTGCAGAGTTCTCTGTTTGGCTTGTGAAAAGTATGAAACTCTTCCCATCTCAGTTTTGAAAATGGTTATTCAGGGATGCCTCTAAAACGCGTTTTAACACTTTTCACTAAATATTGTGCTGTGTAAGCCAATGGCCCTGATCCAACAAGGCTGTTGTTTAACACCTGGAATTTCCCCCATCAGATGTTTTGGCACGGAAGAGGTAGCTGCATCTGTCCAGCCTCATGCAAACACAGCTAACTGGTGGCCAGTTTGATCTATATGGAGCCCAGTGTGTTGGATCAGATAATGGAAAAAGCAGGCTTGAGGGCATTCTATGAAGATTGTACGTAGCATTATTTTTTCTTTGCCATTTTACCAATGCGCATAAGCACATGGGTGGCTCAGTAAGACACCACACTGATTTGTGAAATCAGATATAAAAATCTATCAACAGGCTTATGTGTACCTGGAAATAGCGGGAAATGTTAGCAAATTGGGTTTGTGCCATTCTGGGCCCATTTTCAGTAAGTCTGCTAGAATGTGCAGTGCTGATTTATTAGTGCATAGTTAATGTTAAGTTGTGTACCTAATTTCCCCATGGTTGCACAAATAACATTGGGAAATGGGTGCTTTTTTATATGTGTAAAGAGAAAACAGAGCAACAGTGAATGGGGATTTGAGTTGCTCAGTGGGGGAGAAAAATCAAGATGGGCATTTTTAGTCGACATACTAGGGAAGTTCCTTCCCATGTGGCTTTTGCAATTCCATTGGAGCATCACCCTCAGCCTTGCAGACATAAAAAATAACATCTCCATTTTGGAAAAAAAACGGGACCCACAATTCACAGGATTGATTTCTTCTTTGCTTGGTACACAGACTGAGTCTTGACCTTGCATGGTCCATCTGGGGAATACACAAGACTCATCTGTACTTACTCGTAAAGGCTGTACAGAGGGGCAGGAGATAGCGTCAGCTTGTCAGGCTGTGCAAATTCCGCTGCCCTCTTCTTCATTCATGGCCCGTTTTCCTCCTGAGAACTGACCACCAACTCTCTCCTCTCTCTTTGTGTGACATGAGGCCTCTGGAATAAGCATGAGGAACTTCTTCAGGATCTGCTTTCTAAAATCTGAAGGCACCCTGCCAAATGATCTGTGGACTTTCTCTAGCCGCTAGTTTTATTCTGAGGGGCTTGGACATTTGCTGGCGGGACTCATGGGAATTGTAGTCCATGAACATCTGGAGGACCACAGGTTGACTACCCCTGCTCTAGAAGGGAGCCATCTTCCAATTTCTCCTCCTTCTCCTAGTAGTGAGGCTAGGTGTTTGGTGGATGTTATTGTAGGCCTTGACCACAAGCCCCTGCAACAGCAACACCTTGCAGGCCCTGCAAAAGAAGAAGATGCCACTTTTCTTATATGCCACTTTTCTCTACCAAAAGCAGTCTCAAAGTGGCTCACAACTGCCTTCCCTTTCCTCGCCCCACAACAGACACCTTGTGAGGTAGGTGAGGCTGAGAGAGCCCTGATATTACTGCTTGGTCAGAACAGCTTTATCAGTGCTGTGGTTCTCATATGCTGCTTTTCTCTACCAGAATGAGTCTCAAAACAGCTTACAAAGCGGGTTATAATCGCCTTCCCTTTCCTCTCCCCACAACAGACACCCTGTGAGGGAGGTGCTGTGGCGAACCCAAGGTCACCCAGCTGGCTGCATGTGGGGGAGCTTAGATTAGAAGCTGCCACTCCTGACCACTACACCAAGCTGGCTCTCATGATTAAGAACTGATTAAGGTTTTAGATCATTAAGAAATAAATCTTTCCCCTTGATTTTAGGGTTGATGGACATCTTCAAAAAGAGAGCTGGTGCTTAGAACATGAGCTGTATTAAAAAGGAGAGGAGGGTAGAACAGCATTTGAGTCGAAAGGCACCTTTAAGACCAACATAGTTTTATTCAAGGTGTGAGCTTTCATGTGCAGACAATGGAACAAAAATGATAAGAGTACAGATATAAGGAGAGAGTAAATGAGTAGTAAATTAGTAAACAGCATTGCGACAAATATGCAGCGTGATTATGAAGATCTGATAGTTCTTGCCTAGAATAACAAAAGCATTCCTTTAGGTTCAATTTGTAATTCACAAAACAGAGGCAAAATAAAGATGTTCAAATTAGTGATTAACGGCAGACGTTTTCCCAATTGTGGAAAGAACTAATTAAAGAGATTTGTTGGTAGCCCCATCCATCTCCACCCAAGGAGAGGATGGCGTTCACAAACTTTGGGGGGCAAGGTCAGAAATCACCCCACCTCTTTTCTGCTTGGGGCAATAGTAGGACTGCCAACCACCAGGTTGTAGGTGAAGATCTCTTGGGATGGCCGCTGATCTCCAGGGGACAGTTCACATAGAGAAAATGGCTACTAGAAGAAGAAGAAGAAGAAGAAGAAGAAGAAGAAGAAGAAGAAGAAGAAGAAGAAGAAGAAGAAGAAGAAGAAGAAGAAGAAGAAGAAGAAGAAGAAGAAGAAGAAGAAGAAGAAGAAGAAGAAGAAGAAGAAGAAGAAGAAGAAGAAGAAGAAGAAGAAGAAGAAGAAGAAGAAGAAGAAGAAGAAGAAGAAGAAGAAGAAGAAGAAGAAGAAGAAGAAGAGTTTTTTGTACTCTGCTTTTCACTATCCAAAGGAGTCCCAAAACAGCTTATATATACTTCTTCAGGATCTGCTTTCCCTTCCTTTCCCTACAACAGACGCCCTGTGAGATCAGTAGGGCTAAGAGAGCTCTGAGAAAACTGCTCTGTGAGAACAGCTCAAAGAGAACTGTGCACATGGCTGCATGTGGAGGAGTGAGGAATCAAACCTGGTTCTCCAGGTTAGAGGCTGCCACTCTTAACCACTACACTGCATTGGCCGAAAGGCAAACTCTATGGCATTATAACCCATTGAAGCCCCTCCCTTCTCTACCCTCTTCAAGCTCTACCTCCAACTCAGAGCTGGCAACCTGAAGCAAAAGCAATGGCCCCGTTTGATACAGAGAGCCCTTTCACTGTTTTCAGTTGTCCTCACCGATGTGGCCAAATCCAACGGCTATACAACATTATGACATTGTCATGTTTACCACACGGTCCCCAATTTGCTTGGACCTCATCTATAAGAATTCAGCCATTTTAGGAAGGGAATGGTGCATAGGGATGGGCCTCAGCTCCCAAACTAAAGTTCATGATGAATTTGGGCTGATTCATGGTTTGTGAAGTCCATGGCCTGTCAACTATCACAAACTTTGTGCAAGCTTTCCAGAAGCTCCTGGTGGTTTCTGAATAGATACATTTCCAGACAGGCCATCTCAATCTAAATGTTTACCAAACTTCAAAGCAACAGGGAGGCAGAACTGGGATGGCCCATAGAGGAGCATTCAGGGGAACTCCCCTGCGGGTTTGGTCTCCCTAGCTTGCACAGACTCCATTCTAGACACTCCATGACGTGTGTCTGTAATTTCCCCAGAGATAACTTTCCTGGGGGTACCTTATTTCTGGGGCTTTAACCCAGACCCCGTAAAACCAACTCCCCCACAGACTTGGAGGAAGGGTAGAAGAGAGTCAGAGTTTGGTGTCCCTAACGCACCAGGTGGGAATTTTACCACATAACGACCCTCACAGACTGAACCGGCTGCTAAAAGTTCAGCACAGTTTGTGGTTTGCAAACCAGGCACATCACGAACCATGAACTGAACTGTCTTTCCCCTTTTTTTGTGCCTGAGGGTTCCAGAGTTGCACCAGAAAAAGGAAACAAAGTGTCGCATTTGGGAAAGGACATGGCAATGTTTGTACTTATTAACTGTATATTTGATCCAGTTTCTTAGATGGAATTTTGCCTCGGGAAACTCTTCTTATTGAGTCTGTCGGATATAAATATTTCAGATTAATGAAAGAGCGGCTCTCTGTAGCTCTCAGCAATTAATATTCCACCCACAGGCCTGCAGGCAGGTGCTATTCATAAATGAAAGTAAGAAGCAAGCTTTCACCTCAGGGTTACAAATTAAAAGACAAAATATACAGGGGAAAGGGGGAGAAAGGTAGCAATTGCTTTGATGGTTCTGGAACTGAGTGGCAAAGGTATTTGTTAACAGACCTTTAAAGTGGCATGGGAAGGGGGCTGGTCAGCTGGCAAAATTTAAGGGCTCTTACTCCAAACCCCATTTTAAAAGCACTATTTGCACTATTTGCAGCTCCCAGATCAAAACGTACAAATATTTAGCAGAACGAGCATGGAGAAAGGAGAATTTCTCAAGTCTTAAACTGTAAATTGACTTCACTGTGAAATGCTTTGTGGCCTTGCCTGCTCTCAAGAAGTTTGTTTTGAGATATGGATGTTCAATTAACATAGCCAATTTTCAGTATGACCATACCTGTAGATGCTTAAATCTGGAGACTGGAGTCATGAACAGACAAGACAAACCTTTCTACAAACTTGACAAATGCAGAAAGAAAGAAAGAAAGAAAGAAAGAAAGAAAGAAAGAAAGAAAGAAAGAAAGAAAGAAAGAAAGAAAGAAAGAAAGAAAGAAAGAAAGAAAGAAAGAAAGAAGTAGCACCTGTAGCTTTAAGAACTGGATGTCCCACTGGCCGTTGCTAGGCAACCACAACAGTATTGCTAGACTTCAAATATTGGTTTCTGTCAGTTAAAAGTAGGGAGAGAAGACAGGTCTCTTTACAGGGCAATTTTGGTCTTCATGAGAAAACCTATTGGCCCAGGCCCAGAAGCAACGATGAGGCAACCTGATACTACATAATTTGCATGACTCACCCAGGACTGACTGCCTCCTATTGTTCAAAGCAGCCACACCAAGAAAACCAGTTGGATGTAGTGGTTAAAGATTCAGACTATATTTTTAACATATAGTTTCTGTTGATTCCTAGAAAGGCATGATGTCACTTTTGGGTTTCTTCAGGAATGGCATCATGCAGTTGCCCGGTGCTCTCCTTATGTCTCTGTTCCCATTTCCTGCTGGCTGCTAGGTGGGAAGGCTAGAAGGAAGGACTAAAAGGGGAGAGGCTGTGGGGACTAGTGGTGGTGGGGGTGAAATGAGATGCCCCACTAAAGCCCTTGCAGGTTCACGCTTGTAATATATTAATTTTGCACCCTCTTTTTCATTAGTGAAACTGTTTCTTTTGCATTTTCATAAATTCACAGCAGGCTTCCCTCCTGTTTACAGGGACTGGCTGGCAAGACAAACTGCCTGATTGCCCATGCCCCACCAGAGCTGCCCACTCGCCTTTTGACTCCCCCTTCTGTCCTCTTCCTCTCTCACCCCAGCATTCGCTGGCAGGGGCTCATGGGAATTGTAGTCCATGGACATCTGGAGGGCCGCAGTTTGACTACCCCTGCTCTAGGGAAAGCAGGGGTATCAATGTAAATAATAACAACAACAGCAGCAACAATTGCATGCCCTCACCTCAATCTCACACCCTCTACCCCACCTCTCACATTCCTGAAAGCACAGAAGCCAAGAAAGTTTGTATTTTTAAAAAAGGATAAAGATATGCGGGAAAAGAATGCAGTTGTCTTAAGATGAACAATTCCAACCAGGCTTTGCTGCTAGCTACGAAATGGAATGCTGCATGGCACTGGGTTGTTTATCTGAGCATTTGCCTGCCCCATCTCCCAGGGAACTGCTTGAAGCTGACGGCATTACATTCATGCAGGTGTGTTCAGACAGGTGTGTGGTAGCACCCCATTCAGAGACTGAAGGCCTCAGGACCTCTGGGAGGGAGCTACGCCCTGAAGAAAAGCAACTCATAAGTACACAAGAAGAGCCCTGCTGGGTCAGTCCAGCATGGAGTTGCCACCTCCAGGTTGGGAAATACCTGGAGATTTCGGGAGGCAGAGGAGGTCACAGTTTGAGGAGAGAATTCAGTATAGAGTCCACATTCCAAAGGGGCTATTTTCTTCAGGTGAACTGATCTTTGACACTGACTATGCTTGCTTTCAGAGCCTCTTGTGGCGCAGAGTGGTAAGGCAGCGACATGCTGGCTGAAGCTCTGACCATGAGGCTGGGAGTTCGATCCCAGCAGCTGGCTCAAGGTTGACTCAGCCTTCCATCCTTCCGAGGTTGGTAAAATGAGTACCCAGATAGCTGGGGGGGTAAACGGTAATGACTGGGGAAGGCACTGGCAAACCACCCCGTATTGAGTCTGCCATGAAAACGCTAGAGGGTGTCACCCCAAGGGTCAGACATGACTCGGTGCTTGCACAGGGGGATACCTTTACCTTTGCCTTTACCTTTATGCTTGCTTTCTGTAATGCCTGTTGCAGCCACGATGCACAATTGGATGCACAACTGGCCTACGGTGCCTTTAATTGTAACAAGTATTGGCAGAGTCACTCTTTGCACCTGCTTGCGGGGTTACTTTCCACACTCTCAGCAATTGTCAATAATCTCTGAGCCATTTAGAAGAAGAACGTTTCTCAGTAAGCGCTTGGCCGCTGATAAATATGGGGCTTTTAATTGTATGATTATGGCCTCCTAGCAATATGCCGTTTTCTCATTAATTCCTGTATTGTTTAATTTCCAGATACTGTAATAGATTCATTTTTGAAAGCCATTTGATACTGGATGCTGTTCAATTGCAAAAATTTACCTTTGAGAACAAATGCTTCAATTCTCTCATTTACATTCTGGAACAGGAGCAATACTCTGATTGAGGCTGTGCTAGTTCTATGCTTGAGCATTATTTTTGACTCTGCTGTTTGTTTCTCTGGAAAGGAGAGTATGAAATATTCTTTACTGTTTTGCCTCTCACGGTTTTTCCTATTCCCTCCTCCCGGAGGCTGGCAACTGGAGTCCAGCATGTGGTTTTGCCTGGTGGCCAACGGGTGTTTTGTAACGCTCAGGAAATCTGGCAACTTGGACTCACAAGGCCTCTGAAATTGCAGGTGGAGGCAGAGAGAGCAAAGAACCCATTTTGAGAAAGCAAGGACAGTCCTTGGGAAATAAGGACAGCCAAAGATTATTCTTATTTATTTAATTTATATACTTCCCACCCTAGTGGCTCAAGGCAGTTTACAATAACAACAGGAACAAACCAAAGTACATTAACTTTAAATAAATATTAATAAAACCATAAAAACATTAACAATAACCATCTGAATAAAAGTGTGAAAAGCATTAGTCCATCTCACCAGTGTAATCTCCAGACATAGCCTGGTGGCAGGATTCCTCAGGGAGGGGGTTCACAGCGGAGGCCCTTTGGATGTTACGGATCCCCCAACTTTGTTACCTGGAGCACCAGGGCTAAAACTGGGCCTTGCTCTTGCATCTTTTGGGTCATCTCCGGTAAGATCAGGCCTAAGGAACTTTGCTTCTGAACAGGAAAGCCAGCAGGGCATGGTCTCACGGGTGTGCCAGCTTCTGCCCAAACTGCTTGCGCCAACCTGACAAAGTGAGCAGTGACTTGCAAAAGTTCCTACCTCTCCAAAAACATTGTGAGCCGGGTGGTGAAGTGGCTAAAGAGTTGCAGGCTTCTCATTTGGAGAACCGAGTTTGCTTCCCCACTCCTCCACACGCAGCCAGCTGGGTGACTTTGGGGGAGTCGCAGTTCTCTTAGAACTGTTTTTGCAGCGCAGTTCTCTTTGAGCTCTCTCAGCCCCACCTACCTCACAGGGTGTCTGTTGTGGGGAGAGGAAGAAAAAGATATTTGTAAGGCGCTTTGGGACTCCCCCAGGTAATGAAAAGCAGGATACAAAAATACCTTGGCTCTTCTTCTTTAAGGTGCTACTGGACTCTTGCTCCCTTCTACTGCTATGCAATTCCCCATCTTTTGTTGTTTGCCGAGGTCCCTCCACAAACCCCACCTTATCCACGACCAAATCTTCAGATATTTCCCAGCCTGCAGTTGGCAACCCTGGACGGGTAGAGCTCTTGGTTTCAAGCTGTGTGGTCAGTCTCTCCAATGGAAGAATCCTGGGTGAAAGATGCTGGGCGGGGGACTTTTCTCTGCCTGAGATTCCCGAGACCCAGCACCAGCCGGAAGAGACAATTCTGAACTAGACAGGCTTAGAATTTGGCAGCTTCCCCTCTCTGTGCAGAAGAGGCCTTATTGTCCAGGCTACGGATCATTGGCACACTGCGGGTGCAATAGATTGCGTTTCTGAGCTTCCCAAAAGCGCGATAGTTAAATCAGCGGTAATCAAAGGCCATAAGAGCGATCTGTGCCCAGACCCTGGAGTCTGCATCACGCTGGCTGTTCCACCGAGCAGTGCCGAAGCTGTGCTTCCAGCTGTAGATTCCGCACATCGGTTTAACAGATTGGCGTAACGATCAGCTATGATGAGCCCATCCCACAGCTCAGGCTGTGAAAACAACCTGGCTGTACCAGTCATTCATTCCGACAGGTGGGCGGATTAAATACCTTGAGATCTCTATTCCTGCAGGCTTGTAAAAATCTTTACTGGTCGCTTAGCTTTCTATTAGCGAAGGCAGCTATATTGGCTGTGATGTCTCCTTTTAGCATCTGGCAATTTGGCTTTCTTCAGCATTCTCCCTTCCCCTCCGCCTCACTGAAATATGTTCGGATCTTTTATTTTCCTTTTCTTGGCTGATCGCTCTGTCTCTTTCTCTGGCTGCACCGAATAATACCGTCGTCTCCTTTTCTCTTGCATGGGAAAGCTTGCAGAAAGATGCATTACCTTTTAGAGAGGCATTTTGGCCTCTCGGATAGCCCGGGTCTGATTTTGTCAGATCTCAAAAGCTCAGCAGGGCTGACCCTGGTTAACATTTGAATGGGAGACCTCCAAGGAGCACCAGGGCAGGAGTAGTCAACCTGTGGGCTTCCAGATGTCCATGGACTACAATTCCCATGAGTCCCTGCCAGTGTTTGTTGGCAGGGGCTCATGGGAATTGTAGTCCATGGACATCTGGAGGCCCACAGGTTGACTACCCCTGCACTAGGGGTCATGACACAGAGACAGACAATGGCAAGCCACCTCCTGACGTCTCTTGCCTGGCTGCCGGACAACCCAAGACCTCCTGGCTATACTACCCACATGCCATATGATAAAAAATAATACTAGGATAAGAACCCCTGTCCTGGATAGCCCAGGCAAGGCCGATCCCATCAGGTCTCTTGAGCTAAGCAGGGTTGACCCTGGTTACTATTTCACAGCCAGTCTCTAGCATGCTTAGTGCAGGGGATGAGGCTGTCCTTTAACTTCCTTAAACATAAATATCATTCTGGAGAGTGAGGGCCTGAACACACATAGCATCAACCCATGGTATGTCGCTTTAACCCTAGATAGGATCCCCCAGATGTAGTGGAACCATGATTCGACTTACTGGATGGGGTCCTGACCCCACAGGCCTTTTTTATGGTTGTTTGTCACATTGCAAAATAACGGGAGGGACTGTTTAGCCATGGTTAGCTTGGTATATAACAGTTAGGTGCAGTTAGCACAAACTCTGGTTTGTTGCTTTAGCCCTGTTGATTCCAAATGCACAGGAAAGCACACCATTTGCTGAGCTGCCTCGGAAGGAGATTTAGAGGGAGAGATGAGAAATGCTTGTCGGTCCCTTGCAAGAGGGAAGCTGGAGTGGCAGGGAGGCTGCTTAGCCGTGGTTTGTCTGAGGTGCATAGATTTGTATGGTTTGTCTGATGTGCATCGAGCCATGCCTAACGTCTTCAGATTCAATTCAAGCCTGACTTGCAGCCAGCTCTTAACCATGTATTTGGCACGTGCGCAATCCGCTTAGCCACAGTTAAGGAATGCTAACTATGATCGGGGGTTCTTTCTGCAGGAGAGACTGATAGGTTGGGAAATACCTGGAGGCTTTGGAGGTGCAGCCGGGAGTGGGCAGGATTTGGGGCAGGGAGGGACCTCAGTGGGGTATGATGCTATGGAGTCCCCTTTCCAAAGCAGCCTTTTTCTCCAGGGGAACTGATCTCTTCAGTCTGGAGATGAGCTATTATCCAAAGGGATTCCCAGGCCCCACCTGGGGACTGGCATCCTTATAAAACTGGCATCCTTGTTTTGTTTTAATATGCACTGAAAAAATAGTTTCAATTAACCAGTTGGGATGGGGCTCAATTGCCAAACATGCTGTAGTGGTTAAGAGGGGCAGCTTCTAATCTGGCAAACTGGATTTTCCCCCCACTCCTCCACATGCAGCCAGCTGGGTGACCTTGGGGTCACTATAGCACTGATAAAGCTGTTCTGACCAAGCAATGATATCAGGGCTCTCTCAGCCTCACCTCCCTCACAGGGTGTCTGTTATGGGGAGAGGAAAGGGAAGGCAAATGTAAGTCGCTTTGAGACTCCTTTGGGCACTGAAAAGCAGGATATAAAAACCAACTCTTCTTCCCTTTGTCTGGTGACAGTGCTTTCTCTCAGCTGGAACTGCTCCGATAGAACTGACTGGAAGGCAGCTGCAGAAGCTGCCTGGTTTCAGAGCCAGGGGAGGGATTATGGAGGGAACAGATCAGGAGGCTGTGACAATATGAGCCCAGCCGAACCCCTCTGGAGCAGATGCCTCTCCGCTTAACACCCCCTTTCCTCACCCCTAAGCAGCTTTGGTGGCAGGCAGATCCAGGCCCAGCCGATCGGAGGGTGCACTCCTTGGCTGGCTTTTTGTTTTTTCTCCCTCCCTCCCTCCCTCCCTCCCTCTAGAGGCATGCTCCTTCAGAAACGTTCTGTTGGAACATTTGTCCTGCACGCTGATGACGCCAAGTAGACATCTTCTTGGTGGCGCTGTGCTTTGTTTTTTTTTTTCCCCTTCCTCCAAATCAAATCTCCTAGTAATTATTTTAATGTCCCTTTTGCTTGCTGGCTGGACAGCATGACCTTTTTAAAAATCAGCCCTCATCATCTGCAAGTTAGAAAGAGTCAAAAACGCCTCTGCGCGGCCCTGCAGAGATGCCACAAAAGCGAGGCGCCAATCTAATGGACCCAGGACGATGCCACCTGCCTGTGATTTTTCAAAGGCAACCCAGTCCTCTCAGTTTGCTCTACTTTGTTGCTCAATTAATCTATCGGTACAGACGACAAAGACAGCCTATTGGAGCGAATAACCATCATTGTCTTGTGGGTTTTTCTAAAAATCTACGAGGATGGTTTATGCGTGTGTGTTTTAATTCCTAGTCCAAGCTGCAATCAATGCTGGCTCTTTAACAGGAGTGACATACTTGTTTGGGGGTGGTTGTTTGGTCCGTAACTGAGATAGTGGAGATCAAAGCACCCCACCAAAAGGGAAGAGTGAATTCATCATTCCCTCACTGCTGCACCCTGGAGACAAAGTGATGTTTTTGCATATGTAATTCTTGTCGGCCAAGTTTAAATAGGCAAAGAGGATGAGAGTAACAAGCTGCTTAAAGTAATAAAATATTTTTATTTAGAAGAGAAACAACTTTGTGAGTAAGCAAGGAGAGAGAGAGAGAGTCCTAACTAACTGTCTAACTGTTTTCTCTGCATCCATTCAGTCAGTTCTGTTCTGGAGGGAAGCAGGGAGGAAGTGTGCTCAAAGGAGCAGGAATTCTCCAGCTGAGCCAATCAGGACACTGGAGGAGATTATCTGATAATGTGCTAACTACACATCTATTCCAATACCCCCTACAGGACATTCCCCATATTCTGTTCAATCATGCACACTACAGTTCTTGCATATTCTGATAATTCTAACCTGCCTTGCTCTCAAGAGGACCAGAGAGAAATGTTTGGAGGGATTGATGAACGGATGTGTGTGGACTGGCAAGTCCCTTACAGCTCCAGGCCAGCCACCTCAAGCCAGAGGCAGAGTAATGGTGGAAAGGGGTGTGTATTTGGATTTAAAGGTAAAGGTATCCCCTGTGCAAGCACCGAATCATGTCTGACCCTTGGGGTGACGCCCTCCATCGTTTTCATGGCAGATTCAATACGGGGTAGTTGGCCAGTGCCTTCCCCAGTCATTACCGTTTACCCCCCAGCAAGCTGGGTACTCATTTTACCGACCTCGGAAGGATGGAATGCTGAGTCAACCTTGAGCCGGCTGCTGGGATCGAACTCCCAGCCTCATGGGCAAAGCTTTCAGATGGCTGCCTTACCACTGTGCGCCACAGGAGGCTCTTTGTATTTGGATTTACAGATCCTTTGTTTTGTGACCTCTAAATGTAGGAAAGTGAGGGCTGCTGTGCACTGGCTTGCCTCAGGCTGGAGATGAAACAGCTTGGAGGAAAAGGTGCTTAGAAGGAGAGGTGGGCAGTGAGTTGCATGGGTAAGGAAGGGGGGAGAGGAAAGGGGCAACGGTTGTGGGTTGAAGCAGCCTAGGGAGGTGTCAGCATCAAGCACATGTCCCTGGCAAAGAGTCTAACGCAGAAGGGTGGGGTGTGAATCTAGGAAACTCAGAAATGGAACATAGCTTTCATCAATTGTGCAATGAAGCAATGCTCAAGTAAGATGGAGAATGGCATGGAAGTGCCAATGTCTGGATGTGCAGTGGGAACGGGCACTGACCAGGGTTGCCCAGGCTAGCCTGGTCTCCTAAGATCTCAGAAGCTAAGCAGAGCCAGAAATGGTCAGTACTTGGAGGAGAGGCTGCCAAGGAAGTCCAGAGTAGCAACACAGAAGCAAGCAATGGCAAATGGCAAAGCATCTTTGAATGTCTCTTTCCTTGCAAACCCTACAGCAAGGAATCCCAACCGGGGATCCAGGGAACCCCGGGGTTACACGAGAACTCCCCAGGGCTTACGCAGCCTTTCCCAGTTGTTCAGATGACTGCTGACATTGCTCAGTGTCACTGGAGCCCCTGCTGCTGTACAGACCTAGTCCATTTCTCCATAATGGAAACAGTAAATGAGGGATGGAGGGATGGATGGATGGGAAGGTAGGCAGATAGGCAGGCAGATAGGCAGGCTGACTGATCTTACTTCCTTACTTCCTTATCCACTTCTCTGATGGGGTATGTCACCCCTTCTGGGGTCACGGAATGCCTGGGCAGCCAGCAACTGGCTCATATGAAGTATGTCCCTGTGTTTATTAGAACCGATGTCGCATTCCTTCTCCCTGCTGTTGCCTCCCCCTGAATCCAGATCTTGAATTTGCTTTTCCCTTTTGTGAACTGAACCTGTGATTCTACATTCACACATCATTTTGGGTTTCTTTGCATGTACAGTATGAAATGTATCCTCCCACCCCACTGACCAAAGTTTGAAGGGAAGGGCTGTGGCTTGATGGTAGAGCACTGACCCATGTTCAATCTCTTATAGCTCTAGCTAAAAGAATCAGGTGGCAGGTGATGAGGAAGACCCTGAGACCTTGGTGAGCCACTAGGAGTCTGAGCAGAAGAGAAGAGCTATTTGTTTAATACCCCTGCTTTCCCCTTGCCAAAGGAGTCCCAAAGTGGCTTACAAACACCTCTCTCTTCCTCTCCCCATAACAGACACCCTGTGAAGGAGGTGGGGCTGAGAGAGCTCTAAGGAAAACTGCTCTGCAAGAACAACTCTGAGAGAACAGTGACTAGTCCCAACTCGATGCATGTGGATGAGTGAAGGATATGGAGGATGCACCTGGTCACTGCTGTTCACCACTGCACTATGCTGGCTGTAGAGGAGAGGTGGCCAAGCTGAGGCTTTACAGATGTCCATAAACTACAACTACCATGAGCCCCTGCTCTAGACATTACTGACATTGATGGACCAAGGGTCTAAGTCAGGGGTAGTCAAACAGCGGCCCTCAGGATGTCCAGCGTTCGCTGGCAGGGGCTCATGGGAATTGTAGTCCATGGACATCTGGAGGGCCGCAATTTGACTACCCATGGTCTAAATCATTATAGGGCAGCTCTGTGTGTGCCTGTGCCTACATTAGTGGCTCCTTAGGCTAGAGGAAATCTTCAAACTTTGCCCAGAGGTGTGGATTGGATACTCATCATTGTTGTGCATAGACAGATAGTGTAGCAAATGGCATGTATTTTACATATAAATGCTGCACCCACTGCATGTAAAAACGGCATAATTTGCAGACACAGAAGAACCAAAACCACAAAGCCAGTAGGGAACCGACATCATTGATTAAAAAAAATATCAGCTCGTCTTGGATTAATCTCCGTGCTGATGGAGGGCGTGAACCACAGCGGGCCGATGGACAGGCTCTGCTTTCCCCACCTTTTCCCTGCCAGTGGAGATTCTTCTCCTTGTTCCAAACCACAAGCTACTTGGGGGTGGCCCCAGCAAGGCAAGTGAGAAGCAGAGCTGGTTTGCCGTTGCCTTCTTCTGCAGTGCTTTCCTTGGTGGTCTCCTTTCCTAGGCTGATCTCACTTGGCTTCTGAGATCGGACAAGATAGGGTCATACCACGCCACCTGTCCTCCTCCTTACCTATCCTCATTCCACCATCAGCCAAGAGCTCAGAGTAGCCTCTCCAGATCTCTCCTTACTGTTTTGAACTTGCTGTCATTTTGACCATTTATGCACTGGGAACTATACTGCCCCAGCTCCCATGCAGGAGCACAAATCAGGGGTGGATGAGGTGCACTGGGCCAAATGCTCCCCCGTGTGGATACAGGAAGAGGTGGGGCAACCTGCCATAACTAAAACTCCAGCCTGCAGCCCAGCATGAAACCTCCAGTGCATAAATGGTTTCTGTGGGGCAGGCTAGGTGGAGAGAAAGAGTGACCGTCCCAAGGTCACCTTGTGAGCTTCAGGGCTGGGCGGGGATTCAAATCAGGTTCTCTCCTGCCAGACATTCCAAGCGCTACATCCCACTGACTCTCTGCTCCCTTCTTGGTTTCCCCTATCTTATCTTCCCCCAGCCCTGCTTGCATTCTCTTCCTTTTGGTTTTGACAGTCAATTATAAAGCTGAAGGCTCTTTTGGATAAACAGAACCCAAGGAACAAATGAAGGAAATTTGACTGACGCTTAGCGGTGTAATCAGATAAAATAATGTATTATTTTCCCCCCTCCCGCCCCACTCCTCACTTGAGTATGTTTTGGGAGATAATGGTGCTCCATCGTGCAGAAATAATTCATGGCGTAATGTGCTATTTGATCATCTCCTGTGTGCAGATTGAAGCCTTCTCATTACCTCCTTCCTTGTACCCAACAACACTTGGAAAAATTATAGTCCTTTTATTGCGGTGCCACTTTTGTTGACAACCTACTTTGCCCGGGCTGTTTGTTGTTGAGTTATAGACTGTGAGGTCGAGGCAGGCTCTCTGCAAACTTCTGACAGCTCAGCCACACTTTTTAAAAACAAAAACTGAAGAAACAATTCACCCCGATGCTCCCAAAGATTTATCTTTTGAGTCTGAATTACCTGCATATGGAGGAACCTTCCCCTGTGTTGCTGCATGACTCACTGGTCTAGGATTTTTCTCAGTCGCATGGAGGGAGACTGATGCAGAGCTGCAACTCATGCAGAGTTGCAACTGTCTCAGGGGTGCTGCCTTCTATATGGGAAATGGTGCTGAGAGAGAAAGAGTTAATCAGAGGTCAACCTAGCACTGGGATCCTGATCCAAATATTGGCTTGCCAACTCCAGGTTGGGAAATACGTGGAAATTTGGGGAATGGAGCCCATTGAGGTTTGGGGATGGGAAGGACTTCCAAGGGGTATAAAGACAGAGTCCACCTTGCAAGTGGCTGTTTTCTCCAGGTGGACTGATCTTTGTCACCTGGAGATCAGTTGTAATTCCAGGTCTCCAGCCACCACCTGGAGATTGGCAAGCCTGTCCAAATAACACCCTTGTCTGCTTTTAAAGATCACTCCAGATGTTGAAAACTTTAAAAAAATGTATCCCACTTTTCTGCCCTCACAAGGGCCACCAAGGCGGGTAACAATTCATAAGATTCATCTGAAAGTTCTGATTGGATTTCTCATAGACCATCAAGTTGTGCTGGGAATTTGGGGGCCACGTACATAAATACTGGACGTGTCTGATGGAAACTCCAGGTGAATTATTTAACCCTGAAAAGTTGCCATGGGACGGGGTCAAAATGTATATGAAGAGGAAGAGTTGGTTCTCATATGCCTCTTTTCTCTACCCGAAGGAGTCTCAAAGTGGCTTACAGTCACCTTCCCTTTCCTCTCCCCACAACAGACACCCTGTGAGGTGGGTGAGGCTGGGAGAGCCCTGATATCACTGCTCTGTCTGAACAACTTTATCAGTGCTGTGGCGAGCCCTAGATCACCCAGCTGGCTGCATGTGGAAGAACGGGGAATCAAACCCATCTCGCCAGATTAGAAGTCTGTGCTCCTAACCACTACACCAAGCTGGCTATAGAACGACTCGCCCCTCCCAGCTGGCCTTCCCTGCCCTCCAAGCCTGCCTCCCATTCCGTCGCTGGGCTCTGTCTGTGCAGGGTTCTTGCTTCCTTGACAGGGCTTGAGTTCCAGGAGGCTGGACTCTACAAATCGCCGCTCCCTCCTCTCCTCAGCTCGTTTCCTTCCCTTTATTGAACCGTTTAACCAACATGCCACCTGCGTTCTCCAGCTGAGCAGGAAAAGGGCTGCACTGCCGAGGAGAGAGTTGTTCCCGCTCCGTTTAATTGAGCCCAATGGGCCCAGAGCGGGGCTTGTTCAACCTTTTCTGCTGCTCCCACACACACACTGTGACTCCTCACAGAGCCAAAGTAGCCCAGGGCGGTACAGGAGCCCCTGCTTTGAACAGCGGGATGTCGAGATGTTTCCGTGGGGAAATCTTGGCGTAATAAGGGAGACTAGTCTTCTGATTCCCCCTTGCATCCTTTCAATGGTATGGAAGAGAGGGAGGTGCAGCCAAAGGGCAGGGGGAGGAGGGGCAATCATATGCTCCAGCTGTTTCTGGGTCATGGATACAATCTTCATCCTGGGTGCTGCATCCCTGGGAAAGCCGTTGCCCCCGACTGGGTTTTGATGACCTCGTTTTTGCCCTGTAAAATGATGTGACTTGGTAGCCTCCCTTCATCTGCTACCAGATGGGTGTCTAAAGGAGGAGGGAATACATGAGAATACATACATCCACATGCCTGCGCATGAAGGCACGGTTGCTTAGACTGCTCCATCAGACACGGCAGTTGCCGGGGCATCGTTTGACAGCCTGCCGTAGGGGGCTTGTGTCATCTTCTCGTTGCTCTTTAGCCAGAAGACCTAACATCATCTTGGGATTTAAAGGGGAGCGGAGGAAACGGAGGGCCAGAGCTGAGCATCTGGCAGCAGTGGAGGATTGGGCAGCCCCCCTGGGCAGGAGACCGGGGGAATTCTTCTCAGGATGTCTCTGTTGTCACCTGCAAAAAGATGCTGAGCTGGAAGCCATACTTGCTTAAATGCCTTCTTCCAAATGTGATGGGGCACGTGTAATCTGGAGAACCAGGTTTGATTTCCCTCCTCATCCAGCACATGCAGCCAGCTGGCTGCCCTTCAGCCAGGCACAGTTTTCTTGGAGCTGTTCTTACAGATCAGTTCTGTCAGAGCTCTCTCAGCCCCACCTACCTCACAGGGTGTTCGTTGTGGGGAGAGGAAGGAGACTGTAGGCCACTTGGGGACTCCTTTGGGTCATGAAAAGTGCCATTCCCCTGCATTCTTCTCCATGGGCCATGGGTGAGGCAGGGGTAGTCAACCTGTGGTCCTCCAGATGTCCATGGACTACAATTCCCATGAGCTCCTGCCAGCAAATGCCACAGGTTGACTACCCCTGGTGTAGGGATTACGACTGGTGGTTTCTATCTGGCAAGCTGGATTTGATTCCCTGCACATCCACATGCAGCCAGCTGGGAGAACTTGAGCTAGTCACAGCCCTGATAGTGGTGTTCTGACTGAGCAACCCTGTCAGAGCTCTCTCAGCCTCACCTACCTCACCTACCTGTAGGAAAAGGAAGGGAAGGTGATTGTAAGCCACTTTGAGACTTCTCCAGGCAGTGAAAAGTGGGGTATAAAAGCCAACTCTTCATCTTCTATGTATTCAGTCAGGGGCCCATTGCAAGAACAGCAGGGCCTGGCGTGCCAGTCGCTGTTGCCAGGGTGAGGGGGATGGCAGCAAAGAGAGGCTGTTGCTTTCCTGCTCCACCTGTAGACTACCTGTAGGGATGGAGCTGGCCACGGTAGAAGAGGATGCCAGCCTGGAAGGAGCTTTGTATCTAATCCAGCCAGTGGGATTCTCTGGCATTCCCTACCAGTGGATGCCATGGGGGTGCAGCACAGGTGGCTTTAAAATGGGGTTAACCAGATTCGTGGAGGAGATGTCCAAAGGGGGCTGCTGGCCACAGTGAATAAAGGGGAGCTTCCAAATTCAGAGTTAGGCAACCTCTGAAATGCATTGCTAGTATGCAGCATTGCTTCGCCTCTGGGTCAGGTTGTCAGCCTCCAGGATTGCACCGGAGGGCTTCCAGAATTATAAATGATCTCCAGGCAGCAGAGATCAGAGCCCCTGAAGAAAAAAGCTACTTTCGAGGGTGGGCTATTGGCACAATACCCTGCCCTTCCAAGTCTCCACCCCTGAAATTTCCAAACCCAGAGGTGACAGTCCTACCTCTTGGCCCTGTTCTGTAGCCTGTTTGTCCTGAGAATGAGGCAGGACACCAGTCTAGAGAGACCACTGGACTGATCCCACAGGAACATTCTTACGTTCTTAAGGTTCCCACCCTGCATGCACCTGATGGTTCTTTTTGGGCAGAGCTGACGACCAAAACCAGAAAGCTTTTCCTCCACTGGAGGAAATCGTCAAGCAAGATGCACATAGATCCATGGATGAGTCCCATTGTTCTACAATGCTCCTGCATCCCTTGTGGCTCAATCGAAGGGGGAGAGAGAGGGCCGGAAGCCAGGCTGTCGAGAAGCCCATTTGTCTCTGACCGCGAACCTTGGGGCCGTTGCTACCCACCAAATGAGTTGGACTCGGTTGCTCATTTCATTAGCAGTTTGAATAAGCGAGTGGGTTGGCTCTGCACAAATGCACGGGGGTTCGTCAAGCTTGCCAGGAAACAATCAGTGATTAATGGCCATTGATCGATGGTGACTGTGGTCTGGTTAAAGAAAAGCGAAAAAATGGAAGGAGGGGTTTGAAAGAGACAAGCATTAAGGACTCTGAAGCTCCTAAGGGAGCGGGGCATTTTTCAACAGTACGCAGCAGAGATCCACCATGTGGAACCCCAGTGTGTTTCCTCAAACGCACTTCTTTCTCTGCAGCAGCCTTCCTCAACTTTTTTACCATTGAGAACTTCCTGAAACATTCTTCAGGCTTCGAGAAACCCCAAAAGTGGTGCAATCATGCAGAATATGGTTGGGAAGCAGAGCTATGGACCTGCCCACCTGGGGCCCCTCCCCTTCCCACCCCCTCCAGGCCCAACATTGGCCATGGGGACATTGACATGACCGTATGTGGTTATATCACTGATTAATGTTTAATAAATATATACAAATGGATTAACTCCCACCCATTCAGGAAACCCAGGGCCGTCAAGAAAGCCTTGAGTTTCATGAAACCCTGGTTGAGAAAGCCTGCTCTAAAGAGGCAGGCCTGCTCCTTTCCCAGCGCCGAAACCAGGACCTCTGGGGGGGAGGGGGGTGCGGAAAAGGCTTCGGTGCAGCGAAAGGAACAGGACCAAGCCGGGACCTTGGTGGGGGAGGGGGGGAAGGCTTCAGTGCTGCGAAAGTAGTAGGACCTGCTCCTTTCACCATGCTGAAGCCGGGCCCTCGGGGGGGGGAGGGGAGGCAGCACGGCCGGCGTGCCAGAGGGTGCCACCAGGAGACCTCTAAGGCCTCCAGGGCCAGCGGCGCCCATGCTAGCGCCCATTGTATTTCCATATACAGTGGGCTTTAAATCTAGTTCTATAATGTTACCTTTTTTAGTTTCAGTGAATTAGTGGTATTTGTGATGAAAAGCTAGACATTGGCTTGCTCAGAGGCTTAGTGTGACCAGCAGGCTAGACAGAGCACTGACATTCTACTTTCTTGTTGGTACTGTTCTGGGATCCTAGAAAGGATTTTTAACCAGTGAATGCTTTTGACAGGAGAGGAGGAAATTGGGGGAGTTGTGACGAAGGCTAAGTAAACTTTCTTTGTGTTGTTTTATATTTTATCAGTGGATTCGGTTCTCTACTTCTTGTTCTCCATTTTGCAGATTTGTGTGGACTGCTTGTGCTTGTTGTATGGATTTTCTGTACAATTTATGTGGTATCTATACATGCAATTTACATCCTTTTATGCATTAATGCAGATATAGTGTTAGGTTATATATGAGCAAAGGATGCTGATGAAGGGTATACCTTTTTACAGGAAGGACATAAAGGCAGCCAAACAGGAATGGACACAAAAATAAAGACTGCCATCATGATTTGCCTGAGAGAAAAGCAAAAACATGTTGGATTTTTTTCGGAATCAAAAAATCCCTGATTTTGACTCTGACTGACAGCTGCTGATTGGACAATAGGGTCAGCCAGAAGGATTTTGTTATGACAGCTCCTGCATTTGACTCATTGTAAAATGAGAGGTGAACCCAAATTAAGCAATAGCCCAGTGGTAGACATCAGGCTCTGCAGACAGAAAATCCCAGGTTCGATTCCTGCATCCCCAACCAAAAGCATTTTGGTCAGCATGACAGCGGATGACCATTGGCTGAAATTAGCTGGCTGCCAGAACCAAGAATGAGTTTAAATCAGACATGCAGCTTGCTGGTGAAGCTGCTTTTCCCCCTCATCCTAACCTTCCTCAAAGGGTTGTTGTGAGGATAAAATGGCAGGGGACGTTTATTTATTATTATGTATCATATGGAATGTGTATATTAAAGCCAGGAGAGCCAAGGATTGTCTGGCAGCCAGGGAAGGGACCTTGGGAGGTGCCATTGCCTGCCTCCATGTCATGACTCTAGTGTTCCTGAGAGGTCTCCCATCCAAATACTAGCCAGGATTGATCCTGATTAGCTTTGGTGATCAAGATGGCAGGGGACAAGCATTTATGTACATGTGAGAGATATACCTTCATACATAAATATTATTATTATTATTATTATCATCATCATCATCACCAATCCCTCAGGCCATCTATCTGATGTTCAACCGTCCTTTGACAGAATTTTGCAAGTATTTTTAATTTGCCCATGTTGGGCCCAACAGCATCCCCTCCCTCCACTCACACCAGTTTTCATTCAGAGCTAATTTCTTGTTTTATGGTTTTGTTTACCTCTTACATATAATGTGTGATTTGATTTTCCCTGCCTTGGGGACCCTTGTTGGGTGAGAACACTGTACAGAGATGTTTTAGATAAATAAATATAGCCCAACATTACCCCTAGTTTGGAATGGGCTCATTGTTCCCAGTGGTAAAAGTAACTTACATCTCTTGTCACTCCACTAACCCTCACCCCCTCTGGGCTGGAAGCAGAAGGTAAAATATATTTCTTCCATTTTCATACTGGTACACTTATTTTAACTTTGGGTGTTCATCACTTTATTTCGATGTGTGGATGGGTGGGTGGAAGGATGGGTGGACGGGTGGACGGGTGGATGGGTGGACGGGTGGATGGATGAGTGAGTGAGTGAGTGAGTGAGTGAGTGAGTGAGTGGATAGATGGGTGGGTGGGTGGATGGATGGATGGATGGATGGATGGATAGGTGGATGGTTGGATGGATGGATGGATGGATGGATGGATAGGTGGATGGATGGATGGATAGATGGGTGGATGGAAGGATGGAAGGATGGATGGATGGATATATTGGCCAGTTGTTTCAGTTATCCACCACTTTTTGCTGGTGGACTTAATGTTTATGGTGTGGAAACATTTCTCTCTGCAGTTATGTAAATGTCATGCATAGTACGTATGCATAATGATGCTCTAGTCATATAAGTAACATTTTTTTAAAATCCCCCATTTTGCAGGGGAAATTTTGAAGCAACGATATGGGGCGCAGTACAGCTATAAAGAATCATGGGTTCCAGTCACACAAAATCATCAAGGGGATTTGTTCTGGAGAGATAGCAGCAGGAATCCCTGTCCTTTTCATGTAGGAAGGGAGCAAATGGGAATCTATCCTGCCTGTAAGAAATGCCCAGTTGTCATTTGGGTTTGGATTCTCCCTGTATCACTTGACACCAGCTGCCAGGAGCAGTTATTGACATAAGTGGATTTGCATGAAGGATGGCAAATGTCACAGACATTGATCCTAGCAAATAAAATGCTGTATTGCAAATCCATTTAATAGAGCCCCAAGCTGTTCGCTGTCAGTCTATTTCTATTTATGACTCCGCTGAGTCGAGAGAGTTAAGGGGAAAGATGCTATTTTCAAAGCACGTCCTCACTTATTTCCTGCTTCCAAGCTTTTAAAAAAATAAGCAATTTGCTTAAATCATAGTAGACTTGGCAGATAATTAACAGATTGCATTTGAAAGAAGTTGATAGCCTTATGAGATCTCTCTGGCTCCAGCCTCTGGCTCTCATTACTCCTAATAACACCTCCATGGGGTTATTAGTGACTAACAAAAATGCCAGCCCTGGAGCAAGGGATTGCAGCCTTCCAGGACTCCTGGCTCACTGGCAGTGCACCTTTTTGGTTTGCAGAAGATCCCTGGTTCAATCCTTGGGCATCTTCACTTAAAAGGATGAGGTCATGTGAAAGGCCTGTCCTTGAGAGCCTGGAGAGTTGCTGCTAGTCAAAGGAAACAATGCTGACCTTAAGAACATAAGAGAAGCCATGTTGAATCAGGCCAATGGCCCATCTAGTCCAGTACTCGGGTCATAAGAAGAAGTAGAAGAAGAGTTGGTTCTTATATGCCACTTTTTCTCTATCAAAAAGGATCTCAAAGTGGCTTTCAATCGCCTTCCCTTTCCTCTCCCCACAACAGACGCCCTGTGAGGTAGGTGAGGCTGAAAGAGCCCTGAAGTTACTGCTTGGTTAGAACAGCTTTACCAGGACTGTGACGAGCCCAAGGTCACCCAGTTGGCTACATGTGGTGCATGAGTGGGGAATCAAACCCAGCTCACCAGATTAGAAGTCAGTGCTCCCAACCACTATACCAATCTAGACCAATGGCCCTTCCAGTCCAGCATTCAAAATCATAAAAGAAATCATGTTGGATTAGGCCCATGGCCCATCCAGTCCAGCACTTGAGGTCATAAGAGAAATCATGTTGGATTACCATGGCCCATCCAGTCCAGCAGTCTGGGATGTAAGAGAAGCCATGTTGGATTAGGCCAGTGGCCCATCCAGTCCAACATTCTCTTCCAACGAAATGAAGTAATTAAATCCTAATTCCTTGGTTTGGGTAGAGTACAAGGCAGAAACACACTTGAGTTGAGCTGTGCACCAGAGTGAGTCTTCAGCTGCCATTCCTTCCATGGGCTCCATGTAAAAAGGGGGCAAGGAAGAGGGAGGAGCCTGGCTTGCCATCACTCCCAAAGTTCGGCTGCCCAAACTCCATCAGGTAGCTATGAGCATATAGCTGAGAGCTCTCCTCTGCCAACCTGTGTTTTCTCTTCAAAGATGGATGGACTGGTCACCGCTTTTCATTTTGAGATCCTGCCCTGGATTGATGGGTGGATAAGTGCAGCCGCTCTGATGCTTTCACAGAGTCTAAACGTGCCAGACGGGGGATAAAAGCCTAAGAAAAGCAGCTGTCATTTCTGGGAGAAAGTAAGCGTCTAGCTATTGTGGCTCTGGAGCGTTTCCTGAAACACAATTATGGAGTGCAATAAAACTTCCCCGGGCTGAATAACGGTGATTTAAAAACTTCTCCTCACTCAAAGGAAGTTCTCAAAATGTCTCTGGTCCGCTCAGCCGTGGTCCATTTGCACTTTCCATCCCAGGCCTCAGGAAGAACCTGCATTAACATCTCACTTCTCCCCGCAAAGTGCTTTCCGGGAAAAGCAGTGGGGCTGTCCCTTCCAATCAGCACAACCTAATGTAGCGTCCCAGTGGCATCTTTGCTGCATCTAGCCTGGCAGCAGTGTGCCCCCTCAGGGATGCTCTACGCCAGGGGTAGTCAAACTGCGGCCCTCCAGATGTCCATGGACTACAATTCCCAAGAGCCCCCTGCCAGCATTCGCTGGCAGGGGGCTCCTGGGAATTGTAGTCCATGGACATCTGGAGGGCCGCAGTTTGACTACCCCTGCTCTACGCCTTCAGCACAGTCGTGCTGTGCAAACCGTAAGGGGGCTCTGCTGCTTCCGATTGCGAATGAAGCCATCGGATGATCAATTAAACAGCTCTCAGGGTATTGACTCTTGCTAGACTCTCCCTTTCCAGTATGAAATCCTGGAAGATCTATGAACAGATATCCAGCATGGCTGCCCTTTGTAAATAGCAGCCTTCCCTTCCCTTCCTGGTTTAGGTACAGACTGTGGGGCATTGAAGGGGGTTGAACCGTTTGCTTTTCTCACCACAGTTTCAAATCTACTGTATGAGGGGGGGGGGTGGATTGAGTGAGAAGAAAAGCTGGGTTTTTATACCCCACTTTTTACTACCCGAAGGAGTCTCAAAGCAGCTTACAATCACGCACCCTTAAAGGTAAAGGTAAAGGTATTCCCTGTGCAAGCACCGAGTCATGTCTGACCCTTGGGGTGACGCCCTCCAGCGTTTTCATGGCAGACGCAATACGGGGTGGTTTGCCAGTGCCTTCCCCAGTCATTACCGTTTTACCCCCCAGCAAGCTGGGTACTCATTTTACTGACCTTGGAAGGCTGAGTCAACCTTGAGGCGGCTGCTGGGATCGAACTCCCAGCCTCTTGGACAGAGAGCTTCAGACAGCATTTCTGCCGCTTACCATTCTGCACCACAAGAGGCTCTTTACGTACACTTGCTTTCCATGTAATGGACACACTGTGAGGTAGGTGAGGCTGAGAGAGCTTGCAGTGGGTCAGCCAGCAGGCCTCATGAGTCTCAAAGCAGCTTACAGTCACCTACCCTTCCTTTCCTCGCAACAGAGACTCTGTGAAGTAGGTGAGGATGAGAGATCTCAGACGGAGCTTGTGGAGCCCTGAGAGAACTGTGACTAGCCCATGGTCACCCAGCTGGCTGCATGTGCAGGAGTGGGGAATCAAACCCGGCTCTCCAGATTTGTAGCATTGAGAACCCCTGAAACATTCTTCAGGCTTCGAGAAACTGTGATGCCCATCATCAGCCATTTGGGGAAATGAGCTAGTTCAACATGACCATATTTTTAACATACTAAGTATATATATATTAAAATTAATTAACTTTCACCCATTCATGAAACCCCTTCAGGGCCATCCAGAAACCACAGGGTTTCACAAAACCCTGGTTGAGAAAACCTGCCCTAGAAGTTTTTTACTTCTATTGGAGAGGTGGCTTTTAATCTTTTTTTTTTTTTCCATTTTAAGTCTTTAATTCATGCTTACCGTGTTTTTAATTCCTTATGTCACCTGCCCTGAGCCTAGCAGGGGAGGTTGGGTTATAAAAATAAAATTATTTTATGCTTGGTCTTTCTTTATAAATGCACGGGTAGTTTTCCTGCATCCTACAATGGCCAGGGATCCTGGAGGGTTTTTGTAGAGCAGGAGTCACTGGAGGACAGTGTGTTTGTTTGTTTGTGTGTGTGTGTAGGGCAGGGGTAGTCAAACTGCGGCCCTCCAGATGTCCATGGACTACAATTCCCAGGAGCCCCCTGCCAGCATTCGCTGGCAGGGGGCTCCTGGGAATTGTAGTCCATGGACATCTGGAGGGCCGCAGTTTGACTACCCCTGGTGTAGGGGGTATAATTCTGAATGCTGGTGTTTACGGGTTGGGCTAGATGACCTTTGCGATCCTTTCTAGCTCTGCGTTTCTGTGGTTAAGCTTAATGTATGGTTTTAGATCCACATTTGTCCTGCTATCGGTCCCCAGTTTCATGTGGAAAATGAATGTTTGCTGGCTCTTTCTTACAGACAGATGCACTTGCACGCGGGATATACACGCATTCCCTGTAATGTGAACTGGGCTGGTCAGCTCATGGTGGCCATTTGAGGCTGGGAAAATTGAGGCTTTGAAGGAAAAAAATCACCTCCCCCCTCCCCCTGGGTTACGGTCCCAATCCAAACCAGAGCCTTGCACAGCGATTATTTATGAAGAGGGAAACACACTGCAAATCCAATCACAGAAATTCCAACATTTGGATGGTTTGCTCCAAAGAATAAAAAAGGTCTCCAGGCATGAGGCAACAGTTCATTACCCTTGTGGTGAGCATTAAATTGCTTCATTACCTCCATTCAACCTCCTTTTTCGCTGTTATCTATAAAGGAAGGGAAAAGCAGGGGCGGGGGAGATGGGCTGATATTAGGGTAGGGAGAAAAATGATTGCAACCCAGAACAGGAGGTTTCCGAAGCTCTGTTTGAAATGACAATGAATATCCTCAGGTGCACATCTGTTTGTAAGGGAGAGCCAATGCACATTCGCTTTTCAAATGAAGCTGTGGGCCATTACCTGGAGAGATGTGGGATTTCCATCCCACATTCCGCTGCATGCTTGTTGAGGTTAACATGAGAATGGACAAAGAGAATGGATAAAGAGAACTTTTTCCTCCCTTCACCAAAAGAGTAGAACTCGAGGGCATCCAGTGAAGCTGATGTGCAGACGGTTCGGGATGGACAAAATGAAGTGATTTTACCGTGATTAAAAGGTGGAGTTTGCTGCCAGGGGATATAGGGATGGCCACAAGCACAAACAACTTTAAAATGGGATTAGATGGAAGACGTGTCTTTCAGTGCCTTCTAACTATGGTGAGAGAACCTCCATGTTCATAGGCAGTCACCCTCTGAACTCCAGAGCCAGGAGGCAACATCAAGGAAAGGCCTCTGCCTCTCTGCCTTGTTGTTGGCCCTTCAGAGGAACTGGTTGGCCGCTGTGTGAGACAGGATGCTGGACTAGATGGACCATGGATCTGATCCAGAAGGGCTCTTCTGATGTTCTTATACAGGAATAAACAGCATTAAAGGGGGATTAGATAGATTCATGGAGGATAAAGTCTATCAATGGCTACTTGCCATGGTGACTGAGAGGGATCTCCCCATTCAGAGGCACTAAGCCTCTGAAAGCCAGAGCCAGGAGGCAACATCAGGGGAAGGTCTTGGCCTCTCTGCCCTGTTGCTGGCCCTCCAGAGGAAGTAGCTGGCCCCTGTGTGAGAGAGGATGCTGGACTAGAGGGACCGCTGGTATGATCCAGCAGGGCTCTTCTTTTCAATTACCCAACCATCTATGAAGAAAAATAAAGTGCACCCCGTATATAGTTTTTATGTGCATTCACTACATCTTGGGAACAGGGCTATTGTCCTAGAACAGTGGTTCTCAACCTAGGGGTCCCAACCCCATTTGGGGTCACCTGGCCCCTTCTGTGGGGTCCCCAGTTTGTTTGCCACTGCAGCCAGGGGCAGCGGTAGCCGCAAGCGGCAGTGATGGACAGCAGTGGCAGGCAGTGGCAGGCAGCAGAGCCATTGCAATGGCTGCCTCCATGCTGCCCTGACTGTTGTGTGCCTCTGTGCTTGTGCGAATTCTGCTCGTGTGCACACGCTTGCATGTGCGCACGCCACTACCGCCGACCCCAGCACCGCCAGTGTTGGGGTCGCGGCATCAGAGCGGTTGAGAACCGCTGTCCTAGCAGATTTTCGCCAGACAGAGAACAATCTGGGTCCCAGAGTAAGACTGAAACTGTTTCTCGGCCCTTTCTCTTTCTGTGTAGGATGCTGCTCACTAGCTAAGAAAATGACCTCCAGACTTGTCACCCAACCTGCTTCTTACCTCCCTGTCGCTCCGAGCTGTCTTCCTCCCTGGGGAACCAGCACTGGCGTATAATGAAGAGGAAATGAAGGGAGGAGGGGGAGACAGATGGAGGAAGATGACAGTCTGCAAGGGAATGCAGCTTCACGGGTCCTGTCATATGAAACAGCCTTATACTGAGTCAGATCTCCGGTCCAGCGAGCTGACAGTGTTGTCGACTTTGATTGGCAGGGGCTCTGTGGCAGAGAAAGACCTTTCCCTGTACCTAATGTCTGAGATCCTTAACAGAAGATAAAGAGGCAGGGGGCAAAGCTTGTTTTCCACTGCTGAGCTACAGCTCCACCAGAGAGTGAGAGACAGAGAGAGAGGCATAGCATTGGCATTATACAAAGGGAAGGCCATCCCAGATACTGTTAAATGACAAACAGCATTATTGTTTATTTATCTGTCCTATGGCATGTGGTATGTAGCCAGGAAATCCAAGGATCTTCTGGCAGCCAGGCAAGGGATGTTCAGGGGATGGTTTGCCATTACCTGGATCCTGGAGGTCTCCCATCTAAATGCAAGCCAGCTGCTTCCCTTCCACGATCTGAGGGGAAAGGGCTTGCCTGGGCCGTCCAGCTCAGGACATGGCAAACCGCAGCTGTAGCCACAGTCCAGGCAGGGTTTCATTTTTCTCCTCCTCCCCTGTCCAGTTTTGCTCATGGACTCCCCTGTCCCTGCCTTAGAGCAAGCAAGACCTTCAGGTCACCATTATATGTGCTTACTGGCAACATCCCTCCAGGGGCTTGCTTGGACTTTTGAGGCCAATTTGATCTCTTCAGCTGGAGATGCAGGAGGCAGAGCTGGGGACTATCGGCCTGCAAAGCAGATGCCCCGCCACTGATGTGCCCCACCCACTCCCCATGGGAGAGAAAAATATTTCTCAAAGAGACAACACCAGTCTTGCTTCCCTTCCTAAGCTTAGCAACAGTCCAAACGGACATGTGTGTTGGCTCTGACTTGGTCATACTACTCGGGGGGAGCAGGGTTACATGCTCTGTCCTGGGGAGCTTCATGGTTGCAGTTTCCCTTGTAGAAATGCTAGGCCTTGTGAACGTGGTGGGCAGCAAGTTCATGGCGTCTGCGCTGTTGGACTTTGGGAGCTGACCTGGAGCACTTCTTTCCTACAATTTTAGACACAGGCAGAGGCCAAGCATCCGTTCCGATGGTGCTTATAGCCAGTGTTTTAGCATTACTTGAAAAGAAAAGAAAAAGCCAATTTCCTAACCCACCTGAGTGGAATGCAGGCTGGATCCTGTTATTATTAGTCTGAGCTGCCTCAACGTTTTCAAGCGCTATAAATGCTCAGGTTGCATCCTCTAGCTCTAGCAAGGCAGCAAAATGGCTCAGACAGGAAAACAATTGTGTGGCTTTTCTTTAGTTTTCTGTATTCATTCCGAGTAGGGGAACAGGGATGTTACAAGAGGGTCTTATTTTCACCTGTGAAATGTAGCATCACAGCCTTGCCTCTGTTCTTCCTTTTCCTTTTGCAACGTCTCCTCTCCCAGTATTCTCACAAGCAAACAAGAGCAGCCCTTCTGGTTCAGATTAAGGGTCTATCTAATCCAGTTTCCTCATTGCTCCATGTCTCCTGAAAGCTCAGAAACTGGGCAAGGAAGACCTCCTTCTGTGGTTGCATTCAGACTCGGAGGTTTCCTTTCCATTGTGGCTAATGGCCACTACAGAAACCTCTCCTCCGTGACCGTCTCTGGTACCCTTTTGACATAGCTGTCTATGTGAGTGGCCAACACTCCATCTGGTGAGCATAAATTCTATGAGTTAAGCCAGCCTTTCTCAACTTTTTGACCATTGAGAAACCCCTGAATCATTCTTCAGGCTTTGAGAAACCCCAGAAGTGGCACAATGCTGCAGAATATGGTTGGGAAGCAGAGCTGTGGACACGGCCTCTAGGTCCATCATTGGCTATTTTGCAAAGGGTGGCAGTCAACATGACCATCTATGGTCAGATTACCCGATAAATATTTAACACATTTTAAAAATATATTACAAATTAATTAACACCCGCCCATTTGGGAATCCCTTCCAGGGCCATCAAAAAACCCTGGTCGAGAAAGCCTGAGTTAAGCACTAAGTAGATTTCATTTATTAAACAAACTTTAGAGTCTTTTTGTAAGAATGGAATTTTGCATTCCATTTACGTAACAACCCCTCCCCCCCACTCCATCCATGGATTTCTTCTCCTTTGCCTCCAATCCCTTATACATTGATTCCCCCCCCCCCTTCCTCTAGTCCAAGATCAGAGTTTCTCTGCCAGTCTTGGTGAACTTTTGTCTGGAATGGAGCTTGGCTCTACTCTTCCTCAGTCCACTTGGCCAGGCAGAAATTGTTTCTGTGGTTGTACAGAACTGTTGTGGCGCATAGTGGTAAGGCAGTGGTAAGGCAGCCATCTGAAAGCTTTGCCCATGAGGCTGGGAGTTCAATCCCAGCAGCCGGTTCAAGGTTGACTCAGCCTTCCACCCTTCCGAGGCCGGTAAAATGAGTACCCAGCTTGCTGCTGGGGGGTAAACGGTAATGACTGGGGAAGGCACTGGCAAACCACCCCGTATTGAGTCTGCCATGAAAACGCTAGAGGGCGTCACCCCAAGGGTCAGACATGACTCGGTGCTTGCACGGGGGATACCTTTACCTTTTTTTTTTTTTTTACAGATCTGTTACTGTGCTGTAACAGGCCTCATGATTGCCTTTTTCAACCCTTTGACCATGGAGGTACACCTGAGATATGTTTCAGGCTTTGAAGTGCCACGGAAGTGATGTAAGCTGGCCACACCCCCTGCCACACACCCAACACACAAATAAATATGCAAATAAACATAAAGACCTGCCCTCATCTCTTCACCCACTTTCCCTGCAATGCCCTATATGCAAATAAAATTAAAATATGCCTCTCCTCACTCAAGACAGCCTCGATGCCCAATAGAAGACCCACTGGGTCATCCTACCCCAGACACAGGGGGGAGAAACAGTGCTGCTGCAGCAGTGGCTGCTGGCTCTGTGCGGCCACCATCTTGGAATCCCCCATATTGTGGTACATCTGAGGGGCTCTCGAGGTATACTGCTGTACTCCAGTACACTGGTTGGGAAACCCTGCCTTATGATGTATTTCCGGAGGAGAGATGTTTTTAAAAAACTTGTGTGAATGTGAAAGAGCCCCATAAAATCTGCTTGCCAAAAAGATACAATCTCGCTCATGCCGCCGCCTGGCCCTTCAAAGCCCCTTGCAGAGGAGCACTTAATTATGTCCTTACAAGCATCTTTCTTTAACAAACCTCTTGTCGCTCCGGAGTGAAGCATTCTGTTGAATGGAAAGTTGCATTTGTTGAGTCAACTGAGTGTGATGGATAAGAACTCTTCTCATAATGAAATAGCAACTGGGGGATTTCGAATCTCTCTTTCTTCCTCCCTTCCCTCCCTCCAGCCCTTAGCTGTGTATCGCCATGACTGTGCAGAATGTGGCCTTTCTGAGTGCAGAACTTTGAGGGGATTTTAAAGAAACAGACAAGAGTCAAAGTCCTGAGGAAATGAAATGAAGCAGGATAATCAAGCAGCAAACTAACCTGGCTACCAAAGGAAAAACATTCCCCCTTTCTGTCCAAGCAGTCCTTGATGCATTATGAAATCTACTTTGCACAGATCAAGTGATTCTTAAGCAATGGGGAGATGAAGATGATATTTAGAATCCGGTGGCAAGTGGGGGGGGGGGGTGATAGCCTCAAGTGCCACTAAGTCTCTGCCAACTTATGGAGACCCTGTAACCATTTCAAGGCAAGATATGCAAGAGATGGTTTGCCATTGCCTGCCTCCTTGTACTGACCCTAGGCTTCCTCGGTGTTCTCCCATTCAAGTATCAACCAGGCCAACCCTGCTTAACCCCCATGACCTAATGATATTGGGCTAACCTGGACTGTCTAGGTCAGGGTCTAAGGGGAACCAACTAAGGAAAATAGGGATTTTAGACAGCCAGCAGAGGAGAATTGCTCTATTCCCCTCCCCCTACATTGAAGAGAAAACCCTAGAGTTTTTCTGGGCCTTCCTTGCAAATGTGACCCACACAACATTGGAAATCAAGCCTTGCATTGACAAGTTGGCTGATGGTCATCAGTCACAAGGGACCCGTTGACTATCCCTGAGATATCTACTGTGTGCATGCATCAGAAATATCCCGATATAAATACAGTTGGCCCCTATCTGACATGCTGTCTCAGTGTCCTGAATGTTTGCTTGTTTATCAAGTCTGTTTGCCACCTCTGAACCCCCTGGCAGAACTGTCCCTTTGAGCTGTCCATTTGCTTATGGCATGCACCTGCTGTGTTTTTTGTTTGGAGGGGGGGTTGATAGCCTCAGCATTATGCAATGCCCTCCCTAAGTAGGTAAGGAGAGCTCCTAAGTTGTCTACCTTCGGTAAGCAATGGAAGCCTACTCAGTTTTATAAAGAGGTTATTCTTTGGAGTTTAAGTTATATGGATTTCTTTCCCTTGCCTTTGGTTTGTTGGTTGGTAGGTTTTATTTGTTATCTGCAGGCCAGGGTTTTGTTATTTTTTAGTAAGCTGCCTTGGTTGGTAAAGGTAAAGGTAAAGGTATCCCCTGTGCAAGCACCGGGTCATGTCTGACCCTTGGGGTGACGCCCTCTAGCATTTTCTTGGCAGACTCAATACGGGGTGGTTTGCCAGTGCCTTCCCCAGTCATTACCGTTTACCCCCCAGCAGCAAGCTGGGTACTCATTTTACTGATCTTGGAAGGATGGAAGGCTGATTCAACCTTGAGCCGGCTGCTGGGATTGAACTCCCAGCCTCATGGGCAGAGCTTCAGACTGCATGTCTTCTGCCTTACCACTCTGCGCCACAAGAGGCTTGGTAGGTAGGAATGGCTATTTTAATAACTAAATAGGCATGCAGGATGGTTTACTGATAACATTGTGTGTTCCATGTGACAGCAGTGGATTAAAGGTGAATAACCACTTATCTAATCCGGTGAAGTCTGCAGCACTTCCTGGACTCTATTTTAAGGCTCCTGCAAACCACAGACAAAAGACTTCCTGTCTTGCCCTGAGTCATCCCTTCTCCCACCCCTTTTCACTGTGGTTACACAGAACATCCAGCATGACAAGGAGCTCTGGAGAACTCAGAGGCTCATGGGCTCGTTTGTAACATTTTGGTTGGTCCAAATGCAAGCCTCTTAAACACAGGTATTATTAGAGTGTTTGTGACCCGCATACCCCTGCAGGGTGGGTCCTAGTCTAGAAACACTGCCCTCTAGAGGGAGACGATTGCTACGCAGGTTGTGTGAGGAGATCCCTGGGAAGGGAACAGAAAAGGGGGAGGGATAAGAGAGGGAAGAAAGACCAGGGGTGTTTTGCTCCCCCTCTCCCTGCCCCAAGAGGGTGAGGATTTTCCTGTGGAACAAGGAATTGCAGAATATATAACGGGGGAGCACTGAGAAGGGCAATCGCTATAGAGTGGCCATCTTCTGGCACTTTTGTTCTGTACTGTTGATTTTTCTCTTCTTGCTGCAGGACGCAATTGCTCCCCAGATCCTATAAAGAGAAAAGACATTGCCAAATATCCTTCTGCCCTTTACGCTTACTACTTGATTAGTTGCCCACATGGTTTTGTTCTGAACTTCTAGTTTTGTAGCCCTTGTTTCCCCCACCTCCCAATGAAAACACAGCATGTTTAAGCAGCAGTTCATTTTTTAAATGGGGGGTACCCAGGACATTACATCAATCAACCTGGCCCATTCCATTTTAATTTTATTTTATTCATTTCACTTCTATCTCCCCCCACCCATTTCCCCAATGAGGACCCAAAGGGTCTTACTTCATTCTCCACTTCTCTATTTTCCCTTTACAACAACCCCGTGAGGCTGGTTAGGCTGACAGCATAGGTCACCCAGCAAGCTTCCATGGTAGAGTGGAAATTTGAACCCAGGTCTCTGAGCCTTTAGTCTAATGCTGTGACCCAGCCTTTCTCAACGTTTTCAGGCTTTGAGAAACCCCAGATGTGACGCAATCATGCAGAATATGGTTTGGAAGCAAACTGTACACACCCACCTGGAGCCCCTCCATGCCGATCACTGGCCATTTTGTGTGGAGGCGGGCAGTGGGGCAACATATGGTCATATCATGTAATAAATGTTTAATACATGTTTAAAAATTATTAAAAATTATCTCCCACCTATTCAGGAAACCCTTCCAGGGCCATCAAGGGTTTAATGAAACCCTGGCTGTAACCACTGCACCACACGGGCTCTAAAAGGATTAGACAATTTAAAAGTTATTGCTTGGTTGTGCCTTTTTGGCAGAGTCCCATGTTTGAATCAAATCCTACGTTCCTTCCACCCGGCACATAATGTTATTGAGCCCAGCCCTCCTCATCTTGAACACCGATAGAGGATTTTGATTAAGTGGCTGTCCTGACCGATTAACTTTTCTATTTATTGCTGCCACTTGAAGTAAGCAAGAATTGGCTTGTAAAAGTTGGGGCGAGAGACATTTTTATTCTGTTCTGCAAGCATGGAGGATATTTCTAGCAAACTTCCCCCTCCCCCAAATGAATCAGTTGAGGAAGAGAAGTGAGAGCACATTATTATTTTTTAAAAAAAGAGTCATGAGATAAATTTCCTTTGTAGGTTTTGTTTCAGCTGATTTATATCCCACTTTTCCGTTATGAAAAACCACATGCGTAGAGGAGCTTCCAGTGGGACTATTTTTTATAAGGTGGAAACTGAAATGAATCGGGAATGTTTTTTTTGCTATTTTTTAATAATTAAAATGAAATAAAAGGAGCAAGTTGGCATTAACTCAGTTCTGTTTGGGAAGGCTGCCTCTTGAGCAGGGGTAGTCAAACTGCGGCCCTGGCAGGGGCTCCTGGGGATTGTAGTCCATGGACATCTGGAGGGCCGCAGTTTGACTACCCCTGCTCTTGAGTCATGCTGCGCTGCTGGGGGAGGAATCCGCAGCAGTCAGGACCATGGATAGCTCCTCAGTTTGACTGAATGGTGTTCAGGAATGGGAATGACCCATTGCTATGCTGGAACCGAATGGGAACACAGAGTTCCACAGGGCAGTGTGTGCTTCATGTTCTGTCTCTTTGGCAAAGACAGATGGTGTGGCTTAGTGGCTAGAGTGTCGGCCTAGGATCTGGGAGACCCAGGTTCAAATCCCCATTCTGCCACAGAATAGTGCTGGATGGCTTTGAGTCACAGGCTTTCAGCCTCACCTACCTTGCAGGGTTATTGTTGGGATGCTACAGTGGAGAAGGGGAGAAGGTTAGAACCCACTTTGTGTCCTCAGTGGAGAGAAAAGTGGGCTAGAAATGAGGTAAGTTAAATCAGTTCCTCAGTGGAACAGGCTTCCTCAGGAAGTGGTGGATTCTCCTTCTTTGGACGTTTTTCAGCAGAGGCTAGAGAGCCATCTCACAGAAATGCTGACTCAATGAACTTAGGCAGATTGTGAGTAGCTGGGCAGAAGGGACTGTGTCGGTGCTTGGCTCTTGCAGGCCTCTCTTGCATGCCCAGGGAAATGCCAATTGCCACTTTGGGATTGGGAGGTGAATTTCTTCTAGGCTAGAGTAGCCATGGGCAGGTCATTGTGAATTTCCTGCATTCTGCAGAGGGTTGGACTAGATGACCCTGGAGGTACCTTCCAATTCTTTAATTCTAATGAGAAGATTGTAGTGATATAATTCACAATTTAGAGCCTTTTCCCTCCTGTTGAATAGTAGTAGGACATTGATCATTTGTGGACTTGCCATATAATTGTGTGACCTTAGCTCAATATACAGATATACAGGCTACAGTACAAGATGTTTTCAATGCCCTTTATGTTAAAGTTACTTCTTAGCTGTTGCTTATTCATTGTTCGTAATGCCAGAGAGGTTACAAAGACTGCTTAGAATGACAGGGGCCACACTCCGTGGCAGAGGCAGTCACTGTGCCAAGCTGGACTGTCTCCTACTCTCTCAGGACTCAGCACTGAAGGGCTGCAGGCTCTCCTTGAACTGTCTGTTCAGGGGTAGTCAAACTGCAGCCATCCAGATGTCCATGGACTACAATTCCCATGAGCCCCTGCCAGCGAATGCTGGGACTCATGGGAATTGTAGTCCATGGACATCTGGAGGGCCGCAGTTTGACTACCCCTGGCTTAGATCCTGAAGAAGAAGGCAAAGCTAATTTTTTTTTTTTTGCTGGAACATTAACTGTGTTTCTGTAGTTAGCAGATTGCACAATGACTTATAGTGCAACAAAGCCCATATGGTCTTGTGTGTGTGCGGGCAAGAAAACAAACAAACAGAGATTCCTTCTCTTTTCAAATGAATATGGACCCTTGATTATCAGGAGATCCATTCTAGATAGAATCCTGAAGAGAGAGAGTTCTGATGCAGAAATCATGTCCTGCTCTCACGGGACCAAGACAGAGAGGTCTGGCAAAGTTTGTGAAAGAGGAGGGTCAAAGCAGAAGGAAGGTTGTTCCCTAAGAATAGCATTCTACCCCTCAAAGGGACAGAGGCAGAAAGGACATTAATCTACTTTCCATCTCAGTCCCCCTCTGAGATAGAGAGACATCTCAAAGTCCTACACTTCTCAGGGGCTTATGGTATCTTAGAGCAGTCGCTGCTCTCCTCGTATCCCAGAGAGTGATTATTGTTGTTGTTGTTGTTGTTGTTGTTGTTGTTGTTATTATTGGATTTGTTACTCGCCTCTTCCTAAGGGGCTCGAGGCGAGTTACATCAATAAAAACCACAATAAAACCCTGTACATTAAAATCACAACAACAGTAAAAACATAATTAACACAATAACCAAGATGCGGCAAAAGCACGTAGCCTAAACTAAGCCAGTCCCAATCCCCATCCTGGGGGGGGGAGGGGAAGAGATAAGGGTGCAAGATGGTCTAGCGACTGCTGCTACAGCTGCTGTAGGGCTATAGGGGGGGGCAGATCTTCCTTGCGGCTATTTCCACAGCTACTTTGGGGGCCGGTTCCCAGATCTGAGTCTTCAGATCTTGCCTCTGACTTAGAGGGGTCAGTGTCCTAGTCTAGGACGGGCTGCGACTGCACCATCCGTGCTCCCAAGAAGAGTTGATGGAAGCAGCTGGCAGGAGGGGCTCCCAGGGTACTCCTCCGGGTGTCACTTTTCTTTCACAAGGAAATTAAAATGCTGTCATTGAAACACAATGGACATCCAAACACTGGGGCCCCAGGGATGGTTGTTTTTCTGTGGGAGAGAGGAAGGCTTTCTTCTTGTTTCTTGCATGTGAGTGGGGGGGGGACCCCTGGTTTCCTGATGCATTGTTTTATATCACCCATAACAGGCATCTGTCATCAGCCGCAGAATGGGCTGCAGCTGGGAGTCACAAGGAGGTGTGAAAAACATGATAAAAAGCTTTTATTAAAATTTATTTTATGGCCCATTGAGTTTGATATCGGCATCCTGAATATGACTTGCCGGAATGAGCAGGATTGCCATAACCACGCAAGAGATGGTTACAAATGAAGAAGAAGAAGAGCTGTTTTTTGTACCCTGTTTTTTTTTCCTACCCGAAGGAGCCTCAAAGCAGCTTACATTCCCCTTCTCTTCCTCTCCCCACAACAGGCACCCTGTGAGGTAGGGGAGGCTGAGAGAGTCCTGATGTTACTGCTCTGTGAGAACAGTACTATCAGGACTGTGAGAAACCCAAGGTCACCCAGCTGGCTGCATGTGGAGGAGGAGCAGGGAATCAGACCCAGCTCGCTAGATTAGAAGCAGCTGTTCTTCACCACTACTCAAGCTGGCTTGGTTGAGAGGTGGAACCACCTAAGTAGAGTTACTACAGAGACTAAGCCCCTTAACTTTGTTATAGTCAGAAGGGGGTAACTCTGCTCAGGACCCCCTATTTGTTCTTATCAAGATTTGAGTCCTTATTGCTGTGGAAATGTTTTCAGTAGTGGGAAAGCAAGACTAATTTGCAGTTGAGACCAGACATTCTTCTTTTGGGACTGGTGGACAAACAGCTGGATATCAGTCCTGGAACCTTTTTCCATGTATCACAACAGCAGCGAGACGACTCTAGAAAACATTGAAAATATGCTGGCGTTTGCAGAGATGGCTTAACTCCACTTCTTTGATAAGAGAAAAAACAATAACTAAAGTATTGCTAACTGGAAGCCCCTTATTGATTTTCGGCATGCAAGAGAAAAAGTGAATTGATGGCTTGTGGTTTTGAGGATTAAGGAGTCTCTCGTAGAGAACAGGAGAAAATGTATTAATTTTGTCGTAAATTTAGAGTAAATAGATTGATTCGCTAGAACGTTGGTCTAATTGGTATTTGTTGTAGTCATTGAGGTACATGAAAACTACATGGATATCTTCATTAATCTGTATCTGCTTTTTAAAATCTCTCTTTTTTGGTTCTGTTTTCTTTATCTTTGTTGAACTTTCATCTTTTTGTATAAAATTTCCAATTTAAAAAAGAATAGTGGGAAAGCAATACCTGAAGAAATCTCAGATGACAGAAACAAGATTGGGGAAGGGGCACTATTTTGGTGGCCAACTTGCCTCTTTGATTCTGTTAATGATGAGCAAAGCAAGAATAAATTGGGGGTGGAGAATGCAGAATAAGGGTTATTCCTTCCACTGACTCACCCTCCTTGGACATTAACAGCTAAGGGAAAGAAGAGCAGAGAGAGATAGAGAGTATAGCAGTCCAGCATGTGATTATGAAATAGTCCTCAGGTTTGTGAAGGTTTTGGTCCAGGGAGCCAGAATAGTGTAGTGTTTAGGAGTGGTGGACTCATCTGGAGAACTGGGTTTGATTTCCCGCTCCTCCACAGGCAGCCAGCTGGGTGTCTTTGGGTCAGTCACAGTCCTGACAGTGCTGTTCTCACAGAGCAGTAATATCAGGGCTCTCTCAGCCCCACCTACCTCACAGGGTGTCTGTTGTGAGAAGAGGAAGGGCAAGGTGTTTGTAAGCCACTCTGGGGCTTCTTTGGGAAGTGAAAAGTGGAATATTTGTAAAAGCTGCTGGTGCTGCTCCTGCTCTTCTTCTTCCAGTTAGATCAACTCCTTGTGCATAATTTCTCTGGCATGGCTAGAGAACTGATAGGCCATTGTTTTCCTGTATTCTCACTGTGAGTGTTTTTATCATGCCCAATTTTCATGGCTCTTTTTCCTTTCTGGGAAGCCATGTGATTGTCAGATGTATATGATGCAATAAAATTTGCGGGGGTGGTGGGAACTGGAAAACATTTAAATTGTAACAGGAACTATTTTTGTGGGGGGGAAACAGAAATGATGTGGTAATGAAGAGTTGTGTTTCTGATTTGCGCATGGGAGAAATGAAATGGAAATGTAGATTTTGTCAAATGGAATTGGCAAGAGTAAGAAATGGATTGCAACTCTGCCAATAAGTTAACCACAGACCACCATCATCACAATAGTACCAGTTTGCAAGAGAATCATTGACTGGAATCCTTATTTCGTAATGTTTTCTCTTGGTTTGATCACCAAATTATTTGCTCAAAAAAAGCAGGGGTGGGATGCTTCAATGGAAAGGAAGGAAACAACACATAGCCAGAGAGCCAGTGTGGTATGGTGGTTAAGAGCAGCTGCCTCTAATAGAGAGAGCCAGGTTTGATTTCCTGCTCCTCCACATTCAGCCAGCTGGATGACCTTGGGCCAGGCATAGTTCTCTCAGAGCTCTCCCAGCCTCACCTACCTTACGAGGTGTCTGTTGTGGAGAGAGGAAGGCAAGGCAATTGTAAGCTGCTTTGAGACACATGAGGCCTGCTGGGTGACCTTGGGTCAGTCACAGTTCTCTCAGAGCTCACTCACCCCACCTACCTCTCAGGGTTTCTGTGGTGGAGGAGAGGAAGGAAAGGCGATTGTAAGCTGTTTGAGACTTTTTCAGGTAGTAAAAGGTGGGGGTACAAAAAAAAAACCCACCTTCTTCTTCATCTTTATCTGCTTTGCAGTGGTTCTCCTGAGTCTGCAGCAAAGATTGACACTCTGCACCTGCGCAATGGATCGTATGAGCACTGAGCCCCCTACAATGTGGCTCCTGCCTTGTGAATAGACCTCCTTTGACGTAAGTTTGCTTCTCCCTCTTTCCCAGGCACTGAAAGGGTCCAAGAAGCTGAATCTTTCAGTTCACTCAGTCGGACGCATCCCCGGCGGTTACGTCACCAACCACATCTACACCTGGGTGGATCCCCAGGGCCGGAGTGTTTCCCCGCCCACGGGCCTGCCCCAGCACCAAAGCAGCACCCTGCGCAAGGACAGTGATAAGAGGAGTCATCTCCAACTGCTCCAAGAGGGGGATGAGAAGAAGGTGAGTGCAGGAGGCGGACGGGAATTGTGGCCCTGTTGACCTATCAACAAGAAATAGGTGGTTTCTACTATAAGCTGAGCCTCTGGTGGCGCAGAGTGGTAAGGCAGCAGATAGGCAGTCTGAACCTCTGCCCATGAGGCTGGGAGTTCGATCACAGCAGGCGGCTCAAGGTCAACTCAGCCTTTCATCCTTCGGAGGTCGGTAAAATGAGTACCTAGCTTGCTGGGGGGTAAACGGTAATGACTGGGGAAGGCACTGGCAAACCACCCTGTATTGAGTCTGCCATGAAAACGCTGGAGGGCGTCACCCCAAGGGTCAGACATGCTTGCACAGGGGATACCTTTACCTTTTACTATAAGCTACATTGTGTTCCCAGCCCCCTGCCCAATGACCACCACTGGGGGTTGAGGAGTAGTGCTGCCAGATGCAGGTTGAGAACTTCCCCAAGATTTGGGGATGGGGAGGACAGGGGTGAAACACCCTCCAAAAGCATCCATTTTTTCCAAGCAAACTGAACACAATACTCCAAGTGAGGCCAAACCAGAGCAGAGTACAGCAGTACCATCACCTCCCGTGATCTGGCCACAATACGCCATTTGATGCAGCTCAAAATCCCATTTACCTTTTTCGCCACTGAGTCACACTGCTGACTCATGTTCAATGTATGGTCTACTAAGACTCCTAGATCCTTTTTGCACATGCTACTGCCAAGACAAGTCTCCGCCATCTTATATTGGTGTATTTGGTTTTTCTTACCTAAATGCAGAACTTTACATTTGTCCCTATTGAACTTCATTTTATTCTGTTTAGCCCACTTCTTGAGCCTATCAAGGTCATCCCCAGGTCCCACCTAGATGCTAGCATCCCTAAAGCTTCCCTACCTTGAGTTGGCTGACCCCACCTCTCAGGACCTGTCTGCATGCTCAGGTCATTGGCTACTTGCTCATAAGGACATCACTGGTAGACTATCCGCTATGAGCAATTGAGGGTTGTTGCTTTCCCCCCACTAGATTTGTTGTTGTTGTTGTTGTTGCATGACCAGGCTGCAGAGGAGAGGACACGCAGTAATGGGTTTAAACTTCAAGTACAACGATATAGGCTAGATATCAGGAAAAAAATTTTCACAGTCAGAGTAGTTCAGCAGTGGAATAGGCTGCCTAAGGAGGTGGTGAGCTCCCCCTCACTGGCAGTCTTCAAGCAAAGGTTGGATACCCACTTTTCTTGGATGCTTTAGGATGCTTAGGGCTGATCCTGCATTGAGCAGGGGGTTGGACTAGATGACCTGTGTGGCCCCTTCCAACTCTATGATTCTAGGTTTATCTGATGTTTTTATTGGTTAGGTGTGGACCTCTTATTTTTATATTTAGCTTGGAGGGTTAGCTTGGAAATGGGAATTCCAAGACTACAGTGTCATTTGAGATGTCACCACTTGGTGAGTCCGTGTGGTGTAATGATTAAAACAAAGTCAGACGGTTCCCAACACTTGCTCCTGGGGTTCCGATAACTGGTGACTGAAGCTGTGATTCAATGAATTCAGAGTCCAGTAGCACCTTTAAGACCAACAAAGATTTATTCAAGGCGTGAGCTTTCAAGTGCAAGCACTCTTCCTCAGCCTAAGAACTCCCTACATGACAGTGGGAATATATAACAAACATTAATTCTGTTGTGATTGTCTGCTGTGATTGTCTGCTCTGAGTCTCCTTCAGATAGGAAAAGGCAAGCTGCAAATAACAAGCTCTTCTTCTTAAATGTAAGCTGACCATCGAGGTCATTCCCACAGGCCTGTGAGAGCTGGCTTCCTGGGACATGTTTATGTCACCTCTCCGTGGGAGGTGGAGAGGATGCCCGGCCCGAAGTCACCGAATGAGCTTCAATCACTGAGTGGCACTGTGAACCCCAAGTTGACCCTTTAAAAATTCAAATCCAAATGCTATTGCAAGTCCAGTTCTCCCCAGCCATAGCTTGGCATTCTAACCACTCCGCCACACTACCTCATGCTTTTTCATCGCCTCTTAGCTGAGGGGAAGGCTGCCTCTACCCCTCTCTTTCCCCCACAGCTCAGTCACTCTGTCATCCTGGGATGTTTAGTGTAAGGAGGCATTTCCCTGGCAGAAAGAGGGAAGACTCAGAGCTTTGCTGCCTCCATTCCCTGTCCTGTCCTGCAGGTCTGGTCGCTTGCCACTGCTTTTAGCATGTCTGGCTGATCATTCAGCACACCTGGGGTTCACTTGTGGTACGTCATCACCCCTAGCATGTTCATCTGTGGTAGGTTTGGATGGAGAGAGGCAGTGCTGGTTAGCTTCTCCCTCACAGCTGCCTTGTGTGCCCATGGAAATAGTACAGCAACCTGTAAGTGTGCCAGTTCTTGTGTCGTTGCTGTGCAAGGATGAGCAAAGGATACCTGTTTCATGTCTTGATGTGTATATATATATATTTATATATATTATAGCCATGTTTGTTCTCCACTTTTCACTGTGAGCGTTGCTGGTTCATTTCTACGTCAAAGGGATTTCAAGTACACCGCATCAACAATGTTTGTGCAAACAATGTATGTCCTTTTAATGTGTAGGGCTGAATTAACAACACATAAATAACACTGAAAAATGCACGCTTCTGCCAGGAAGCAGACAAAGGATAGAAAGCTAATGAATCACCAGTGAGATTTGCACAAGGGAAATGACAAACAGAAACAAGGATTGCGGGTGTCAAAACCACAAGGGCGAGCCATTTGCAACTGTTCCGGTAGGCAGAAGGATGGTCTTGGGCCCATTTGAAGCTCTTGCATTAAAGATGCATGGTTTACCTTGGGCCGTGGGCCATATCCTTGACCAACTTCCCCCACCTCCACCCACCTTTCAGCAGCGGCTTCCCTCTTGCAGAGAATCCTCAAAAGAACTTTGCAATGACATTGGCAGGGATTCTTTAAGCCCACTGAAGCCGAAGTCTCAGCAATGTCTAGGAGATTTCCTTTTCTGATCTTGTCAATAAAGAGGCTCTTTCCTTTAGCTTTCAGCTCTTCCAGCCCTTGAAGTATTAAAAGCATCAACGTGCTGCTGCCTCTCCATATTGAAGAACGGAGCTTGTATTCCTTTTATTACCAATATATGATCCTTGTTCTCAGCAAAGTGAATTTCCTAGAAAGGTGGCTAAGGGTTCCCCCCCCCTTTCCCCCTCTTCTCTCTTTTTATTCATCGCTTCATCCATGTTTCATTAAAGTGAGTCAAACTTCAGACACTGCAAAAGAGGCGTGTAGCATCTTAAAGACTAATGTGGGCATTGTGGCAGAAGTTGCATCTGTGCGCCAGAGGCTCTCTTTGGCAGCTGCATAAAGGGTGACATTCAGTTTGGCAGAGAGCATGATGCCCGGGGTGCCAACTGGAAAGGAGGACAGAGTGATGGTAAAGACAAACCAGAAGGGCCACTTTCCCAGGAGAAGAGGTGTTCTATTACAGTGCGAAGGACAGGTGTAAACATGATCCATGCAGAATAATCTATGGTCTACTCTGCAGGGATGTGGGGGACAGCTCCCAAATGCTGATGAACTGGCAGAGAAGGATGCATCTGGGCAGTTTACAAGAACCGCTAAAGAGGAGCAATTGGAGGGGAGTGACAAGCTTGCCATTCCAGTTCATATCCAGATTATCTATCAGATTTGGGACTGAAATAATTCCAGTTAACCAGAACTTTCAAACATTTGGACCTTAAAGCTGCCCTACCCCAAGTTGGACCACTGATAAAGGCTGCCAACCTCCAGGTGGGGCCTGGAGTTCACCTGGAATTTCAGCTCATCTCCAGACTACCAAGATCAGCTCTCTTGCAGGAAATGGAGCTTTCAGAGAACAGGCCATCACAGCCCCACAGAGAGATCCATCTCCTCCCAAAAGTTGGTCCTCCCTAGGCCTTACTCCCCAAATCACTCAGCATTTCACAAGCCAGAGTTGCCAAGCTTCCACACTGTCAGCCACTTTTACAGCATTGGTGGCTGGATATCCTTTCACTGGAGATGCTAGGGATCAGGAGTGCGATCCTGAACAGATTTGCTGGGTGTATAACTCGGTTTAGGATTGAACTGTGAGCCTAGGATTGTAATATGCAAAGCCTGGAGACAAATCCCGGGCCGTACAATTGAGCATTTTCTGCTCTGACTGGCAGCTGCTCACCCGGGTCTCCAGTGGGGAACAGCCTCTCCTACTACCTGGCCACCTGAGGTCCTTTAACCGGTAGTACCAGAGGTGGAACCTGGGACCTTCTCAGAGTAATTTGGCCATGCTGAGCTACAGTGCCTCTCTGTCCTCAGTTTTTGGCACTGAGGATATCAATCCTGCCAACAATCTGAGATGCCTCCCCCTCTTCATAACATTACAGTCATGAGCAAGTTCTGATTGATTTGCTTGCTTTTATTAGTCTGGTAAATCCTGAGAAAAGGTTCTCAAAATGTCAGTAATATTTTCTCCAATTCTATTCCAATTGCCATTGAACGGCATTCCAATTGAATGGCTGAAGAAGCTACTGAGTTTTTGGATTCTGCCTGGAAACAGAGCAGGGATGAAGAAGAAAAAACAGTTTCTCCCTCTTCCCTCCTTCCCTCCCTCCCTCTCTTTCTCCCACCCTCTCTTGTCCTTCCTTCCTTCCTTCCTTCCTTCCTTCCTTCCTTCCTTCCTTCCTTCGTTCCAGTTGCAGCATATGCAAAGCAGAGGGTCACTATGTCCTGCATTGGCTCCTTTTGACAGGGGTTAGGAATGCGGAGGACAAATTCCGGTGTCTTTGTGTACAGTTAATTTTCTTCAAACACAACTTGCCTTGGTTTGAACGTGAAGGCATTAGAGTGCTGTACCAGGCTCTAGAAGACCTCGATTCAAATGCCTGCTTTGCCACGAAAGCGTGCTGGGTGATCAGGGGCCAGCCACGCTCTCTCAACCTCATTGACTTCACAGGTTTACAGTGAGGCTAAAAATGAGGAAGGGGGAACAAGACAGGCTGTCTGAGGATCCATGGAGGGAGAGCCAGATAAAACACAACAGATGGAATGATTGCACAAGTTCTGCCATTTGCCTCCGAGTCCTTGGGGTTTGTCCTGAAATTATTCTGTGCCTCTTTTTCCCCTAACAAGCCCATTCAGCTCACCCCCTAATGGCCATGTGACATGCTCCTGGCAGTCACAATCTGGCCAACTGAGGGTGGCAGAACCCCCAGGGAAGAGGTTTGATGTCTAATCAGTTCTTGTATATGTCTTAGGGTCTCTCCCCCTACCCCCACCATCACTACCCCCCCTTTTCTTCCTTTGGTTTTTAATCTGCACTAAACGTCTGGATTGAACAAAAGATTCAGGAATGAGGATTTTTTCAAAGAGAAAAGGGGAGCCTTAGCTCCAGCTGAAGGGCAATAGAAAGCCAAACAAAAGGAGCAACAGGAGAAGGCAGAGCTGTATATTTAATGGATTTGGTTTCTATGCTGCTCTGGAGCCCTGTCTGAAGCTCTCAGAGTGAACGGCAGGAATTGTACGTGGGACTCAAAGGCAGGGATTTGCACACAGGGGGTAATGTAAGAGTTTCCCAGGGGTTACACAGCTTTTCCTAGAAGTTCAAGTGGTCGCTGATTTTCAGGCACACAGGGAAGATCCTTAAGGCTGTGGGGACAGCTTCCTGCCAAAGCAACATTTAGAAAAAGCTGCACAGCCGATCAATCCTGCAATGGCCAGTCAGAAGTCTTACTTGGCAACAGTCCCACCTGGCCCCTCACACTGTCTAGAAACATGTGGCAGCACCTGGAAAGGTATTGGTGAGTATCATGGGACCCAGGAGCACCATGTTGGTGACCCGTGACCTAATTAATGTTGGAGGAGTTGTTGCATGGCAAATAGTCTGTCTTAAAACAGAAAACTTCACGTATTCCCAAGCATCCTGTGACGCAAAGCCCAGTGGTATGTAAAGCTGCTCCCATTAGTGTTGCCACCCAATATGGCATACCTGGCCACACCCAGTGACTTCACCAAGCTCCACCCCTAGAATCTCAAGGTTTGGGATGCTGGAAACCTGGCCACCCTAGACAGGGAGGAAAGTCACCTTTTCTGAATTTCTCTCTGGGTTTGGGGGTCTAGAATTACTCCCGTCTTCTTGCCAAAGTGGAAGCTATGCATAGAAAGCCTCCATTGTGCAGTTAGAAGCAGTGAGATACATGTGCCGTTGGGTGCAACTTCGCACACCCTGGGTCCAGGGGTATATTTTTTCCCTGTTGATTTTCCTATGCAAACAGCATATGTGTTGCACTCTGTAAAAGTTAGAAAAAGAACATAGCACAGGGAAGGATACATTTCACTTAAAAGGCAAGATTCTTCCACTTGCAACAGTAAAATGGATGGGAGAGAATGGAAAGAAGATACTGACAGAGGTGGACAAGTCCCTGAGACAGCAGGAGTTGATTCAACCAAGTGCCGAGCCAACTGGAGGCCTTCATTGATACAAATATAACCTAAGATCATAAGCAAAGCCATGTTGGATTAGGCCAGTGGTCCATCCAGTCCAACACTCTGTGTCATACAGTGGCCAAAACCCAGCTGCCATTCGGAGGTCTACCAGTGGGACCAGAACTCCAGAGGTCCTCCCATTGTTGCTGCCCAAGGACCAAGAATATGGAGCAGCACTGCCCCACACATAAGAACATAAATGAAGCCATGTTGGATCAGGCCAATGGCCCATCCAGTCCAACACTCTGTGTCACACAGTGGCCGAACCCCAGGGGCCACTGGGAGGTCTACCAGCAGTGCCAGAACCCTGGAAGCCCTCCCACTGTGCCCCCCCTAGTGCCAATAATACAGAGCATGACTATCCCAGATGTAGGGTTCCATCTATACCAGGGGTAGTCAACCTGTGGTCCTCCAGATGTCCATGGACTACAATTCCCATGAGCCCCTGCCAGCATTTGCTGCCAGGGGCTCATGGGAATTGTAGTCCCTGGACATCTGGAGGACCACAGATTGACTATCCCTGATCTATACCTTGTGGCTAATAGTCACCCATGGACCTTCACTCCATAGGCTTACCCAGTCCCCTCTTGAAGTGCTGGCACGACATCCAGGGCTGTCACTGACTTTTGTGGCCATTCTTGTTCCGTTTGGAAATCCAGGCTTCTTTTTGTGGCTTTCTCTTGCTTGGGATGGAACTGCTCATTTTCCTTGTTCCATCAATTAACTCTGACAGGCAAATAGTCATTAGAAATGGCACCGGTTGGGGGAAGGGGTCAGTGATGTGAAAAGCAACATAAAAGAAACAAATGAGAAAATTACCAAAGGAAAGAAGCTGGGATGGAAATAGTCTTTCCATCTGTGCATGGAAATTAAAAGAAAGAACATCAAGTCAGGCACATTTATTATTCTTAAAGTTGCTCGGCCTGGGTTGGGAGATAGCTGGAGGTTTTGTGGGTGGATCCCATGGAGTGCAGGGTTTGGGGAGGGCAGGGAGGGGCCTCAGCAGGGAGTTCACCCTCCAAAGCAGCCATTTTCTCCAGGTAAACGAATCCCCGTTGCCTGGAAATCATTTCAATTGAAATCCCATGAGTCTCCAACCACCTCCTGGAGGTTGACACTGACAAGCCTAATTATTTTACTTAACTTGTCGTCCACGTTCTTCACTGAGACGCAAGACAGACTGTACAATTGAACCATGAAATTGAAACCGGATTACAAAAATTGGATTACAGTGCAATGGAACCTGGATCACCCCATTGGAAAACAATGCTCCAGTAGCAGCCTAATACTTACTGTAAACAATGCAATGAAAATTGATTAAATGTTTTGCAGACATTTCTGCCTTACCAGATGGGGGACCTTTCCAGTGGTGTCCTGATGTCACTGGTGAGGCACTGTGCCCAGAAGTGACATCAGCGTGTCACTAGGTGTAGCGTTCTGCAGTAGCTCTATGATTTTACCATAGGGATTTGGCAGAATACTAGAGTGGCCTGCGTCACTTCCGGTTTAATCTGGAAGTAACATGGGGACATTGGGGAACTACTGGGGTTCCAGGCTTTTCTTCTCCCCTCTCAGTCCTCCTACCCCTCTCAGTCCTCTGGCAGGCAGCAAAGGAAACCTTCTAGAACAGTGGTAGTCAACCTGTGGTCCTCCAGATGTCAATGGACTACAATTCCCATGAGCCCCTGCCTCCATGGACATCTGGAGGACCACAGGTTGACTACCCCTGTTCTACAATATCAAGAGATCTGGAAATCTTAATACTAACTAGACATGCCATTAGTCAGACTTGCTTATGTTAGTTTTGTTTGTTTGGTGTGAGGTTCTGGGCTGTGAGGTCATGGTCCCTAATGTTTTAGTCCCTAACGATTCACCAGGAACTGGGGCTGGCGTCGTCAGAGGTAGGAAACGACAAGACGAGAACCTTTCTGTGCCAAAGATAGGTTGGCAAGATATTCCCATCTTGCCATATCCTACATCTGAACATGCCAACCACAGTTACTGGCAAAGCATCAGACCACAGCTACACAACCCAGAAAACCTACAACAAGCAGTTGACTTTGGCTATGAAAGTCTTTGACAATTCATTACAATTCAATTTCATTGCAATACAAACAGTGCTTGTTTAGTGAAAAGATTAAATTCATTCATTCCCTGCTGTCTCCAGTAAAAAAAACCTCAGCAGGCAAAGGAAAACCTGCTCAAGACCCTAGCCATCCCAATGGAGATGGGCTGGCCATTCAGATTCAGTGTTCTCCATGAAGTCCAAGAACTTCATCACATCACTGGAAAGCAAGCGTTATTGTGAGCCAGTCTTGAAAACACACACACCTCCATTTTGACTATATGCAAAGCAGCTTCCAATCATTTTCAAGCCTGCGGTTGAGTGGAGGGAAACACATAGCATGATCATCCTTTGAAAAACCAGGACACTTTTCCGTTGCGTGTTCAGTCTCAAGAAATTTCTTGACAGTCTTAGTTGGTTAATCCATATGCATATGCACACTCAAAGCTGAATATCTTAGTGGTATAATTCAAGGTCAGAATTCTGATTGTCGAATCTTAGCCACCCGACCATCATAATGAGTCTCTGCTCATGGTCCCAAATTCAGAACTGGATGGAACTTAATATGTTGAAATGGGTTGAAAACTAGGACATGTAGTCACGCCTCTGACCAAGCAGCAGTTTGGTTGCCAACTTCAAGCAGCATACTTAAAAATTCAGGAAAATATTAATTTTCTTATCGAACCCTTGGAATTGCTCTTGGCCGAATCAGGGATCCATTCAGCATCTGTGTCAGTCAACTATTGCATTTGTGTTGGAGCATCATCTGTGCAACTGCTCAAAGTGCGTGGAAGTTTGCAGGGGATCATGAGGAAGATGATGCAGCAAAATTACAGGATGCAGCAAGTGACATGTGCCCCAGTCCACTTGGACTGTTTGGTTCTCACAAATATATGGAGTTGCCCGGTTCCCTACCCCCACCCCCCAGAAGGGAGCCGGATGTGGGGAGGTTGTCAGATAGGTTGAGAAATTCCTGGAGATGTGGGGATGGATCCTGGGGTGGAAAGGGACCTCAATGGGCTACAATGTGGTACAGCTCACCCTCTAAAGCAGCAGTCCCCAATCTTTTACAGGCTAGGGACCTGGGAGGAGAAGGAGGCCCGGGGACCTGGGGGGGAGTGGGAGGTGTGGGCACCGGCATGCTGGCACCTGCAAATGCTCACCTGCGCCTCCCTCCCCACAGTGCGGCGCTCACTGCGCCGGGAGGTGGCTGATTGCTCCTGGCACAGCGAGCATGCACCGTGGAGGAGGGGGGTATGGAGGAACGCCTGCTGGTGCGCCGGTGCCTCCCTCCCCCCCCTGCCGTGGCCCAGTACTGGGCTGCGGCCCAGTGGTTGGGGAGCACCGCTCTAAAGCATCCATTTTCTCCAGGGGGAAGGACATCTGCAGTAGGGTAGGGCACAAACCAGCTCATGAACTAAGGTGAGTGATGAATTTGAACCATTTCATGGTTTGCCTGTGGTAGATCACCAACTTTCCACGATTTTTTCACCTGTTCGTGGAAATTCATACCAGTTTGTGAAAAAAAATCATTTACAGACAGACTGTTTCTACTCAGTCAAAAGGTTTACCAAACTTCAAAGCAACACAGGGGTGTACAGGAGCATCTAGGGGAGGTCCCCTGCAAATTTGATGTCTTCAGCTTGTACAGGAACTATTCTATATGCTGACAGGCAGACGTTTTGCCCTGCTCTGGTTCAGGAGTCTACAGAATGGATTCTGTGTAGCTGGAAACATCAAATACACAGCGCACCTCCAGCTGATCTTCTTCTACCTGTCCTCCAAGTTTGATGAGGATTGGATTTATGGGAATCAGGTTACAGCAATCCTCACCAAACATGGAGGACAGGTAGAAGAGTTAGGTTGAGATGCCCTGTGAGTTTGGTGTCTCTAACACACCAGGGGTCTGTTCTACTTGGTCATGAAATTCATGCATTTTATTTGTTTATTTGGCCCCTAAATGATCATGGTGATTCGTGGTTCACAAACCGGGCATGCTACGACCCACAAACCGGATCATATTTTCCTGGTTTGTGCCCTTCCCTAGTCTGTAGATGAGCTGTAATTCCAGGGCATCCCCAGGTTGCACATGGAGACCCGCATCTCTACAAATACATGACCTGTTTTCTGACATTTACTGATTAGGTCACTTGCCAGACAAGGGCTTTATGTTCAGAAATCTCAGGATTACATGGAATTAGATGACGTTACCATTTTGAAGCTAATAGAAATAAAAGGATTATAAAAATGTAATTAGGACACATTAACCCCCCATCTGAAAAGGGGGGGGGGTGGCTAAATCCATGTCACTTTAAGAGACAAACTAAATGTGACAAGAGGAATCCACATGTATCTATTAATGTGTTTACCCACTTGTGTCTAAAGCAGGTGGGATCTGTGTTGTTGTTTCTACTGAAATGGGAGCATAGAGATGAGGGGAACTAAGCTCTGCTCCCTCCCCTACCCGGTCTCCTGGATGTTGCATCTCTCTGTGGGGTTGAAAATCCTGAAAGAAACAGGCCCAAAGACAATCAGGGTTTAAATTCCCTCCCTGCACACTCTGTTTTCATGACAAAATAGATTCTCCACCCCGACTTTAGACATCACCTTGCCTTGACTTTGTATGGTGCTTTCATGAAGGACTTCAGATGCATTATCCAGCTCCCATCACTGCAACAGTCTTGCAAAGTAGGCCAGTATTGTTAGTTGCTGGGCCCATTACTGTGAGTTTTCAGGACCACTGGATTTGAACTCGAGACATCCTCTATTACAGCTTAATTCAGGCTTGCTTAACCAGTGTTTTGTGAAACCCTGGGGTTTCTTGATGACTCTGGAAGGATTTTACAAATGGGTGGGAGTTCATTATTTTTTTAATATATTTTTAAAGTTTGTTAAACATTTATCAAGTGATATAGCCATATATGGTCATGACAATCTCCCCGCCCCCTCCAAAATAGCCAATGATGGGCCTGGAAACGGTGGGAAGAAGTCCCAGTGGGCATGTCCATAGCTAGGCTTCCCAACCATATTCTGCCTGATCGTGCCACTTCTGGGGCTTCTCAAAGCCTGAAGAATGTTTCAGGGGTTTCTCAATGGTAAAAAAAAGTTGAGAAAGGCTGCCTTGGTTGCTTATGCTACATGGTTCCTCCCCATCTAAACTTATTTGACCCTAAGGCTGTACTTAGGATGGTGAATACACAAGTCTCCATTTGGCCAGTGGAGGCCAAGCTCTTCCCCCTTTTCTCTATTTATTGTGACATGAAGGAGGGATGAGATTTACCACTTTAATACCTGGGAAGGAAGGAGGCATGGTATAGCCCAACTCATCAGAAGCAAAGCAGGTTTATTGCTTGGCAGGGAGAGCACCAAGGAAGTCTCTGTAGAGGAGGACAATGGCAAACCAGCTCTGGTTCGCACTTGTATCGCCGTAAGTCAGCTTGCAACTGGACAGCATTTCATCCCCCCCCCTCCACAATGTTTAAAGTTAACCGCCTGTTTCATTTCTTGCTTTAAAACAAATTCCTACGCACACGTCTGTTTCTTTTTCTTCCTCTTCCAGTTAACACAGCCATCCCTTGAATGGAATTCTGCTCACAATCTCAGATTGGGCAGGATGCTTTTTTGAAACCTCTCTTTCTGCCCTGTTCTTCACTAAACCACTGATGAATGAGGAAAGAGGATTTGGGGGAAAGATCCCAGAACGCAGCAGCCCGGGATGCTGGAACCTAGGTCCCCAAGTGCCTTCCTCCTGGGCCGTTGTGAGCTGCCATTCTCTGCTTTGAAGGTCACCTTCATGAACCAGGCAATTAGCTGGCAATGAAGACGGCCATCGACTGGTGAGACGGAGGAGAGAGAGAATCAGAGACGATGCTCGCTGTCTTCTCTCCATTGTGTCCACCTGAGAATCCCATTCTGATTTTGTCCGTGAGAATCAGAGCCCCAGATCTTTATTTTTGGACCCCTCTTTTGTTCTCTGGCCCTTCTGCCAACACATTTCTTGTTTAAAATGCCCTCCTTTAAAAAATTGCCATGTGTTAATAAATCAGCATTATAATTTAATTTATTATGCAAAGAAATGGCTATATTGAACGTATACCTGCCTATGAATTGTACATCATTCATCTTCGGTATAAATGAACCTTCAAGGTGACAGCAAAAAGTGGAGCGCCATTTAGTACAAGAGCTGGTTTTTATATCCTGGTTTCTACTGACCAAAGGAGTCTCAAAGCAGCTTACAATCGCCTTCCCATCCTCTCCCATCCTCTCCCCACAACAGACATCTTGTGAGGAAGGTGAGGCTGAAAGGTGAGGCTTTATACCCTATTGAAATCCCTACCTTCACCAAACCCTGCCCTCCTCAGACTTCACCTACCAAATATCCAGTCATTTCCCAACCCGGAGCTGGCCACTCTAGGGGAGGGGAGGGGAGGAAAGGGGTTTCCCTCTCCGCATTCCCTCTCTGTCCTCAGCATGAGGTGGAGTGGCTCAGGGAAGAGAGTGAGATGGCCAAAGGACTTGGAGAAGAGCCACCACCTGAGCCCCTGCTCCGCTTGCTTTACTGCCGGCGCCCTTGACTTCCTGCCACCCACAGCAGCAGCTGCGCAGTGCCACACCGAGAGGGAGCTCCAGCCATGGAGACCACCAAAGGTGAGCCGGCGGCAGAGTGGCAGGGCAGCCACAGAGGCAGCAGCTGGGGAGGAGGCGGTACCAACTGATCTACGAACTGGTCCCGGTCCCTGGACTGGGGGTTGGGGACCGCTGTGCTAAAGTAATATTACTCTGATATTCCAACAGATTGACAACAAAATTCTTCCCCATCCCTAATCCGCAGAATCTAAAATTGTATCCCAGTAAACGTTTATTTAATGGTGTATTATTTGGGATGAGTGGATATCCTCCTCATTCACATTTCTTTTTAGACTCAGCAGTGGAATAGTTCAGCAGTGGAATAGGCTGCCTAAGGAGGTGGTGAGCTCCCCCTCACTGGCAGTCTTCAAGCAAAGGTTGGATGCACACTTTTCTTGGATGCTTTAGGATGCTTTGGGCTGATCCTGCGTTGAGCAGGGGATTGGACTAGATGGCCTGTATGGCCCCTTCCAACTCTATGATTCTGCTTTGGAATTCTGAATGGCCTGATCTTTGTTTCTGAAGCAGAGGTACTGGAATTTACCCTGCAAACTTAAACAGAATTACACACTTTGAAGTCCACAGAGGTCAAGGGTCTGCACCTCTGCTTCAGAATGTGCACAAGGTGCACAAGGTAGAGAAAGTTACAATGAAACTGAAAGAGCAAGGGACTGCGTGTGCTTCAATGTTGGAATTGATTTTAGAAACTGTTTTAGTTAAACTGGAATTTGCGAGAGAGGAGGAGGAGAGTTGGTTCTTATATGCTGCTTTTCTCTACCTGAAGGAGTCTCAAAGCGGGTTACATTTGCCTTCCCTTTCTTCTCCCTACAACAGACACCCTGTGAGGTAGATGAGCCTGAGAGAGCCCTGATATTACTGAAGAAGGAGAGTTGGTTCTTATACGCCGCTTTTCACTACCTAAAGGAGTCTCAGTGGCTTACAATCACCTAACCTTTCCTCTTCTCATAACAGACACCCTGTGAGGGTGGTGAGGCTGAGAGAGCCCTGATATTATTGCTCAGTCAGAACAGCTTTATCAGTGCCATGGCAAGCCCACGGTCACCCACCTGGCTGCATGTGGGGGAGCGGGGAGTCAAACCTGGCTTGCCAGATTAGAAGTCCACACTCCTAACCACTACACCAAGCTGGTTAACCACGGAGGAGCCCCTGAAAATTTTTCAGGCTTTGAGGAGCCCCAAAAGTGATGTCAACTGGTCACACCTCTCTGCCACTGTGCCCTGGAATTGACATCCCCACCTGTGTTAACAAGCAGGCTAAAGGATTACTTGGGGGGGGGGGGGATAGAAGAGGCAGTTTAAGACAGCAGTAAACATTCAGTTTCTTCCCTCTTCCCAGACACAGAAGCCATGAGAGAGCAATAGAAGGGACCAGTTCCCTACTTGTGGCTGAGTCCATTAAGGCAGTGGTCCCCAACCTGTGGGCCACGGCCCGGCCATGGCGCCGGGCCGCGGTTCCCTCTCCCCGCCCCCCCCCCGCAGTAAAAAACTTCCCAGGCCGCAAGCTTGCAGCCCGGGAAGCTTCTTACTGCAGGAGGGGGGGAGAGGGAATCATGGCCGTGCCCACGCATTGCGCATGCATGGCCAAAATCATGCATGCGCAGCACTTTCGCGCATGCACGCATGTGCAAAAGTGCCGTGCATGCGCAATTTCGGCCACACATGCGCACTTTTGGCCACGCATGGGTCATGTGCGGGTGGGGCAGTTGCCCTGCCAGTCCCCAGCCTAAAAAAGGTTGGGGACCACTGCATTAAGGCAGGAGGGGAAAGGCTATGGACTTCCTCCAGAGCTCCCATGGACCCACGGATCCCTAATTGGGAATCCCTGTTCTAAAACAATATGGGGATGCTGATATCTACTCTCTCCTTTATTGATTGCCATCCTGTCGCAGCCAGTTTATGGTGACTTCTGAAGGGTTTTGGAACAAGAGTCAAGCAGGGATGGTTTGCCACTGCCTGCTTCTGTGTACCAAACCTGGACTTCCCTGGTGATCTCCCACCCACACCTCCAAGGGCCAACCCTGCTTCGTTGATGAGACCCGATTAGATCAGGGCTGGATTAAAACTAATAGCTCAGGGGTAGTCAAACTGCGGCCCTCCAGATGTCCATGGACTACAATTCCCAGGAGCCCCTGCCAGCAAACGGGGCTCCTGGGAATTGTAGTCCATGGACATCTGGAGGGCCGCAGTTTGACTACCCCTGGCATAGATGCAGCATGAAAAGGCACTCCGAGAACAGCCCCGTAGGAAATGTGCTGGGATGTTCCACAATGCTCTGTGGTCCACTTACTTTTAAACTCCCTAATTAATTTGGGATTAATGTCCTTTTGTATGCAGACTCCCAATAAAAGTTAGCGAGGCTCCCGGAATGCCTTTCATAATTCTTCCGTTCCTTTTGCCGAGATAATTGGTCCCCGGCCTAAGCAGAAACAAATTCGCTTGTGCCGTTATCTGATTCCTCAGCGCGTCTCGGCGGCTGTCTGCAGCCGCCGTTTGTCAGTAAGTCATACGCCCGTAGTATTTAAGTGGGATGTTTTTCTGCCTCGCCTGTCACACGGAACTGTACTTAGCCTGAATTCTAATGGAAATGGGAGCGTCTTTGGGTTTCCTCTGAAGAGCTTTTGGGATGACTTGGCTGGCAAATGCAATTAAAGCGCTCGGCATCCCGGCGGGGGAATGATGGACCCCGTGCGTTTGCCGGAGTATTTGGAGTTCGAGATATTCCCCGGTTCATGCTGCAAAGAGAGGGATTTGTTACTTTAATTACTCTCTCGAGATAAGCGAAAATTGATTTGCTCGGTCTTGGAACCCGGATGCAGGCAAAATAAATGTTTGGAAGAAATATGAGGAGGAGGCAGAATGCATGACAGAAGTTGTATGAACTGTCTGAAAGAGAGGATCAAGAGCTATTATCCCCCTCCCCCTTCCTCTTCTCCCCAAACACAAGGGGATAAGTGAATGTTCCTGGTTTCCTTTCTATTTCGATTCATTTGTGTTTTTTTTGGCAATGACTGTTGTCCTCTACTTCTCACTGTTGGCTTTGTAGATTGTACGTACACGATGGAATTTTTACAATGCATAATGCATGTGATATTTATGCAGAGAAAGTTGGGCCTATGCAGCTTTTTGATGTGGAGCACATCTACTAGTGCACTCCCTAAAATGGAAATTATAACGGACATGACGTCCATTGGGAGCATGTCAGTAGATGGCGGCCACTGCCAGCTGAGCTCCGAAGCCCAGGGCTGGCGGCAGCACCCTCTTTCCCGGGCTGGTCCGGCCTTCCGCAGGGTGGGGCTGGCCTGGAAAGTGGGGAGTCTTTGTGCCCACCTTGCAGTGAGCACAGAGTGTGTGACTAGGGCATGTACTAGGGCATCCGTTGCATGTACAGGATGACTGTCTTAACTTGTGCAGCACAATTTTAAATACAGACTTTTTCAGAATGCGCTCTATCTAAATTTCTCCTATAATTTTGAAATTCTAAACACCCAGTCTTGTTTTTGAAGAGTACCTAGTCTATTAGTAGTCTCCATTCTTTGTTTTTGAGTTTTCAGTCTTTATTTCTGAATTAGCAGCAAAATACAACAGGCGCGACGACTCCCAACTCCTCCCACCATGCATGTTCAGCTTTATATATAGTACATATTTTATAGTGAGCACTTTGAAAGTGAGAGTGCTGATAGCTTTCAGCCCTTTCAGTTCCATGAACATGCTTCCTTACCTTCCTTACATATCCTTTGGTCCACCAAGGTCAGTATGGTTTACTGAGACTGGTGTTGGCTGCCCAGGGTCTCTGGCAGAGGTCTTTCACATCACCTTTTACCTAATTCTTCACTATTTGTTTGTTTGTTTGTTTATTTATTTATTTGATTTCTATACCACCCTTCCATATGACCCAGGGCAGTTTATATACAACATGGGGGGATACATGGAACGAATTTTTGCTGGAAACATTTGGAGCAAATTAATATATAATATAAACAAATACAATACAACAATAATCTAAACAACACAATTTCAGCGATCTTAAACAATATAACAGGAACAGGAACTTAGCTAAGGCCCTTAGAGAGGACAGAGTAGTTCAGGCCATGGAGAGGATGCCTGAGGGGGAACCTGTTGTCGGTCTCAGGCAAACGCCTGGTGGAGGAGCTCCCTTTTGCAAACCCTGCAGAATTTTGGGAGTTCAGACAGAGCCCTGATCTCTTCAGGGAGCTCGTTCCACCAGGTGGGGGCCAGGACAGAAAAAGCTCTGGCCCTCATGGAAGACCGATGTGCCTCTTTGGGACCAGGGATCACCAGCCAGTTGGTGCTGGCAGGGCATTATGCTCTTTTGGGGGTATAGATGGAGAGACTGCCTCTTAGGTACACTGGGCCCAGACTGCATATGGCCTTGAAGGTAAGAACCAAAACCTTAAGCCTGATCCGGAATTCAAAGGGGAGCCAGTTGAGTTGTTGAAGTATAGGCCGGATGTGAGATCTCTACATGAGATTCTATGTGGTTCTGCCTTCCAGACAGATGCTATGCCACTAAGCCACGGCAGTATTCCCCCCTCTGCATTATTAATACATGAGCAACACCCTTCAAGAAAGCAATTCCAATGTGTTTGAAGGTACAGTTGTATGGAGATGGTTTCCTTGGCAGTGCTTTCCCAGTGCACAGGAACAAATGCATATATAGGAAAATCAACACACACAAAAGAGCCTTGGGACAAGAGTATTACTGAGGAGGTCAAGATTGCTTCTTTGCAAGGTTTTCAGGATACCGATGTTTGCTAAAGAAAAAAAAAAGAATAGAACTCCTAAAAAGGTATTGACAGCTGTGATTAATAGCCTGTATTCTGATATTGGAATTAATGACCCAACCTGAGGAGGAATGAAAAGCATCACAGAATGAAATCCAGGATCAGAAAATGAATGGACTGGGGGACATTTGCTCATCCCTAATTGCTTTCCTCTCTGCAGGATTACAAGGAGGGAAACAGTGGTTTTGTGCTGTCTGACCTCCACGGAGCTCTCCTACCCACTTGGTAGTTTGCTTTCTCTGATATGCTGGACGTTCATTTGTCTGGGAGAAGAACAGAGAGAGTTCCTGTATAATTCATCTCTCTCTCCTTCAGCTCTGACTGTCTTCCTTTCCCTCTTAGATCAGTAACGGTTTTTCCCTAGTGAGGCCTTGAGATGCCGAGATGTCCGGCGTTTTGATTGCCAGACGTCCTTGCCACCTTGCTTGGTTTGCTATTTCAGATTCCTTGAATGTTGTCATCCCTCCTCACTTAGTTTGCAGAGGTCGTTTCAGGGCATCCAAGTAGGGCTTCAGCCAGAAGCCATGGAGAGGCAGGGTCCCCTTGCAGCTGACTTCAAATAAGCTATTCTCTTTGTGGCTGCAGGTGTTCGAATAAGAAGGCAGACTAGTTCTTAAGGTGGATGACATTGAGGGTGGGCTGATATACTAGGAGTTTCTTTATAACTTCTGAAGGTAACTCACTTTCCAAACAACATGTGCTTCAATGTCCCTTATTTCTTTTTTTAAAGGAGTGTGCACAGATGAGAATGCAGTACATATACTGCAGTGCCTGATAACTGGCAAGAGGGTGGGAGGTGCTGTGTTGCAGATTTTTAAAAATACAGCCTTGGGTACTTAATGGAAGTTTTTACCAGAAGTGACGCAGACACCATTTCCACACCTGGAATTAGCCCTGCCATACCGGTCGCTTGGTGGTGAGGCAGATTCCTGGTTCCACTTCATGTTGGCAGTGAGTTGGGCCCATCCCAAGCATTGACGTTTCACAGGGCCTGCAAGATGGAGCTCTTCCGCCAGGTCTATGGTTGAGGCTGGGGCTGCTGGGGTACATCGACTGCTCTCCCCCGGACTTCTTCTTGAACATCGTTGACCTCCTTCTCCTCCACCCCCCCCTTTTTTTTTAGGAATGGGGGTAGGAAGGGGATCTTATTATTGTGCCGCCATGTTGTGACATTTTAAAGTCTTTTAATGGGAGTTTTAATGGGGTTTTTAAGACACTGTAACCCGCCACGATCCATTTGGGAGTGGCGGGAAATAAATTGAAACAATAATAATAATAATAATAATAATAATAATAATAATAATAATAATAATTCCATTGCCCCATAGGCAATGGGGCCTATGCTTGTTGGGCCTTTGAGGCTCCTCTCCCAACTATGGCATCCCAGAAGAGACAAAAAATGTCCCAGGAGACTCCACGGGCACTAAGCAGCACTGCAGAACTGCCTGGGGGATTTTTTTATTTGTTCATTTTTTGTTTGTTTGTTCATTTATAAATAGAATGAAAAAAAGACCTCCAACACCCCCACAGCATGGTGGAACCTTTCAGCCGCCCGGGCAGGGGCAGACAAGGTGCAGCTGCCAAAAGGCTCCCCCATATGAGGGCACAAATCTGGGGCAGAACACATGTAGCTGCCAAAATCCTCCCCCATGCAGGAGCAGGGAGAGTTGGGGCAACCTGCCCTGGCTCAAACAGCAGGCTGCAGCCCAGTGCATCAGCCGCTGTGCGGTAAACGTCATTGAGGCTCTGGTTTTTAATTATAGGATGCAATGGAAATGATTAAAAGGAAAAGAGCAAAGAACAGGCATATATTCTTTTAACGTACCATTATATTATTCAGAATATTCTTGCACTGTTATTTTACCTCATCTCAAACCATTTTAAATCGCATCAGCTCTCTAATTGTTAGACCCTTTTCATTATAATATACATACTTAGAATTCTATGGACTTTGATCTTCAAGTCTACAGAATATCAAACCATCCCCCCCTCTTCAAAATCAAAAAAAAAATCAACTGAAGATTTCCAACATATCAGAGAAGTATACATTACATTTTCTCTAACCAAACTAATAAGCTTAAGGATTTCAGCCAATTCTAAGAGCTTAACAAACCAGTCTTCTATTATAAATAAGTTTGTATTTTCCCCCAAAACCATTTTCGTGTATCTAAACAAAATACTATGTTTGTTTTCCAGTTCACTGTCTCTCAAAGCCAACCAAATAGTCTATCTTTTTCAGAGGGAATTAAATCCATTCATATTCCACATCCAAAATTTGTAATCCATACTCAGCTCACAGTAGAGACAAAGATGTATTCCGCACCAGATGCACCACATCGTGCTGCCGCTGGGCATCTGATCCAGGGCAGGTCGCCCTGATCCTCCTATACTCCAGATGGGAAAGCATTTTCCCTGCTGCATCCAGTCAACCCTTCATTTTTGCCTCTGGACAAGGCAGCCAGGGCGGAGAGGTTCTGCTGTGTGGCAGAGCCCCCAGGGGCATTTCTTTTAATTTCTTAAAAATAAAAAGAAATGACCACAGTGCCTCTGCCACACTGCACAGCATGTCACCTGGGGGGTTTTATTGTCCTTTGCAGGATGCTGTCGGCATGGGTGGGGAGGAGTCAGGCCAGGACAGCCCACCTCTTCCCTGCCAAACAGCCCCGGCCCGACATAGGCCCCTGTTATGCACACGGAAAAGAAGGGAATGACAAATGAGTGCCTGAGTTGCACCAGGCCGGGAACCACCCTGGGCCGGTGCCGACATCATCTGGAAGTAGGCATTAGCCTCGCAACCGGACAAGCACTGGCCCAGGTCAAATTCCTCATGCAGAATTGGTCACAGTCCCTTTTCTCATCCTTATGCTGTTCCATTGGTCTTTCTTTGGAGTTGGAATTTGTTGCCAATGATCATGATGTGATGGTTGTGGGATTTCTATAACTATCTTTCAACAAATTCACTTTCTTTGGAGACTGAATTAAGCCTGAATCTGTGTTCTTGAAATGTAAATAAGACTCCTCCTAATTTGTTCAATTAAAATGTAATCTGTAGATAGAATTCACTTCTGTTTGCATATCTTCTTCCAGATGTTTAAGGACATCTGCAAGCACATTAACCACTCTTGGTCTTATAAGTTCTCCCTGACAAAGGATGCCTCTAGGAATCACCATAAAGTAAAACCATAGAGTGGATTCTTAAAAACAGCCTTTGTCAGTTCTGGCAAGAACTCCTGATTCACAAGGCTGCATTTTTCAAAAAAAGAAAAGGACCTTGGCTGCCCTGCTAGCATCACAGTTGATCGTTCTAAAATTTGATAAGTGAAGCATCTTCCTCTACAAATGAATTTTCTGTCCCAGGCTATTTGTTCAAATAAAGAAGGATGGCATATTCATTTGCTCAAGAAGGACCATTATTCATCAAGTTTTAGAAGCTGCCTCATATAATCAGTATTGTCTATTCAGATTGACAGCAGTTCTTTGGGAGAGAAAGACCTATCTCATCAATAGCTGCTGGGGATGCTACAGACTCAACCAGTGACCTTCTCTGTTCAAAGCATGTGCTCAAACACTTGACCTGTGATTCATTTGGACCAGTAATACTAGTTTGTCAGCAGAGAAAGTTCTTTCCCTACTATATAAGGATCTATACTTAGGCATGTCAGAGATTGAACTAGAGAACTCCTCCCAAACCCTCCCATGATATATCAAGTTAAACCAAGCAGTAGTTCTATGTTCCATGCCACAGGGTGATGTTCTAGCAGGAAGGTGAGAAGGTTGGAAGGACATTGCCTGTATTTTCTCCTAGTGATTGTAATAATTCGGGGTAGGGGGAGGTTAAAGGATAGGGCTTTTTTTCTATGGTGGCACAAAGATCACATCCCTGCCTCCTGGTTGAGGCCCAGCCTTTCTGGCTTTTAGGCATCTGGTCAGACAACATTCATCCAAAGGATGTTTGGTAGGATCATGAGCTACAGGTGGGGTCTTGAGATCTCCCACGTGTACAACTAATCTCCAGACTGCAGGAGTCCATTCACCTTGAGAAAATGGCTGGTTTGGAGGGTGGACTCTATGGCAGGGGTAGTCAAACTGCGGCCCTCCAGATGTCCATGGACTACAATTCCCAGGAGCCCCTGCCAGCAAATGCTGGCAGGGGCTTCTGGGAATTGTAGTCCATGGACATCTGGAGGGCTGCAGTTTGACTACCCCTGCTCTATGGCATTGTACTCCACTGAGGTCACTCCCCTCCCCAAACCCCACCCTCCCCAGCCTACACCCCCAGCTTCTCCAGATATTTCCCAACCCAGAGCTGGCAACCCTGTGTTTGGGTTGAACAGATTTTCATTTTTCAGTGCATTTCATTAATGGTTCCGTTGATGTTGTCTTCAGGCAGATGTGCTGCTTGTGGTTTTGGAGCACTTTTAAAGTGGTCTGAGCTGTTTCTGTTACTAATATTTGGTCCTGTATTGGTCTGCCCAGTTGGGAAAAACCTGGAGATTTCAATGGAGTATAATGTCATCTAGTCCAGGGGTAGTCAACCTGTGGTCCTCCAGATGCCCATAGACTACAATTCCCATGATCTCCTGCCAGCCCCTTCCAAAGCTGTCATTTTGTCCAGGTGAACTGATCTCTGTCATCTGGAGGTCAGTTGTTATCCAGTTACCACCTGGAGGTTGGTAACCCTAAAACCTAGTAGTTCCACACTATTTCTCTTAGTGGTTACTCGATCTAACCTTGGGCATCTCCGACCAGGAAAAATTGGAGTTCTGCATATTTAGCATGCCGGCCTTTAAGAACCAGAAGTTAAAGTGAAATTGAAATAGATATAATGCAAAGGAGGATTTTTTTTTAAAGTCTGGCTTTGTTGCTCCTTTAAAATAGTTGTTACTTTGCTTTATTTCTTTCAATTCCACTTGTTTTTCCTGTTGAAACTGTTGTTTGACCTTGTCGTTCTGGAATAAAAGGCATAGCGGGAAAGGGTTTGATGAATCATTCAGATTTCTAGAAACTTTGCTAACATTATTCTAATATGTCGTAATAATGAGAGTCAGTGAGGAGTAGTTAGGATGTTGGATTAGCCCTCGGGAGACACACATTCAGATTCCTCCTCTGCTGTGAAACGGCTGGAAAAATGGAAGGAATCCATGAGACATGTATGTTTAGTGTCTATAAAAGGGTTGACTAAAGGATAAAAGAAAAGTGTTACATAAAAGAGAAAATAGCCTCACTAGCTATCCTTTCTAGTGTCCATCTTGGCTGCTTCTTCACAGACTAAGAGATCAAAGACACGGGAAGTTGCCCCCAAAACTCGCCCTCTTGTGTATTTGACAGAACACATGCTTGCAATGTCCAATATATTTATTAGCCAATCAACAGTCCTCAGACTACTTCATTATGAATAGAACCTCCCCTTCTGGCAGGAGACATTGACCATTTCTGTACGAGGAATATGTTCCTGGACAGCCTTTGAATGTTAGTGGGTTTTAGAGCCCCCTCTACATGACATTGCCTGCATCCCGAGGCTGTCCACTAGCCAGGTCGTGATTTGGCCATTTTTAACTCGTGATTTCAGGAAGAAGAACAGTTAGACAGTTAGGATTCTCTCTCTCTCTCTCTCTCTTTACAAAGTTGTTTCTACTCTCAATCAATCTATTTATTCTTTAAGCAGCCATTGCTCCAGTCTTTTGCATATTTGAAACTCTGCCAACATACATTACACTTTAAAAAGAGAAATTCACATTAACAGCTGGTTTGATTCAAGTGGGTAGTCGTGTTGATCTGAAATAACAAAACAAAAATCAAGTCCAATAGCACTTTTGCATGTGCTCGAAAGCTTGCACCTTGAATAAATATTTGTTGTCCTTAAAAGTGTTACGGACTCAATTTTTGTTTAATTAGCTGATTTGTATAGGAAATTGCTGTATCCAACCTTAATGACAGATACATATATTTATGGCCTGGAAACATCAATTTCACTGTCTCTGAAGAAGTGCATATGTACATGAAAGCTTACAACTGTTCCACATAATATATTTCTGGTAAGGCCTTGGAAGAGGAGCGTGTCTCATGGCTTAAGTGCCCTCAGCACTTAACACCCACTCAGGGCAGCTGTCCTGCACCCGAGTGCCTCCTCCTCCAACCGGCTTGCCTGTCTGTTCAGCAGCCAGCCAATCACCCTCCGTCCCCTACCCCTGACAACCCCCTCTTCCTTCCACTTCCCTCTGAGGCTCGGAGGCTGCAGATCCCTGCTGCATGAGAGCTGCCCCTGCCAGTGAGTTCAGTAACAACTGCCTGCAGCCTTTCCATGTGCTGGAGGGAGGAGGAGGCCATCTACAGAGTTCTTCTACTCCACCCCCCTAATCTAGCGCCCCTTGTATTCCTGAATACAATGGGCTTAGACCCAGTATGTTGAATAAAACTTTGTTGACCTTAAAAGTGCCACTGGACTCAAACTTTGTTCTGTATCAAACCTGTTGACAATTAAAATATCTCTTTGTTTTGTAATCCTGAAGTAAATGTTTTTTTTTTTAATGTGACCAATAAGACTTCAATAATCTGTGGATCCAGAAGTCCTGGACAAATATTTGACTGGCCATGTGGCTAGCCTAGAAATGGTACCATTCAAGTCTCGTTCCTTGTTTTGCTTTGAGTTTTTACAAAATCCTTTGCCTGGGTCTAAAGCGCTCCCAGATTAATCACTCTTTCTTGGCGCAGGTGAACTTGGTGCTGAATGAAGGGCGGTCCCTGGGTGTCATGATCCGTGGAGGAGCCGAATACGCCCTTGGAATTTACATCACAGGCGTGGACAAAGGCTCCGAAGCAGAAAGCACCGGCTTGAAGGTGAGTGAAGAAAAGAACTGTCTACATCTCATATAGGAAGGGTAGCCAACCTCCTGGCGGCAGCTGGAGATCTCCTGGGATTACGGCTGATCTCCAAGTGACAAAGATCAGATCACCTAAAGAAAATGGCAGCTTTGGAAGGTGGATTCTCTGTCATTATACCCCACTTAAGTTGTTTCCTTCTCTCCATCCCCCCTCCTCAGGCTCCACCCCAGAATCTCCCGATGTTTCTCAACCCAGAGCTGGTAACCCTGTGTACATGGGAAGATCACTTTTCATATTCATGGGCAACAATTAGCCATGAGGTCTGAACATCGCTGTGCACATTTCTCCCCATCTGACATCCCATGTACCAGCACTGCAAATGGCCGACAGTTCTATTTTGCAGTCCTGTGGAGATAAAGGAAACAGCAGTTGCAGATCCATGAGGCAAAGTGTTGCACATGAACTGCCACATGAGTCGTTCTGGGGGCTGATTTTGTTCTTTGCTTCCTGCTTTGTATTGTTTTGCTTTCTTATGTTGGTGTTGGGGCCTCAAATACCATGTGCCGTTTTGCATTTTGGCAGGGATGTCACTCCAGTTCACATGGATTTGGGTTTTGCGTTTCGGTTCTGCCTTCATATTCAAATATTCCGGGATGCGGTTCTTTGGAGTAAGCTGATTAAGTGCTGTTAATTAGCATCCTAAGATGATTCTTTTAGGCTGATCAGAAGAAGGAGTTCTTCTTGCTGGTTTAGAGCTAGTTATGAATTTTCTTTTAGCTGCTAAAACAATATATATAGAACAGCTGGTCAGGAAAAGGCTGAAATACCATCTGTCTCTGGTTGTTTCAAACAAAAATAGGAAACATTGGTTAATTTTGATATTTAAAACAAATCATTTTTTATTTAAGATTTGTGAGCACCCTTTCCACGTTGTGGAGCACAAAGTGGCTTACAATGCAAATAAAATAACTACTATTAAAAATACATAGAAGATCACAATTAATTTAGAAAGCGTGCTGGTTTAAGCACTGATACATTTCTGTTCCAAACTGTTGGAATATGCAAGATCTGTAATGTGCACGATTGAAAAGCATATGAAGAATGTCCCACAGGGGGCATCAGAGGAGATGTGCAGTTAGCTTAGTTAGCATAGGAACTTCCTGGTCAATATTCTGCCATGAAGCTTCTTCTTCTCAGCTGAACCTACCTCACAGGGTTGATGTGACAATAAAATGAAGGAGGGGAGAACCATGTACATTGTACTGAGCTCTTCACAAGGAAGGGCAGGATCTACTTCTGATATGAATTGTCCAATGTATGCAGAATGGGAAGTTATTGTCCAAAACCTTCCCAACTTTCTCCTAAACACAGCCCAATATCAGCGTGTTACAGATGCACTTCATACTTTCCTGACAAAACCAATTAAAAACCCCTATATTTATGGCTTCTCATCCATCAATGAAGTGACAGCTTATATCAGGCTTCTTGGAACCCTGGGGTTTCTTGGCATCTCTGGAAGCGTTTCCCGAATGGGTGGGTGTTAATTAATTTTTTATATAGTATTAAAATGTGTTAAACATTTATTTGGTGATATAACCATATGAGTTCATGTCGACCCACTCACCCCTCCCAAAATGACCAATGATAGTTCTGGAGGGGGTGGGAAGGGGAGGGAACCCGGGTGGGCATGTCCACAGCTATGCTTCCCAGCCATATTCTGCATGATTGCTCCAGTTCATTAATTTTTATAGATATTTTTAAAAATGTGTTAACCATTTATCAGGTGATATGACCATATATGGTCATGTCAGCCTGCCCCCTCCTCCCAAAATGGCCAATGATGGGCCTTAAGGGGGTGGGAAGGGGAGGGACCCCGGGTGGGCATGGGCACAGCTAAGCTTTACAACCATATTCTGCATGATTGTGCCCCTTCTGGGGTTTCTTCAAGCCTGAAGAACATTTCAAGGGTTTCTCAGCAGTAAAAAAAATTGAGAAAGGCTGATTTATATTCTTTCTCCAGGATGCTGGTGTCTATGCACCAGCAAGTGAAACTGTTTCAAGGCCCTTTTTAATGGAATTGCTCTAACCTCTTCGGAATTCCTCTGTTCTCCGGTTAACTGATAACAATAAAAGGAGCACAGCTCACCGCTGTAATAGTTAATAAAGAGGCCGTAACATCTCTTTTTAGGTTGCCGTCTCCAGCCCTGGAGTTTAGCATATCTTAATGCATTTCCTACATTAATGTAAGCCATTCTTACATTTGCAGCCTCTGTTAGCTCCATGATGAAAACCACTGTTACTTATTTAAGTGTCACAGCTGCTTCTCCATGCTTGCCGTGGTCACAAACAGAAAAGAGAGGGTATGCATCTGGGAGGCATACAATTCCCATTACATGAATGATACCAAATCCAGTTTGGTGTAGCCAGCTGGGTGACCTTGGGCTCCCCACGGCACAGATAAAACTGTTCTGACCAAGCAGTGATATCAGGGCTCTCTCAGCCTCACCCACCTCACAGGGTGTCTGTTGTGGGGAGAGGAAAGGGAAGGCGACTGTAAGCCGCTTTGAGTCTCCTTCGGGTAGAGAAAAGCGGCATATAAGAACCAACTCTTCTTCTTCTTCTTCTTCTTCTTCTTCTTCTTCTTCTTCTTCTTCTTCTTCTTCTTCTTCTTCTTCTTCTTCTTCTGTTGTGCCTCGCCAGACAAAGGGAGGCTTCATCAGGGGGCATGTGAACCCAGGCTCTCCCCCGTCCTTGAGAGACACTCTAATCATTGTTCCACACTAATTTCCTTGTCTTTCTTCTGACGTGTCTGGCAGGTTCCCTTCAAGCGTACCTACCGGGCCGTGTCCGTTGTTCTGAAAGCAAATCTACTTGTACCCTACAGCACCTTCCCCTCCTCGTAAACCAAAAATAGCTTCCCAGTCTAAAGAGCACAGGGAAGGGGGGCGGTAACGTCTCCTCCTTTCCCGGCAAACTATTTTCTGTTTAGTTCTTGATCAGAGTCAGCTCAACCTCCATGTTCCTTCAGACGCTTGGGAGAAAATTGCTTTTCTTCCCCCTTCTCCCCTCTTCCTGGTTCATGTAGATTCCCGCTTGCGGAAAAGGCCAGCGAGTTTGATACAGCTGGTGGAGCATTCCGAGCACGGAGAAGACAAAAATAATATCCGTAGGCACAGTACGAAGGCTGCCTTCCGCAAAGAAACGGTTCGAGGCTTCCGGCAGGCCGTGATACATATAATTACCTCTGCGTTCCTCTGTCCGTTCATCTCCCATTTCAGCAAGGAGGGGATAATGAGGGAACAGGTTCCTCATCTGATCCCAGTGATCGTTTGGTCCCTGCCTGCCATCCAGAGGAGACTTGGGAGGGGGGAGATATTTCTGTGCCCTGTAAAGTGAGACTTTGCCCACCAAGACAACTGCTGGCAAACCTTGAATGTTGTTCCATCCATGTCAAGTTGTTTTTTCCCACTTGCTTACAGACTTTCAGAACTTTTTCCCTTTTTGGTTCTGGAAAAGAATGATGTGCCCAGAAAGTCGGGCAAAAGAGAAATAAACAGATGCATCAAGTCAGTTCATATATGTCACAGTTGGTGAGACAAACTGACCACAAATGAAACCTGGGGGGTGGGGGTGGGGGTGGGGTGGGGGAGTGGGGAGAAAGTTGATCCTGGTTGCTTTTGCCCTCTTTTCAATTTATAGCTACAGAGTAAAATTACCTGGCAGACTAATTTCTGGAGAACTGTTTCCACTTCACTTTGACTGCCCTGAGACAAGTCGGAGGACCAAGGAAGTCTGGGGAATAGTAGGGACATCAGCAGACCCCGGCTGGGGCAGAATATCATGGGCTGTCTAGTCCAATGCCCGGTTTCTCGCAGTGACCAGACAGAGGCCCCTTAGAACTGGGGTAGTCAACCTGTGGTCCTCCAGATGTCCATGGATTACACTTCCCATGAGCCCCTGCCAGCATTTGCTGGCAGGGGCTCATGGGAAGTGTAGTCCATGGACATCTGGAGGACCACAGGTTGATTAGTCCTGCCTTAGTACACAGCTCTCCAGAGAGAGGCTTTCTCCACATGAGCTACCAGTACTCCTTGCCAAGGACTGAACCTGACCTCTTGAGAATGCAAAGGTGGTGGCTGTGATTAAGTTGTAGCTAGAGTTGCCAACTCCATGTAGGGCCTGGAGATCTCTCGAACTTATAACTGATATCTAACCTAGAGACGCCAGTTCCCTTGCAGAAAAAGGCTGCTTTGGGGGGTGGACTGTATGGCACCATGCCCTGTATGACACTATACTCCCCCCCCCCCAGGATTCACTCCAAAATCTCCAGGAATTTCCCAACCCAAAGTTGGCAACCCTGGTTGGAGCCCCCCTTCTGTTTAGTCTGTGCACTTCTAATTTTGCTGTGAACATATGACTCTGCCTTATACCAAATCAGACTACTGGTCCATCTAGCTCCATGTTCTCTCTGTGAAAACTGCAAGGAGCTTTCGTGATCTGGGGCAGAGAAAACCCTTCTCCAGCTACCCAACAGCCGGGGAACATGCCAGTCAGCCGTATGCTTGATACTGAGCTATGTTCCAATGTTGAGTGCAAAAACCCCCCAGAAGTGAGCTCACCCCATTGGGGTGATGCTCTAGGATTCCCCCGAAACGAATCCTATACCATCACCTTGACATGATGCCGTCACTTCCTGTTTCACACTGGAAGTGACATCACATCGCTAAATGATGCATCCCTCTCCCCTCCTCTATTTTCCCACTGTTTCTCAACTGGGCAGTGGCAGGGGATCATGGCTGCCAATGGAAGACCACTCTACACAAACCCCAGATGCTGGAAAGGGTGCTTGCCCTGAAGCCACTGAGCCGGTCAATAAAGAGAGTGGCAAAGAGACTCCCTTTTCCAGCAGCATGAAAGTGGATCCCTGTCCCCATTGCAAGGGTTGAGCAGATCATTAGAAACCACGGCAGAGCCACACGCCCTGGCTCGGCGGTGCATTATTCATCAGCACACGGCATTTGGTGACAGTGCACACTGGTTAATGTCACGACTGAGCATGAGGTCTGTTTTTGTGCGCTTCTGGCCTGGGGAGGGGGGGTTAAATCGAATGAAGGCGCCAAGTACCCTGACACCTCCAGACCTGCCTCTGCTCTCCCCCATCCCTTGACTCCTTGCTCTGAAAGGACAGCCAGGAACAATTTACGGCAGTTCATTAACATCCGCATAGGTGCCTGGTGTTATGCTTTAAAATAAAAGTTTAAATACATGCAGAGAAACCCATGAAAGTGTAATCCTCCGTACAGGAAAACAATTAAAGATTCATATTTGCAATAAAATTCTTGAATGGAATTTGGGGTACTTCCTCCACTCCCCCACCCCCTGACGTCTTTTCTGAGAAAGGAGCCAGCCGGCCAGGTCTTATTTTAGAAGCAGCAAAGCGTTCCGAAATGGATTGCCTGCTGCTTTAAAGAGGCCCCAGAGAGGTTTGATCATCATGCCGTTTAATTCAAGGCTCCTTTGGCCTGCTGCGCGTTCCGTCAGCGCCTGGCAAGGTTTGCAATAATGGGCCGGCGTGAAGTACAGATGCGTGTGGGGCTTGTAATTAGAAAACTGGAAACGGTGCCCTTCTGCAGCAGAGGCACGGTTTCACAGTTTGCTGCCGTGTCTGCCTTAGGGATGCCAGCTTTCCAGGTAAGATCCCCTGGAAGTTCAGCTCATCTCCAGACTACAGAGATCAGTTCCCCTGGGAGAGATGCTTTGGAAGGTGGACACCTGCTTGTATATGCATCTGCCAAGGACTGAGCTTGAGGTCCAAGGCAGGACCAATGCACAGAAAGGACCCCGCCTGCTGGATCCAATCAGTTTAAATTAATCGTGTTTGATCAAGCCAATAGCCTGCACCTGCAGGAAGCTCTTTTATCTGACACTTGTATATCTATTGGGGTTTTCTGGGGGGTTCTTTGGTCTTGTTGCTTGCTACAACATGTATCCACTGCTGAGATCACTAATAAAGAGCTCTTCGTTTGCCCAATAGCCTGGTTTCCCTCTACGAAACACACATATAGAACAATACCACTGAAGTTCCTTTCCTCCCAGGCTCTATCCTCAAATGGCCAGGAGTTTCCCAGCCTAGATCTTGGCATCCCCACCCCCACCCCCTGGATAAGGGAGCTGGAATGGTTTCGTGATTAAAAGTGGGGAACTCTGATCTGGAGAACTGGGTCTGATTCCCTTCTTCTTCACGTGGACCCTGCTGGGTGATGCTGGCCCAGACACAGTTCCCTCAGGACTCCTTCCCAGCCCCGCTTCCCTCACAAGGAATGGAAGGGAAAAGTGGTTCTAAGCCACTTTGAAATTCCTTTGAGTACAGAAAAGTGGAGTAGAAAAACCAGGTCCTCTTCTTCTTCTCATTCCCTACCAGTGGCTAGGGGCCACCTGGCAGTCTGTCGTCTTGCTGGCACTTGGGACACAAGGATGCAGGCCCACAAATATATCCTCCTGCATGTGTGGGGCCTTCTCCTTCAGCTTAAACACGAAGCAGTTCTGTGTGAGGAGTGGTACGAATGTCCAGCTATCATTCCAGAGAGTAGATAGGGATGCCAGTCCCCTGGTGGAACCTGAGGATCACCAGAAATTGTAGCTCATCTCCAGGCAACATAATTCAGTTCCCCCGGAGAACATGGCTGCTTTGAAGAGTGAACTCCATAGCATTATAGTCCACTGAGGTCCCTCCCTGCCCCAAATCTCGCCCACCTCTGGCCCCATCCCTCCAAAGTCTCCAGGTAATTCCCAACCCACAGTTGGCAATCCTAGATTAGACTGGGCTGGCTTCATTGATTCCAGTTCCTGGTTGTGCTAGCATATCACTATTGTTGCATCTACACAGCTTTTGGAGGAGCAAAAGATTTGGAAAGCAATAAGACTATAGGGCAGCCTCTGCTGGACCAGACCAGGCGCATGGCATCCAGCACCTGGTTTCCCACAATGGCCAGCCAGGTGCCACTAAAAAGCCCTAATCAGAGCATCAATGTGGTTGTTCTCCATCACCTGGGGATCAGAGGCATACCGCCCATATGCATAGCAAAATCTGAAGCTTTCCTCTAGCCCAGAGATGGCCAAACTGTGGCTCTCCAAATGTTGATGGACTACAATTACTACAGGCACAAGTTCCAGAGGTTCAGGAGTATATAGAATGGATCCTGTGCAAGACAGATGCTCCTCTACATGACATCCAAGTTCTGTTGCCTTGAAGTTCAGTAAACATTTAGATTGAGCGGAGACAGTCCCTCTAGAAATGTATCCCTTCACAAACCCTTACAAACCTCCATGAGTATCCAGGAAGTTCATGGAAAGTTCTTGCTGCCATGTATTTTACTTCAAAAACCATGAACCGGCCCAAATCCGTAATGCATTTTAGATTGTGAGCCAATTCATGCCTATCCCTATTACTAGAGCACCACTGGTAGAAAGCAATGAAGTAACATCCAGGTCTTCACTTAGACCGTTTATGCACTGGGCACTTCACTGCCGCAGCTCTCATGCAGGAGCACAAATCGGGGGCAAATGAGGTGCACTGGGCCAAATGCTCCCCCATGTGGGTGCAGGAAGAGGTGGGGCAACCTGCCATGACTAAAACTCCAGCCTGCAACCCAGCATGAAACCTCCAGTGCATAAATGGTCTTAGAAGTGATGTCAAAGTATCAGCTACAGATTCCCTCATCCTGGCCTATCTTCAAAACACTCCCAAGGAGTGGGAGACTGGACCTGGCATCCCTACCCTGTTGGGACAACATCTTTTAGCTTGGAAGAATGCTTCTTTGTTCTACTTCCATAAGCCTCTTGGTTCAGGACCCCTGGCTAAGTGATAGATCACTTGCTTTGTACACTTAAGGTTCCCAGTTCAGTTTGTGGCATCTTGAATTAAAGATGTTGGAAATTATTCTTCTCTGAGGGATATTCTGGAGAGTTCCTGCTTGTCAGAGCAGACCATGTTGAGTTACATGGACCAGTGACCTGACATAGTGTGAGACAGCTTCATTTATAATTGAAGCAAATATTGCAAAGTTGTTGTAAGTGTCTGATGAGCTCTCTTATCCAAAGGAAATGAAATCTGATAGTGCTGCCCCTGGACCGTCTCGCAGCTTGGAGGTGCAAGGAGGGTGTCTTAATATGCTAGCACTGTTTATTTGGATGGAATTCTTTTCATGTATTGGGATAGCATCGTAGGGTTTTTTTGTTTTTAATCTGAGTGGCATTTTATCTATCCTGACGTGAGCCTCCATTGGGGAAAGATGTTTGTAATAACTGTAAAGAAAACGGCCACATTTAATTAGCCAGACAATATTATTATTAAAATGAACAATATGCCAGTGCTAAAGAAGGCCAAACATCTCAGCAGCTGGTAAGCCCACCTGGAGATATAATACTCTTCCTGAGTTTGATCCTGTAGTCCACGGGCCAGAGCTGATTTTGTTTCTCTTTAATATTTGCATGCTGTTTTCAACCATAATAGCTCTCCCGGTGAATCACAACATGAAGGTAGACAATATTCCTCCAATAATGGTGGGACCAGTTTGAAGTTTGGCTAAGACCTGAAAAAGACACTTCCTGAATGTTCTGTTGCTGGTCCAAGAGAACTTTTAAGTCAAAGAGACATGAATCACCTCTTGGAAGCAACTTGTCTTTGGGGTACCAGGCATTTATGTCCAAGTGCTATACATTCTGTCTCTGCTCCCCCTTCACCACAAAAGAAGTTAACTATCAGTTCAAAGTAGACAGAGATGTTCTTCATCCTCCTTCTAGTCCTCCAGACTCCTTCCACCAAAATGCTGCATCATGATGCTCTGGATAGAAGAATGGAATGAGAACTTTTGGGCTGGATTTTATGATTCTTCTAGTGGGGAAAATGCAATGGACTCTAGAAAATGGAGGAGCAGGACTGTACTAAAATAGGCTGTACTAAAAATGGGTGTGGGGGAGCAGGCCTGCTGGCTCACTCTTCCTGAGCAGCCTCAGGTTTCTTCATCTGGCTCACTTGCCTGTCTGAAAGACCTCCAGCCCCCCTCCTCACCCGAACAGCCTCTAGCCTCAACCTGAGATCCTGCCAAGCAGCTGATCCTGAGGCTCAGCTGTTTGGTGGGGTCTTCACTTCCTCTGCACCTGCCTCTGAAGCTTCAGGGAGGCTTATCTCCGCAGCCTCGGATGGGTGTGTGGGGAAGAAAGCAGCTTGGCAGGGTCTTTAAAGACTTCAGAATTGGCACCCAACAGGGGCATGAGTACCTGGCTCAGAGGAACTGGGCTCGACACCTGTGCACTGCTGAAGGTGCCCAGGCATCATTTTTGTCTGCAGCTGTGGTTTTTGGCCTCTGGACCAACTCCTCCCTGGCACATGGGCTGCCCCTATGAAAAAGCTTTCAAGGACTGAGCAGGAAACAGTGATGTCTTCCCCCACAGGTGAGTCCATTCAAGAGGAGGGGGAGAGAAGGCAGGGCTGGTAAGGGATGCTGCTAAAAGATGGCTGTATTAAGTCCTCCCAAGAGTGTCAGGATGGGCAAAGTAGCATCACCTGCCCTGTTAAGGAACACTTCCTGAATGTTCTTCTGTTGCTGGTCCAAGAGACAGTGCTGTCGATGGGCAAGCTGAGGGATTGTGCTGACTGCTCAGAAGTGAACGCATGTGTGTGTGAATCTGCTCTCCTTGTGTATGTGTGTCTCTGCAGGAGACCTTTTTCCTTGTCAGGTGAGTGAGTTCTGTTCTTGAGTGGGTGTACAGGAGAAAAACCATGTACCCACCTGTAGGGGGAGGCAGCCCCAGATATGAAATTAGGGACCAGGGAAACAGCCCTACCCCAAATGTGTGCCCAGAGGAGGGAAGAAGTCTGTTGATAAAAGATGATGAGCTCTTTTGAGATTAAATTGGTGCTGAAACTGACGCTTTATGGTAAACAAAATTGGGACATGAACTGATCCATTGTTGTCTTTTATGAACTGGCCAGGTTTTCATTTGGGATGTCTTCTTTTGCAATTTTTGCTGTCTTGTTGAAGGCATCTGAAAATATGCCTTCCTTCCTGTGCACAAGACGGATTCATCTTAAAGGGTAAGAAAGCTATAAATTATAGGATTATTTTTTGTTTGTTTCTTGAAACTCCTGTATAAGAATGATGTGTGTGTGGGAAGGAGAGGCAGAGAGACAGAGACAGTCTCTGAAAATGACTGGAATGTTTTAAAAATCACCTCCCTTTCCTTCCCTCTCCCTTTTCCATGCTCTGAGTTTAATACCCACAACCATTGCATGGGTGTTTCTATCATAAAACAAAAGGGATATCAGTGATTTGGTAAATGTGGCGCAGAAAATGTATGTGCAGAGGGATGAAGAGACATGTATGACAAAAGTAAAAGTAGTGGGTACAGTTTATACTCAGACACCCTCGGGGGGACTTGCTAGAGCAGGGGTAGGCAACCTGTGGTCCTCCAGATATTCATGGACTACAATTCCCATGATGCTGGCAGGGGCTCATGGGAAGTGTAGTCCATGAACATCTGGAGGACCACATGTTGACTACCCCTTTGCAAGAGCAAGACTCTGTGAACTGCAGGAAGGCTTTACCACTCACAGAACACATTTGCATCTTTCCCATATGACATGGTGATTGGCCAGACTTAGCCAACATATTTTTTGAACTGGCCTTTAGCTGTCATTGGGCAGCTTTAATGGATTTAGTGGATACAAGAACTGCTGTTGTACAGGTTCTTGTCTTTGGGCATCTGAAAACGGCAGACTTTCTGAAGTTGGCTATATTTCCATCTGATTTGCTCTATTTCTGCCTAATCAGTGCTGGGGCGAGGCAGTAGAGATGCTCATGAAATTCTCCTTGGCTTTCGGAGTTATGTTTCCAATGTAGACCTTGAAGCATCAGAGATCCTCCTGTTGATGGTTGCCATGGAGGATAAGTGGCTCCTAGTCATGTGGACTAAGGAAAACCTCCCCATTCAGAGACAGTCTATCTCAAAATATCAGTGCCAAGAGGCAGCCTCAGGGGAATGCCTTGGCCTCTATTCCCTGTTATTGCCCTCCAGAGGAACTGACTGGCTACTGTGAAAGACAGGATGCTGGATTAGATAGACCACTAGACAGAACCAGCAGGTCTCTTCTTACATTCATATGTATCAAGTATTCTTTTTACCTCTTTATAATTCTTTAGCTGGCTTTCACTGATGACCTCCTTTGCAAAGGAGGGCTGCTGAGAAATTCCTGCCCCCAACCATTTCTTCCTTATTCATTACTTGGCAGAATGAATCTGTCATTACTCCTCATTGATCTTTTCTGTAAAAAAAAAAGCCCTTGCAAAAACCCCTGCAAAAACACTCATACCCGCCCACATGCTGCTAATTGTTTTATTCCTGCCCTCCTTCTGATCTGCTTCTTTGGGAATCATGAAGATAAGAAGGGGCTCTCATTCAAGATAAGGCCCTGAATGGTTGATTTTGATATATACGTGCCAACTCTGCGTGCCTTATTCCATCTCATCTACTGTAAATGGGCCAAATATTCTTGTAATGACACTCATTTGATGGGTAGGAACAGATTGCGGGGGAGTGTTCTACACTGCATGTATATCCCCAATCCCATGCTAAAAATGCTGATCAGAAGATGCCATCTTTAAAGGGTTGAGTCCACCCAAACCCTCGTGACCCCTTTGTGGCTGCCCAGGAGGAAGAGGAGGAGGAGTTGGTATTTATACCCTGTTTTTCACTGCCTGAAGGAGTCTCAAAACGGCTTACATTCACCTTCCCTTTCCTCTCCCCACAACAGGCACCCTGTGAGGGAGGTGGGGCTGAGAGAGCCCTGATGTTACTGTTCTGTGAGAACAGCGCTATCAGAGCTGTGGCAAGCCCAAGGTCACCCAGCTGGCTGCATGTGGAGGTGCGGGGAATCAAACCCAGCTCGCCAGATTAGAAGCCTCCTAACCACTACACCACACTGTTTTGTTTATATCCCACTCTTCACTACCTGAAGGAGTCCCAAAGTGGCTTACAAACACCTTTCCCTTCCTCTCCCCACAACAGACACCCTGTAAGGTCAGTGGGGTTTAGAGAAGTGTTCTGCGAGAACCGCAACTGGCCCAAGGTCACCCAGTTGGCTGCATGTGGAGGAGTGGGGAATCAAGCCCAGTTCTCCAGATTAGAGGCTGCTGCTCTTTAATCACTGCACTCCACTGGCTGCCATGAGGACTTTCAAGTAAATTTCTAGGTGCATGTGGGTGCACTTCAGATTGGGACTCAGACATATGGAGAGAAGAGACTTGAGTCATTTTCCTGACCTTGTGCAGGATGGACCCTCTGGGGCCTTGGGAGCTGTCCAGCAAGGTCAGCTCCTGAAAGTACGCTGTTGTGTTTGTATGTCTGCCGAAGACCAAGCTTGAAGGCCAAGGCCAGATTGTAAACCTGCACTGTAATTGACCAATGCACAACTAGATCCCTTCTGCCAGATCCAGTCAGTTAAAAGTGAAACTGACCAATAGCGTGCACTGGTGGGAAGATCTATTGTGTAGCTTTTATATATAAATTGGGATTTATTGTGAGTTTCTTTGGTTCAATTTTGGTTCTTGTACTATCATTCCGGGGCCACAATAAAGAGCTGAAATGAACTCCCCGTGTCCTGATCTCTGAACCCACAGATTTAACATGCAGAATCACAGCAATGACCCCCCCCCCAATTTTAGTCTTTGGTGCTGAACAAAACTTGAGTTGCACAAAAAGGCTGGAAGAGAAAATCTGGAAAGCTTCTAAACATAAGCCAGGGAAATGAGATTCCCATGTGCCATGTGCAAGGAGGACAATGTGGCAGGGCATGCCGTTGAAGGAGTCATTTGCATGTTTAAGAGCTCCCTGGGAGATTAGAGCAAGCCAACTTAGAAGGGGGGGGAGAGAGAGACAGAGAGAGACAGAGAGAGACAGAGAGAGAGACAGAGAGAGACAGAGAGAGACAGAAAGCCTGCTGTTGTGCAGGTGGATTTTTCATAATACCCTCGGAAGAAGAGTTGTGGCCAGAACGAGAAGCAAGCTGAACTCACAGCTGTATCGAAATTCCCCCTGACCATGCAAGCCGCCTGGTTCTTGGCTTAATCTCAAAGCAGCTTCTCTGTTTCAAAAGCTTCTTCAGCCTAGGGAAGCAGTTTCAAAGCCCTTTGCTTCCAGTGCAAGGAAATAAACCAATGGGATTTCAGTTTGGAGCTGCCTCTTCCTCTGACCTCAGTCCACATTAAATATAAGCCTTGTTAAACTCTTTGCTGATTGTCGTATGTAATATTTTAAGTTTGTTAGGAGAGATTTCATGGTCCCTTCCTTGCCTAGAGCACATCTATTCAGATGTACTGAACTTGGGGGCGGGGGGGAGTTCTGCAAGTGATTAGTGCCTTGATGGAAGAGATGGTTAAGTTGGGCACCTATTGGCTAGTGTCTGTGCCCCATTAAAAGGCATCCCATAGCAGTTTTGTAATTGTTTCTTGAGAATTTATGACTGGGTTCATAAATACATACTATGAAGAAGAGCCAGAATTTTATGCCCTGCTTTTCACTACCTGAAGGAGTCCCAAAGCAACTTATAAACACCTTTCCCCTCCCCTCCTATCCCTGCAACAGATGTCCCATGAGGTGCATGGTGCTGAAAGAACTGCTCCGCAAGAACAGCTCTGAGACAACTGACTCGTCCAAGGTCACCCAGATCGCTGAATGTGGGGAGTCAAACCCAGTTCTCCAGAAAAGCCCACCACTCTTTAACCACTGTGTAGTTGCACAGAATCTATGCATGCTTATTGATGGACTATCTGGTGTTGGGTTGGAAGGAGGAACTTTGAATGGGGTTGCAAGACCACAACTTTTAGAAATGCTGCCTTGGAAAATGTATTCCTTGGTCCAGCAAATGCTGTCCTCTTGAGCCGGGACTTCAATCTCACAAGCTGTTCCTGAATTACCAAAAACAATCCAGCCGGGGAAACAAAAATAGATCCAGAGCACTTTAAATGCTTTGAAGCACAGCCTGAACCCAGGATTGCTATTGGCAACCAAGAGCGCATACCGTGGACCGCATCCGTTCACAGAGACAGGGAAATCAGCATCTTCGAGATAATTCAAATCTCACTCTATTTATTTTTAAGTGAGTGGCATCTGAATATGTCACCAGTGGTGGGCTGAAAGTCTTATCAAGATTGGGAAAAGGCAGAGTGAGGTCATATACACCAGGGGTAGTCAACTTGTGGTCCTCCAGATGTTCATGGACAACAATTCCCATGAGCCCCTGCCAGTGTTTGCTGGGAGGGGCTCATGGGAATTGTAGTCCATGAACATCTGGAGGACCACAGGTTGACTATCCCTTATATACACCAAAGGCTAAAGCACTTTGCCAAAGGCCTAATCTGGACTACAATCATGGGAATTGTAGTCCATGAGCATCTGGAGGACCACTGGTTGATTACCCCTGATATACACCAAAGGCTAAAGCACTTTGCCAAAGGCCTAATTTGGACCATAGCCATCCTGGGGCAGATTTTGCCATTGTGCTGAATTTGGAATTGGGCTGCCCAGCCAGAGAAGGGAAGAGCAAGTCTGCTGGCAGAAACTACTTTAGGCCAGGGTTCAACCTCATGTGATATGGGCCCAGGGTTCAAACTTTTAAGCCCAGCTGGAATAACAATGGGAAAGGGGAGGAAGGGAGATGAAAAGAAGACAAGAAGGTTAAATGGAAAAAATGAGCAGGAATTTAAAGAGTATCAGATCAGGAGAGTTACCAGTCTTCAGGTAAGCCCTGCTGGAGGGGATGGCCATTTCAACAGGTGGCCTCTACAGCATCACATCCCTCTTGAATTCTCTGCCCAGATCCAAAACTCCAGGAATTCCCCAAGCCAGAGTAGGCAACCCTATAAAGTTGAGTCATGCTGGATCAGACCAAAGGCCCCTTGAATGCACAGTCATGTTTTCCACTTTGGTTAGGCAGATACCTAGTATAGCAAGTCCCCAGCTGGGGCCCGGGGATCCCTTGGCTTGGTACCTTTCCCCTTGGTTCAGGGATTTAAGAAACCGGGAAACTCTTCTCCCCCAACAGGCAGGAAGGCTTTCTAAAATGTACATTTCGACATCACCTGGAAGTGATGTAGAAACATGAGTGACATAGGTATGTTGCTGATGTCAGAGGGGGAGTGGCACTCTAGTTTTGGGGTCAAATCTCTATGGTAAGGTAAACTCTATGCTACCATATAGTTTTGCCCAAAAACCAGAGTGTCAACCCCAATGTCACCAACATCTCTACATCACTTCCAGATGACCTTGAAACATCACTTTTTTCAGGCCTCTTACTTCCCTGTTCCCGGTAAGTTTCCCTCTGCCCATCCCCTGCCAGCTGTTCCAGTAGACCAGGCAGATGCCTCCAGGATAGGGTTACTAGTTGAGAAAGACCTGGAGGTTTGGGGGGCGGAGGCTGAGGACAGCAGGGTTTGGGGAGAGGAGAGACTTCAGTGCCACAGAGTCCCCCTTCCAAAGTGGCCGTTTTCTCCAGGAGACCTGATCCATTGTAATCCTAAGAGATCTCAAGCCACCACCCAGAAGTTGGCAACCCAACTCCAGGAAGTTCAACAGCTTTTTAAAACGACAATACTTAGAAGCATAGATCCCCTTTCCAGTATGCAGCAGCCTGAACAACCCAGGCTAAGGTTTGCCAAGGTTTAGGGGAGAAGTAAGGTTGGCCATCATCAGTACTTGGATGGGAGACCACCAAGGGAGATGGGGGATTGCTGTGTGGAGGCAGTAGAAACCCCTGCTCTGCTCTTGCCCGGAACACCCCATGGGTGGGTTTTCCATGACCCAGTTGTAACTCGATAGCATGTTCTTCTCTCAGTGTGCAATGCACTTTACCTGTTCTAATCCTTAACTACAGCTCTGTAATGATGGAAATACTGAGTTATATTTCCCATAATTAGCGGAGCACGCAGTGTTTCAACGCAACCACAGAAGCCGTGCAGTCACTGTGTGTGTGCGTGAGGGCAAGAAAACAACAAACAAATTGAGACTTCTTTTAGCTTTTGAGAACTAATATGGACTTTTTAATTATAGGAAATCGATTCTAGACAGAATGGTGAAGAGGGAGAGAGAGCACTAATCTATTCTAACTAACTAGGACGGGGAGAGATGATGGATCCCATGTCCTGCTCTCATGATGCCAAAGATGAGGCTCAGGAAACGTGTGCGAGAGTGAGAGAGATGTGGAAGGAAGGAAGGAAGGAAGGAAGGAAGGAAGGAAGGAAGGAAGGAAGGAAGGAAGGAAGGAAGGAAGGAAGGAAGGAAGGAAGGAAGGAAGGAAGGAAGGAAGGAAGGAAGGAAGGAAAGTTTGTTGCCTGAGAATACCATTCTACACATCAAAGGGATAGCAATGAACTTGGATAGGAAAGATCTTCTGTGTCCTACCTAGGGTTGCCAGCTCTGGTTTGGGAAATACCTGGAGACTATGGGGGTGGATCTGGGAGTAGTAGGCAGGGAGGGATCTCAGTGGAGTATAATGCTATGGAGTCCACCCTCCCAAGCAACCATTTTCTCCAGGGGAACTGATCTCTGTCACCTGGGGATCCCCAGATTCCATCTGGCGGCTGACCCCCTTTAGTCCTATCCTATCTTTCTACCTCTCTGGTATCTCCCCTCTGGAGCTTGAGGCTAAAAGACATCGCAAAAGTCCTTCTTCTCCAAAAGGGAGAGTATTATTGTTCCTCATGTCACAGATGGGAGACCTTATGTGGCCTAGGGATGCCAACCTCCAGGAGGCACCTAGAGATCTCCTGCTATTACAGTTAATCTTCAGAAATCCAGGATCAGTTCTCTTGGGGAAAATGGCTGCTTTGTAGGGTGGCTTCTCATGGAATGCTGTGGTTTTCCCAAACCCTGCCCTCACCAGACTCCACCCCCAAAATTTCCAGATCGATCCCAACTCAGAGCTGGCAACTCTAGAGTGACCTGCTGGGTCTGAACTAATGAGTGAGTTTTGAGCTATGGACCTTCCTGATGATAGTTGGGTCTCTTGGCGTCTATGCTATAGTTGACTCTCCCAACTCCCAGTCCAGCATCTCAGCCTGAAAAACAGTGTTATGCCAAGGAGAGACCACGCAGCTGAAAAAGTGAGCCTTGAGTAAGATATATTTTGGTTGCAGGGTTTTTTTTCTCTTTTTTTAATTTGGGGGTTGGGGGGTTAGGTTGGGTTGGGTTTAAAACCAGCTGCACCAAAGGTTGAATGTGATCCTGGAAATCTGGAACTGGGTCTCCCATTTTTTTTCTTTTTTTTTAAAGCAGCCACCAGGAGGCCCCCAATTTGGATCACAAATTCCACATTGGGAGGGTCTGGGGACACACTCCTCCCCTCTGCTCTGTTTCTCAGGAGAAACTGGCACCTCCAAATTGTGCATTTCATTCTCGGTAGAAATATACTTGCTTGTATTGGTTCAGAGATGGGCAGTACTGGGGGAGTGACCAGTTTTTGATTTTAAGTGTTAACTATAGTTGTCTTAAGAGCCTCTTGTGGCGCAGAGTGGTAAGGCAGCCGTCTGAAAGCTTTGCCCATGAGGCTGGGAGTTCGATCCTAGCAGCCGGCTCAAGGTTGACTCAGCCTTCCATCCTTCCGAGGTCGGTAAAATGAGTACCCAGCTTGCTGGGGGGTAAACGGTCATGACTGGGGAAGGCACTGGCAAACCACCCCGTATTGAGTCTGCCATGAAAACACTAGAGGGCGTCACCCCAAGGGTCAGACATGACTCGGTGCTTGCACAGGGGATACCTTTGCCTTTACCTTTATAGTTGTCTTGGTTGTGTGTTATGGTGTTTGTGGAAACTCTTGCAGGGTGGTTTGGGGTTTGGGGTGGTCTTAAATACGCTGGTGCTTTTTAAAAATAATGGGTTTTATTGCTTTCGGCTGCCGCTGTTGCCATGGTAGACATAATCTCTTGAGTATTATTCATAATAACCAGGCATGATATAAATTTATGGAATAAGTAGTCTGACTGTGCCTTCACCTGCTTTCTGCTGCTTGACATTCTAAATAAAAGACATCATTAGCATTGGCAGAGATTCAATATACAAAAAGGAGAAAAGCACCAAGATGCTTAAAATAATAAAATAGTTTTTATTGCACAGAGAAACAACTTGGTAGGGAAAGAGGAAGAGAGAGTCCTGCAGCTTAACTCAGCCTTCCTCAACTTTTTTACCATTGAGAAATCCTTGAAACGTTCTTCAGGCTTTGAGAAACCCCAAGCATGCAGAATATGGTTGGGAAGCACAGTTGTGGACACGCCCACCTGGGGCCCCTCCCCTTCCTTCCCTCCACTGGCAGTTCTGGAGGCGGGCAGGTCAACATGGCCATATATGGACATACTACATGATAAATATTTAACAATTATATATATACTAGACTAGATTAAAAGCCTGTTGCATCTGTAAATACAACAGGTGCTATCATCCCCTTTCCTCTCTCCCCATCCCCGGACAGCCTACCCGCCAGCACTCCCCCATGCCGTAAAATGGTCAGCTGCAGCCTCTCCAAGCCTCAGTGACTCTTTTCAGGGCAGGGAACTCCCTCCCCCCCCCCCACGGCCAGCCCCACCAACCTCCTCTCCCTGCGGTGATCAGGGGCAGACTGGCAGTGATTGCACCAGACTGCCCCTTGCCAGGTTCATTGGGGGCTGGGCCGGCCTCTGTTTCCAGTCCATGGGCCAATCCGTGGACCAGAAACAGAGGCCAGACCAGCTCCGCCCAGGAGGCTGCTGCTCAAATATTAAAAGCAGCTAAGTGTTAAAGATAAATTAACTCCAGTTTATTCAAGACACCCTTCCAGGGCCTTCAAGAAACCCCAGGTTGAGAAAGCCTGGTCTAACTGTTCTGCCTGTTCATTCAGTCTGTTGTGTTCAAGAGGCAAGCAAGGAGGAAGTGTGCTCAAAGGAGCAGGAAGTCTCTAAATGAATGAATCAGATCACAGAGGGGATTATTTGAAAAATATCAGGAAGTTTCTGACCCAAATATGCTAACTACACATTTCCTCCAGTGCCCCCTACAGGACATTCCCCGTATTAATTTTAATCATGCACACTACAGATCTTGTGTATCCCAATAGTTAGAAGCTCTGTAAACTCTCCTGTTTACTTCCTCTTGTTCTGTTGAACCCACCTGGGTTTTTGCTTGGATGCTCCCCCCACTCCTCCACCCCCATGGCAGAACAGCACAAGATGGGCATAATCTGGGCAGAGGATACATGGCTCGAATAATGGAGGGAAAAAGCAGCTGAAAGGTTTGGGCTGTCATGCCAGAGCCGGAGCAGAAGAAGGTTTTTGAGAAACAGCAAAAGGTCTTTCTGCTTGTTCCGTTGCATAGGGACGGGGGGAGAAACAATTATTTAAAGGGCACTGGGAATTGTACTGACGTTAACAGGGGAAGGAAGGGAAGGGATACACAAGAGCAGTTGGCAGGAATACATCTGCTAGCTGTTCGGCTTCTTTCCCAACCCCCCTCCCCTCTAAATTATGTACTGGAGGGGGGGGGACAAGTATGTGACTGCAGGACATGAACTGGTCTATTTCTTTTGCCAGTATTTTGCCCACAAGGATATGGGTCCCCAATTGCCTCCAAATGGGGAGTCCTGGGGCAACAGCACCATCTGGTCACCGCAGGAGCAGAGAGGCAAGATCAAGGACGAGCACTAAAGCACCAGAATGCCTGGAGGCTGTGTTGAGGCAGGCTTTCTCAACCAGGGTTTTGTGAGACCCTAGGGTTTCTTGACGGTCCTGGAAGGATTTCCCAAATGGGTGGGAGTAAGTTTTTTATGTATCTTTTTAAATTTGTTAAAGATTTCATGGGTGATATGATTTATGGTCATGTTGACCCACCCCTCCTAATCACAGAATCATAGATTAATATAGTTGGAGGGGACCTCATGGGCCATCTAGTCCAACCCCCTGCACTATGCAGGATACTCACAACCTTATCGCTCATCCACTGTAACCTGCCACCCCCTTAAGCCTTCACAGAATGGCCAATGTCCAATGATGGGCCTGGGAGGGGAGGAAGGGGAGGAGCCCCAGGTGGACATTTGCTTGCATAGCAAATTTTGCATGATCGCAGCTCTTCTGGGGCTTCTCAATGCCTGAGGGATGTTTCAGGGGTTTCTCAATGGTAAAAAGTCCAGAAAGGCTTCATTGAGGGCTCCCAGGTAGTGCCTGAGAGGGTCCTAGATGCCCTGGAAGCTCCTCAGTTAGCATCTCATCTTCCAGAGGAGCTGAAAGAAGAGAAGCAAGAGCCAGGGCTCCTCAGCCACTTTGAGGCAGCTTCCATCTCAGTCTACCGTTGAAGTTGTTTCTGAAGGTCAAGGAGTGATCATGACCGGGAAAGGATCCTATAGTATGGAAGGGGGCTAGATATGACTTGGTGATGTGTATCTCAAGGTTTGGAGTCTAAGTGCTGTGTGTTCTCCACAGTTTCATGTCCCATAATGTGGTGCTGCATGTTTTGGGATCCAGGGTGTACCAGGGTCTGTCATGGGGCTCCCTCTGCACTTCTGTGGACTTGGGGGGCTAGCATGGGCTGATGGCACAGGACAAAGAGAGTTGCAGTGTCCTGTCCACTGCCAAGGCTAGAAACACCAGTCTGCATGCTGCTCCTCAGCCACTACAATCTCCAGCTGGAGTGTTTTGTGGACTGCAAAGTACTCCTGGGTTTTAGAGAGATTCAATTCATGCAGGCTGGTCTGTAGCTTCTCCTCACTTTCTAAGATGAAGTAGACTTTGGTTTTGTCCCCCACTTTTTACAACCCGGAAGAGTCTCAAAGCAGCTTGCAATTGCTTTCCCCTTCCTCTCCCCTCAACAGACACCGTATGAGGTAGGTGAGGCTGAGAGAGCTCAGAGACAACTGGGACTGCCCCATCTGGCTGCATGTGGAGGAGGAGTGGGGAGTCAAATCCAGTTCTCCAGGCTGGGGGCTGTCACTCTGGACCACTACACCAACTTGGCTACACAAAGAGCCACAAAACCTTCAAAGTCAAGCTGGGTCTTTGCTTGGGTGGGAATACAATCCTTTGTTTTGGTTCCCCAAAGGGGTCTGACTCTTGATATGTGAGCCCAGCTTCTGATGTGCTGTTGGTGGCTCCGGGTTTCTGGTTTGTGACTCCAAGTATCGACGACTGCCTGGATCTCAGCACTGGGAGCTCTGTAAGAGATGCGACTTATGCGGCTTTAGTAAGCAAGCCCACGGATGCTGAAGACTTCTTCAGCCGTTCTCAAGGCCAGGTGCCTGTATATATTTATGAGGCTGATGTAAGCAGGGGCTCTGCTCTCTCAGAGCATCCAGCCTTTCCACAAAAGTACCTTTGGCAGCCTCCTGTGGCCAGTGCTGGTGCTCGGAGGAGCATGTTTGCATGAAAAACACCTTTGCCAACACCAGTCTGTCCTCCATCCATTGCTGGGGTTGCCAGAGCCTCTTTGTTAGAGGAGGGGACCATGGGGTTGCCAGCTCCACCCCTACAACTATACCTCTCCTTTGGTCTATGAAATGTTGGATGGCATGTAACCCACTCTGGCTAGTATTTGGATGGGAGGCCTCCAAGGATTCAGCTGGAGTTCCTCCAAGGACCAGTAGAGGTCATGACGGAGAGGCAGGCAAGGGCAAACCACCCCTGAACGTCCCTCACGTGGCTGCCACAGATCTCCTGGCTACACTACACACACCATGGGATAAATAAATAATGTCCACCAGTTAAATTTAGCTGTGTGATCTCACTGTGGCTTGGTATCCTTGCCTCCATCTGGGACAAGGGGAGAGATGCTCCTAACAACTTCAGCAGGATCTGTCCTCCAAAGAAAGATTCCCAGTTGCTTGTAGGAGATCTTTCTGAGGGCCGCGCTCTCTCATAGCGGGTAACAGAGTCCAGTGTGGTTATTTTTGTCCAGATGAACTGGCCAATTGTGCTGCCACGTGAGGCATCTTGGACCAGTGAGGGTTTCATAGCTTCCAGGCAGCTGCCATCTGGCTGTTCTTTGAGCATTTTAATTTGACCATTTTAATTTGGGGTGGATAACAGACGAACATTCAAGGCCTGTGCGAGCACCACGAAGCCTTGCAGCAGATCTTGCTGTGCTCCAGGCAGCATGTGCCGTGAAGGAAGAGGCTGGGAGAGAGCAAGCTGCATTCAAAGCAGACGTTCTCTCACGTCTCCTTGTTTACTTGCCAGCCACAGAACTGGACATCAAACAATTATCAGGCAGGAATGGGAACCGCTGTACATGAACGTGGAGTCTGGTTTGCAAGCGGCCTACTGAATGCTCACAAATGCCCATCGAACATTGAAGCATTTCACTAGGATGGTTTCAGGAAGCTTGGGTTAAGGAGGAAGTGGTTCTCCCATCAGGATTCCCATCTGCAAAGTGAACATGTCTAAGGTTAGCAGGTTCCCCCCAACCAGCCACCAGCTGGCACATTTGAAGGGGCCACAGACTGAAAAATGTGAGAATGGGAGCCCAAATGGTTTTCGGGGGGCCCTGATAACTGAACTGATGAAATTACCTTTTTTGTTGTTTGTGACATCATTAATGGCTAGAAAATTTGATCTTCACCAAGGGAAATAAAAAGGAATCACATAATGCATTCTTTTGAGCGTGCTTGAATTAATCCATTAAATAAAAACAATTAACACATGTTCTCAAAACCTCTTGTATATATATGTAAGATAATGTATGTCAAGTATCGATCGATTCAAGATAACATCTCAGCACGACTTGTCACTTGTGCGGAATCTTTCATGCTTCGGTGGAGACGGATGGGGCAAGCAACTAGTCTCTTTAGTTATTTCTTTTCACAACTGGGAAAGTGTCTGCCATTAATCACTAACCTTGACATTTTTATTTCTCCAATGTTTTTGTAAACTACAACTGAACCCAAAGGACTGATTAGCATTTTTGGCAAAGAATTATCACACTGCATAATGTGGATATTATGACACAGTTTACTAATTTGCTACTAATTTACTTTTTCCTTATATCTACACTCTCATGATCCTTGCTCCATTGTCTGAGGAAGAGTACATGCACTCGAAAGCTCGTGCCTTGAATTAGAAGAAGAGTTGGTTTTTATATGCTGCTTTTCTCTACCTGAAGGAGTCTCAACACAGCTTACATTCGCCTTCCCTTTCCTCTCCCCACAACAGACACCCTGTGAGGTGGGTGAGGCTGAGACCGTTTATGCACTGGAGCAGTGGTCCCCAACCTGCGGGCCGCGGCCCGGTGCCGGGCCGCAAAGGCCATGGCGCCGGGCCGCAGCTCCCTCTCCCCGCACCCCCTCCCGCAGTAAAAAACTTCCCAGGCCGCAAGCTTGCGGCCCGGGAAGCTTCTTACTGCGGGAGGGCGGGGAGAGGGAATCAGGGCCGGCGGGTGCGGCCCGATGCATGGCCGTGGCCCGCGCGGGCGCGGTCCCCGCGGGCGCGGCCCGATGCCCTGCCGGTCCCCAGCCTCATAAAGGTTGGGGACCACTGCACTGGAGGTTTCATGCTGTGCTGCAGGCTGGAGTTTTAGTTGTGGCAGGTTGTCCCACCTCTTCCTGCACCCACACGGGGGAGCATTTGGTGTGGTGCACCTCATCCGCCTCTTATTTGTGCTCCTGCATGGGAGCTGGGGCAGTGAAATTCCCAGTGCATAAACGGTCTGAGAGAGCCCTGATGTTACTGCTTAGTCAGAACAGCTTTATCAGTGCTGTGGCAAGTCCAAGGTCACCCAGCTGGCTGCATGTAGGGGAGCACAGAATCAAACCCAGCTCGCCAGATTAGAAGTCTGCACTCCTAACCACTACACCAAGCTGGCTCTCTAATCCTTGTTGGCCTTAAAGGTGCCATTGGACCCAAAGTATGTTGAATATGTCTAGTTCACTCTTAGCTCAGGCCTTTTTTAGCCTAGCTTATTGTGCAAGTGGCCAGACAACCACAAGGGGCTTTGGAAGCTGAGAAGAGCTCCTTCAAGGGTGGTAGCCAAAAAAAGGTTGCAAATGGCTGGTCTAGACCTAAGTATTATACAACATTTTCAATTTCAATACTCTGACAAACAGAGCTTCTCTAATGACCCTACACAGACTACAAAGTGCTCTAGAGCAGGGGTAGTCAACCTGTGGTCCTCCAGATGTCCACGGACTACAATTGCGTTTGCTGGCAGGGGCTCATGGGAATTGTAGTCCATGAACATCTGGAGGACCACAGGTTGACTCCCTCTGCTCTAGAGGGAATGTATGTATATATCTGATGAAGTCAAATGAAACAGGTTTATAACCGGTATACTTGCTATTCTGTACGTTGAGAAATTAAAATAAGCTATCTACAAACCACAGGTGATTATTTAGAAGTCTTCAATCAAATTTTTGAGATTATAATTTTTGATACTTTCTTGTATAGCCTATTCTATAAGAAAAGTTATTGTATTTCTATTTAGTTCTGATTACTTATACTGTGTATCGTTTTTATATTTGTAATGTAAGGGAGGAAGCATCAGTGTTTGAAACACTCCAAAATCATTAATTTTTTTAAGTGAACTGAGCATTGTTTGACACTTTTCAAATTTACTCCCCAGAATCATCTCTTTAATGTGAAAGGCATTGTATTAGCACCAAATTCATATCAGGAGATAGTGAGATCTGGTTTTACTGTACAGAAGAAGCAATGAGGCCAATGGTTCCTTGGGGGGTCTACCAGGTCCTTTGCCAATCAGTGTTATCCATTCTTGCATCACCCATAGGTTGGGGATCAGATCCTGGAGGTGAACGGCAGAAGCTTCCTCAGTATCCCCCATGATGAAGCGGTGAAAGTCCTCAAGTCCTCGCGCCACCTCATCATGACCATCAAAGACGTTGGGAGGCTGCCTCATGCTCGGACCACTGTCGATGAGACCAAGTGGATTGCCAGTTCTCAGATTGGAGAGACCTTGGTCAACCCAGCTGGGTTTGTATACCTCCAGAGAGAGGCTAATAATACTTTTCTCCCTGGTGCCCAAGTTCAACAAGCATAGATTTGGTGGACTGGGATCAGCGCTGGATTTAGGCACCAACTAAGTAAGCTACAGTAGAGGGGAGAAGCCTGGAGAAGAGGAGGTTAAGAGGGGACATGATTGTTGTCTTTAAGTATTTGAAAGGTTGTCACTTGGAGGAAGGCAAGGAGCAGTTCTTGTTGGCAGCATATGATAGGACTCACAGTAATGGATTTAAACTACATGTAGAATGATACGGACTAGGTATCAGGGTGTGTGGAAATCACAGTTCAAGTAATTCAGTGGTGGAATTGGCTGCTTACGGTGGTGAGTTCCCCCTCACTGGCAGTCTTCAAGCAGCAGCTGGACAGATACTTATCCTGGATGCTTTTAGGCTGGCCCTGCATTGAGCAGGAGGTTGGACTAGATAGACTGTATGGCCCCTTCCAACTCTAGGATTCTATGATTCTATCAGGTGATGAGTGGCCCTCTAACAATTGCTAGTTTCAAGTGGGTAGCTGTGTTAGTCTGTAGTAGATACATGAAGCACCAGTATTCTTCACCAATAGTAGATACATGAAGCACCAGTAGATACATGAAGCACCAGTATCCTTCATCAGATACACATCTAATGGAGTGAGCTTTGACTCATGAAAGCTTATTCTGATGATACTTCTTTCCTTTCTAGGGCTGTCGGAGACCACCTAGCAGAGGTGAACGCAAAAGTAAGTACTTTTTGGATACTGGAACAATGAGACCATTGCTGTTCTCAGCTGGCAGAAGCTGTCCAAGATCTCAGACAAAAATAGGCCTTTCCCAGCCCCACACCCTGAGATTAACTGGACCTTCTAGCGACGGAATTTGGGCTTTCCCTCATGCAAACAGGATGTTGAGCCAATGAGCCGCAGCTCCCTTTCAATGAATCAATCAATCTTTATTCTTTTAAACCTGCCCTTTCTGTGCAGCTCGGGGAAGGGGCAACATTAATAGAATAGTAAAATCATAAAATGATCTCAATTCCTTCACTAATTTTGACAGGGGGATGGATTCAGAGTTCTCGGAGCAGGCTTCGCTCCATTTCCAGAAGTGAGGCCAGTACTTCTTGATGGCCTCTCCGGGTCCTGGTCATAAGCCTGATGGAAGAGCTCTGTCTTGCAGGCCTTGTGGAACTAGTTAAGGTCCCACAGAGCCCTGATCTCCTGAGATAGAGTGTTCCACCAGACCGGGGCCAAGGCTGAAAAGGTCCTGGCTCTGGTCAAGGCCAATCTCACCTTCTCCTTTGGGCCAGGGATCCTAAGCAGATTTTGGTCCACTGATCTTAATGCTCTTTGGGGTCTGTAAGGGAAAAGGCAGTAGAGACAATTTGAAGTTGACTTATATGGAGGCAGTGCACTGGTCCATCTGGCTCAGCAATGAGTTCCCTGAGTAAGCAGGAGCTTCCTGAAACTCAGGCAAAGAAGGGTCTTTTCCAGTCTTAGTTATACTTATGCATCTACTCTGATTAGCCTTTCCTGGTAACCAACCCCCCCCCCACACACACACACACCTACACACACTCTGTCTCTCCCTACATGTTATGGCCTGTTTCAATGTATCTGAAGCAGTGTGCATGCACACAAAAGCTTACAGACAGAATGCAAATTTGTTTAACTTAAAGGTGCTGCTGGATTCAAACTTTGTTCTTTCCCGACACAGCCATGGTGTATTGCATTGGAATACTGGGCTCGTATCCCCATAGTTAGCAGAGTACACCATGGCTCAAAGCAACAGTGTGTGTACAGGCAAGAAAACAACACACTGAAATTCTTTTCTATCTTGTCAAACTAAGGTGGACTCTTCATAGAATAGAATCATAGAGTTGGAAGAGACCTCATGGGTCATCTAATCCAACCCCCTGCACTCTGCAGGACACTCGCATCCCTATCGCTCATCTACTGTAACCTGCCACCCCCTGGAGCCTTCACAGAATCAGCCTTCATTAGAAGAAATCCATTTCTAGATAGGATGGTGGAGAGATTGAGCACCAATCTAGTCTAGCTGATGCCAAAGATGGAGAGAGTCAATGCATGTGAGAGAAAGGTGCCAAAACTGGAAGGAAGGAAGGAAGGAAGGAAGGAAGGAAGGAAGGAAGGAAGGAAGGAAGGAAGGAAGGAAGGAAGGAAGGAAGGAAGGAAGGAAGGAAGGAAGGAAGGAAGGAAGGAAGGAAGGAAGGAAGGAAGGAAATTGTTCCCTAAACTAGCATCCTGCACATCAAAGGGATAGCCATAGAGTAGAGCTAAGAAAGGCTCTTCTGTGTCCTAGCCTATCTAGCTTTCTAACTCTCTGAACCCTCTAGAGCCTGAGGCTAAGCAACATCTCAAAAGTCCTCCCAGCATATTGGACTAGGGCCCAGGGCAACTGAATTCAAATCCCAGCCCTGCTATGGAAGTTTGCTAGGGGGCCTTGCAGCTGTCACAGCCTCTCCGTCTAATGCAGTGATGCTCAAAGTTTTGAGCACTGCGATCCACAGACCCAAATTTACTTGGTACGAAGATCTGAATTAAAAAAAAATGCAAATCAGAAAAAAATTGCAAATGCAAGTGACGCACTTTAATTTATTATTTATTTATTTTGAGATTTTTATACTGCAGCCTTATGGGATGGTCACCTCGGGACAGTTTTGCAAACCACTTTTAGGTCAGGGCCCCCAGATGTAAAAATGCTGGTCTCCTCTCTCTCATAAGGTTGCTATTGCATCCCAATTAGGGAGACAGGTTGGATGCAAAAGAAATAACATGGGGGGAGTGGAGGACTTTTAGCCAGAGATGTCAGGGACAGATGTTTGGCTTTACTTCCAAGCAAACTGGGGAACTAATTGCTACTCCAACACTGGCCATTGGTAAAACTAGTCCCTCTGGGAGAGAATTAGCAGCATTTAGCTTGTAATTCACTGGCTTTCTCATGTCCTGTCTGATTTGCACCATTGTGTGCTTGCAGGCAAAGCACGCTTAATGCCAGGCAGAGCAAAAGAACTGGTCAGCTGCTGGAGCTGGCCCCATACCTTTGCAAGGCAATTGCTTAAAAAAAGAAATAAGTTTGAATCTAGTGGCACCCGTGAGACCAGCGAAGTTTTATTCTGGGTATAAGCTTCCATGTGCATGAACACTTCTTCATTTAAAAAAAGAGTTCTGCTAGGTCCATCTAATCCATCATCCTGTTTCTTGTAGAAGAGGGTCTGCTCAGGCACAGTAGACAAGGCCTCCTGTCTCCTGTTACCCTCCCCTTCACTGAGATTCAGAGGTATACTGCCTGTGGACATGGAGGTTCCATTTAGCCACCATTGCTGGTAGCCATTGCTCATTCACTTGTTGTCCTGATGCTGTTTGTCCCAGCAAATAAAGCTTTGCATGTTTGTAAGCAGGAGATTGTTTTTTGCAAGATACGGTGGCAGGAGTGAGATGGGAATTCTGGGGTCATGGATGCTTTAGGCTGATCCTGCATTGAGCAGGGGTTGGACTGGACCGCCAGTTCTAGGATTCTATAGAGAAGCCAAGGTTTCAACTGGTCCAGCCCTGAACATCATTTTCCTCTGTGCTTGCTGCCACTCACAAAGGAGAGATAATAAAAAGAGGCAGACATGGGAAGGAATGAAAGCTGGAGGGAAAATGTCAGAGAGCGTTTTTCAGAAGGGTCTCCCATTTAAAAAAAAAATTAAGATACACAATATATTACAAAGCTACTATTTTGAAAAACATTGAGCTGCTATTTCATAATACAGAAAAATGAAAGCATGCATTATTCTGGCAGACAATTTCCAGGAAAAGAGTGGGGAAGAGAAGGAGAGGGGGGAGAGAGGGGGGAGAGAAGGAGAGAGAAGGAGGGGGAGAGAGAGAAGGAGAGAGACAGAAAGAGAGAGGGAGGGAGAGAGAAGGAGGGAGAGAAGCAGAGAAAGAGGGAAGGAGGGAGAGAGAGAGAGAGAAGGAGGGGGAGAGAGAGAAGGAGAGAGAAAGAGAGAGGGAGAGAGAATGAGGGAGAGAAGGAGAGAAGGAGGGAGATGGAGAGAGAGAGAGAAGGAGGGGGAGCGAGAGAAGGAGGGAGAGAAAGAGAGAAAGAGAAAAGGAGGGAGAGAGAAAAGGAGGGAAAGAGGGGGAGAGAGAGAGGGAGAGAAGGAGAGAGAGAGAGAAGGAGGGGGAGCGAGAGAAGGAGGGGGAGCGAGAGAAGGAGGGAGAGAAAGAGAGAAAGAGAAAAGGAGGGAGAGAGAAAAGGAGGGAAAGAGGGGGAGAGAGAGAGGGAGGGAGAGAAGGAGGGAGAGAGAGGGGGGAGAGAAGGAGGAAGAGAGAGAAGGAGGGATAAAGCAAGAGAGAGAGAGAAGGAGAGAGAGAGAGAAGGTGAGATGGAAGGAGAGAGAGAGACTTATCATTGACCTCATCATAATTTCACATACCACATACATTTTTTTCAAAAATTACATATATAGTTTGAGTCATATATGTCTTTCCATTTCATTTTCACTGATCAATGTAATCTAAAATTGGACTCCATGTTCTTCTAAAATCTAATATTCATCTAATGAGAATCAAACATGTAGGCTTGGCCGTTGTCGCATATTCAGACGTCTGTAAGATCTGGTTAAGTTTCTTTTCTCCATCCGGATCACATAGAAAATCCTGGCAGCAGTTCCCATACGCTTAGCAAACTCACTATACATAGAATAGCCTTCTGTTGAATGCGTCAGGTTATTACGCATTTTTATAAACTCGGAGCACCATCTCATTCGACACCCAGCCAACGTGCTGTTTATTTCCCTCCAGTCTTCCTTGGGTGTGGAGGGGCAGCATGGCCAGCTGACATCACTTCTAGCCCCGTTCTGGTGCTCCTCAAAGCCTGACAAATATTTTAGGGGCTCCTCCACAGTTGAATAGTTGAGAAAGGCTGCCGCAAGTCAGCTGCAATTAGGCAACACTTTACACCAGGGGTAGTCAAACTGCGGCCCTCCAGATGTCCATGGACTACAATTCCCAGGAGCCCCTGCCAGCGAATGCCAGCGAATGCCAGCGAATGCTGGCAGGGGCTCCTGGGAATTGTAGTCCATGGACATCTGGAGGGCCGCAGTTTGACTACCCCTGCTTTACACACATGCACACACAAACTTTATTTCGGACATCTCTCCAAATAAGAGCAAGCTGGCTATTTGAGGGCCAATTTATGGTCTCTGCTGAACCAAGAGGGAGGTCAGTCCCCTTGGGCAGGGAGGTGCACACTAACACACTGTCTCTTAAATATTCTCCAAGCATGCCAAAGGAATTGCCCACTTGAGCTTTCTGCTGGAGGCACCGTTAATGCAGCTTGAGAGGAGTATTCAATAGTTGAGTCAAGTGTTCAAGTCTTTATTATTACGGTATTAGACCAGTAGTCAAATTACAAAATACATAAAAACATCTGATATTAACAAGGTAGAGCCTCTTGTGGCTCAGAGTGGTAAGGTAGCAGACATGCAGTCTGAAGCTCTGCCCATGAGGCTGGGAGTTCAATCCCAGCAGCCGGCTCAAGGTTGACTCAGCCTTCCATCCTTCCAAGGTTGGTAAAATGAGTACCCAGCTTGCTGGGGGGTAAACGGTGATGACTGGGGAAGGCACTGGCAAACCACCTCGTATTGAGTCTGCCATGAAAACGCTAGAGGGCATCACCCCAAGGGTCAGACATGACCTGGTGCTTGCACAGGGGATACCTTTACCTTTTATTAACAAGGTACATAAAAGAATCATTGATAACTAAAATAATATAAAATTTAAAAACATTCCAGCTATAAGAATCATTCTAATTTTAAAACTTACAAGCATTATCTCAAGCAATTGAGACTATCTCTACCTGAGTTGCTCCGAATCAACCCAGCTCTTCCTTGTTTTGATATCTCTTCAAGCAAACCTGGCCACAACAGAAGTTATTTCTATGCTTTTGTCTGACAACATATTTGTGATTGCCTCTGAGTTGGGCTTATTCTGTAGGGAAGGTATAAGTTCTCCCCTGAATTGATCGTATAGCCTACATTGGAGTAATACATGTTCAGATGTCTCAATGCTCCCATCCTGGCAGATGCATAAACGATCACAGATGGGTATTTTTTTGAACAAGCCTTCCCTAAAAGCGGATGGGAGCATGTTATATCGTGAGAATAGTTGAGTCTGTAGACTTGTCGAGGGCTGAGCTTGGTAATGGGACCGTGCACATCAGATCCATTTTCAGGATCCAGGCAGTTTCAAGTGAAACTGGCCAATAGCACACACTGGCAGAAAGATCCTTTTGTTCTGATGTATATAATTTGGGGTTTGTGTGGGTTTCCTGGCAACTTCTCCCTCTTGTACCTTGGGGTCACAGTAAAGAGCTGAAACAAACGCCTAGTGTCCAGGTTTCTGAACTTACAGATCTAACTCAAGCCACCGCCACCCTCCCTTCAGTGGTATCATCCAGAACATGGATTTGCTGCATGGATCTGTTGATTGTTTAGCCTGGCCCTCGGGGCATTGAGCTTATCACAGAAGGGTCTCTTCCGCCTGTCTCATAGAGAGAGAGGGAGACGGGAAGAATGCTTCTGCAATTCATATGGCTGGCCCTTCTGCGGCACTTTTCCAGGGCTTTTTAGCTCTGCATCCCCATCCCACCCAAATGTGGTGCAAGATTCCAAAGGGTGGGGTGGGGCATCATCCAGCTCTTCCCCGGGTGGAATCCTCCTTTCAAATGGAAATCCACAGTTCAGTTTTGCAGGTGGCTCTTGCTGATAAGAGGCTTACGGGAGACTTTCTCTGGTGAGCTGTGTTGATGGCTCCCTGCCGGGCTCTCTCGGTTGCAGTTCTGGTGATGCCATTTTGCCTCCTGGAGCCTGGGGAAGCAGAATGAAGAACAGCCGGCTGCATACAAAACAGAGAGGGTTCGGTGGTGTTTTGAAGAGTCCTCTTGGGAATCTTATCCCGGTTCAACTTTCTAGGATCAAGTAGCAGTTTATTGCTGCCTTCTCTGAGCAGATTCAAATGTGCTGGGGAAGAAGAAACCCCTCAAAGGTAGTGTTGCCAATCTCCAGGTGGGACCTGCAGTTCTCTGAGAATCACGTTAAATCTCCAGAGGACAGAGCTCAGTTCTCCTGGAGAAAATGGCCACTTCAGAGGTCGACTCTATGGCATCACATTCCTGTTGAACTCCCTGCCCTCTCCAAAGTAGTAATTTGAGTGACAGTCTGGCAGCCAATTACAGCCCCAAGAGGCAGAGACATGGGGCGTGGCCATCAGCAACAGCATGACATCACTTCCAGGACCTGGGGGAGTAATAGCTTACTTAGGAACTGCCAGAAACACTATGATGATGATGATGATGATGATGTTACCTGTTCAGTCATGTCTGACCCTTGCTGATTCTATAGGAAAGTCTTTGCCATGCGCCCCTGTCTCTGACTGCTTCTTTTAGTTGGTTCATGATCAGTCAGTTTTTACTATAAAGTTTCTGCCAATTCTTAGAGTGTTGAAATATTCAGGCAATATTCCTTAAAGGTAGCAAAATACACTAGGCTTACAATAAAAGAACAAGATGAGACTTCTGTAACATTTTCAAAGTAACTAAGTAGTGTATTATTAAGGAACTCCATTTCTAAATAGTGCAGGAGAAAGATGCAGAGTCCTCATCTGTCCATCGGTCTAAGATGGATGGGGATGCAGGAGCCATATCTGCATCCAGAGCACCAAAGATGGAGAATTCTGGCCGTGTGTGTATGAGAGGGTGCTGTAAAAAAAGCAAGAATGAAGTAAGTTCCCTGAGAATTATTAGCCTAGACACCAAAGTGGGCCACAATAAAAGGAGAGATGAGGAGAATGGTAGGACACTGACCTGTCTGTCTCTAAAACTCTCTCATAGCCCCCTCTGATAGCAGAGTCTAAGACAGGGGTAGTCAAACTGCGGCCCTCCAGACGTCCATGGACTACAGTTCCCAGGAGCCCCTGCCAGCGAAAGCTGGCAGGGGCTCATGGGAATTGTAGTCCATGGACATCTGGAGGACCACAGGTTGACTACCCCTGGTCTAAGAGACATTGCAGGTCCTTTTCTTCCAACATAGAGAGACAAGACATGAAATGGCATCACACCCCAGATTCTACCCTCCCTGGGCCTTGCCACCTAATCTCTAGGAATTTCCCAACCCAGAGGTGTCAACCCTGCTCTTAGCACCAAACCGGCTCCAGTTGTAAGGACATGTTGAGCATGTTTTTAAATGCTCGTCCTCTTTAAAAATCAAACTGAACTGCAGATGGAAAGCTAACAGGTCAGAAAGAAAATGTTTAGCAGTGTTCTCACTGTTCTTTGTTGTGTTCTGCCAAAGCTCTCTTCGGTATGCTTCTTCTCTTAGAGATGAAGAGCGAGGTCACCAGGAACTAGGCCTTTTCTATGGTGGCGTCACTGCTCTGGAATTCACACACGGGTGCAGCCGGCCTGGTGCCTAGTTCCCCCTCCAAATTTCTGCCTGGATTTGGGGAGAGTGCTAGAGAAGACGCTTTGCATGTTGAAACTGCCCAGTGTAACATTCAGTCATGATGGAATATTCAATATCTGCAGTGTGCATAGTTGAGTAGAATATAAAGGGTGTCCTGCAGGGGGCATCATAGGAGATGTATATTTAGCATCAATAGGATAGGAACTTCCTGATAGACTTCTCCTCCAGTATCCTGATTGGTTCAACAGGAGACTTCCTGCTTCCTCTTTGCTTGCTTCTAGAATTGTTGTTGAGCAGATGAAAGACTATAGACAACAGTTAGTTAGATAGTTAGGTCTCTGTCTCTCTCTTTCTATACATAGTTTTTCTCCTCTGAATAGAAACTTATTCTTTAAGCAACCTGAGCTGATTGTGCACTTACTTTGTTTTTTCTGTTGTCAATCCTGCTGAATTCAGATCAATTTGATCCCCGGTCTCTCTCCATCCTCCCCCCTCCATTGTAAAGAAAAGTGTTCTGCACTTGATTGGGGAAGCTCAGAAGGGGGAGGGAGTGGTGGTCATGAAGCTGAAGTACCTTTCCTGAACTAGCGGGGGGGAGGGGTTGGGTGAAGTCCAGCTGGTATTAGTGCTTTAGTTCTTCTCTTTTGATTCCCAAGCCAGTAGCAGCCTCTCCAAAAATGAGGCAAATCTCTGCTGAGGGAAGTGTGGGCTTCTGGAGTCCAGTCACTTTAAAACAGGAGGGACGCCTTGCAACCAGGAACCAGGAAGTCTTTGAACTGATGCCCTGGCCAATAAGGGACAGACTGTTTTGCTACATCAGTGTTGCAGGCAAGGAGCAGTTAAGTTAATTTGCAAAAAGCAGAGATATACACTTATATTGGTGGCAGCTTTTCAAATATCGCAGTTTATATCTGCTCCTGGATTTTGCAGGGAAAAGGTAGGGTCACCGCAGATCATGCATGTTGCAGAGGGAAAATTTAAAGCACCCAAAATTGAAATGGAACTCAAATGCAGTGCAGAGGGGAGGGATTTATTCGGGCTGGGAGTGGATAAAAATTCTGTGCAGACTCGACCCTCATGCTCTGCCCTCTCTGCATATTCAAACTCTGCCAACCAGTCAAAGGCCTGGGAAAGACTTCTGCTAAGAGAGCCAGTTTGGTGTAGTGGTTAGGATTGCGGACTTCTAATCTGGCATGCCAGGTTTGATTCTGCGCTCCCCCATATGCAACCAGCTGGGTGACCTTGGGCTCGCCACGGGACTGATAAAATTGTTCTGACCGGGCAGTGATATCAGCTCTCTCTCAGCCTCACCCACCCCACAGGGTGTCTGTTGTGGGGAGAGGAATGGGAAGGCGACTGTAAGCCGCTTTGAGCCTCCTTCGGGTAGGGGAAAGCGGCATATAAGAACCAACTCTTCTTCTTCTTCTTCTAAGAACAGCTGCTGCCTGCCTGAGCCAAATCCAACATGCTTCTGAGAGTCTTCTGTGATGAAAGCTCCCAATACTTCTGGGAGAAAAATGTGATTATGAGGCATATGTCTAAAACCATGCACTGTGCATACACAATACAAATAAACCAACAAAATCAGCAGTGAGGGAAATGGAACTGTTGACAAAAAGAAGAACCTCAGTAAGGAACATTTGCTCCAAGTTTCAGAGATGAATGAGCTCTTACTTTGCAGAAAGTATTGCAAATGCCCGTCTTCAGATTGGAGACTTCCCCTCTGCCCTTCTTGCTTTTGATAGCCTTTGGACCCCACTTTTGACAAATGTGCTTTCCCCTCATTGTATGCTTGCCTCTGGACATACTTGCCACAGTAAGCTGCCATTTCATGCACTGGATGAAGTTGGTTCCAGTCTGTGAAAGCTTCCGGTGAAAGACATTGTGGTCCTTAAGTTGCCATGGAGCAGTGTGGGCTTTTCAGTCTCAGAAGAGTCCCGACACGTGACAGCCGTCTGTCAAGGAAAATGGACTGGCTAATGAGATATTACTTGTTTTGCAAGCCAGAGTTTAATATTTTTAAAAAATCAGTGCAGTCGGGCCTCCTTTAAGTGACTGTACGCAGGGAACAAGTGGGAAGGAAAGCACACTAATAGCCAGGGAAATGCTACCGCCAGCAAATCCAATTAGGTGCAATTACATTTTGATGAATAATTCCCAACGTGTTTTGAATAGCTTTGTCAGGGGAAATAGTTCAACAGTATATACAGCATTGTGTCATTTTCTAATGCTCCTTGTGTCAAATTGTTGGAGATTAAGCCTGTTGCAGCCCACTCCTCAAAACAAATATGGGGGCTTTCAACATTCCCCTCATTTGAATTTCTCCCCAGATTTTGGGGTTCCAAACAACCCTGTTTCCATGGAAACATCTAGATAAAGTGCTTTCTTTAGCTAGTGAGTTCAGTAGAAGACCTAGAATGGATTAGCCTGCAATTGGGGTCTTCTTAGGGACCTATGGCTAGGATGAAGGAATGGATCTATTGAAGCAAATTCCATCTTGCTGGAAACCTATGAAGCTGCCACTGGGTCCATCTTGCATAGTCTTGTCCATTGAAAATAAAGTCCAGTGGCAGCTTAAAAACCAACAATATTTACTTCAGCTTGAACTTCCCTGAGTCACAGCTCACTTCTTTGGATACATGGAAATGGAATTAGGAATTCTTTTTAAAGGGAGGATTCCAAGGGACGGGGAGGGAACTTTGTCATGGAGCTTCCAAGTGTAAATTTTCTGGGTGGGATAAAAGGAGGTAAAATAGGTGGGGTGAAGGTCCTTTTGTGAAGTCTCCGTGTACTTGAAACAGAGCTAGCAGTTACAAATCACGGATGATGAGACAGATCAAAGGCTTGAACACGTACACAGATTGATGTTTCAGTGAAAAATTAACTGATATCGGTCCAAGTTTATAGTCTGCTAAGAACAGCCAATCAAAATACCTGGAAAGTGGATCCTATAGACCTACTGGAGGTAGTTGTAGGGATGTGCATGGGGGGGGGAGGAAATCCTGTACTTTCAGATTCAAGTTTTCCTGTTTCTGTACAACTTGAATCAACCAAATCCCTGATTCGGTATATTGATTTGTCTTTGGCCAATTTGGGAAGCTCGAATTTATTTGACTGAATCAGCTACCAGACAACTGATCCTACTGGGAAAGAAGCTTCTCTGGGGATCAGCTGTAGGGGGAGCCAACTGCAGGGGAGAAGGAGCCCACCAAACAACTGATCCTGAGGATCAGCTGCTTGTTGCGGTCATTCTCCCCCCCAGACCCTTCTGAGGCTGGTGAGAGCCCACTCTTCATAGCTTCAGAGGGGTCTGTGGGAGAGACATTTAAAGAGCCCACCCAACAGCTGATTCTCAGGATCAGCTGTTTGGCAGGGGCTTTCTCAATCAGCTGAATCACAAATCAGCCAAATCAAACCCAAATCTATTTGGTTCTCTCTGATTCAGCTGGTTTACGCTGATGGGATATGTGATTCGGCTTGGCTAAGCCTGAAAAGTACTTGCATCAGCCTTGATTTGAGTATTTTTCATCTTATGCAATTCAAATAGCCTATCCTTAGTTGCGAGGAAGGAAATCAAAGTCTTTCTTTAAACTAGGACAATATGTCTTCTTCTTTTTATCCTTTAGCTGGCGATTGGTGGAGCAGGTTGTCCTCTCAGCCAATACGCTGCTGTAGGTGCTGCTGGATTTCTTGCCTTGTTCATAATATGTATCACCCTTGGTGATTGGTGGCAGTAGTTTTGGCCCTGTGGATAGTCAATCGCTGGTTTCTAAACTCTTCCTTCGTCTGTTTTAGCCATGTGTTCTTTGGCGCCAGTCGTTGGTCATTCTCACCAGAGGAGTTTACGAGGCAGTCTGCTGGTGTTCATTCTGCAGACATGGCCAAAGCATTGCAGTCTGCGCTTTTGGATTTGTTCTCTAATTTGCGGCTGGTTGTCACATTTTGTCCAAAGTGTCTCATTTCAGTAATGATCATATAGAGAGACAATATGCAATGATGAGTTCTCATGCATCACTTTCATATTCTGTATTCCTTTTGAAGATTTTTTTAAATATATAAAACAGTGACTTTCAGTTCTGTAATAGAATGTCCAGGCAAATTAAAGTGTTTCTCCCACTGGGTTCTGACACTGCTAAAGGTAAAGGTAAAGGTATCCCCTGTGCAAGCACTGAGTCATGTCTGACCCTTGGGGTGACGCCCTCCAGCGTTTTCATGGCAGACTCAATACGGGGTGGTTTGCCAGTGCCTTCCCCAGTCATTACCGTTTACCCCCCAGCAAGCTGGGTACTCATTTTACCGACCTCAGAAGGATGGAAGGCTGAGTCAACCTTGAGCCGGCTGCTGGGATTGAACTCCCAGCCTCATGGGCAAAGCTTTCAGACTGCTGCCTTACCACTCTGCGCCACAACTACTAAAAATGCTGGCTGCTCTGCAAGATCTTGGCCAGAGAGAGAGTTCTTTTGCAAGCCATTCTGCCTTTAACCGAGATCCAGTCTGGGCCCTTCTGCATGCAAAGCAGGTTACCAGTTAGCTATGGCTCCTTTCATAAAAGTTGTATCAAGCTGGATCCACAGTATTGTCTTCTCTCAGAGTCTCTGAGTCTTTCCCAACACCTGCTCCCCAACCACTTTTAGCTGGCGATGTCAGAGACTGAGCTGGCATCCCACTGTATGGAAAGCACATCCTCCCACTCTCCAGAAGGACTGATGATCTGCTGCTGATTCGGAAGGTCAAAAGCAATTGGCTTGGTTTTGGTCGAAAGTACCTGGCAATTACAGCTCTCCCTTTACCAGCCAGCCTCCTGATGATTACAGTCCTCCAAGAGGTGCTTGCAAGGTCTTTAAGACAATCGCTACCTCTCCAGATGGAAGAGGAGGCAAAGGGCTGAAAAGTTTTTGTTCCTCAAATGAAGAGTCTCCTTCAGAGACTTAAACACAACGATGGTTAATAGTCTTTCTTGTGCGTGCAGTTTGAGAATTATCAGACAGGAAGGCCAAACAGTAGCTAGATTCTTGCAAAGATGCTGAGCTGGTATTTTAGGGGTGATCGGTTGTTCTGTTCTGTCTCAAAGCTACAGACAAATGGACCCATTTTGAATTATTTCTTGTTTTTCATACTTAAGGCGGCATCCTTTTTTAAAAACAAAAAAACAACCCTCTTTCACATCATTGATCCGGCTTCTCAGGCCGAAAGCATTAAAATCCTGCCTTGCAATCCCTAGAAATCATACTCAGCAATCTTTCTCATTTCCAATTCTTTTCATAAGGCAAGTTATACATTTTGTAAAATTAATAAAAGCGGGGTTTAAACGAAGTGAAATAAAAGAAAGTGTTCAAAACCTGTTTGGGAAAACGGTGGGGTTTTTCCCCCCTCTTACGTACTTTTAACCAGACTAGTTTAAGGATTCACAGGATCCATAGCACCAGAACCAGTTTCAGGACTCGCAGGGCCCTAGCAGAGCACAACTGGGGTGGGAGAAGCCAGACTGGGGGTGGAGGGACCCCCCACAGTGGAAAAGGGTGTCACTCCAAGTGTCCTTAAAGAGCTCCATCAACCAAGCTCCCTTTTTTAAAGAGGCCTTTGCCAAGGGTGTGTTGGGAGGAGGAGTGAGCCTCTGACCCAGCTGCTGCTGCCTCTATTTGCGGTCCCTTGCTGGTGGGGAGGCAGTGGATGCAATGTGAGCATAGGGTACGGAGGAAGGCAGCAACAGCTTAGAAAGGCTCAGATGGAGGAGGACATAGTGGGCTTCTTCTCCTCCCTGCTGCAGCCCAGGGAGCATGTGCATGTAGGTAGTTTGTTTGCTGGTCTTGGACCATAATAAATCAATTTGATTTGGGTATCAGACCATCAGTCCATTGAGGCCGGTATTGTCTATTCAGATTGGCAGTGACTCTCCAGGGTATCAGATAGAGGACTTTCACGTCACCTACGACCTGAGTGTTACATGGGATGGTGGACTGTGGTGGACTGGTGCCTCCATCAACTGAGTGTACTGAGAGTTTTGTGCCAAGCAGATACTTTGCCACTGAGCCACAGCCCCTCCCTGATGCGGCAAGTAGAGCTGAGCATTCAGCAAGAAGTAAAAAATTGAAGGGGGCTCTCAGTGAGTTTGGAAAAATTGGGGAATAGCAAATATCTCCCTACCTGTAAAACTGGTACATCCCTCTTTCTATCAATGGGAAATTAAATTGGTTTGCCATTACACAAACCTGCCGGGGCAGCGAGGGAGATGTGATACATTTAAATCAATCAATAAATGTCCCCGATTGATTTGTTTTAATTGTTTGCTCCTTCCAGCCTTCTTTCTACAGGGGGCTGGCAGGGTCCCAAGTAACTCTGAGCAGCCTGATGAACCAGAGCCGGGTCATGTTGGAGGAGCACGCACGCCATCTACTGAATGAGCCAGAGAGAGCCACGATGGGCTACTACCTGGATGAGTACAAGGAGAGCAACATCTCTGTGGATGCTCTGGTCATGGCCCTCTTTGAACTGCTCAACACTCATGCCAAGGTAAGGCAGAGAGGCTCAGCAGAGGAACAGGAAGCACAATTCGAAGTCAGGTCTTGGACTAGGATCTGCACCCATTGAAGCTTCTATGAGAAAACATAAGAGTATCCCTCCTGGATCAGATCAGTGGTCCATCTGGTCCAGCATCCTCTTTCACGCACTGGCCAACCAGATGCCACCAGAAGGCCGACAAACAGGATGCAAAGGCCAAGGCTCCCCCTGCTGGTTGCCTCCAAGCACTGACATTCAGCGGTTTACTACCTCTGAACCTGGAGGAACCTACTCTCTTTGTACTCCCCTGAACAAAATTTGAAACCTTCCTCCAGTCTATAGAGGTTTCCTCCAACAAGTGGCCCTCCTTCTGCTGGAGGGAGAGCCCCTTCAGTTGGAGGTAGGGTTCCCAGGCACCATCACACTGTCAGTTGAGGAAGGAGGGGTGCTCTCTAGAAGTCCCCTCCCCTTTTACATGCCTGAACACAGACTAGCATCTGGTGTGCTGACATCATCCAGAAGTGACATTGGCATGTCAGAGACTTCGGGGGTGACGCTCTGGCTTTTATGGAAACTCTATGGTAAAAAAATCAGCCTCAGACCAGAGTTTTGCCCCAAACCCAGCAGGGTTCCGCCCTCCCTAGTCAGAGGGCAGATTCTCAGACCGGAGGAAGGCTCCTTGGGAAATGTTTGACCCAGCCCAGTGCTTCCATTGAATCCTCCCTTCTAACACCCATTTGTCAAATTTCCCTCTGAACTAGAGGCCATCAAAGTGCCCTGTGGCAGTGAGTTCCACTGTTAATTACTCCTTGGGTGAAGGAGCAGTAGTTTTCATAGGTGCTGAAATTACTCCCCATCCCTTTCCATGGGGCTTGTCACTGCTGCACAGATCAGAGAACATGGAAAGTTCTCCAGTTAGAGATGCAACTGAGAATTCTTCCCATGTGTATTGATCCCTGATTTCTGGGCATTCTGAATTACTTGTTCTTGTTTCCTTGGTGAAAGAATCAATCTGTGCTACTTGTTCTTGTTTTCCCAGTGAAACTGGCTCTTTCACACAGCCTAAAAAATACAGTTTCAATCCACTTAGAATCATAGAATTATAGAGTTAGAAGGGACCTCCTGGGTCATCTAGTCCAACCCCCTGCACTATGCAGGACACTCACATCCCAATTGCTCATCTACTGTAACCTGCCACCCTCTTGAGCCTTCACAGAATCAGCCTTTCCATCAGATGGCTATCCAGCCTCTGATTAAAAATCTCCAAAGATGGAGAACCCACCACCTCCTGAGGAAGCCTGTTCCACTGAGGAACCGCTCTACATTTCAAGGACTGAATGCAAGCAGATTTTGCCACTTTGCACAATAAAATCCAGTTGCAAAGTGAATTGAAGTAGACTGAAAGTGCATTATTTGGGGTGTGTAAAAACACTCACTCTATATTTCTGACAGGCATTGGTCCCTTCATAAAACCCTGCACAAAAGCAATCTTGATGTGATTGTGCCAAGATTCTTTTTGGTAGTGGTTTTACCAGCATGTAGGAATGTCTTTGCTGATGAGTGAAACACCACATAAAAAGAATCTTGATGGCTGTGAGCAAATCTTCTTGATTGTTGTGAATCGCTCTGAGCCCACCTACGGGGAGGGGTGGTATCAATTATCTAATGTATAAATAAATGCAGTTGTATGTTGAGGTGGCCCTTTTACACCACTTTCTCAAGGGGCATGTGCAGAACGTGGAGCATTATCACGCTACAACTAAACCAAAGGAACCAAAAACTGGGGTAAACTGCACATGTTTCAGTTCAGATTCAAATGAATAGCCATGTTAGTCTGAAGTTGCACAATAAAATCAGAGTCCAGTAGCACCTTTAAGACCAACAAAGATTTATTCAGGGTGTGAGCTTTCGAGTGCAAGCACTCGAAAGCTCGCACCCTGAATAAATCTGTGTTGGTCTTAAAGATGCTACTGGACTCTGATTTTATTATGTTTCAGTTCAGGCATTCATTGAGAAATTTTCCCAGTTGTACTAGGTTTAAGAAGGGAGTGGCTTGCAGCACAAATTGAAATTGCAGAACAAGAATGGAGCAGAACCCAGAAAACCTGTTTATCCCTATTTGTCCCATAGCAGAACATAGAAAGCCTGTTTATGCCTATATTAAACTTGTCCTAGCTAACTTGTCCTATGCCTATATTTAACTTGTCCTAGCCTCTTGTGGCGCAGAGTGGTAAGGCAGCCGTCTGCAAGCTTTGCCCATGAGGCTGGGAGTTCAATCCCAGCAGCCGGCTCAAGGTTGACTCAGCCTTCCATCCTTCTGAGGTCGGTAAAATGAGTACCCAGCTTGCTAGGGGGTAAACGGTAATGACTGGGGAAGGCACTGGCAAACCACCCCGTATTGAGTCTGCCATGAAAACGCTAGAGGGCGTCACCCCAAGGGTCAGACATGACTCAGTGCTTGCACAGGGGATACCTTTACCTTTACCTTTACCTAGCTAAGCATAGAAGGATGAACCTTTATGGTACAGTTTTCGCACAGCAATTGCACTATGTTCCTTTTGTCCTTTCTTGCTTCCCAGTTCTCGCTCTTGTCAGAGGTCAGGGGAGTCATATCTCCTCAGGACCTCGACCGCTTTGACAACCTGGTCCTGAAGAGGGAGATTGAATTCATGAAGGCCCGGCAGCCCTCGGGGACGGGGACCGGCACAGACTCCTACTCCGTCATGTCTTACAGCGACACCGTCTCTTCCACGGGGAGTCATTTCACCTCCACCACCGTCAGTTCAGCTCGGGTAGGTGAGCTTGCTTCTCAGCAAGGGCCTGTGGTATTTCATGGTCCCCTAACATCTCTTGCAATGAAACACCTCTGGGTTCTTTCACAGACCTACACCCGATACAGGAAGCGCCAGGAATAGCTCACACAGAATTGTTCCTGTGGGCTGAATGGACTGGGGGGGGGGGGGTGTCTGCCCTCAACATACGAGAGATGCTTCCATACGTAATATAGACAAGTAACATCCATTTCAATGTATCTGATGAAGTGAGAGAGCACATAAAAAGTTGTCCCTTGAATAAAACTTGGTTGGTCTTAAAGGTGCCACTGGACTCGGAACTTGTGTTCTGCTGCTTCCGACCAACACGGCAACCCCCCGAATCTCTCTCTTTCAAGTACTGTTTGCTGCTCTTTTTAGGGCATTGTTTTGTGTGGTTTTTTAGACAACTGGTTTTAGCTTATGGAGGTGATACGTTTTTATTGCTTTTTAACATTTTAGCTGCCTTGAGGTGGCGGTTGTTTTAAACTAGGGGTTCCCAAAGTGGACGGATCCAAGGGGTGGTGAGAAATTTGGGGGCAGTAGGAGGGCAGTAGTCTGACTCTTCCTGGTTCAGCCGCATTTTCCTAGCGAGAGACATTCCAAGGGGGCTTGCCACTGCACTGCCTGTGAGTTGTAGTGACCCTGGACTCTCTTGATGGTCTCCTGTATCACTGCTGACCAGGGCCAACTGATTTATTGCTTGTTTTAAAAAAGCATGTATTAGCCACCCTTCTGCCTTACAGGACTCCCGGTGGCTGACAATGTGGTCTTGCACAGAGTCTTAGTCTAGCCTACCTCTTAGAGTTGTTGTAAGGATAAAATGAGAAAAGAGCTGGGTTTGTTTCTTTGTTTTTTGAACCTGTTCTTAGCTACCTGAAGGAATCTCAAACGCAGCTGGCAATCACCTTCCCTTCCTCTCACCACAAGAGACACTCTGTGAGGGAGGTGAGGCTAAGAGAGCCCTGATATTACTGAAGAAGAAGAAGAGTTGGTTCTTATATGCTGCTTTTCTCTACCCAAGGGAATCTCAAAGTGGCTTACAATCGCCTTCCCTTTCCTCTCCCCACAACAGACACCTGTGACTGGCCCAAGGTCACCCAGCAGTTCTTATGAGTCTCAACAAGGCTGACCATCTCCTCCCCATTCTCTCCCCACAACAGACACCCTGTGAGGTGGGTGAGGCTGAGTGGGGATAGATTTGAGGAAAGATGAGACTCAAGGGAAGTCTTTGTGAAAAGGTAGGCTAAGAAGAAAATGCGGTAGGTAAAAATAGCGTAACCATGACAGGATTGGCCAAGTGTGTCCCCCCCTCCAGGAGTCCTTTCTCCACTGTTTCTGCTGTCCCTTGGGGGGAGTGGAGATGAGGGGGCAGATCATTTGCCTTCCTAGCTGTCCTCCGTGCCTCCTCCCGCCTTCCCTTGCAGCAAGCCCCAGCTCAGCCTCCTATTATCCTGGACACCTCATTGCGCACGCCATCTAATTAAGTGATCATCATCGCTTCTAAATGCGCAACCTCGCAGACCCTAACTTAATTTGCTGGACATAAAACAGCTTTCATCATAGCTGCAGTCGTGGCCTCAGAAACGCAGAGCGGGTTCTCATCTGGCAGCCTGCCGAGGCCATGGCCGGCGGTGGGGGGAAGGGTGAAGAAGCCCAAACTGGTCACTCTGTTCTGGGGGACCCATGTTCAAATTCCTTTGGAAACTTGCTGGATGACCTTGAGTCAGTCTCAGCGTAAACGAGGGCTGTTGTGAGAATAAAATGTTAAAAAGGGGAACTATGTAAGCCACTTTAGGATCCTATCAAGGCAAAAGGTAGCATTTAAAGTTTTAAATCTCCTGTTCTCCTTTTGAAGTCTAATAAAAATTAATCAAAGGTGACTGTTCCGATACCTAATCTAAGAGCTGCCCCTGGCCCCAGGAAACAAAGAGCTTTCCCTCTCCTCTCCTCTCCTCTCCTCTCCTCTCCTCTCCTCTCCTCTCCTCTCCTCTCCTCTCCTCTCCTCTCCTCTCCTCTCCTCTCCTCTCCCCTCCCCTCCCCTCCCCTCCCCTCCCCTCCCCTCTCCTCTCCTCTCCTCTCCTCTCTCCCTGGCAGCGCCTCCTCTGTCCACCCCCCTCTCCTTCATTGTGACTTGCAATTCCAAGTTTCCCGTTCGGATGCAAGCTCGCCAGGCGCCTACCCCTGCCCTCCCAAGGAGCTATGCTTGGCAAACCACTTCCAAGCATCCCTTGCCTGGCTTCCAGCTAACCCTTCGATCTCCTGGCTACACGACACACACCACGTGATAAATAAATGAATCAATCCTCAGGGTTGCCAACAGTTTTACAATACTCGGGTGGGGGGGGGGGGGTTGAAGATCAAAGCAGCCCAGCTTCTTTTCCTTCTAAAATCTGCAGAAAACCAGCACGGGGACCTTAACATAGCATAGTCACCTGTTAAGAGAGCCAGTTTGGTGCAGTGGTTAGGAGTGCAGACTTCTAATCTGGCATGCCAGGTTCAATTCTGAACTCCCCCACATGCAGCCAGCTGGGTGACCTTGGGCTCATCATGGCACTGATAAAACTGTTCTGACCAAGCAGTGATATAAGGGCTCTGTTGTGGGGAGAGGAAAGGGTAGGCCACTGTAAGCTGCTTTGAGCCTCCTTCAGGTAGAGAAAAGTGGCATATAAGAACCAACTCTTTTTTTTTCTTCTTCCTCTTAATGTCTACCAGTTCTCACAAGCACTGAAGTAATGGCCAGTAAAAATTAGTTGGCAATCCTAGAGATAATGTGGACCTTCTTTAGCCACAAATGAAACATGCCCAGAGTGTGCCTCTTCGTTGGTCTTGCAGAGTTCTGATGGCAGTGGTGGTGGGGCAGTGCATCTGGCCTTGATTTCCTTGGCTTCTAACAGACCTTTCTCTTCTCCCAGGAGCGGCTCTTGTGGCTGATAGACCTCATGGAGGTAAGCATCGGGGTTACCCGTTCAACTGGAGTAGCAGTCAGTGCTAAGGAAGGAGGGGAGCAGAATGGGGGAAGGGGACTTACAGCTAGGGTTGCCAGCTCCAAGTTGGAAATACCTGGAGACTTTGGAGGTGGAGCCGGGAGTGGGAGAGATTTGGGGCAAGGAGGGATCTCAGTGGAGTATAATGCTCTGGAGTCCACCCTCCAAAGCAGCCATTTTACTCAGGGGAACTGATCTCTGTCTCTTTTAAATGAACTATAGAGTCTATCATGGAGTTGGAAGGGGCCATCCAGGCCATCTAGTCTAGCCCCCCTGCTCTATGCAGAATCAGCCTAAAGTATCCAGGATAAGTATCTGTCTAGCTGCTGCTTGAAGACCAGCAGTGAGGGGGAGCTCACCGCCTCCTTATTCTACTGCTGATCTACTCTGATTGAGAACGGTGTATACCATTGCCATCCCTTCCCTGCCCTCCGCACATTCATGGTTGAACATGTACAAAGAGCAACAGAGGCCCGCAAATGGCGTTGTTCTCCTTCAGTTGTGATGCACCGTGCACTTTCAGGCACCAGACTACCCCAATCACAAGATCACAGTTTGTTGTGTTTTTATATATTATCATCATGTGTGTTTTTGTTCTTGTTGCTGAAATATGCAAGATCTGCCATGTACATGATGGAGCAGAATACAAAGGGTGTCCTGCAGGGGGCATCGTAGGAGATGTCTATTTAGCATAGAAAGGATGAGCACTTCCAGAGGATCTTCAAATTATCTCTGCCAGGCTTCTTTGAGTACCCTTCCCCCTGCTGGCCTCCAGCTGAGATCCGGGCCCTGATGGAGCTGTCAGAGTTCTGCAAGTCCTGCAGTACGGCACTCTCCCACCAGGCCTATGGTTTCCCCATGGTGGCCTAAAATCCAGCTGGATCTCCCTTTCCTTTGGTCCTTTCCCCTCTCTCCCCCCCCCCACTTCTAATTTTCATCCTGTGCTACCCCCCCCCCTCCAAGAGGCCACACCAATGAATGACCAACCCAACAGTGGAGTTAGAGGGGAGAGGGGGGAGGGGGTAATTTCTAGTATTATAATGGTTTTATGGTGGGTTTATTGATGTGATGTTGGTAATGATGTTTTATTGATGTGTGTTTTATGTTGTGAACCCTCCGGAGCCCGTTCTTTGGGAAAGGGCAGTATAAAGAAGAACAGTTGTTGAACAGGAAGAATGGCTGCAGGGAAGGCAGCTGTAATCTCCTTTGAGATGTAATAGGCCTGCTGGGTAACCTTGGACTAGGCACAGTTCTATCAGAGCTCCCTCAGCCCCACCTACTTCACAGGGTGTCTGTTGTGGAGAGAGGATGGAGAGGTGATTGTAAGCTGCTTTGAGACTCTTTTGAGTAGTAAAAAGCAGAGTACAAAAAACAACACTCAGAGCTAACAGTCGCTTTCCCTTCCTCTTCTCCACAACAGACACCCTGTGAGGTAGCTGAGTCTGAGAGAGCTCTGAGAGAACTGGGATTGGCTCAAGGTCACCAAGCTGGATGCATGTGGAGAAGAATTGGGGAATCAAACCCCATTCTCTCGATTAGGGCCCCCCCCCTCCGTTAACTGCTACACCACAACAACAGGGGAGAAGTGATGGGCAGCTTGTGAGGTTCTAGGAACAAACAGGTGGCTGGTCAGATCCAGCTTCTCAAAGAAATCTCTGATGGAGGCTGTCCTGTCTTTCTGCCCTGCATTGTTGAGCTAAATCCTCTTTCTGCAGAGAGATGGAGATGATTTCCATGGCCTGTTTCTTTCCTATGTGGGCTGTCAGTCCCCATTTCTCCCCAGCTGGTATTTCACCAGTTGTCTGGTTTATTTGAGCAGATCAGTAGATTGAGAAAATGACCCCCAGCCTATGCATCGCCACGCCTGGCCGACTGCAGACCAGATGGACAGGCCTGAGCCTCACCTCCCCTGCTAATGATTTTCTAGATCACAGGCAGGTCGTCTGAGCAAGAGGTTAATTGTGCAGTGCGTTAATTGAAAGCAGCTTTGCCTGATCATGAAGCCGTGTTTATTTCTAATTTGTTAAAATGGAGCCGGCCTCCAAGGAGATGCTGCAACAGTTGGTCCCCTCCCCAAAAGGGGATGTGATTACAAAGCTAGCAAGTCTGAAAGGGTTTTTTTTTTTAAAGAATTGTATCCTAGCCAGTAGATGTCACCGTCCTCTCCCACAGGGAAAACAACATGCTGAGCTCCCAGCATGCGCGACTCTGTGCACCAAAGTGCTGCTTGTGGGGGCTATGAGTGACATAGTGGCACAAAGGAAGAGGTGGCAAACTTCTGCACCTGATTAGCTGTTTTAGCAAAGAATTATCTTATGGCATAATATGGCATCATTTGGATACTATGACAGTTTGCTAATTTGCCCCTAATTGACTTTTTCTATATATCTGTACTCTCATGATCCTTGTTCCATTTTGTCTGAGGAAGTGTGCCTGCACATGAAAGCTCACACCTTGAATACACCTTTGTTGGTCTTAAAGGTCCCACTGGACTCAGTTTTTGTTGTGCTACTTTAGACCTACCCACTTGAATCTGCACCTTTTGTTTTTGAAAACTAAAAAAGACCACATGTTGTAGTTCCAGGAGACCTCCGGGCCCCTCCTGGAGATTGGCAACCCTGGCTAGAAAGCATTAATCAGCACAGAGGTTTCCTGCAGTCTCTGGCATAATGTCCATTCCAGTCAAGGGAGGACAGCAACCCACAGAGCGTCTCATCATTCGGCAAGACTTCCAAGACACTCTGCTCAGGCTACTCCCAAAGGCCTGTTCCATTCCATCCATGTCGTTTCCTCTACGTCTCACTCAATGGAACACACCAAGCCAGTGAAGCCCAGAGATCTCCCAATATTAGAACTGATTTCTGGACAAGAGAGACCAGTTCACCAGAAGACAATGGCTGCTTTGGAGGGTGGACTCTATGGCATGGTTCCCCACTACATTCCCAGCCCTCCCCAGGCTCCCCCCACCCCAAAAAAAATCTCCACGTATTTTCTAACCCAGAGCTGGAAGCCCCATATGGCCCCTCATTAATCTGCTCTATTGATGTGGCCTAATAAGCACTCTTGTTTATGGTCAAATTCATTCATTTAAAACATGAATTGTTTACTAGTGCTCCTGAGTCCTAGGCCCATTCTGCACATGCTAGATAATGTGCTTTCAATGTGCTTTCAAATGGATTTTCCTGTTCTGCACAGAAAAATCCAGCTGCAAAAGCACTTTGAAAGCGCGTTATCCTAGTGTGTGCGGAACGGGCCCTAGTCTTTACTGGGAAATAGCATTGCTCCTCTCTGCGATCATGGCTATCTGACATTTGTTTCTGGGAATACGGCAATGGTGCTAAGATTTCTAGTACCTATTGGATAGTTCCCATGCCATCATCCTTAGGACTGCCATTTCGTCCTGGAGAACTTGTTATGCTGGTAATAGATCCAATCCAAGCGGAATTCTCCTGCCTTGCCATGACTTCACTGTCAGGCATGAGGCCGGTTCCTCCCTATAGTGTGATGCCATTCTGTATGGCTAGCTTACAACTGCCTCCTTGGTAGGTTTCCTTTCCCCCCTTCCACCTGCGGCAATCCTTTGGCAGTTTTTGAGTGCGTGCGCGCCTCAAGTCACAGCCAACTTATATTGTTCTCATGGGGTTTTCAAGGCAGGAGATGTGTTTAAACAGAGGCTGGATAGCCATTGGGTTGTGAGTGTCCTGTATAGTGCAGGGGGTTGGACTAGATAACCCATGAGGTCCCTCCCAACTCTATGATTCTGTGATTCTATTATTCTGATTCTATGTACAGGGGTGGTTTGCCTTGGGATCCTCCATCACAATCATGGTATCCCTTGGTGGTTTCCCATCCTGAAAGTAGCCAGGGCCAACCCTGCTTAGCTTCCAAGATCTCACAAGACCGGGCTAGCCATGGCATTGCTGTACTTTGCTGGGGTAAATTAACCAGGCAATGAATGAAAAACAGAACAATTGTGTGTTTTCCTTCGCGTTCATTCATTTTGTTGTTTCCGTTTTTGCAAACAGAAGGAACGAGGCTGGTTGGCTTTGTTTGCCGACTCATGATTTTTGTGTGTTAACTGCTTGCTACAGGCCAGGGTGTCTTTGTTTTTCAAGCATTATTTACTGTCCTGCTGTTTGCTTCCAGTTTCACTGTCCTGGCTTTTAAGTGTTGTGTTCACTACCTTTTTAGCGGGTTATTGATTATCCGGTGCTGCTGACTTCCCTACCATTTGAAGGTCTTGCTAGGTTTTCAGGCAGACCGACGGACAGACGGGTGGGCGGGCGGGTGGGCGGGCAGGTGGGCGGGCGGGTAGGTGGGTAGGTACCTAGGTAGATACATAGATACATAGGTGGGTGGGTGAGAGGATGGCTGGGGGAGAAAGAGAGAGAGGTAGATGTGACTGTGTATTTAACCTTTTTGTTAAATGTGAGCTACCTTAGGAGCCAAATGTGGCTAGGAATTGTGCCAGAAAAATGGATAAAACAAAGAACAAGGAGGGGAGAAATATTACATGGAGCAGGAAAAAAAAGTCCTAACTGGAATTAGGTAGGACCTGAAAGGCTGGAAGTGTGTGCAATTTAGACAACAGATTACAAAATAATGTAAACATTTGTTGTGTGCAGCTTTAAAAAATATTTAAGGTTAAAAAGACACACAAAGCCCATCAGCCATTCTTTAAACATTATCATGTGCACCATACAATCATAGATCTAAGGCCTAAGATTGTATGGTGCATATGGTAATTTTTGTAACCTGTTGTCTAAATTGCACACACATCCAACTGTTCAGATCCTATCTAATTCCAGTTAGGATTTTTTGTTTTCAGCTCGGGAAAATGAATAAACCTAAGAATCTCCAAGGTGTCCAGCTGGGCAGGTGGCCTAGAAGCAACAAGATTTGGCTCATGGGTTGACAGCTGCGTCTCTCACACACACACACACACACACACTCACAATAGCAGAAGGCAGCTTTTGTCCTCTTCCCCACACCGACATGATCGCTAATAAATACATCTGGATGCAGAGTTAAATTCTGGCCCAGCTACCCCGTGCATAAGAATGGCACATTAGCTAATTCCCCAATGATAATTTAATCAGAGGGGCTGTGAAATCCTTGCCTGACTCATGTGTTCTTTCTCTCCCCCTCCCCTTCCCCCCGCCTCGCTTTCCCCCTGCCTCTTTCCACTTGTACACCTTCCTGATTGCCTGCCCCGCAGGGCCCTTCCTCGCTGCGAGACTTAATTTAATTTCCCACTATTTTTTGTTGTTGTTGAGATCTTCTGGTTCTGTTGACTCACTTACAGCTGTATTTTGACATTTGATAATGGAACTGGGGCTATAATCATAATGATGTGGAGGGGGAGAAGCACATGGTGCCTAGGCGCATCAGATAGAGATTGCTTGGGGGACAAGGAGACAGTGATGTGGAAGAGAAAGGGCGGTGAGAATGCAGTCTAAGTGGGTCGTGTCGGAATTGCTTTCCTAGGTCAGAAATGTCCCTTTCCAACCTCAGATGCTCGGCCTTCCTTATGGTCCAACTTTCGCAGCCATACATTGCAACTGGGAATAACATATCCTTGACTAAACGCACTTATGTTGGCAGGGTGATGTCTCTGCTTTTTAGGATGCTGTCTAGATTTGCCATAGCTTTCCTCCCCAGGAGCAAGCGTCTTAATTTCTTTGCTGCAGTCCCCATCTGCAGTGATCTTGGAGCCCAGGAAAATAAAATCTGTCACTATCTCCATTTCTTCCCCATCCATTTGCCAGGAATTGAGAGGGCCGGATGCCATGATCTTCATTTTCTTGATGTTGAGTTTCAAGCCTTTGATTTTGCTGGGCGCTGCAGCATTCACTGCAGATTAGCCGCTGCTTCTAGCCTAATCACCTTTGATGTATTAAGACTTCACAAAGATGATCAGGCCCAAAAGTTGCTGAAAACTGGGGAAGCTTCTCTTTCTGCAGCATGAACGGAGCAAGCCTGTGTGCTGAGGACCTGGTGGGCAAACCCACATGTCTAAACCAGCCCTACGTCCTGGTCTCTGGCACTAATAGAGGTTTTTGTTTGTTTGTTTGTTTACTGCTTGCAGAACACATCAGACTTGGATGTGAGCGGGAACGGATGCCAGGGCAATGCTCTGCCGGATATCTCCCTGGTAAGGCATATTCTTTCCCTTTCCTCTTCCTTGAGACCAGGATTGAGATGGGTGCAGATGGCAACAGGGGATGCCTTTCATGTTCTGGAAGGCAGGTACAAATGCACATCCTTACACACCTGAAATGAACATAAATTGACACGGCTAATAATAGTCGCTCTCCGAAATTCATCCTGCAATATTCTCACTAGCAAATTTCAGTCCTGACGTTGAAGAGCTTAATTGCATCATGGAGAAAAGATCTTGGTGGTGGCCTTCCTTTTTCTGAACGTTTGCATAACTCAGCATCGTGTACACCAAGGACATAATGTTGTGCCCATCTGAGCACTTCCCACAAACCCATTTAGACAGCTTGAAGGACTAGAAGTTTGCTTGGTATAAAAGCTGTTTTTTTTATAGCCCACTTTTTGCCACCTCAAGGAGTCCAAAGCAGCTTACAAATGCATTTATCTTCCTGTCCCCACAACAGACACCCTGGGAGGTAGGTGGAGGTGACAGCTCTAAAATAACTGCTCTGTGAGGAGAGCTGTAGTAGAACTGTGACTAGCTCAAGGTCACCCGGAGTGGGAAATCAAAACTGGTTCTCCGGATTACAGTCTGCCGCTCCTAACCACTCCACCACCCTGGTGAAGGGAACATTTTCTGGCTGGGTCAGGAGTGTGACCTCTGCAGCAGCCGGCCACATGAGGAGGAAGAGGAGGAATCAAAACCAGTTATCTGGATTCGAGTCCGCTGCTTTTAGCCACCATGCCATGCTATGAACAGAATCAAGAAGGAGCAGATTTCCGCAGTTCCAAATTCCATTTGTAGTTAGAAAATGCCCAAAATGAATTCTCTAACTAGAACCACAGCTCTCAGTACTTTTGTGGTCCCCTCGAAACTGTGGATGCCCACCCCCGTATTAATAAAACTCTACACAGAAAAAAGAACATCGGTATGATGTGATGTGATGGTTGCTAATTGTCCACTGAGGTGCCATTTTTTTTTTTTTTTGCATCACCATGCACACAAAAGAATCTTGATTCAACCACATGGCCAATCACTCTAGGATGTAAACTGCACTGAGCTTTTATTCCAACCCCAGATCGATTCAGTCCCTGCCCTCAACTCAGAATGAGATTTTCATTTGGATTTGGGGCGATTTAAATTTTCCTTCTGCAGCAAGAAGGATTGATCTGGAGTGACCCTACCTTTATTGTGCGATATCTCAGAGTGCTTTTAATCCTCAATATCCATTTGGGAAAGAAAGCTCCGTGGTAGAGAACCTCTGATAGGTTACACCTGGTCATGTGACACGCTTGCCTTAAAGGAGAAGCCCCTAATTTCTCTCAATTTCTGTCGGTCCTGGATTTTTTCTCCCTCCTCTGCCTTTTTCGATCCTCTCCCCCAACCCTCCAAGAAAAGAAAGAAAGAGGCTTCGCTCCCCCCCCCCCCTTCTGAACTACTCTAACCACGTGCAGAAGACTTTCCTGTTTCAATGGGGAGGAGGGGGGAGAGGAAGACCCGAGTTCAAAGCGATCTGAATTCAACAGGATTGACAATGGAATAAAGAAAGTAAGTGCAGACTCTGCCTAGGATGACATCATTGCAGGGTTTTATCAATGCTCACGTGCATGATAGTGGCCATGCACAAAGAAGGCAAAAAAAGGCACATGTGAACTGCACCTGCACGGCACTCTGTCTGAGCTGTGGAGGAAAAAATATTAAATAATTGTGACTAGAAAATCAAGATAACAAGGTGGAAATAAACATGAGAAGGCGTATATAAACGGGGGAGGGGGGAACCTGGGTTGCTCACTTAACCTTGCAGTGAACAGAAGAATTCCTATGTTCCTACTAGAGGTTAACATTAAATACCAAGAGAAGTTCTTCTCTTCAAAAGCTTTAATATCATCAAAACACGACTCGACTCCCAAGTAACAGCTAGTTTCATTGTGAGACCTTCAACTTTGTCATAATAATAGCACAGATGACACAAAAATGGACAAGGTCTATTGAAAACAGAACAGAGGTCATTTGGCATTTTGGAAGCAGCCTCTCTACATCAAAGAGGAATGACCCCAGGGATTCCACAGCTGCTCGTGCTGCAGAGAATCTCTGCTTAGCATCTTGCAAGAAACGAGAGCTTCAGCTTGGGTAAGGCATGCAGCACCCCTGAGCATAGGAAGCGGTCTAGTATGGACCTGATTTTTACTCTGAGCTTGTGAACTGGGAAGACTGCTTGTGCCTTCTTATTTGAAACCTCTACCAGCAATTGAAGCAAAAGGAACACATGAGAAGCCTGTTTTTTTTTATTAACCATTTTATTATCGTTGGTTTCCTCTTTTCATGGTTTGGCTTTTCATGTTGGTTTTAATACCGGGGCTCCTTCTGTGTATGGCATGAAGCCAGACACTGGTCCCATGGATTCAGTTCTGCTCATAACTGACAGCAATTCTCTGGGGTCTCAGGCAAACCAAGAACGTTTCCAGCAATGCTTGGAAAACTGAGCGTTTGCTGTCAGGGGCTCATGGGAATTGTAGTCCATGAACGTCTGGAGGACCACAGGCTGATTACTCCTGCATTAGCCAAAACTGGAAACATAAACCTGGATGCAATGCGTATGCTCTCCCACTGACCCATGACCCTGCCCTATTGCTTTCATTCTGAGTCAGACCAGCAGTCCACCTCACTCAGCATTACCTATAACAAGGAATAGCTTGTCCTTAATTTCAGGCAGTCTTTGCTGAGAGATCTTATCAGTGATCCTTTAGCTGGAGAAGCCAGGCTAGAACTCTGGACCCTTTAAGCATGCAGGGGGAAGGTGCTGAAGGGGGCCACATAACAATGGCTTGGGTGGTGTAGTGGTGAAGAGCGGCAACCTCTAATCTGGAGAACCAGGTTTGGTTCCCCACTCCTCATCCACGTGCAGTCAGCTGGGTGACCTTGGGCTAGTCACAGTTCTCTCAGGGCTCTCTCAGCCCCACCTACCTCCCAAGGTATCTGTTGTGGGGAGAGGATTGTAAGCCATTTTGAGACTTCCCTGGTCAGTGAAAGGCAGGCTACAGAAAGCCAGCTCTTCCGTCTTTGCAAATCAGTGCAAAGCTGCAGAATGCAAGAAGTACACCATGGACCGTACCTCAAAACAAGGACGCTTGTTCTGTATTCAGCACTCCATCCTAATAGCCTTTGTTTTGTTGGATTTATCAGGACGACGTCTCATCTTTCCCTGAGGAACCTCCGTCTTTCAAGCCCCCACCACCCAGTCCTTCTTCACAAACTGTGGACTCCTCCTCTTCCCAGAGCAGAAACACAGTGAAGGACATCCCTACAAGACCTTCTTCCGAATCTTCCCAATCTGGCCTGTTCTTCGTAGCACCCCGGGTCCCCACGGCATCTCCAAGCCTCTCTGAGAGGGACACTGGTAGCATCGCTTCAACGGCTACCTCCTCCACGGAGGATTCCGCCCCCAGCAGCATCTACGCATCCATCTCCAGAAGGCCAGTGGATGCCCACTTGTCATTGGTCAACCAGCAGCCAATAGGGCCTTTCCCCAGGGTTCAATCACCAACCCGGTTGAAGACTCCTTCCCCGGAGGCTACTCCAGCCAGCAGCCTCCCAAACCCCAGCACACCAGCCTCGTCTCCTCCTCCTCCACCGCCCCACCCAGCTCCGCCTCCTCCTCCCAATGAAAAGGGCGGGGCAGACTCCAGCGCCTCCCAGCATTTCATCATGGTGGAAGTTCATCGGCCCAACAGTGAGCCGGATGTCAACGAAGTGAGGTCCTTGCCCCAAGCTAGAGGTAAGATCTTCTCCAGGACTTCAAAAGAATGGGGGGGGGGTCATCACAAAAGAGTGATGGAGAGTAAGGCAACACCAAAATGGAAGGGGACCCAACACCAAAACAGAGGGTAAGCCAACACAATCCTTGACAAATGAATGCATGTAGTGATCAAAGAATGGTGGCCTCTAATCTGAAGAAATGGGTTTGATTCCCCATTCCTCCACATGCATTCACCTGGGGTGACCATGGGCCAGTCACAGTTCTGTTAGAGCTTTTCTTGCAGAGCAGTTCTCTCAGAGCTCTCTCAGCCCCACCTGCCTCGCAGGGTATTTGTTGAATTCATGAAGAACAACTCTAAAAATGGCTGCTAACCATGTCAGCTAGCCAGAACCTCTGGCTTCAGAGGCACTGTTCTGTAAAATGTCATTGAGCTGAGTGCTAAATGAGCTACTTTATAATTTATGCAGAAATTTGTAGCCCCCTTTTCCCACCAATGGGGTCTTACAACATCATTTGTCTGTCTTCCGTTTTATTCTCACAACCACCACCGAGGTCAGGCTGCGAGGGTGGGACTAGCCCCAGGTCACCCCACAAGTGTTCCTGGCAGCGTGAGGCTTTGAACCTCAGCTCCAAATCCAGCACTCTAACCATTATAACATACTGCCATGGATCTCCTACTGCAGCTTCTGGGCCACCCAGGAAGGATGTGGTAGATCACTGCAGGAAACAGGGCAGTTGTCCAGAGGGACCTTCAGCCAGATATAGCAGAGTCCTTAGAATCCTGGGTGTAAACTGCACGGAGCTTTTATTCCAACCCCAGGTCGATTCAGTCCCTGCCCTCTACACAGAATGCGGTTTCCGTTTGGATTTTGGGCAATTTAAATTTTCCTTCTGCAGCAAGAAGGATTGATCCGGAGTGACCCTACCTTTATTGTGCGATATCGTAGAGTGCTTTTAACCCTCAATTTTTAAAGGCTGTTCTGAATCTGGGCTCTCCTCCGTGGTATAGGACCTGTGTAGAGCAGTGGTAGTAAACTGCGGCCCTCCAGATATCCACGCACTACAAATCCTGGCAGGAGCTTATGGGAATTGTAGTCCATGGACATCTGGAGGGCCGCAGTTTGACTACTGCTGATATAGAGAGATCATCCTGACCCCAATAGCTCAGGCTAGCCTGCCCTTATCAACATCTCAGAAGTTAAGCAGGGTCAGCCCTGCATACTGCTTGGATGGGAGACCGCTGTGGACGTCCAGAGTCGCTATGCAGAGGCAGGCAATGGCGAACTACTTCTAAATGTCTCTTGCCATGAAAACTGTTTGGGCTCACGATAAAGTGCGGGTGACTTAACTGCAAAACAAAGAAGCTATCACCAAGACTACAAATCACATGGTGTGGTGTTTGTGTTGCTAGTCTCATAGGTAGGGGGAGGGAGAAGGAGGAGCTGGAGACTTGCGTGTCATCCGTTTTTGAGATTTGTAGCCAGTCTGAGTTTTGTATCGGTCTGCTGAGCAGAGCCCAACTTATACTGTTTCAGGCAACAAACAGAGGAGCCTAGCAACTGACAAACCACAAAGGGGGGGGGGGGTGTCATTTCTGCGCCTACCTGCAGAGGCATTCCGAAATCTTGTCCTCCTGAAGATTAAGGCAGCCTTTCTCAACTTTTTTACCATTGAGAAACCCCTGAAACATTCCTCAGGCTTCAAGAAACCTCAGAAGTGGTGTGATCGTGCAGAATATGCTTGGGAAGCAAACCTGTGTACATGCCCACCTGGGGCCCCTTCCCTTCCCACCCCCTCCAGGCCCATCACTGGCCATTTTGGGAAGGGAGACAGGTGGACATGTCCATGTATGGTCATGTTACCCAATAAATGCTTAACTCATTTTTAAAATAATTTTAAAAATTAACTCCCACCCACTTGGGAAGCTCTTCCAGGGCCATCAAGATACCCTAGGGCAGGGGTAGTCAACCTGTGGTCCTCCAGATGTCCATGGACTATAATTCCCATGATCCCCTGCCAGCTGGCAGGGGCTCATGGGAACTGTAGTCGATGGACATCTGGGGGACCACAGGTTGACTACCCCTGCCCTAGGGTTTCATAAAAGCCTGGTTGAGAAAGCCTGAAATCATTTTTTTGGTAAGTTTTTACCTGTGACTTTACTTCCCTCTTGTGGTCATTTTTGCATACAGCAAGTATCATTTGAGATTTCTTTTGTCGCCTCCCTTCCAAAGTGTGGCTGTTCCTATTTTTTTTCTCTTTCTACTGTTCTCATCTAGCAGAAAGAAAGAATGAGGAAGCTTGAGTCAAATTTTACATGGGCCCCTGTGAATGCCAGAGCCAAGTATCCCACCATCATTGGGGGGGCAGGGGGGCTTCCTCGATTAAAATCATTGTGTTCCTATTTCTTAGCACGGTGCTGCTGAGACATCTTGCGACACTCAAAATCTACACTGACAACAAAATACAATACATAGCCATTTAGAAGACCTACAGAAAAATAGGTAAATAAAAGAAATCGAATGAGTGGGCAGGAAGGGATGTGTCAGTGTTTGTCTCTTGTGGCCCTTCCTTGCGCACCCAGGGAATTGCTGATCAGCTCAGTGGGATGGTACGTGAATTTCCTCCAGGCCAGGCTGGATTTGGAGATTTTTGGTGGGGCATGAAATTGGGGTCCTTGTGAGTGGGCAGGTAGTTGTGAGTTCTTGCATTGTGCAGGGGGTTGGATTAGATGACCTTGGAGGTCTTTTCCAACTCTATGATTCTATGATTCTATGAATGTATAAATAAGAAGACCGTCAAGGAGACCATCAGTTCTCCACAAAGAACATGACCACAGCCCCACCAGAGACTGTGTCCCCTTTCCCCTCCACCCTCTTGCAGAAGATGAAGAGATGCAAACAGGCGTTCTGGTGTTGATCTGCAAATTACTGTTTGATGACTGTGTAGGAATTAGCATTGACAATCGTTAATGTAATTTATTAGCCAGCCACGCTCCTCCGGAGGGTGACACATGAATCATTTGCAGCCTCCGGGCCCTGCATCTTCCAATGTGTCTGTGTATCTGCATGTTCAAAGTCATGAATCGCCTTCTTCCAGCCAACCTCTCCTTCAATCGGAAACTGGCTTTTGGAATTATTATTAATTATAGTTATTTTCTGCCCTATTTAAAGCGACTCAGGGCCAATTCCGTCCATAAAATCACAATAAAATGACATCAAAGCAAAATATAATAATAAACTATAGCTATTAAGTTAAATAGGAGCCTCTTGTGGCGCAGAGTGGTAAGGCAGCCGTCTGAAAGCTTTGCCCATGAGGCTGGGAGTTCAATCCCAGCAGCCGGCTCAAGGTTGACTCAGCCTTCCATCCTTCCGAGGTCGGTAAAATGAGTACCCAGCTTGCTGGGGGGTAAACGGTAATGACTGGGGAAGGCACTGGCAAACCACCCCGTATTGAGTCTGCCAAGAAAACGCTAGAGGGCGTCACCCCAAGGGTCAGACATGACCCGGTGCTTGCACAGGGGATACCTTTACCTTTTATTAAGTTAAATACATTAAACACTAAAAGCAATGCCGTTGTCTACCTGGTAGTTATTGCAGCCTCTCTCAGCTTTTTTACTGTTGAGAAACCATTGAAACATTCTTTAGGCTTTGAGAAACCCCAGAAGTGGTGCCAGCAGGCAGAATATGGATGGGAAGCAGGGCTGTGTATGTGCCCAACCATAGCTCCTCCCCTTCCCACCCCCTGCAGGCCCATCATTGGCCATGGGGGGGAGCATGTCAACTTGACCGTATATGGTCATATCATCTAATAAATGTTCAACAAATTTTAAAATATATTTTAAAATTAACTATGTAGACATTAATATATAAAATTAATTAACTCCCACCAATTCAGGAAACCTTTCCGGGGCTGTCAAGAAACCCTAGGGTTTCATGAAACCCTGGCTGAGAAAGTCCAAGTTATTGTCACATTAGGGCTGGATCTGCACTGGGAGTTTTATCCCCAGTGATCCCGAATTAAAAAAAAAATCATCTACAATTTCCATTCTGATATTTAGTGCTTTGAATTTTGACTCTGCAACGTCTGTGATCGATCTGCGGTGACACTACCTTTCATCCAAAATATCCAGGAGCAGATATAACTCGCAACATTTGAAAAAACTGCTCCAAAATCCCCAATATTATGTGTAAATCACTGTGTTCTGCCAGTTTAATTTCCTCCCCCTTCTCCACACCTACAACACTGATGTAGCAAAGCAGTCTGTCACTGATTGGTCAGGGCATCAGTTCAAAGACTACCTGATTCCCAGTTGCCATTCCCTCACAAGACTTATTTTTGCCCTCATTTTTAAAGTGACTATGCTCCAAGTCCACACATCTATGTGCCAAGATTTGCCTTTCGGATTCTCTTTCCTCCCCTCATTCTTCTTCCCCCTCATTCACTCTGTAAAAGAAAAATAAATAAGCAGCCCCATACTCCACCCCCCCCCCTTGCTTCAGCTGTAGAGGAGACAAATGGCAGGAAATAAACCCCTCAGTGCCAGCTGGAGCATTGCGACCACTGCTCCCTTCCTCTTAGCTTCCCCAATCAAGCAGGAAGGAGACAGCAGCCAGATAATTAAGTGTAGATTGCAACATCAGTTTCAATTTAGGAAAAACAAAAGTGGAAGACTCGGGTTCAGATCAATCTGAATTCAGTATGATCGACAACTAGGGGGGACGGGGAAGATACAAGTGCAGAACCAACCTAGGAATGATGGAGAGAATTCTTCAGACAGAAGGGCTTTTACTGCTCCCCATAGTGGCAACAAACCCTATAGGAATTCTGAATTATTGTTGTCAGTCATTCAGTCATGTCCCACTCTTGGCAATCCCATAGCACAACTATTGCCATGATTCCCGATCCCACATCACTTCCCTCAGCCGTGCAATGTTCTGGCTGGTGTCCATCTTGATTGTGTCCGACCACCGTGTTCTTTGTCGGCCTGGTTTCCTTTTTCCACTGACCAATCCTGGCACAATTGCTTTCTCCACTGAGTTGGACCACATGATATGGCCAAAGTAAATGAGCTGGAGTTTCCTGATTTTGCCTCCCAGTGATAAATCATACTTTACACGCTGTAGTATTTCCTTATTTGTAACGTTTGATGTCCATAGAACCTGCAAAAGCCTTCTCCAACACCAGAGTTCAAACAAATAGATTCTTCCCTTGTCTGATTTTTTCATCATCCAATTTTCACAGCCATGAGTGGCTACTGGAAATAACTTGAACTGATCTATACTTCGTAGTTAGGCTTTTCCATGTTTGGTTCAAGCTCGTCATTGCTGAGCAACCCAGAACTATTCAAAATTTGTGTTTTCATACTGTACTTGCCACTCCCACCAATTTGTGATCCAAGAAAAATGAATTCTTGAACGCTTTCGATCTCTTCACCATCAGTTGTTATTGTGACATCTGTTTTTTGAAGTGGTCATTATTTTTGTCTTTTTAGTGTTTAAGAAAAGGCCAGATTGCTTGCTTACTTCATTGACCTCTGCAGTCACTTGTTCTAGGTCTTCCTTAGTTTCTCACAGGAGGTTTATGTTATCAGCATACCAAAGATCATTTGTATTCCTTCCTCCAATCTTAATTCCAGTGTTTGAGTCTTTCAGTTCAGTCTCTCTCATAATGATCTCAGCATACAAGTTAAACAGGAAGGGGGGAAAAATACAACCTTGGCACACTCCTTTCTCTACTTTGAACCAGTCAGTGCCAACAAATGGTATACATACAATGGCTTGGTTTATGTAGAGCAGGGGTAGTCAAACTGCGGCCCTCCAGATGTCCATGGACTACAATTCCCAGGAGCCCCCTGCCAGCAAATGCTGGCAGGGGGCTCCTGGGAATTGTAGTCCATGGACATCTGGAGGGCCGCAGTTTGACTACCCCTGATGTAGACTGACTGCATCAGTTTGATCAAATGCACTGGCACCCAGGGCTTCCCACAGTTTGTTGTGATCCACACAATCAAAAGCTTTCTTGTAGTCAATAAAGCAGATGTAGACATCCTTCTGATATTTCTGGGACTTTCTAAAATCCAGCACATATTTGCTATGTTATCATGAGTGCCACACCCCTGTTGAAAGCCAGCTAGAACATCTGGTAATTCTCTTTCAATGGTTGTTGCTATGTCTTGTTGTATGATTTTGAACAGAATCATGAGAAATGAGGAAATGAGAAATGAGGGCTACCATGAGAAATGAGGGCTACCATGAGAAATGAGGGCTATTGTACAGTAATTGGAACAGATTTTTGAGTCCCCCTTTTTTGGCAGTGGAATGAACACAGATCATTTCCACTCCTCTGGCCAGTTAGTAGTTTCCCAGATTTTCTGGCACAAAGCTGTAATGGTTTATATTGGGTATGATGTCAATGCTTGGGGTCTTGTTGTTTGGCAATTGACTCAGGAACCTCTTTACTTGTATGAAAACATTTCTCGTAGGAATTCCGATTTAGGGATCCCCAATTACTGAGAGCCCCCAGTTAGATAAGGGAATCAGGAAAGAGGCCTCAATTAGAATAGAGCTTGTTATTTGTATTTGTTCATGATATTGTTATTGGGGAGGGATGCAGGAAGCTATTGTTCAGCAAGCCAAGACATTAGTCCATCCAATTCAGTGTTGTTCCCTGGGGCACCACAACACCTGCTGCTCTGGTGTCCTTATCATTAGGGATGCTGGGGATCAAACCAGTATCCAAAGGAAAGGCTCTCTCTCACAGGGTCAGCCTATCCAATAGGCACCCCAAGGTCATTTCCTAGGGTACCAGGGGTCAAGGAGTATCCGAACTACTGTTGACTACCCTCCCTACCCCCAGCTTCAGGGGTGGGCAGCCTGCAGCCCACCTGATCCTTCCCTCCATTGGGGGATATGAGGAGGGGCCCTCTTCCCTGTCTGTGGTTTTTTTGGGGGGAGGGAACCAGGCAGTGGCTTCCCCACAGATTTATTTATCACATGACATGTGTGTTGTATAGCCAGGAGGTCCTCGGATTGTCCGGCAGTCAAGCAAGGGATGCTCAGAGGTTGTTCACCATCACCTGTATCTGCGCCATGACCCCTAGTGATCCTTGGATGAATGAACACCCAATCCTTGCAGGTCACCCATCCAAATACAAGCCAGGGTCAGCCCTGCTTAGCTTATGAGAGCTGACATTTCTGCGAGAGAAAATGAGCAGCGGAGGTGCTTTCCCCCACCATATCTGCGCCTGGCATCATGGGACCGACAGTAACAAAAGAAGGAGTTGGTTTTGATGTTCTGTTTTTCACTGCTCGAAGGAGTCTCGACTTACAGTTTGCCTTCCCTTCCTCTCCCCACAACAGACACCCTGTGAGGGAGAGAGCCCTGATATTACTGCTCAGTAAGAACTCCTTTATCAGTGCTGTGACTGGCCCAAGGTCACCCAGCTGGCGGCATGTGGAGGGGGAATGGGGAATCAAACCCGGCTTGTCAGATTCGAAGCCACCGCTCTCAACCACTACAGCACAAGGGCTTGATTGCCAGGGCTACCCAATGGGGTGGAACCCCTGCATGGGACAGATGGCTGGCTCCAACTGCCTAGCAGCCAGCCAGGCTCCCAGCACCCAAAAGGGCCACCTCAGCCTTCTGAGGCCACCTTGTCATCCGGTACTTCCTCCCTCCCCCGCCTTCTCCTCTGCTGCCCACCCCAGCTTGTCTTGGGGCTCTCCTCAGAGAACTGTCCTTGTGCAAAATCATCTGCCCTGCCGTTTTGGCACCTGGGATGCCTACCCCCTAGAGTTGCCAACCATCTGGTTAGGAGTAGAATGACCTTCCATCTGCACATAGGTATGGGGGGGAAGGCTGACTAACAAGCTACCACTTTAAATCAAGGTCTTCTTTAATGAATCAGAGCCCAGAATGAGTTCTGGAGGACCTCTCATTTTCAAAACAACAACTGTGGTTGATTGGATTCTCGACAGGGAATTATATATGGGTCTTTTTATGTGGCAATGAGTCCTGATTTCATGCCTTTTATAAAATAACAATTGCTTTTATATTTACCGTTCAGAAAAGTATCTGATTCATTGAAGTAACTGAAACAGACTGTGTAGAAAGAACGCGGAAGGCATTTCATATCTGTTATTTTGAGTACAGAAATAAGTGGAGAAAAAAACTCATGTTTGATATTGTTCTTCACCTATTGAGCCACTGAAGAAAATTTGTTATTTTGTTATTTCGAAAATGAGAGGTTATCCGGAACATGTTTTGGCTTAGATTAATTAAAGACGACTTTGATTTAAAGTAGTAGCCTTTTGGTCAGCCTCTTTTCCTTCAGAGCAGCCATCAGGTGGGGCTTGGCCATCCCCTGGAATTACAGCAGAGCTCTCCTTTAGAGAGCGGATTCTCCCTGTCCCAGGCTCTACCCCCAGTTCTCCAGGAATTTCCCTGTCTGGATCTGGCAGCCCCAGCTACCCATGTCATGGTCCCTTTCGTGGCCAAAGGAACTGGGGGTAGGAGCCTGTTTTGTGTGTAGCATCTGACTGGCCTGCTGAGTCTCTGTGCCCACCCCCCCACCCCCCTTTGCTAACCACCCTTTGGTATCGTCCTCTGCTCTTAGTATCCACGCTCTCCCAGCTCTCTGACAGTGGGCAGACCCTCAGTGAGGACAGCGGCGTGGACATCGGGGATGCGGAGCTGAGCACCAAAGACAGAAGCCGGCTGCAAGCCCCCGTCAAGGGCAGAACCCCGCAGGAAGCGCCGAGGAGCGACGGCCAGGCCGAAACCATCCCCAAACCAGTAAGTCATTGCTGGGAACTCAGCAGACATAGGTGGAGTACGGAAGGGAGGGAAATGGAACCTCTGGGGAAAGCTGTCAAAGTTTTCGCATGAATTCCAAACAAATTTCACAGCTCTGGATCGCTGGGTCTCCTTCCCAAAGCAGAGATGAGACATTCGAGAATCTTCCTTCCATGATCTGTTTTTAATTTCCTAATTTTGTCCAGAGTTAATGGGCTCGTGTGGTTTGTTCATGTGGGTGTTGTTTCAGCCTCAGCTCTCTGCTGCCTCTGCGGCAGAAGGGAACCGGACGTTTGTGCTCCTTTCCCTCCATCATCTCCACAACCAAGAAAAGGAAGATCCAATGGCGGTTTATCATAGTAGCACATGTAGCACACGGTAAAGGTCATGCAGGTTCACAGGCCCAGCAAAGCAGTAAAGTTAGCGGACCTTCACACTGTGATTGTTGCAGGACACGTTCCCGTGCCAGCTGTACTCAGCTTAGGTGGTGCAAATCCTTAAACGGACTCTGTTGCTACAGGCACCGTGTTGTAACTCGCCTTGAGCCTCCGGGAGAGCTGTGTAATAAAAATAAAAATAAAAATAAAAATAAAGATGATGGTGATGATGGTGATGATGGTGATGAATCCTTACTCTGATCCCGGACAGATAGCTCTGGATCCTATCAGGCCTTGAAAACAAGCAGGGCTGACCCTGGCTAGTATCTGAATGGGAGACCTCCAAGGATTTGGAGGGAGTTCCTCCAAGGAACATGAGGCAAGCAATGGCAAGGATCATGACGCAGAGGCAGGCAACGGCAAGCCGCCTTCCTACATCCCTTTCCCGACTGCCAGACAATCCTCGAATCTCTTGGCTACGCTACACGTTAGTTGTTGCTGTTAGCCGTTCAGTCAAGTCCATCTCCTGGTGATCCCATGGCACAGCTGTCGCCACAATGCCCAATCCCACACGATAAATAAATGTTAAATGATAAATAAATAAATGTTTGTATTCCTTCCACCCATTTTCAATCCACTTTCATCTAAATCTCCTCCGGCCTTCTGCATGATCGGTTCTGCATACAGAGCGGGAGATTAAAAGACATCCTTTCCTGGCACCTTTGCCATCCGGAAACCATTCTGTTTCTCCATGCTTATCCAAAGCTTCTCACCCTCTCCCATAGTTAAAGGCTGGGTGGAAGCTAAAAAAAATGTAATGGTGCATTTGACCATCAGAGGGCAGCATGGGCCCATGCTTCTCGCAAGCAAGGCAATCAGCAATTCACATCTGCCCAGAATCCAAAACGTTTTATGCTGCAAGTCCTACCTCTTCGTCCACAGTGGCAGGCAACTACTACATTTACTCAGTGGATCAGGGAGATGTATTCTGTGCATGCTCAGAAGCCTAATTTGTATTGTCTGCATGAAGTACCAGTGGGACACAGGAGACTTAGATTGGGTGAAGTGACAACTAAGTGTGTCTGAGCACCTTGAACTAGAGAGTAAGGGGCAAATATACTCTGCACATGCTCAGAAGCAGCTTTGGTCTAACTTCCTTGTGAGGTGGTGGGTTCTCCATCTTTGGAAATTTTTAAACAGAGGTTAGATAGTCATCTGATGGAGAGGCTGATTCTATGAAGGCTCAAGGAGGTAGCAAGTTACAGTGGGCTGTGAGTGTCCTGCATAATGCAGGGGGGTTGGACTAGATGACCCATGAGATCCCTTCCAACTCTATTATTCTATTATTCTATGATTCTATCATTCCCAAGGCCAAACTTCCAGTGCTAATATCTGACCTCCATCATGGTGTATCTCAGTATCATTCTTGCCACTACTGCAATGAATCTGCAAAATCTTCTTGGTTCTGTTTCTTTATTTTTAAACATGTGCATTTTATTTGGGTTTGGGTTTGGGGTAGAAATCTCAGACTTGTTCATGAGGAAGGCAATCTAATTTCATATAGCAGAGCTTCCTTCCATTCTTAGATCATGCTGAGCAGGATAATCCTTGGCCAAGAGAATATTGCCCTGTAGACTGGATGGCCAAGAAGGAATTTGAACTCAGGTCTCCCTTCAGCTCTCTACCTGACACTATCTAGCCTGCTATCACACTGTGTGAGATACCTCTTTTTCTCTTCTGCCTCCTACAACAGCCAGGCCTCCTGGAACCGACATCCCATCTGATCCGTGTGATGAAGACTGCACCCACCCTCGGCATCGCCATTGAGGGTGGAGCCAACACTCGCCAGCCCCTGCCTCGAATTGTGACCATACAGGTAGGAGAGGCAGAGATCAGGTCTGCTGATAAGCAAACTCCTTCCCCGAACTTTGTATTCAGGCTGCCCATTGCAAGTTGCCTCTGCCTGCAATAAAAGGAAAGACTTCTCTCTCCACCCCAAGAGTTCCAAACTGGTTTGTGATATTTTAGCAGATGTGCATCTTGCTGTGCTGTTTGGGAACTGCCATGTTATATAATACTAGAAATAAAGACCGCTGTACCTCGAATACAGCGGGCGCCAGATCCGCGCCCCCCCCCCCGCCCTCCGGGCAGCAGATGGAGCCTTCTCCCGGGCGCTGGAGCAGCTGGGAGAAGGCATAGCGCCCCCCCCCCCACTGGCGAGTGTCTTCGGCCTTCTCCTGGCCGGGAGAAGGCGTAGCGAGCCCCACCCAACCAGGACAATGGCTGGTGCTTCTCCCAGCTGCAGGAGTGGCCTCGCCGTGTGTTTTTTTGCAAAGCAGTTCTGTTAGAGCTCTCTAAGCCCCACCTCCCTCACAGGGTGTCTATTGTGGGAAAAGGAAGGGAAAGCGATTGTAAGCCACTTTGAGACTCCTTTGGGTAATGAAAAGGAGGGTATAAAAACCAACTGTTCTTCTTTTTTGTGTCTTTACATGGAAATATCATCATCATCAGTCATCCATAAAATATAAGCATTTGCCAACTCATGTGTCAATCATTCCTCATTCTACGTATCTTGTCCCTCTAAAGGACTGTGTGGTACCCATGAGGAGCTGGGTCCAGTTGTGCGTGAGTGGAAAAACAAAATGTGCTGAACACAGCTCCACTTGCTCAAGCTGAAGAGCATTGATTGCAGCCACACAAAAGCACTTGAATATAAATGCTTAACAAAGCAGCATTGTACACAGGAGAGCGATGGAGTGTAAAACAGATGGTTCACATGATTCCATTGGATTTGGGTTTGAGATTTGGTTGGAAGAAATGCCTTCCGCTGTTCCTTGTATATGTAGAGAAGGTAGCAGGGCTTCCGTTGCTGTCATTTAGGGAATGCAAATGGCAAGGAGCCGTTTTCACATTTCCACTTCTGCAAGGATGATTGTGCGTGTCAGAATTTCCCGTGAGATCCGACCGAAATGCCTCATCAGTTGCACAGAAAACAGAGAATACAAACTAGTCTGCCTTGTCGGTAACAAAAAGGAGAATTGTTACCTTGTCGGTAACAAAAAGGAGAAAGTGGATTGTAAACTAAACATGAGCAGGCAGTGTGATGCAGCGGTAAAAAAGGCGAATGCCATTTTGGGCTGTATCAACATGGGCATCACATCAAAATCACAAGATGACATAGTCCCATTGTATATGGCACCGGCCAGACCACACCTGGAGTACTGTGTGCAGTTCTGGAGGCCTCACTTCAAGAAGGACGTAGATAAAATTGAAAGGGTACAGAGGAGAGCAACAAGGATGATCTGGGGGGAAGGGACCAAGCCCTATGAAGATAGGTTGAGGGATTTGGGAATGTTCAGCCTGGAGAAAAGGAGGTTGAGAGGGGACATGATAGCCCTCTTTAAGTATTTGAAAGGTTGTCACTTGGAGGAGGGCAGGATGCTGTTTCTGTTGGCTGCAGAGGAGAGGACATGCAGTAATGGGTTTAAACTACAAGTACAACGATATAGGCTAGATATCAGGAAAAAAAATTTCACAGTCAGAGTAGTTCAGCAGTGGAATAGGCTGCCTAAGGAGGTGGTGAGCCCCCCCTCACTGGCAGTCTTCAAGCAAAGGTTGGATACACACTTTTCTTGGATGCTTTAGGATGCTTTGGGCTGATCCTGCGTTGAGCAGGGGGTTGGACTAGATGGTCTGTATGGCCCCTTCCAACTCTATGATTCTATGATTCTAAAAGACATAAGCCAATATCCAGATTTAGAAAGAAATGCAAACAGAAATAATATAGGGTACATTTGGACAGAAAGTCCAGTTAATATCTCCTCAAGTGGGTTTTACCACGTTCCCCATCATGGATGATATTACATTGAAAGGTTTCAGGAAAAGAATGCATAAGGTTGATGGTTTGCAGGTTTTTGGCAGGGATCCATCCACACATTCCCAAAGACTTGGAGTCACTTAAGTCTTCAGAAGCCTTCCCATTGCTGACTCTCACTGGGCTCCCTGCACCCAGGGACAAGTTTCTGAGCATCTCAGTGGACTTCAGTAGAAGGAGAAATGGGGAATGAGTCCCACACCGTGAGGGCAATATGCGCTACTTGGCTGCATTTTGCCCAACTCCAGTTTCCCTGGAGAAATTGGCGGTGTTGGAGTGAGGAGTCTATGATATGATACCTCACTGAGATACCTTCAATCCCCAGATAATTTCCCAACCCAGAGTAGGCAATTTTACTGAGCCAGTTTGGTATGATGATTAAGAGGGGCGGCTTCTAATCTAACAAGCCAGGTTTGATGCCCTGTTCCTCCACATGCAGCCAGCTGGGTGACCGTGGGCCAGTCACAGTCCTGATGGAGCTGTTCTCCGAGAGCAGTCCTGTCAGAGCTCTCTCAGCCCCACTTACCTCAAAGGGTGACTGTTGTGAAGAAAGGAACGGAAGGCGATTGTAAGCCACTTTGAGACTCCGTTGGGTAGTGAAAAGCGGAGTATAAAAAAGATTCTTCTTTTTCTTCTTCTAAAGAACAAACTCTTCTCTCTTTCTCTGACATGCTGCAGCGAGGTGGCTCCGCCCACAACTGTGGGAAGCTGAAGGTGGGCCACGTGATCCTGGAGGTGAACAGCATGGCCCTACGGGGGAAGGAGCACCGTGAGGCGGCCCGCCTGATAGCCGAGGCCTTTAAGTCAAAGGAGAAGGACTATATCGATTTCCTGGTCACCGAATTCAACATCGCCCTTTAGGAGCTGGAGGCGCTGAAGCCGAGAGAGAACGAGAAAGCGGGGTTTGGAGAGGGCTCTGACGCAATGTGCACATGTATGCACATCGTCACGACACCTGGATAACTCCCACACCAAGTCCAGCAGCACACGGATGGACACCGCCAGCACAGAACATGGGCGGCTTTCCGAGGAAGCAGGTTTGGGGTTGGTGTGGTGCTGGGGACACCATCCCTGCTAAACCCCTCATCGCTACCACCCCCAAAAGCGTGGTAGGAACGTTGGGGGGAATGAAGAGGCAAAGAAACGAGAGTGTGACTGTCCAATAGCAATTCCCTCCATAGATCAACTTTGCATGGTGGGTCAACTGTGGCTCGCTGTCCTCTGCCCCTTCATCCCTGCGGTAGAGTGACTGGGGCTGCGCACCTGTTTGAGAATCCCGCCGGCCCGTTTAGACATCCCCATCGCTGCTGCCAGTCCCCACAGAAGTACTTTAGGCCCGCTACAGAGAACCAATGAATCGGTGGAGGGGGAGGAACCATGCATTGCCCCGCCCCCTGCTTCCAGCGTGCTGCAAGAGGAGGGAAGTAGCCTCCAGGGGGCAGCACCTGTGAAGCTAGTGCCCCAAGTCCTTGGGGGGGGGGTTAATCTCTCTGGGCCCTCCTGGCCTGAGGTTCTTAGCCTCTTGCCTTCCCATTCATCCACCCAGCTATGGAGAATGCCTTGTCAATGGCCCGAAATGTTATTGTATTTATATATGAGAGAGCTTGAGCTTTTAATTTTTCAATAAACCAAACATATTACAAAAGACACGTGGTGGGGGTTTTTTTTGGGGGGGTGGGTTGTCACTAGGCACAGGAATCCAAAGCCCGGACGGAGAGGGGCAGCGAGGATTCCATCGGAGGGACCTTTCCACAGTGTACCTGCTTAAACAGCTCTGCTTTGAGCCAGAATGCCTCGAATCTTGTCTCGTTCGCCAGCTCATTATTAGGACTTCCCCAGGTGCCACACTCTTCTGCCCTGCCCCCCCCCCCATTTGCAATATTGCCAGCATGATGCTATCCTGGTTTACCTGTTGTATAGAGCAGGGGTAGTCAACCTGTGGTCCTCCAGATGTCCATGGACTACAATTCCCACGAGCCCCTGCCAGCGTTTGCTGGCAGGGGCTCATGGGAATTGTAGTCCATGAACATCTGGAGGACCACAGGTTGACTACCCCTGGCATAGAGGATGCCCATGGGGTGCTGTCAGTGCTCAGGACTCCCTACTGATACTGGTGGTGGGACAAGCCTTCAAGTTGCAGCTAATTTACAATGACCCTGTCAAGCAGCCTTTTTCTACCTTTTGGCTACTAAAATGTTTCCCAGGCTTCGAGGTGCCAGGAAGTGATGTCAGCTGGCCACGCCTCCCCATCACACACCCCAGAAGTGAGAAGGGCCTCAGGCAGAAATGGTTTAAATGTCGTGGGCCCTCCCCTTACCATCCTGTCTGGGCCCATCATTGGCTACTTTGGGTCAACCGGCCTAAAAAAGCGTAGAATTCTTTTTTAATTAAACATTTCTGTGGTAGCAGATGCTCCCCAAGTTGTCCTTCATAATTTATGGAGAATATTGTTTTGCATGTATATTTTCACTAATGCATTGGTATGGTGGTGTTTATAGCTCAAGATCCTGTCCAGGGTAATGCCAAGGTGTATGGTTGCAAGTAAGTTGGGTGCCATTAAGTTAGACATTCAGTTCACAGGTGACAAGCTTGTTATTGAGATGCTTATCTTGGACATGGGATAACCACATGGGCTCATGTTGGGAGACCTTCTCCCCATTATATATATCACTGCGGATACGGATGTTCTAATGCAGTGGTCCCCAACCTTTGGTAGTTTACTCCTCTACTCTCAACCAGTGCCCTAACGCTCTCTGATGTTTAAACATCCCTTCAAAATAAGATGCAGACACGCCACAACAATGAACATAAGGAACATTTTATTTTCATGGAAATTTTAACTCATGACAATGACAAATCAATGGGAACCCTGAGCTTGTTTCTCTGCAACGAGATAGTCCCATCTGGGAGTGATGGGAGACAATGACACCCAAAATGTGTTGTAAAGGGCCAGGGGGGGGAGGGGAGGCATCCTTCGCAGCCCACCTCCAATTAGTCGATGGACCACATGTGGTCCGCAGCCCACAGGTTGGGGATCGCTATTCTAATGGATTCCACAGTATCGGTGTGCCCTCTGCTTGGCTGCATTTTGTCCAACTCCTTTTGTAATGCTCACTCCCAATAGAAGGATGAGAGAGCGAGGCACAGCCAAGTCTAGCTAGCAGCAACTCTGCAGGGCACAGGTGAGCGGCCCTCTAGAGATTCAGGCCCAGAAAGATTTGTCTCCCCATAACTTGCTGTTTGAGGCCCTTACAGTGAAAGGATTGGAACAGGCATTCCCACTTGGTAGAGTGGAGAGTAATGATTCCAGTGGGGTATAACCACACAGAGCAGGGGTAAGCAACCTGTGGTCCTCCAGATGTTCATGGACTACAATTCCTATGAGCCCCTGCCAGCAAGTGCTCAGTACTATTGTAGTTCATGGGCATCTGGAGGACCACAGGTTGACTACCGCTGCCATAGAGCTCACTTTCCAAAGCTGCCGTTCTCTTCAGGTGATCTGATCCCCATCACCTGGAAATCAGTTGTAATTCCAGGAGATCAACTACTATCAGAAAGTTGCCGTTCCATCTCCATAAGTTTCCCACCCCAGAGTTGGCAACCTTATCTCTCCATCACCTGAAGCTCCAAGATACCAGTGGTCCATGTAGTTCATCTAAAGGACACAGGAAGAGCTAGATTCCAAAAGGACAGGCTATTGTTGAACTGCACAAGTTTACATTTTGCTTAGGGATGCCAATTCCTAGCTGGGAAATTTTTGAAGATCTGGGGGCAGTCCATGAGGATGGCAAAGTTTTGGGAATAGAGAGAGTTCAGTGAGATAGTATAACTATTAAGTTTCTGTTGTCTCTGGGGGAACTGATTTCTCTCTCCAGGACTGGAAATCTGTAGTAATTCTGGGAGAAATCCAGGCCCCACCTGGAAATTGGTAAATTTGGTTCAGCCTGGGAATCATACCTATATTTATTCACAATTCCCAGGTAAGCATAGAAGGATGAACCCTTGTGGTGCAGTTTTCACACCGCAATTGCATCTGTGTTTGAACAGGTCAAGGTGTCTCATTTGGATGCTGGTACCAGCATTTCAACGGCGTTGATCTTGCTAAAAAAAAACCCTCACAAGAGCAAGATAATAAGTTTTGCAGCAATTTGCTTTTCACTGGGAACTGCATCTATATTTTCAACAATAATCTGACCAATAGGGAAGCCATCCTCCAGGTGGGACCTGGGGATCTCCTGGGATTACAGCTCATCACCAAACAACAGAGATCAGTTCCCCCGGAGAAAATGGCTGCTTGGTAAGGTGGACACTAGGGCAGGTAGCCAAACTGTGGCTCTCCAGATATACATGGACTACAATTACCATGAGTCCCTGCCATGAGCATACTGGCAGAGACTCAAGGCTATTGTTGTCCATGGAGCTGTGGAGAGCCACAGTTTGGCCACCCCTGCATTGTACCTCATTGAGGTCCTTGACCTCTCCATCCCCAGTTCGGATCTGGCCACCATATATCCCATCCCCTGCCGGTGACCATGGGGACCCTAGCCAAAGTCACTCCGCATGTTTCCATGGCAGAATAGAGATTTTAACCTCCTTCTCCTGGACCCCTCCTCAACTGGTCACACACTGGCTTGGAAGTAATCCGCCTGGAAACCAGCGGGACTTCTCTGGGTCGGAACTGTAGGGTTAACAATATGCTGTATTGCAGACCAAGGCCGGCAGCCCCACAGTTCCGAGCAGCTCTGATTGGCTCCTTGGTCAAAGATTATGCAAATATCGCGTCGGAAGGCGGAGAGTCCTGCCGCGCCGGCAGCTGTGCCTTTAGAAGAGCCCCGCTTTATGCTAATCAAGGCCGGAGGGCGCCTTTCCTCCGCGAGCTTTGATTGGCCAAGATATTCGTCTTATGCTAATAGCCTGGTCGCTCCTCCTCTGTCCCCGGCCATCTGCCTATCTTCGCATCGGAGACTATTGTTAGCGGCGAAGTTGAGACTCCAGGAAACTGACTAAGAAGGGGGTGGGTTTTACGGGGCTTAGTTTGGGGGGTTTGCATCGAGTTGGAAGGTGAGGCTGGAGCAAGAGAAAAAGCAGCGTTGATGCGGGGAGCGACCCCAAGCAGCGTAACCAGGTGAGCAGGTACCCCCTCTGCCCTGATTTTCTGCCCCTGCTCTTTTCTGTGTCTACTACATACTGGCGGGAAATCGGGAGGGACAGATTCCAGAGAGCAGGGAAGTAGGGGCTGGCGAGCCAGCGAAAGAAATCCAAATTCAGTTTACCGAGAAACTTTTAAATCCTCGTTTTCTCCCTCCCTCTCCCCCACTTTTGATCTGCCCACGTGCGCGAGCGTAAAAGTTGATCGCTTTTCTCTTTCTTAGTATTGCGTCTAGTAGTGGCTGTAGATTTCTCTGAAGGCAAATGATGTCAGCGCGGCAGATCTTTCACTCCTTGTAAAGAGAGGAACCTCTTTAGAAAACAAAAGCGAAGACTGTCGCTGATTTAGGAGAGTCCGCTGTCGAGCGCTTATGTGTATTTCCCCAGGCGGGAATCGAACCTCAGTTGCTGTGGATACGACTTGGGGAAGGAGGCATCGCCCGCTGTTAAGTTTTGTTGGTTTCAAGTTCGCTAAGCAACCGAGGCGAGCACGGCTCCAAGGCCCGGAGTTAATCGGCTTGCGGCTGTTTGCAAAGGCTGCCCTTTCTTGAGAGAGAGTCGCAGAGAGGGAGAAATAAACTCTCACCTGCTTCCCGAGAAGCTTTAATGCCCAGGTAGGCTTATCTGTCTGAATCTGGGCTGAATTTCCTGGGAAGCCAAGAACTCAGGGTGTGACTTAGTTTTCAAGCTCCCCAGAACTCTCCGTCAGAATTTAATAGCAGGGAAAGTAGAATTTTCTGTTTAGTTTCCTAGTCAAGTTTTGCCTCTGGAAATGACATTTGGTGTGGTGCCTGAAGCCTGGACATGTGCAGAGTGTTTTTATTTTTCCCCTTTGTTTTGCATTGTTTCCTTGGCTCTCAAAACTGCTGGCTGTGAGTAGAAATTGACACAGACATCACAACCTAATTATTGACACAGATATCACAACCTAATTTTATGAAGCCTGCCAGGAGTGTATTATCAGCCATGGCAGAGGGGGATCCCACTGGTAATTCAGGTAGACTGAATTACCTGGTAATTCAGGTAGACTCATGTGGCAGTCAGGAGCTCACAGACGTGATGTCTAGATGCGGGGAGAAAGGATCTCCTGGGCATAACATTTCTTCTTTCCCGTCCCAACAATTTTAAGGCACCATTTCATAGTTTTATAGTTTATGGGGGTTTTACGGAATTGTATGTATTATTACCCACCACAAGGCCTTGGAGAGTGGCAGGATAAAAATCTAATAATAAACAAACTCCATAACAATACTTTTAGGAGAGTTTGGAACTGCAGAGGTACTTTAGGCCAGGCATCTACACCCTCCCCCCCCCCCAAGCCCCACACCTTGTCATATCAAAACCGGTTTTCCTGGAGGAGAAGGAAAACTGGTGTTCAAGAAGCTCAGTAGAATAAACCTCTGGAGAGCGTTCTGTGGGCAAAGATTGTAACATGATCCCAGGAAGAGATTTGATTGGTATTCCCATTTTTCAGATGGGGAATTGAGGCTGAGAGATGCTCATTTGGAATCTGGTAAATGTGGTTTAGGCCTAGCAGTTGTGTGAAGTCAAGAAACTTAAGGCATGGTAAGGAATCCTTGTGATGCCCCACTCTTCTCACTTTAGAACAGCCCTTTTGACCTTGTAGGAGCCCTTGAAATAATTTTTCAGGCTTTGAGGGGCCCTGGAAGTGATGACAACTGGCCACACCTCCATGCCATGCCCACCGAGGACTACGGAGGGGGGGGGGAGAGACAGGAGGCAGTTTAAGGTGGGAGTAGAAATGCAGGCTCCTTCCCCTCTCAGGTGTAGAAACCATGAGAGTTCTCACTCATGCTCAGATGGCAGGAAGGGGGACCATGGAAGTGGCTGGTTCCCTAGCTTGTGGCCAAGTCAGTTAAGGCAGGAGGGGAAAGGCCGGGGGACCCCTCTGGAGTTCCTGCGGACCCCTGGTTGGGAATCCCTGCTTTAGAAATTGAAACACTTGTTGAAGGCTTTGAATGGCTTCTGTGAACTCTCTATGTGATGAGATTGTAGTTAATCGTGTTGGAATCTTGGGGAATGAAGACTTCAGTGCTTATCAGTAGATTCGCAAGGGGCCAACACCAAAGGGACTGCAGAGAGCAAGTGTGGTGCAGTGGTTGAACTATGCCTAGAGAGGAACTGATTTCAAATCCCCATGCTGCATTGAAACTCATTGGGTGATCTTGCCCTAGTAGTCACTCTTTCTCATCCTACCCTACATCACAGGTTTGTTTGCGAGGATAAAGTGGAGCATTTTCTTTTTGTTTTGCTTTTGCAATAGTTCCTGACCTTAGGTCCAAATTATATATGTCAAAAGTGCAAGATCCTCAAAGGAGGCCTCTTCCAAGGTTAAGATGTCTACAAGAAACAGGGCTTTCTTGGTGGTGGCATCCCTTTTCTGTTTCCCTAAGGAAATCTGTCCGGCTCAGCTGGCCTTTCATGTATGGGAGAAGAACCCTCTGTCTCGGCCATCTAAAAACAAATCTATCTAATAGCAAAGTACCATATTTGCCGGCGTATAAGACGACTGGGCGTATAAGACGACCCCCAACTTTTCCACTCAAAATATACAGTTTGTTACATTACATTACAGTACTATGGGCCACTATGGGCAGCTACGTCTATCCCAACTGAAGTGCACCTAGCGTATAGGATGACCCCCCCCCCCACTTGGAGGCATGTTTTTCAGGGGGGAAAGTAGTCTTATACGCCAGCAAATACTGTAGCTAGCTTCTGTGTATAGGATGAAATGCCAAGAGATGTTGAGGGTGGAGCCAGAAGTGGGCGGGATTTGGGGTAGGGGGGGACTTCAGTTTTATATACCACTATATATGGAAGTCACCCTCCAAAGAGCCATTTTCTGCAGAGGGAACAGGTAGGGGAATTAGCCTGCTCATACCTCTTAAATGTTGGGGGGGGGGATCCTAAATTGCTCACCCCTTCTGATTCCTTGTGGGCTGCAATTTTTCCTTTTTTCTCCCTGCATTCAAACCAAGTTTCCAGTTCCCTCTTAGCAGCTGTCCTCATTTTTATTTCCGACATTACTTGACTCTGCATTCTCTCCCCTCAGCAAATGGGGAGGCTACATGCTGTGACATCAGAGCAGCACAACCAATGCCTTGGAGGCAGGGAGGGTTTGGCTACCTTGCAGATAGTCAGTGGCCATTGAAAGCCTGTTTTTTTTTAATGGCTATTTGCTCTTTTTTTAATCTCAAAAGTATACCTGCATTTTATATTTTCAAATATGATAGAACGCTGCAGGTTTAGCTGTTTCATATGCAATAAATTGAGAATTTTAAGAACTGCAAAAGAGCCTGTTGTGCTGAGCTAATTTTGCATTTACAAAAATTATAAATAAGTATAGTCTTGGGAGAGGTGAGTTCAGTTCATCTTTTTAAATGTACCAAATAAAGATATATTTTTTCTTATCACCAAAACCCAGCTACTACAAGCCTGGATTTTTGTTTCTTCTAGAACCAGCTGCTCCCATGAACACTCTGTTCTTTGTAGGCCTTTTATATATCTGTCAGTTCTTAAATGTTGCTCTGTTGCTGCAGGGCAAGGATTTCACAGAGTCCCCTGTCCTAAATCCTGTCTCATGAGTATCTCTTGAATGCATCTGTGTATATCTACCCAGGGGGTAGATTGTGAATCAGACCATTCACTTGAACAATACCCAAAGCACAAGCACTCCTACCCTGAACCTCAGGTCTTGAGAACAGAATTCACTGATCTCAGCAACCAGTAATTTCTTCAAAAAATGAAAGTACATTTTCACACAATGCTTAACTTATAATAGCCTCTGCCACTGAGGTTGGGGACGAATGAAGACAAATTAGCAGAGGATAGATCCATTAAGCCAGTGGTCCCCAACCTTTATTAGGCTGGGGACCGGCAGGGCATCGGGCCGCGCCCAGAGGGACCGCGTGGGCCACGCCCACGAGCCGCGCTCGGCCGCGCCGGGCCGCGCCCGAGGATCGGGCCGCGCCCGAGGATCGGGCCGCGCCCGCGAATCAGGCCGCGCCCGGCCGCGCCCGCAGGCCGCACCCGTGGATCGGGCCGCACCTGCGGGCCGCGCGGGCGCGGCCCGGCCCTGATTCCCTCTCCCCGCCCTCCCGCAGTAAGTAGCTTCCCGGGCCGCAAGCTTGCGGCCTGGGAAGTTTTTTACTGCGGGGGGAGGGGCGGGGAGAGGGAGCCGCGGCCCGGCCCCATGGCCTTTGCGGCCCGGCGCCGGGCCGCGGCCCGCAGGTTGGGGACCACTGCATTAAGCCATGGTGGTTAAATGGAGCATCCATGTACAAAAGCAGTGTATCTGAATACCAATGTCTGGGAGATGGAAGGCTTTTCTGTGCCTTGCCTGTAGGCATTCCAGGGGCACCTCCGTGCTGGAATATTCCTGGAGTTTTGAAAGTAGACACTGGCCAGGTGAGTTTGGGAGGGGAGAGACATCAGCAGGGGCATGGTGCCATAGAGTCTGCCCTTCAAACCTGCCAAGTCCTCCAGAGCAGGGGTGGCTAAACTGAGGCACTCCAGATGTCCATGGACTACAATTGCCATGAGCCCCTGACAGGATGCTGTCAGGGGCTCATGGTAATGGTAGTCCATGGACATCTGGTGAGCCATATTTCAGCCATCTCTGGTCCAGGGAAATTGATTTCTGTAGTCTGGAGATCAATTTTAATTCCAGGAGAACTTCAGGCCACTCCTGGAGATATCTGGCAACCCTAGTCTCAGCAGCGTTGGTCTTCTCCAGCAGGGGCCTTCTCAGCATCTCTGTTTTAACCCTGCTTTCCACTGATTGCTTGAATGATTATATTGGCTTATAGAAGACGGCCTTTAGAGTTAAATGATTCTCCCATGTGGAAATTGGGTGCAAGTAACTTTATTTTTTCAATTTTATTTTTAGAATGAGAGGATGCATAACTAATGGGGTTTTAAGTTCTGTGGAAGATTTGAATCTCCATGCATCTGTGGACATTTGCAAAGGAGGTGGTTTGATATTTTAGTTCTATATTTAGAGAGCAGTGGAAGAAAAAAGCACCTTGAAAAAGGAGCCAATTAAAATGAAAACAGTTAATGACATCTCATGCCACAGAACTATCGTGTACCTGCACTGCAGCCTGATGACCTGACCTAGATAGGCCAAGCTAGTCAGGCCTTGGAAGCTAAGCAGAGCTGCCCCTGTCTAGTAGTCGTACGGGAAACCTCCCAAAAATTTACCAGAATTGGGACATGAAGACAGGCAAGGGAGATCGGGCACTAAACATCTCTTCCTTTGATAACCCTACAGTAGGGGTGGCCAAACTGTGTGTCTCCAGATGTCCATGAACTACAATCACCTGGGTCTCATGGTGATTGTAGTTCATGGACATCTGGAGACACACAGATTGACCACCCCTACCCTATGTGCCTCTTGTGGTGCAGAGTGGTAAGGCAACGGACATGCAGTCTGAAAGCTCTGCCCATGAGGCTGGGAGTTCAATCCCAGCAGCTGGCTCAATGTTGACTCAGCCTTCCATCCTTCCGAGATCGGTAAAATGAGTACCCAGCTTGCTTGCTGGGGGGTAAACGGTAATAACTGGGGAAGGCACTGGCAAACCACCCCGTATTGAGTCTGCCATGAAAACGCTAGTGGGCGTCACCCCAAGGGTCAGACATGACTCGGTGCTTGCACAGGGGATACCTTTACCTTTACCCTATGTCAGCTGTAACACCACAGGGGTGTTACACTCACTCATTGCACCTAAAAGAATGTTTTCTTTTCTTCCTACACTTTCAGTCATAAAGGGGGCTTATTCAGAGCAACCTTGTCTGTGTAAGTTTTTATATAGCTCAGCTGACGGCACACACTACACTCTCTGGCTTTCCCTATCCGATCCTTGTTTTCTAGATTGATCCCTGCCAAATCTCTTTCTCTCTCTCTCTCCTTCCTGCCTCCCTCCTTTTAAATGCATTTGCGTGAATTGCTCGGAGTGCATACCATTATGGCTTGGCCGATGAGTGACACCTTCTTGTGAGCAGCTTGAAATCTCTTCCCTCCCCGCTCCAAGGCGTGCTCACAAAATATACGTTTGGGATAGAAATGCTGACATAGGGTTAAGTGATCCTCTGGGATGTGGTAGGGTGATTTGCGGCCAGGGGAGATGAAAATCGTTGCCTGAGAAAGCTGTTCTTTTCCTCGGGACTGCCGCTGACAGGGCCATTTTTGCAGCCTTACAAAGTAGGAGGGCATCTGATCAATAGTTTTTCTCCCCTTGTTACTTTATGGGGAAAACAAATGTGTTGAACCACAACGTAAAAAGGAACCCCGCTGGATCAGGCCAGTGGTCTGCCAGTTGCCTTGGAGCAGTGGTTCTCAACCTTCCTAATGCTGCAACCCTTTAATGCAGTTCCTCAGGTTGTGGTGACCCCCAACCATAAAACTATCCATGTGTTCGTTTACAGAAATTAAACCAAAACTGACCAGTGACGTGAAGATCCATTTTTTCCAATAGTTTCTCAGTTCAGTTCTGCCTCTTGTCTCACCATGCCGATCTTGCTCTTTTCTGTTGCTCCAGACAGATGAACGCTCTATCTTGATCTACCCCGCAAGGCTGTTGTGTGGATAGTGCACCCCTCCCCTGCTAAGCTGCTTGCCCAGCCGCAACCCCTGTGAGAGGGCCATTGTGGGTTCAGTTTCTGACAGGTGCAGGGAAAGGATTTCGGGTATCAGGCCATGGGAAAGGCCTAACTCTGCCTGAGACACCAGAAAACCCCTGGCTGTCAAGCATAAATTCACTGGGCTCATTTTAGGCATGCTTCTGTTTCTCAGCCTTGGTTCCCTCCATGATAGCATCCACCTGCCTTGCAAGATTGTTGTCACTGAGATAATTTAATTTTTTTAAATTGCAATATTTGTACCCTGCCTTATCTTCTGAGGATCAGGGGCTTTTCAGTGCTTGACATTCATTGTTTGTGTTTGTATTTCGCACCAAGCGACATACCTGCCTGCTCCATTAGGGCCAAGTTGAGCTAAATCTTGAGTAGTGCATAGACCAGGGGTAGTCAAACTGCGGCCCTCCAGATGTCCATGGACTACAATTCCCAGGAGTCCCTGCCAGCTTTCGCGGCTTTCGCTGGCAGGGGCTCCTGGGAATTGTAGTCCATGGACATCTGGAGGGCCGCAGTTTGACTACCCCTGGCATAGACTATCTGTAAAAATGCCCACAAGAGGGGAAGGGGCAGAAATGCATGACAGAAAATTCTGTATCCCCAAGGGAATGAGGTCCCAACTTCAGATCCTACTATCTCCGGTCAAAGGACCATTTGGGGGAAGGTCCACCTTTTCCTTTCTAAACTCCCTGTAAGACTGTGCCACAGAGCAGATAATATGAAGTTAGAGAGGGACCAGTGACTTTTCATATTTATTTATTGAAAACATTTTTGTACCACCTTTCCACTTAGTCAGGGTTCTTAAAGCAGCAAACATGAGAACATTGAAACAGCTTAAGTATTAAAAAACATTTAAAATGATAAAATAAGTCAACCAAACTCAATAAACATGCGGTGCTAGAACTAGGAAAGGAGCTCAAAAACATTTATTGGGGGTATGCCAAAGAAAGCCAAAAAAGTCTTTGGCCCCTGGTGGAAGATGTCAATAGCAGGAGAAAGATGAATCTCCTCAGAACTTGGGAGAAAAGACCCAGTAAGTTTAGGCAACTTCTGTATCTAAACCTGGAGAAAACTGGAGACAGCCTTAAGCACGCCTCTGACGCGTGTGTGCAGATTGCTTCCAGAACTCCCCCCCCCCCATTCATTTGTTCTTTAAAACCATGCGCAAAAGCTCTCAGGCTCTGCATTTAAAAAAAAAAAAATCCATCTCTCCACCAGGCACCATGGACACTTGTCTGTTGACCCTGATTGTATTATTTTAACAACCAGATGAAAGGCAGGTTCGGCTGAGCAAAATTCAAGAGTCCAGTGGCACCTTTAAGACCAACCAAGTTTCGTGCCTGCAGGTTTCTTCAGATACTGTGTGAGTCTTTCGCTCAAGGTCATCCTGGGTTTTGGGTTGTGGAATCCAGGTTGAGAAATTTCTGGGGAGATCTCAGCAGGGTATGATGCCCTTGAAGCCATCCTCCCAACCAGCCCTTTTCTCCAGGTGAACTGTGTCATCTAGAAACCAAATAGGGTTGCCAGCTTTGGGTTGGGAAATACCTGCAGACTTTGGAGGTGGAGTCTGGAGTGAGTGGGATTTGGGGTGGGGAGAGACCCAGTGGAGTATAATGGAATCCACCCTCCGCAGCGGCCATTTTCTCCAGGGAAACTGATTTCTGTCGCCTGGAGATGAGCTGCAATTCCAGGGGATGCCCAGACCCCACCTGGGGATAAACAAAGTATAGATTATAATTTGTTTGGTTTCAACTGGGGGGGGGGACGTAGTGAAGGAAATAAATATATCAAGATCAATGGCCAGATGTACCACCAACTGTGGAATTAACATCTGCCCCCCAAATATGAAGGCATCCCCACAGTCCTCTTTGAAATGGGGTGGCCACCCATGCAGAGTTATCCCCCCCTTCCCCAGACCAAAGAACTACATTCCAATCTCCCATTCCAAATCACATTACATTCTACTCTTCATTACATAACAGTCTGCGATTCAATTCTTTCAAATAAGAAACAACGTAAAACGGAGAGGACGTTTGGCCCGTCTGGGGGTTTGTTCGGAATGCAGATATAAATTCAGACCAGTCTGGGCTGACGGCCTCCTGGCTCTCTCTGGATCACTGAAACTCACACTCTCCCGGAGTATTTTCTTTTCTTATAGCTCAGAAAAGAAAACATCTGGAGCGGAGGGGCACAGAACTGGGGCTGGGTGGGAGGGGTTGAGAGATTTATCGCCAGCCCCTACAAGATTCCTTCCGGGCAGGGCAGCTGCTTTTCCCATTCAGTGCCTCTTGGGGGGGTGGGCACAGCTGAATCTAAGCATGAGTCTGTGGAAGGGAGACATCAGGATAGGAGTCTGGGGGGTGGGGGAGATGGATAATCTGGTTAACAGAGCCGGGTTGGCTTCTCATCTTGCAAAGGCAGGAGAGAGTGAGAGGAGGGGGGTTTGCATCCTGCTTTTCATTACCCAAAGGAGTCTCAAAGTAGTTTACAATTGCCTTCCCTTCCCTTCCTCTCGCCACAACAGATGCCCTGTATGCTAGGTGAGGCTAAGAGGATTCTGAGAGAACTGGGACTGGCCCAGGGATGTCCAGCAGGCCTCACATGGAGTGGAGAATCAGACCCAGTTCTCCAGTTTAAAGGCTGCCGTTCTTAACCAAGCTGGCTCTCAAAAGGAGGGAAGAGGCTTCTGCTACTTGTGACTTGCCCTTTTTAATAGTAGGGGCTGAGCAGCAAAGAGAGAAATGCTGGCCAGAGTTTCTGGATAAAAACACTAGTTTGCTAAGCCGTCGATTTCTAAAGGGTCCGCTACTTGGGCACCACAGTTGGGATCCTGATAGCACAGGGAGGGGGTGGGCTTTGAGAACAATTGACATTGAACTGCTACACATTCTAATTGGAGGCTGGTAGAAGACCAAAACAGAAAAAGTTAAAATTCTATAATATTTCCCTGCACGGCTGTTTCTGAACTGAGAGTTTCAGATTGCATGAGATGCCCTGATGAGAGCCGGTGGAGCTGCTTTGGGCCAACAGGCCGTAGGGAAGGGAAAGGTGTCTCCGTAGTAGAGTAGCTGCTTGCGGGCACAATGACACAGGGTCAGCCCTTGGCAGCATCCCTGGTTAAAAGGTCCTGCTAGTAAAGGCTGGGAAAGACAGCTGCTGCCCATCAGAGCAGACAATATAGGCCCTGATAAACCACTGGTCTGGTCCTGTGTGATGCTGACAGAGTTTAACTGTGCAAAGGGGTGCAGCACCAGCTGCTTAAAAGAATAAAATGGTTTTTATTAAGGAGAGAGAGCCTTAATAGCCCAACTGATGAACATTCTGGAGGGAAAGAAGGCAGGAAGGATGCCCAGAGGAGAAGGAAGTCTCCAATTCACCCAATCAGGGCGCAGGAGGAGATGCTTTGAAAATATCTGGAAGTTCCTAATCTAAATATGCTAACCGCACATCTCCGATGCCCCTGTAGAATATCCTTACGCTCTTAAAACATGTAGATTACAGGGGTTGCACATGCCAGCATTTAAGACACTTCAATGTCCTTTGCCTAACTCTAACCCAATCTGTGAAAAAAGGTCCCATTTGTAGATTTCAGCCCCCAAACCCAATGTAGTCATTACATGAATATGCCACAGTCAGATGTAGGTGGGGGATGGCGAAGGGTTAGGCACATTGATTCTGGCGATGCAGGAGGAGAGTGGGATGCCAGGAGAAATTACTTCCTGTGATGTGGGAGTGGCCTGGTCACATCCGGTGGGAGGGTCTGGGTGATAGCTCCTCTGGTGACGTGTCACTTTCAGGGGGCATGGCAGGGATGCGTGGCCAGCTGACTTCACTTCCTAGTACCATGAAGCCTGAAAAATCTTTCAGGAGTACCTCCAAGGCCAAAACGTTGGGGAAATTCTGCATTAGGGCGTTGTCTGATGGCCATTGAGTGCAAGGGGTTATTTGAAGGTATGCCCGAAATCTGTGCAATCAATGCATATATAATAAATGTAAAAATTACCTTGTGTGGTGTGCTAACTTTTTGCTTGTGCATGACAGGGCAGTCAATGTACATTCCATGGGTGGTGGTAATGGATTATAATCTCTGACAGGCAGTGACTCTATAGGGACTCATCCAGCATCGTCTACTACTTTATATGTAGGGATCGAACCTGGGACTTTCTGGGACAGGAGCTCTGCCACTGAGGTGGGCTTCTTCCCCTATTTGTCAAGACAGATTTCACCTCTGCTGTTAAAAGCGTCTTTGAACGTCGCCTGGCAGGCGATGAAGTTGCATGAAAAACCATGAAGCAGAATGAAATGTGTTAGCATCCAGGTTTGACGTTAGCCATGCAAAGCTCACAGCTCAGCCTTCCTGTGGGTTTTTTGTTGATGTGTCACCTCTGAATAGATGCAGTTGCTATGAAACCCTTCATGCACCAGTTTAGATTGTTGTCACCATCTCGACTTCTGTGGTCTGCAGAAGAAATTCCCCTTTCATCACCAATTTCCTCCACCACTTGCAGTAAATGAGCCATATGGGAGAGTGGTATAAAAATCTAAGAAATAAATAAAAATAATAAATGATTGCTCCTGCCTTGTCAATTTTCATCCTGGTTATTCTTCCTGGAAGCCTTCAGAAGAAACTGGCAGTGGGGTTGGAGATGTTGAGCGGGGGGGGGGGGCAATTTCTCTGCTGGGCCTGCACTATTTCCATTAGGATGTTTTTGCTCATGCACAAGATTTGATCAGGCCTCAGAGCTGGGAAAACATTGTTCTATCTCAGCCTTTCTCAACTTTTTGCCATTGAGAAACCCCTGAAACATTCTTCAGGCTTCAAGAAACCCCAGAAGTGGCACAATTGGGAAGAATATGGTTGGGAAGCATAGCTGTGGACATGCCTACTCAGAGCCCCTAGCCTTCCCACCCCCTCTAGGCCCTTCATTGGCCATTGGGGATGGGTGGGGGAGGCAAGCAGGTTGACATGACCATATATGGCCATAAAGGTAAAGGTATCCCCTGTGCAAGCACCGAGTCATGCCTGACCCTTGGGGTGACGCCCTCCAGCGTTTTCATGGCAGACTCATAATGGGGTGGTTTGCCAGTGCCTTCCCCAGTCATTACCGTTTTACCCCCCAGCAAGCTGGGTACTCATTTTACCGACCTCGGAAGGATGGAAGGCTAAGTCAACCTTGTGCCGGCTGCTGGGATTGAACTCCCAGCCTCAATCCCAGCAACCATACCACCCAATAAATATTTAACAAATAAAAAAGAACATATAAAAATTATAAACTCCCATCTATTCAGGAAACCCTCCCAGGGCCATCAAGAAATCCCGGGGTTTAACGAAACCCTGGTTGAGAAAGCCTGATCTATCTTATCAGGTCAGATTGCTTAGTGACCATTTTGCAGCTGCTATTTGCTGCAAGATGCAGCTGAGCCTGCTGGCATGATACACCTCCCTCTATAAAAAACACTGGAAGTTTTAGAAAGGAATTCTGGGAACTGTTGCTTAGTTAAGGTACTGAGATCGCTCCCATACAGTTTTGAACTTTCTTCACAAAATGCCAGTAATTTATTCTCTTTTTAGATCAAGAGATGCGCTGGCAGCATCAGCTAGAAGAATCCTGATTCTGGAAATAGTTTTTGGGGCTGAAACGTCATTTCTATTTGCTGGACTACTTCTTAAGGGTTTCAGTAAATGACCATTATGATGTTGGCTTATTTCCCCCCTTTTATTTTCCCCCACCCTTTTCTTGAATTATCAACTTCCTTCCTCCTTCCCAGCCACTTTCTCTGTTGCAATCCTTAGCTCTTCTGCTTCCTGTTTTATTTATTTCCTTTTTTTAAAAGCCTTTTGTTTTACCCAGAACAGTCAGCATCTTTAGGCCAATTATTCCTCAGTTGGGTTGTAGAAGAAGAAGTGTTGGTTCTTATATGCCGCTTTTCACTACCCAAAGGAGGCTCAGAGCGGCTTACAGTCTCCTTCCCTTTCCTCTCCCCACAACAGACACCCTGTGAGGGAGGGGAGGCTGAGAGAGCTCTGATGTTGCTGTTCTGTGAGAACAGCACTATGAGGGCTGTGACAAGTCCAAGGTCACCCAGCTGGCTGCATGTGGGGGAGCAGGGAATCAAAACTGGCTCACCGGATTAGAAGTCCACACTCCTAACCACTACACCAAGCTGTGGGTGTATCCCCAGCTCCACACTCTTGGTTTCCACCGGGGTTTCCATGTCGCCTAACGTTCGGAACCTTGGGTGAGAGCCGGAGGGGCTCGGAAGCCGAAAGGTGGTTCCTGGTGAACCAGCTTGGCGCTAGTGGGGACAGTCCAGGGGCCACCCGCTTTTCTGAGCTTGTGGCCATATTTGGAAATGGGACACAGCCTGGTGGGCATGACCACAAAATGGCTGCCACCCGCACAAGGGAGAAGATGGATATAGTGGGAAAGAAAGGCGAGTGAGAATAAAACCAGCACTGTGGTGTCGGCCGCCACTGAATGTTTGTTATTTTTAATTCCTGCAGTCAGTCAGATTTTCGGTGGCAAATCAGAAACCCTGCTGGGCAATGGCCCCAACCGACCCCATCCACTTCCTGAAAACTCTTGGTGGGCATCCTTGCTGCTCGAATGTTGTCCGGAGAAATGAGTCTGGCTGCACCTGATGTCGCCAGAGGACATCAAAGGAGATGGAGGGGGATAGCAAATGGCATCATCTAGGGCAGGGGTAGTCAACCTGTGTTCCTCCAAATGTCCATGGACTACAATTCCCATGAGCCCCTGCCAGCAAATGTTGGCAGAGGCTCATGGGAACTGTAGTCCATGGACTTCTGGAGGACCACAGGTTGACTACCCCTGATCTAGGGAGATGCCTCTCTGTCTTGCATTGTTTATTTGGGCTGCCCAGATGCAAGCATGAATCACTCTCTGGCATCACTAGCTGCAAATGTGTCTAGATTGGATCAGGAGTTTTGTCCATGGCGGGGAGGGGGGAGAATGACAGCTTAAAACTGTCCCTGTGCCAGATAGCCACGTGCAGATGTTCTGCTGGGCTGCTCTGCCATCAGCAGAATCTCAGCAAAAAGACGGAGAAGATTCTCCTTCCTGCCTCTGATTTCTCTGCAGGTTCACAGGAAACGTGGCAGAGGCAAGGAATGGCTTGTAGTGGTTCAGAGCAGCGGCCTCTAATCTGGAGAACTGGGTTTGATTGGCCTGTGCCTCCACATGCTGCCAGCAGGGTGATTTTGGGCAAGGCACAGTTCTCTCAGGGTTCTCTCAGCCTCACCTATCTCATAGGGCGCCAGTTGTAGGGAGAGGAGGGGTAAGAGATTGTATGCCGCTTTGAGATTCCTTTGGGTAGTATGATGATAAATATTTATTGCATATGGCCAAACAAAATTTGGACTGTAAAATACAGAAGCAAAGCAGTATTTCCCCAGTTAATATTTAAGAACAGTAAAAATAAGATGATGTTCTCACAATATAAGATAAATAAAAGTAGTGCACCAAGATGGGGGCTCTTGTATAAACCAGTTCTCCTCCTTCTGCGCATCACAGTTCTATCCCATTCTTGCTCCAAGGAGCTCAGGATGGCATTGCCAACCTTTGCAATAACCCTATGAAGTGGATTGGGGTGGGGGAAGAGCATCTGTTGCTGGCACATGGTCACTCAGGGATTCTTATGGCAGAGCAGGGATCTGAGTCTTCCCGCTCCTTGTCCTGCTTTCAGACTACTGCACACTCTGTCCCAATGCTGCATGGTTTACTGTAGTTGAAAGTTTTGATTGCTTCATTTAGCATTTTGCCGTTTAGATCAAGCCTAGAGCTGCTGGCCGTGGTGCAGTTAGCAGCCTTGACTCAAGACAACTTTGGTGGTGGGAACAGACTCAATTGGAGACCACTGAACCCATGGAGCTGCTTTAGCCTGAACCACATCGTCTACACCAGGGGTAGTCAAACTGCGGCCCTCCAGATGTCCATGGACTGCAATTCCCAGGAGCCCCTGCCAGCATTCGCTGGCAGGGGCTCCTGGGAATTGTAGTCCATGGACATCTGGAGGGCCGCAGTTTGACTACCCCTGGTCTACACTGACTGGCAGCAGCTTTCCAGGGTCTCAGGTGGAGGTCTTTCACATCACTTCCTACTCAATATTTCTGACTGGATGTGCTGGTGAGGGTTGAACCAGGGACCAAGCAGAAACTCCACTGCTAAGCCACAATTCTTCCACATCTGTGCAAAATCACCAAGTTTCCTGAGCCTTGCAACGTGGCTCTGATTTTGGACTTGGGTCTGAACTCTGTGCCGATGCATGATGGCTGTTTTGTCTTGCAGGGAAAAAATTGGATTCTGGCAGGTCACTCTGTTGGCGGGAAGCAGCAGAACAAAGTGGCAGCTCTCAGGCCAACAAAGTTTGATTCTATAAGCTTTTGTGTGCAAAAATATCTGAATATCATGCTTGCATTCAAAAGCTTATATCTCGAATCAAACTTTGTTGGTCTTAAAGGTGCCATTGGACTCAAACTTTGGTCAGAAGAAAAATAGGTTCAGGGAAAGACAATAGAGCTTGACAGACATTGCAAAACCAGGGTCTTGCCAGCATAGAATCGTGGTGTTGGAAGGGACCTCCAGGGTCATCTGGTCCAACCCCCTGCAGAATACAGGAAACTCACAACTACCTGCCTTTCCACAGTGGCCCCAATTCCATGCCCAGATGATGCCCCCTCCAAAAAATGAGCTGATGGAATGAGCTTCTGGAGGAGATAAGGGCCCTGACAGAACTAAAGCAGTTCTGCAAGGGCTGAAAAAGGGAGTTGTTCCGCCAGGCATTTGGTTGAGGCCGACTGGAGTCTGCAACACTGCAGGACTCCTGACCCCCCTCCCCCCAGCAATCCTGAACCTAGCCATGGACCTGTTGATCATCACTTTGATAAACTGTTATCTGTTATTGTCCTTGTTATTACCACTATTGTACTGTATTGTATACTGATGTAGAACAAGTTCAGTGTATTGTTTACATTCTATGTGAACTGCCCTGAGCCTCAGGAGACAGTGGAATACAAATATAAATAAAATAAATAAGTAACCCAGAATCCTTGGCCAATCAGGTGTGGAGGAAATTCACCTCCTGATCCCAAAGTGGCGATTGGCATTTCCCTGGGCATGCAGGAAAGGGCCACAAGAGCCAAGCTCAGATACAATCAGTTCTGCCCACCCACCTGCAATCTGCCTAAATTCACAGAATCAGCATTTCTGTCAGATGGCTACCTAAACCCCTGCTTAAAACCTTCCAAAGACTCTGAACAAGGCATAGATTTTCCACTTACTACAGCTTCCTTTCAGGCTAACCAGAACCTTAATTTTTTTCCCAGATGCTGCCTTGTGGATGGGACCTGTATGCACATGGAAAGTCCATATATTGCACGCGGCTCCCAATTGGCCACTTGGCTCTTGAGTGCCACTCGGAGGGGCAAATCAGGAGCTTCACAGCTCCTGATTCGCCCCTCCGAGTTTTTATCCCCTTTAGCCCTTAGCGTTTTATTTATACTGCTCCGCTGGAGCGGTGTAAAGATAAGGTTTAAATTCTTGCTACCTATAAAATTGATAAAAATATTGAAGACCCAGAGGACTTGTCACTGATGAAAGAATCTCACTGAAAACGGATATTACCTGGATTCCATTTTGACAAAAGTCATACAGAATAAACAGATAAGGAAAACTACAAAAAAGGACACTTTTCTTTCTTTTATGTTTATTGTATTGCCATTGGATGGGTCTTTTTCTCTCTGTTTGGTTTAATTATTAGACCGTCCTTCTTATACTCTTGTATGAATGGAACATCTGCAGGGGGCTTATGAAAGCAAGAAATGCTGGGCAGGAAGGGGGGGGGGGTCTTAACACTTTCTTTGCTTGTCAGTTTTCACCTCCGAATCTCCCTCCCTCTTGACACACCCAGCTCTTGTTTAAAAATCTAGTAGCAGACAGAGTTAACGGAGCTTCCCCGTTCTTTTTGCTCATTTGAGCCCTCCTCTTGTTTTCGTGCATGTCTGATGTCTGAATTCTAATATTAATTCCGTCACATGTTGGCCTGTCCCTGGTCGACTCAGTTGTAAACAGAGTGATCAGCTGCTTCTTGCAACAAAACAGCCCTGGGTGGGAATGTTTCTCCTGTACAAAAAGACATCAGTGGGCTTTTCTGGCAGGGCTTCTCTGTTTTTAACAGTTGTGTAACAGGCAAAAAAATATATCAAAAGGCAAAGTTCTCGCTCTGTGGATGGGGGGGGGGAGGGGGGATATGGAGTCTTTCTGCTCTGGCTACATCCCCTAATGTTCTTTTTAGAGCGTGTGTAGTGATTGGATAATCATTATCAGAATAATGTACCATTGAATCGCCACCAACTCATAGCGACCTCATCCACAGGCAAGGGATGATCAGAGGTAGTTTGCCTTCCTCTGTATAGCAACCCCAGTTTTCTTTTATGGTCTCCCATCCCAGTGCTGACAGAAGCCAACCCTGCTTAGCTAAGAAGGGCAATTTAGGCTGCTGAAAATAAGTAACGCATTATTGTGATTTCCCCTCCCTATTTTTATTTATTTTTCAGTTTTATTTACTGCTCCTCCCCAAAAAACAGGCTGGGGTGGTTCGTGACATAACACATAACATATAAAATCGGAATTAAATTGACAGTATGCCATTAAAACAATTCAGTGCTCCCTTGTATTTATGAGTGATTCTGCTGGTCCATCTCTGACTCCAGTGGTTCCCAACCTTCCTAATGCCGTGACCCTTTAATACAGTTCCTCATGCTGTGGTGACCCCCAACCGTAAAATTATGCAAGCGTTCTTTCACAGAAATTAAACCGAAACTGACCAGTGGCATGCAGATCCATTGTTCATGATTGTATATAAATTATAAATATATAAATTGTTTTTTTTTTTGGGGGGGGGGGTTCTCAGTTCAGTTCTGCTTCTTGTCCCACCATGTCGATCTCACTCTTTTCCACTGCTCCACACAGACAAACGCTCTATCATGATCTACCCTGCAAAGCTGTTGTGCAGATGCCCCCCCCCCCCAAGCAGCTTGCCGTGACACGACCCCTGTGAAAGGTTCGTTCAACCTCCAGGGTCCCGACCCCCAGGTTGAGAACCGCTGTGTTAGTCCATTTCACAGTCAGTATGGGTGTTATCCCGGTTCTAATTCAGAAATAGGAATGAAGAAGACGAGGGGAAGGAGGCCCATAGATTTTATTGACAATTAGTTTGTTCTGGTCTCAAACAAACGCTTGGTGGAAAAGTGCCAGATGCTTCAGGCCGGGGACCACCAACATGTTAGTATTGCATGATCTTAAGGTTCTTCTGGGAGTTTAAAGGAGCTTTTTGTATTTAAGGGCGATAATAGTGTCAGCCCATGAGCTGACGCTGCAACAGTTGGACTGCCAGTTTTATTTAGGGCAGGGGTAGTCAACCTGTGGTCCTCCAGATGTCTATGGACTACAATTCCCAGCATGGCAGGGGCTTATGGGAATTGTAGTCCATGGACATCTGGAGGACCACAGGTCGACTACCCCTGATTTAGGGTACAACTTGAGATTTCTGCTCTCACCTACATATCAGCTGCATCATTTATTTGGTATAACCCTTTTTAGGTGTTACATTTCTAGCGCTCTGTTCTGATGTACCAAAACAACGCGCATTTCTCAACCAGGTCAATGCGTCGATCGGCGCATACATGCAGGCACATGCCTCCCCCCCCTTGCGATGCCCACACTTCCCCTCCCCCTCCCCCCCGCAATGTGGCGCTGGCTGCTTCGGGCATGAGTGGCCGCTTGGGACGCGAAGCGCCCAAACCTAAATTTGCTCACCCTAACTCTAGCTGAGTTTCCTCCTCATCTTCCTCCTTGGAAGCTTTTTTAAAAATCATATGGCATAAGTGTAGCATAGCCAGGAGATCTGAGGAGGGTCTAGCGAAGAGACATTGGAAGGTGCTTGGCCATTACCTACCTCCTCATCTACTGCAACTTCGTGTTCCTTGGAGGTCTCCCATCCAAGGAGTAGCCAGGTCAGCCCTGCTTAGCTTCCGAGATCTGATGGGTTCAGGCTCACCTCGGCTATCAAGCTCTGGGCTCCTTACTTATTTATATTTTATATTTATACCCCACCCTTTCTTGTAGGCTCAGGCAGTTTATAGATATTTTGTAGGCAGTGTTCTAAAAATTATAATGATGGGAGTGCTGGGGAGAAGTGCTTTTGGTTGCAGACACTCAGTTACATAATTATATCCGATACGCACAGTCTTGGCGGCTGACCGAGCAGTATGTTGACAGTGGGGATCCCTGTGTGTGCAATAGTTTTTGGAGACTGTGACTGCTCGCCAGCAACTGTGATTTCTCTTTCTCCCAGTCTTTGCAGTGCTTTTGCAAGATCTTGGCGGCAGCAGTGACAGGAAAGGTAGATGCATGAATGAGCGAAACCCACACAAGAGATCCTGCCGGGTGTCTTGAATACTTTTGGTGCTTCCGGCCTCTGTGTTTCAGAAGGCGCATGGGAAGTGTGGGGGCGGGGGATGGGGAGGTCCGCCTGCCGTCGCTTTTTTGGACGGCACATGCAGGGAAGCAGCAGAAGGCTTTTCTGAAATGCTTGTCTGAAGCTTGGCTTTTTAGAGTAAACTGATAAACGGTTGGAGAGTGACTTTCTAGGATTCATTCGCCTCTGTGGTCCCAAGGATGGCCCAGAGAGGTGAGAGAGAATGTGTGTGTGTGTGCATGCACATTTGTGCGCGCACATGCTGGGATGGGCCATAGAAAGGAGAAACATTCTGAAAAGCAGCCAGCAAGGAAGTCAGACGTAGCTGCCTTCGTGGCCTGTTTCCTTTGGCAGGGGGGTGGGGGGACGCTTGGGTGTCTCGCAATCTCAAGAGTCGAAACAGAGTGCTGTGGTTTTGCTGGAGCCTCTTCGGCAGAACAGAAAAAGGAAGTGACACCAGGGGCCTCAGCCGAGGAAGGGAAATGGTGCAATGATATCGTCTCATCCTCTGCGAAGTGCTGCAAAGTCCCAGTGCTGCAAAAGGTTGCTGCAAAAATTCTGGTGGTGCAACTGGGTTCAGTTTCTTTTTCATAAGCATGAAAGTGCTGGAATTTTGAACATGCCCAGTCCGCTTATCCACGGTGGAAGTTCCTGGTCTCCTCCCAGGGACCGCTTGCCATCCTCTCTGCTATTGCACGATGTTGCACACACGTCAGCAGCATCTGATGCACCCGTTTCCTTTGCAATAACCTGGCCTCTGTATTTGGTTCTTGTGGTTAGTAATCTACTTGGAAACAACAAGATTGTTGTCGTGTGGGGGCGGGGGGGGGGGCACAGCCGCATAAGGGCCATGGCTCAGTAGCCGAACATCTTCTTGGCATGCAGAAGGTCCAAGGTTCAGTCCCCAGCACCTTCAGTTGAAGGGATCCAACCCTAGATGCACCCCAGAATCCCACTGCTATATTGGGAAGGTGATTTGGCGGTCTTTTTCAAGCTTTTGACTGCAGAGGAACCCCCAAAATATTTTTCAGGCTTTCAGGAACCCCAGAAGTGGTGACACACCCCTTCAGAGAAGTGGGTGTGGCAGTAAATCATGGGAACCAGTCAATCATTCAGTTGACCGTTTACCATTTCTTTTGTGTAGAAAGAGACCAAGGCCTTTTCCGCACACATAGGATAATGCACTTTCAATATGCTTTGGCAGCTGCATTTTCCTGTGCAGAACAGGAAAATCTACTCCTAAAGTGCATTGAAAGTGCATTATCTATTGTGTGCAGAATAGGGCCAGGTCTGTAGAGCAACAGGGGAAGTGGGCCCCAGTGATGTCTAATGATGTCAGTAGCCCACCAAACTTCTGGGAAAGGCTGCCTAGCCCCTGTGACAGAGTGGACCTGCTTTGTCGATTACTCTGATGAGTGAGGAAGGAGTTGCAGCTCACCAGTTCAAAGGTTCCCGGGGCTGCAGTATTCTGTTTCCCAGCTAACAGAGCAATCCTAAACCAATCTGCTTGGGATCCTGTTCATGTGGGACTGACTTCCAGGTGAGTGTGCTATAAGAGTCCCAACTCCTGTGTTGAATCTTCACCAACTAGCAGGCAATAGCAATGACCTCCATACGGTGCACAGGTTCACCTGCTAAACATACAAAACCAGTCCTGGTTTGGGTGGGTGGGGTTTATCAGTCAGCTGACCGTAGGATTGGCAGATTCCCCTTGCCGAACAGGCTGTGGGGTAGTGTTGCCAGATTCAAGCTGGGAGACTTCTGGAATTTGGGAGAGTGACCTTGAGAAGGACCCAATAGAGTCCACCCTCCAAAGCATTGTTTTTCTACAGGGGAGCTGATTTTTGTAGTCTAGAGATGGGCTATAATTTTGGGGGATCTCCAGGTCCCACCTGGAAGCTGGCATCCTGGATTGGAAACCCGGTGGCCATCAGGGTTTGTATTTCAGAGCAGCTTTTTTGGCCAACAGTAGACTAGTTTGGGTTTAATCCTCAGGGTGGAAATTAGAGACTCTGGCTTTTCAGGCTTGTCTTGTTGTTTTCATTTGGGAAGTTCATTACTCCCAGGTGGAAAGTTCTGCGTCTTGCGGATGGGTGCTCTGCACATTTATCTGAAAGTCAACTCTGACCAAGTTCATTCTGCAGATAGAAAGCTAGTATGCCAGAGATTGTAGCATTCTCCTTGTTGCACTAGATTTACACCTGCAGAGAGCCAGCATGGCTAAGAGCGGTGCCATGCCAAATATCTTGAGCATCTTTGCTTTCTCTGAGACTTTCCTTGGGAGTCTCATCGATCAAGTCACAGAGAGGATTTTTGTCTGCATAATAAACCTTTAGTTGCCTCTTTCTTGCAATTCAGCGGCAGAAAATGGCCCCCTTGTGCTCTCTCTCTGCCGATGCCTTTTCAGTTCCCTATCTCAGATTGGCAGTGCCTCAGGTGGCCAGTGAGCTCCCATTTACAGCTTGGAGAGGCCTGGCTCCAGTTTGGAGAAGCTGGCCTGGGTTTGATTTGAGCACGAGGTTGCTGCAGTAACAGGAGTATCAGGGTGGATGCTGCTGTAGCCTTTTGCGCTGCTGGATCAGGCCTGCTCCAGGTATCAATTTTGAATTTCACACGAAGGGGCTGGGAAGGCATGAACTGGCAATGTGCGTGAGACGGAGCATCCCTCTGTGGCACAGCTTTTCTCTGTCCGGCGTTATTAGTCCTGCCTGGAGATGTTCACATCATATTCTGCAGGCTTTCTGGAGTTTTGGCAGTACAAGCAAACTCCTTTCCTCCCATCCCATCATCTTACAGAGAGAAGAAAATGAAGTTGGGTTTTTTTTTAATGCTTGTGGGATTGGGGAGGGAGGGGGTCTTGCATCAGTTACAGAAGATAGGTGGTCAGGGGGACCCTTAGAATTTTTCAGAGGTGACGGTAACCCCGGGAAAGGGCATCATGAACCACGACCAACCACCAAAAATGTAAATGAGAATGCTGAATGTTGTTTTAAACATTCATAATGAGCTCATCAAGCATTTTCCAGAGGCCGGGAGTCTGCTGCAGCTGAAATAATGGGTTGTCTTCTGGCGCCCCAAAGGCTAACCAACGTATTGTGGCTGAAGGTTTTGTGAGACGGAGCCCACATTGTGGACTGTAAATGCTGCATTGTGACCATGCGGCTGGCATTCAGTTTATCCCTCATCCTCTAAGCCAGGCTTTCTCAGCCAGGGTTTCCTGAAGGGTTTCCCAAATAAATAAATGGGTGGAGGTTATTTTTTATATATATATTTCTTAAATTTGTTAAACATTTATCAGGTTATATCACTATATATATCAGTGGTTCCCAACCTTCCTAATGCCATAGCCTTTTAATACAGATCCTCATGTTCTGGTGACCCCAAACCATAAAATTATGCAAGGGTTCCTTCACAGAAATCAAACCAAATGCTCTTTTCTGCTGCTCCACACAGATGAACACTCTATCTCCATTTACCCCGCAAGGCTGTTGGGTGGATGGTGCCCACTCTCACCCCCCCCTGCCAAATTGCTTGCCCAGCCGCAACCCCTGTGAAAGGGTCGTTCGACCCCCGAAGGACTCCCAACCTCCAGGATGAGAACCACTGCTATATATGGTCATGTCAACCTGCCCCCCCCCAAATGGTCAATGATGGGGCTGGGTGGTGGGTAGGAAGAGGGGGCCAGGTGGGCATGTCCACAGCTCTGCTTCCCCACCATATTCTGCACGATCGCACCATTTCTCTAGTTTCTCGAAGCCTGAAGAATGTTTCAGGAAGTTCTCAGTGGTCAAAAAGTTGACAAAGGCTGCTCTAAACTCTGCTTCCCCCCTTATTTCCTCCTCTTTTCACACACCCCAATTCCTCTTTGGAGCAACTATAGTTTCCTGTGATGTGTGGATTGACCAACTCCAGGGTCATTTTGCCCTTTTCAAAAAAGAGCCATCTGGGCCGCCCTGCTGGGGGTGGGAATAACTCTTCCCCTGCACCAATTTCCCTGATCTAAAATGCCCCCATGGGTGCTGGAAGACCCAGTATGGGGGAAGCCCCATAACTATGAGAGTGTCTCATATTTTCTCACTGTACTAGCCTACCATACAGTGTGGTGTAGTGGTTTATGGCAGCAGCTTCTAATCCGGTGAGTTGGGTTTGATTCCCTGCTTCTCCACATGTAGCCAGCTGGGTGACCTTGGACTTGTCACAGCCCTGATAGTGCTGTTCTCACAGAGCAGTAACATCAGGGCTCTCTCAGCCTCACTCACCTCACAGAGTGTCTGTTGTGGGGAGAGGAATGGAAAGATGAATGTAAGTCGCTTGGAGACTCTTTCAGGTAGAGAAAAGTAGCATATAAGAACCAACTCTTCTTCTTCAGTAATATCAGGGCTCTCTCAGCCTCACCTCCCTCACAGGGTGTCTGTTGTGGGGAGGGGAAAGGGAAGGCAAATGTAAGCCACTTTGAGACTCCTTCGGGTAGAGAAAAGTAGCATATAAGAACCAACTCTTCTTCTTCAGTAATATCAGGGCTCTCTCAGCCTCACCTCCCTCACAGGGTGTCTGTTGTGGGGAGGGGAAAGGGAAGGCAAATGTAAGCCACTTTGAGACTCCTTCGGGTAGAGAAAAGCAGCATATAAGAATCAACTCTTCTTCTTCTGCTTCTTTGTAACAAGGGCAATGTGTGTGAAATCCTTTGAACACTGCAAACAACATGAAACTACGGTTTAGCCTTGGCATTCGTATCTTGTGTCCAAAGGACGAGATGGTGCAGGGTTCCCAGAGCTGGTGGAGGGGCGAGTGACAGGAAGGAGGGCCGTATAAAGGGGGGAAGAATAAATGCATTATGGAGAAGAATAAACACCCAAGCTAGCGGTTTCTTAAAAGCCCCCTTGGGCGATGGGGAAGCGGAGTGGCTCTTCCATGCATGGAAAATGGGGTAAACAAAAGGGGCTGGCTGCTAATGGAACCTCTTCAGCCAAGTGGATGGAAATCTGCCCAGCGGCTGGCAGGGACACCTAAAGAATGTCAATGCAGTTATAGGGTTTAGTTGCAAACTCAGATGGGTTCAGTGGGACTAGGGTTGCAATCTCCAGTGGGACTACAGATTGTAGAGGCCTTGGGATTTTGGGGCAGAGTCTGGGGAGTACAGGGCTGAGGAAAGGAGGTTTGAGAGGGGACATGATAGCCCTCTTTAAGTATTTGAAAGGTTGTCATTTGGAGGAGGGCAGGATGCTGTTCCAATTGGCTGCAGAGGAAAGGACACGCAGTAATGGGTTTAAACTTCAAGTACAACGATATAGGCTAGATATCAGGAAAACATTTTCACAGTCAGAGTAGTTCAGCAGTGAAATAGGCTGCCTAAGGAGGTGGTGAGCTCCCCCTCACTGGCAGTCTTTAAGCAAAGGCTGGATACACACTTTTCTTGGATGCTTTAGGCTGATCCTGCGTTGAGCAGGGGGTTGGACTAGATGCCCTGTATGGCCCCTTCCAACTCTATGATTCTGTAATCTACCTCCCAGTGCTGCAAAAAGAGGTAGGAATTTCATTTTATTTTTCAAATGCAAAAGGAAAGCAGAACAGTGGCTTTAATCAGAGTTAGCCTGCCTGTTTGGCTGTAGCCCTAAACTGTTTGGAACAAACATCGTAGCCCGTGGGTGAGCACTAGCAGGGAAATGGGTGGCAGGGATCCCTAGGGAGCCCCCACAGCTGTCTCTGGGTGCTGGCAAATGCCCAGCGTCATGATGCCAACCATGGAGGTGAGTTGATGCCCAGGCTGTCTCAGGTGCTGTTGGGGCATATTTGAAAAAAGAAGACTGGAAGTTGTTCAAACTGACTGCCTGAGCTGGGTGCTTTAGGCCTTGGAGCATCTCTTGCAAGATGTGGGATCAATGTTGTCTTTGCCAGGAATAAATGGAGTCTTTTCTAATGGCAAAAGGAATGAAGAGATGGGAGAGAAAGGTCTACTTTCAGCCTCGGTCTTGCTATGCCCACAGTAATGGTACAGCCTGAAACAGGGACTTCTGTGTGTCTCCAGCTGCATGGAGAGGGGAAGGGGGAGGGGAAGAGCTTGGACAAGAGGAGGAAGAGGAGAGCCTTCTAACTTAGCTGTTGAAAAAGCCCATTGGCTGCGTTCCTGTTTCCCAATTCTCTGTTTTACCTAGGGATGCAGTCCCCAAGTGGGACCTGGGGATCCCCCGTTTTTACAGCTCATCTCCAGGCAAGAGATCCAAGAGAGAACTTCATAGCATTATACCCCACTGAAGTCCCACCCCGTCCCAAATTCTGCCTACTCCCGGCTCCACCCCATAAAGTCTTCAGGTATTTCCCAACCCAGAGCTGGCGACCCTGGTTTTGCCTGGGCTTTAAAGGAAACAGGAACATGAAACACCTGTGATCAGACCTGCGTTGTATTCTTCGTTGCGGAGGGGTGTGGAAGAAAGACCGAATCCTCTCTTTCCCCACCCTTCCAGGGCTAATAACTCAGTGTCGATTTTAATGGCCAAGGTAATGAGAGTGAGAAAGTGTTCTTGTTTTGGCAGAGGTTAAACATGCAAAGAAGGGCAAAGCACCCAGCTGCTTAAATGAAGGAAATAGTTTTATTTAAAAGAGTCAAAAACTTTGTCTAGAAAGAGGAGAAAAGAGTTGTCGCTGTCTTCGTTCTGGAGGCAAACAGGGACGAAGTATGCGCAAAAGAATCCCTTTTAAATTAGTGTATTGTTTTAAAGTGAAGGTCCTTGCAGTATGGTGGCAGTTACTGCCAAAGCAGCATTTCATAAAATTGGCACAGCCAATCAAAGGCCTGCTGGGCAGATGTCCCTTCTGGCATCACCCACTTTCTAAAACTTCTTGGTGGGCACCAGGAAAGGTGTTGGCAGATGCCCTTGGGCGTTCTGTTGGGGACCTCCTTAGCTTCACAGCAGATCCCACCCTTTGCCTGCAGAAGTCTTTGATTGCAAACTTCCCAGATTAAAAGGGAGCAGGCTGGGCAAGAGCCCTGACATGGAGCTTTTGTCAGGACTGTACTACGGATCTCATATGGTTTATATGTACTAGCCATTCAGAGGAGAGAAAAGTAAGGGGATATCTGATGGAGGTTTATAGAAGCATGTGGGGCTGGAGAAAGCGCATACAGGCTGTTTCCCCAGGACAATGCCTGTCCGTGTTTGCTGCATGGTCATTGTGGCTCCAGAAGAATCACCTCCAACAATGGAGCTCCCAACATCCCCCGTCCTGTTCTTTCCACGCTGCTTTCCCAAAAGAACCATTTGTTCTCCCTCTCCCCAGCTCCTATATGCTCATTTTATTTATTTACATTACTTATTTGCTTCCAAATTCATGCTCAAAGCATTCAAGCTGTAACGGTTAAAGTGTTAGACTTACTGTAGATCTGGGAGACCCAGGTTCAAGTCCCTGCTTTGCCACAGAACGGCTTTTCTCAATTTCTTTACTATTGAAAACCCTGTGAAACATTCTTCAGGTTTTGAGAAACCGCAGAAGTGGTTTGATCATGCAGAATATGGTTGGGAAGCAGAGCTGTGGACACGTCCACTAAGGGCCCCTCCCCTTCCCATCGCTTCCAGGCCCACCATTGGCCATTGGAGGGTCGACATGGCCATATATGGTCATATTGTCTAATGAATGTTCAACAAATTTTTAAAACTATATAAAAATTAACCAACTCCCACCCCTTCAGGGAACATTTCCAGGGCTATCAAGAAACCCCAGGGGTTCATCAAGCCCTAATTGTGAAAGCCTACCATAGAAACTCACTGGGTGGCCCTGAGATAGTCACGTCATGTCTTCAGCCTAGCCTACCTCACAGGGTTACTGTGAGGGTAAAAGGGAGGAGAGGAAATGGATGTTAACCCCTTTGATAGCGTGCTGGGGAGACAGTTGGGATATAAGTAGAATAAATAACAATAAATTGATGGGTAATGTATTTGGGAACAGATGAAAGAAAGCACTTCCTGATCCATGGGATTAATACTGCCCCAGAATGTGATACTGGCTACTTTTTTTAATGACCAATACTTTGGGTGCCCTGCTTTTTACCACCCAAAGGAGACTCAAAGCAGCTTACCATCATCTTCTCGCACTCTCCCCATAAGAGACACCTTGTGAGCTGGTGAAGCTGAGAAAGCTCTGAGAGAACTGTGACTAACCCAAGATCACCCAACAGGTCTCATGTGTCTCATAGTGTCTTACAATCACCTTCCTTTCCCCTCTCCACAAGAGACACCCTATGAGGTAGGTGAGGCTGAAAGAGCTCTGAGGGAACTGATTGGCCAAAGCTGGCTGCATATGGAGGAGTAGGGAATCAAACCCAATTCTCCAGTTTAGAAGCTGCCACGCTTAACCATGACACCAGACTGACTCTCAGATTTTTATATATGATTAAGGTATATTTCTCCCCACACACACGCACACAAATGAATTTGGGATTAGGGGTTGAGGCGGGTTCACCATAAACTCCCAGCTGCTCTCTGCATGGAACAGAGAGGCAGAGGGATTCATATTCCAGAGTATCCCAAAGCCACGTTCCTGGCTGTCACGATGTATCTTTTCTCTTTCTCTTTTCAGCCTCTGGCAGGACGCACAGACCTGTTTGAATAAGGCCGCAATGTGACCCACTTTCCCAAGGCATAGACCCTGGAGCCCCACTGGCTCTATGCTGGGGCCTCATGATGAAGCGACACAAGTGAGTCTCTGCGTTTTGCTCCAGGCGGTGATTACGCCACGCCACGCTGCATCGGTCTCCGGCGGGACATGGCCCGCTCTCCAGGCGATGGATGGACGCGGGTCCGCCAGCATGAACAGCAGCCGCAGGAGGAGGAGGTGGTAGAAGAAGAGGAAGATTGGGAGACACACAGGACTAAGAATGGGAAAGACAGACTGGTGGGGAGCATGGAGCAGTGGGACCTCTCTTTCTCCCGGGAGAACCTGGAGGATCTTGGACTCGCAGAAGAGCTGAGGCCCTACCAGGATCGTCCAGCAGAAGGGGAACAGAGTTTTGATCTCGACCACCTTCAAGACTTCGTCAGTGGTCGAGAGGACAGCCAGGAGAGCCCCCCGTCTGGTGAGTAACAGTGTCTGTTCCTCGAGAAGGTTTCCGGCTTGAGCCTTGTGTAGGGATGCCGGCCTTCATGTGGGACTTGGGAATCCTGTGTTATTATAGCTCATCTCCAGGTGACATGGCTGCTTTGGAGGGGGGACTCCATTGCATTAGACTTCATTGACTTCTACCGGCCCCAAATCCCACCCGCTCTTGGCTCCACCACCAAAGTCTCCAGGTATTTCCGAGCTCAGAGCTGGCCACCCTAGCCTTCTGGAAGTGGAAAACAACTGAACGCAAAAAGTGGAAAGAGAAAATGAATCAGGAAGGCTCCCAAAACAGGGCAGCATTCCCACAGGTATATGGGACATAACACTGGCTACCAAAACCAACCTCCTGTGAAGCTCGGCTTCTGTTTAGAAAAGAGAAAGCAAAAATATGTTTCAAAGTGTTTGTGCCACCCCTGCTGGTCTGTCGTGATGCTGAGAGGGAGATGGATAGGATTTTCAGAGGTTGGAAATGGTAGATAAATAGAACCTCCACGTTCAAAGGCAGTGTACCTCAGTTGCTGGGGGAGGAGAGACAGTAGGAGAGGGGTTGCCTTCATGCCTTTCCTGTGGGCTCTCCAAAGACGTCTGGCAAACCACTGTTGGGAACAGGATATTGGACAAACCTTTGTTCTGATCCAGCAGACCTCTTTGTTCTTACTGTTGTAAACTACACAGGATGGTTGGTGGGTGTTTACCAAGTGATGGCTAACAGTGGCAGGCGCGTAACCGCCGACTGTCACGTGCTGTTCAGGGGTAGTCAATCTGTGGTCCTCCAGACGTTCATGGACTACAATTCCTATGAGCCCCTGCTGGCATGGACATCTGGAGGACCACAGGTTGACTACCCTTGCTGTATATGACGACAAGCTCCCTAGCCAATCCTTTCATAAAAACTCTGGTGGGTTGCTGTTATTTATTTATTTCTATTTATTTATTTCTGTGTATTTATAATTACAGTTATTTTATAGTCTGCCCACCCTTGGTCCTGCCATCTCGGGGTGGGGTACATTTTGACAAAAACAATAAGGCATAAAAACAAAACAATAATGAGTTTAAAAATGTATAAAATATGCCAATATATTCAGCAGTTAAATTGGCAGCTCATAGTTGTTAAATAATGCTTTTATGGAGTTTGTAGGTCTCTCCGTCAAGGGAGGGAATAGCAGGAGATGGCAAGGGAGGCCCATATGGTGTTAATTCCCCCCCCCCCATGTTTGCTGGCCTCAACTGTAAGCCTGGCGGAAGAGTTCCATCTTGCAAGCCTTGCGGAACTGTGCTACCATCAGGGCCCTGATGTTCTCCGGGAGTTCGTTCCACCAGGCAGGGGCCAGGACTGAAAAGGCCCTGGCCCTGGTTGAGACCAGCCACACTATTTGGGGACTGGGGGATCACAAATCAATTAGCTGTAGCTTATCGAAGCGTTTTCTGGGGGGCTGTGTACAGCCAGGGTGGTCCTTCTGCTATGCAGGTCTCAGATCACAAGTTCCTGTTATTTGCTCCCAGTTAAGGTGTCTACTGTTTGAAATATACTTCTGAGATGCGTCCACTTTGGCACAAATCATAGGAATAGAAGAAAAGCCCTTCTGATTCAAAGTAGTGGTCCATCTAGTCCAGTATCCTGCCTCATACAATTCTTCTGGAAGTCCAGCAACAGGGTATAGAGTCTTCCTGTAATGTTGCCTCCTGGCACTGGTATTCAGAGGTTGACTGCCTCTGAACATGGAGGCTCCCATGAGTCAACAGGGCAATAGACCTATCCTCAGGTTGCCATTTAAATGATGGTGTAAAGAGATGCCTGTTTGAGTCTTAATGAAAGCCTGCACGTTTCTGATACATGCTTCAGTGAAACTGTCTCTTATGTTTGAAACAGTATATTTAGAAGATGCTCAAGAATATGATTTCTGTCAGAGGCTTTGTGATTAAAAATGGGATTTGTATGGTCCTCAGAAATGGCCATTTTCAAGGGCTGTAATGGTTGGGCTCTTCCTAGGTCCGAATTCCACTCATCACTGATTCTTGGAGGAGGACCGAGAAATTGCCTCCCCGGTGGAGCACCAATTGGGAGGGAAGGAAGGGAATCACAGACTGATAGAGTTGGATGGGATCTCCAGAGTCATCTAGTCCAACCCCCTGTATAATGCAGACACTGTGAAGGGGGGAGGGGGAGGTTGCAGGCTTGCAAATGACTGTGACAGTCCCTTATTTACAAAACCCTTGTCTTTCCAGATATCGGTGAATACCAAGAGCATGATGGGATGCAGGAGGATCTAAGCCCTGTTTCCTATTGGCAACTGCAGATCAATCAGCGGTTGAGCCTGACAGAAAATGATCAAGACGGAGCCAGCTCTGAGGGACCAGAGAAGCAAGGAAGAACTTCAGAAGCAGGCAGTGAGGGAGAGGCCTACCCGGAGCTTTCTTATGAGGGACTGTATGGTTCAGAGTACAGCGCCAGTCCTGAGGCTCTGAGGGATCCTCTGGCTCCCCATGGCCAATCCTACAGCTTTGCTTCAGACGGTGGAGAGGACTTCTCTGATGGCTCCAATGTGAGTCCTTCGCCTTCAAGGGATGCTCCAGATCGTATCCACTTGAAGACAGATTCCTTCGAGGTCCGGAGCTTCCTTGGTGACAGCTCAGAGTTTCTCGAGGAAACTGAATTCTCCTCCCCATCTGGGAGGAGCCCTGAGAGCCACGTCCTCAGTTCTCCTGCAGATTCCACACATTGGAATCAGAACCTCTTGGGCTGCCTCTCTGTAGACGACCTTCAGAATTCTCCTGGAATTGACGCCGAGACTTTTCCAGAGTCCTCCTATTCAGACAACCTGGGTGAACCTGTGGGGACTATGGTCAAGATGGGCCCTGCCAGCACTACCCAAAGAACCAACCATGTGGCTAAGCCTAAGGAAGGGCTGTTGGGTACGGTTGGGAAGAGGCCTTGTGCCATGAGGCGCATTGGCAGCCGTCCACCAGAAAGAGCGAGGAAGCTGAAAGCGGATGTCCCTCATGGGCTTCCTTCGAAATTCATCAGGCAGTCAAGGTCCCTGAGTCCTCATGGAAGAGCTACTCAGAAAAAGCCCAGTTCACGTCCACGTGGTCCAGCGAGTCAAGAGACACCAGCTGTAAGCAATGCCTCACAGTACGGCCGAGGGCAGCTCAACTACCCACTCCCCGACCTCTCTAAAGTGGAGCCGCGGGTTAGATTCCCCAGGGATCCACAGACCTACCAGCCCCCCCGGGGAAAGTCTCCCCCTGCCCGATCAAAGATCTCAGGGAAGCCGGTGATCTTCAAATCTCCTGCCGAGATTGTCCGCGAGGTGTTGTTGAGCAGCGGGGAAGGCTCCCCCCAGAAGTGCCCGACCCCCGCTGACTCCGTGATTCCGGAGGAATTCAAGTCTCCCAGACAAGCCACCGAGCTGGTGCAGCAGCTTCAGGTAATTTCTTCAGATCTCATCCTGACAGTTCTGCAGTCCAACATGGCTTGATCCTCCCAGAGGTGGTAAACCTCATTTCTGGGCTGCCGTACTTCAGAGCGCAGGTAGAGTTGAAATGCTCCTCCACGCAGAAATCTTTATGTCAGGAAGAAGGCCAGCCTGGGGGCCTTGCCCAATTGCATTTTTAAACAACAGTAGTCTGCCAGCTTGGTGTAGTGGTTGAGAGCTGTAAGGGCTAGAAACGAACTCTGAAAAGAAGCAAAACAATGTTTTATTCCGCAGTCAAAATTCACAGCTTGTCAGAAATCCTCCTCTGCCCCCTGTGAAGTCTCTGTGCATTCCTGAAGCTCTGCCAGAACGTTTTCCAAATTATATCTGGAACCACAAAGACTCAAGGAAAGAGACGGATTCTCAGGCTACACTTAGACGCTGTGGTTGTGGAAAACAGAAGAGTCACAGCCCTGATTAAAAGGGGCTGGGCTTAAGCTGTGGCTTATCTGAGACTCCCGTTTGAGCAGAGATTTGTTAATATGGATGATGGGTTTTGACTTTGCATGTGACAGTGTGATTAACTAAACCAGGGGTGGTCAAACTCTGGCTCTCCAGATGTCTGTGGACTACAATTCCCAAGAATCCCTGCCAGCATGTAGCCCATGGACATCTGGACAGTCACAGTGTGGCCGCCCATGGACTATACCAGGGGTAGTCAAACTGCGGCCCTCCAGATGTCCATGAACTCCAATTCCCAGAAGCCCCTGCCAGCATTCGCTGGTAGGGGCTTCTGGGAATTGGAGTCCATGGACATCTGGAGGGCCGCAGTTTGACTACCCCTGGACTAAACCATGAAATAAGAAATTGACGCATGTTGCCCTCTTGTTTTAGGAGGACTACCACAAGCTTCTGACTAAGTATGCCGAGGCAGAGAACACCATTGACCGGCTGAGACTGGGTGCAAAGGTATGGGGCAGCCAGGGCTCTTGTACTGCCCAGTGGGCTCTGATGCAGTGTGGGTAAATTGTGAGGTCTGACAAATGTTCCCATAAGGGGCAAGGACCGGTAACCTATCCTTGGGAGGTTGTGGGCAAATCTAAGGTTTGGCCTTTACTCAGGGGGTCAACCTGTAACTGGGCTGTACTACTTCAAGCAGAAGTTGGGGGAAGGCATGAGGGAATGCTCCTCCATTGAGACGAAAAGGAAATCATCTGTATGCAGAACATTGGCCTGTCAGGGAGGAGGACAGACTACAATCTTCCCTGTCAAGCTAATCTTCTATGTGCAGGGATCGTTTCTTAGTGAAGTAACTTACAGTAATGGGCCAGTATTGCCTGTGCAATTTCAGACTGGAATTAAAACTTACCTGACTGAGTCCATCTTAATGTAAGACAGTCCCCTGCACAGAGAAAAGTACCCTGACAGGGTACTATCGGAGCCTTGCCAGCTACCGCCATCCTAATTTTCTAAGTGGACTGGATCTCTTTTTTGTGAGCCCCCTACCCACCCACTGATGTGATACAACCTGGTACAGATTGCCTGCCTCAATGGGAACTGAGCTGATATCCTGCCTCTGTCAAGATACACTATTGATTGGCAGGTAAGATGGAGGAGAAGGAAGAGCTGGGGGGGGATTTATACCCCACTTTTCACTATCCAAAGGAGTCCCAAAGCAGCTCACAAATACCTTTCCCTTCCTCTCCCCACAGTAGACACCTGTGAGCTAGGTGAGGCTGAGAGAGCTTTGAGAGAACTGTTCTACAAGAACAGCTCTAAGAATACTGTGACTAGCCCAAGCTCACTCAGCTGCTGCATGTGGAGCAGTGGAGAATCACAGTTCTCCAGATTCAAGTTTGCTGCTTTTTAACCACTACATCACGCTGGCTATCAAACTAAACTCAAACCAGAAGCGGGTTAAGTTATGAGAAGCTGTTTCTAAAAAGTAAACGAAAGAGGAGGGGGTTCTCCTTGCCACCGCCTGGAGATCTCAGATAAAAACCTGGTTTGCTGCAGTGAATTGGCTGGCCTCAACTTTCTGCCTTGAACAGGAAGTGAGGAGGGAATCGAGAACATGCCCTTCCCCCCCAAAAAAAGGTTCATCTAATTGTTGCAACACATTTTTGTTTCCTACGTGTCAGGGTTGTACTTTCGAAACCGCAGGATGGCAGGCCCAAAAGAGGAAGGCCTCAGAACTGAGTTCAAAATGAGTCTCTAGAGCCAAGCTCAATCCCTGCGTCTGACATCCTTGGCACAAGCAGGATACGAAAGGCAGCCGCTCCTGCTGTTTTTTGCCCCTGCCGTGTGGCTTCAAGGACTGGACTTCATGCCACGCAGGGCAGTGTGATCTGCTCTGCATGCTGGTTGCTGTCCGGTGCTTCCAGCACAGAGAGATCTTTCCAGCTCCCTACGACCCACACATGGGAGATGCCTGCAATTGAACCATGGACTTTGTTAAATCCGTGGGTTCGAAGGAAGCCACGACCACTGGGAGTCCAATTGGCTCTTCATTGTGATCTCAGCACGGTGTTACAAGAGGCAAAACTGAACTGAGAATCCCCTTTAAAAAACCCAACTTGTATACAATAGCAAGCAATGGATCTTCCTGCCACTGCATGCTGTTGGTCAGTTTCATTTTAAACTCACTGGATTCAGCAGTTGGGATCTTGACCTGCGTTAGTCAGTTTCATTACTTGCTTAGATCTGCAAGCTCAGTCCTCAGCAGAACCACAAAAACAACAGATTTAATACACACGTCTCTCCCAGTATGCTCCCAGGAGGAAGTTAAGATCCTCAAATGCCACCCTGTTGGTGGTCCCCAGCCCAAAAGAAGCATGCCTGGCTTTAACTAAGGCCAGGGTTTCCTCGGCCATGACTCCAACTTGGTGGAAGAAGCTGCCTACCAAGACCTAAGTTCTGCAGGGCCTGCAAAGTGGCACTCTTCCATCCTGTCAAGGCCAGAAAGAGTCAACAATCTTTGGAAATTTTTTAACAGAGACTAGATAGCCATCTGACGGAGAGGCTGATTCTTTGAAGGCAAAGGGGTGGCAGGTTACAGTGGATGAGCAATTAGGATGTGAATGTCTTGCATAGTGCAGGGGGTTGGACTAGATGACCCATGAGGTCCCTTGCAACTCTATTATTCTATGATTCTAACAGTTAGCCCAGCAAATAAGATCTCAGGGCCTCTCTCCATTCCCCAGAAGAAGCAGACCAAGCAAGAAGCAGACGGAAACTGAGCTTTTCAAGTTTTAATGTCCTTTTAACTGTGATTTTATAATGTATTGTGTAGGACTTACATGTTGTAAACCGCCCTGAGCTCGCTTGTGAGGCGGGTTGGTCTAGAACCACCCCCACCCCCCGAAAGGACATTTACTCTATTGCACAGCTGTAGACCATTCCTTTGCTTCAGTGGCTACAAGATATTGATCCCAGTGATTTGAAAGCATTATATCCCTAAAAGAGTGGACAACTAGAGACAGTGCGGGGAGCAGGGGAGAAACACAGGCCGCGGTTGTCTCGTGCAACCATCAGATGCTGTCCCAGGTTTTCTGAAGTGGAGCAACATGTCCTGAAAATCATAGAGGTGAATGAGGGTCAGCTTTGGAAAGTTAGATTCTAATCGGGGACGCCTGAGCGGTACTTAGGATGGCTTCGGAGACCTGTGGCTCAGAGGGAGCGTGCACAGATGGTAAGGATTATGGAAATCCTGCTTTAGTTCATGCAGGCTGATAATAAGTGAACAAGGGGGCGGGGGCAGAGCTGGAAAAGATTCTCTGGTGCGGTTGGATATGTGAAGCTGCAGGTCATTGGCCTCCCCAGCTCTTTGTTGCCCGCTGTGGGGGGCAGTGGTTCTACAAGGCAGAGGAGGATCTATTCCCACACCTGCAACCTGAACGCATTTTAGCTGGAGATACTGCTGAACTGTGGCCTGTCTTTACTCAGTGCAACAGGAGCACTGGCCCTGCGTAACCTCATATTGCCTGCTCTGACTGCCACAGGCTCCCCAGAATCTCAGCTCTTTCCTACCAGAATCTCGGGACTTTTCTCTGCTTGGTGTAGTGGTGAAAAGCAGCAGCCTCTAATCTGGAGAACCAGGTTGGATTCCCCACTCCTCCTCCACATGCAGCCAGCTGGGTGACAGTTCTCTCAGAGCTCTCTCTGCCTCACCTACCTAACAGGGTGGCTGTTGCAGGGAGAGGTTACTATTGTAACCCATTTTGAGATTCTTTCAGGTAATTAAAAGTGGGGTACAAAAAACCAGCTCTCCCTGACGTCCTTGAACTGGCATCTGTAGCTCCTCTCACCTCATTTCGGCAATTTGACTCTGTGTAGCCGGGAAAGATTACAGTGCAGCAAGGAGCCTCCTGCAGTGTGCCACATAAACAATGCACATTGCAGAGAACTCTGGGCAGTCTTTATCACTCAAGTGCTCAATTTGCATGGGCATTCACCAAATGCTGGCAGGGGCTCATGGGAATTGTAGTCCATGAACATCTGGAGGACCACAGGTTGGCTACCCCTGTGCTAGAGCATCCCCTCATCCCATGTAGCAGAAGGTATGACCTTGGAGATGCTCGGCTTATTGGTGGTAGGTCTGTTTTGTCTATGCACTGCCAGGGGTGGCCAAACTGGGGCTCTCCAGATGTCCATGGAGTACAATTACCATGAGCCACTGGCAGTGTAGTCACTTGGGAGTGGGCAGGGTTCCCTTTTAGGACAGGTAGGTCTGAGAATCTAGATTCTGCCCTGGCAGCATGTTCCCACAGCTCAGTGGGGCCTCTGTTTCTGCGTGAAAGTGGCAGGGGAGGCGCTTGACTAGGTGACCTCAAAAGCACCCCTCATTCTTTGTAGTATCCACCTGTGTTCCCTCTTTTTCTCAGGTGCGCCTCTATTCTGACCCTCCGAAACCCAGCCACAGTGTCCAAATGGGGACAATGCCTCAGGGCTCCAAGGTCATGTCCTTCAGCATCCCACAAATCAGAGTGGCGGAGGTGACAGGGAGGTCTGGTCCCGCTCTGGATGTGAAGTCAAGTCAAGGTAAGTCCCACTCCCCTTCTTATTCCTACCGCCCCATACCTGTCATTCCAGGGACTGCTTCGGGTAGTGAAGAGCAGGGTATAAAAAAACAGTTCTTCTTCTTCTGCCACGGCTATGATCATCGGCAGAACATTACACAAAAATCTGGATCGTTGGAGGGACAGATTTTCTTTCAAGTATGGAGATTTTTCTTTTACTGTAGTTTGGGTAGGGGGGGGTGGGGGTGGGAGTATGCTTTTCCCTCCTGCTGCTTTCCTGATTCAAATTCCCTCTCCATAACATACCTGCACTCTTCCCCTCACCCAGGCCATCCAAAAGGCCAAAAACAGCTTTTGAGAGCAGAATCTGAGTATAATTGGAATCACTGCCACCACCTGGATGCTATCTAGAATCCTCTGCAGGGACTTCAAAAATATTAAAACTAGCGCGGGATCCAACTGCTGATATCCCACCTTATGTGTAGTTTGATCCCTAGTCTGCCCTTCCCATTTTGTAATGTGCAGTTTAAGATGGCTGGAACAAGGGAAGCTTCAGCCCTAAATACAGTGTCTGGAGCTACAAGTCTCTTTGTAGACTATCCCATAGCAGCAGAGGTCCACTGAGTTCCAAGTACATGTTTTTGAGAGCCAGCGTGGTGTAGTGGTTAAAGAGCAGTGGACTCTAATCTGGAGAACCAGGTTTGATTCCCCATTCCTCCACGTGCAGCCAGCTGGGTGACCGTGGGCCACTCACAGTTCTTTTAGCACTATTCTCATAGAGCTCTCACATCCCCACCTACCTCACAGGGTGTCTGTCACAGGGAGAGGAAGGGAAAGGTGTTTATAAACAGTGCTGTTTCTGTCTAGCCCCTTGACCCAACCAGATCCTCTGGTGTCTTGTCCAGGCATCCAAATCAGCAGAACTGATTTGTGAGAGGAGCATGGTTGAGCTGCCAGAGATCTGTATCACGTGAAACCCAGCATGCCCTTCGCCTGGGCTCTTGGTGCAAATCTTATGCTGTTGCCAGCCATTACTATGATCATCTTTGTATTTGAGGTGCCTGCAAAAAATATAAAAGCTGTTAATACAGGGGTAGTCAAACTGCGGCCCTCCTGGGAATTGTAGTCCATGGACATCTGGGGGGCCGCAGTTTGACTACCCCTGTGTTAATATACCAAGACTAGAGCAGGCTTTCCCAGCCTGGGAATTCTTGATGGCCCTGGAAGGATTTCCCAAACAGGTGGGGGTTAACTGAGTTTTTAATATATTTTTTACATGTGTTAAATATTTATATGACTGTACATGGCCATGTTTATGTCATCCCCCCTTCCCAAAGTGACCAGTGATGGTCCTGGAGGGGGTGGGAAGGGAAGGGGTGCTGGTGGGCATGGACACAGCGATGCTTCCCAAACCTATTCTGTATGATCATTTGTGCCACTTCTGTGGTTTTCAAAGCCTGATGAATGTTTCAGGGGTTTATCCAGAGTAAGAAAGTTGGGAAAGGCTGTACTAAAGATTTGGAATGGGCATTGGGTTGTTTTCTTGGATTTCTGACCCCCCTGCACTCTTCTTCCTTATATTACATTTTTAATATGCTCTTAAAGGCTTTGTTGTTGATTTCTGATCCCTACAGTTTTGACCTAAAAACTGCCTGTTTCAAATTTGCTACTTCCTGCTCCATGTGAATTCTTTCTTGTATTTCATGTTCGTTTTCTTGCATGCTTTCCTGGTAAAACGGAACATGTTTTCCAACGTTACTGGCATGGGCATACGTATATGTCATGCAAGAAGTAGTCTGTCAATAAATTGTGCAAACAGTGACACAAGATGAAACAGAAGCAAATGAAGAACCAAAACTGTTGACAAAAATGCATCAAGAAACAAGAAGGGGAGCCTTTGTCCATCCCTAATCCTACACTGAAAACCGGCTGCTTTTAGCCTAAGCAGCTCAGCCAGAGAAGGTCCCGTTGATCCGGGTAATTACAAAGCATCAGTAAAGGACTTGTCTGCTTACATTGCAGGGCTTTCGATACAACCCGCTTCATCCTCCCTCCCCAATCCCACGGCTGCTGGTGGTCCCAAAGCAGATGGCTACACCTCCATGGGAAACCCGTTCTCGGGGGATCACTTGACACAAGAGTTGGCTGGCCGGGCGAGAAAGTGTCAGAACCAGGCAAGTTGAATCCTAAGCCACCTTGGAAGGTGGGACCAAACTTTCCTTTAATTGGAAGAGCCAGGTGGTCTCTCACTAGAGAATTCTTATTTAACATGACATCCCAGGGGAGAAAAGACTGGGACAGAAGGAGGGGAGGGTTAGTTATTCTAGTTTTCCGTATGCAGGAATCTTATTTGTACAAACAAGCATGCAAAATATATAGCAGTTGCAACAATTTACCATGCGGGGGGTGCCCACACACTCTCCTAAAGTCTAGAGCAGGACAGTTCACAGTGTTTCCACCATATTCTTCATTTTGCATTGATAAGCTCAAATGCACACACGTCTCAAAAGAACATTTATTAAGGAGACTATTTCTATGCTGCCTTGGCAGAATCCTGCTTTGTGGCACCTTAGAATTAAAAAAACGTGGTGTTTTTAAAAAATCTACCCGTAGACGTAACAACAGGGCTTTAGGAATGATGTGAGGAAATTTTGACTGGTAAGGATGCATTTGTCTTGAAAGCCAGCATGGTGGTAGTATTTAAGAGCAGCAGACTCTAGATTAGCAGGTTTGATTCCCCACTCCTCCGCTTGCAGCCGGCTTGGGTGACTTTGAGCCAGTCACAGTTCTCTTAGAGCTCTTCTCTTAGATCAGTTCTCTTCAGAGCTCTCTCAGTCCCACCTACTTCACAGGGGGTATGATTTGGGGAGAGGAAGGGAAAGGTGTTTGTAAGATGCTTTGGGACTCCTTTGGGTATGAAAAGCGGGTATGAAAAACATCCAGCTTTTCTTCTAAATGTTCATTCCCCTCAGTAGCCTCCCTGAAGCTGGGCCTGATCAAAAGAGTGTTTGTAAGCAAAGCCTCATTTTAGTAGCAACCCCCTCCCCCCCCCCCAAATAAAAAGTTGAGAAAAGAAATCATGGTTCATAAGCTCCCTTTCTTCAGTGATGATAAACTTAGGGAACGTTCAATTAGGAAAAGTAAGTTAGGAAAAGCTGGAGGCATTAAGGAGACTGGGCTTGCTGTCCTTGTTCTTTGCTGATTGGGTGTGGAGCTCAGCTACTGCAAGGTTTTCAGTTCACACAAGTAGAGAGCATCCAAAAGGAGGAGAGGAGGGAGAAGCTGTTGGAGTGTAATCAGATCCCCTTTTGTGAGCCAGGCTGGTCACCAGTTTGGCACTCCTGCAGTGCTTGTCTTCCCTCTGTGACCCTGATAATTATAGGGGGGCCGGGCAGAATTATACGCTTAATTTCACCATGGTTTCCACAGACCACTTTTCCACCCATACAGCCACTGTAGCTGTTTTTTTGTTTTTTCAGGGAGGAGAGGGGGGAAAGGGCCTATTTAACCTGTTCCTTCTCTGCAAAACAAAACAAAACAAAAAGCCAATGGGTACCTTCATCAGAAGGAGCCATCTTGGCACTGACATTAAAAGTAGCAGCCTCTAATTTGGAGAATCGGGTTTGATTCCCCACTTCTCCACATTCAGTCAGTTGGATGACCTTGAGCCAGTCACAGTTCTCTCAGAGCTTTCTCAGCCCCACCTACCACACAGGGTGTCTTTTGTGGGGAGAGGAAGGGAAAGGTGTTTGTAAGCGGTTTTTAGACTCCTTTCAGGAGTCAAAAGCAGGGTACAAAAAAACAGCACTTCTTTATCTTCATCACTGGCACAGATAAAAGTGAGCTTCAGGTTGTGGGAAAACAGCATGGGAGGGAAGGGTTAAAAGAAATCCCCCACCAGCCATTTCCCCCTCCCACAAATAAAGACTTCCAATGTTTGCACTGAGATAAATATAGTCTGTAGTTCCCACCCTTTCTGAAATGTGGAATCTCTCTAAGCGACTGCAAGGCAGAACATACAGAGTAGGCGATTTGGGTTTGGCACACCCCCTAAAAGCCAGTCCAGTATTGTCCATTGAGGCCCCCTGTGTTTTTGGCAAGGGACTGGGGGGGTCAGGAATGTGAAGGTGAAGCAAGCAGAGGTTATTTTAGGCAATCCCAGACACCGATGGAGACAAAAACACCTTCAGGCTGTGGGGGAAATGAGGATGTATATCTAAGAAGTCTTCTGTTCTGTATTTGATAAAATATTCTGCTTCATCTTATCTAGCTGGAGTCCTTGGAGAAGTTAATTCAGATGGGAAGGCTGACGCCGCAGGACTGGCTGCAGGTACCTTTTTTATACTCTGCATGAAATGCCTCGCAGGGCCTTGCACTCTGCAGGTACCAACTTGCTGATCGTTCCTGGCCCCAGAGATGCTCACCTGGGCTCGACCAGGTCCAGGTCCTTTTCAGTCCTGGCTCCTACCTGGTGGAATGAGCTCCCGGAGCAGCTGCGGGCCCTTGGAGAGCTTACTGCTTTCCTTAGAGCCTGCAAAGCGAAGCTCTTCCACCAGGTTTATGGTCGGGGCTACTGCTAGAGCAGGTGATATGGTCCCCCCTTGGCACTGGTACCTGAACACCTGGCACCGAACATCTTGCTTCCCCCATGGTGCCCTCGGAAGGGCCTTCCAGTTTTAAGGTGGGGCATGGGATTTTTGCCATCAGTTAATTTTTTGGGTACTGTAGGTTTTAATGGGAGTTTCATCAAATTTGATTGTATGGATTTTATTTTATGTGACCTACCGTGAGCGAATTTTCCAAAGCTGTGGGCTATGAATCCAATAAATAAACAAACAAATAAATAGAGTACAATCACATGGGGTACAACTTTCACAGTTCCATAGGGCTTGCAAGACGGAGCTCTTCCACTAGGCGTTTGGTTGGCCAAGGCTAGGAAGATCTTGAGTGTCGTTGTTCTCCCCCCCCCCCCATTGCCCCAGAAATCTTTATGCATTCTTGAATTCGTGGCCATCTACCTTGGAGCACAGGGTCTGGTAGGAGGGAGCTTGTCAAGTGGGTATAGAAAATATTTGGGTGGGGGTTATTATTATAGATTTTGCTACCTTTTATTACTATCTTTGTGTTCTAATTGTATTTTTCTGTATTTATGCTTTTATTGTTGTAAATACCATGAGATGGCTAGTCTGGGAGCAGTGGTGAATAAATCAAATTAATAATAATAATTATAACAATAACAACTACTACTGCTACTAGTACAGATCAGCTTAACTATGAGAGAATGACCGGGATAATTCGCCACAGGGTGACTTTTGTCCCATAGTAAACTCACCTGATGAGCCTCTTGTGGCGCAAAATGAGCCTCTTGTGGCGCAGAGTGGTAAGGCAGCCATCTGAAAGCTTTGCCCATAAGGCTGGGAGTTCGATCCCAGCAGCCGGCTCAAGGTTGACTCAGCCTTCCATCCTTCCGAGGTCAGTAAAATGAGTACCCAGCTTGCTGCTGGGGGGTAAAATGGTAATGACTGGGGAAGGCACTGGCAAACCACCCCATATTGAGTCTGCCATGAAAACGCTAGAGGGCGTCACCCCAAGGGTCAGACATGACTCGGTGCTTGCACAGGGGGTACCTTAAACTCACCTGTTGTACAGTATCAGTGGCATTCCAGTTTCTCTAACAAGGGTGCAACAAAGGACTGATAATTCCATATGAAATTCTCTTTCCATCTTCCTGCCATTCTAGGCTTTTGCAAGGCTCAAGAAAGCCCAGGGCGCCCTGGAACAAACCTACCTGCAGGCCCGCAAGGAGTACAAGCAGTTGCAGAACCACCAGGAGGCTCCAGGGCCTCTAGGAGACTTTGATCCAGATCGGTATGTATGTCAAATGATTCAGGCAAGGAGGCGTTTCTCCCCCCCCCCCCCCCAGCAAAATAACAATCCATGTAAAAAGAATAAATTCTTGGCATGGGAATTCGGGCAGGGCATAAATTACAATGGCAGTAAGATGGTGTATTCAGTAGAGATACGTTTATTTTTTTTATCTCATGGTTCTTTCAAGGGCCTCTGACCTTCCTCACAACAACCCTATAAGGTAGGTGTGGTTGAAAGAGATTGATCATAACCCAGAGAGTTTCATGGCTGAGGATGGGTTTTTTTCGTTATGGGGAGCTGCTCGTTCAGAATCATTTGTTGTTTAGTTGCATGAGGCGATGCCGTTTCAGTCTCTGTTTCCTTGCAATAATGTCTTCCAGAGCGGTGGAAGGAGAGATATTCCGCCTGGAGATGCGCTTGGAAGAGCTGAAAGAGAGGATTGACCAGGCAACTCAGCCGGCCACACCCAACAGCTTCCAGGCTGCCACATCCCCCGATGCTTGGCCAGCACCTGCTTCAGATATGCAGACTGGATCCCCAATGCCGTCCATTCAAGCCCCAGTCCCAGCAATCCGCACGCCATACCCTCAGGTTGGATGCAAAATTTACTTTTCCATAATTTTTTATTTCTCTAGGGCAGCCTCTGTTGACTATTTTACCATTGAGAATACCATGAAATATTATTCAGGCTTCAAGAGACCCCAAAAGCGGCTCAATCATGCAGAATATGGTTGGGAAGCAGAGCTGTGTACATGTTCACCTGGGGCCCCTCCCCTTCCCACCCCCTCCAGGCCATTATTGACCATTTGAGAGGGGTGGGTCAACATGACCATATATGGTCATATCGCCTGCTAACTAACAAATTTAAAAACTATATAAAATAATTGATTTCATTCAGCGAGCTTTTCCAGGGCCATTGAGAAACCTCATAGTTTCACGAAAGCATGCTCTAGGGGAAGGCTACTTTAAATATATGTTCGGCTAAAGTTTACTGAGCTGGAAATGTTTAACGGTTCCCTTGCCCCACACACACACATATGCCAAACAGAAGTGGGAAAGCAAGACATGAAAGGCCATTCTGGCTTTTGGAAAGGATCTACAACCAGCAGCCACAGGTCAAATCTGTAGATAATCCAAAAACGAAATCAAAAGGCCAAAATAATGAACCTCCCCATTCACTCTTGATTTGCCAAGAAGTTGAATGATTAAATATATACCTAATAAGAGTGGATGGGAGATTAATTATTTTGGCCTTTTGGTTTCGTTTTTGGATTATCTACAACAGGGGTAGTCAAACTGCGGCCCTCCAGATGTCCGTGGACTACAATTCCCAGGAGCCCCTGCCAGCGAATGCTGGCAGGGGCTCCTGGGAATTGTAGTCCACGGACATCTGGAGGGCCGCAGTTTGACTACCCCTGATCTACAACATTGGGAAATCAGCAGTTCGCCTTTTTTGCACTGAACAGGTCATATCTGGCTAAGCGAATTGATGGCCTCTCTCCTTCCACCTCCTTGGGTGCCTGAAACGTTTCGATCGGAGAAAGAAAAAAGAAGCAAGAATTTCATTCTTTGTTTATTTGTATATGTGTAAAAAATCAAACATTCACAATCACGAGAAATGAATTCTGGGGAATAGCTAGGGAGAGTTGTTCTCTATGCTCAAGTCTTCCTTGACTGCCTTTCAGGCCTCCACCCCAAAGGACAGCTCTGGTCGAGCCCAGCTGGCTGTAGAAGTCAATTCCATCAGTGACGAAGCTGAGGAGGATGAAGAAGGCCTTCCAGAGCCCCTCTGCCACAAGCAGTTCCAAGTAGAGAAGGACTTCGAGGGCCTGTTGGACCAGTAAGTGTGTGTGTTCTTGCAAGCCACCACCTGATGGCTCATTCGACAAGCGACGAATGCATATATACGAGCCAGCCTTGGAATTACTGGTCCCTGCTAGAGAACGATGGTTCATTTGTGCTATACCAGCACAGGGGGTTAGAAGCAAATTCGGTGCATAAAACCTTTTCTTCCATTGCACCTTCATGTGTTACTCAATTTCTCATTTGTCCCAATTTTCCATCATAATGCCCTGCTTGGGAAACCCTTGAAAGGGCATTCCAAAAATCCAGAAGCAGCATGCTCTGATTTGCATAACCCTTCATTTTTTTCCAACCAGTTACAGCAGCTTCAAGTCTTTGCCGGAAGCGATGAGTTCTGAACAGCGGCACCAATATGACCATAGCTTGTCCACGGATGCTGTAGACGGTGCAGCCATAAGGGATTCTGGGGGAAAGGACAACCATCATGGGAAGGTGCCTGAAGATCATGAGAGCACTGGCCTCTCATCCTCGCAGTAAGTAATGCAGGAGAGGTCACTGCAGGTTGGTCCACATCTGGCAAGTAGGGTGGAAGGTCACAAAATTGAGAAGCCTGCATGCAGGATGGGAGATTCGCTGTTGGGGAGCCGTGCATGTGAATGAGGTTTTGGGGTACTTGTGGACTGGAAGCTGAATATGAGCAGACAGTGTGATGCAGCGGTAAAGAAGGCAAATGCAGTCTTGGACTGTATCAACAGAGGCATCATGTCAGAATCATGAGATGTCATAATCCTGCTGTATACCACATTGGCCAGATTGCACCAGCAGTCCTATGCGTGCAGTTCTGGAGGCTCACTTCAAAAAGGATGTGGACAAGATTAGGAGGGTGCAGAGGAGAGCGATGAGGATGATCCGGAGCCTGGGGACCAAATCCACTGTGGAAAGGCTGAGAGCCTTGGGAATGTTCAGCCTGAAGAAGAGGAGGTAGAGAGGGGACAAGATTGTTCTCTTTAAGTATTTGAAAGGTTGTCACTTGGAGGAGGGCAAGGAACAGTTCCTGTTGGCAGCAGAGGAGAGGACCCACAATAATGGGTTTAAACTGTGTGTTGAATGGTACTGCCTAGATATCAGGAAAGAAAGTTCAGTCACAGTAGTTCAACAGTGGAATCAGCTGCCTAAGGAGCTGGTGAGCTCCCCCTCACTAGCAGTCTTGAAGCAGCAGCTGGACAGATAGTTATCCGATACTTATCCTGGATGCTTTAGGTAGATCCTGCATTGAGCAGGGTATTGGACTGGATGGCCTGGATGGCCCCTTCCAACTCTAGGATTGTATGAATCTTCTATGAATCTAGGTCCTAAAGCAGTGGGTCACAGACAATGGGATGTTCTTTTGAGTGCAGGAACCCAGCCTGCAAGAGGATGCCCAGCGTGGTGGATGCAGATGGAGGAATTTTCTCTCTTGTAATACCCAAATGGGGTAGCCTAATAAAATAGCTGAGTAGAATAGCTGGGTAGATTCAGGGGCGACGAAAGGATGTACTCCTTGGCATCATGCAGAATTAACTTGTGGAATTCAGTGCCACACAACAGGGTAGCTGATTTACATGCCATTAATGGGGGATGTAGACACCTTTATGGAAGCTCAAGGAGCCACCCTGCCAACAAAAGTGTGTCTAGTCAAGGCTATGGTATTCCCAGTTGCAATGTATGGCTGCGAATGTTGGACCATAAGGAAGGCCGAGCGTCAAAGAATTGAGGCTTTTGAACTCTGGTGCTGGAGAAGACTCTTGCGAGTCCCTTGGACTGCAAGGCGAACAAACCGGTCAGTCCTAGAGGAGATCAGCCCTGACTGCTCTTTAGAAGGCCAGATCCTGAAGATGAAACTCAAATACTTTGGCCACCTCATGAGGAGGAAGGACTCCCTGGAGAAGAGCCTAATGCTGGGAGAGATTGACGGCAAAAGAAGAAGGGGACAACAGAGAATGAGGTGGCCGGATGGAGTCACTGAAGCAGTAGGTGCAAACTTAAAAGGACTCCGAGGAATGATAGAGGGCAGGAAGGCCTGGAGGATCATTGTCCATGGGGTCGCGATGGGTCGGACACATAACAACAACAACAAGGAGCCACCAGCCATGAGGGCTCCGTGGAACTTCTGTGGGCAGAGGCCACGTAGTGCTGAATGCAAATCCCTGGAGGACAGATTTACATCTTGCCAGTCATCTGTGAGAGAGCACCCAGAGGCCCTGTGCGTGAGACAGGATCCTGGACGAGATGAACCCCTCTGCTAATCCAGCTGAACTGTATTTAGGTTCTTACATGCTAAGGGAGACTAAGAACCACAAGATTTTCATCTCCCCTACTGCTCTGAATTCACAATGCAGGAGGGCCCGAATGTCTATCAGACACGAGGATCAGGCTTTCTTCTCTCAAGTTTAAGAAGGCAACCACACCAATGTATGAGGGGGATGGGAATTGGGTGATAATTGGCTTACAGATGCTGGCAGAATGCCATTCTTGAAGGCATTTGAGGATGTGACTAAAATTAGAACCAGGACTCATTTTTAGCTCTGCTTCTTCTGCCAAGTAAGTTCACCCAGACAAAGAGACCTTTGCTAGTTTTTCTCTCTCTGCCTTTCCCAGAGTAGGGGAATTTGGACAACAGAGCTTTTTTGCTTTCTTCCCACTCCCCCTGCTTTTTGGGGGCAACTGCTCCGTCATCCTGCTCAGCGGACTGAATTGGCAAGCAAGACGGAGAAGGAGGAGCTCCAAAAAAACAGGAGGGCGAGGCAAAAGAAAATCAGGAAGTTTAGGAGAAGGAGCAGCCAGAAGGAGAGAGATTCACAGATGAAAATCTTGCTTTCTCGTTCCTTCGTCAGAGGGGGCCCCCCTACATTGAGTTTTGCTTCAGTGGCGTTTGACCTGGGCTTATAGAAGTGGTTTGTTTTGTTCTTCAGCTTGCATCCAGGATGAATCTGGTCCTCTGCCCCTTGCTGTTAGGCAGATGGAAACACAACCCTGATTTCAGGGAGCTGGCATGCTCCTGAAGGGTTTCCAAGCCCTGCAAACCGGGATCAGCCTCTCTAGGCTTGGCTGTGGGAGTTTGTGGAAGCTCCCTGGAGGGGGTTAATGAGAATACTATTATTGGTGGAGGGGTTGGGTTTCCGGAGGCTGGTGGAGAAGAATGCTGAGCCTCCATTAGGATTTGGGATTTAGTTTAGCATTGGGCTTCAGTCTGAGCCCCAAGATTCTGTGGACTTGGGCAGATTGTGAGTGGGAGGGCAGGAAAGGTTGTGTCAGTGCTTGGCTCTGTGCCAATCGCCACTTTGGGTTTAGGAGGTGGATTTCTTTCAGGCCATACTGACCAGAGATTCTGGTTTTGGGAAGGGGGGCATTATCCGGGCATGAAATTCGGGTCACTGTGGGTGGGGAGGTAGTTGTGAATTTCCTGCATTTTGGGCTAGATGACTCTGGTTGGGCTAGATGACTCTGGAGGTCCCTTCTAGCTCTCTGATTTCAGTCCAGGGTTTCCAGTTACCTTTTGGGTAGTCTCCTAGACCTTCACGAGATGTTCCAGATGGTAGCTCTTAAGTCTTCTGGGCTGTATAGTGGCCTCCAGTAGACTATTTTAATGGTTGTTGCCTTTGCCAGGCTGCTGCCTCAGATATGTAAGAGGAAGACAGCTCTCTAGGAAACAGTCCTGGCTTTCCTCTTGTCCACTGGATGAGGAGGGTGGTCAGCAGAGACAGCTTGGTGTCATGGTTAAGAGCAGCATACTCCAGTCAGGATAAACTGGGTGACCTTGGGCTAGTCGCAGTCCTGTTGGAGCTATTCTCACAGAGCAGTTCTCCTAGAGCTCTCTCAGTCCCACCTGCCTCACAGGGTTTCTGCTGTGGGGAGAGGAAGGGAAGGTCATTGTAAGCTACTCCTTCAGGTAGTGAAAAACTGGGTTTAAAAAACCAGGCGTTCTTCTATTTTGAGAGCTGCTGTTTCTGTCAAGCAGAGTGTGTCTCAGATCAACAATGGGCAGTAGAAAACTCTGTGGCCACTTCTAGGCGCTTCCAAGCTTCTTTGACCCTACCTGCTTTCTTGGGGGGTGGGGAACAAAGAAGGCAGGTCAGTGGCTGTGCTGAAAATTCTGACCAGCTTTTCATCTCCCCACAGGCAGCTGCAAGAGAGGAAGCCTCCAGAGATGCTGCCGGAAAAGACCATCCCTGTGCCCTCCATCGGAGTGCAGGCATCCGTTTCTCCGGGGTTGGCTGAGAAAAGCAGACCCTCTCCTGAAGTTCCCAAGACTTCCTCCAGCAGGCAGCAAGTGCTCCTCTCTCCTCGGGGAAGTACGGCAAGCGTCACAGGCAGTGGCATTTCAGAACATGCCGCTCGGAAGTCCTCCCAGAAGACAAATGTGGCAGGATTGGAGGTAGATGCTTGATGAATGTGGCCAGTCAAAAAGTGCTGATTCTGGTGGGGTGTAATGGAAGGGTAGGAACAGACCCGGGATGGGAGTTGTCCCCCTACTGTTGCTGGATTCTGCGATCTCAGCCATCTATGATCATCAGTGCCTACAGAACTGATGGAGATTCATAGAATCATAGAGTTGGAAAGTATCTCCAGGGTCATCTATTCCAACCCCCTACAGAATGCAGAGATCTCAGATTTGCAAGCCCCACCCAACAGCCTAGTTAACAAGATGACATTTGAACTTATGCATGCTTTATAGCATTGGTCCATCTGATTTTCCAAACCATTTGCTCCTGCCAGTGGTTTTCCTAGTACCTGCTTGTTTCTCTCCCGTAATGAGCTAATCCTGGCTATCCTCCAGTCCATTGATTGGGCGATACAACCATATATGGGCCTGGAGGGGATGGGAAGAGAGGGCTCCCCCGTGAGTGTGTACAAAGCTATGCTTCCCAACCATATATTCTGCATGACTGTGTCATTTCTGGAGTTTCGTTTCTCAACAGTAAAAGAGATTAGAAGGGCTGTGCTAGGTAGATACTTGCATATTTCAGTGAGCAAACTACCTGCCTCTGATTACTTGGGATGTCCTATTCTGCATGTTGCAGTGTCGGCTCAGGTTCTCCCTGTGTTTTGCAGGATTTACGCATTGTCTCCCCAGAGACGGACAGCGGATTTGTGGGGTCCGAAGCCAGCAGGATCTCCCCCATGGCACAGCTGCCGAAACATCGTTCATCCCACTCTAGGTATGGAATTGTTGCTTTCTCCCTGGAACTGTGTCCATCTAGTGTTATGGCTGTCTCCTTTGGGACCCCTTAGCATAAGCAACCTTAGGAATGCACTCCGTTTTTGTACTGATCGTGTGCTAAGAGAAAAGGTCACCCAACACAATCAAGCAAAAAAAAAATTAGTAACAATTAGCACCAAATGGATTTTTATCTGTTGGTCAAATTGCCATAAACATCCAGAACAAAGTTTTATATTGAAAGAAATGTACATAATCAATCAACAAATGTATTTATTTATTTATTTATATATATATATATATATATATATATATATATATATATATATATATATATATATATATATATATATATATATATATATATATATATATATATATATATATATATATATATATATACATACATACACACACACACACACACACACACACACACACACACACACACACACACACACACACACACACCGCCCTCCCCGGGGGCTCAGGGTGGTTTACATAATAACACAAGAACAATACATGGAACAGTCTTATAAAACATTTGGGTAACGGGGCAATAATAACATAATTGTAAACATATAACATTATAATTGTGTAACCAATAAACAATACAACGTTGCAACATACAAACAGGTCCAGAGTGTATAGGTGGTGTTCTGAGGGGGGCGGGGAGCAGGGGTCCTTTGGTCGCTGTTGGTTATATATATCTGGTCTCAACCGAATGCCTGGCGGAAGAGCTCCTCCTTGCAGGCCCTGCGGAACTGTTTAAGCTCCGTCAGGGCCCTGATCTTCTCCAGGAGCTCCTTCCACCAGGTGGGGGCCAAAACAGAGAATGCTCTGGCCCTGGTCGAGACCAGGCGGACTTTAGGGCCAGGGATCCTTAGCTGGTTGGTGGCAGTAGAGCGCAGAGCTCTTTTGGGGGCGTAGGCAGGGAGGCGATCCCTCAGGTACACTGGGCTGTGAAACATACCTAGCTAGATATAACGGCTGGGCTGGCACATGTAGCAATGCACTATCCCTGCGAGATGTTTCCTCTTGTGCATCATTGGATGCCGCTTGATACTTGAAACAAGTGAGTAGCTTTTTAAAAACAAACCTAGGCCAGTTCCTTTGCAGCTTTTAACCTTGGTGCCCAGGAATAGAAACTTAACCAGGAGATGACATAGCAAGGGCTGTGGTTTATACATGTATGTACCCCATGCTTCCTGGGGCCCTGCACAATACCTCCCCCCCTCAATGGATCAGGGCTGTAGCCTCTCTCCTCTTTTTCTCTTTTTAAGGACACTCAGAGTGACACCACTATTCACTGTGGGGGGGGGGAGCCCTTCTGCCCCCAGTGTGGCTACTCTGACCTCAATTGTTCTCTGCTAGGGCCCCGCAAATCCTTAAACTGGCTCTGGTGCTACGGGCCCTCTGAATCCTTAAACCACTCCTGGATATAGCCACCAAATACCAGTCACTGGATGCAAATAGAAGCAGAGGAGCGGCATCTTCCTGTCCTTAGAAACTTCTCTGGAGAAACTGTCTGGTCACTAATGAAGACAATACACGCATGGGGGTAGAACTTCCTGGAGCAACAGCGGAGGAGAGTTAGAATGTCGCTCACAGCTCAATTGAAGGACACTCTGTGATGCTGTGTCTGTTTCCTGCCCAGGTCTCATGGCATGCTGGGGAAACTCCCTCGACAGATGGCTGATGCTGACAGTCTCCTTCATGTAGCATCTAGGAGGACAGAGTCTGCAGTGGAGCCGGCAGAGGCTGCCGTGTTGGTCAGGCGTTCCCAATCAAAAGGAAGCAAACAGAGAAATGGTCTTCGCCATGGCAGCTCCTTCCAGATCAGCTCACCTCCAGAGTGGACAAACAGCATCACCAGCGAGATGGAGCCAGGCACAGATAGCAGTGAGCAATTTGTTAAGCTTGTTAATATTGTGAGGAGGGTCTACCTTCTGTCTTGTGTTCCGTACGCATCTGGTTGGGGGTCGCATGTCTGTCCTCACCGGTGTTAAAGGATGCAGTCTTGTTCCAGGAAGGGAAGTCAGTGGAATACAGTGGAGTTTACTTCTGAGTAGACATGCATTAGGATTGCCCTCCCAGGTGGATAGCACGGTTGCAAACAGCAGGCATTACTGTCTTGTCAGTTGACTCTCAAGATCAATACACCACAGAAATCCAGGGGTACCTTGAAAGGCATTGTCAGGAGTCTATGTCTATGTCAGGAGCCCCAATTCATGACTTTTTCGTTTCCTGGGCTCTGGCAAGGCCAGCCGTCATAAACCTGTAAATCTGTCCTTTGGCTCCAAGACTCCCCTTGCTTTCCCAGCGGGGAGTCCTCCTTCCTTTCGCTTTATCAAATTCTTTCTGCGACCTTGTATAGACAACAAAGACTCAACAGAAATATAGCTGTAGAGATTAGATTCTGGCCACCTGGCAGCCTGTGAACTCAGGCACCTTTGGTGCCCTCTACTCTCCCGCCTAAATGCCTATGTACCCCCTCCCTTATCGAGAATACCCTATATCTGTTCCAAAGTATCTATTGTTCCTTGTTACTGTCAAGATCTTTGCTTAGGAGATCTTGGCTCGCTCTAGCAATTCTGTAGATTCTGTTTAATAAAGTTCTTCCTTGGATTCTCAACTGCCTGTTGGATCTCGGATGTGTCTTTATTGGGGACTCTAAGGGCTGGGCTCAGCTCGATTACTGACAGTCTATTCACAGCATGAGCTTTCGTGAGTTAGAGCTCACTTAAGCTCCTAAATACAGTTTTTACTGCACCTCTACCCTCCCTTCTGAAATGAGGAGGTAAGGCCAGTAAGGTCAGGATCTTTTTAGTTGTGGCACCTTGTTTGTGAAATGCGCTCTGCCTGGCATCATATCACACACACATGCACCCTGCACACGGAAAATCTCCATTGAAAATTGCAGTTACGTTTCTATGCCAGAAATAATAAGGACCGCACCGAAGAAACGGCTGAACGGAACTTGAACAGAAGGTGTAATTTTAAAGGTTTTAGTGTTTATGTCATGATGTTAGTTGCATGATTGTTTTCCCACTGATGTGATCCACCCTGAGTTTACAAGCAAAGAAAATGAGAATGCAGAAAAGCCCCCAGGTGCAAGTTGCTCTACCTCAATGAGAACTAGTTTCGTGATTTTCAAAACATGAAAATGACCCATGCGGATCTTGGAACGTTTGTGATTGCTGACAGTTTCTAGGACCTTTCAAAAGACGGGGTCCCATGTTGAGCTGGCATGCCTCCTCAAGGGTGACGTGGAGGATCATCCCTTTGGGAATCAGCCAGCCCTCGAGGCCAGTGAAGGGGTGCCCTTGAGCAGTCCGAGATTAATTGCTTGCATCTCTTTTTCTTTCCCAGCTCACACTGACTCTGAAGGGGAGGTCCACAGCAGAATCAGCATGTGCAGCAACCGTCCTGATGAAAGGCGACGTTCACCTAGCTTCTCTGTGGCTTCCTTCTCCCCAGCGAGAGCTCCCTGGCATGGCCTTCTGGACTCCCGCTCGGAACGAGAGTAAGTGAACCCAGAGGTGGCTAAATCGCTCAGCGAGGAAGCCTGGGGGAGGAGAGGAAATCCCAAGAGGTTAATTTGGATTGTAAAATACAAACCAGCCTTCCCCTATCTTTCCTTCTATCTTCAGGCCTTCCTTTCTTTTCAGCTGTTCCGTTTTTGTTTTGTTTTTTCCTATTCTATTTTCCTTCCTTATGAGATTCATACCAGGTTTTTCCAGTCTACTTTGTTTGCAAAGCAGCTAACAAAAATCTCAATAGAAATACAAAAAAACAGCCAATAAAGAAGCTGGGGAAGACGCTGTATGCCATGTTTTAAATCAGACTTTATCAACCTTTTTTATCGTTGAGATCCCCCTGAAACATTTTTCAGGATTCGAGAAACCCCAGAAGTGGCACAATTGTGCAGAATATGATTGGGCAGCATAGCTTTGGATATGCCTGCCCAGGCCCCTTCCCCTTCCCACCCCCTCCAGGCCCACCATTGGCCATTTTGGGAAGGGTGGGTAGGTCAACATGACCATATATGGTCATATTGCCCAATAAATGTTTAACAAATTTTTAAAAATGTTAAAAATTAATTCACTCCCACCCATTTGGTAAATCCATCCATGGCCATCAAGAAACCCCAGGGTTTCACAAAACCTTGGTTGAGAAAGTCTGTTTTATGGCCACGATTCAACCTCCCTAAGTATTGCAATTAAAACTGAAGCAGAAGCGTTAAGCCCTGACCTGATGGCCTAACTTAGCCTGATCTCATCAGATCTTGGAAGCTAAGCAGGGCAGTCCTGGGTAGTGCTTGGATGGGAGACCACCAAGGAAGGCAGGGCCTCTGTGTGGGAACAGGCAATGGCAAACCACCTGTGAACATCTCTTACCTTGAGACCCCCTACAGCAGGGGTAGTCAAACTGCGGCCCTCCAGATGCCCACGGACTACAATTCGCTGGCAGGGGCTCATGGGAATTGTAGTCCATGGGCATCTGGAGGGCCGCAGTTTGACTACCCCTACCCTACAGCGTTGCCATAAGTTGGCTGTAACTAGACGGCACTTTCTACCACATAAAGCAGTAAACCTACATATTGGAAGCTGAAACAGTTGAAGCCTCAAAAAGACACAGTGAGACAGCGGCAATCAAAGTCTATAATTCATTGGGTTTTATTTTAATGCTGACATCAGTTTCATCACAGAGGAGTTTCTTGAGCAATGGCTTTGAAACAGGCGGGTACCTTTTTGAAAGCATCCCAAGGGAGGGAGGCGGGGAATTTATTCTGCACTCACAGAGAGAAGAAAAAGCATAATTGGTGGACTGATCTGGAGAACTCTGCCTGAGCAATGATTACATTACTTGGAAACTGGGCAGGTGACTGTGAATGATAGCACACTACTATTTGTCCTGACCAGGGAGTATTCAAAACCAAAGCCAGTGTTGTAATTCACACTGGCTGTAGATAGAGAGGGAAGAGGAGGGGTCCAGTGCCTTGCATCTGCTTCTCTCTGCTCTTGTAGGGGAGCATTGTTAAAGATGGGATAGCCTATTACTTCTCTTTGGAGAGCCAGTTTGGTGTAGTGGTTAGGAGCACGGACTTCTAATCTGGCAAGCCGGGTTTGATTCTGCACTCCCCTGCATGCAGCCAGCTGGGTGACCTTGGGCTCACCAGGGTGCTGATAAAGCTGTTCCAACCGAATGGGTCTCTGAGCCTCACAGGGTGTTTGTTGTGGGGAGATGAAAGGCAAGGAGATTGTAAGCCACTTTGAGACTCCTGGTCAAGTGGCATATAAGAACCAACTCTTCTTTTTCTTCTAATACCCCCTCCTTTAGTTAAACGAACCCCCCCAAATGCCTTTGCTTGCCAGGGCCCTTAAACCCTGTGCTAGATCTTGATGCCTGCCTGTATCCATTCACAGTCACTACTCAATACAAGGTGGAGTCTCCCTGCCCAACAGGGACAGGATAGCAGGGTTGCTGGGACTCTGTTGCTACAACATATACTTCCTCAGACACAAACTGGGCAACAAGGGCCAGAAGGAGGAAAGTTGCTTTTCTGCGATGTACAAAATGAAGCCAGTAAGTTGACCGAGGGTTTCTGGGAAGCCCGGAATGGAGACATGCACCTGAAATGCCTTCCTGGAAATTAGGACCCCTAGATCGGGGTGGTAAACAGGGGATGTAGGCTCCAGAAACATCTAGTGATGTCAGCAGCTATCTAAACTTCCAGGAAAGGGGAATTCTCAGGGGACTCCAGGGTTTCCCTGTTTGGGAAATCTTGGGCTAACGGGAACCAGATGTCAGAGGTAGTCAAACTGTGGCCCTCCAGATGTCCATGGACTACAATTGACATGAGCCCCTGCCAGCATTCGCTGGCAGGGGCGAATGCTGGCAGGGGCTCATGGCAGTTGTAGTCCATGGACATCTGGAGGGCCACAGTTTGACTACCTCTGTGCTAGACCATGTGGCCAACAAAAGAAAATGCTCTCTTTCTGGGTGGGGCTGGTACCTTTGGTGCCCCTCAGATCCTCTACCCCACTTCAGTGTCAACCTAATTTAAGAGTGTATCTTTTAGCCATCTGAGACCTTGGAGTAGACTTGCCAACTCTGGGCTGGGAAACGCCAGAGGGGTGAAGCCTGAGGAGGGTGGCATTTGGGAAGGGAAAGGACCTCAGTGTTGTATACTGCCCTACAGCTCATCCTCCAAAGCAGCCATCTTGTCCAGGGGAACTGGTCTCTGTAACTTTAGGCGATCTCCAGGTCCCGTCTGAAGGTTGGCCAACCTCCCTTGGACAACCCACTGCCAGTCAAGAAGGCCATGCTGAACCAGGAAGACCCCCTGATTTGAGTCAGTATCATCAGGTTTTATATAGCCACATTTTTTCAGGTTTGTCTTCCTAGACTTTCCAATTCTTCATGTCCTCCCCATTCGTAAGTGGGAAATGATTGTTAATTCTCAAGTAATACTGCAGTTGGCCTGCTTCTGAAGGCCGGCTTAGTCAGTTCATCAGTCACTATTCCCCACACATGCACACACACACACATATACCCTTCCCACCCTGCTGGAATTCTCTGCCAAAAGTATTTAACTCTTTAAGACAGATTTTAGGTGGGTAGCCATGTTGGTCTAAAGCAGCAGAACAAAGTTTGACTCCAGTGGCATCTTTAAGACCTACCAAGCTTTATCCAAGGTATAAGCTTTTGTGTGCATGCATACTTCTTTAGATATAACCTATGAAGAAGAAGGTTCTTATATGCCGCTTTTCTCTACCCGAAGGAGTTTCAAAGTGGCTTACATTCGCCTTCCCTGTCCTCTCCCTACAACAGACACCCTGTGAGGTGGGTGAGGCTGAGAGAGCCCTGATATTACTGCTCGGTCAGGACAGCGTTATCAGTGTTGTGTCACCTAGCTGGTTGCATGTGGGGGAGCGCAGATTCAAACCCGGCTCACCAGATTAGAGGTCCGCACTCCTAACCACTACACCAAACTGGCTTTCTTAAGGGCCATTGTCTCTACTCCGCACAGCCTGTACTTGGCTGCCAGTTTAGAAAGAGTCCCACCCCCTTTAGCAGGAATGCCTGCTTATCTCTGGGAGAAAAGTCACTCCATCTGTGGCTGGCACAGTAAGAAACAAAGGAGGAGGGAGCCCTGGGAGGAGAGATAAGACCAAATAGATGGATTTCTACCTTCAACTCCCCTTTCAAAGATACACTCTTCAATTGAGAGTTGACCTGAAATAGGACACCTGCTGTTGAAGAATCAGATGCTTTTTTTAAGAGGTAGGCTGCCAACCTCTGATTTGAAGTGCGGGGAGCAGGGCTCCCAAGCTTTTAATGTATTTAATATTTTTTCCCCAGTATTTGGTTGGCCATTTAAATCAGGTATAAAATTCTCATCAATCAGGATTTTAATCTAAAACACATGGAATCATAGAAAGAAGGGAAGTGTAAACGTTATCAAATAAATTCCTACCTGATAATATGTTGTTGTTATGTGCGAAGTCGTGTCCGACCCATCGCGACCCCATGGACAATGATCCTCCAGGCCTTCCTGTCCTCTACCATTCCCCGGAGTCCATTTAAGTTTGCACCGACTGCTTCAGTGACTCCATCCAGCCACCTCATTCTCTGTCTTCCCCTTCTTCTTTTGCCCTCGATCGCTCCCAGCATTAGGCTCTTCTCCAGGGAGTCCTTCCTTCCTTCTCATGAGGTGACCTGATAATATACAATTACTCAAATTAAAACATACAAAGCAATGAGTCAAAACATTTAAATCTTGGATCTAATTATACAGTTTGGATCTTATCTTTTTGGCGGCAAGCACAAACAATGCAACTCAATTGGTGATATAGGTAGCACTGTCTGATAGTAAAAAATAAACAAACCAGATTTTCAGTTTTGGAGAGACCTGAGGTGGTAGGAAGTATTATTGTAATAAACTTGCTTCTTGGTTCATCGTAAAGGGGGCAGTCCTTAAATAGTGCGTAAGGTCCTCAGCCATTCCCTTATCACATATACAAGTGCATTCAAACATACAAGCAGTCTCTCTCCTATCTTATTTAACATCTTCATGCACCCTCTTGATCATCTGGTGTGGAGGTTTGGGCTGGGATGTCACCAATACGCAGATGATACCCTGCTCTTTCTCCTGATGGACGACCACCCTGATTCTCCCCCAGAATCCTTAGCTGGAAGCAGTTATGAGGTGGCTCAAGCAGAGTTGTCTGAAGCTCAACCCTTCAAAGATGGAGGTCCTGTGGCTGGGTAGGAAGGGGCCAAATGAGGAAGCATGTTTACCCAGCCTGGATGGAGTTCAGTAGCTCACTCCACCAGAAACCTAGATGTGATCCTTGATGCCTCCCTCCCCATGGAGGAAATTGCCATGAATGTAGCACAGCAGACCTTCTACCACCTATGCCACGCCAAGCTACTAGCAACCTGCTTGGCCCCAGAACACTTAGCCACAGTGATCCATGTGATGGTCACTTCTAGACTGGACTTCTGCAACTCGCTCTACGCAGGCCTACCCTTATACTTGATCCAGAAACTGCAACTGATTCAGAATGCCATGGCCAGAATCCTCACAAATACACTGTGGAGATCCCACATCTGGCCTGTACTTCAACAACTCAGCTGACTCCCAGTCGAATTCCAGATCAGGCTTAAGGTTTTGGTAACTACCTTCAAGGCCATACGCAGTCTGGGCCCAGCGTACCTGAGAGACTGTCTCTCTGCCTGTTCCCCCAAAAGAGCCCTATGCTCAGCCACCACCAATTGGCTGGTGATCCCTGGCCCCAAAGAAGCATGTCAGACCTCGACAAGTGCCAGAGCCTTCTCTGTCCTGGCCCCCGCCTGTTGGAACGAGATCCCTGAAATGATCAGGGCCCTGCCGGAACTTCCACAGTTCTGCAGGGCCTGAAAAAGGGAGCTCCTCCACCAGGCATTCGCTTGAGGCTGACTAACCCAACAACATCCTCTGGTCCCCTCCAGAAACCCCCCTCCATGACCCGAACCAAACTGACCTCCCTAGGGATTCTTGTTAAGTTGTTGTTCTTATTAAAGTTGTTGTTCAATAGAATCTGTTGTAACATTCTATTAATTTTGGAACCACTGTTGTGACTGCAGTTGATGTGTTCGTGTTGTGATTGTGATGTATGCCCACAATGTTCCATGTAAACCACCCTAAGCCTTATTGGAGGGTGGTATAGAAATCTAAGAAAATAAATATATTCAGATAAAGGGGTGCAGGAGAACCGGCCATTACGTACTGTCATTGGTAACGATTGAAATCTTAGATGAGTAAAGGCTATCCTCGGAGTTAGGGAAGGCGGCCTTTCCAAACAGAGGGATCCCAAACTTTTAATCTCTCCAGGAGAATCGAAAGGGGCCAGCTGTGCCCCTTATTGGCTGGCACTTTAGATGGCGTGACACCCATCTAAAAGCAAATGGAGTCTGTTCCATCTGCAAATTCATTCTGGTTTAATTCACGGTTTCATTAATGGGGGGACCCATCATTAAGTGTGTGGTTCTGGGTTGAAGGATGTAGTGGTTAGGAGTGTGGACTTCTAATCTGGCATGCCAGGTTCGATTCTGCACTCCCCCACATGCAGCCAGCTGGGTGACCTTGGGCTCGCCACGGCACTGATAAAACTGTTCTGACCGAGCAGTGATATCAAGGCTTTCTCAGCCTCACCCACCTCACAGGGTGTCTGTTGTGGGGAGAGGAATGGGAAGGCGACTGTAAGCCGCTTTGAGCCTCCTTCGGGTAGGGAAAAGCGGCATATAAGAACCAACTCTTCTTCTTCTGAGCCAAGCAGCTGGAGTTCAAGCCATGCACGAAAAAAGTGGACGATTCCAAAATTGTAACAAAGGAGAGACAGAATCTGTCCAGTGGCTTAATTAAGTATAAGAAGATAAAAAGTCTCTTACCTCATTTATTTAGACTTTGACTCTGGAATTCAAGCCATGGCATTCACATGACCTTGTTGGGACACGGCAAGAGGGGAGAGCCCAGACCCTTAGTTTGCCCTGCACGGATCTTTGCATTTGTTCCGAATGTTAGGGTCGAACATGGTGAGATGCTGAAATAGGATCTCTAGTGCAGTTTCTTTTTAATTGTCGAAAAGCAGCCACTAGGGCCCTGATTCTGACTGAGGTCACAGACAGAGGAATGAAGCTCCCCCAAGTACATGCATATGCCTCATTTTCCTGATTGTGAATGGCCCTCTGGCTATTTGACTGTAGAGGCAAACATATCGTCCAAGTAAAGCACTCCTCATGTTTTTCCACAATGATGCAAAAGGGCATTAGAAATTTGGGCAGTGGTGTGGCTAGGAAGTGAAGCATTAATTTTTCTTTCTGCAAATGTCCCCAGTCTAAATAGGGATCCCCCTCTTTCCATTAATACTGAGGTTGAAGATACCCCTCTCTACCGCATGTTCTGCTTTCTGTCCCACACAGAGCAGGGCATGTGGCGCTGAGCATGACATTCATTTTCCTGAGGATTTCATATTTTGTGTACAAGTTTCTAATCTGTGGCTTGTCAAGCCATGTTTTCAAGTTCTCACTGGGCAAAATTTATTTATTGGGAAAAAATATCAGAAACTGGAAAATGGGAGTCTTGAGAACTGCAGGGGCATTAATGCTTCATGTGAGTAGTGAAAGCCAGCATCTGTAAGGCAAAGCCAGAAGACAAAAGCTGCAGAGTAAATTATTTGGCCTAAAACAACACATATATAGAATATATTCTTATAACAGATCATACTCTCATATGTATTAACAATCATTTTGCTAAGAAAAATGGTAAAAACTTCTAGATTAGGATTAATATGTGATGGGAACTGAATATGTATGTTAAAAGAGGATGGCAAACCATATCAGCTGGTCGCTTTTTTTCTCTTTACTTTTCTGTAAATGCTTCATATAATAATAAATAATAAAATTATAAAAAAAAAAACACATGTATATTCTCAGTTCCTGGAAGTTACCTAGATTCTAGAATTCGCCATTATTCTTTTTCAGTTTCAGCACAGAATTTGGAGTGCTTTGAGAGAGAGCAGGGGAGTGGAACATACAGAAGCCGTATTGATGACAGACGAGTCACATTCTAGCAGCCAGCGTAGGGTTTGTATTGATTTGACCCTTTCCTCTCTCCATTCCAGCCAGGCGATTACGGCTTTGAAGAATGAAGTCTCGCAGCTGCGGCAAAGCCTGGAGGAGACCCTCCACCAGCCTCACGGTCCCCCAAAGCCATTGCCCTCCCTCCGTTTCTCCAGGATCCGGCCACCATTCCAGGACAGGCCCCGCAGCCCTGAGAGTGCCTTTCTGACAGGGTAATGATCCAGTGTGCATTCTCTCTGAGAGCCTGTGTTGTGTAGTGGCTAAGAGTGACAGCCTCTAATCCAGAGAACCAGGTTTGATTCCCCACTCCTCCATATGTAGCCAGCTGGGTGACCTTGGGCCGGTCACAATTTTCCCAGCCCCACCTGTCTTTCAAGGTGTCTGTTGTGGCGATTGGAAGGGAAGGTGATTGTGTGCCACTTTGAGACACATGAGGCCTGCTGGGGGACCTTGTCCCAGTCCCAGTTCTCTCAGAGCTCTCTCAGCCTCACCTATATCACAGGGTGTTTGTTGCGGGGAGAGGATGGGAAGGTGATTGTGTGACACTTTCTCAGCCTCACCTACCTCACAAGGTATCTGTTGTGGGGAGAGGGAGGGAAGGCCTGGTCCAAGCCAGTTTCACCAGTTTGGGGCTGGTGACCCTGGGCAGAATTTGATTGCTCAATCTCAACATTATTTGGGAGGGCGTTGCAGAAAAGGCAGCCCTGTAGACCAGGGGTAGTCAACCTGTGGTCCTGCAGATGTGCATGGACTACAATTCCCATGAGCCCCTGCCAGCGTTTTGCTGGCAGGGGCTCGTGGGAATTGTAGTCCATGAACATCTGCAGGACCATAGGTAGACTACCCCTGCTGTAGACCTCTGTTTGTCTTCTGTTCTTGCTGGAATGGCTGTTGACCATGTGGCCAACCATGGGGAAGATTATCCTTGCCAGCATATGCCATTGGACATTTTTTCTAATACAAATCATGTTATTCGGGAGGTGGTGGGTTTTCCATCTTTGGAAATTTTTAAACAGAGGCTGGATAGCCATCTGACGGAGAGGCTGATACTATGAAGGCTTAAGGGGGTGGCAGGTTATAGTAGATGAGCGATAGGGATGTGAGTGTCCTACATAGTGCAGGGAGCTGGACTAGCTGACCCATGAGGTCCAAATCTATGATTCTATGATTCTATTCAAAGAATGTTGCCAGACTAATAAAAGATGATATCTTAATATGGTTGCCAGCTCTGGATTGGCTAATACCTGGAGATTTGGGGGTGGAGTTTGGGGAGGGACCTCAGCAGGGTACAATGCCGTAGAGGTCACCCTCCAAAGCAGCAGTTTCTCCCCACCGGGGAGTCTAGTTGTAAAAGCAGCAGATCTTCAGCCCTCGGGAGTCTGGCAACCTTGCCTCTTAATTGGCTGAAGCTTTTAAACAGATCGATCTACACAGCAAATAAACTAAACTTGAGCAAAACCAAGAGCAAGCCAGAATGTGCCATTGGAACTAGTTTAGTTGGAGAGGGCTGCAGGGAGCAGACCAACCGAAATGATCCAAAGAGAAGGCCAAGCAACCCCATCCCACCCTCCGCTTTTTCCTCCCAAATTCTGAGAATCTCTGATCACTTTCAATAACCGGACTTCATTTAAACTAAAGAAAGCACTTTATTGAAGAGAGACGATTAGCACATCACGAGGTCCTTGCCAAGACTGAGGGTCCAAGCAAGTACCCCCTTCTTAACCAGGAGCACCCAGCCCTTCCCAGGACCCAGCCATTTGGGCAGGAAAAGGACTTGTTGATGGATAGACTCTCCAGTCTCAAGGAGAGTAGATAGTGGCCTAAGGCCAGGGGTAGTCAACCTGTGGTCCTCCAGATGTTCATGGATTACAATTCCCATGAGCTCCTGCCAGCAAACGCTGGCAGGGGTCATGAGAATTGTTGTCCATGAACATCTGGAGGACCACAGGTTGACTACCCCTGGCCTAAAGCAACAGGGTTAGGAGCAGGGCATTTCACACTTTGAGACAGTACTGGGAGAGACCAGTCGCACCATCAAAGACAAAACATTCCAGGGATCAGAAGGGGGGCATCTAGTGATACAAAGTAGAAAATCAGAAATGGCAAACATCAAGCATGATTTTGAGGCAGATTGTCCAAGTGTCCTGTTGCTGCGCTGGGATTTTCAGACCTTGAATTTGGTGCTGTTGACACAGAGAATGATGCTTATGTGTAAAACAATTCCCCGTCTTCTGAGTCCAGCTGTCTTCCTGCAGCAAAACATCAGGAAAAGGTACTATCAGATCTGAAAAGCTGTGTCTGGAGACTAAGCCAGAGGGACGGGAAAGGAGAGGGTCTCTTCCGCCAAAGGAGACCCAGCTGGATCCCAGTAAGTAGTATCTGCCTTCAGTGCCTGTTGCTTTAGAACCTGTGATGGTGAATGGTACTGGTTCTGCTTTTGGGAGGGGATGTGCAATCTTCATTTTGGAAAATTTGAAATTCTACTTTGCAAAGTGAGAGCCAGCTTGGTGTGGTAGTTAGGAGTGGCAACTTCTAATCTGGTGAGCCAAATTTGATTCCCCGCTCCTCCACATACAATCATCTGGGTGACCTTCGGCTAATCACAGTCCTAATAGTGCTGTTCTCCCAGAGTAGTTCTATTAGACCTCTCCCAACCCCACCTTACCTCAGAGGGTGTCTGTTGTGGGGAGAGGAAGGGAAAGTGATTGTAAGCTGCTTTGAGCTCCCTCCGTCAGGTAGTGAAAAGCGGGGTATAAAAACCAAGTCTTCGTCTGTCGTTTGCACATAGTAGTCTAATCTGGTATGGAGATCCACTTCATTCTAGTGGTACATGCAGATATATTTGTGCAGAGGATTCACTGTGGATTCTTTTCACTACTGGAACAAGGGTGGGTTCCTTGTGATTTAAGACACATTTTGAAGACACAATCAGTGTTAATCTCCTGCTTTACCCCAAACCGGAAAGGTTGACCACCTTATTATTGTTCTTTGAAGCTCTGCATAAATATTGATTCATTTAATTTTTCATTTTTAAGCAACAGCCTGTTTCTAAATACCTGCAAATCATGCAGCTGGGTTTGTGATGATCCAGATACTAGCCAGTCAGTACACTGCACTGCTGGCTTTGATTACATCCTGACTAAGCCTGTTGTCCTTTGAGCACTGTCCTAGATAAAAGATTAGAAATTTGTAGGGGTATGCAAAAAATATTAACATTTTCTGATTTGGGTGTTTTGGGCCACAAAAATATTGGTATTTTTGAAAAATCCCAGATCCCATACTGGTTTGGTATTCGGATCTGGGATTTTTTTGAAAATCCCAAATATTTGGGGTCCAATAGACCCAAGAACAAAAATGTCAGTTTTTAAAAAGCCGACTGAATCTTGCAGCTGGCTTGGCTTCTCCTGCAGTGTGGCTTAAACTGCTGCAGGAGAAGCTGGCCCCAGCCAAGGAGACACAGAGCTTCCAGCTCTCACTGCCCCAGCTGATCTTTGGCATAGCTGAATATCTCTGAATAAAAGCCGGGGGTGGGGCTTATTCAGGCTCAGCTACACTGGTAGCTGAACAGATTCTCTAATCTGTAACTGCCTTAAACAATAGCTTTAAAAATGCCAGTAAGGGAATGTTTTCATATAGAAATATCTATATGAAAGGGTATGTTTTCTGACCTGAGTTTGAGGGACTTGGCTGTCTCTTGCAGGTCCTCTGGAGTCAGCCAGTTCTCTGCACAAGCCTCGAGAACGTAAATCCCAGGAAACTACCTCTTCTAGGGCAGAATCTCAACAACAGTCTACCTGGCAAGGACCTTACACAGGTGAGTAAGGTGTCTTGACTCTGCTTTGTTTCTCAGTGGATACTAACTACAGAGGACCACCAAAGTAACAATGAGGAAGTAGCAGATTTGGAAAAGCATCTTCCTTAAAGGTGCCTTCTGGGGGGGTGGGGAGATTTCTGAGATGTACTTGGCACCTCTAAAAAGAAAGTCCTATCCTTTTTAATAGAATACATTGTACCATTTGACCCTTAGAATGATAGAATCATAGAGCTGGAAGGGACCTCCAGGGTCATCCAGTCAACCTACTGCAGAATGCAGGAAATTCACAACTTCTGAGAACTGCAATTTTTGTGACATGAGCTGAATTATTTTGGCTGTACAGCAGTTCCTAAGGTGGGCTTTCTCAACCAGGGTTTCATGAAACCCTGGGGTTTCTTGATGGCGCTGGAAGACTTTCCCAACTATTAACCCCACCAGGAGTTAATTAATTGTTTATATATTTTTAAAATTTGTTAACTATTTATTGGTTGATGTGACCATAAATGATCATGTCAACCTGCCCCCCCCCCCAAATGACCAACCTGGAAGGGGTCCCAAGTGGGCATATACTATGCTTCCCAACCATGTTCTGCTGCATCACACCACTTCTGGGGTTTCATGAAGCCTAAAGAATGTTTCAGAGGTTTCTCAATGGTAAAAAAGTTGAGAAAGGCTAAGGTTTTGGGGAAAGTGTGATGATTAAAATTATATGTGCATCTGCTTAGGGCTTAGTGTGGTAGAGAACTACTTAAAGCCCAACCCATGCAACATGTGAACAACACTGCTTGTGACCCACCTTCTCTTCATTTATTTGTTGATTTGATTTTTAGCTCTCTCAGAACGGATTTGCAAACTGAGGCCTGTTCAAGATTGCCTCCCCTCTTCTTGCCCATGTCTCTCCATGGAGCTCTCTGCCAAGAACATTCATCAAGTATCTTGTTTTGCTCTCCTAGGAACACGGTACGCCTTGTCTACCCCTTTGTCCCGAAAGCCAAAGGTTCTCAAAGGGCCCGACTCCTGCCCACGTTGCCGAGAGGTCTCATCCCAGCCTGGAGAAGACCCTGAGCCTGAGCCAAATGCCTGGGATACTGAAGGTAGAAATCTTTGCCCATACACAGCTTGTGGAAAGCGTCCTGTGTTTGGTTCATACATAGCAACTCCTAGGGAACCCCTTGACGTCAAGAAGGCCTTCTCTCAGTAGCATCTGTAAAGGAAAAGGATTATGAATAGAACATTCTGGGAGATATTTCTCTGCCTGAAGCCCTGGACAATCCATGCCATGCAAGTTAGAAGTGATAGGAATGGGCTAGAGCAGGGGTAGTCAACCTGTGGTCCTCCAGATGTTCATGGACTACAATTCCTTTGAGTCCCTGCCAGTGTTTGCTGGCAGGGGCTCATGGGAATTGTAGTCCATGGACATCTAGAGGACCACAGGTTGACTACCCCTGGGCTAGAGGATTTTCAGTTGTGTGCATAAGATATTGCTTTGGCCTAACTGGCTTCCAGAGATTTAGGCAGCCATTCCTCTGTGTGCCACCAATTAACAGTCACTGACTGGATGTGGAAGGGTCCAGAACAATGACTCATACAGAGGTATACTGAGCTAAATCCAGATCTAGACTAAACGGATCAGTTTCCCTGGAGAAAAGGGGTACTTTGGAGCATGGTTTGCATGGCATTGTATTCCACTGAGGTCCTTGTTGTCCCCAGTCTCCACACCCAAATCTCCAGGATTTTCCTGACCTGGATCTGGCAACCCTACCCTTCCCCATATCCCCTACCAGTGGCCAGGAGAGACCAGGCAACCCTAATCAAGAGTGATTGAATGATGCCCCAGCTCTCCCCAAACCAAGCATGAATGGTCTGAACAGTGAATCATGCAGAGATGAAGCGGGCAGCCTCTTCCATAAGTAGGTGCTTTGGAGCTCTCAGAAGACTTTGATTTCTTTCTTAGGCCAGTTCTTTCTTAGCAACCCTTTTCCTGGGGGGAGGGGATATTACTGAAAGGGTTGGGTCATAGTTCTGAGGTATGGCTGCTAAGCGCTCCTGCCTCCAGGCAATAAGGTCTGAGCCTGCTCTTAAGGTTTGTTTTTAATCGAGTCTGTTTTTGTGATGCCAGAGCCTAGCAACCACTGCGCTGCGGGAGCACTGGAAAAATACTTAAACACTCTGGCTCTGTCAATTGGTAACTCGTGCCCGGTTTGCTTCCGAGTTCTGACTTACAAATTGGCTCGGTTTGAAAGAAGCCTCTCCAGTCAATGGAAAGTGGTAATTTTTCAGGGACACGCAGCGGCTCTTGCACCAAACCTTCGAGCTTGGCGCAGAACCAAAATCATAAACTTCACTGGAAGTACCTCTTGGAAACAAGAAGCATTTAAAACCTAGTTTCCAGATTTTACCCTCCGTTTATGGCAAAGAGATCCTTATGGTGTTCTTGCTCCTAGCACTGAGAATCCTAAAATGTGTCTCCTGCTCTACAGCCTGGATTCATTATCTCACTAGGTATCTTCCTTCCTGTTTTCCAACATGAAATTCAAGGAGGGCCCAAGAGACCCAGGAGGGCCCAAGAGATCTTTCCTTTAGCCATTGACCAGATAGGACAATCCTGAGTGAGACAGTTGTCCACCCTGGGCTTGTGTAGACCAGGGGTAGTCAACCTGTGGTCCTCCAGATGTCCATGGACTACAATTCCCATGAGCCCCTGCCAGCGTTTGCTGGCAGGGGCTCATGGGAATTGTAGTCCATGAACATCTGGGGGACCACAGGTTGACTACCTCTGGTGTAGACCATGGGTGGTTGGCAGCTGATTAGTCTTGCTTGGCTGCAGATGGGTACACTACTTTTCCTTTGTGCCCATCTGAGTCATTCTTAAAGAACTTATCTTCCTCGTAGCTGCCAGTTTGCCTCAAACAAGCGCTGGTTCTTAAAAGATTGAAATGATTTGCCTTCTCTTCTGTCAACCTGCCTGCCCACTTGCTAAGAACACAGTTGAAAACAATGAGGGCCAGCTCAGTGACATGGTTAAGAGCAGCAGTCTCAAATCTGGAGAACTGGGTTTGACTCCCCACTCCTTCACCTGCAGCCAGCTGGGTGACCCTGGTCCAGTCACAGTTCCTCTCAGAGCTCTTTCAACCTCACCTGCTTCATAGGTGTCTGTTGCAGGGAGAGGAGGGGTAGAAGATTGAGACTCCTGTGGGCAGTAAGATTGAGACTCCTGTGGGAACAAAAAAAGTTCTTCATCCTCTGTTCTGATCCTCCCATCAAAAGCAGCGATGGGGTCTTTTTGGTAGTGGCTCCTCTGCTACGGAACACCGTTCAATAAGGAACACAGTTAATTAAGTTTTAGGCAAGAAGGGGAAATGGGTTTGTTCATGTGGACTGTCTAGTATTTTTTTAAGGACATTTTTAGCAAAGAGCTGTTTATTTTGTGCAGGTTTTGGAGGGTCTTATTTTTTCCTGGTTCTGTTTGTGTGTGTTTTGTTTGTTTATTGGGGGGGGGGGGTTGACCATCTGTATTGACCTGGGTTTTATTCCCTTTGTGCCACTCATAGAATCATAGAGTTGGAAGGGGCCATACAGGCCATCTAGTCCAACCCCCTGCTCAACGCAGGATCAGCCCAAAGCATCCTAAAGCATCCAAGAAAAGTGTGTATCCAACCTTTGCTTGAAGACTGCCAGTGCGGGGGAGCTCACCACCTCCTTAGGCAGCCTATTCACTGCTGAACTACTCTGACTGTGAAATATTTTTTTCCTGATATCTAGCCTATATCATTGTACTTGTAGTTTAAAACCATTACTGCGTGTCCTTTCCTCTGCAGCCAACAGAAACAGCATCCTTCCCTCCTCCAAGTGACAACCTTTCAAATACTTAAAGAGGGCTATCATGTCCCCTCTCAACCTCCTTTTCTCCAAGCTGAACATTCCCAAGTCCCTCATAAGAAGAGGGCTGTCACTTTTCAATGGATTGTTTTAGCAGGGAGGTTTTGATTTCTATCATGACCTTCCACAAACAGGTCCTGAGAGAAGTAGCTAATGAATACTCCAGAGAAGAAGACAAAACTGTGTACAGTCAAACCTCAAACTAGAGAAAGGGAGGGTTGAAATGGAAGGAACCCAATTAATTGGCAAACTAATCTTCACAACAGCCCTATCAGGTGGGCTGGAACTATGCTCTTGGTTTCTTAGATGAGAGTTCTAAGAGAGTTCTAAGTATCCTACCCAAGGGCCATCTTTTGTGATTGTGGCTGAGGAGAGATTTGAAGTGGGGATTGTTTGCCACTTTCTCGATTTTCCTTAGCTTCATGTATGGACTTCCATACTTTGCATTTTGTAGGCCATCCTCTTCCATCAACTGATTTATTTGGACCTACCGTGCATAGCACTGAGAAGAAGACGGAACCGTGCCAGCTGTGCAAGGATGCCAAGAATCGCAGGAGCAAAATGGCCCATGGTGAGACATTGCTTAGAGAGGAGGTATAGTTTAGAGCAGAAGAGAGACCCACGTTATAGAATCATAGAGTGGGCCATCCCCTGCTGAACGCAGAATCAGCCTAAAGCATCCAGTATAATTGTCCAGCTGATTCCACTGCTGAACTATTCTATGAAAAAACATTTCCCTCATATCTAGCCTGTACCATTTGACACATAATTTTAAACCCATTACTGCGGGTCCTATCCTCTGCTGCCAACAGGAACCTTTCCCTGCCCTCCTCCAAGTGACAACTTTTCAAATACTTAAAGATAGAAATCATGTCCCCTGTCCGACCTCCTTTTCTCCAGTCTGAATATTCCCAAGCCCCTCAGCCCTTCCTCACAGGGCTTGGCCCCCCGGCCCCGGATCATCCTTGTTGCTCTCCTCTGTACCCTCTTGATTTTGTCCATGTCCTTTTTTAAATGAGGCCTCCAGAACTGCACACAGGACTCCCAAGTGCTGTCTGACCAATACGGTACACAGCGGGACTAGGACATCTTGCGATGTTGATATGCTGCCTCAAAGTCATCGCAGTTTGAAATCATCCCTATTTAAATCTGGTTCAGTTAATTCCCTGCCCTGAACATAAACACCTGATGGCAGCAAACCTGTTCGCAAACCGCTACCTCTGTACTCAGGATACTGTGTCTGCCTGTCCCTGTTTTCCTGAATTGCAAGAACTGATCAGGAGAGGAGGTTTTGCCCATGAAGGTGTTTCTGGGAAAGCAACAGGCCACTTCTAGCAAGGGAGCGTGGAGTACTTATGGATTTTCATTCCACGCACGCTTAAACAAAATCGATTCAACAGTCACTGTAAAAGTGCTCCAGATGGGGTTTCAGGACAAACTGTTTTTATATCACAGGCTTCTTTGAAGGGTCGGTCAAGAAGTGTGTGGTTGTCTGTAAGGAAACCACAAAGAATGGTCTCTTTCTGTTGTTCTTAGTCCCTGATTTGTAGATTAGTGAAAACTCCATGCTGGTCTCCAAACTCCACTTTGCACACTGTTCCTCCCCTGCCCCAGCGGTAGCTGGGACTAAGGGGCAGGCACAGGGAGACCCCCACAGCATGGTTATATAGGGGAAGGCTCATTAGCAAGTCTTCTCACCTAGCGCTTAAGAGCCAGCTGGGTGACCTTGGGCTAATCACAGTTCACTTAGAGCAAGGGTAGTCAACCTGTGGTCCTCCAGATGTTCATGGACTACAATTCCCGTGATCCCCTGCCAGCAACCACTGGCAGGGGTTCATGGGAATTGTAGTCCATGAACATCTGGAGGACCACAGGTTGACTATTCCTGACTTAGAGCTATTCTTGCAGAACATTTATTTGTTTGTTTGTTTATATGCCACCCTCCCCAAAGGCTCAGGGCAGTTCACATGATAGTTCTCTCAGAGCTTTCTCAGCCCCACCTACTTCACAGGGTGTAGGAAGAAGAAGAGAAAGGTATTTGTACGCCATTTGGGGACTCCTTCGGGTAGTAAAAAGCGGGGTATAAAAACAGCTCTTCTTCAGTGACTGGGGGTTAGGGGCCTTAGTGAAATCCCGAGACCCCTCCAACAAGGAGGTATGAGACCCCTGTAATCCAGGCTCTGCCTCTCCTTTTTTGTAGGTCAACCGATCCTGGTTCTGTTCATGACGGTTGAGTTCATGTCTTTTTTCTTCTCGTTTCCTTCAGGGGTAGGCTGCAGCCAAGAAACCTCGTCAACCCCAGAGCACAGTGAGGAGAAGAAGCCCAGTAACTGGCAGCCAGCACAGCAGCCACCTCGTTTATGGTACTGGGCTCTGCCAGCCCCAGCGGCACCTCTCAGCTACGTCCCCACCGTTCCCTTGGCAGCTTGTCTCCCCTCGTCTGTAATGTAAGAACGGCTCAATCACCGTCAGTCAGGGGCTTTGGGGAGGTGACTTTCCCCCTCATGACTTGGCCTTCTTGTGCTTCTCTGTGCTGCAGGGACAGGGAGTGGCTGAGTCCTCTGGTTGTGGCAGGTTTTGTAGGAGGCAGCACAGAAGGTGGCCAACACACTGGCCGGAATCAGGGTTCATAGAATCATAGAGTTGGACTTTTGGTCTGCAGCTCATATCCCAGACATGGGTCATACAGGGATGGCCAAACGGTGGCTCTCCAGATGCCCATGGACTACAATTCCCATGAGCCTGTAGTCCCCAGACATCTGGAGAGGCACCATTTGGTCACTTCTGTACTAGGACTACCTCACCCACTTTATTTGTTAGAGGTGCTAGAGATCAGGGAGGGAAATGCACCTAGAGAGGAGTAGGAAATGATAAAGGGAAATCCTGACAGCTAGAGGTTAAAAAGAAATGGAACATGGGGCACCAGTTGAGGGCTGGGACTTATGTATCTGGCACATTCTTACCTCGGCTTTCCTCAAGCTCTCTTGAGGATTTGTATACAAGGTGTTCTACGGTTTATTCTCACAACGACCCTGGAAGAGCCTGTCTGGACTGTGACCCTACAGGGAGGCTCCTGGATGAGTTGGGAGGCTCCCATGGACTTAACATCCATCACTGCCTAGTCCAGGGGTGGGGAAACTGTGGCCCTCCAGATGTTCATGAACTATAATTCCCATGAGCCGCTGCCAGCAAATGCTGGCAGGGGCGCATGGGAAATGTAGTCCATGGACATCTGGAGGGCCACAGTTTCCCCACCCCTGGACTAGTCCCTCCCCAAAGAAAAACTACTCCAGTGGCCATTGTCCCTTCTTTTGGCAGTGAATTCCACTATGTCAGCTTTGTCCTCCATTATGGACCTGCTGTTTGATCAGCTGCATTTAGAGATAAAGAAGAGTTGGTTCTTATGTGCCGCTTTTCTGTACCCAAAGGAGTCTCAAAGTGGCTTACAATCACCTTCCCTTTCCTCTCCCATGTGAGGTGGGTGAGGCTGAGAGAGCCCTGATATCACTGCTCGGTCAGAACAGCTTTATCAGAGCTGTGGCAAGTGCAAGGTCACCCAGCTGTCTGCATGTGGGGGAGGAGCAGGGAATCAAACCCAGCTAGCCAAATTAGAAGTCCACACTCCCAACCACTACACCAAGCTGGGACTGGCTCAATAGCAGAGCATCTGCTTGGCATGCAGGAGGTCCCAGGTTCAATCCTCGGCATCTCCAGATAAAAAGGGCCAGGCAGCAGGTGATGTGAAAGACCTCTACCTGGAGGCCCACCAAGACTGGCCTTGATGACCCAATGGTTTGATTCAGTATAATAAGCAAAGCAGAGGATTCTGGGACACCTAAATGGTAACACAAAATCATATTAGTCAGCAACCTAGAATATTCCAGCAGCCATTATGAAAACATTTCCACAAGCAGCTCCCCGGAGCTTGCTGGCGTTCCATATCAGATTTTGGAATCCCTTGATAAAGTGCTGTTTAGCAAAACACGCTGGGAATCATTAAAGAACACTTCTGATAAAATAATTTTATTAAAGAAATTGTATTTTGTAGATTGAAGATTCCTTGTGTTTTTACCTGCTATGCTGGATTTAGCAATTTTGTGTCACCGTTTAGGTGTTCCAGTGTCCTCTAGTTTGCTTATGGTTCTGGGTCCCACTTGGTCCCCACCTTCTTTCCCTGTAACTCATTCAATATAAGGCAGCCTCCTGGCTTCCAATATTAGCAGGCAGGGAAAAAATCTCCCTCAGACCATAGAGGGGCCTTGGACAGCATCACCACCATCCATTGTACTAAACAAGGAAGTACCACTCTCTCTGTTCTGAAGTTCATGAAATGTTTCTCTTCCCACCCCCAGCTACTGTTCACCACCAGCGCCTACCTCAGCTTTCTCTCCGGCTGGTGTCCCCGTTAACGTCCCCAGTGGGGACCAAGCCACTGCGCAGAGAACGCAGCTCTCATGGCAGCAACCCCAGCGAGGCCACGCCTGCTCCCTGACGCTCAACTTTGACGAAATGCAGGACCTCAACTGGGCTCTGAACCAGGCCGTCAAAGCCGCCAAAGGTGTGAGGCTCACCACCAAGCGCATGAGCAGGTCTCTCACTTCGGAACTGAACAAAGCTCGACACCTGCGTGGATCCTGTCTTTTCTGAGATCAGAGGACTCTGGGACCTCCCCTCACCCCTTTTACCAAGGCAAAGTGGACCAAGATGCCCGACCTAGAGAAAAGAAGTCATTTTAAGGAAACGTTCTTCATGTGCTTATGTGCCAAAGAGCAGTACCTCCACCTCTTAATCTTAGAGCATTGCCTTAGCTGTGGGGGTGAGGCTCAACAGGACCACAGATATCAACCAAATCCAGGCCAGGTCTAGCACCAGGGGTCCCTACTGCAGAGGCCTCCCCTCCATTGGGAGTTTTAGTCAGGTTTCAGGAGTGCCTGGCCTTCTCCCTCCTTCCTGCCACATGAAGAAAAAGCACCCATTTCCTGGTTCTTGCACCGCCACCTAGCTAGATTTGCCATTGACTTTAATTGGCCCCATAGGGCAGAGGTAGTCAAACTGCGGCCCTCCAGATGTCCATGGACCACAATTCTCATGAGCCCCTGCCAGCGTTTGCTGGCAGGGCTCATGGGAATTGTAGCCCATGGACATCTGGAGGGCCGCAGTTTGACTACCCCTGCCATAGGGGATAATGTTGCCAGAACTTTTTGGTATTCCCAAATATTTCTGGACTCACATACCAATACCAGTATTGTTATTTGGGTATATCAACAACTTTCAATATTTTTCAGATCCAATATACTGGAACCCGAAAAATGCTGATTTTTTTTTTTTTTTGGCACATGCCTAGTAATAACCAAAATAACTAGGCCAGATGTTCAGCATAGCACTGCTCTGTCTTTGCAATCCCTTTATTTGAAAACCCTGATTGCTTTTTCTTTAGAACATTGGGGAAACAATGCAGCAGCTTCTCAGTGATCCTGGTACGGACTTATACACTGCTGATCTCTGAAGAAAGAAGAGAGCCCAGCATAAGTATCTTCAGAATTTTTTCTTTGTGCAGCAGGGACAAAGAGGAGGAGGAGTAATTTTTTTTTAAAGGACTTAGAAAAGTCCATGTGTCTTAACTTTTGCCTGTGAATTCTTCCACAGCCGTAGAGTTTTCCCTGTAGGGCAGGGGTAGTCAACCTGTGGTCCTCCAGATGTTCATGGACTACAATTCCCATGAACATCTGGAGGACCACAGGTTGACTACCCCTGCTGTAGGGTATATCCTTTCAGACTCCCTTTCCTTTCACCTTTACCTCTATCATCCTTCACCTTAAGCCTTTAAGCCCTTGGACTGCTCAAAAGTCAATATCCATCCCAAGTGACTGGCTACCTGGTGCATCATTCCCCAGTGGCAAGTAGCAACACCCCAGTCAGCCAGTCATTGTAGCCGGAGAGAACTTCTCAAGCTCTGTGCAGCTCTTGTTGTACAGAAAGCCATGGGCATAGTCCTTTCCTGTCTCCTCTATGTCGGCCAGCTGGTTATTCATTTGTAAGGAACTCAAGGACCAAAAACGCACCAAGGAACCACAGCTGGCTGCCCATGGGGTGGGGAGACACATCTGCACTTTATCTTCTGACAGTTCTTCTCGCCAAGCCATACTGGGAAACAATGACCACGCTTTGTGGAGCAAAGGCCCTTCCCAGGCCAGGCTGTCGACCAATCGATATCATTCCCTGCAAAGTGCACATCAGAAGAAAGATTTCTCATTGCTGAAGGCCTGGACCTGCTCCAGAAGAATTTACCTCAGGACTGTTTTGCTGTTGTGTGAGAATATGCAAGGAAACTCTTGCAAAAAAAAAATGGGGGACTTTTTTTTGGGGGGGAAGGCTGTATGTTTTAGTTCAAAATTTGTCATGTTAGCGGGGTGTGCATCAAGGGTTGTCACAGCAGGGTGAGAAGTGGGACTCTCTCCGGTGCCAGCAGAGAGGAGATTGAGGCGGAGGTTTTACATGCTGCAAGGTAACTGGAGTGTTCCCTTTACTCTTGCTGGTAGCACTGGGTTGAATGGGAGCCTAAAATGCTCTGTGTACACCCAAAAGTAAGCAGGTTGGTACATTGGAGAGCTTGACTTCCAAACTTAGAGCTAACCATCACCACCCTTCCTAATTGAGTGATAAAGAAGAAACAACTGGTGTTCTTTCAACCCTGGCCAGAATACAGCCTTTTCTGTTTATGTCATTAGCATGGATTCTTTTTCATCTTCAAAAGCGGCTAGTAAGTTCAACACTGACCACGTTTTTATAGAAAGGCTCTCTTACCCGCAAAGAGGTCATCAGTCTCATTCAAGGTCCTGCTTGTAATTTCCTACAAACTACTAGTTTTTTTTAATTAAATGAAAGGAATGAGATTATCTTCCTGCCTGTTCTCCTCTCTTAGCAGAGAAACTTTTAAACTTAAAGGCAGGAGGATAGCCAAAAGCTTGAGGAGAGTAGTAAAGGAAAACCATGGTACAGTCTAGCACTTAAGTTGTGTTAATTTCAATAGCAAATATAGAAAGCACTGAATTGAACTCTTGGGTACTTAATTTTGACTGGATCATTTCCCTCCTCCTCATTCTCCCCTCTACTTAAAGAGTATACACCCAGTTACATGCAGAGGTCCAATAGCAAACTTTCTCCCCCACCCCCACCCCAAAAAAAGAGATTAGGAGGGTACATAATTTACAATTCATTTTATGAATGTGCTACAGCAAAACGAAACGTGTTTCTGTGGCAGCTTGGCAGCTAGACCAGATGTAATAAGATGTATTTTTCCTTAATTATCCTTTGTTTTGTTTTAAAGGAAGCTCTCCCCTTAGCAATAAGCTTCAATGGCCCTTGTGTTGAGAAAAGGAAGGAGGAGAAAATGCCCGTCAATACATTAAAAACTAGATAATTAAGACCAGGGGTAGTCAACCTGTGGTCCTCCAGATGTTCATGGACTGTAATTCCCATGAGCCCCTGCCAGCATTTGCTGGCAGGGGCTCATGGGAATTGTAGTCCATGAACATCTGGAGGACCACAGGTTGACTACCACTGATTTAGACCACCAGCAGGGCACCCAACAGAGGGAAGGGGTTTGGTGCAGTATCAAAGTTGCCTGTAGTCTACCAACAACCTGATAGCTAGTTTGTGTGCAGCTGCTGGCTGAGCCTGTCTGTTGCAGCTCTTTTCCTTTTGCGCTTGCTGTAGGACAGTGAACTCCTAAAGCAGCAGTGAGTGGGCAGCTTCCGCCTCCAGCTCTAAGGCTATTTCTCCTGCTTCTTGCACTTCTTCTATGAATGAAAGCACCCCTTTCTCTCCTGCACCAGAGATTGACACTGTCCATCCCAAGCTACTGGGTGCATTGTTCCACAGTTGTGGGAAGCAACACCCCAATCAGCCAATCACTGTAGCCTGTAGAAGAGGAGTTGGTTTTTTATATGCCACTTTTCTCTACCCAAGGAGTCTCAAAACAGCTTCCATTAGCCTTTCCTTTCCTCTCCCCACAACAGACGCCCTGTGAGGGAGGCGAGGCTGAGAGAGGCCAGATATTACTGAAGAATAAGAAGAGTTGGTTCTTATATACCACTCTTCTCTACCCAAAGGAGTCTCAAAGCAGCTTACAATCGCCTTCCCTTTCCTCTCCCCTGTGAGGTAGGTGAGGCTGAGAGAGCCCTGACATTACTGCTCAGTCAGATCAGCTCTAACAGAACTGTGACTAGCCCAAGGTCACCCAGCTGGCTGCATGTGGAGGAGCACAGAATCAAACCTGGTTTGCCGGATTAGAAGCTGCCGCTCTTAACCACGACACCAAGCTGGCATGGAGGGCTCTTGAACAGTTGGCAGTCCCAGGTTGAATCTCTGTCCACACCGGAAGACATTTTCAATGGATGAGATTCCACAAGCTCCTCAAATCCAGCGGCTGACCTTCTTTGGAGTCTTCCAGCAACCTCACCCACGCTGCACCAGGGCCTGCCTCAGCTCTCCCCTGAGCTAGCCAACCAGCACTTTTGGTCTTAAACCCAGGATGTTTGTGTTATGTGTGGGTGTTAGGCCAAGATTATGGCAATGGTGCCAGTTCTGCGCGTGCTTTGTTTTCTTTGTTTGAAATTAAGAAATAGCCAAAAAAGGGTGTTGGAAGGGCGGGGGGGAGATTGCTTAATAAATGATTTGTGTGGTTCTTTTTTGTAATGGAGCCCTTGCTTCATTTCTTGACCAGCCTAATTGGATCTGCGTTTATGCAGACATTGCCTCTGACAGTAGTCACTAAGAGAAGCACACATGCAAGGCAGCAAGTGGCCATGGCTGCGCTGTGGTAGACTGCTTCTGAACCTGGAGGCTCAGCTTTCCAGCTGTCAAACACCCGCCAGACCAATCTGCCCCTGAGCTGCCCTACCTGAATTTTTCATGCAGTCAGTTCCAATAAAGGTAAAGGTATCCCCTGTGCAAGCACCGGGTCATGTCTGACCCTTGGGGTGACGCCCTCTAGCGTTTTCATGGCAGACTGAATATGGGGTGGTTTGCCAGTGCCTTCCCCAGTCATTACCGTTCACCCCCCAGCAAGCTGGGTACTTGTTTTACCGACCTCAGAAGGATGGAAGGCTGAGTCAACCTTGAGCCGGCTGCTGGGATTGAACTCCTAGCCTCATGGGCAGAGCTTCAGATCGCATTTCTGCCGCTTACCACTCTGTGCCACAAGAGGCTCTTTCAGTTCCAATAGAACCCCTTTAATTTAGCATCTCTCCAATTACATTACATTGCAGTGCATGCCTATCAATGTTTCAAGTTCTGAAAAGTTTTTTCCCCAATCAAACCTCCATCCCCTTTATGCTGTAGGCCGGCTGTTCCAACAGGCGCACAGCTTCTGTTCTTCCATTCCATTGCATTGTGTCTCTACAACTCCCCCGGTGCCAACTACAGCCGACGCTCTTTACATCATGGACGGAACAGTCAGTTTTTATTGACCAGGAGCTTTTCTTTTGAATACAGAAGGACAGCTATACAGAGATGATGCATGTTTGTGCTTCAGCATTTCCAAACAATTAAATCCCAAATCAAATGCCATGACAATATATATATATATTTCTCTTTTTGATAAAGTGAATGGGTTTTCCTTTGAATATAAATAACTGATAGAAACAAAAACATCTAACAAAAGGAGACCTTGAAGCGGTTGCATTGCTAAACTAAAATTAGAAGGGGAGGGGGATAGAAGGCAAGAAAAGAGGGCGGGGCGACAACAACCAAATGAAGGATCAGTGCAAATGGATACAGCCTTTGCCCCTAAGAGTATGTATACATATATATATAAATATAATACCATGGACAAAGGGAGAAGTAATGGCCAAAAAAATAAATGTCAGTAGGGAGGTTTGCCTTTTAATTCTCTCTGCTGGGTGATTTGGAGAGGAGAAAGGGACACTTGTGTAAGAGTGAGGGGGGAGGGGGAGAAAAATAGAAAAAGAAGAGGACTCCAAACTCAAATCACAATAAGCTCAGTGCAGCATTTGTGGGGGGGAACAAAAAGCACTCCAGAAAAAGCACTGTACTCCAAGTTTGCAATGACATCACAAGACACTGTTGTTTAATACACATATATCACCAGCTGAAACCAACAAGAGAGAGAGAGGCTCTGAAGAGACTCCTGCCACAGCCATCAAATAATTAAAACTCTAAAAGGAATTACTTCAACTGTGCCAGTGCAGAAAAGGGCCAGGAGGCTAAAATCAAAAAGAGAAAATCTAATACTTAAAGGGAGGGGGGAGAAGGTGGTAACCCAATTTTTAAAAACCCTAATGTTATTAATAAACCAAGTATCCATTTAATTTGCCAAGAAGCTCTCAGCATTGTCTGGGATCTGCCCAATGGCTGGCAGGCTTTCTAACATCACTTTGCTAACGATTTTTTTTTCAAATTATTTGTCCGCTTCCTTCGGGCAACTGTCCCCATTATTGATTTCTTCCCTTTCTGCTTTCCAGGCCTCATAGCTGCAGGGGAATTTTTTTTTTCATAGGGTGAGACAAGAAAGTACTCACAAATTCAGCATCATGCAAGATATGCATGTAGATGATGAAAACTGTATAGACCACTCAGTTAATGTCAATGAAAATACAGACCAGCTTTCTGGTTGACTGATCTTGAAAGCCCTTCCTCCTGTATCTGCAAAAGGAACATGTCCCACTCTTGAATACAGGAGGGGGGGGGAGAGAACCTTGCTTCCCCCCCCCCCCCCATGGGTCATACATATCCTCCTTCTGTTCCTGTTGGACATACCAGAGAGGAAAAATAATTCAGGCCAGAGAAAGTTGGCGTGCTAACAGAGTAATCACTACTCCAGATGTACACATGCATTTTGGCTCTGCTGTTGCTGTCACTCAAAATAGGTTTGGCAGGGTTTTTTTTTTAATGCAAAAACCTGTGAGACCTGTTTACAGGGTCAAAGGGGGATGTGCATGCATTCACATGAGCATCACTCCACCTTTTCCCCAAAAAGCCTAGTTTACGGTCTCCAGCCTCAAGTAGGCAGTAAGGGCTACATGGAGGAATGGGGTACAAAAGCACCTTGCAACATGATACCTCCCCCCCCTGTAAAGTCACATGTCCACATCCAGGAGTACAGTTCTTTTGCCTCCTTTGAATGGGGGGGGGGGAAGCCTGCAAGGGACAGAGCCTCTTGCCTAAGCTATGCAGCAGATGGCTGGGGGGGGGGGGCGGAGGAAGGAAATAAATATGAGACCAGCCTTTGGTTGGGGAATGTCAAGGTGTCTCCCTCCTTCCCCCCGCCCCCCAGTGTTATCTGGGGTTGTAGTTAAGAATTCTTTTCAAGATCTCTCCCTGAATTACAATTCTCCAGCAGGAAAAAGGGGGTAACTCTTAAACTGGGATGCATAGCATGCATTAGCAAATTGTACCTACCAAGAAAGAGGGGTCAGGTTGACTGGCATATGCCAGCCAGTCGAAGGGACATCCCTGCCATTTACCAGGAGACAAGTTTAGAAGGAAAATGCTTCTCCCTCCCTTTTACATTAAGGAGCTCAGTGGAGAGCTCATTTGCTTGCATGCCTTGGGCCAGTTCAGAAGCAAGGTTGGCCACCGGAAATGCTGTTTCTTTGTCAAAATAAGGCTTAGGGAAAGCTGGTCCAGGTATGCTGAAATTTCAAACACCACTCAATTTAATACATTCCTCTGAAAAAAAGAGAGAAAGAAAAACACAGAAACAACAATGGGGGAAAAAACACACACTCACACGCACAAAAGCCCAACCAGCTACACTTTTATGAACTGAAGAAATACAAAACCAAGACAACAATCCCAACAACAGCAGCAAGAAGGAGGGGAGACAATAAGGGGAAAAAAGAGAGATAATCTATGTCTAAAATGCAAGCAAATTCCAACACAGATAACAGAGCATTCACAGTTTGCAATCTGAGGTTAAGTACATGATCACATAATCATAAATAAGTCACAAGCATCCATCCATCCAGGCAGAAAAAAATAAAATAAAAAATACACTATTTAAAAAATACTATAATTGCCAAGGATGTATCAATGGGGTCTTTGAGAAATGAGTTCGGTTTGGTGGTTTTATTTCGTCGGATACATACGGAGATAATAGATATATTATAGAATATATTATTTTTTCCCCTTTAGACATAATGCATATTTTTTTTGTTGTTTCCTTATTTACCTTTGCTTCAAATGAACAAGGAAAGAAAAGAGGAAGGGAGGGAAAGGGAGGCCCATCAAAAACACAAGAAGAGGGCAGACGGGGATTCATGATTGGCAAATGGAAACCAGGAACAGCAAAGACCCCAGGAAGGTGGGATAGGCCACGGGGAGGTTGCTGCTTTTTTTGAATGCAAGGTAGGCGGAGAGAAAGGAGGTTTGGGTTCTCTTTTTAACTGCTGCTTTCTTCCTCCGTTTTGTTCAACTTCTTCAGTGTGTCCAGCAGTTTCTGTGGCGTGAGGATATGAGTGGAGCCTGCAGTGGAGCAAGAAGACACAAGAGAGGTATTACAATTGCCAAAAAAGAGTGTCAAGGAAGCAGGGAGGAGGCTGCCGATCTACGGGGCTGACTTTAGACCCAAGATCAACTTAAGGGAAGGGAAAGTAAGGGGGTTGCCCCACCCCTTGTCCAAGTGAACATGCAGACTTATACCCCCAGTCACACCACCCAAGGGCTAGCTGGCCCCTCAATGGATTAAAATTCTCAATGTTATAGTGGCTTATCAGCCATTGTGCCACAGGGATAGCAACTCCATATGCTACTGGCCCCAAAGATAGATAAGGGGCCGTGGTTCTGAAGGTTTTGTGAATCCCCTGGAAAAGGGCCCCCAGCAGACCTCCCGCAGAGACACACAAGGTCACTGCCATAGGCACATTAAGAGGGAACATAGAGGGGAGAATCTGCCTCCAACACCTGGAACCTTACCTTTCACAGGGCAGTTAAAACCATACGATACTTTAGTTGGAAGAAATGCTTGCCAAAAACAACAAAAAAGTAAGCCTATGGAACTACGAGTAGATCTAGTGCAGAAAACTAGAAAGGAAATGTAACTCAAAAGCAAAAGGTTACATGAAGACCTCTCCGAAAACCAAGTGCCATGAAGGAATGAGGCATGGTGTGTGTGGATCAACTAGAGTCATGGATGCCCATGCTGTGTGCGCACAGAGGCAGAAAGGGCCGAGTGGATCGTGAGGCCCACACATGCAGTGGCAAAGGGCCACTTTCCAAAAAAAGAAAGAAAGAAAGAAAAAATGGCCCCTACCCTTCCCATCTCAAGTGGGAGATAAGAATTAAATTAAAGTGCGTCATTCAGACTTGAAAATGTGTATAGTTAGAGAAATGGAGGGAAAGAGGGTGGAAGGCATGTGGCAAGAAAATTGCTGGAAGCCAGAATTTATTGCATCTGAACAAAACCTGCATCTAAAGGAGGAAGAGCAACTTCCTTCAAAGGGACCCAGTGGTAGACCTAAGGTGATATGACTCATGGCTTACAATCAGGTGGTATGACTCACACTATGGCTCACAGAGAGCCACACAGAGGCAATTAATATCAACCAAAAGAGCCACAGGACTGCTGTAGGCCCTGTGTGCCAGCTCACTAAACATGCCCATACAATAACATTCATATGGATTTCCAGAGTGTCTCTGGGGATGTAGGTTTACCTCTCCTCACCATTGTTGAATGTCAGCTACTCTTGTATATCCGGAGTGAGGGGAAAGAAATACACGTCAGATTTAACGATACAAAACCTACGTTGGGAGGGTGGCATGGGTATTTTATTGCTTTGTTTTGTAAATTATATTTGTTCTGAGTCACCTTGAGCCAAAGGTGGCCTATCAAAGAGCTTCCTGAACCACAAAGTAAATATCTGCCCAAAGGACACCTCAATTCTCTTGTGGGAGTCAGCAAAACACTTAAGAAGATTATGAAAAACGGTACAGCAATGTATACCTTGATCTTCTGCAGGAAAATCAAAAGCAGTTAGTGATCACAGTGTTCTTAGAAAAACCGATACTGGTGCAGAAAAATGCTGTTTTTGATGGGAAACAGTAGGCTAGATTGCAATCCAGTTTGAAACAGTGCATAGGAAATCATGCATACCATGTTCTTCAAGCTTGCATAAATGGTGTCCCAGGAAATGTAGTTGCTGACCAAGGGTGCAATTTTATGGACAGAAACAACTGGAGGATCAAGTTCCCTGGTTTTCAAGTAGCTAAGGCATCTGAATGGTACTCAAGACAGGAGATGCTTTCCTCTATGGTTGCCCATAATCTCTCTTGCCTATGTGAAAGGAGTGACTAGAGGTAGGCATTTTGACTGATTAAATCAGGCAGAAAGTAGCACACTGACAAAATAAAAGAACAGCAAATGTCTAACTGTGTTTGCATCGATGCATCGCACACTTTAATAACCTCTAAAATTACAAGGCTGCTGAAAATTTGAGCTGAAGCAAGGCCACGTTTCAAGAGCAAAATATAGCACATTCCCAACTTTGCCAGTGGGGTTTTTTACTGCAATTGCTCTGGACCAAGGATCATCTTGGAAGCTCAAACTTGTGCTCTCATTAGTAATTTACACCACTGTTTTTTCAGGTCATGGACTACAGAGGCATCAGTGGTTAAATGAACTTCAAGATAGCTACATGTCTCCTAAGCACAAAAAAGAACAGCTGTCCTTCATTGACCATGAAGTGACACAACACAAACAGAACTCAAGTGTTTTCTCATTAGCTTTCCTTCCTTTCTAGCTATCCTCTGGTCAACACGTGCAACTGAATGAGACGGTAAAATGGACTGAACATGTGTACATGGAGGACTCCAGTTCTATTCAATATTTTTTAAAAATTCTCAGGTGATTTGTTGTCCATACTGGGACATTCCATTTTATCACCCAATCCAGGGTTTTGTGGCTTCCTTATGGCCCTGGAAGGGTTTCCTAAATGGGTGGGAGTTAATTAATTTTAATATATTTTTTAAATTTCTTAAATGTTTATTGGGTGACATGACCATATATGGTCATGATAACCCACCTGCCCTTCTCAAAATGGCCAATGATGGGACTGGAGAGGGTGCTATGAGGGGGGGCTCCAGGTGGGCATGTCCACAGCTTGGCTTCCCAGCTATATTCTCCATAATAGTGCCACTTCTGGGATTTCTCAAAGCCTGAAGAATGTTTCTGGGGTTTCTCAACAGTAAAAAAGTTGAGAAAAGCTGACCTAATCAGTCTTACCTCATTCTACTGCATGAGCAGACACAATCTATTTTATTATTTTATCCCACCATTCCTCCAAGGGATTCAGCATGGCTCATAAATTTACCTCCCCCCATTTTATCCTCACAGCCACCTTACGAGGTAGGTCAGACCAAAAGGGTATTCAATGCATTTCTGGCTGAGCAAGGATTTGAAGCTGGTTTCTCTGATCATGGTCTAGCACTCTAACCACTAAATCATACTGGAGAGTTAATCAGGAGAACTGCTGTTGGAAACAAGGAATTGCTCTCTCTTGAGTCCTTAACTGACAGACCTCCAAACATTTCCTATTCCATCCACAAGACTGGATCAAAGTTCAGAAAACTACTATTTATTTATCATATACCTTGTGTAGTAAAGCCAGGAGAGCCGAAGATTCTCTGGCATCCGAGCAAGAGACATTCAGAGGTGGTTTGCAATGGCCTGCCTCTGCGTTGTGACCCATACTGTTCTTTAGAGCAGGGGTAGTCCACCTGTGGTCCTCCAGATGTCCATGGAGTACAATTCCCATGAGCCCATGGGCTCATGGGAATTGTAGTCCATGGAAATCTAGAGGACCACAGATGGACTACCCCTGCTTTAGAGGAATTCCCTCCAAACCCTTGGAAGTCTCCCATCCAAATACTAGACAGGGTCAGCTCTGCTTTGTTTCAAAGATCAGACAGGATCGGGTTTTCTTGAGTTATTCCAGGTCAGGGCATTGAAACTACTAATCTGCATCAAGAAGAGTATAAAAAAAGATACCTTATTACACTGGATCATAACAAAGTTTTATCCAGTCTACTGCTCTGAAAAAAATAGTCAAGAGTTCTACAACCAAGGTGTAGTCAAGGCACATATACATCCTGGACTCAAAAGTTAACAGTAAGACTACATTCCATAAACTAACAGCAACATCAATTAATATATTTCTAGCAAAATCTCTGCTCAATGATGTTTCCGTGGGAGGGAATAGGGGGCACTCACTGATGTTATAGGATCATGGGCTCCAACCAAATGCTTGGTAGAAGAGCTCTGTTTTACAGGCCCTACAGAACTGTTTCAGCTCCATTAGGGCTTGGATCTCCTCTGGGAGTTCATTCCACCAAGTAGGGGCCAGGACTGAAAAACTGAAAAACCAGTTCAGGCCAGACATACCCCCTTGTTGAGCAAGTTACAGAAGTCCAGAGTCTAGAGGTGACCGTTGTGTGCTCTGGGTCCACCTAGTAGCTTGGCTTGGCAAAGATGGAAGAACACCACCCATGCTACTCTCATGATCTGTGCCTCTATAATAAGGTAGGCATCGATTCCTGGCTTCATGTACAGCTTTTGAGCTGAACACCATCCAGGGAGGGTAGGCACACTTCTTCCCTGGTCCTTTCCCACCTAGCCACATGACCTCTGTCTTCGAAGGATTGACTTTCAGGTGACTCTGCTTGATGCGTCCCACTACTGCTTCTAGTGTAAATTTCAGTAACATTCCAATTAGAACAGTGGTTCTCAACCTAAGGGTCACGACCCCATTTGGGGTCGCCTGGCCCCTTCTGTGGAGTCCCCAGGTTGGTTGCTGCCGTGGTAGCAGTGGTGACAGGTGGTGGCAGCAGAGCCATTGCAATGGCCACCTCCACCTTGCCCTGACTGTTGTGCGCCTGCATGCCTGCACGCACATGCACGTTATCCATGTGTGTGTGCATGCTGCCCATGCGCATTCACACGCCACCGTCACAGTTGGAGTCACGGCGTCAGGACGGTTGACAACCGCTGAATTAGAACAATAGCATATACAATATTTGCTGGCGTATAAGACTACTTTTCCCCCCTGAAAAACATGCCTCCAAGTGGGGGGGTTGTCTTATACGCTGGGTGCACTTCAGTTGGGATAGACGTAGCTGCCCATAGTGGCCCATAGTACTGTATTTTGAGTGGAAATGTTGGGGGGTCGTCTTATATGCCCAGTCGTCTTATACGCCGGCAAATACGGTATTTTAAATGAAAGTAATCTTGATAAGGAAGTAAGTAACCCAGAAAGAAACAAGCCTGCAAAATGGAGCTCTTCCACCAGGCTTCTGGTTGAGACAAGTGAAACAACCATCAACCAGAGCAGAGGGGGCCCCCCACCACCATCAAGGGCATCACAGAAGAAAGAACTGAACTACAGTGCAGTAAAATATGCCATTTTTGAAGGTTAAACTCTATTTTGATAAACGTTTCCTATTGTTAATAATTAGATTTCAAATCAAGTTGCTATTATATTGTAATGTATTCTGTAAGTATCAATGTAAACAATAAAAAAATAAATACACTAAATAATGGGTTGGTATTACCAATTTCTACAGATTCCCTTTTTCCCCTTCAGACACTTTGGGGTCCCATCTGCCCCAGAATAAGTATTTTATGGGGATCAGTGAGTGAGGGGATAAATTAGCTTGATTCCGAACTGTGGCATATATTTCAATTTCCCCTGAAATTTATACTTTCTTCCAAATCTCTTATCTCACTCACCTCCCCAACATAACTTATTTCTAAAAATTCACCTGCTATTCTTTGGAACATGCAAGGACCAAAACAACTCCACCCAGCTCCCCACCTCCAGAAGTTTACCCTGCCGCATCACGTCATTCTCCAGAATTTAGCTAGTGAAGACAAAGCTGTGGCAAATTCTTTCTGGAGGCCTTTGCTTGTCACCTTTCCTCCCTCTTCATCAGTGGTCCTGGCACATGGAGCTCTGAGTAGGAAAGAGTCTTCCAGTTTGCTAAAAAATGAATGTGCCTTGGAGACTGTTTCCTAGGATCCCTTGTGCGTAGGACCTTGTCGTTACAATACTCCAGGCACCAAAAGACAAAGGCCTCCAGAGATTCATGTCCCTACCTGTCTTGTGAAGTAAACTTGGGCAATGACCAGGAACAGTTCTTCAACAATGAGCCAAGATTGGAGAAGGACTAGAATCCAGTGCTGGTTCTATGAGTCATTATGAATTTAGGCAGATTGTGAGAGGGAAGGAAGGGATGAGACGATGTTGGGCTCTCATGGCCCTCTCTTATATGCCCAGGGCAATGCTGATCAGCAATTTGGGTAAAAGGAGTTTTCCTCCAGGCCAAATTGGCCAGGGATCCTAGAAGGGATTTTTAAACCACCTTTTGGACACAGAGCAGGGGGATCACTAGTAAAGTGGAAGTAAGGATGTCAGGATCTCCTGGAATTAAAGAGAGCAATTCCCATGGAGAAAATGGCTGTTTTGGAGGGTAGACTGCATAGCATTATACTTCACTGAGGTCCCTCTCTGCCCCAAATCCCACCCACCTCCAGCTCCACCCTTAAAGTCTCCAGATACTTCCCAACCCAGAGTTGGTCACCCTCAGTGGCAACCCTCTGAATTCCTTGCACTGCATTACCTTCAGGCTCTGTGTTTCCATGTTTGAGAGCTATAACTCTGGCCTCGGATTGAAAGTAAGCATCCCAAATCCAGAAATCACACATTTTGGAAAAATTACAATGCTCATCCAAGGGACTATAACTTTATGAAGGACCCTAAGCTCTCTGAGAAAGTTCTCAGCGCCAGGCAAAACTACGGTTCCCAAGGTTCTCCGGAGGGTAGGGGGAAATTCCAAAATTCAAACCAGTTTTCATCTCATAAACAAGACAACAAACTGGAAGAATCTCACAAATACAAACCAAAAATTAATAATAATTTCAGGATGCTTTTCAACAGGCCCAGTAAATCTTTCTACATATTTGCTTTTTTTTTTTTAAGTGGCCTGCTATTTCCTTTGCAAACAGGTGTCTGATGGCGTGAATATTCAGCTAGTTCTTGCTACAAGAGATTCATGGTATAGGACTTGATGGAAGCAGCATTGGACACATTTTCAAAAACGGTAGTTAAAAATTTGCAAGCATTTTCTCACCCAAGAACCGATAAAGAAGGAAAAAAAAGAGAGAAGGAAGAAAGGAGGAAAAAAGAAGAGAAAGAAAGAAAACGGTGACGTAAAAAAATCAAAGAAGCCCTTCCGCACAGGAGAGGGTTTCTTCTCTATAGTAAGCTGCTTTTACTTTTGGTTTCTTTGGCTCTCATTCCATTGTTGGAGCCTGTTCCTCAAAAGATACCCTAGTGGAATCCCTGAAGTCGGGGTGCCTCAGATCCATGAGAAATTTGGTGGGAGTGAGAATGTGAGTAGAACCTGTGAGAGAACAGAGTGCGGGCTGACGTCTTGCACAGAAAAAAATCAAAGGAACATGCCAAAAAAGATTAAAGGCCTTAGATATTATTTCACTGTCAAAATCTCGGTACACAGCCGGTGAGGATGTACGAGGAAGCCAAAAATGAGAGAGAGAAATGTACGGAGAGAAATGGGGTGCAGCAGAGATGAGAGAATGGTTAGCAAAGCGACACCATGCGCTGAAACACGACAGACGGGAGCTGGGTTTTGGCAGTCACTATTGAGCCTCCATAACCAGGATTTTCAGGGTTAAAGAAGAAAACTTGGTTTTTATACCCCGCTTTGCACTGCCCGTGGGAGTCTCAAAGTGGCTTCTAATCATTTTCCTTTCGTCTCTCCACAACAGGCACACTGTGAGGCAGGTGAGGCTAAGACAGCTCAGAGAGAACTGCTCAGTCAAAACAACACTATCAGGGCTGTGACTAGTCCAAAGTCACCCAGCTGGCTGCATGTGGAGGAGCGAGGAATCAAACCCGGCTCACCAGATTTGAAGCTGCTGCTCTTAACCGCTACATCGTGCTGGCTTTCAGTGAGGCTTGCTCTCAATTATAATAAAATTGGTACTTGGTGGTCCTAATCAGCCAGTTTATATTCTGGCCAGTTCTGATAACCAAGCTGGCTCAAGACATACTGTTGACTGACCTCCCTATAGATTTTGCCAGCAATACTGAGTGGCTGGAGGATGTTAGACATGTTAAAACATCCTCTGTTGTCATGGTCCAATCTTTTGAAGTATAACTTAGTACTCTAGAGACCACCATAAAGTCATTCTGATTGTCTTAGAAGAGCAAGAAATGAAGTGGCTGCCATAGCAACAGCAGCCCTAGGCCTGGTAACTGGAAGTCCTGAGGTGAACTGCCACCACCCAGGAAGAACATGAGAGCACCTCTGGTGAACATTAAACACACATGCACCAATTGCAACCGTAGAGCGAAGAAAGGCATTGTTAACATTAGAAGAAGCTACATTTAGTTACCCGACAGAGAAACACACAGAATTATAAAGTGAAGTGACCAACCAGAAGAATGAGACATAAGACAGAGAAGGAAAGAGAGGGTTAGGGAAGACGGCGCCATCTTGGCTTGGGGAAAAATCCATTGAGCAAATGAGAGCAAAAATCCATTGAGCAAAAACACTGGGCTGGCCACAGGCAGATGCCAGGTTAGGGAGCAAAGAGATGTATTCATTCAGCCCTAGGTGCAAGTGAGTCTAACATAAAGGTCCTCAGTGTGGCTTGGACCTGTCAACCCTCATGATGCATCAGAGGACCCATTCCTGACTGGGGTAGTTTGGTCTCCCTTTCATTTCCCAATGGGAGAAGCACCTGGAAATGGTGGAGAAATGTGCTCTCCAGGAAGCCATGCAAATGGCCCACCGGACTCCTACAGGAGGTGCCAGGGTGGCCAGCCTCCAGGTAGAGGACCTAGGAATCCCCTAGAATTACATCTTATCTCCAGACAGGGATAAAATGGATGCTTTGGAGGGTGGACTCTGAGGCACTGTGCTTCACTGAGGTCCGTGTCCTTCCAAGGTTCCATCCCCCAAATCTTCAGAAGTTTCTCAACCTGCATCTGGCAATCCCAATCCCCCATCCCCACCGGTGGCCAGGGGGGACCTGAAAACCCTAGGAGGGGCCCTCTCAAAATAGGCTTCCATTTCCAGGGGGAAGAGTCCTCAGGGGGAAGAGGGTGAAGCAGTTACTCTTTCATGTATAGATCCATTGGCACTGTTTGGGGAGACTAAGGGCTAAAGGCAGCTTAAGAGAGTCACACTTTGACATAACTGAAGGGCAGGGGGAAAGGACCCCCAATTGGGAGGGAAAGCAAGAAGAAAACAGGGACACAATTTGCGGTGGGGATGGAGCTCCAAGTACGGGTCCCACAGTTCTCATGTGTCTGTATCAACTTTCCTCCCATCTTGTGCAACAAAACTTTGAAAACTCAGAAATTTGTGAGAAAAAACCACCAGCACCAGGAGAGCTCCAAAAGGGTCTTATCACAGAATATGTAATCTCACCCAAAACACCTCACTGAGTGACAAAAAATAAAGCACAATCAGTCATCTGAAGGTTAGATATGTGTGTGTGTGTGGGAAAACACAACCCACGCATGAATAAGAATTGAGGACAAGACAGTAGTGTAGCAGATGGGAGGAAAATGAATGCACGTTGTGGGGAACTTTCTAGAACACTCGTCTGGGACTGGATTTTTACCCTAGTTAGTATTTCGGAAGAGGGAAGGGAGAGTGCATGCAGCGACAGAAGCGCAGGATGGAGTGTGCAGAAATGAGCTGCAGCAAAGCAAAGCACGAGGCCGCCACCAACAACCGCAAAAGGACTCACCTATTAGCACCTCCCACTTCCCGCTGGCTTGCGTCACCTCATAGGCGCAGCGCATTTCATTCAGGCCCACGCCCCCCAGGATGAAAATGATGAGGCGGGGGCCGCTCCTGTACTCCCCAGGAGCCTTGTTCTTGTGCCAGTGTCCATAGCGGGCACTGAAGGGGCAGAAGAAAGAAAGAATGTATAATGTTACTAATTATGGCAGGGTCACTGGCAAGCATGGTTAACTACACAGTGGAAGACAACAGAACCCAGACAATTTGCAACAGGGGAACCAATTTGCAAAAGAGCCCAGACCATTTGCAACAGGAGGAAGAATATGGGTATTCCTTATCGTTGCATAAACCAAAGCCTTCCAGGACATTGTGGGAAGTTCCCACTTATTTTAGATAAAAATAATTGCTTTCAATAATGAAGAAGAAAAAGAAAAGCTGCACCACAGGTTTTAACACCCGAAGGAGTCACAAAACGGCTGAGAGAGCTCTGAGAGAACTGTCACTGGCCCAAGGTCACCCAACTGGCTGCATAGGGAGGAGTGCGGAATAAAAAAACCAGTTCTCCAGATCAGAGCCAGTGCTCCTAACCAAGCTGGAAATTGTTACCTGTTTACAGAGCCTGTCTCTCAAGAATAAGCAAGTGCAATAAAATAACAAAAATCTATCTTCCTTTATACAGATAACAGCAGGCAGGTTACAACATCTTCAAGTCAGCATAAGTAAACACAGCAGACCGTTGAAGATGCCACGAGATGATCCCTGGCTCTGACAATATTAATGGGCTATGCTTGGAAAACTTGTGCCAGATGGCTGTAAGCTAACTTTATGAGGAAACTGGACCACTGACCCCCTGAACAGTATAAGCCAATGAAGAACATGATCCAAAAGATGATTCTCAAAGCAGGACTCCCCGTTCCCATCTGACTGTAGTTAAGTCAGATCGCTTTGGTATTCTGAAGGGTGATCTCAAGCTTTTCATCTTGCCTTGGGAGAAGCATTTTTGATATGAAACTCTCCCCGTGTTAGTCTTTAACATTTGGATGGCACATCATAGAATCTTAAGAGTTGAAAGAGGCCTTACAGGCCATCTAGTACAACCACTGCTCAATGCAGGATCAGCCTGCTTTAGGACCTAGATTCATAGAAGATACATAGAATCACACAGTTGGAAGGGGCCATACAGGCCATCTAGTCCAACTCAATGCATGATCTGGGTAAAGTATCCATGATGCTGCTTGAAGCATCAGTCAAAATGCTGCTTGAAGACCACCAGTGAGGCAGAGCTCACCGCCTCCTTAGGCAGCTGATTGCACTGCTGAACTACTCTGTGATTACGGCAGGGGCTCATGGGAATTGTAGTCCATGGACATCTGGGGAGCCACAGTTTGGCCACCCCTGCTTTATATCGATCCGTTGCTTTTTTTTTAAGGGAGAAGGAACTGTAATTCTGGCAAACGCTATTAAAATAGATGAGAAATATGAAATTGACAGTACGACTTATAGATTAAGGCCGTTTCAGGTACAAAGAGACCTGTTTCTTCCTACCTGACTGCTGTAGTGCTGAAAGAGGCTGAGGACCGGGTGGAAATATAAGGGTAATGTTTTGTGTCCAGTTTATCCTCAAGGGCATCCTGGGAAAAGAAACAGAAGTGATCAGCATATCAGGACGTTCTGCGTGTGCCACATAGAACGTATGGTGTCAGACCAAAAAAACCATCTAGTCCAGCATTCTGTTTTCTTGCAGTTGCTAACTGGAATTTTCTAAGGCAAAAGCCCTCCCCAGCTGTTGCACCCCAGAATATGCAGCCCTGAAGTAGAGTGTCTCTTAACATAATAGACCTCTCGCCTATGAATGTGCTTAATCCCCTTTCAAAGAAGAAGAAGAGTTGGTTCTTATATGCCACTTTTCTCTACCTGAAGGAGTCTCAAAGAGGCTTACCGTCACCTTCCCTTTCCTCTCCCCACAACAGACACCCTGTGAGGTGGGTGAGGCTGAGAAAGCCCTGATATTACTGCCCAATCAGAACAGCTTTATCATGGCTGTGGCGAGCCCAAGGTCACCCAGCTGGCTGCATGTTGAGGAGGAACAGGGAATTAAACTCAGCTCACCAGATTAGAAGTCCGCACTCCTAACCACTACACCAAGTTGACTCCTAAGACATCTAAGCCTGGGATCTTCACCACATCCTGTGAGACACCAGGTGTCTGGGATTTAGTTTTGATAATATTATTTTTTGATGCATAGCCAGCAATTAGGGTATAATAAGATACTTAATTTTAGCTATGCATCAAGGTTTGGCTGAGTTCGCTGTACGCATGTGCATTTGAGACCCAGCAGATGGGAGCTTAGCCTGCTATTTCGGTACACTTGATCATTGCTTATTAAAAGCTCCTTGTAAGCAAACCTGGATCGTGCGTATAGTTTCCTTGGGATTTCTGTGAATCTGAAGCCCCTGGCCTGAATCCCAAACAGGTGGTTGTTGTGAAGTTAAAATTGAGGGAGATAAGCAGGGTACAAATATCTAAATAATAAAAATATGCTTCATTACTATGTCTAACAGCAAAAAGGGTAGCTCTGGCCAATGCTGAAAGCCACAAAACCAGACCACCAATGGGCATGGGAGGGATTTCTCATTATCCAAGGGGGCTTTCCATGGTCTTTATAAAAGAACCAAAGCAAGGGATTAAATGGCCTGCTTTGGAGGGTGGACTACATGTCATAATACCCTCCCCAGGCTCCCCCTCTGAATCTCCAGGAATTGCCCTACCCAGAGCTGGAAACCCTACAAGCTTTGCATAAGGAGATGGGCCTTTAGCTCTATAGTCCCATCTCCCCCGCAGCCTCACCTCCATGATGTCCTTGACCACTGGTGTCCATCGGGACAGCTGGTAGGTTTGTTCGCTGATGCGTTCCTTCCTCTCAGGTTTGCTTCTGCGGCGCAGAGTGGACTGAACACAAAGGACAAACAAGGAGAATGTTTGGACAAGGCCAACAACTCAATTTTGCTTCTCAGGCAACTAGGCAACCCTTTGGCTTCCACAGCAGGGCATGAGGAGTATCTTCTTTGAGTGTTTCAAGACACAATTCAAGGGGTTGGTTCTCATCTTAAGTGGATTAGGGCCAAGGTGCCTGAAGGACAGGTTTCTTTAACCGTTTTTTCTCCCAGACACTGGGAGTTGAAGCCTGTAGCCAGTGGTAGAAGCTCAGAGAGCAGGTTAGGTGACTCACATCCGTGATTATGGGCACTCCAAGGTGGGCCATATTGGTAATGATCTCACTGTCCTCAGGCGGGATCTGGGCATGTTGAATCAGCTTGTTCAGGTTTTCCTCAGTGATTCCTGGAAGACACAACAAAGGAGGGCTCTTCTCCAAACTAAAATGTTTCCCTATTTCAAATACGACTTCCAGGGTCCTGCAACATCCTTGTTCCAGAGCTCCAATTATGTATTGGGGGGGACCTTAGAGAATCACAGCTACTTTGTATGCACAAAGTCCAAGGTGAACCTTACCTCCTCCATTTGAAAGATCACATGGGGATCTTTCTCATCCCAAGCACTGGAGAGCAACTGCAAACCAGAGCAGAAGATTCTGACCTAGCAAGATCAGTGGTTTGACTTCCTATCAGGAAGCTTCCCTAATGTAAAATGAAACAGCTACATAAATGTATGCAGGCTGTAACTCAGTGGTAGAGCACTGCACTGTACGTCACATGCAGAAGGTCCAAGGTTCAGCCCCTGGCTTAGTGAAAATGAGTTCAGGCAGTAAATACTGGAGAAAGACTCCCTGACTGAGATCCTGCAGAGCAGCTGCTAGTCAGAGAAGAGAAAACTGAATTAAGTGGAACAGAGGTCCGTCTTGGTACAGGGCAACTCCACGCCTTCAGAACTGCTGAAGGACATTTTCTTGGAGATGCTACTTCAAAGGCCTCTTTCTCTGCATCTTTGGCTTTCCTGCCTTCATCTTGACCTCACGCCCCACCCACTACCAAGCTGCCGCTGCCCCTCCTACCGTTCTTGAGGAAGATGTACAGCAAGATGATGCGGATTTTGTCGTAAGTGGTGACGTTCCCATCGAGCAGGATTGGGACAATGGCCCGCATGGGGTCCTTGATTTTCTCACCCTCTGCGTCAGTACCCATGGCCAGGTCCTGCAGGAAACATCAGTATCCACTAACAGATCTCTATCGACTTCATTTATAGACCACTTTTGTACCCAACAAAGACTCAAAGTGGCTAACAACATTTTTCCCTCTTCCATTTCCCTTTTCCACAAATTTAGCCTGGTGGGGGGGAGGGAATACATGAGGACAGAAAGAGCCTAACGGCACCTGTCAAGGAACATGAATGAACGTCCCCAATCCCACCACAGCAACTCAGGAGTAGCAAAGATGCCCTGCATGCAAGAAATCCCAGATTCCACCTCCAGTGAAAAGTACCTTGAATTGCAGGTGAATGGAAGACCTTTCTGTGCCTCAGGTGCTGATCAGAATGGACACAACAGCCCTGCCCAAACTAACTGCATGAGTCAGAGCTTTGCAAGTTCATTATTTGCCATTTAGTTTTCCTTATAGGCTGCTGCAGCCTTTCTCAACCTTTTTATCATTGAGAAACCCCAGAAACATTCTTCAGGCTTCGAGAAACCCCAGAAGTGGTACAATCATGAAGAATATGGTTTGGAAACAGATCTGTGGACACACCTACCCGGGGCCCCTCCCCTTCCTACCCCCTCCCCTTCCTACCCCCTCCATAGACCATCATTGGCCGGGGGGGGGGGGTGTGTGTCAGCATGACCGTATATGTTCATATCACCTGATAAATGTATAACACATTTTAACATATATATAAAATATTAATTATCTCCTACACATTATGGAAACCCTTCCAGGGCTGTCAAGCAACCCTGGTTGAGAAAGCCTTGCCTACTGCATGTATCTCCCCTTTGAAAGGAAGACATGCCTGTTGTGAGTCTTCCTGCCACTTCCTTGACACAACTTTAAAAGCATAAGGACAAACCCAGCAGGATTCCTTACCACCTTGAAAGATAGATAGAGAAATGCAGCTCCCAGCAAGGGAGCCAAGCTGCTAGCTCTAAACTTCCTGCAAAGATCTGTCCAATTATGCAGAGATTGACACAAGCGCTGCCAGAACAAACTGCTCCTTCCGTGTGCACACACACATTCATCAGCATTTTCCTTTTCCTTTTTTGCCGATTTACCTGCTCAACCCTGCAAAGCTTGTCCACAGTGCCCTGGTAGTGTTTCATGCAGTCTTCAGCCAGGTGAAGGTGAGTAGAGTACTACGGAGACAGAAAACAGGTAGAGTTGCTCCCATCCCGTGTGAGTAACCCGATTTGGTAAACCCAGAAGGAACTCCTAAGCAATCCCCTTCATGAGGAAGAACCCTGAGAAATGGCCAGATAAGACGTAGTTCTGACATCTCATGGTCAAAAGTACCTCCGTACATCAAGTCTGCAGCTTTAGGACCAGCTATCAGGAACGGCCACAATTCATGGGCATGTACATGGTTTGCATAGATATATAAGGCACCAGCCCTCTCTCCAACAGCAATATTCACAAGTAGCTGGTGTTAGGAAAGCCCAAGATCCTGAATAATAAGTACTGCCATAAGGAGTAGATAATACAGGGCTAGATGATCAAATCACTCCACCAGAGTGCTCTGGACCTGTTTGTACTGTTTATTGTATCATTGTTTACACTGTTTATTATTACAACTACCTGTTATTAATATTGTATGGTTATTCATGTGTTATTGATTGTTTTATGTATCATTCATATGTTCCATGTAAACCACCCTGAGGCCCTGGGGAGGGCGGTAAATAAAATAAAATAAAATAAAATAAAATAAAATAAAATAAAATAAAATAAAATAAAATAAAATAAAATAAAATAAAATAAAATAAAATAAAATAAAATAAAATAAAATAAAATAAAATAAAATAAAATAAAGTTGATTCTAGGCATGTCTATTCAGTTCACCTGAACCGAAAAACCCTGAAAAAATACTGACATTTTTTTCGGTATTCCTAAACCAAATACAGATTGTCTAATCCAGGGGTAGTCAGACTGTGGCACTCCACATGCCCATGGACTACAATTCCCATGAGCCCCTGCCAGCGAATGCAGGGGGCATTCGCTGGCAGGAGCTCATGGGAATTATAGTCCATGGACATCTGGAGGGCTGCAGTTTGACTACCCCTGGTCAAATCTGTTTCAGCTACAGGTATAACTGCATAAAATAGCAGGGGTGGCTGAAATGGCTGCCGGCCATTTACACCTAGCAGCTGGACAGTCCGCCTATCAGCTGTTAAATTTCCCTCTGGAAGAGTGGGGGAAGTGAAAGGGATCCAGAAGTGGCTGCCAAGTTCAAACTAGGCAGCCCAGCACACTTCAGCCCGATCCTACAGAGAGCCTGCTCTTGGCAAGTTCAGCTGTTCAGAGGGGTCCCCCAGGTGGAACCAGTCATCCCAGTAGACCCCAAGCTGTTCTCCATAGGATCAGCCATTTGGCGGGGTTTCCTGGGCTGCCGAGTCTGAACTGGGCAACCCAGCAGACACCAAGCCAATCCTGTGGAGATCTTGCTGATCCTAAACTGACCTCAATCCATTTAAATCTCTTGGAGTCGAAACATTAGGCTTTCCCGAGTATTTCCTGAAATATAATACTATATGGCAGGGGTAGTCAAACTGCGGCCCTCCAGATGTCCATGGACTACAATTCCCAGGAGCCCCCTGCCAGCGAATGCTGGCAGGGGGCTTCTGGGAATTGTAGTCCATGGACATCTGGAGGGCCGCAGTTTGACTACCCCTGCTATATGGTATTGGGATTTGGGAATATCGGGAAATACCAATATTTCTCAGGTCCAAAATACCTTAACCCCTCCACCTCCAAATACCAGGGGTTGTTTTCATTTGTTTGTATGTGTTTTGCACGTGTCTGGTTGACTTGCATGATCTTTCCATGGCATGGACCAGTCTGATCTATCCTCTCACCAGTTCCTGGTTGATTGGTCCCCTTAAGAGGATGCAAGTCTTGAAACCTTAGGACAAGAGCGTCCCGTGGGTCATCACTGTGGGTCACCTCATGTGTCAAAATCTGTAAACCATGTTTAGTTCATTTATTTTAATATACATCTATCCCCCACTCATCCTGCCACCAAAAATGGTCGTTTAGTTTAAAATCATCACCCATTTAAAAAAATAATGCTAAGAAAAGCAAAGCATTTATTTTGAAAAATCAATCATTCTTAATTAGGTCAAGAGGAAATTCAAAACCGAGAAAGGCTCAAACCCAGACAAAACTCGGCCCACCGAAACAGCCATTTCAGAGCCCTGAGTGGCAGAAGGATGCAAGATGTTCTGGTCAGTTCTTCCGAAGGATGATTCAGTTCACACCCAAGATGGGAATTTACCTTGCTGAGCTCCTTCTGATATTGTGGCATCTTCTTCAGCATCTGGGAAAGGTCCCTCATGGTTGTCTGCAAATTAGAAGCAAAAAAAGAAAGAAAAAAGGACATGAAGCTTAACAACATGCCCAGTTTTGGATTGTCCTTCCCTTCCTAATGCTGGATTTAGAAGGACAGAATAACAGCCTTTGGATTGCCATTTCCTACTGATACCCCAAAGAGCAACCTAGCCAAATGCAGTTATATCCAGCACTGCAGTTGAATCGGTCACTCAATCATCAGGAAGAATGTTTCCCATCTTGCCTCTTGTTATGGGAATTTCCAGTTCTTCCAACTTCTCTGCTCAATACCCTTGGTTTTTACTCATTTCTACCGTGGTATGCACACAACTTTTAGATGCAATTTTAAATAGAACTTATACATACAGTGCATGCCATTTATACATATATATATAATAATTTGACCGATTAGAACAGATAATATTGTAAATGCATACATAGGGAGAGGGAACTGGGGGTGAAGAAACAAAAGTTGACAAGTAAATAAAGAGCCATAGCTTCCTTTTTACACAAGGCAACAGTCAAATCAAAGTGGGGATCAGGAATCTGAAACCATCCCGATTTAATAAGCAAACACCCCCAGAGGAAAAAGGTCCCCAGAACCCATCAGGCGCCTAGTGGGTGGGTATATGCCCTCTCACCTTCTCGCCAGTGTTCATTCTTTTACTGGAAGAGAAATCCTTCAGAGACCGGGTGACCTCCCTGGAATGAAAAAAGTTCCAGCTCAACTTGAATCATACTTCTCTCCACCCTTATTTATTTTCCTTCTCTAGCCAGTCATGCAAGTTCCCTGGGAAAGATGGGGGACACTGCCAGGGAGTTGGTGGGCTGCAGGTGCCAGGTACTGTACATGTACATTCTTGCAAGCTATGCAATTTTCATAGAATCATAGAATCACAGAATCATAGAGTTGGAAGGGGCCATACAGGCCATCTAGTCCAACCCCCTGCTCAACGCAGGATCAGCCCTAAGCATCCTAAAGCATCCAAGAAAAGTGGGTATCCAACCTTTGCTTGAAGACTGCCAGTGAGGGGGAGCTCACCACCTCCTTAGGCAGCCTATTCCACTGCTGAACTACTCTGACTGTGAACATTTTTTTCCTGATATCTAGCCTATATCATTGTACTTGTAGTGTAAACCCATTACTTTCCTCTGCAGCCAATGGGAACAGCTTCCTGCCTTCCTCCAAATGACAACCTTTCAAATACTTAGAGGGCTATTTTCGAGTTGTTATTCCAGAGCCCTGTCTGAATTTTCAGCATTGCTCCCTACCAAAAACATCATTCTTCAGTATGACCACTAGTGACCATTCCCCAATCTTCCAAGCAGTCAAGTAAGACTGTTGTACAGCTTTTCCAGAAAAGGAACAGGAGATCTCTCAGGACAAGTTTTGTTATGCTGAAGTGACTTAAGACTTCTTCTGAGAGAGAAGGGGATACATTCCGGCTGTGTTCTTCCAAACTGCTTCACTAAGAAGAAACACAGTTCTAGCATGAGGGGAGGGGTTGGCACCCTTGGGGAACTGCCACACACTGGGCAAAGTCAATGGGCGTAACTATTAACATTTCCCATGTTGCATGGCAGCTTCAGAGATGCAGTCATCCACAGAGAAGGAAAGGAAGACAGGAAGAAGGGCTCTTACTGGGACACCTCGGCAATGTGCTTGTGGCGCAAGGTCACCCAGAGGTCATCGTCTTCATCCAGCAGGACCTCCTTGACACGGGCCTCCCCGATGCCGCTCGTCTCGTACCTGCAGGGTGGAGAAGGAGAAACAGGCCACCCGATCTGCTAGGTGCTTTTTCATAAAGCAATGAGAAAGTGTGACGCCTTCACGAACAGAGGTGCACCAGACCAATTAATCTGCCCTTCTGTCTCACACAGGTTAGCCAGTGCCACCAGAGTGCCTAGAAACAAGACACAAAGGGAATAACTCTCCACCAGTGCTTGCCCCAAAACCAATATTCCGAGGGACACAAAAGGCTGCACTTAGCTCTCCCAGCTAAGAGTTATGGGCACCATCCTCCCTGAACTTGTCTAACCCCCCTTTTTTAAAGGGGGCGTCGGGCGGCTGCAAGCAGCAGCGGCAGACAGAAGCAGTGGCAGGAGGCAGCGGCAGGTGGCAGGCAGCAGCAGTGGCGGCAGACAGTGGTGGAGGAGCCATGGCCATGTGCACACTGCCTCGGCTGCTGCCAAGTCGGAGCGGTTGAGAACCGTTGCCCTAAATCAGGGGTAGTCAAACTGCGGCCCTCCAGATGTCCACGGACTACAATTCCCATGAGCCCCTGCCAGCAAATGCTGGCAGGGGCTGATGGGAATTGTAGTCCATGGACATCTGGAGGGCCGCAGTTTGACTACCCCTGCCCTAAACAGATACTTGCGAAGGAGCCTGCACACTTCACAGTGTTTAAGTGCTGGGTGAACATTTAGAGAGTGTTCAAAAAAGCCTATCTATATTGGTTTGTAATGTGTGCAGGCACACACACGGAGCTGGCCATTCCAGGGAATCAGGTGACCGGTTATGCATTTGACATCCCATCCTCCCAGCCCAATGTTCTCCGAGTGACTTTTACATAAGGATTAGACACAGGAAACTATACAATTCTCAGCATGGATGGGCCCCTACTTGTAGACGTCATTCTCGATGGGCAGCAGGTCATAGCTCATGGCTTGGAATGTCAACTCATGCAGCACCGGGGAGGAGGGATCAAAACCACGGTCCAAGATGACGAGCTGGGAGCGAGCTTTGTCCGGACCCTGGGGATCAGGGAGAACAGAAAAATGAAACAGACTGTTGTCTTTTTGGGGCCCCAGCTAATTATAACAATATATACAATGTTCATTTTCTTCCAATATTTGCCCAATTTTTCCCCTGCCAATAGAAGCAGCAACCCAAAATGAAAGATGGGGAATCACAGAATCCTAGAGTTGGAAGGGGCCATACAGGCCCTGTAGTTTAACCCCCTGCTCAATGCAAGATCAGCTTAAAGCAACCATGAAGGGGAGGAAGTGCAAAGGGAAGGCCCAGGGCCAGGGGAGAAGGTTTCTCCTCTAGAGGGTGAACCTGTAGTGTCTTGTCACTACAGCGCTCAGGTGCTGGGGCTGTGGGAGACCACAGAGGCAAAGCCTCACAAGTGTGAAAGGGGCAGCTTGGGGTCCTGGTTTTCCCAGATGCAACCCTGTACTTCAATCACAGGATGGCAGTGAGTGTTACCCAAAGAGTCCTTTTTGCCGCCCGCCTGGAGTTGGCAACCAGTCAGAACAGGGGGTGGGCAAGGCAGAGCTGGGCCTGCTAGGCAAAAGTGGGCCAGTTCCATTACAGCTTGTATAGCCATCTTGTTGGCTGCTTGTTGCAAAACACCTGTAAATTAATTAATGCAAAAGAAATTCTGTCTAAACATCTGAACGATATTCCTGACAGTCAGAGGAGTTTCTCAGTGGAACAGGCTTCTTTGGGAGGTGGTGGGTTCCCCATCTTTGGAAATTTTTAAACAGAGGCTAGATAGCCACCTGACGGAGAGGTTGATTCTGTGAAGGCTCAAGGGGTAGCAGGTAACAGTGGATGAGTGATTGGGATGTGTGTGTCCTGCATAGTGCAGGGGGTTGGATTAGATGACCCAGGACCCAACTCTAAGATTCTATGATTATTTATTTGGAGAGGAAAGCTACAAATACTTCAAAGAAATAACAGCTCTGTTTGACTGAGCACTACTTGGTTAAAGGACGATGCCTTGGTCCTGCCACCAAACTCTATTGACTACTCATTCGGCAGCCCAACTCACCTCTCCCATAGTAGGGTCATCCGCCTTGTAAGCATCCAATTTGTCCTGGATCAGTTGGGCCAGCATGGCATTATCTTTGTAATCTCTGGCAAAAAAGTGGACACAAATTATATTTCAGGGCCACTGTGGTGCCCATCTCCACTAAATCAATAAATGGAGGACCTCAGAACTCTATTGATATTTAAATGTGTGGCGTCAAGATATCAGTTCCTTATGGATTTTCTAGATACCATTCATGGAAACTGATGTGTAGATCCACCACCACTCTTATATTTATGTCTTGTCTTTATGTATATTTTAAAGGGTTTCTAAAAATTAAGTTAATTTATTTAATTTGTTTTTTTAATGTTATTTAGTTGCTGGTTTTTAGGATCGTTTCCCCTTTATTCTTTTGTTGTTGTTGTTTTTAAGAAATAAATATTTAAAAGACCTCTGCAGCTTCTCCGATTTGCAGGGCCTCTCGGCCCACACTAAGGTAATGTTTAGGAGGCAATGAACAGCCCCCACAAGTATATTCTGTTGAAAGAAGGACAGCCTACTTCACTGGATCTGGCCAAGATTCACCTGGTGTCCCATTTCCAACAGAAGTTATTCAAAACCCCTATAGGAAATTCAAAAGCAGGTAAGGCTCTTCTGCTGTTTGTCCAACAAATGGCCATCTGTTTCTGAACATGGAGGTTTCTTTTCATGATCACAGCTAACAACAGTAAGGGGTCCCCAACGTACCCTCTATATCGGACCGCAGGGTATTCCTTCAGAGTGGCACAGAGGGTTGCAATCTGCTCTGCCAGGCGCTCCAGGATGGGGTTCTTCATCTGGGCTTTGTGGGGACTGTAGAAGCTCTGGAAAGAGTCGCCCGAGTCCAGGGAGTAAACCTAACAGGGGGTTCAAAAGACAGGGGAGAAAGACAATAAGCCTATAGGCTCTGGAATCCAAAGGATGAGGAAGAAGTACAGCAGCCAGAAACCTCTCTGCCAGTTAGGGCCATGGTAGACCCTTTTGTTCACCCCCAAAATCAGCTTTGTAACCCCAAATACCACTAGAGCAGTGGTTCTCAACCTTCCTAACCCTTTAATACAGTTCCTCATATTGTGGGGACCCCCCACCATAACATTATGCAAGTGTTCTTTCACAGAAATTAAACCAAAACTGACCAATGGCGTGGAGATCCATTATTCATAATTGTATATAAATTGTTTTTTTCCCCCAAGGGTTTCTCAGTTCTGCCTCTTGGATAAGACCAATGGCCCAAACAGCATGAGAGCCAGTTTGGTGTAGTGGTTAGGAGTGCGGACTTCTAATCTGGCATGCCGGGGTTCGATTCTGCGCTCCCCCACATGCAACCAGCTGGGTGACCTTGGGCTAGTCACAGCACTGATAGAGCTGTTCTGACCGAGCAGTGATATCAGGGCTCTCTCAGCCTCACCCACCCACAGGGTGTCTGTTGTGGGGAGAGGAATGGGAAGGCGACTGTAAGGCGCTTTGAGCCTCCTTCAGGTAGGGAAAAGCGGCATATAAGAACCAACTCTTCTTCTTCTTCCTCTTGTCCCACCATGCCGATCTCACTCATTTCCGCTGCTCCAGATAGACAAATGCTCTGTCTCGATCTACCCCATAAGGCTGTTGTGTGGATGGCGCCCCCCTCCAGCCACACTGCTTGCCCTGCTATGACCCCTGTGAAAGGATCGTTCGACCCCTCAAAGGGGTCCCAACCCCCAGGTGGAGAACCACTGCACTAGAGGATGCCAGAGCTAATTTCCTAATTGGTATGGGGCTCCAACCAACCTGAAACAAATCATGCTTTTTAACTTGGAAACCTCCTGCCCCCACACACCATTATTTACTCTCCAATTTGTAGACTCTTGCCTAATTCTCATTTTGTTGAGAACACATGAAGCTGTCCATATACTAAGTCACACCATTTTGCCATTGAATATTGTCTGCATCTGACTGCATCCAGGACCTGAAGCAAAGAATGCTCTTTCTCCAACACCTGCAACCTGAGATCTCCCTGCACACAGTGCAAGGAGCATGCTGTGCCTTCTCCAACCCTGCTAAGACACACAAAGCTGATCTAGACAATAAGCCTGTCTAGCACAGTATCTTCCCAGAGTAGGATCTGCAGGTGCAAACTCCTGTTAGGTTTGATTAGTGCTTGAAAGAGAGCTCTCCTCAGCACCTTCTGTGTATTTTATAATGATGGGAGAGAAGCAGGATAGAGATAATGGTAAAGGTATCCCCTGTACAAGCACCAGGTCATGTCTGACCCTTGGGGTGACGCCCTCCAGCGTTTTCATGGCAGACTCAATACGGGGTGGTTTGCCATTCCCTTCCCCAGTCATTACCGTTTTACCCCCCAGCAAGCTGGGTACTCATTTTACCGACCTTGGAAGGATGGAAGACTGAGTCAACCTTGAGCCGGCTGCTGGAATCGAACTCCCAGCTTCATGGGCAGACAGCTTCAGACAGCATTTCTGCCGCTTACCACTCTGCGCCACAAGAGGCTCAGGATAGAGATATAATAAAGTAAAAATGAAATATCATCCGTTTTGACTGGGAGTTGAGGCCTCCGGCAGAAAGAAGGCCTTTGGCCTGCTGCCTGAAATCCTTTAACATACTGAAGATACTGGGAATTGAGTCTGGGACATCCAGCACTGTGCTTTGTGAACAACAACTGCAGGTCTGGGTGTGGGAGAGCTGAAGATATTTCTGCGTCTTTGTCCTCTGCTCATGCACGATGGGAAAGCTTGGTCCAAGCGACAAAAGCTTGCATTCAGAGGGAGTGTTTGCTTTGGCCAGCAGGAAAAAAAAGCAACTTTTTGCATTTGGTATTTACAGTTCTGCATGCCGCACTCCCCATCTGCTCCCAGTCACAGTCCCCGCCCACCCCTCGCCTCAACCCGAGAGGTGGGTGATTGTGCAGCAGATGGTCAGGAAGCTCATCCCTTCCCCTGCTGGAGGGGCCAAGGATCTAGCCAATAGTGGAAGAGAAAAGGCAGGCTAGCTGGAAGCAGGAAAGGCTAAGCACAGAATGGAAGAGAAGCTGTGGGGAGGGGGGAACAATCGAAGAGGAAGACGACAAGAAGGGCAAGGAAGCAGCTTCCTTGTGGCAAAGCTATCAGGTTCCTCTCACTGCGATGTATGACAGAACCCCATGAAATCCCCTCTTTCCCCTCCTGAAGCAGAAAAATACGGGGTCCACAGCCAGGTAGGATTCTCAGTGTTAGTCTACAATTCTGTTCTGTGCCAAAATCAGAAGGCACCTTGGTGAAACAACAAGAACCCGTAGCCCCACTAGTACTTAAGCTCAGAGTTATTATTTTTAATGTGTCCTTGTCTAAGAGCAAGAAAAGTGAACTTTGTTGTAGCTCAATAAGGGCAGCATGAAATTGGCTCTTCTAGAAGAGTGCAGGTGACAACTACGTAGGAAATGAGATAACGTTTTGTGACAGCTCTGCCACAAAGGGCAGTCTGTAGGGGCAACTGATATCCTCACAGTGACCAAACAGCTCTGGGAGTAGCAAAACATTTGTTCTAGCCAGGAAAAACTGTTGGCGAAAAAAATGGGATTGTTAAAAAGGTAAATTAATGTGGCAAATTAGAAGAAAAGCTGTTTTTTTGTAACCCCTTTCTACTACCTGGATGGAATCTCAAAGCGGCTGATAATCACCTTCCCATCCTTTCACCACAACAGAGACCCTGTGAGGTAGGTGGGGCTGAGAGAACTCTGAGGGAACTGTGACTGGCCCAAGGTCACCCAGCAGGCCTCATGAGTCTCAGAGCAGCTTACAGTCACCTTCCCTTCCTCTCCCCACAAAAGACACCCTGTGAAGTAGGTGATGAGCGAGCTGTGAGAGAACTGTGACTGGCCCAAGGTCAACCAGCTGACTGAATGTGGAGGAGTGAGCAGGAAATCACACCCAGTTCTCCAGATCAGAAGCCACCACTCTTAATCACATAAAAGTGGGGCTGAACTCCCATATGTAATTCTGTTGCAACTTCTCCTTGCAGTCTGTGGGAGGGCCCCCGGAAGGCCACACCCACACACAATGCAAGAAAATCGGCAGCAACTTCACGGTTTAGGCAGACCTGGACTGAAACAACCAGCCTCCTGCCACCCTGTGTAGCCTGCCCACACCTGCTCTCCCTCTGCCTCTCCCTCGCTCCCTCAGACTCACCTGCGACTCATACGGCAGGAAAGCAATGTTGATTTCTGTCAAGGTCTTAATCACTTTTGCTGCCCGGGATTTCACCAGCTCGTTGAAGAGTGCATCAGGGCATGCTGGGGAGGGAGAAGACACAAGAGTTAACCCCACAACAGAACAGTTTAGACTAATGAGGAACACCGAAATCTACAGAGAAACAGAAGATTCAGTTGGTGTCTACTAAATGCTACCATTGACTGAAAAGAGCATGTGGGAGGTTTTTCCCCTCCTTCCTAAAGAGCTGAAGGTGGCTTATAAGAACATAAAAGGACTCTTGGATCAGACCAATGGCCCAAACAGTCTGGCATCCTCTATTACACAGTTGCTGATCAGTGGCCCTGGAGGGGCAACAGACAGGACAAATGCCAAAGACTTTCCCTGATGTTGCCTTGGAGCAGTGATAACATCAAAGATTTCCTGCCTCTAAGTGTAGACCAGGGGTAGTCAAACTGCGGCCCTCCAGATGTCCATGGACTACAATTCCCATGAGCCCCTGCCAGCAAATGCTGGCAGGGGGCTCGTGGGAATTGTAGTCCATGGACATCTGGAGGGCCGCAGTTTGACTACCCCTGGTGTAGATGGTCTCTTAGTTCATCTCAGCTAGTAGCCACTGATCAAGCTGTCTTCCAAGAATCTGTCTAATCCCAGACCCTCATCATGTCCACTGGCAAGGAATTGCACCATTTAATTACTCATAGAGTTATTATTATTATTAATATATAGACCACCCTATCCAGTCAGACTCAGGACAGTATATAGTACACGTTCCTGATAAAAAACATAAACTTAATAAAAAGTTAAAACAATTCAAGCAACATCCTACTGCTTCATTTGTTTTCCATATCATGGCCTTGATCTAGCTTTGATGTTATTTACTTGCCCCTAGCCTCAGCCATATGTCTGGTGGAATATTGCTGTGTGGCATGCCCTGCAGAACTCTGATAGCTCTGTCAGCACCCAAATTTCTGCTGGCAGCATATTCCACCATCCCTGGCCGAAGCCAGGTGTTTTTCCTCAGAGCCAGACACCAACAAACCAGATCTACCGCTTCTGTTCTGTATGCTTATTCAATTTTCACTTCCTATTGTCATTCATTCGTTCTTTAGATTTATAGGCCGCCCCTCTTAAGCCCATCATCTTGGGATAGCATTCACCATTGTAGATAAAAACCAATAAAACACATAAATACAGTAGCATAATAATAATAATAATAATAATAATAATGATAATAATTTCTAGATTGCCCTTCTGAGACCGGCTCAGAGCAATGTACATACATAATAACCCATATAATTAAAATAAAAACATCAAAAACATTCAATATCATCAAACATTAACAATTAAACCAATAAATAAATTAGAGCATCAACAAGCAGCGATGTATCATTGTTAGCCTGGAGGTTCACCCCTGTTAAGAGTTTATCCCAGGCTGGATATTACTAAAGAGTGTTTGAAGGTTTTTTTATGGGGAGGGGGGGATAGATGTTACTGGTAGTAAAACTTACTAAAGCTAACAATAAGTATCCTATGCTGAGTCATTGCTTATCAATTCCCCTTAAGAGGCAGGATGTAGGAGGAGACCCCAAACTGGTAGGGGACTCCCATATGTAGTTCTGATCTTCCAGGCGTTCTGGCCCTCAACCATATGCCTGGCGGAAGAGCTTCGTCCTGCAGTCCCTGTGGAACTGTGTTCGCTCCATCCGGACCCTGGTTTGTTTAGATACATTCATATCCTGCCTTTCCACCAATATATTGTTCCCCAAGCCAGTTTATTATACAAAACAGAAACACAAGAAATAATGACCAGACACTAAGGTAAGAAAACTGAGATTGAAAGACAAGTGCAGGCAGAACCATTAATGTAGAGAGTAGAGAAAGCTCCAGGCAGAACTGCTGATCACTTCAGCAAGCAAAACATTTGCATGATACTGGCAGCAGTTGTACTGTTAGGAAAATAAGAAATAATGCTCTCAGAATCACTCACGAAAACTAGAAGGCAGAAGTTTGGACCATACCATTTCGGTCAGCAGGTGGAGGTAGTCACACCAACAAATCTCTTGGGTTCATTCGACACACGTTGGATAACGCACTTCCAATGCACTTTGGAAATAGAATTCCCTGTTTCGCATGGGAAAATCCAGCTCGAAAGCAGATTGAAAGTGCAGTATCCAATGTGTGTGGAATGAGCCTTGGCGTGTTCTGAATGAGCACAGAAGGAAAGTCCTCATCTCAGCTTCTCTCTTGGATACATGTGTGGTGTGTCTTTTAAAACAACATGGGGGTGTACACAACAGTATAACACATCTTCCACACTTGGGATACATGCTATATATGTGGACTCAATAGTGCTGGTACTATTACTTATGCAAATGAAGGACTGTAACTCAGCCAATCAGAGACTATTATTCCTCAAACTTGCAGACCAATGAACTGCTCCCATTAAGGACCAATCAGGTGCCTTGATGGGCTAGCTAAACCATATATATGTCTGTGTTGTTCCTATGTTCCCTGTTCAGTGCTTGGAGTGGCTGTTGGATTGAATAAAGAGCTGTTGTTTTTGAAGAATTTGGAGTCTGTGTTTACCGAACCTGCAGACTTAATAATACATTTCGGAATCTCCTCAAAAAACACACCTCAAAGACTCACATGTATTTCATGTACATTCTGTCCAGTTTTTCAGCCAAAACTGGCCTCCTAAGTGGCTCACAGGAGCGTGAAACGTCTCAGATATGGTATTTATGATTTCATACAAATGAATCCTGGGGAGGGAGACACTGAGAGGCGAATTACCCAATGCATTTCTTTATTTGTTCACATGACGTTGCTTGTGTTTCCCCCAGCCACAGAGCAGCTGCAAGGAACTGCTGCTTTAAAAAAAAAACAACTGCCTGAATGGCCTCAGAATGGGGGGGAGGGGGTTTCTACCTCCCCCCTCCCCCCAAAAAAGCCTCTCATGAGTGAGTTATTTGGTTGATTTTGTGTTGCAGATGCCTAGATACCTCACGTGGAGCAACAAAATCAACAAAATAACTCCCCCGCCACATGCCATTATAAGAAGAAGAAAAGTTGGTTCTTATATGCCACTTTTCTCTACCAGAAGAAGGCACAAAGCGGCTTACAGTCACCTTTCCTTTCCTCTCCCCACAACAGACACCCTGTGAAATGGGTGAGGCTGAGAGAGCCCTGATATCACTGCTCGGTCAGAACAGCTTTATCAGTGCCGTGGCGAGCCCAAGGTCACCCAGCTGGCTGCATGTGGGGGAGCGCAGAATCGAACCTGGCATGCCAGATTAGAAGTCTGCATTCCTAACCACTACACCAAACTGGCTCTCACAAAAGTCAAAAAAGTAAAGTCACAAAAGTAAAACTGGAAGGCCATAGTGGTTGAAAACAACCCAAGGAACCCAATTCCCCAAATACTTACAGTCAGTGAAGAAGACGTGGGCAGCCCGGTACTTGGCAGCTGGGGGATCCTTGAAGTCATTGATGAGTGAGCGGACAGACTAGGAGACATAAAGAGCAACATCAATATATTCTTCACAGGGGCTCTCACCCAACTGAAGATCTCGAGTGAGTCAGTGCACAAGCCGTAGCTGATTAATTGATTGATTCAGCATACAACTGTGGGTGAACAGAGCATCCAGCGCAGAAAGCATCTTTTGCTGCTGGATGATGCATGAATGTGTCATAGCAGCCCAAAACAGCAAAGCAGAGCCTCCAGGTACACAGACAGCGTTCTATGTTGCAGGAAGTGATGCTACTTTCACGCCCTGGTTTCTGAGACATCTGATTGGTTGCCGTGGGAATACAGAATAAGGGACAAAATGGACTTTGCGTCTGATAATGCAGGGCCTCCCTTACATTCTTAAGGAGAAACTAGGCAAATCATCCTGATGGTACACTCTGTCCATGGAGATCAGAGCCCTCTGGGACTTAATGCAATTGGAGGGGGGGGGGGCAGTAAGCCAGAGCTGTTCTGCTAGGCCTATGGTTGAGACCAGGAAGTCAGCATCAACAACATGCTGGCCTCCTTATCTGAGGACTTTATTGGAGAGCATCTAGAAATCTGCCTAATCACTGACCAAACCTGCCCCCAATAAGATCCTGATTAAAATGTGTCGATGTTCTATGTAATACCCCACAACGTTTCATGTAAACCGCCCTGAGCTATATGGGAGGGCGGTTTAAAAATCTAAGAAAATAAACATGAACGAATGAATGAATGAATGAATGAATGAATGAATGAATGAATGAATGAATGAATGAGAGAGGTGGCTTTTAACAATTTTGAAATTCTAATATTTTATTGTATATTGCATTTATCAAAACGGTATGTTTTTAAGTTTGATGGCACTCACCCGGGCTACAAGAATACTATTATTATCATCATCATCACCACCTTTTAATCATCTTCTGAGGAGTGCAATATTGAGCAGGTAAACTGCACGTGTGAGATGTGCGACTACAGATCCAAATTCTTTTATAGCCCCCTCCTGTCTCCGCAGAGAAACCACTTCCATTCTTTAACACCTGGGGTATACATGCAGCAGAATGGCAGATTGGATCATACCATTTCCCATTGAAGGTGAGGAAGCAATGGTTTTGGATGGTCCCCCTTGTACAATAAGCCACCCCTGTACATAGAAAACTAGTCCAGCAAGGAGTAGGCTAAGCTAGAGCCTCCTACCCTGGGAGAGTTTCTCCCCACCTCGCAGATAGTTTTAAATGTGCATTCGACATGGTACTTCACCCAAGAGGCAAGATGGGTTTCTAAGGGCCTATTCACCGTGCATATCTCACTGGGCGCAAAGTACAGTACATCAAGGAAGCTCTCAAACTGGCCAAGTGACTTGCAGCCCCTAGGCCCCAGGCAAGTTCAACAGGCATGCTGTTTGTCCTCCCTTGCAGAGCCCTTTGCACCTACCGTATCCGAGGGAGTGATGAGGTACACGGCCTCCAGACTGGGCAATGGCTCTCGGCGCTTGTTGATGTCTTCCACAACTGAACAGGAAATCACAAACAGGTAGGGTGGGGAGAATACCAATGCAGAAGATGGCAACAGAGCTCTAAAAGCCAGGAGACTGCAAGGCCTGTCATTAGCATCTTCCAGGGACTGAATGCTTGGGTTGCCAACGTCCAGGCATGGCCTGGAAATCTATCACTTTTACAACAGCGCCTTCGAGGGTGGACTGTATGGCATTGTACCCTGCTGAGCTCCCTTCCCTTCCCTCCCCAAGCCCAACCCCCCCCCCAAATGCCCAGTTATTTCCCAATCAAGAGCAGGCAGACCCCAATGCCCCTCACTTTAAGGAAATGCCTCTCCGTCAAGATGCCATTGGGTCCTCCTCAAAAAAACTAGAGCAGGATCTCTGTTTCTGGCATCACAGAGATGAATACACATTTGGTGCTGGCAGTCTTGTTTCTTGAAACTACCCCAGAGACCAGACAAATCAGGGAGTGTGGGTTTAAAGGGTAACAATAAACGCAGCAAATAAAACAAGCGATACAGCAAGTGCAGCCAGCAATTTAATAAAGAGCAACAAATTTTTGATTCAGAAGCTTAGGTTGGGCAGGACAGGGAGTTTGCTTCTGTTCTGGGGACATCTTTTTCTCTCTTCTCTGCACCCATTTAGAGAACACCTTGGGTGATTTTCACAGAGGGGCAAGCTGAGGGACACACAGACAATGCAGGGTGTGCCAGGAGGGGGTCAGGGAGAGTCCTGATTGCTCCACTCACTTGTTATCCCCTCGGTCATGATGTCGGTCATTTTGCAGCAGGATGAGAGCATGCGCATACTCAGCTGATCCACCACTAGCACCTGAATGGAAAATGAAGAGAGAAAGGAGTCACAGTTCTGACAGTTTCTGTGTTGAGATGACGCTTGACACGGGCTCTTTCCCTGTTATCAACAGACTCTGAGCACTGCCACGCTTCAAAAGATGTGGACAAAATTGAGAGGGGGCAGAGGAGAGCCGTGAGGATGATCCAGGGCCTGGGGACCAAGCCCTACGAGGGAAGACAGAGAGACTGGAGAAGAGGAGGTTGAGAGGGGACATGATTGCTCTCCTTAAGTATATGAAAGGTTGTTGCCATTTGGAGAAGGGTAGAGAGTGGTTCCTGATGGCAGCAGAGGACAGTACCCACAGTAATGGGTCTAAATTACTTGTAGAATGGGACCAGCTACATATCAGGGGGGGAAAATTCTCAGTCAGAGTAGTTCAGCAGTGGAACTGGCTGCTAGGGAGTTGGTGATCCCCCCCATTACTGGCAGTCTTCAAACAGCAGCTGGACAGCTACTTGTCCTGGATGCTTCAGGCTGATCCTGCACTGAGATGGGGGTTGGACTAGATGGCCTGCATGATCCCTTCCAACTCTAGGATTCTATGATTTGAGCAACACGATAATGTTCTCATGATCACACCCTTACTGTGATTACTCAATTCATTCTGACATGGTCCCCCATATTTTCCAACTTTGACCCTTTCTCCCTGAGAATGAGAGCCTTACCTTCCATTCTCCCTTCTTCTTCACCTTCTTTATCACATCAGCCATAATTTCTGCAAAACAGTAGCAAACATAATTATTTTAAAAATAATAAAAATTATTCAAATTCGCACTCAGCAGCAGCATTCACCCAGAGGCTGGTCGTGGCCTTTTGCTGCTGCCCATCCTTTTCCTGCTTACATTACCTCCCTACGTTAAAAATAGAGGAAAAAGTGAAAAAATACTTCTTGGGATCCCAAGATGAAAAGAATCATATAGTGCTGGGGAAAAAAATTACTAAAGGCTGAGTTGCCAACCTCCAGGTGAGACCTGGTCTCTAGACAACAGAGCCCCGTAAGAAAATCACTGTTTTGGAGGGTGGACTGCAAAAAGTCCCTCCCTTCCCCCAAACCTTGCTCTCCCAAGGTTCAAACTCCAAATCTCCAGGAATTTTTCAACTCAGCCACTATATGGTCCAAACACCACACACACACACACACACACACAACAAACTAGCAAGTCAAATCATACTGGATCCTATGAAAAAAAATCCTACCAAATAAAGAGAACAAACCAATTTCACAGTCCTCCTCATTCAAGTTACCACAAATGCTTGGAGGAAAGGGAAAATAGCAGGCAGTCTGCTAGGCCTGCCATACAGGGTAAGGCATTTCACCGTCACAGTGCCACTACTAAGAAGGCCCTGACATATGTTGCCACATTCCAAAACTCTGAACACATAATAAAGACACATCTAACCATCCAAACCAGGGGTAGTCAAACTGCGGCCCTCCAGATGTCCATGGACTATAATTCCCAGGAGCCCCTGCCAGCGTTCGCTGGCAGGGAGCTCCTGGGAATTGTAGTCCATGGACATCTGGAGGGCCGCAGTTTGACTACCCCTGATCTAAACATCTTAGCATCCAACCTGAGCAAAGAAAGGCTTACTTATGCATAAGTATGCATGGGATCACACTATGAAGCCTTCCCCCCATGCTTATCCATTAATGACTGCTTTATTAGTCACACCCACAAAAATACAAATCAATAAACATACACACTAAGAGAAAAACAAATATTGAGTCTTAAATAGCTATAGCAGTGGTTCTCAACCTGGAGGTCAGGACCCCTTTGGGGGTCGAACAACCTTTTCACAGGGGTCGCGGCAGGGCAAGCAGCTTGGGGCGGGGGTGTGCTTCCACTGTTGCCATGAGACCAGCATGGTGGGAGAAGAGACAGAACTTAACTGAGAAACCCTGGGGGAAAGACCTATGTATCTACAATCATGAACAATGGATCTTCATGCCATTGGTCAGTTTCGCTTTAATTTCTGTGAAAGAACACTTGCATAATTTTATGGTTGGGGGTCACCATACATGAGGAACTGTATTATAGGATCGCGGCATTAGGAAGGGTGAGAACCACTGAGCTATAGAGATTATGGAAATGCATCAGATGGCTTGTCTCAGTGCTTGGGGACTCCAGCTACACAACTTTCAAACCAACCCCCAAGATCCCACTTGAAATCCGACCACACCAAAGGAGGTGTGCCCACTGTGCTTTACTAAGGAGGCTTCCATGATATCATTTCTGATAACAAAAAGCCCCCTCTTGTCTTCGTCTGCCATCCTCACTTGGAGAAGTTACCTGCTCTTGTTTCAGGGGCACAACTGAGCCATTGTTCCATTTTTCGATTATGTACAATGTATATGGATTACTTCCATTCATGTGTATCTTCTTCCCTCTATAGCTATGCTTTGATAAAACATTACAAAAAAGCAATACTGTCACATCGCTGGCTGTGCTTCTGTTTTTTCTGTGTAATGTTTTACAAAAGAGTAGGAAAACTGTCCACCCACATAGGCAAATATAATCAGTTTATCTATAGCTGACTGGGTAATACACCTTATTGTGTAAGGTGACTAGATTTTAACATTGGTAAAGCGGGACACCATTGACCGGGGAGGTTCTTGATTAAAACTTTGGTCTATAAGGAGCAACAAAAATTTTCATAGAATGCATAGAACACAAAAATAGTATTGTAATATATTTTTTTAAATTACAACATAAGTACAATTTGCCAGGTGCCCCCAGATGTCCCTCCCAAAGTGGGACAATCTGGTCACCTTATAATTGTGCTGCAAATCAATCATGTTAGATGGGCTAAATATGGGATATGAAGCATGGACAAAACCCAGTTCTTGACTATGGTTCAGGTTTCTATATGGTGTATTTGCGCCCTTACAGTATTTACATTATTTTATTTAAAGTTGACTTTTAAAAAAATTTCAGGAGATTTCCTCCCCAAGTAAACTGCAACACTGTAACTAACAAAAGTAGCAAAACAAAGGAGATAGTATTGTTTGGCTCGTCGCCCCCTCCCCTCCAGGGGAGAAAAACAGGATATAAATGAAGAAAATAAAACACAATACAAGTAACCAGCCAAACTGACTAAAGCAAAACATGTAGGTTTCAGTTCTGGAAATGATTTTAGAAACACCCTTAGTGAAATAGAATTCAGGAATGGCGGCATTTTGTTACAGAGAGACATTCCAGAATAAGGGAATACATAAAACGTCCTTACTCCTACTGAGGATGGACAGAGCAAATAAGGGGCTAGTGAGAGAGATGGAGTATAGGCAGGGAGCTAGGATTGTGGCAGATTGCACCAACTATCTGTGAACCAACAGGAAGGAGGAGAAGGGGAACAACAACAACAGAAGAGATCAACGCTAAAACGTGCTTAATGCGACAGCAACGCCATCTACCAATGCTCTCCTGGAGTCAAGCGCCAGTACGCCAACTCTCTGCTGCTCGGTAAGAAACCTCTAATCTGACAAATAAAGGAAGACATCAGAGCCTCATTTAGAAACAAGCGGCTTGAGGTGGCTCCTTATAATCCCAGGCAAATCACATCTCATCAGCAGAAGTGGGAACATTGCCCCACACCTGGCCAACTGGCCTCGTGCCACATCCACCCCCTCTCTGACCTCTGACAGGTGCCACCAGGAAGGATGACTTCCAAATGGTATTTGCCAGGGAGAACTATAATGGAAAATACTAATGTTAAGGCTTACGGCTGCAGCATCTAATAAATAAACACACTCATGTGGAAGCCGTTCTGGTAGAACTACAAAGCTCCGTCACCATGTTCAGTTGCATTTAGCACATGAAGTAGCAGAGGGAGGGCCCTCACACATAACACATGACCCAGATTAGCTATGTTCAGCATCAGACATGAGAATTACTCCACCATCTCTAAAAATATCCACAACTGGGCTTTTGTCACGAGGTTAAGCGTAAATCACGAAAAGCAAAAAACAATAGGTTACAGTATGGATGTTACCAGCTGCTGCAGCCTAGTCATCTTCTTTACTTTACTAACCTCCAGGTGGGCACCAGAGATGATGATGATGATGATGATTAAAATTTATTGCCTGCCGCTCTCAGCAGAGCTGGCTTGTGGCGGGTTACAGATAAAATAGGTAAATAGAATAAAAATCCCCCTAAAACCAATAGTTAAAAATACAATCTACCAAAAACACAGTGGCAACCAACCCCCTACCTATCCCCTGCTGGGAACCAGGGGAATGGCTGACCAGCACAGATGGAGCATGGTGGAGTACTCCTCCTTTTGTGAGGAGCCATACATCTCCCAGAATTATAACGGATCTCCAGACTACATCCATCACTCACTATTTGTTTATTTAGAACCTTTGTTGTACTTATCCTGGGTTACATAGTGTTATCCAGGGGTAGTCAACCTGTGGTCCTCCAGATGTCCATGGACTACAATTCCCATGAGCCCCTGCCAGATTAGCCACCTGGTTGCCTTGATCATTTTAACACAGAATGGGTGTGCATTAAGGTCTGTCAAGTCACTTCCATTTCATGGCATTCCTATGAATTATAACAACTTCCAAAATATCCTATTGTTAGCAGCGTTGTTTGGGTCTTGCAAACTGAGGACCATGGCTTCCTTGATTGGGTCCATCCATCACCAGTTGAGATGTCCCCTTTTCCTGCTGCCTTCAACGTTTCTTGGCATTATTGGCTTTTCCAGTGACTTTTGTCTTCTCAAAATGTGACCGAATAGCCTCCATGTAGTCATTTTAGCTTCTAGGGGGGAGAGTTCCAGCTTGATTTGAGCGACAACCCTCTTGCTTGTCTTATTGGCCATCTACAGCATGGGTAGTCAACCTGTGGTGCTCCAGAAAATGCTGGCAGGGGCTCATGGGAATTGTAGTCCATGGACATCTGGAGCACCACAGGTTGACTACCCCTACAGTATCCATAAAACTCTCCTCCAAGACCACATTCTGAACAAATCGACTTTCTTCCTGTCAGCTTTCTTCACTGTCCAAAGTTCACACCTATATACAGTACTGGGGGAATATAACAGTCTGAATTATTTTGATCGTGGTTGCCAGGGTCACCTCTTTCCACTTACAGATCTGTTCTGGCTCCTTCCTGGCTGCCCTCCCCAATCTCATTGGCCTTCTAATTTCTTGCCACCCTTTTGGTGGATGGCTGAGCCGAGGAACAGAAAATCTTGAACCACCTTCACTATTTTACAGAACAGAAATCTTTCTTCTACAGGAGTGGAGGTTCTCAATTGTTGCCTCCCATCTCCACTTGGACAGATGGCAGGAGATAAATTTAGTAAAGAAATAGGAACATGTGACGCTACCGCATAGTGAGTCAGACCACTATGGTCCATCATATTGTCCATTCAGACCTTCACGGTCTTACACAGGGCGGAATCTTTTGCCTAAGTGGCCAAGGTTTGTGTCTGGGACCCACTGCCAAAGAGTGAGGGCTTTACCATTAAGCCCTGGCCCCACCTTCCAGTTGGAAGTGGTACAGTCCAGTCAGTCATTTCCAGATCTCCTCGTTCTGCAGAGAGCTTCCAAAAAGCAGGAAAAGTCGTCAAACGCTCCTTTCCATTTCAAATTGCTGTGGCAGAGTATCTCACAAATTTGCTAGGAGATGTATAGCAAATGCTGGAGGGTGGCTATTACCAAGCAAGGACAGCACAACAACATAACACAGGAAGCCACAGCAGAGACTGGACATGTCAAAGCCAGGCCAATCCTGAACAAAATGGAGCCTGGGGGAGTCCATATAGACTTTTTTATGATAGACCTCTTAACTACTGCTTTTAGAAGTTATTGGGAGTCAAGCTTTATCCATGACTCCCCCTACCTCTCCCCGTTCTTGAACATTTGATAGGATCCGTTCCTGGAGGCAGAAGGTGGGCTAGCCCAGGGGTAGTCAAACTGTGGCCCTCCAGATGCCAATGGACTACAATTCCCATGAGCCCCTGCCAGACTACAATTCCCACGAGCCCCTGCCAATGAATGCTTCTCCACATAAAACCTGCTGGGTGACCTTGAGCCAAAGTTCTCTTAGAACTCTCTCAGTCCTGTGTACCTCACAAAGTGCCTGCCTTTGGGGAGAGAAAGTTGATTGTAGCTGCTTTGAGCCTCCTTAAGATGGAGAAAGTTGGGAGTATAAAAATCAACTCTTCTTCTTATGTCAATCAGTAACTGTGAATATGTACAGTTGTCACAGAATACTCCTCCTAAGCAATGCACCAAAGTGGCATCCAGGTTAACAGAGAGATCTTATAGTGGATGTATGAGACTGGTTGGGAGAAAAGACCAGGTCAACTATATATTCTCTGGACAAAACCCACTCCAATTGGACCATGTGACATCCAACACTTAACCCTACAAAGCCCTAGCCTCCTTAGAAGAATAAAGTAGTTTTATTGTGAAAAGAAACATGAATGAGAGAGAGAGAGAGAGAGATTCCTAACTGTTCTGCATCATTCAGTCTATTCTGAAGGCAAGCAGGGAAGAAGAATGCTCAGAGGCGCAGGAAGGCTCCAAATAAGCCAATCAGATCACTGGAAGAGATTACTTGAAAGAACACCAGGAAGTTCCTAATCTATGCTATCTACACAACTCCTCCAATGCTTGCTGTAAATCATGTTTCATGTGCTTTTGAATCAGGCACAATACAGATCTTGCATACTCCTACATGAAGAGCTCCCATGACCTGATTATACCAGAAGCTCTCTGCACCCTAGAGCTGCCACTGGAAGATCCTTCTTGTTGACAACAGCAGACATGTGGAACAGGACCCAGTGGAAAAAGCAAACCAGGAACCCACAGCATCCCCAGAGTCTCCCCAGAATTCCAGGAACAAAGAACGCAGTGAGCCACAGCCAAAACCCAGATCAGCTCAAGTCATCCTGCACGTGGTCTCATGGAGGAAGGGTGCACTGTGTTGCCATCTCTGGGCTGGAAAGTACCTGGAGATTTGGCAGGGTGGAGCCTGGAGAAGGCAGGGTTTGGGGAAGGAAGGGGCCTCACTGGTATATAATGCCATAGAGTGCACCCTCCAAAGCAACCATTTTCTCCAGGGGAACTGATCTCGTTATCTGGGAATCAACAAGGATAGCAGGAGATCTCCAGACCCCACCTGGAGGCAGGCACCCCTAGGAAGCACTACTTCCCAGATATATATTAAGATGTCTCTGCAGCCTTTCCAGGCCCCTGCTAGAGGCAGCTCACATTAAAGCGTCATATCATGACTACAAAAACAACAAGCCGTTTGGATGAACGTCATGGGATCTTGGACCCAATTCTGGCTACAGGAGAGGGCAGGGCTATCGGCACCCTATCTAAGCCAGCTGAACTCTAGACCACACTGGATCAGTGGCTCCCCCAGCCCGTTTGCACCTGTCCCGCCCAGCTCTCTGCAGCAAGGTGCCTATCATCTAGCTCCTACAGTAATGGTCGGATGTAGTTCCACCCAGTTTGACACGACCGCCCCTCCTCCCAAGCACTCATCACTCTGATTTAATTCACTCACCATTTTTAAAGACTACACAAGCCTATTTTTTTTCCCATCATAACTTAGCGATGCCAGACCAGTCAGAGAATCCCCCCAGGTTGACATCTATAAAAGATGATGAAGCACACAAGCAGAAGAGATTCGGTTTCTCTGCAGCTAACCCAGCCTGGCCCACTCAGCGTCTCCTTTGCTGCACTCTTGAGCCTCAGAGAACTGCACTGCAGCACTGTCAGAGTCATCAGGAAACCCAAAAAGAAGGGAAGAGTGTTTGCAAAGAAAGATTCACCGGGGGGGGGGGTTTGGATGGAATTTGGGGAGGGGGGATCCTAAGAAACAGCTCCAAGCACACATTTTGTGTAAAAGACTGAAGGCTCAAGTTGAGAGAGTTTACATCTTTCCCGTTCCCTCCCCTCCCAAAATTTTAGGCAGGGGAAATCCCTTGCAAGGGAGAAATTATCTTCTCTTAGAGAATAAACAAGGGTTCAGTCTCAGTGGAAAATGTTTGCAAGCCTTGAATCTCTTGCAAGTCTTGGTCTGCTTAGAAGACCTGACAGAAAGCCCTGGAAGAGCATGAAGAGAGGGTCTTGAAGGTGCTGGGCTGGCTGGGAACCCCTGGATTGGAAGCATCTCAAGACAAATGCCAGTTCTGCCAACATCATCTTGGGAAGTGATCCAATACCAGATGGATAGGAGGCCCCCACGAAGAAAAGTAAAAGTGACACCAGTCCATTGTCTACTGGCATAATAAATTTGTCAAATCGAGAATATATGCAAACCTCTTCCAAGCCTACTACAGAAAACTTTCTATTGCATGGTGGCCTTGCGGAGAACTGACCTCAGTGCCACCAATGCATACAGCACTTGGTCTCAATTCCCTACTCTGATCATGGCCCTCCGCTGCTAATCTGGAAAACCTTTGTTGAAAACATTATCATGCTCCCCTTCTGCAAGGGAAGCAGACCGCTAGGTCCAGATCAGCTGGGAACCTACGTCAACCATCAACAACTGCCTTCCAGAGAGAAAGCCCTGTCGGGGTCTGGTCCAGAGATCTGTCAACTGTAGCTGAAGATTACATGCATGAGGAGTCCCGACAGCGATTTCAGCTGCCCACACCTCCCAGAAGTCACATGTCATCAGAAATGACCTCACCTCTGTGTTAACAAACAGAAGGGCTGGGGTGGGGTGGGGGAGAAAAACAGCATTCGTTTAAGGCAGGAGCAGGTGGGCAAATTCCCAGGCACAGTAACTATGAGAGAACTCACACTCAGGAGGGGAAGAAACAGAAGTGGTCAGTTCCATAGTTTGTGGCTAAGTCAGCCTGGTGTAGTGTTTAGGAGTGCGGACTTCTAATCTGGTGGGCCTGGTGTGATTCCATGCTCCCCCACGTGCAGCCAGCTGGGTGACCTTGGGCTCATCACAGCACTAATAAAACTGTTCTGACCAAGCAGGAATATCAGGGCTCTCTCAGCCTCACCCACCTCACAGGGTGTCTGTGGTGGGGAAAGGAAAGGGAAGCCAACTGTAAGCCACTTTGAGACTCCTTCGGGTAGAGAAAAGCAGCATAGAAGAACCAACTCTTCTTCAGTAATATCAGGGTTCTCTCAGCCTCTCCCACCTCACAGGGTGTCTGTTGTGGGAAGAGGAAAGGGAAGGCAATTGGAAGCCGTTTTGAGACTCCTTCGTGGAGAGAAAAGCAGCATATGAGGACCAACTCTTCTACTGCTGCTCCTTGTGCTGCAAGCACACAGACTGATCTCCTTCCTGAAGAAGGAGCAAGTAGGAATCCCCAAGACATGTGCTTGGGGGTTTTTCCTTGGGGGGGTGTACTCGATGCACTAGTGAGCGCACAGGTACAGCTCAGTGGCTTAAGCAGCTGAACAACCAAATCATAAAATGCTATAGTCCCGCTGCATACTGCATTGGTCAGACCCCACCTGGAGTACTCTGTGCAGTTCTGGAGGCCTCACTTTGAAAAGGATGTGGACAAAATTGAGAGGATGCAGAGGAGAGGGACAGGGATAAGGAAAGGCTGAGGGACTTGATAATGTTCAGCCTGGAGAAGTGGGGGTAGAGAGGGGGCAGGATTGCTGTCTTTAAGTATGTGAAAGGTTGTCATTAAGAGGAAGGTAGGAACAGGTTCCTGTTGGCAGCAGAGGACAGGACCCAAAATAACGGGTTTAAACTACATGTAGAGCAATATTGCCTAGAAACGAGGGGGAAAAATATTCACAATCAGAGTAGTTCAGCAGTGGAATAGGCTGCCTAAGGAGGTGGTGAGCTCCCCCTCACTGATAGTCTTCAAGCAGCAGTTAGACAGATACTTATCCTGGATGCTTTAAGATGATCCTGCATTGAGTAGGGAGTGGGACTGATGGCCTGTCTGGCCCCTTCCAACTCTAGGAATATATTATTCTACACTGGATTCCAATATCCTAAAAACATCTTGTCATTCATCAAAAGAGTTTCCATGTTATGCACCAAAGTTTCTCTCAACGTACATATCCAATGTATATTTTCATTAGTAATCATCTGGGCCTTTTTGAAATGGATCTATTTGTGTTCTGATGTGCAGGAGAATACATGCCCTTGTCTCATCCAGGGTCACTAGGTCCATCCAATGAGCACTAAGTTGCTGCCACAAACTAACTGCATAAGCCTAGAACTAAAGCGTTGCCCAAATTTCCAGCCCTCATGATTTAAAAAAAACAGGGTCAGAGGACCAAGGTATCAGACAAGGCAGATACAACAGTAGCTCCAGAGCCTTTGAACTGTATTGCTGTGCCCACAAGCATAACTGGTTTCTATTATTGGCCTATCAATCGGTCTGCAACCAAAAATGTCAGAAATCTCCCCCTCCCATTGCAGTTGTAGCCTCTTGTCATTCATGAGATGTATGACATACTATAATATCATGTATTCTTTCCCCAGCTCCCCAAATCAGCCAATAAGATGTTTCTGGGGCAGAAAAATGCATGATATTATTGGGGGGACACGGTGCTGCCATTTTGGAAACAAGAAATTGCAATCTGTGCCAAAAGACAAACCATTTTTGACCTCCTTTTATGCATATACACATCAGAAATTTTGAACTTAATCCTGTATATATTTTAAGCTTGTCCCCATTCCAGCAGAATAACCCTCACATCAGTTTTTTTGCTTTGCTATCTCAAGGTGTTTCCCAAACAATAACAATTATAAAGCCATCATATAAAAATTAAAAACATAAACACTCCAGCGAAGACATGAAAAACTGCAACATATAAAACCTCATATAGCTAAATACTGACAATTCTTCTTCCCCCCTTCTTTTCCTCCTTCCATTTCTTAGCCATATGGGAGGGCGGTATAAAAATCGAATGAATGAATGAATGAATGAAGAATGAATGAATGAATGAATGAAGAATGAATGAATGAATGAACTTTTGATAATACTTATGTGCATTTTACAATCTATGTGTTTTATATTTTATAATCTATGTATGCCTGACTCCTGAAGACAGTTATTGTGCCAAAATATGTTTGGTCTAAGTCAGTGGTTCTCAATCTTCCTAATGCCATGACCCTTTGATACAGTTCCTCATGTTGTGGTGACCCCCAACCATAAAATGATGCAAGTGTTCTTTCACAGAAATTAAACCGAAACTGACCAATGGTGTGAAGATACATTGTTCATGATTGTATATAAATTATTTTTCCCTAAGGGTTTCTCAGTTCAGTTCTGCCTCTTGTCCCACCATGCCGATCTCGCTCTTTTCCACTGCTCCAGACAGATGAACGCACTATCTCGATCTACCCTGCAAGGATGTTGTGTGGATGAAATGGACGAGGGAGCAATATCAGGCACTTTGGGACCCCCTTGGAGAGGAGGGCAGAGTACAAACCGATGCTGGGTGCATAGCTGTAGGAGCTACACTGCCACCTGGAGCACAAGGCCACTGAGCTGCATCACCACCTGGAGCACCTGGCGGGAGACTGCGTTACCCTGGAGACGCTGCAGGATCGGCTGGCAGCCAAGTGCATCTACCTGCAGGAGGAGTGGCAACAGTGGTGGCCCCTCCCCCCTAGCCAAGCTGTTTGCCCTGCCGCGACCCCTGTGAAAGGGTCGTTCGAAAGGGGTCCCAACCCCCAGGCTGAGGACCACTTGTCTAAGACATTTGATCCTTGTATGATATTTTGTCAGGCTTTCTCAACCAGGATTGCTTGATATACTGTGGTTTCTTGATGGCCCTGGAGTGGTTTCCCAAATGGGTGGGAGTTAATGAAATTTTTATATATGTTTTAAATTTAATAAACACGTATTGGATGATATGACCACACATGGTCATGTCGATCCGCCTACACCTCCCAAAATAACCAATGATGGGCCTGGATGGGCTGAGGAGGGGGGGGGACAGTGGGTGTGTCCATAGCTATGCTTCCCAACCATATTTTGTCAATAGAAAAGTGGCGCCTAAGCCACATCACCGATGTTCCACAGGCATCAGCACATTAGTGACTTTTGGGCGACACTCTGGTATATGGGCAAAAACTACAAAAGAAGGTCTAGGCTACCTTCTTTCTACTAGTAAGTCCCCCCCCCAGTCAGCTGATCTAGCAACCCTGTTTGTAGATGTTCTTAATTCTGAAATTTCCATTTCATGGGGAAATAGCCTAACAATTTTGATTTCCCCCACCCCAGCAACCAAGTCTGCCCCTAGCATGTTTTATGTCATTTTTTCTCTTTTTTACAGCCATGATCAGAATAAGTACGCATTAGGTCATGTCCCACTCAGAAAGGTGAACAAATTACTTGAAAATTGCTGAGGATCCCTTTTTTTTCTTCTATCAAAACCCCAGTTATATTCCAATAGGGCACTGCGACGGAAATAAGAGAGCTGAGACTGCTGTAAACAATGTAAAGACAGAAAAAAACACCCTCATTAACAAAAGAGTGCAAGGACATTATTTTCAATGTTGCAAAGAGTCCCTGTCATTGGCTTTTGTCCGCAGCACTTATATTCTCCTCAGTGATGACTCCTTTGTGGTCCCCATTGCCAAAATAATGCTGAAACACCACTTTAAACAGGACCAGTCTGACAGAGAGAAACAGCAAAGAGAACAAAATTCAGGGAGTTGTCTATACGTTTCTCACAAGGGATTCAAAATCAAAACAGGAATATTTGGATGGAACCAGGCAGCTTTCAAAGTTCACTTCCATCCCCAACAAAACAATACCTCCTGTGACCTTTTGCCCTCAGGCTCTCTCAGAAAAGGAAGCCCTGCAGCAGCAAACGGAAGTGAGGAAAGCACAGCAGATAAGCCCTCAGCAGGGAAGGGAAACCTGCAGTTTGAGGATGCAGAACATCAGGAAGCCGCAGCTGAAAAGACAGCCACAGCAAGTCACATGGTTAAGGCAACATCTCAGAGGGCTCCATGCTCCGCACAGGACTCCCTGTGGCCCTCGCCCAACCGCCACATAAACTGCGTTTCACAACAGGATATACACAGGCGTATGTGCAGCTAGGAGAGCAACACGGAAAGAGAGCAAAGAAGAATCTTTCAATGGGCAATTTGGAATGCAACAAAATCACTCATATATACAGTGAACTGCTGTTGAACTTCGTACATTTCAGCGTCATGTAACCAAGGAGCAAACCTGCATGGGGACTGCCCTGTTTTTTGTGGGATTCACGTAACTGCACAACACTCCGCACACACAAAAATACCCTAAACACAGAATGCTTGCACACTGTAGAGAAGGCCAGGTTACAGCCATGACATGCTAGATTTCTACATACAGGAAATGTTTATTTTTAGATGGAGCAGCAGCATCCATGTGAGCCCTGACCTGCAGTCTGACGTGGTTTAATCCAGACATATAGTCCAGAACTACATGACTGTCTAAAGGACATAACAGGGAACTGGACAGAGGAGACCAGCAAAACTTGGCTTAAGCCAAGCTTTGGTGAAATAAATCATGAGTAATAAATGGGCAAATACAATTTCAATTATAGGCTAATGGGAACTTGCTGTGACTGAGAGGAGGAAACTATCTTGGAGTCATGGTGGATAGCTCGATGAAAGTTGCTAAAAAGTTTTAACTTCATGAAGGGGGGGGGGAAATTATGTAATACATTTCTTGGTGTGTGCTTGAATTACTGCATCTAAGAAAAAAAATGAACATGCATGCTTCTCTGGATCAAATGTTCCAAGCTTCAGTTTCATACAATCTTTTAAAACGTGTTTCCAGTTATGTCAGAACTTTCATGTTTTCTTGGTGTTCAATAATACATGATTCTCTGTCTACCTGTTCATGTTCTGTTGTATCCTTGTTTGACAGGGAGCCCTAGAATCTGAGAGGAGCTCCTAAAAGGGTCATAGCCCCCAAAAGTTTAAGAATGGCTGCTCTGTACACATCAGCCTTGGAGGAAAACATTGAGGGCAAGGGGACTGTGGCCGGGGGTTCTGCATCCTTGGAGAAATGTCCCTCTTACAGCAACAATACATTAAATTGTGTTCCACTATTCAGCTCAAGAATGAAAGACAGAAACACTCTGAGTGCACACAGAATTATAATGGCTGGCTTAGCCAAATGAAAGCAAAGCATCTCTCTCTTAAAAAAACACACTATTCTTTGGGAATTCTTTAGGTGACTTACAATCTTGAGTGCAGGTCTTTCCTGCCCAATACTCCTGTATGAAAGAAGGCTAGCGTATCAGCTTATGATGGAGTACTTGAACCTAAGTATTTGTTTCTTTATCATATAACATGTGAGTAGAATAGTCAGGAGATCATAGGACTCTCTGGCAGCCAGGCAAGAGAGGTTTGATGGTGGTTTGCCATTGCCCATCTTCACATCGTAGCCCTCGTGTTCCTTGGAGGTCTCCCATCCAAAAAGTAGCCAAGGTTGACCCTGCTTAGCTTCTAAGATCTGACAAGATTGGCCTGGGCACAGCTGTACTTGGGTGTCTAGTCTACTCTGCCATGACGGTTTAGGATGACTGTAAGCCAATGCCTAACTCTGCTTCTACGGCCCAGCCAAACCAATTTTCGTGGGGCTGCTGTGTGGATAAAACAGTGAGGAAAACACACATGCTACCCGTAGGCTCATTAAGAACAGCTGAAGTAAAACTCAAGTACATTTTGGGACAATTAAAAGCCAATGAACCAAATCAAAACGACAGAAAAAAGGAGGGAGAAGACCCCAAGAGCTAAAGAGATACTACAATAATTGCAAGCTTCAACCTTTAACTGTTTAAAATAAAAGTGATACTTATTTCACATTCCTCTCATGAAGAGTTAATTATTCACACTGCGCTAGGAGCCACAATGTCGGATAAAGCATTTGCTGCCTAGCACCGATAATCAATTTTCGTTTCTTTCTCCCATTTGGTGGTTCTGCCTGTGTTTTGCTAATTCACTGTAAAAAGGGGAGCTGAAAAATTAAGGTCCGACAGCCTGCAGCCTACCAATTCGGCTACACCCAACATGAGATAGCTGACTAGACTGTAACACTTAGAACAGCAGTAAACATTATATAAATTGTATATTAGGTTCACAGACACACAACAACTTGCATCAACAACACTCCGAAACCAACAGAAGGAAAGGAAGTCTAAGAATGTACAATTTAGAATCATAGAGTTGGAAGGGGCCATGCAGGCCATCTAGTCCAACCCCCTGCTCAACACAGGATCAGCCCTAAGCATCTTAAAGCATTTCCTCAGATCCATCATTTCTTAGTCTTCACAACGGCACTCCATAAATTGCTGCACTGTTAATAATAGAAATAAGAAAGGTAGAATGGGCAGCAGAGCTTGCCAAATCAGTGACCGCGATGCTCGAGCCTACAGGGGAAAGGCTGCTTGAAACTGTCTCAAGATCCTTATGCGATAGATTCCCCCGATTCTACTGCAAGCCTGTGTTACAACAGCCATTCCATACTGCTCCGGGTTTCCACCCTGGTAGTGATAGCCAAACTGCAGTTCTCCAGATGTCCATGGACTACAATTCCCACGAGCCCCTGCCAGCAGGAGCTCATGGGAATTGTAGTCCACAGACATCTGGAGAGTTTGCACTATCGTCACAATGAACTGTTGTGAGATCTACCATGTCAACGAGAAGCCCCCCTCACAAAGGCACAAAATATGCCAGCCCCACAGTCAAGTCAACCTAGGAAATCAGGCAGAGAGATGATGCTTCAGAGTACCAGTTGCCAGCAGGGTCTCATGGGAATTGTAGTCTATGGACATCTGGAGAGCCACAGTTTGGCCACTCTTGCACTACCGTCATGATGAACTGTGCGACCTACCATGTCAACAAGAATCCCCCCTCACAAGGGCACAAAATATGCCAGCCCACACTCAAGTCAACCTAGGAAATCAGGCAGAGAGATGATGCTTCGGAGTACCAGTTGCTGGTCGTATCTGAAACTGTCAGATATCGACCTTCCAGGGGATTTCTATTTAAAATCATTTTAACCCAACATTGCACTCCCAGACGTCCTACAATACAGTATACAATATGTTTGTGTCTTTTTAACTCACAATCCATGAGGAGATGTCCAAACTAACCTAGCAGCAGCAGGAAGAAAAAGAGGCAGAAAATTCTAACCAAATGCTTGGTACAAAAATTAGATACGTCCATGGGTTCCAAATGGATATTTTTGCCCTCCGAAAGTAGACGCAATCACAAAGTAGGCCTCCCTAAGCTCCACTGCCCGGAGGGAAGGCAGCATGGTGCAGCCTGATCTTGTCAGATTTCAGAATCTAAGCATGGTACATGGAAGGGAGACCACCGAGGAAGACTCTGCAGAGGAAGGCAAAGGCAAACAACCTTTGCCTCTCGCTTGCCCCTGCAGCCCCTTGCTGTAGACACCATAAATCAGCTGTGACGTGAAGGCCAAACTGTGGCTCTCAAGATGCTCATGCTGGCAGGGGCTCCTGGCAATTGTAGTCCACGAAGAGCCACATGCTGGCAGGGGTTCCTGGTAACTGCAGTCCAAGGAGACCCACAATTCAGCCGCCCCCTGGTATGCACACCCATGCTCCTTAATCCAAGAGTCGGGAAACTGGCCTATTATCCATCCATCCCTCCTCACCCCACCCCACCTTAGAAGGGAGATATACAGCTTAGAAAGCTCCAGAGAACAGAGTTTTACATTCGGCCCAGTGCTCCTTTTGTTTTAAGCCACAAATCAGAAAGCCTCCTCTCTGTTTTCGTTTCAGCATAAAGACCGCAGTGCTATCGCAAGCATATTCCCCCCCCACCCCCATCAAGGTACACAGTGCCCAAGCAGGAAACGTACAAGGCATGGTGATGCGTCAAAGACAGCAGCCGTAGATGCCCCACGTGCTGGGCACTTCACGGTCACGACTGTCCCTCCATTTCCAAGGTGTCTTTTACAAGCTCTATCGCGGAGCATTTCCGAGGGGGTAGAAAACGGAAAGCTCTTCCCAGTTCCTTCCCCCTGTTCTGGATTCGTCAGAAGTAAATACTGCAGTGTAAAGGCCACGGGAGGAAGCCTCAAAGAAGGGGAGGGAGAATCTTGCCTACCCCCTCCTCCATCACCAAAGTACCATTTAGATTTTGGGAGAAAGAACAAACAGAGGATGATGCAGAGATCCAGGTTAACTCCCAGGGGAGGAGATTTCCTGGAACAACAAAGGCTATAAATATAAGAGCATCATTCTCCCCCCCTCCCCCAACTCACATCACGACATTCCCACAAGCGATAGGATTGAACCCATAACTGAAATCTCACTCTCGGATGTCAAAACTCTCCTACCCCATAACATTTAAATTTGTTGCCATCAACATTTTGCTCCTATTTCTAGAGGAAAGCAAAACAATAGATAGTATTAACCAGTCATTTAAACCTGGGGGAGGGGGATGCTCAAAAATATTCTGTCTACATCTGCCTTTTAAATAGGACTTAGTGGTAATGGTTTAAGAGGAGGGGGTGCATAGTGAAGCCATAGCAACAGACCTCCATTAAAAGTAATTGTACGGAGAATTTTCAAAGCAATTTTAGCTGGTATTCTTCCCCCACCCTTATTTATAGGCTCATCGAACCACAAAGCTCGCAGGATTTTAACTCCATCATCTAAATCAGGGGTAGTCAAACTGCAGCCCTCCAGATGTCCATGGACTACAATTCCCTGAGAATGCTGGCAGGGGCTCATGGGAATTGTAGTCCATGGACACCTGGAGGGCCACAGTTTGACTACCCCTGATCTAAATGAAAGATTCTGTACCCTGACCACAATAAGCTGACAATTGAGCTATATTTTTATTAGAATAAATCCTTAACGTGTAACCATCCTGCAGTAGCAGAATATGTATTAAATATTAAATTGCAAATATTTATTTCAATACGCGTGCACATGTAAAACTTAAAAACATCCAAATATATCAAGCACTATGGCACAATTCCAAAACATTTTGACCACATGGATGAATGACAAGAAACAGTTAACCGAATGTGTTCCCTTGGGGTCTTCTTCAGTGGTCTAATATTTAAATGCTCTCATGGGATGTAATAATGGGGACTCTAAGTTGGTAAACAATATGAATGGAGAACCTCCCACCCTAATGAAAAGTATCCAAATATATCTCTTGAAGCCCCCCAGTTAGAATATTGATTCTTCATAGAAGTCCTCTCCGAGCCAGAGTGTATTCTCATGTGTCTCATAATTCTCCAAATATTCTTTTACACATAGCAATCAACATCCCCCATACACCCCCCCCCCAAAAAAAAAGAAAAGTGTGTGTTTTCCTCCAAAACCATGCGCAAAGTCTTGCTACCCCCACCCCTCCTTTTAGGCGAAATCAGAGCAATCCCAGCTAGAGCTCCCACTTCGCAAAAGGAAAAAAAACCCCACAAAATCCTAAGGATCCGTCAGTTTTGCTGGAGATTTCCCCGGCATCCCCCACCCACCCCCAATTTGGGTTCCGCGTGCCTTGCGGGGCTGGGGGTGGGGGGAGAGAGAGAGAGCCAGGAGATGTTCTTAAGACGAGGCGGGCGGCGCGGGGGAGGAAAATAACAACCAGAATGCTTTGCACGGACACTGCAGGATTTAGACCAGATCTTCTCCAGAGTGCAAACGAAGGGAGGGGGGGATCGAGGGAGGGGGGGGGATGGCGAAGCGGATCTCTGCAAGCCACCGACCAGGCGAGGCGCTTTCTCCGCCTGCGTGCCGGCGAGCCAACGGGATCCCTCGCAGGTGGCGCGATGCGCGCTCTCCGCGATGAGTTCCCCGACCCCTCGTGCTCCCCCCGCCCGCCCGCTTTGCAGCAGCCCCTTGGGCATCTCTCCCCGCGCGTTGTTTTTCACGGCTTGGGACCGAAACGGGGGGGATCGGCTCCCATCGACTCTCCCAGACCCACTCGAGAGCTGGGGGGGGGGGGCACAAGAACAAAACAAGGCTATCCCTCCTCCCCCCTCCGCCCCCTCCCCCTGCGCTTTAGCTCCTCCTCCTCTCGACAGCCCACTGCAGAAGACGGCTCCCGGCAGCCACCTCCTGCCGCCCCCCGCATCCCTCCCACATCGGGGGGGCTCCCGCAGGCTCTCCTCCTGCGCGCCCCCCCCAACGATGAGATGCCGCTTTCTGCTCCAATCCGGACTCCTCTGCCAGCCTCTCTCTGCTCTGCCTTGTAACCCCCCCCCTCCAATCTATCCCCCGAACCAGGGGTAGTCAACCTGTGGTCCTCCAGATGTCCATGGACTACAATTCCCATGAGCCCCTGCCAGCATTCGCTGGCAGGGGCTCATGGGAATTGTAGTCCATGGACATCTGGAGGACCACAGGTTGACAGCGACAGTGAACGGCGCTGCTGCAAAACGATGGACGGTTCTGGGGGAAATCCCCCCCTTAGGATTCCTCTTCAATAGCGCCAGTGGGAAGGCCAGCAGCGGCTCTCCGGAGCATCCCTCCCTGCAGCCCCCGGCGGAGAGACGCGCGTCGCCTTGCCCGCCATGAAAGCGAGCGGAGGGGAAGGGAAGAAAGGAAGGAAGAAAGGGCTTCGCGGCTTACTTTCCCCCACGACGGCCTTGAGCCCGGCGGGGGCCATGGCGCCCCGGTTGCTCCTCTCTTCGGGGGACGGGGCTCCGCTGCTGCCTGCACCGCGCCGGGGTTGGCCGCTCAGCTGACTGCGAAGGGCGGGCGGCGCGCGGGGCTGCGGCGGGGGCGGCGCGGGCAGGGCGTGGCCGGATTGTGATGCCGGCGGCCGATGCTGCTGCTGATGCGGGGCGGCCGGTGGTGCCGAGGCGACGTCACGGCCCGGCGCGCCAATCAGCGGCCCGCCAGCTCAGCATCGCTGCCTGGCCCCCGAGCTCTGCCCATCGGCGGCTCCCTGGCGGGGAGGGGCCGCCACAGCCCTCCGGCGGCGGCGGGGAGGGGAGAGAGAGGGGGGGGCGAGCGCCCCGCTGCAGCCTTCCGGGGGCCAGGTCTACCCCTCCCCCCCCCCCCGCCGGGGCAATGAAATGACAGACTGCAACGGGCCTCCAACAAGGGTCTGCTCTTTGCTCGGACCGCTGCTTTGCACGGATCCAACTGCAGGTGGATTCCGGTGGGTCTGAAGCTGCAGAACTGAGCGCGGGTCCAGTGGCACCTTTTAAGTTTGGTTCGAGATATCAACTATCATGTGCAAGAATATAATATATGACGAATAGAGCTTGCACAGACAAAAGCTTATGTCTTGAATCAAACGTGTTTGGTCTAATGGTTTCACTGGACTCCAATTTTAGGCTTAAGAAATGCTGCCCCCAAACCATGTAGGGCTTTAAGGGTCAGCACCAGCTCCTTGTTGTTATTCACACAAACATGGGAGAACTGACTTTCAAGGGGAATTGATTGGCTGTTTTGGCAAAGAATTATCATTGGATGTATTTGGATGTGTGACATAGTTTACTAATGTAACAGAATTAATTTTTGCTATATATTCCCTCAGTCATGCAAGGAGTTCTTAGTCTGATGAAAAGTCCTTGAAAGCCCTGAATACTGGACTCTGATTCTATTGTGCTACTTCAGACCAACACAGCTACCCATTTGAATCTGCCAAAACCATAGAGTTCTTCAAAATCCCTAGAATGTTATTAAAGTATCTTTGCCAGTTCAACTACAAGAGGATAGCCAGAGTTGCACGGCCCTCATTCAGAAAGGAACAGTGGGCAGATAAAGCACATTGGAATGAGAAATAGGGCTTTGTGTCTTACGGAGGACCAAGTTTGAGGTCCGAGGCAGGATCCTGGCCAGCATGAAATTGACCAATGTGCAACTAAATCCCATTTGCTGGATTCAGTCCATTTAAATTGAAACTGACCAACAGGACTCAGTGGCAAGAGGATCTATTGTGTGGTTGCGTGTAAAGGTTGGGGTGGTTTGGAGGTTGCTTGGTTGTGTTCTCAGTTCTACTTGTATTATGCCAGAGTCTTAATAAAGAGCTCAAATCCCTTCCAGCGCCTGTGTCCCCCTATGAAGGGTGGAAAAGAATTGTCACATCACACTACTGCCCTACTGAGAAAATGACAGCGGACATATTTACCAAAAAGCTATCAAGAGACAAATGCTGAGGCCTGCTAGGCAACCTGAACTTTGTGAAGCTTGATGGCAAAGAGTCGAGGGCTGGACATGGGGGGGGGGTTGCTACATCCCTCTGTGTATCACTATCATCTCCTTGAATAGGATGGCTCTCTTTGAATTAACCTGGGAGCTGCCCTATGACCCTTCTCTTTTGCTTTCTCCTCTCACTCTCCATGACCTTCCATGGAGATGCAGGTCTCTCCTGTAGAGACAATGCCCGCATACTCTTGTGGGAACAGAGTTGTGTATGTAGAAGAAGAAGAGTTGGTTCTTATATGCCGCTTTTCTCTACCCGAAGGAGGCTCAAAGCGGCTTACAATCGCCTTCCTATTCCTCTCCCCCCAACAGATACCCTGTTGGATGGGTGAGGCTAAGAGAGCCCTGATATCACTGCTCGGTCAGAACAGCTTTATCAGTGCTGTGGTGAACCCAAGGTCACCCAGCTGGCTGCAGGTGGGGGAGTGTAGAATCGAACCTGGCATGCCAGATTAGAAGTCCGCACTCCTAACCACTACACCAAACTGGCTCTACACCAAATGCACTAGACTTGTGGAGGACCAAGCTTGAGGTCCGAGGCAGGATCGTAGCTTACAATATAATTGTCCAGTGCATGGCTACAGGATCCAATCAATGGATCCAATCAGGATCCAACTGACAAATAGCAAAATGACCAAGATCCGTTATTTAAGTTTTGCAGGGGTGGGGGAAGATCTTGTTGGTTCGGTTCAATTCAGTTCTTCTTGTTTCATGCTGGGGTCACAATAAAGAGCTCAAATCACTTCCAGGAACTTCCAAATGATGAAAGTAGACAAATCTCTGAGGAAGAGTGCTTGCACTTGAAAGCTCACACCTTGAATAAATCTTTGTTGGTCTTAAAGGTGCCACTGGACTCTGGTTTTGTTTTGTTGTGCTGCTTCAGACCAACACGGCTACCCACTTGAATCTATTACTGATTAATGGCAGAAACAACAAGATTCTGACATCTCGGAGCTTTATTCTCTATACCCTTCTGTTACTTTATTTACTATCATCTTTCTGTTACTGGGCAAACTCTGCTATATTAACCAAATATCCCAATCAACACTGCTATGTACAATCTACGTCCCCAGAGGAGTCTGCCACTGCATCCCTGCATGAGTCACTGCTACAGGTCCAGAAGGAAGCACGCCCAGATCTGTGCCTACTGCAGGAACACTAGCTCATCTCTGAGTGAGTGCTTCTTTCCCGTAAGAATGAAAAACTAAACGTACCCTGGAAATTTACAAGTGAATTCAATTTTAAGACTAAAGGAAAGTGAAGACATTTGGGAAATTGTGTTTGATGGTCAGCACAGACTCTCTCAGGTACCACAGTAATCATAACTCTGGTCAGGACTGCACTGCAGCAATTATGAATAGTGTCGCTACATTTTTTTTGTAAAAAAAGGTCATACTTTCAGCATTCAGATGCGGACAACCAGCATGCAACCATCGTTCACAGGAAAGGCTTGGATACTTACCAACCAGCACACAAAATTCAGGAAAGGAACAGTATTTTAAAGCAGTACATTTGGTGTGTATAGATCAGGCCCTGCCCTGAGGAAGCCAAAGTAAACACCCCTGAACTGATAGCAGCCCAGCCAGCTACCCATGTGTAAAAAGAGAGATTTCCTTATTTCATGAGAAGGATGTAGAGAGGAAAGGGAACCTTTGACCAGCCCTCCGTTCCGGTGAATGTAGCATCCTGTTTCCTAGAGTGTCTGGCAAGATGCCTCCAGGAAGCCCAAGAAGAGCAGGGCAAGAATGAGTTCCCCCCGCAGTTGCAACCTAGCACCTAGAGTTGAAAGATATACTGCTTCTATACATGGAGGCAGCCAGCTGGATCCAGCCATCTATTCTGCTGCTCAAAACAGAAAGAAAGATTCCCCTTTCACCCCCCCCCAAAAAAAAGGCTGTGCAGCACATTGTAGGACCTGCCTGAGCAAAAGCCACACAGCACAGGACAAGGGGCCATAAGAAGAAAAGGAACTGAGCAAGCTTAGGTGTAAAAGCAGGGGGAGGGGGAGGAGAGGGAAGATTGGGGGCTACTGAATGAGATGGTTTGTGGAATTTATGACACGGCTGCTCATATTTCTTTGATCCCCCCCCCCAGTCTTCTCACCATATGGTTTTACTTTGTAGATTCTGTAAACCACCCCAAAATAGTATGTCCAAGAGAGGCAATAGACAAATCCATAAATCAGTCCATAAATAAATCCATAAATCAATCAATCAATCAAAAAATAAAATATTGTGCCTGCCTTTTTTCTTTCCTTGTCAGGGCAGAAAGCAAGCCGGGGGAGAGCCATTTTGATCAGGGAAATGGCATTGTAAACTCCAGTACTGACGCCATTTTTGACATAACAAAAAAGTTGGTCAAGATCAATTGCTGAAAATAATATTTTTAAAGGGAAGGCAACAAACGCAGGTGTGTTGTACACCCCACCCCATCCCCCCAAAATATTTACACAGAATCTCTCTGGCTTTGTTCCACCTTACCCTGCTGCTCTCTGACACTACCCCACATGTGGAACAATGCCAATCGATCTGAAATCACTACCACCCCCTAGTGGCCTAGAACAGCACATGCCTGAAGATAGTCATTGAATCTCTCCACTTCTGCAGTATATAGGTCAGAAGGAGTCACATTCTTGCTGCACCTGAAGAAGTGAGCAGCGATTCACAAAAGTGCCTACTCTGGCACAATAGTCTTTGAGGAGCTACTAGGCTCTTGCTCTCTTCTGCTGTTACGGACAGACTAACACAGCTACCCATCCTGATCTGTCTCAATGAGAAAGGGAAGTCAACAGCTCCTGGTAAGATTCCAGTGGGTAGCCGTGTTGGTCTGAAGCAGCACAACAAAACAAAACCAGAGTCCAGTATCATGCTGATCAGTTCATAGTCTGAAGAAGAGTGCTTGCACTCGAAAGCTCACACCTTGAATAAATCTTTGTTGGTCTTAAATGCTCCCAGTAAGTCATTTTGGCTACGTCCTGGGCCTTGATCCAAAATTTAAAGTGGCAAATACATTAAAAATGTGCAAATGTGAGCATGAGCTGAGGGAGGGAGTCCTCGCTGCAAACCCCATCAAAGCCACCATCTCACTGGTTAGCCTCGAAATGAGCCACAGTTCCTGTCACTTCAATTTGCCATGCCCAAAACAGAGCCAATAAGAGAGAGAGAGGGGGGGGGGTATTTGGAATACATAAAATACACAACATTAATGTCAATATTTCAAAGTAGTAATGTGGACCAGGAATTCATTTAGTTAGCTTGTTTGTAGCCTACCTTTTCCAGAAAGACTCAGGATGATTACAGAAAGAGGGAAAATTAATCATATTTGGGTTTTTTTTATTATAGCATGGTCTAGGATTGCTAGCTCTGTGTTGGGATATATCTAGACATTTTGGGGGTGGAGCTTGGGAAAAGTGGGATTTAGGGAGGGGAGAGACCTTAGCCAGGTATACTGTCATATCACCCCCCAAGCAGGAATGGTTTAAGGATTTGTGGGGCTAATAGCACCTGAGTCAGTTTAAGGATTCACAGGGCCCCAGCAGAGCACAATTGTGACAGGAGCAGCCAGACTGGGGGTGATTCCCAGGCAAAAGGGGTGTCACTTCAAGTATCCTTAAAGAGGGAAAAGGGGGAAGGGGAGAGGCTATGGCCCTGATCCATGGGGGGAAAGCACCATGTGGGGCCCCTGGAAGCAGGGGCTCGTAGTACGTGCTCCATGGATATATTGGCCCTGCCTCCAAGGCAGCCATTTTCTCCTGGAGAACTAAACTTGGTCATCTTTATATCAGTTGTAATAGTGAGAGATGGTGGGTTTTTTTGTACCCCACCCTGAAGACATGTCGAAGTGGCTTACAATTGCCTACCCCTCCTCTCCCTACAACAGACACCTTGTGAGATAGAAGAGGTTGAAAAACATGAGAGAAATGTGACTGGTTCAAGGGCACCAAAATAGCTTCATGTGTCTCAAAGAGGCTCACAATCACCTTCTCTTCCTCTCCCTACAACAAACACCCTGTGAAGTAGGTGAGGCAGAGAGAGCTCTGAGAGAACTGTGACAGGCCCAGGGTCCCCCAGCTGGCAGCATGTGTCTCAAAGTGACTTACAATCACCTTCCTTTCCTCTCACCACAACAGAAACCGTGTAAGGTAGGTCAGGCTGAGAGCTCTAAGAGAACTGTGACTGGCCCAAGGTCACCCAGATGGCTGCATGTGGAGGAGAAGTGGGGAATCAAATACGGCTCTCCAGATTAGAGGCTGCCACTCTTAACCACGACACCACGCTGGCTCTCCCCTAAAGAAGAGAGATCTCCAGGTGCTAACTGGAGGGCGGCAACCTTTGTTTAGAGCCCTCAATGGTCAATGCAATAGGGCTAAGGAACACACAATTGAATGACCATGAGACCAGCAAACTGCTGAGGCTGCATAATGCCAGCAATGCATTATGAAGGTGCAGGTTAGTGCAGGATCTGTTTCTTGCTCCCACAGGTCTTTGGGACCCATAATGGAGCTTATATTTTTATGCTGCCTTTCTATACAGTCCGGGGCTCATGAAGAGGCAAACTGTCAAAGCTATGTTTAAATGCCTAAACAGAACAATAAAAACATTTCAACAAAACACAAACAGGAAGGAGGGTCAATGGGAGGGGGACGTCGTAGAAAACAGAGCCCGTCAGCAACCGGCAGAAGACAGCGATCAAGGGGGACAAACAAATCTACCTGGGGAGGGAATCCCATAATTTCAGTGCCACCACTAAGGCTCTCCTGGATGGCTGTAGGGAAGGCCAGCCTCCAGGTGGGAACTGGGAATCCCTGGAACTAGAGCTCTTCTCCAGATTACAGAGAAAATTGATGTTTTGAAACGTGGACTCTATGGCATTGTACCTCACTGAGGTCCCTGTCCTCCCTGGGCTCCTTTCCCAAATCTCCAGGAGTTTTCCAACCTGGGGTTGGCAACCCCAACACCCCTCCCCTTCACTGGGGGCCAGGGCAGACCGGGTAACCCTAGGCTCCATCAAGCAGGGACACCTGAAACATGACCTCTGAGGCTGACCGTCATGGTCAGATAGATTCATATCTTGGAGTGCTGTGTTCAGTTTGGGGCACCCCAGTTGAAGAGGGATGTAGACAAACTGGAGTGTGTCCAGAGGAGGGCAACAAAGATGGTGAGGAGCTTGGAGACCAAGAAATTCCGTCTAAACATCCAGGAGAAGTTCATGACAGTTAGAGCGGTTTCTCAGTGGAACAGGCTTCCTTGGGAGGTGGTGGGTTCTCCATCTTTGGAAATTTTTAAACAGAGGCTGGATAGCCATCTGATGGAGAGGCTGATTCTGTGAAGGTTCATGGGGGTGGCCGGTTACAGTGGATGAGCGATAGGGTTGTGAGTCTCCTGCATAGTGCAGGGGGTTGGTCTATGTAAGCTGATGGTCCTTAAAATACATTAGCCCCAAACCCTATTGGTTAGGCTTGCCAGCTTCAAGTTGGGCAATTTCTGGAGGGTAGAGCCTGAGAGAACTGTGCCAGGTTTGGGGAGGGACTTCAATGGAGGACAGTGCCATAGAGCAGGGGTAGTCAACCTGTGGTCCTCCAGATGTTCATGGACTACAATTCCCATGAGCCCCTGCCAGCAATGCTGGAATTGTAGTCCATGAACATCTGGAGGACCACAGGTTGACTACTCCTGCTCTATGGCACTGTCCTCCATTGAAGTCCCTCCCCAAACTACCCCTGCCATAGAGTTCACCTTCCAAACCAACTGTTTTCTCCAGGTGAACTGATCTCTGTCATCTGGAGAACAGTCCTAATAGCAGCTCTCCAGTGACCACCTGGAGGTTGGCCACCCTACTACATGCACACATTTCTTTATGGCCCGGCTTCTTGCCAGTGTGGGATCCTGTACAATGCATTTGCCTCCAAGGAGGAGAGCCAGCTTAATTTATCTGTCGAAGCAGAAAATTCTCGTGTTTTGATGCATGCTGTGTAAAGCAATGTTTTTCTTACAAGGTTTAATGACGGAGGTTTACATTTGGAACAGGCTCCTGATCTCTCAGGTTCATTCAGAACCTCCCTCTATCGTGTCCCATCATCCTTTGGAAAGGATCTAGGGATCATGCACGGCATTCCTTCATGCCGAGTCAGACTATTCATAAGTCTAGCTCGGTATTATCGATTCTGTCTCGGAGCAGCTGGCCCAGAGGCAGAGAAATCATCCCCCCCCCACTTGCTTCCTGAGATCCTTTAACTGGAGACACAAGGGATGAAACCCTGTGATCTTCTCTGCGCGATAATTTTTCAAATGTAAAATGCCAAACAGTTCTGAGTCAGTTCCCAGATTGTCTCCCGGAGTGAGACAAGCCTGGGAAGCTTATTCAGTGCAAAGGAAGGAGATGCAGCACGACTGTACTCAAAGACAATCGGCTTCAGACTCCCAAACAAGCAACCTCGACTGCTCTGTTTTTCCGCTTTGCTACAGACTGGGACGGGCTATGCAGCATCAGGTGGGTCTGCAGTCTGCTGCAAAAGGCTAGACTTCCAGCAGCCAGGGGGGGGAGGGGGAGCAAGTGGGCAGCTGGGCTGCAGCATGTCTCGCCTTTTGCAGAGTAATCAATCAGGAGGGACAAGGGAGCTGGCAGGAGCAGCCGACAGCTGAGGAAGCCCGTCTCTTGGGATGGGATGCTGAAAGGGGAGGTCCCCAAATGTCCGCATGAGGTCACTTCATTTGCATGAGTTGCCAGGATTGCTAGAAAAAGGAAAGCCGGGTCCACAGAATCAGGATGGAAGGAAACAGGGAGCTCTGATTTAGGATATTTATTTATTTAAACTTGCATTTACATAACCGGCCCTTCTGGATACCAGCTCACGGTGGTTTACAAAATATAGATTACAATCAAATATGAATCACTGAAACAGTTAAAACAATTAAAATTATGAAGTGCATAGGATTCTGAGAGAGCAAGTGGAAGCTTATTTGCAGATATTCCATTGCATACCTGTTATTCATTTTCTTCCAGGGGAAGGGCTCTTTGGGGCTTTTGTGGAAGGAGATCAGTTAGATGTTGTTCTGTGAATCACTGGCCCCAAACAAATTCCTGGTGGAAGAACTCTGTTTTAAGGCCCTTAGGAACTGTGAAAGCTCCTGAAGGGCCCAGAGATCTTCCAGGTGCTTATTCCACCAGGCTGGGGCCAGGATCAGAAATGCCCTGGCCCTGGTTGAGGTCAGCCATGCATCTTAGGGGTCAGGGACCACCATCCGATTAGAACTGGCAGAGTGCAGAGCTCTTGGGGGGGGGGGTAGTCAGCCAGGCAGTCCCTCATGTATGCGGGGTCCAAGCTGAGAATGGCCTAAAAGGTTAATACCAGAACCTTGAACCTGATCCAGAATTAATTCGGGAGCCAATGCAGCTGCCTGGGTGCAGGCTAGAATAGAACAGAATCATCAAGATGGAAGGGGCGATACAGGCCATCTAGTCCAGCCCCCTGTTCAGTGCAGGATCAGCCTAAAGCATCTGGGATAAGAATCCTAGAATTGGAAGGGACCATACAGGCCATCTAGTCCAACCCCCTGCTCAATTTAGGACAGCATCCAGCTGCTGCTTCAAGACTGCCAGTGAAGAGGAGCTCACCCACTGCTGAACTATTCTTGACTGAAAAAAGATTTCCTGATACCAAGTTTAATCCTGTTACTGGGTTTACTGAAGAAGTGTGCATGCCCACGAAAGCTTACACCTTGAATAGAACTTGTTGGTCTGACAGGTGGCATGGACACAAACTTTGTTCTGCTGCTTCAGGCCAAGATGGCTGCCCAGTCAAACAACCAACCCTTAAGAGAAAAGAGCAGGAGTCTAATGACCCTTTGACAGATTAATATTAGAATCATAGAATCATAGAGTTGGAAGGGGCCATACAGGCCATCTAGTCCAACCCCCTGCTCAACGCAGGATCAGCCCTAAGCATCCTAAAGCATCCAAGAAAAGTGTGTATCCAACCTTTGCTTGAAGACTTCCAGTAAGGGGGAGCTCACCACCTCCTTAGGCAGCCTATTCCACTGCTGAACTACTCTGACTGTGAAAAACCTTTTCCTGATATCTAGCCTATATCGTTGTACTTGAAGTTTAAACCCATTACTGCGTGTCCTCTCCTCTGCAGCCAACAGAAACAGCATCCTGCCCTCCTCCAAGTGACAACCTTTCAAATACTTAAAGAGGGCTATAAATACTTAAAGAGGGCTATAATATTTTTTCTTCCCTGTTTAAGTTTTCAGGAGTAAGGGAATACTCAGTTAACTATATACATGAAGCTTGAATAATACTTAAAGGTGCTCTTAAAGGTGCCACTAGACTCAAATTTTGTTCTGCTTCTTCAGATCAACCGTTACCCACCTGAATCTGTCTGTTAGTCTGTCCATCCATCCATCCTGCTTGAAATTGCAAGCATAAATATATCTGTTGTGGATGTTCCCTGCAAACATTGCTCTGATTTAGGGCAATTTATGCTGGACTAAACAGAGGTATAGCCTGCCATGTCCATGGAAACCAACAGTTTCCAAAGAATGCGGACACACATGTACCTGCCTTATCCTGCATCGGACGTTTGGTCCATCAAGGTCTCTGCTGTCTATTCAGTCTGGCAACCACTCTCCAGGCTCTCTGGAGAACCTGGAGTTGAATCAGGGACATTCTGCATGGCAACTGGATGCTCTACCACTGAGCCGCAGGGAATTTTGTTAATCTTTGAAGCTCTACTCGACCTAGAAATGCTGATCACCAGGTGGAACAGCGGGACCGCTTGGGACTATAGCTCATCTCCAGACTAAAGAGAGCAGTTCCCCTGGAGAACATGGCAGCTTTGCAGGGTGGGTTCCATAGCATGGAGGTCCTGCTCTAGATCTCACCCACTCATGGCTTCAACTCCAAAGTCATCTGGTATTTCCCAACCCAGAGCTGTCCACCCTAAATAGACCTCTTATAATGCGGGAGCAGCAGATTTAGTACAGCTAACCTATGGGAATTCTTCTTGTCGGGTGAGACACACATACTTTAGGATTTACCCCCCCAAAAGGCACAGATTCAACGTGCTGAACCAAGCCACTACAAAGAGGCTGATACTGTGAATTTAGGCAGATTGTGAGTGGGTGGGCAGGAAGGGATGTGCCAGTGTTTGTCTCTTGCGGCCCTTGCTTGCATATTCACAGGACTGTTGATTGCCACTGTGGGATGGTAGGTGAATTCCTTCCAGGCCAGGCTAGATTCTGGAGCTTTCTGATTGGGGGGGGGCATGAAATTGGGGGCACTGTGGGTGGGCGGATAGTTGCAAGTTCCTGGATTGTGCAGGGGGTTGGACTAGATGACCGTGGAGATCCCTTCCTACTCTATGATTTTGTAAACAACTAAATGCCAGTAAGGCACAGAGCGCCTGTCAGTACATGCCTTCAAATTGGTCCAGTACCATCCGGGCTCGGAGAGCAAAGCACTCTGGGAGCTGTAGTTTGCAGGGGGGCGATTGTTTTTTTCTCCCCTTCCCCCTCCCGCTTGGGAGTCTCAAAAAGCCAAAAATTCCAGCCAGATAAATCGCAAGAGTCTGGCTCCAGATTCTTCGCTCCAGTGTTGCCTTGGCTTCGCTGTCGCAGAATGCCATCGGCTCTTGGAAATACACAGCCGAGTGCTTTGCACGGCTTCCTGTCCCCCACACGCCCCCTTACTCCAGAGCAGAGCCAGCGCCCCTCCGCAAGGCTGCAATAAACCCACTGCCCCTTCACTCAGCGGGCTTCCTTGCCCCACGCTGGCCTCTGCCCTGTCGCCCGCGGATCCGACCTGCCCATTTCGCAGGCGTCCCGAGGCAGGGACTACAACCCCCAGGATACTCCCCGCGCGCCTCCCACGTGGTTCCTCGAAAATGATACAGTCTCGTTCATTGAGACGTATCTTTGGCCACAGGCGGAACCCGATCGCTGCGGAGACAGTCGGAGGAGCGCGGCGCGCGGCGCAGGGGGCGAGATGATGCCAGTAAGTACCCTGCAGGGAGGGGGGATCAGGTCCCCGAGGGAGGCTCACTCAATTCCACAGAGCGCTCCGCAGCGGAGTGACTCCAAAACCCGTTGAATCCGGCGGACCCCGGAGGGCGTCACCGGCTTCAGGATCGCCCCGCGGGGCGTGCAAATGCAGTGTTCGCGCGCAGGACGGCTGTTGAGCTGTTCAGCCTGAGCGTCGCGCAGGAGCTGTCATTTGGGACCCCTGGAGGAAAGCCCCTTTGAAATCAGAGCCGGGCAGGACTGCAAAGGGTTCGCTTGGCTTGATCCGGGACAACTGGACTTCGGTCGACCCCGATCCTGCCCGTTTTGCAAGCCAAAAGGATACCCGTGGCTTAAAAAAAATAAGTTGAATAGCTTCTTAAAAACAAAATCCCCTCGCCCCGTTTGTTTATTCTCAGAAGTCATGCTCAACGGAGCTGGGCTTTGAAAAAGTGGGCTTAACTTCGCCGAAGTGAATTCTCCCACCCTGTGCTTGGGCGCTCTGGATGAGGTCTCCCTTGAAGATCCCTAAATCTGAGTCCTGAGGAAGAGTGCGGAGAAGCAGCAAGGGGCAGATCGCCTCTAGGTGCCTGCCTGGAAAAACCCACAGCACTGCCCTAAGTCACTTCTGACTTGACAGCGGGAAAGGAGCACGGGCTCACACGGCTGTTAGCATACCCCCTCGGAGCATAAAAACTCTAGTCACAACCCAGCCAAACCTTAAAGTCCTTCTGGTTTCAGGGAAAGAGCTCTGCATGCATCCCTGTTGATGTTAACAGTACATTTGAAAGTGATAATAACCAGGATTGGATCTTACTTCTCTCATTGGATCCAGTGACCTTCCCCCCCACTGACCATGCCCCAGGCACTGCAGACATGACATTTAATATTTACAACTTTCTCTTCCTTTAGAACAGTGGTTCTCAACCTGGGGGTCGGGACCCCTTTGGGGGTCGAATGACACTTTTACAGGGGTCGTGGCAGGGCAAGCAGCTTGGCCAGAGTAGATCAAGGTAGAGTGTTCGTCTGTCTGGAGCAGCGGAAAAGAGTGATATCGGCATGGTGGGACAAGAGTCAGAACTGAACTGAGAAACCCCGAAAAAAACCAAATTTATATACCATCATGAACAATGGATCTTCATGCCATTGGTCAGTTTCAGTTTAATTTTTGTGAAAGAACACTTGCATAATTTTATGGTTGGGGGTCACCACAATATGAGGAACTGCATTAAAGGGTCGTGACAGTAGGAAGATTGAGAACCACTGCTTTAGAAGATATAGGTTAGCTAATGTGTGTGTGTGTGTGTGTGGGAGACTCTTCCCTCCATGAATGCGGAAGGATCTTTGCTTGAACACCCCAACTGTAACAGAACCCACCCAGCCTGTTCTCTGGACTGGTTCTCTGAAGCATTTGCAGAAACAAAAGTTGTTTGGGCAAACCGATTGTGGCCGGGTTCTTTTTCAGCGCTATTTTATCCGTGTAATTAAAAGACTTATATGCCACCTTTCCCACTGACCCTAAGGTGGCTTACAAGAAACTTGACCCACAGGGAACAAACAAGACCAAGCACACAATTGGACGGGAGCACAACCTGGGGAGGGGCCATGGCTCAGAGGTAGCACACCTGCCTGACATGCCAGAGGGCCCAGGTTCAGTTCCCAGAAAATCCAGTTAATGAATCTGGTGTTAGATGCCATCTGCTGAGACCTGAATGGTAAGGTCTCATCATAGAAGCTAAACAGGGTTGGAGAGCCAGTGTGGTGTAGTGGTTAAGATCGGCAGCTTCTAATCTGGCAAGCCGGGTTTGATTCCCCGCTCTTCCACATGCAGCCAGCTGGGTGACCTTGGGTTCATCACAGCCCAGATAGTGCTGTTCTGATTGAGCAGTTCTCTTGAAGCTCTCTCGGCCTCCCTAACCTTATAGCGTTGTTGTGGAGAGAGGGAGAGAAGGCAATTGTAAGCCACTTTGAGACTCCTTCGGGCAGTGAAGTTATAAAAACCAACTCTTTCTCTTTTTCGACATGGATGAGAGACCGTCAAGGAAGTTCAGGATTGTGACACAGAGCCGGGCAATGACATACTACCTCTGTTCATTTCTTCCTTTGAAAACATGACAAGGTTGCCAGAAGTCAGTTGTAACTTGATGACACTTTATACCAGGGGTGGTCAAACTGTGGCCCTCCAGATGTCCATGGACTACAGTTCCCATGAGCCTCTGCCAGCGAATGCTGGCAGGGGCTCATGGGAATTGTAGTCCATGGACATCTGGAGGGCCACAGTTTGACCACTCCTGCTTTACACATGGCCAAACTGTGGCTCTCCAGTTGTGCATGGAGTACTCATGGGAATTGTAGTCCATGGACACCTGGAGAGCCACAATTTGGCCACTCCTGCATTAGAGGATGTGGAACACCTCTGCTTGAGGCCTTGGAGAGCTACTGCCAATCAGAAGAGACAATACAGATTTTGGCAGGCCAGTGACTTAACTCAGTAGCCATGTTTGCAGATTACAATGGACAGTCCACAAGCACCATGCCCTTTTTTTTTTTTCATTTCACTTGGACTGAGTAATTCTCATATTAATTTCAACGTACGTACAGCTCAACAAGCAATTCCACATTCATCCAGTTCCTGGTTCCCAGTTCCTGGTTCCCAGTTCCTGGTTCCCAGTTTCATTCGTGTAGTGAATGTTCGTCGACTCATTCTTGCAAACAGATGTAGGCACATGTATGCAGGTTGTATGTGGGTTCACTGCATCCTGACCTGGGCTACTGTAAGGCAGCTTCAGGCATGCAGGCCCTTCAAGGAGCAGATGAGCTTCCAGATGGCTGCTCTACAAAAACAGCCTCATCTGTAGCATTCAAATGCATTAGAAATGCCATTTAAATATTAGGGCCTTTCTGCATGCCATAAATGTAGCGTCATGCTTACCTTGTGAAGACGCTATATTCCGGCCACTCTGCGTGATGTCGCCAACATCCCATATCAGGCCAGCAAACTGCTCACTACATCCGCTATTTTAAAGTGCAAGTTGGTGAATCCCAAAAAGTGGATTCACCAACCTAATAAGTATTATTCCCTGGTGGACAACCAGCAGGCCACCAGCAACAGAAATGTATGGAGGTGAAGAAGCACTACATCTGCCTTTGCAATGTCCCACCCTCGCACCTGCTTCCCTCTCCCTTCTTCCCGCGGAGGAGAAGTTATTATTTTTTTTTAATGGCGAACTGCCTGGATCAACGAATAGGCAGACACGCGCCTCAGCGAGCCTGCAGATACACAAAAGCACTTTATAATCAGTGATGTGACACAAAGTGTGCTTCTCCCACGTTCGCTGTATTATAGCTTCAAATTTAACATTGCCTCGACAATGCAACATTCTCATTGTATGCCCGGGAAAAATCCCCCAAAGATTGTCTGTACCTCCATGAATATGCAGATAGGTGTTTAAACGAAATAAATAAATAAATAAATAAATAAATAAATAAATACATACATACATACATACATACATACATACATACATACATACATACATACATACATACATACATACATATGTTGAAGAAAGATATATTTCGGCAGTCGCGGGTAGTTCATATGCCGATCAGCCATGCCGAGAGGGGATTGGTTGCCCAAAGTGATTGACAGTGGTAGATAGGGTAAAGTGCAACAAACCTCAAGGGCATTGCTTTCTCTTCTTGTTCTGGCAGCGAGTGAGGAGTGCAAGACGTGTGAAAAACAGCCAGAAACATTCAAGACAGCTTTGACATCCAGCAGGCTTCACGTGATACTGCCCTATGTGCGGAAAAGCCCTCAGTGACTGCCTTATTAATTTGCATAGGCATTTGCCTTCCAGGATCTTATCCTCCCTGGGACTTTTGAATATTAAGAAGGCTATGAATGAAACCAAAGAAATAGAGCTGAAATCATGGTATGATGCTACATAGTAGCAATATTTTGGATTCACATACATATGGTTGGGTCCTGTGAAACAGTAGCAAGAGCCAGCTTGGTGCAGCAGCAGTCTCTGGAGTTGGATACTCCACTCCTCCATATGCAGCCAGCTACGTGACCTTGGGCTAACAACAGTTCTTTTAGAGCTCTCTCAGCCTCACCTCCCTCACAAGGTGTCTGTAGTGGGAAGGAGAGGGGCAAGTGATTGTAAGCTGCTTTGAAATGCCTTTGGGCAGTGAAAAGTGGAGTATAAAAGACCAGCTCTTCTTCAAGGGAGCACCCATTGGCAAAAGCCACAGTGAACATTTTAGAGAGAGAAGCAGTTAAAATGTTTCTTAGGAAAAAAACATAAACAGATTTTTCACAGTGACCCTGGAAGGTAGGCCAACATTATCATGCATTTTATAGATGAAGCACTGAGGATTAGAGAGAGAGGCTTGTAAACTTTTTGGTCACCCAAAACCTTTAATAAACTGCTTGAGGCGGTTTACAATATTAATTTCTAAAAATGCAGAAAAAAGAAAAAGAACATAAAATGAATCCAAGGAAAGCAGCATCCAGGAAGGGGAGAATCAGAAGAAGAACTGGGGGATTTGCACCCCACTTATTATTACCCAAAGAAGTCTCAAAACAGTTTACAATCACCTACCTATCCTCTCTCCACAACAGGTACCCTGTGAGGTAGATGAGGCTGAGAGAGCTTTTGAGAGAACTGTGACTGACCCAAGTTCACCTAGCAGGCCTCAAGTATCACAAAAGGGCTCGCAATCACCTACCCTTCCTCTCCCTACAACAGACACCCTATGGGGACAGGTGGGGACTGAGAGAGCTCTGAGAGAACTGTGCAAGGCCCAAGGTCACCCAGCTGGCTGCATGTGGAAGAGCAGGGAACCAAACCCAGTTCTCCAGATTAAAGGCTGCCACTCTTAACCACCACACCAAGCTGGCTCTCAAATCAGATTTCAACCCCTCTAAAGCAGAGGTAGTCAACCTGTGGTCCTCCAGATGTCCATGGACTACAATTCCCAGCGTTTGCTGGCAGGGGTTCATGGGAATTGTAGTCCATGGACATCTGGAGGACCACAGGTTGACTACCCCTGCTCTAAAGAACAGGAGGCATAATAGCAGTGTGTGTCTAACGTGCTGTTAGCTCTCCTCTGACTTATGGTTGATTCCTCATGGGGCTTTCAAGACAAGAGGCAGACGGAAGTGCTCTGCCACTGCCTACCTCTGCATAACAACCTTGGAGTCTTCCCATCCACGTCATAACCAGGGCCAGCCTTGGGTAGCAGGTGAGATTTGACAAGATTGCCTTAGCCTGGCTCACCCTTGTACAACACCCTTGTGAAACCAGCAGCCACTCGGAACTCTGAAGTGTGTGTGGGGAGGGGAACATACAGCAGAGGGGGTGATACCGCTTAGGTTTGGGAGCAGAGAAAGCTCTTTGCTCACTGTGTAAAAGACTAGAATGCAGCACCAGAGAAGGCACAGTGGGGAGGGAGTGTCCTAGTCTTGGAGCCAGAACTGTGAATGCTCACTCTGCATGGCCCCCCAATCTTGTTTCTGACCAGGGGGGTCACGCAGAACAGAGTTTCCAAAGGTGATCTGAACCAGCAAGCAGTTTTGTGGTTAGCGAGATTTGAACCAGGGCTCCGACAGTCCTTGTTTCTTGGTACATTTAACTAGCCTGTGGCGTACAGGGCCTTGCCAAATAGCCAAGAAAGAGAGCTTCAAAATTGTCCCCTCTTGCCCTGCACCCACCGAATGACTGAAAAAACACAAGACCAAATTAAAAAAAAAATATCTTAGTTCTCTTTTCTCTGCTCAGCTGATCTGCTTTGCAGTGTTTACACAATTATCCTGCTGACCTCAAATCACAACTTCCTGCACTTACCTAAGAAGAGCCTGGTTGTTTGTGGAACACCCAGCTAATTTGGCACCACACCCAAGCCAATCCCTCCTGCATGTACACCTTGCCAACTGCCATTGTCCTTCCTGGGTACGCAGGATCAGAAAAGCAGGGATTAATAATGCCAAGGGTTGGCTTCAGTGGCTTTTTGCTGTTGAGGCTCAGGTGTGGACAGACCAAAAAAACGTATGAACTTGACCCATGGGACTCATTGTGGATGCCGCTAGCTCAAATGCCTTTAAAAGGGAATTAGACACAATGACTATTTAGTCATTAGCCATGACAGGCACATGAGAGCTTCCATATTCAGTGGCAGTGTACCTCCAAGGGCCAGCTTAGTGTAGCGGTTAAGAGCGGCGGCTTTTAATCTGGAGAACCAGGTTTGACTTCCCACCCCTTCTCCATATGCAGCCAAGCTGAGTGACTTTGGGTCAATTATAGGCCTGAGAGTTGTTCTTGCAGAGCAGTTCTGTCACAGCTCTCTCAGCCCCAACTACCTCACAGGGGGACTGTTGTGGGGAGAGGAAGGGAAGGTGATTGTGAGTCACTTGGAGACTTTTTTGGGGTAGTGAAAAGCAGGGTATAAAAACCATCTCTTCTTCTGCAGAGCAGTTGTTAGGGTGAAACGGGGAGAGGCAGTGGCCCTTTGGTCACATTTGCAGATCTGGTTGCCCCCCGTGGGAAACATACCAGCAGATCTGCTCTTATGGCAACTGATATTAAAGACTGCCTGAGCATGTGCAGAGTGCCTTTCAGCCACCCCCTTAGTTAGCGCAATCCACTTTGTAAAATACTAATTCCGTGACAATTTACATTTGCCCTGGCTGATTGGATGGAAATAGCTCCCTGTTTGACATACAATTCTGCAAAATGGCAGCTCTCGCTGAGTACACCTAAGGGCCAATTCACACGTGCTGTTTGGGGCATACCCAGCGAGAGCTGCATTTCGCAGAAGGCCAATTCGCGTGAAAAGGCAAGCCGAAGGTATCCAGCCTAGTCTCTTTGTGTCCGGAAACGAACTACTCTCTACCTTGGGTTTCGTCCCCTTCTTTGAAAACTGAGTTTTGCATCCGAGTTTCACACCCAGGCCTAGACTTAACAGGAGTGTGTGTGAAATTCAGTCCTAAGAAACCATGGCCTGATGACATCACCGCTCCTGGAGGCAAACCTGCCAGTTTGTAAAGATGCCAGCCCAGCTAGGCTCTTTCGGTCAGGCCCAGAGCTAAACCACACGAGGCAACAATTACAGATAGACTGACACCAGCTATGATGAAAGCCCCGCCTACCTGATTCGGAGTCAGATTGGTGATCCACAAGCCTCCTACTCTGGTTACTAGCGACTCTCCAGGGTCCCAGGCAGCAAGGTCTTTCCCAACATCTGTTTTGAGATCCTTCCCTTAGAGCAGGGGTAGTCAACCTGTGGTCCTCCAGATGTTCATGGACTACAATTCCCATGAGCCCTTGCCAGCGAATGCTGGCAGGGGCTCATGGGAATTGTAGTCCATGAACATCTGGAGGACCACAGGTTGACTATCCCTGCCTTAGAGAATCCAGGGTCTTCTACATGCACAGCAGGTTCTTTCTTAGCTCCAAATGTGTATTCCCTCCCCCACAATCCCTGGGCACCTCTCCTTTTCCAAACACCCTTCCTGTCTTAATCTAGATTTCGCAGAAGTTGAGACTTCCAATCCCAACCATTCCGGTACGTGGGAAGGGCCCGGAGGTGAAGAATTTGGGGGTGGTGCCTGCCCAAAAAGCAGTCGTATGAATAGCACATTTTTAGTTGGCTCTGCTGTCTAGTAGCCATTGGGAGCTCAACTTGGAGACAAAACTGATCAGGGAAAACAGGTATGGCAACAGTCCAATGAAGCTGTCACACACCCACCTTTCCTCTGCCATCACAATACAGCATGTTTGGAGTAGCTATGGAGGAACCATAAACATTTCTTACACAACATGTGAAAGCACATTAATTTAGGTGGCGACTTAATGTCCAGCAGGTGGGATGAGCCGTCAGAACGGTGGTTCTCAAGCTTCCTAATGCCACAACCCTTTAATACAGTTCCTCATGTTGTGGTGACCCCCAACCATAAAATTACGTGTGAAGATCCATTGTTCATGATTGTATATGAATTGGTTTTTTTCAGGGGATTTTCAGGTCAGTTCTGTTTCTTGTCCCACCATGCCGATCTTGCTCTTTTCCGCTGCTCCAGCCAGACGAATGTTCTATCTCGATCTACCCTGCAAGGCTGCTGTGTGGATTGTGCCTCCCTGGCCAAGCTGCTTGCCTTGTCACGACCCCTGTGAAAGGGTTGTTTGACCCCCAAAGTGGTCCTGACCCCCAGGTTGAGAACCACTGTGTTAGAAGGATCTGGTTGGGTTCTAGTCAGCAAATGCCCAGAATCCAGCTGTAATGTCTTGCTTTCACACTAGAAAACTTACATCCTGCCCACATTTCTGGTCATCTGGAGACCCTGTGCTCATGCCTGGAGAGACACACTTCCCTTTGCAGCCTGATTCTAGGCATGCTTACTTAGAAACAAGTCCCGTTGAGTTTTTATTGCCAAGCAAGCCTTATTTATAAAGAGACCTCAAATCTAGGGGGTACAAAAATAACAGGTATCCAGTCCCAAATCGAAGACATATGAGGAAGGAAATGAAAGAAGGAAGAGGCTCAATATTTTATTTATTTTTGCATTTATTGACTGCTGCTCTCGGTGGTTGTGGTGGTTCACAACAAAGTCATAAAAACAATAAAATTGCAAGCAATCAATAAAAAGCCCCCCCTCCCCAGTAACCCCATTGGGTTCCACCAATCTGAGCTGGCTCCGGCTTCAAGGGAGGTGCGGATGTTAACAGTTACCTGAATTTTAAAAGATGAAAACATTTGGGGCAGAGGCCAAGTAGATCTTCCTTGCCCTGGCCTCAACCAAACGCCTAGTGGGAAAGCTCCGTCTTGCAGGCCCTGTGGAACTGTGATATAACAATGCTCAAATGCAGTAACAGATTGCGATTTTATATTTGAACCTACATACATCTGTGTAGCAAATCAGGACTCTGTAATAAGTGGGCTGTCATTCACAAAAAACTTGGCATCACAATAAATCTTTAGTTAGCAAACCAGTAAGAAATTTCCCTTTCCCTTTGTACCTTTGTCTAGCACAGAAGGAGGAGCAATGACTGATTCTGCTGCCATTTCTAAAAAGACTGTCATGTCCACTTCTGTTCATAATATTAACAAGGGTTAAGACTAAGGTGGCCAGATTTTAACATTAGTAAAACATTGACCGGGGTGGTGGGGTCTTGATTAAAAATTTGGTCTATATGGAGCAACAAAAATGTTCATAGAATGCATAGAACACATAAAATAGTATTGTAATATATATTTTTTTACTTGCAACATAACCCAAGATTTATTCCCGCAGCAAAAGAGGAGCTACCTTGTTCCTATGAAGCAATAAGCAGCGGACACCGGACTCCTCTCTTATCGGACCCAAGTTAGGATTGGAGGCTTATCTGTGTTAGCATTGGCCTGGCTGTGAAGCTGAAGCGTATTCTGTTTCCAATCAGGGCTATCAGTGTCCCTACAGGGTAAAACCCTTGTAGCCATTAATGTCCTGTTTCAGACAGTGAGATTGGCCTTTGGAGCCAGTTTCTATCACTAAAAAGACTGGGATCTGATGCAGTTCAGTAAGAAGCAAACCATACAGATAATTTGAATTGGGATATAGCTAGAGCAAAAAAAGTGGAGTATGGTCCCCTAAAGCAGTGGTCCTAAACTCCTCCTCGTCCTCCTACCTGGCTACTGCCTTGTGGCTGGCCTGCTACTCTGCCATCAGCTCACCTTTGGTGCTCTCCAGCAGCCGCCATGGCTGGGGCTCCCCCTCGGCATGGCACTGCGCAGCTGCTGCTGGCAGCACCCCCCAGTGGGTGGCGGGAAGTCAGGGGCGCCAGCGGAAAAGCAAGTGGAGTAGGGGCTCAGCTGACACCAGCGATGTCCCTTGGCAAAAGACTACCCCTACCCGGGCCTCAGTAAAATTGTCAAGCGTTGACCATTCCCTGGTGAAAGAAAGGTTGGGGACCACTGCCCTAAAGAACTTTAATTTAGCTTGTAGGATCTTACAGGAACGATAGCTTTCAATAAAGGGAGCAGCAAGTAGCTAGTCTTCAAGTGAGTAGTCTCTGGGAAGACCTGGGTTTGAATCCCCTCTCTGACATGGAAGCTTGTTGGGTGACTTTTGGCCTGTGACAGGTAACCTACCTTGCAGGGTGGTTGTGATGATAAAATGGAGGGGGGGGGATGAAGTAAAGCCCTTGTGGGCCCCCACTGGGAAGAAAGGGGGACTATAAATAATAATAACAAAAAAAAATAAGGTGGCTGTTTGAAAAATAAAGGTATTTTGGGGGGGGAAGTCTGAAGATAATTCTCAAATGTTAGAAAATGTTTAAGATTAACTTTGTTTTTAAACAGCAACATTCATTCCATTTGAGTTTTCACAAGCATTCAGTATAAGGTGACCAGATTGTCCCACTTTTGGAGGGACATCTGGGGGTACCTGGCAAACTGTACTTATGTTGCTAGTAAAAATATATATATTACAATACTATTTTTGCATTCTATGCGTTCTATGAAACTTTTTGTTGCTCTATATAGACCAAAATTTTAATCAAGAGCCCCCCCCCCCCTCTCGGTCAATGGTGTCCCACTTTGCCAATGTTAAAATCTGGTCACCTTAATTTAGTATAGAGTCAATGTCATTTGAAAGTTTTCCCACAGTTGAAGTTACTGTTATTCCTGATTATTCTAGCTTGACCGGAAGCATATTCTGTGGAATGGAAGGGGGGGGGGGATGGCTGCAATTAAAACATTCAAGTCAGCTTGAATGCAGCAGCTGAAAATAAGACCACCTGTATTTAAATTAAACCTACCGCCTAATGCGGAACAAAGACAATGAAGGTATAGCTAGCCAAAGAAACCCAGGTGAGATTAGTCTCTTATTTTTGGCTTCACCTTGTCCGTCTCTCCGCAGATGTATTTCTTCTTCTCTGACAAAGTGGTTCTTCTGTTTGACTTTTGGAATGTCCACAGCCCTGCAGGTAAGGAAAACACTCATATCTTAAATTGTGTAAGCTGATGGCTCCATCCAGATATGTCTTGTGTACAGCAAGGATTAGGTGTAGCCTGAAACTTCCTTCATATTTCTGAAACAATAAAAGGTCTCTCTGTTTAGGTTCTTTAAGTATCAGCCTCTTTGACTACTTGAACTCCACAAGACTTCGAGTCAAGGACAAAAGATCAAAGAGTAGAAAAACAGAATAGGAGCCAGAGTGCACTTTACTGGCAAGTCATCCCCTAAGATTGGGTTCTTAGTGTCCTGTCTTCCTTAGGACTTGGGTGTCCTGTGCAATTCTGCAGTGCACTAGGCTCCATTCCCTAATCTGGCAGAGGGGTGGAACCAGGGCTATCTGATCTGTGCTTTCAGGGCACTGTCCGGTTTAGCCAACGATGGGCTTCCTTCCTCAATTTCTAACAGGTTGTAATGACTGTCCTTGTAGGCCAAGGACTTTTTGACAACTTATTGAACTTGTAATGCTAGCTTCATCGCCTCCTGAGAACCAGTTTGGTGTAGTGATTAGGAGTGCAGACTTCTAATCTGGCAAGCCAGGTTCAATTCTGCACTCCCCCACATGCAGCCAGCTGGGTGACCTTGGGCTTGCCATGGCGCTGATAAAGCTGTTCTGACCGAGCAGTGATATCAGGGCTCTCTCAGCCTCACCCACCATACAGTGTGTCTGTTGTGGGGAGGGGAAAGGGAAGGGGACTGTAAGCTGCTTTGAGACGACGACTCCTCCTCCTCCTCCTCCTCCTCCTCCTCTCCTCTGTTTTGTAAGGCTGGTTTATAATTTGTGCAGCACATTGTGCGGAAACAAAACCGTTGCTGGGATACATCTTCTGAAGTACAGGGAAAGGTGCTTGTCCTGTCCTTAAATACAGTTTGCCCTTTAAAGTGGACTACAGAATCATGAACCTTTTCTTCTCTCGCATCCAGCTTGGGTTCCTAAGGTAGCAAAGAGGGAACATGACTGAAGTTTAAAATGGTGGGGTGGAGGCTATCAGTTTTTCCACTTGAGTTCACCATTCCCCTCCTCCTTAACATCAGTCTCTCGCCCTTCTGGATTGTGTCCACATGGATTCCACAGTCTCCAACACAACCTTTGAGGAGTCCAAAGGAGCTCTGTCTTAGGAACCAGCAGAAAAATTGGGCAGATCAAGCCGTATGTTGGGAATGGGGGAAGGGGATTGAAAGCCCCCCCCCTTGCTTTTTTTTTTTAGACACTATCAGTTAGGGCAGTAGATTCATGACCCAAGATGTAATGATGATTTCTACCCCAGACCTGCTAATCAAGAGCTTGCTTCTACTCCTGGCCACAAAAGATGGCAGGGGAAGGAGGTGCAGCAGAGGGATCCTGGGAGCTGGACAGGGGGATGCCTTCACTTTCTGGGCCAGAGGGGTGGTGTCATGCAAACTTGGTCTGTGTGGCTGGGTGAGGAGTGGTGGAAATGAGGCAAGGCTCATGTGGGTCAGCTGAGCAGGAGGGCAGTGGCACAAGGCTTGCAGGGACCTGGTGGCAGAGGGAGCATGGTGGCCAGGCGCACGCTCCTCCAGCTGCAGGGCACCTCCCCCAAGTACCAAATTCTCTAGGTATGCCACTGTCAGGGTTGTCTGCCGGGCCAAAGGGCAACAGTGGGAACACACAAGGGCTATCTTAGCTTTCTTGCAGTATTTGGCCAGCTAATTAATGGGCAGCCCAGATAAGGCTGCCAGGTCTCCCCTGACAACTGGTGGGGCATAGAGGGAAACAAAGTTGGCATATGGAGGTTGGGAAACCCCTGGAGAGTTGTTGGTGGCGCTTGGGGAGGAGAGGGGCCCAATGCCACCAAGCCCACCGTCCAAAGCAGCCATCTTCTCTGTAGTTTGGAGATGAGCTAGAATTCCAGGGGCTCCCCAGTTCCCACCTAGAGTCTGGCACTCGAGAGCCAGCCCTTATAACGGGGTGGGCAAATTGTGGCCCTCCAGATGTCCATGGACTACAATTCCCATGAGCCCTTGCCAGCAAATGTTGGCATGGGCTCATGGGAATTGTAGTCCATGGACATCTGGAGGGCCACAGTTTGCCTACCCCTGCCTTATAACATAGGTGTATGTCTCCAGCTGCACCATGTAGACAGCAGGCTTTTAGGATAGATTTCATTAGGCCCAAGGCGGGGCTTCCAGGTGGAATTTTCAGAATGGACCAATGAGGGAGCCGCGAGTGCAGGGAGCAGTTGGGCTGAATCAACCGAGGAGGAAGCCAGCAGAGAGCTGAGCTCAATAGAGAAGGTGAATCGATGAGCCAAAGGCTGGCCCTGCCTGACACACTGACGCCTTTGTCACAGGGCTGCTGTGTTTATTGACTCAACCTAGTGGGAGCTAATTCCCCTGTGGGCGCCCTGGCTGGGATCCCACAGATCTGTTCTGCTAACAATGACAGTTCCTCTTTCCCAAGGAGCCTTCTGCTGACACCAGAGATGGCCGTGGAAGGTTCTGAGCACTGGTGGAAAACAATGAGTTAGTAGAACGGATCCCCAGGAGTCAAACTAAGATTGCCAGCTCCGGGTTGGGAAATACCTGGAGATTTGGGAGGAGGAGCGGGACTTCAGGTCGTTAATGGCATCGAATCTACCTTTCAAAGCAGCCGTTTTCTGCAGGGGATAAAGAACCAATCTCTGTTTTCCGGGGATCTCCAGTCACCCCCTGGAAGTTGCCAACTCTAAGTGAAACATTGGTGTTGTGAAGGAGTGTGTGTGTGTGTGGGGGGGGGGGTTCCACAGAGTGGAAGAGGAATTGGGGTCCAAGAAGCCCGCCAGCCATCTTGTGTCCCCATCTGGCAAGGGGAACCAAAGCGAATGAGGAGGTCACCTGGGGGGCTCTGTCTGCTTTTGGGATAGAAAAGCTGCTATTGCTGGTGGGGGTGTTTGTGTGTTTGTGTGTCCGCAACAGCAGCTGTAGGTAGGTCAGCTTCAGTCCAAAACAAGCCCTGGGAAGGAACTGAGTCAAGAAAAGTACAGGCCACTGGGATTTCAGGAGGCTTGGACATTTATAGCATGGGGCAGTGTTTGAGAGGGGTGGACTCCAATCTGGGGAACTAGGTTTGATTCCCCACCCCTCCAGATGCAGCCATCTGGGTAACCATGGGCCAGTCAGTTCTCTTAGAGCTGTTCTCACAGAGCAGTTCTTGTAGAGCTGTCTCAGCCATACCTAACTCTCAAGAGCAGGGGTAGTCAAACTGCGGCCCTCCAGATGTCCGTGGACTACAATTCCCAGGAGCCCCTGGCAGGGGCTCCTGGGAATTGTAGTCCACGGACATCTGGAGGGCCGCAGTTTGACTACCCCTGCTCAAGGGTGTATGTTGTGGGGAGAAAAAGGGAAAGGTGTTTGTAAGTCGCTTTGGGACGCCTGCGGGTAGTGAAAAGCAAGGTACAAAAAAACAGCTCTTCTTCTTTTCCGTCTGAGGGAACTATGCCCTTTCTCACACTAAGCAGAGCAGAGCTAGTGCTCACAGGGCAGGCCCTCCTGTCTGCTTCCTGATGCACATTTTGCTGCAATGCAAACAAGACGTTCAAAGGGTTAGGGTCAGAGCCATGTTGGTTAACCACAGGCAATCCGCCTCATTCACTACCTGTTCCAGGCTCCACACCAGCTAATAAAAACCACCTTCTGCAAGCTCTCTGGGCATAGAAATAAGTCTGCAAAAGAAAGCCAGTAATTATTTCTGAGTCACATGGGGGTAACGGTTGGCAACATCCAGGTAGAGGCAGGAGATCTCAACTAATCTCCAGGGTTCAGAGATCAGTTCCTCTGGAGGAAACTGCTGCTTTGGAAGACAGACTCTGTAGCATTATACCCCACTGAAGTCCCCCCTTCCATTATCCCCACCCTCTCCAGACTGTATCCCTAACATCCCCAGGAATTTCCTACCCAGAGCTGGCTACCCTCACAGGGTGTCTGTTGTGGGGAGAGAAAAAGGAAGGCGACTGTAAGCCGCTTTGAGCCTCCTTCGGGTAGAGAAAAGTGGCATATAAGACCGACTCTTCTTCTTGGTTTGGTCTAAGATGTTTTTATGTCCATCTTTGATTGTGGGTAAACGTCCATGGACATAAAAGTGGCTGAGACCAAATCAGGCCAATTGGACCACTCACATAGTTTAGCACTTTGTACTCTCTCAAGCAGCCATGTTCCCAGGATCTCAGGTAGAGAAAGGTCTTTGCTGGCACCTGTCCCTTAACAGGAGATGCCAAGGATTGAACCAGGGAATTTCTGCCTGCAAAACAGAAAGCTAAAGCACCAAACTATCTCCACTAGGGCTGCCAGCTCTGGGTAGGGAAATACCTGGAGACTTTGGGGGTGGAGCCAGGAGTGGGTGGGATTTGGGACAGGGAGGGGCCTCAGTAGAGTCTAATGCTATGGAGTCCCCCCTCCAGAGCAGCCTTTTTCTCCAGGGGAACTGATCTCTGTTGCTTGGAAATGAGCTATACTTCCAGGGGCTCACCAGGTTCCATCTGGGGAATGGCATCCCTAATTTCTACATAGTTACAACAAAAAATGTCATACCTGCAATTCTAGCACATCCCTCTATGACAGAGGTAGTCAACCTGTGGTCCTCCAGATGTTCATGGACTACAATTCCCATGCGTCTGGCAGGGGCTCATGAGAATTGTAGTCCATGAACATCTGGAGGACCACAGGTTGACTGCCCCTGCTCTATGATCCCTTTATATAGCCTGAATGAGGCAATGATGTTTCCTGAGCAGAAGTTAGGGATCAGCACAAAATGGGCAGAAGCTGAGTAAATATATTATTGCAATATATAGCTTGTCATTTGGGAATATTTAGAGGTTTTCTCAGTGTGGTAAGTGCAAAGGCAGCTCCAACCCAGCTTGTTTAGAGGCTTAGGACAGGCAGCAGGACAGGCAAGATGGCACCTCGGCTCCAGATGCATGGCTGATAGAAACATGCCCTGACTCAGCTGGAGGGGGTGGGATGGTTCTGGTAATTGGGCAGTATCACAAAACCTGTTTGGTGGTTGTGGCCAGGAGTACAGTTCTGCTTGGGGGCCTTCATGAAGAGGTGATGTTCTTCAGTATGATTGGGTAGTAACTGGACAGTCCCCTCCCTCTCCAAGCCAAGACCTTGGCATCTCAGCGGGTTCAAATACCAGGTTCCAATACCCACCCTGCCATGGGAGCTTTCTGGCTGACCACTGAGAGCCAGTATGGTGTAGTGGTTAAGAGCGGTGGCTTCTAATCTGGAAAGCTGAGTTGGTTTCCCCGCTCCTCCACATGGGTGGCCTTGGGATAGTCACAGTCCTGCTAGTGCAGTTTTCTCAAGAGTTCTCTTAGCCTCACTGCCCTCCCAGGGTGTCTGTTGTGGGAAGAGGAAGGGAAGGTGATTGGAAGCTGTTTTGAGACTCCTTTGCTCTTCTGCAGTTACTCTCAACCTAAACTACTTCACAGGGTTCTTGAGAGGAAGACGTAGGGAGAACTATTTTTTTTAAACCCCCCCCCCTCTCCCAGTGGAGAGAAAAGCAGGGTATAGCTACCTAAAATCCAGGAGACCAGCTGTTGAGAGTTGACCTACCGCTCTTTCTCTCATTGCTTCTCAGGAATGGTGCTTTCGGTGTTGATCATCATGCTGTTGTCAGTGTTGTACGAAGCCATCAAAGTGGGCAGGGCCAAGCTACTTCAGCGCACGATGCCAGCCCTGGCCCCCAGCCTCAGCCAGGAGACCCTAGAAGAGCCAGAGGGGGCGTCCGTGAACACAGGCGTGGAGCGGCTAGCCAGCAACTCCCAAAAGTAAGACCAAAGGGGGGGGGGGAGGGAAGAAGAGGCCCTTCCTAACTCACTCCACAGCTTCCGATTATTCCTCCCTCAGCAGAAGGTGGCCTGTTGCATCTCTGCATGACTTGTGAAATTGCTTCCTTCTCTGCATGTGGGACATCCAGATCAGAAACCCATGTGGGAAAAGAGGGCGATGAGCTACGCTTGGTGCTGGCAGAGGGTTAATAGGCAGCTTCCAAACTCTACAGGAAGAGTGAAGTGGGTTTCAGACACAACACAAAGAGGAGGACGGAGATGATCCGGGGCCTGGAGACCAAGCCCTAGGAGGAACGGCTGAGGGACTTGGGAACATTCAGCCTGGAGAGTAGATACAATAAGTGTAGTTCAGTGGTAGAATTGGCTGCCTAAGCAGGTGGTGAGCTCCCCATCACTAGCAGTCTTCAAGCAGCAGCTGGGCCGGCATTTGTCAGGGACGCTTGAGATTGATTCTCTAGTGCAGGGGGTAGTCGACCTGTAGTCCTCCAGATGTCCATGGACTACAATTCCCATGATCCCCTGCCAGCAAATTCTGGCAGGGGATCATGGGTATTGTAGTCCATGGACATCTGGAGGACCACAGGTTGACTACCCCTGCTCTAGTGTACTTTGAATCTAGAGCAGATGCCTGGCAAACATGCAGACCCTTTCTGTGGCATGGAACCATTGCATTTAAACCGAATTAAAGTCCTGCTGGAAAGAATCTGCTTCTTGATCCGTTGCTAAGTATTGCAGCACTGTTTAATGATTGCAATGATCAAGGGGTAGCCTGGTCTCTCAGAACATCCATCCCATGATGGCTCTTGTGGCATATTCTACCTGCAACCCACCAGTGGCATAAGAGCTGCCCCATGGTTGCTTTCTATTAACTATTCCTCCGCTAAAACCAACAATATAGGGCCAAAAAGGGTAGCTATGGAGAAAGAACAAGGAACCCTTGCTCTGGAAATACCTTCCCTTCTTGGGCTGTCTGAATGACATTTGCATATTATTGTTTATTATTTGATGCCTCTGGTTTCAAGGGCTGTACCCATCTCAAAGAAGTCAGACAAGGGTCCTTCATTTATTAGAAACAAACAAAAACCTCTCCAGTCATTGAAAATCAGTGTTATTTCCAAATATGGGAGGAGCAGCAATGAATTTGCCTAGGTGGTTCTAGGAAAAGTTTTCCTGTCTGGAGATGCCTGCCAGTGGTTGGAGGGGAGCATCTTTTCTGTGCTGGCAAATATTCCTCCCCCCCCCCCTCCCCAGCTCCTGAGTCTTGCCCTTACTAATAGAAGACACCAGATTGAAATCAAAAGGAGGAGGCTGCCAACAGCAGACAGGCTGGCTTAGCTTCATACAATATTTGATTGGGGATATGTGAGCCAGCCAGGTGTGGGAGATTTGGCCATCGTAGGTGAAACATCACCTTAACTCTTGGACCCTTTCCATGCTGCGGAAAAATGGCATGATGGCCGTCTTAATGCTTCGTGGAATTCCACACAAAAACCTTGCGATTCAGGTGCTGCGCTGAATGCATTCCCTGTTCACTATATGTTTTGGGAATGTTGCTAAAACCAGATTCCCCTCCCACCCCTCACCCCCAGTCCCCTAGCAGTGAATTCGCTGTTACCTAAACTGGAAGCTCTAAAGTCACATTGGCTTCCTGCATTGTTTCCTGCCTCAAATGGTGATGTTTGCGGTCTGACCAATGCTCCGTGTCTCTGCCAGCCTTCCCTTTCCTCCCCACGGTATTTTAGATTGTTTTAAAATCATGATCGTATTACAACACAGTTCTGAAGTAGCACAAGCACAACACACACAAGATTGAGCCTAGAGTTCTTTGTCAGTTTCATGCAGGGAGGCTGAGAAGTTTGTCAATTTCATGCAGCAGCCTCCCCCTGCTTTCTGCATGCACAAAAAAAGAGCTGTTTTTCGCATTACAATACAGGAGTACCCTAACACAGGGGTCTTCAAGCCCCGGTCTGCGGCCCATTTTTTCCATGCCGCCCTGTTAATTGACATTGCTCTTGAGAAGGCTTTGAGGAGGGGGAGTGAGCTGCACAGCAGATGGAAGAAGGGAGTGTTTGAGCACCTTTCCCATGGGGGGGGGGAAGAAGGATGGGGGAGGGGAGGATTTTTCAATATCTGGTTGCAGTTTTGTGCCTGCTAATGCATCCTGCTCATTATGGGTGAAAAAGGCATGTTCCTGTTTTGATCATGTTATGACGCCATTGCATTACTGCACATGCTCAGCTTAAAAAAAATGGATGGGAGGCAAGGCAGAAGGCGGGAACGTCAACTCTCCCACTGGAAGTGCAAAATGCAAACTGCAAATAGACTCGTGGGTGGCACTGGAGAAAGCCACGAATGTAGAATGCCAGGTGCAAATTCAGGGTTTGCATCCAAAATTCAGTGTGGCGAGAATGTGCTGGCAAATAACAAATGCAGAAAAGGTCTTAGGGATATTTAATCTTTGCATTTCTCCTTAGTAGGGATCCAGAGGGGTTGATCGTAGCACTGTTTTGGCTTCATTTTATCCTAACAACCATGTCAGGGAGGTTAAGGCTGAGTGAGTGGCCCATAGTCACCCAGCAAACTACCGTGGTAGTATGCAGCTTTGAACCTGGGTCTCCCAGACCCCAATTCAGCACCTTAACCGCTGCTCTATGCTGTCACCTGTAATACTGCTTGTTATTCTCCTGTTCCACTGCCAAGACATCTGCTGCATCTGTCTTACTGGCTCAGCCTGCAAACAGGTGAGAACTGAAATTGAGGCAAATTCTAATCCCTGGTCCTCTTCCTCCCCTCTTTTTTTGAAAGGTTATTCCTGTGGCACAGCACCCAGACCCTACTCCATGTCGTCCAAGTGGTCCTCGGTTACCTGGTGATGCTGGCCGTGATGTCATACAATGTGTGGATTTTCTTGGGTGTGATTGTGGGCTCGGCCATCGGGTACTACGTCGCCTTCCCGCTGCTCAGTGCGAGATAGCCTCGGCAGGCTCGACTCCAGAAACGGCTCAGGTTCTGCTCCAGAAAGTGATTGACAAGGCTTGGGGAGAAAGGGAAGCCCCTCCCCCAGGAGATGTTATTTTCTCCACTGCCAGCCAACTGGTCTTCACTCCAACTTCCCGTCTTCCGTACCAACAACCTCTGACCTTTTAAAATGGTATCTTTATTCCTCTTTTTACAGAGCAACTGAAATATATATTTTTAAGTGACTGAATGAGTCTAAATGACAACCTTAAAACGTGTTAGGGCTAGGAGAATGGCTGTCACTCCAGTCAGAAGCCTGGGACGATTGCCACCACTTGGCAGATCTTCAAATCTTGGGAGAATTTCACAGCCTTCACCCTTGTTATTTTAACCTAAAGTTGGTGGGATTCGAATCCTTAGCCTTGCCTGCTTGCAAAGGATGTGGCCTTCTATGGATTTGTGTGGTTTTGCCCCTCCCAATTTGCAGTGGAGGAATGATACATGCCTCCAGCTTAATTCGGGATGGATAGAGCGGCAGTGTCTCCTTGCCTTCATTCATGCCAGATTCTCTGAACTCAATTGGATGAAAGTCTGCAGAATATATGGAAAAGGAAGGCCTGAAAGAAAGGGGCACAGGAGAGGAGGGAGGAGGTGCCCAGACTGAGGTTGCAGCCAGAACCAGGTACTTATGAGGGAACCTCCAGTGTTGTGCAAAGATCCCCCATACTCTGAACGTTCCAATTGGTGCTTTAGAGAGCCAGGGAAAGCATTACACATAGCATGTTGGACAGGTAACATTACAAAGGGCCAGAAGGCCTTTGGCTGCACTTCTCAACTTCTCAATTTGTATATTCTTGTTTCCAGGATGGCTTTCTTTCAGCTTGCCCAGAGAATGCAACATGGGAGTTGCTCTTTTTCAGTATCGCCTTCTAAGGGCACCAGCCTTCGTAGCCGTAACTGGAGTCACAAAGTTGATTGATGCGCACTGCCAGGCTAAACAGTGACTTTGGCGTGGGGTTTTATTGGGGGGGAAGGAGGTTGAACTGGAATTTCCCTACATTCTGTGCCCAGGCTCTATTTCGAGGAGGGCAAAATTAGACAAGTTGTGCGGAGATGTGATAGGGCCTTCCTGGTGTTTTTTTAAAAGGAAAGTTTGGATTGGAGTGTCATTACAAAGCATAGGTTTTTCTTAGCAAGTTGTTTGCTGGGTGGGAGGCTGGAATACTCCCTGCCTGCCTTTCTTGCCTGCCAAGGCTAAGAGAGACTGTGTGGTTAAGAGTGGTGGACTCTAATGTGGAGAACCAGATTTGATTCTCCACTCTTCCTTCTCATGCAGCCAGCTGGGTGACCTTGGGCTAGGCACAGTTCTTTTAGAGCTCTCTCAGCCCCACCTATCTCCCAGGGTGTCTTTTGTAGGGAAAGGTGTTTGTAAGCCGCTTTGGAAATCCTTCGGGTAGTGAAAAGCAGGGTATAGAAACCCAGCTCTTCCTCTTCTTTTAAGAGCAGCTTGGCGAGAAGATGGTATTGGTTTAAATCAGCCAAGGAACACTGTCGATAGGAAAGATGTGAAGCTCCATGTGAATCGGGGCCCTGCATGGTAGTGATCAGTCTCCTGAAACTGGTAGAAAAGTGGGAGCACAGTCCTGCCAGCATCTCATCCATCTTGGGCCGGTGTCATCCAATTTAGTGGGTCACTGTGACTTCAGGACATTATTTTGGAAGTTCTTGGAGCAGGTTTTTCCTCCCTCTTGGAAACACCGGCGAGTCTGCAAAGTTGTTCCTGCCTAATGGCATATGCCGTTAAGGCGGCAGAACAAAACGAGGCCTCACATCAATAGGTGTGTTTTGTGTGTCTATGAAATCAGGATGAAAATTTGGTAAAATACAACCTCATTTCTAGGTTTCTAGCTGGTGGCTGGGGGAAACGTACAGGCTGCATTTACATCATTTCCTGTTCTGCTTGGAAGGTTTGTGTTTGGCTGCAAAAAGGGAAATGCTTTGATCCTGGCGACTGACTAGCCACCGCATTAGAAGCAATTGCAAAGTTACTTGCTGACGTGTTAAACATGCTTTCTCAATAACGGTTTTGTGAATCTCTTGGGTTTCTTGATGGCCCTGGAAGGCTTTTCTGAATGGCTGAGAGTTATTTTTTTTATGTATTTTTAAAATTTGTTAAAACATTTATTGGGTGATATGACCAGAATATGGTAATATTCACCTGCTCCTCCCCTCCCCAAATGGCCAATGAGGGGCCTGGAGGAGTGGGAAGGGGAGGGGCCCTGGGTGGGTGTGTCCACTGCTATGCTTCCCAACCATATTCTTCATAATCGTGCCACTTCCAGGATGTCTCGAAGCCTGATGACTGTTTCCAAGGTTTCTCGACAGATTATGCATCTTAACCACGATTCTTACCTCCCATATAGGGGATGCCAGCCTCCAGATGGGATCTGGGGATCCCCTGGAATTACAGTTCCAGACTGCAGTGATCTGGTCCCCCTGGAGAAAATAGCTGCTTGGGAGGGTGGACTCTAGGCCACTGTGCATCCTGATGTCCTTTGCATCCCCAGGTCCATCTCCAGGAGTTTCCCAACCTGGCTCTGGCAACTCTACCCCCCCCCCCGTCCCATATTCCCACAGTGGCCAGGAGACACTGGACAACCCCTACCCCCCGAAAGCATTTAAAACCAAGAAGTGCAGTTACTGTATCCTCAGAGCACAAAGATCTCAAAAAAAGAAGACGACGGACTTTGCTGACATTAAATAAAGCTGGATTTTATTATTAATATATATAAGCACTTTTCTTTAAACATTTGGTATAACATTTGCAATAAACTATCTTGGAAGAGAAAAAAGAGGCTTTGGTTTTCAACATTAAGGCACTTTTTACTTTTTTTTTTTTTACAGAGGTCGGAGCCCCCGCCTTGAGCAATTCTTTTTCCCTCTGCCCAGAGCCCCAATCATTTTTCAACACAGAAGTCACAAAACATTAAGGAAGTTAGCTGGAATTCTATCATGGGTTGGAGGAGGAGGAGGAGGAAGAAGGCTGTGATCTTTGGGTCACAGCCTGTTTCCCGTGACATCAGGAGGGTGTAGAACAGGGGTAGTCAAACTGCGGCCCTCCAGATGTCCATGGACTACAATTCCCAGGAGCCCCTGCCAGCAAATGCTGGCAGGGGCTCCTGGGAATTGTAGTCCATGGACATCTGGAGGGCCGCAGTTTGACTACCCCTGGTCTAGAATGCTGCCCTGTGAATTATACCACCTTCTTAACCTGCCCTGCAGACCCTGTTTACCCCATCACTGCAGAAAACCGGTGTCCTGCTCTCTTTGATGGCTTAAGGCGTATGGGGGGGGGGGGGGAGATGGGAATCGGGCTGCCATCCAGACAAAGCTATTTCCCAAAGGACCCCACGTGTCCATCTGGTCCTTTGCTTTCCCCTCATGCCAAGTAGGGCACAGTAGCCAACAGCAACCTCTGCCTACTCAAACTCACTCACTCCCCATTCAGCTTCCTCCAAACAAGCTGGTCCATATAGGGCTGCTTCAAGTGCAGCTCCTTCTCCCTCCCCAAATGCACATGTAGAAAGATGCAGCACCTACTGGTGTTCTTTTACAGCTGAAGCAGCCATCATCACCTCAGGGGCCAACACAAGTCACCTGTCTGGAACACAGCTGGGAGCTTTTGCCCTATATTTGGCTCCTAGTCAGGTGGAGATGTGTGAAGCAACTCCTGAGACCAGGTCCCCCAACTCAGCTGCATCGTCTCTCTTCAAGCAGCCTGCTTGCTAAATAAAACCTCTCAAACTGCCTCCAGACTCAAGAGGGGGACGCAAAAGCCATACAAGCACAGTGTAACATATAAGCGGGTCTTGAGCGTTTAACCGGGGAAGGGAACAACAGCAGGTCAAAAACTGGTTGCTATCCAGGCGCCCCCCCTGCCCCACATAAATTGATTTGCTAACTTAGTGCTATTTAACTTGTAACTTTTCCACCAAGTGGCTATCTGTTCTGCGGAACTGGTAGGGGAAAAAAGGAGGATCTAGCCAAGTCCCCCTACCAGAAACCGAATTGCATTTTAGTCTCCTAAAGGGACACCGAAAAAGAGAAGTGGATGGTGCCGTCCAACATTGGGGATCATGTGAAAATGAGGTTCTACCCAAGGACAGCAGCAAATATTGCTAAACTTATTCCTCCTTAACAAACATTGCTGCAGGGAATCAGTTTTTTTTCCCAACGCAAGCCAGCATTGGCAGCACCACAAGCACACAAAGACAAATGCAACCCTCCATTCCAAATGCAACCCTCCATTCAATGATCACCTAAACTCACCCCTTGGTCCATCACCTTAGTGGGCTGCTTCAACTGTGACACTTCTCCCCCGGCCAAAGAAAAAAAAAACAATAGTGCTTTAAGAGAAAGGCTTGAATATACACACCCTTTTTAAAAAATGGCAGAGAAGCGGCAGAGTTTCTAGCGAGAAAAATAAGCATTAATGGGGTGGGCAAAACCAGCACCCAAGTGTCCTCCCCTGAATTAACCAGCAGGTTTCGTTTTGTGGCTCATGAATACATGAGGATTTAGGAAGCACACTTGCTTCACCTGCAGACTTAGCCCCAAGTTGCTCACCAGTTAAGAAAAAATAACAATAAAGACCCAATCTGTAACCTCACTGCTCCTTCTCCCCGCACCTTCCAACATCCTGCCCCCATTCTTCGTTTAATTCTGAAGCCTCTCCTTTCCAGGTTAAATTTTACTTGCTCAACTTGCTCGGTTCCCTTTCCTGCAGCTCTTGCTCACTCCTGGAACTTCGGAAGGGGAGGCAGAATGGGCACCCCGCTTGCCGCTTCCAAGTTTCCCAAACAGCCACAGAAAACACCTGGATTCGGTGGCCCAGGGAAAGCTGCGGTGTGAAATTGCAGCATCTGTGTTAACGTGCAGAGGGGCTGGGAGATATCCTAGTAATAGTTCAAATGGGGAGTAGGCAAAATAATAGTTTGCATAATTCAATTTTGATCGTGAATAAGAGAGCTACTACCAAGGTGGACTTATATAGGGTTGAGTTATGGGACCAAGTCGGACTGATGCAGACATTAAACATTTGCTGTGCGGATGGGGATCCGGCTGCCACACTGTTCTACCGCTCCGGGCATTCTCAAAAGTCCAAGATCAAGCATCAGTAGTGGTGGGGGGGGGACCTGAAGACTCCAATTAGTAGAGCAAAGGTGCAAAGGAAGGGAAAGCAATCTATGCAGGGCTACGGAGGCCCCGAAGGGTCAGCAACAGCCTGGTCCCACGAGGCGGCTGGAGCACCTTGCAGCAAAATCTAACCATCGGGGGGATTCTGTCCTCGCTTCCCTCCCGCCCTCCAAAGGCAGCGCCCCTCCCGAGGGCTCAAACCATGACACAAAACGGGGATGCTGCTGGACCAGCCGAGGCCTCGCCCACCCTGCCCTCCCCTCCCAGCCCCACCCTCCAGGGTCACCGATTCCAGTCTGCCTTTGGTGCTAACAAGACCAAGAGAAATCCTCTGGCAGGAGGAGCCTGGCTTAGAACTCAGTCTGCACCCCCTCGCTGTCTTCCGTGGCCCCGTGGCCGGTTGCTGAGGAAGGCTCCGCTGCTGCCTCGCACACCTGGGACGACACCTCCTCTCCCGTCTCCTGATCGCTGGGCTGAGGGCACTCCACCTGGACTTCCTCAGGGAGTGCCGGGGATGGCAGTTTGGCAGGAGAGGCCGGTGGGGTGGCGATGACCTCCCTTTCCTCATCGTGCTGAGCACCAGGGAATTCCGCCGGGTGACCCTCTGCTGGCGCTTTCCCCTCTTTCTCCTTCGGGATTGCTTTGCTCTCCTGAATGACGGTGCCATTGCTCAGCTGCTCCTCCACCTTCTCATTGGCTGTGAGTGGAGCCTCCACTTGAAACTCCTTCACGAGCATCCCACGAAGCTCCTTCACGCTGCCAGGAGAGCTCGGGGAGCGGCCCAGGTCTTCCGGCTCAGTCGATTCCGGGGATCCCTCCAGAGATGTGACATCGTAAGGCAAGGCCCCTTCATCAACGTGGATGACGGACACCACTTGCTTGGCCCGGCGCTGTTTCTCGTCCGGAGGGTCTGGGTCCTGTTGACCACCGTATTCCTCTCCCCAGTCGATGGGGGTCCCCTCGGCGAGCAGATGCAGGTTGGGGTCACTGTTGTGCATCACGATGCTGTCGCGGTAAAGGTTGTGTTTCCTCTGTACCGCTGCCTCCTTCACCGCTGCCAAAGTACAAAACGGACATATGCAGAACTTTAACGCAGGGCCAGGCTATATAGTATCTTTATGATTCAATTTTATTTATTTTCTCGTTTATATGCTGCCCTTCCCCATGAGCTCAGGGTGGCTTACAACATTTCAAGAGATAAAATGATTAAAACGTATTAAGCATTCAAACAATTAGGTTTTCAAAAAAACAATCAGAAAGCTCGCCACCTTCTCTCCAGTAAAAGGAAGGAGGATCCTTGGGACGATCCTATAAAGCAGTCATTCTCAATGGGGGCCAGGTAGCCCCTTGGGGAGCCCTGGCATATTTGAAGGGGGCCACAGAATGAAAAACGGGAGAAAGAACGAGTTGATGACTTGCTATTTTTCTGAATAAGGGGAAAGAAATGTCCTGGACCAAAGCAGACGATAACAATAAGATTGTTAGAGATGTTGAAAGAAAGAGAGAAGTTTTCTCTTATAAATCTGTAATAGTTTGCAATCATTTGAGAGTCAGGTAAAGGTAAAGGTGTTCCCTGTGCAAGCACCGGGTCATGTCTGACCCTTGGGGTGACGCCCTCTAGCGTTTTCATGGCAGACTCAATACGGGGAGGTTTGCTAGTGCCTTCCCCAGTCATTACCGTTTACCCCCCAGCAAGCTGGGTACTCATTTTACCGACCTCGGAAGGATGGAAGGCTGAGTCAACCTTGAGCCGGCTGCTGGGATTGAACTCCTAGCCTCATGGGCAGAGCTTCAGACAGCATGTCTGCTGCCTTACCGCTCTGCGCCACAAGAGGCTCTTTGAGAGTACATGAGCAATTTTCCTACAGAACACTATTTTTGAAACAAGTGTTAAGGTTACTGGTTTCTGCGGTTGAGTAACTCAACACTTAACGGATGCCCTTTCTTACTGCACCTTGCACTTATCTCTTATACTGCCTTTTTCTATTCTTCTTTGATAATTTTTTATACAATTTCAATAAAATGTTATGTTTTAAAAAAATCAAATCATCTCCTGCATCCCTCTGCTGAGTACTAAATTTGGGGAACGAGATGCACCCAGATATGCCTTTTCCCTCCACAGCTGTTGTCCTACACATAATTCTTAGGAGGACGAAGGCACTCCCCGCTCTTAGAATCCCAGAGCTGGAAGGAACCTCCAGCACCATCAAGCCAACCCCCTGCAGAACGCAGGCAAGTCTTACCCAACATGATGTCTTTCATGACCGACTGCAGCACCACCTCCTCATATGTGTTTTCCACCAAGATGAACTGGGCAAAGTCTTCAAAAATCAGCTCCTGGAATTTTGGTAAATCCTGACATGGGGCGGGGAAAAAAATCACAGCATGCAGTCACTGTAATTTTAATTATGAATTTTAGAATTTTAAAGCTGATTTAAAATCTGTTGTCTATTAAAAAAAAATTGTGTAAGCTGCTCTGAACCCATAGGGAAGAGCGGGGTATAAATGTAAAAATAAATAATAAAATATTTAAGAAAACAGCAGTACGGAAGGGAGAATACAGGCTGTCAAGAAAATGAAGCCAGGGAATGCAGCCAGCTCTCTTAAAGGCAGGGGAAAACACTCCGAGATATATACCATCCTACCTTGCAGGGCACTTGTAAAGACCGAAGTGTTAATGCACACAAAGCACTTTGAACACTGACAATGCTTTGTAAATGCAGCCGCTAATATATTGACAAGAATCAGTTCTAACAATGAATTATTTACAGGATCGTAAAAAGGGAGGAAGGATGACCCGGGAAACTACAGACCAGTGAGTCTGACCTCTGTTGTGGGGAAGATAATGGAGCAGATATTAAAGGGAGCAATCTGCAAACATCTGGAGGACAATTCCCACGAGCCCCTGCCATTTGCTGGCAGGGGCTCATGGGAATTGTAGTCCATGGACATCTGGAGGGCCGCAATTTGACTACCCCTGGACTAGATGGTCCTTTGGGCAGGACCAGCAAGGCAATTCTAAAGGAACCGTGGGAGGGAAAGCAGCAAGAGACCCTGTAGACCAAGACCCTGCTCTGCCTGCAAGATCCACCTAGGAGGGTGCTGCCAAGCAACCCCAAATACAGTTCTCCTCCACTGCGGCCGCTTTCTCTTACCCCCTTACAAGTGGGCGCCAGTTTCTTCAGCAGGAAAGGGATGGTGATCTGCAGAAGGGCTTCCCGGAAGAACTTCTTCCGTACCGTGCTGCTGTCGTAGTCGTATTTCTGGGGAGGGAGAAGAGAGGGAAACGGTTTCACACAAGACCAGAGCCCCAAGTGGAGAAGGAAGGAAAATGGGTGCTGCTGTTCTCCGCATAGTGCATTGTTAATGCGTGTAACCCTTTGCTGCCTTCCTAAACAGGAACACCATTTGGGGACACACCGGCTTCTGTCGGGAGCGAGACCGACCATCTGACTCTACTTCTGTGCTGCAGCGTCTAAAGCCTGGGGGGCCATCTTACCTTGAGCACACGCTCCAGGATACGCTGGATCGTCTTGCAGAGTTCGTCCTTGTCCGCTGTTTTCCCCAGCTCCTGATGGAGAAGAGTCTCAAAGGTGTAGACGGCATCGTCCATTTGCTACACGCAACGTCCCAGAAAAAAGAAAAGAAAAGAAGACACAGCGGTGGTGAAACGTGGCCATAAGGGCATATAGACCCCTGATGGTAGTCGAACATGAGTCACCCAGCACCCAGACCCAGGTCCTCAAGTGGAACGTTGCATCCAATGGATGTTTGATCATACGCTGCTGAACCCTGGCTCTGGGCAATTCCTCAGGGCTTAGAAGTGGTTGCTCAGAAAGAGGCGTTCAGGAGGGATGGATGAAGTTTAGAGGGAAGGCCTGTGGCCAAAGGAAAACCTCACTCTCCATTGCACACGTTCAGTCCATGCAAGCCCCAAGAGGCTTAGCTGATGCCTCAAAGGGAATGCATCACAATGTATGCACACAGCTGCCATCAAAAAGGGCAGCCCCGTGTCCAATTTGCTCTCCCACCTCTGCAGTAGCTAATTCAGCTTGCCTGCGTCTGGATGTCACAGTGGCGTGCAGGCTTTGCCCTGCCCTTTTACAGGGCAGCCAAATGATCAGAGGTAGAGATGATGGACAGGGAGGTGGGAGAGAACGTAGAGACATCACAACACAAGTAAGCTGCATGTAATGTTATGGAAGGAAGCAGACAAAGTTCCTGGTCCATCCCATGAAACAAGACCAAGCTGTCCCTCTGTGGCATTAAGGACAGCCATCTTTTCTCACCAGTGGGGACTTTTCTTGGGGCGGTGGTTGTGGCTGCCATCTAGAACTGGGCTAATAGCACGTAGAGGGACTCTACTTTTTTTTGCATATTTGAGACGATTTTGAAAAAAGGGACTCTCTAATTTACTGTTTTGAAAGCTTTCAAATTTTTAATGCATTTACCTGATTTTAATCCTTTTGTATAATTTCTTTTTGCATTTTGTATCTATTGATCAATGACTTATTAAATGAGGATGAGGAAGATGATTCCCATGGTTAGCAACTACCTCTTCCCACCACCGGGAAGGGGAAATATTTCCTGAATTCTCTGCAGTGGCTCTCTGGGGTTCAAGAGAAGGCTCCTTGCACTGAAGGAAAACTGCTGGTACCGGCAGAGGGGATCTATGGGATCCAGCCCAGAGGGTCCCTGTAGCTTCTCCATATTTCCCACACAGGTTTAAAAAAAAAGGCATGAGGAAGACAAGAAGGGGCAGGCCTTGTCCAAACTCCCTTTAGATCCAACAAAAGATACATGCCCCTGCACACCTAATACAAGCCAAAACACAGACACAAGTGTGTTGCACAAAACTCTCCCAGCCACTAGGGGGCGATGGTGGCACACCCATGGCTTCTTGCAGGACCAAAGGGGAGGCCGTCCATTGCCATGTGTGTGCCAGCCATTATCGATCAACTAACCTGTTCTCAAACTGATGGGTATCTTGCCAGGAGGAAGACACTGACGGCCCTGCCTTACCCCCAGTCAGGGGTGAAGCAGATTTCCCCTATAAAAGGGAGACTCCTGGGGCATCCAGTAAAGGTGACAGCATAGTACAGACGGAACAGGGGTGTTGCACAAAGGGCAATTGTCCCTGTAGCACGTTAGAGCAGGGGTAGTCAACCTGTGGTCCTCCAGATGTTCATGGACTACAATTCCCATGAGCCCCTGCCAGCATTTGCTGGCAGGGGCTCATGGGAATTGTAGTCCATGAACATCTGGAGGACCACAGGTTGACTACCCCTGCCTTAGAGGACTCAGATTCCAGCACCTTTCCTGAAGCTAAGTGGCACTGGCACAGGATCGGGGCCTGGTGGGAAGGCCTCCTGGGCAGCTAGGGTTGCTAGCTCTGAATTGGGAAATGCCTGTAGATTTTGGCAGTAGGGCCAGGGATAGGTGGGATATGGCGTCGGGTGGGGACCTCAGCAATAGATAATGCCATGGAGGTCACCTACCAAAGCTGTCAATTTCTCCAGGGGAACTGATCTTGTTTGTCTGTGTTGGGAACAGTTCTCTGTGCGATGTCTCCTGACTTGAGACTCAAGCAGGAACTCCTTTCACCATAGTGAGAGAGATAAGAACACTGAACTCTCACCTTCAGATCTCATTGACCTGTCCCTAGAGGGTAATTTCCTTTCTCTTGAGTCCTTCCTCCCTCTTCTCCATTCCCCAAGCCTTCAAACATCACAGGGCAGAGATACCTCAAGCATCTCCCTCTATTCAGATGTTTAGATTAGAATAGGAACATTCTCTTTACCACTAAGTATGTAGTATTAAGTTCTATAATAAAGCCATCTTGGTGTAGTGGTTAGAGAGAGCTTTATGCAGGGGCGCGGACTTCTAATCTGGTGAGCCAGGTTTGATTCCCTGCTCCCCCACATGCAGCCAGCTGGGTGACCTTGGGCTCGCCACAGCACTGAGAAAGCTGTTCTGACCGAGCAGTAATATCAGGGCTCCCTCAGCCTCACCCAACTCACAGGGTGTCTGTTGTGGGGAGAGGAAAAGGAAGGTGATTGTAAGCCACTTTGAGACTCCTTCGGGTAGATAAAAGTAGCATATAAGAACCAACTCTTCTTCTGTTTTGACCAAGCAGTAGGGCTCTCTCAGCCTCACCTCCATCACAGGGTGTCTGTTGTGGGGAGAGGAATGGGAAGGCGACTGTAAGCCATTTTGAGACTCCTTCAGGTAGAGAAAAGCAGCCTGTAAGAACAAACTCTTATTATTAGTTAAGTAACACCTGATAAAGGTGCTTTTCTTTGTTGTTTTCTCACTGCATGCACTCAGCCCATGTGCTTACCAGCCACTCTGCTGACCTTCAAGATATTAAGGCTTTACCACAAGTCTACCAATATTTAACATCCTTTAGTCTGGAGATTAGGTGTAACAGTGGGAGATCCCCAGGCATCATCCAGAGGCTAGCAATCCACCTCAGCCCCTTGGAGTTTCTTGAGGCAAGAAAGGCAAGATGCAGTTGCAAGAAACTATATCAGCAGTAGCAGAGCAAAATCCAGGTACCTTAGAGGCCAATGGAATTTTTTTCCAGGGCATAAGCTTTTGTGAGTCAATGCTCATTCGCCTCATTGAATGGAATGTGCTTTGACTCACAAAAGCTGACCCTGGATAGTTTTGTCCATCTCTGAGATACCACTGGACTCTAATTGGGTTTATCTACTAGACCAGGCTTTCTCAACCAGGGTTTGGACGAACCCTGGGGTTTCATGACGGCCCTGGAAGGATTTTCCAAATGGGTGGGAATTAATTTCTATATATCTTTAAAATTTGTTAAACATTTCTCAGGACATATATGGTCTTGTTGACCTCCCTTCTAAAGTGGCCAGAACTCAGCAGCCAGGATCCCCACAGCAACACCTTGGAGGTCCCACATTTGGCCTATCCTTCAACAACTGCACTGGCTACCAGTCGAATTCTGGTAATTCTTTAAGGCCATATGTGGTCTGGGCTCACTGTATCCGAGGGGATAACTTTTGGCCTGTGCTCTTCAAAGAGCCTTACGCCCCGCCACCTCCAATTGGCTGGTGATCCCTGGCCCCAAGGATGCTCGCTTGACCTCAACCAGGGCCAGAGCCATCTCCATCCTGGCCCCGACCTGGTGGAATGAGCTCCCAGAAGAGATCAGGGCCCTAACGGAACTAGAGCAGCTCCACAGGGCCTGCAAAAGGAAGCTCTTCCGCTAAGCGTTTGGTTGAGGTCAACTTGAACTAACGTCTTCCACGGGCCCCCTGAGCCCTCATCCCATGAATCTCTATGCAGGAACTCTATGCAGGGTCCATCAGTATGCCTCAGTGTCAACTGCTGTTCTGAGTACTGTTGTCCAATGGTGCTATTTGTTCTATTGTTATTACTGTTATTATTATTACCATGGCTACCAATTTCTCTGTATTATTCCGTTCTATGTTTCATGCAAACTATCCTGAGCCTCAGGGGAGGGCGGCATATAAATACAATTAATTAATTAATTAATTAATAGGCCTGGAGGGGTGGGAAGAGAAGTGGCTCTGGGTGGCTGTGTGCACAGCTGTGCTTCTCAATCATATTCTGCATGGTCATGCCACTTCTGGCGGTTCTCGAAGCCTGAAGAACGTTTCAGGGGCTTCTCAAGGGTAAAAAAGTTGAGAAAGGCTGTATTAGACTAACGTGGCCACCCACCTGAAACTATAGTCATGTTGGCAAACTTCATACCACGAGAATAAATCAGTTGTGAAGCGCTGATTTCTAAGGGGAAGGTGATCCCTTCAGGGGTTGAGTTTCCTGGCAGCTGTTAACCATGGTAAACAGTTAATATCCCATTGGAAGAGGCAGAGTAGAGAGGAGCTGTTTTTTTTTTGTATCCCACTTTTTACTACTTGAAGGAGTCTCAAAGCTGCTTTCAATTGCCTTCCCTTCCTCTTCCCACAACAGACACCCTGTGAAGTAGGTGAGGCTGAGAGAGCTCTAAGAGAACTGACTGGCCCAAGGTCATCCAGCTGGCTGTATATGGAAGAGTGGAGAATCAAATCTGGTTCTCCAGAGTCAAGGCCACCGTTCTTAACCACTATATCAAGCTGGCTTTCAAACTGCTACCTGAACACCAGTTTCTATGGGGCAGTCTAGGGAGGGGCCTTCACATGACTACCTAACTATTGGGCTTCCCACAGGCCCCGCAGCAGGCTCTGAATGAAATGGACCTTGGTGGTGATCCAGTAAAGCCGTCCTTCCAGCGTTCCCTACCTGCCTCATCAGGATCTGGGCTCGCTGCTTGAACACCGAGGCACTGGACACGTCGAATCTCTGCTGCAACCCTTCCAGCTTCAACTGGTCCATCTTCTCGTAGCAGGGCTGCATCTTGACGGGATGGAAAGCCAGCTGGGAAAGCTTGGCCATATACTGAAGAGGTTTAAATAAAAAGGAAAAAGAAGGGCAAGATTGACAAAGCCTTCAGCATTCAGAGGCAAGTCCAACGCACTGAAGGTCAGGATGGGACCAAATACCAGCCAATGTGTAAAGTTAGAGAAATGAAATGGGAATTCAAGTAGACCACACAAAAACTGGCGCTGCCTGGCCTCCAAGTATTCCTTCATGATGGCCAAATAGTGCCTCCATTTTCAGGAGGAGTCTATCTCTGAATAGCACTTGCTCAGGCAAAAGCTAGAGTGGGCTGTTACCTTCCTGGCTCCACAGGAATCAAGAAATGGGCTAGAATTTGATCTGACCCACCAGGGCCCACATGATGTTCTGGAAGCGCCAGAACGTCTCTCTTTCACGCAATCAGACAAGTGGCACAATCAACGCTCCAGTTACAGGGAAAATTTTAAGTGCAATTCAAGTTTTGAAATTCCTTTGCAGGAAAAAAAATATTTTCACAGTCAAGTCAAGAGACCTGAGAACAGAGCTAGCACAAATCCAGAAAGGGTTTGATCCATAACCAATGTAAAAAAAAAAATTATGCACTGAGACGGTGTCTACAAATGGCCACCTGTCTTTAAGTTCACAGAACAGATTTCTGAGGTTCCTTCCTTGGCTGAACTTCTGAGGAATGTTAGAATCATTTTTCACATCACAAAAACAATGCCTCTTGATGGACAGGCAAGGCACATTAGGTCTGAAGTTGCCATTCGTGGTTTACACACTGCCTGTGCCCAGTAGATAATAAGGTATCCTTTTATCATTTTTAAACACTTGGAGCTCTGATAATAAATGGTTTATATTTTTCTATATACAGTTTTACCCCTAACCTCTGTGGTTCTCACCTGTTTTCCAGGTTGGGTTTCTGTTTCCCTTTATATTATGTGTTGCAAACAAAGTAAAAACTTGGAAAATCTTCATGCCAGTTTATCTTCACGCTTGTACAATTTGTGAATGCATGCTGGTTTCTAACCCGACTCCCCCCAGGGAGGAGCAGTTGCTCTGCAGCATAACATCTGCTTGGCACACAGAAGGCCCCAGGGTCAATCCCCGGCATCTCCAGTTCAAAGACCTGGGTCTTGGGTCACTATAAGGCAGCTATGGCAAAATATGACTCAGAAGGGCAACATGGCTGCTCCATAGATACCAAGCTTCAAGAATAAGACATAGTCTTGCTTATACCCCTTGGAAAATGAGAAAACACATGAGCTGCCTTATGTTGAATCAGCCCTTTGGTCCCACAGAGTCATTACTGTCTACTCAGACAGGCAGCAACTCTCTAATTTCTCACCCTCTGCCAGAATTTTTCACTGGATTTACTGGGGAGACCTTCTGCATGCCAAACAAATGCTCTACCATTGAGCCACAGATCCTGGTTTAAAAACATCTGCATGCATCTGTCTATAGTGGATGAACTACCTGTCCCAACTGAAGCCATGAGTGAGCATGATTACCCTGCTGCAACCCCTCCAAGTGTACCAATCATCGCCCTGCCCATTTTGATGCGGTCTGTCCGGCCATCTGTCAATCAAGCCCGCTTATTTATGTATCTATTTGTTCATTTGTTTATGTTCAGATGTGTATGCTGCCCTTCCCTGAAGGCTCAGGGCGGCTTACAGCAGTCTGTAAAGCCCATAGTATAATATCACTAAATACGGTACCAGACAATGTTAAAATGTGTGAAGAACTTGTAAACTATATCGGAATAGCTGCTAAGATCCTTTATGCATCAAGATGGAAATAAGATTCATCCCCAGACATAATGGACTGGCTAAACAAACTGACGGAATATGGGACAATGGCAAAACTTATCTATTTAATTCACAGTAAAACAACCTCAGGATTCAGAAGCAAATGGAGGCCAATGCTAGACTATATAGAGCAGGGGTAGTCAAACTGTGGCCCTCCAGATGTCCATGGACTACAATTCCCAGGAGCCCCTGCCAGCGAATGCTTCTGGGAATTGTAGTCCATGGACATCTGGAGGGCCACAGTTTGACTACCCCTGATATAGAGCAACAGAATCAAAGCCGATTACAATCAAAAGGTTAATATAATATTTTCTCTGTAACTTTTAGAGGATATTAAAAAACAGGATATGAACTTTTAAATCTATGTCCTATGCACTTTTGGGGGTTGTTCTATGAAAAAATAACTGTAGTGTATAATTATAAGTAGTATTATTTTCTTTCTTTTCTTCTGTATATCTCTAAATAAGTTATAAAAATATTTTAAATTCCCCCTAATATTAAATGCATACATATAAATGCATTAAAAAACATTTAAAAACTTAATTTAGTTCATAGCCCTATCAAGTTGCCTCCTTCTCTTTGGGGCACTTTATGAAATCCCCAGATGATTATGAGCATTTTGCCAATGTGATACTACAACTACTACTATGACAGCATATTGGAAGAGCAACCACTGACGAAGATAAAACAGAAAGCGGGTCACTTAACCTAGGATCCCGTTTTGGTTGACTCTTTATGTTTGACCATTTAGACTTTATTTTATAACCTTTTAACTTATAAACATAGAGAAGACTACTGTATCATTGTGCCTCGTGATTTCCTTTTTTCTTCTGCCTCCTTGTCTTTGGGCAAGACCCTCCCCCATCTAGAGACACCCCCCCCCCGCCCTGTCCCAGTCCCCACCATGCTGTTCCGGCCAGGAGCCTTACCTCCCCCAGCTTCTCCATTCCCCCTTCATTGACGATGTTCATGTTCATGTCCGTGACCTCCTTGAAGAAGACCTCTCGCACCTCGGCAAAGCCCTGGCTGGTGGGCAGCATCAGCGCCTCCAAGATGGAAGGGATGTAAGGCTGGACGTGGTTGCGGACACAGATCTCGGCTTTGGAAAGGACAGAGGCTGGCGGGGGAAAGAAGCAGCGGGGAGGTTAGGAGGGAGCTGAATGCATAGCGTCTCACCTCCAATGTGTGCCCAAGCAACTCCCAGTTTTCCATGAAACTGGCCAGGTTTCTTGTCCTGATGTTGCTCTGCTTTCCCTTACTCTGGAAATGTAGATGTTGGGCGAATAAGCAAGGATTGGAAGGCAGCTCCCCTCGCAAGCAGCTCTCGGACCCCTACCTTTAATCTTGCTGGCCAAGTGCTCCTTGGATTGGATGATCTGGTCCATGTCTGTGCGGATGGTGCCTTGCATGCCGGGACGCTGATGCTCACATGCCGACACGGCTGCGTCGTAGCTGGCTTTCGTCTGGTCGTAAACCATCCTATACACAGCATCGGAGACCTACAGGGGTGGGATGAAGTGGTGAGCGAAGATGTAGCAAGGGAGCATTTCTCTGTGAAACAGGGGGAGAATCACCCTTCCAGACTTGTTTCCAGCAAAAACTATATAAATATTCATTGCAACTTAGACGAGAGAACGAAAGCTAGCCATTCAAAGCAGCGAAGTTCCACACCAACCATCCGCATTCTGCAACAAGAAAATCTTAGTTCTGTGACCTGCACAAGCACGTTTGTATCATTTCTTGCGGTTTTAACTAGCCAAGGGGAGAGACAAAGAGCTCTGCTGAGCTCCACCCTTGCTGCAAATCTTATTCGCCGACCTCCCCACCACTGCCTGTCCACAGCTTCCTAAATCCCAGCAGGAAATCCTCAGATAAATGTCCAACCTATTTGCACCTGAGGACAAGGAACATCTTTTGCATAAGGAAAGCAGGGATGGGAGACGCTGAAATCTGCACAGACAAAAAGCGACAAGGAGGTTCTGCCCAAGCAAGGCCACGTTTTTTGCTCTGCCGCACCTTCCGTTTCACCTGAACTCTATAGCAGCTCCTTGAAGTGCTACGAATCAGGTCAGCAAAAGCGTTCCACAACAAGTCGCTGCAGATTCACAGAAGAAACCTTTTGACATAACCCAATGTTCTCTGTGTGCCCAGCGCATTGGCTTCTAAGAAACTCGAGTTCTGCATACAGCCAAGGTAGAACTTCAGCTGAGCCAAGGGAGACCTGGAATTTAATCCCTGAAGAGAGGAGGAGGAGGAAGAGGAAGCAGCGAAGGAAGCTTTTTAAAAATACCCTGCTTTTCAGCAGGGTAGACCCAAAGCAGCTCACAAACATCTTTCCCCCCTTTCTCCTTACAACAGACACCCTGTGAGGGAGGTGGGGCTGAGAAAGCTCTCAGAGAACTGCTCTGTGAGAACAGCCCTAAGAGAACTGTGACTGGCCCAAGGTCATCCAACTGGCTGCATGTTGAGGAGTGGGGAAGCAACCCCAATTCTCCAGTTTAGAGTCTGCCATTGCTATCCTGTACACCTAGCCACTGCACCACACTGCTTTCCTGCTGGACCAAGGCATGCACAAAGCCCTGCCAGCCTCCCGGAATCCACCAGAGGTTTGAGAAGGGCTGAGGTAGGTCATGGTGTCCTTGGAGACAAAAGTAATGAACACATGAAAAAAGCAGCCCGAGGGGAGGTTCTCAGTTCTAATGTGAGAACAGGAAGCTGCAGTTTACGGAGTCATGTCAAGGGTCCAGCTAGTCCACCAAGGTTCATTCAGAACCACCAACAGTCTGGGGTCTCCCTCCCAAGCCCTCCCTCCCGGAAGTCCTTCATCTTGAGATGTTCGGAACGGAACCTCGGCCGAAGACACATGCTCCACCCACTGGAGCCAACCTGTCCACCAGAAGGCAAATATTTAAAGATTTTCTGCAGAGCTATTTTAATAAAAATAACTCTAACGGAAAGGTCCCAGTTAGCTTTCCAAAGAAGCTCCTAGCCAAGCTTGACATTCTGTGCCATAATTATCGTAGGGAAGGCTGAAAACATTTTGAATAAACATCACCTCTGAGGGAGGGACCGGCCATGCTAAGACAGTCAGTCCTGTGCCCTGCCTGCTGGCACCGTGGAATTCAGCAGGCCAGAGAGAGACGGGTTGTTTGCACTGCAGTGACAGTTGAGTTTCCAGAATAAAAGGCATCTTTGTCCAGGACCGTTCTCTAGGTAACGTGGGATTAAGGAGGGTGTGACTCAGGGTTGTATTAGTCAGCAAAGCAGCCGATCCAAAAGGAAGGCTTTGCACACCCCAAAAAGCAGCCATGATTCTTTGCCAAGGCAATGCCGTATCTGAACATCCAGACTATGCCAATTAGCACCGCCCACAGATCCTGCATAACTGATCCCGCTTCTCATAACCATGGGAGACGAGCCAGACTTTCCCTCCCGAAATCTTCCGTCTCTGGAGAGGAGACATGCCGGCAAAGTTCACCTCCAGAAGGATTAGCGACTCGGGGTTTTTTTTTAGCTGTCTGTTGTTGGGGCTCCAGCACCATTCTTCCATGTGCTTCTCCAAACCAGGCAAGTAGCTGCCCCTCGTATCGGTGGTAGCCTCTTGGCAGGACAATAAGCAGAAGTACAGCACGGGTCTCCAACATGTGGTGGTGTACTTAACCTTTTTGGTTCCCAGGGGAAACGGGTGGGCGGGGCTTGGTGATATGGGGGCCGGGCCTCCAGAGAACTGCCCGCCCACAAACTGCCCATCCCACTAACCCCACCGATTGTGGGCAGCAGAGGGTCCAACTGTCATGGGCCACAAGTCCCTTGGCTCATCCCTGCTGTTGGGAAGGTGGGATGGGGGACTGGTAGCCCTCGGAGGCAGCCCACACCTATGCCTTCACCAGAGAGAAAGCTGCAGGGGTTGATGCAATGTAAACAATGGGTGTCACACTGTCGCAAGCTCCTGTCCAGATTTGGGTACACGGCATCTGGGGTGTAGGCCACCTGTGGCCCGTGCTCGTGCTGCCGTGCCATCCTCCAACCGCTGGGGCAGGTGTGCAGGGTGCTGGCCAGTTGGAGGACGTGGCTCCCACCTCCCAAAGGGGCTTGATGTTGCCCAGTGCACTCAAGTATGGTACCCACAGTATTATCCTAGTCACCCCATCCTGAATACACTGCAGTCCACCAACACCTCTCCGGGCACCTGCCAAGTATATTCTTAGAAACTGAGGGGAGATCGGTAGGACTTTTCTTAGCAGTGCTTCTGGCTAGCTGTGCACATTTTTCAAAAAACTTGCTTAGCAGCATCTGTCACCACAACACAAGGATCTTCACTGTGAGGGAAGGGAAGCTGTGAGCATGCAGGAACATATTTTTAAGCAGAGATTCTGCCTGAAATGTTGAAGACCTCCTGTTCAAGTTCTACATGAAATCACTCTCTAACAGTTTATAGTTAGCTCTGACTTCTGCAGCAGCCATTTTGTAGCTGTCCCCGCTGCCTTGGGGCAGAATTTCAAAGCTCTCTGCAGGCTCAGAAAGGTTGAGGACCTCTGAACTAGCACTTTGTAGAGCAGAAAGAAGTTGCCATTTTCAGCAGCATGTGCACTTCCACCTCAAATTACATGCCAAATGGGATACTTTGTATTATACATGTTTTGACTGGGACAGTGGGCATGGCTCAAATCCACACAACTCCCAACGAAGAGCAGAATCTTCACTGCAAGAATTCTCCCCACCTCACCTGGATCCAAACTCTGTGCCTCTCCTGGGCTTTGCCCTTCAGCCGAGGACCGATCATGTTTTTCAGCTCCGGAAGGATTTCCTCCATCACCAAGTTGCTCAAGACCTGGAGGGACGTTGCACAATTTTAGCAGACATACAGTCCATAGACATCTTTCCATTCTATCCTGTCTTTCCCTGTTGTTCTCCCCAGCTATTGTTTCCTTATGGATCCCTCTTCCCTCATCTTTAAACCGCCCGTGGCACCACGGGCGCCACGGACTAAATAATTCGGTAAGGGGGGTAGAGGTGGGATTAGTCCGTGATGAGGAAGGGTCCGGATTGGACCCTTCCTCACGACAGACAATTGGAGGGACCAATTGGCAGGCGCGAAGTGCCTGCCGATTGGTCCCTCCGATTCCCAGTTCCTCCCGGCCTGACGCGGTGAGAGGCGCGAATGTCTGTGTACTATTTTAAACTTGTTGTAAGCCACCAGGGTAGGGTAAAAAACTGAAAGAATAAACAAACAATTTCTGGTTGCAAACAGATCTCTTTTCCTAAACTTACCAAAAAAATTAATCACTTTTGCCCAATACATTTTAGCTGTAATTTATGATGAAAATCTGCTTTTTCTTCTTTGCAAAACCAACATCTCCTTATTTTTATTTATTTATATTCATATGTATTATCTATTATATTTATTGTATTTATTAATTTCTTCTGCTCTCAGTTGTTTTTGTATTTTATGAGGAGTTAAATAAATGTCGTATATACATTCTTGAACATATTTTCTCTAGCTGAAACTTAATTGTAAAATTTAAACCCGCAAAAATAAAATACCACTTCTGTTCATCCAAAATATCACCAATTTTCCCGTTTCCCTCACGTTATAGGTGGGGTCTATAATGTGGCACCCACCAAAACCTTTTTGGACACCTGCCAAGTGTTTTTAGGAAGTGGGTGGGGCCAGGTAAGGTTTTTTGCCCAAAGTGCCTGATTGGCTGTGCAGATTCTTATTAATGTTGCTCTGGCAGCAAATCCCACCACAGCACAGGGATCTGCACTATGTTACTAAAGTTGTGCTGTGAGAATGATGTTGTGGCTGGCTCCGCCTTATGTGGCAACCATTTTGTGGCAGCCATTCTGTTGCTGCACCCACCATGTCAGAATTCCAAAGGTGCCTGCTGCAGGCTCAGAAAGGCTGGGGACCCCTGCATTAGAGGAAGCTTACTTGCTCCAGCAAACATCAAGCAATGCACATTTGCAGATGAAAGCTTTCTCTTGCAAAGAGAGGATCCTTTAAGCATGAGTGGCTGGTAACTTAAAGACACATACACAGGGGCTGATATTTCAACTACGCGAGACCTGCATGGCTGTGCTACTGAAACGGACACACTTGGGGAATGAACCAAAACGCAGCCGGATTGTCATTAATCTTCTCTCTCGGAGTAAAGAGGAAAGGAGGCTCTGACATATATGTGCCTTCCAGCAGCCCACCACCAGGTATCTACCAATTCCCACAACCTAAGCCTATATGTTTGTGAGCAGGGGAGGCACTTAAAGAAAAAGGGGCTCTGCTAAAGCATTGGCTGCACCCCTGCAAGGAAGAGCCCTTTGCCTGCACCTCTACTTGGGAGAAAGTAGCCCCAGTGTCAAACTGGGAGCCAAAGTAGCCTTTGAAAGTCAGGTGTTACGCTCAGGATTCGATGTGCTTCCCCTTCCCCCTCTCATCTAACCAGGGTGACTCAAGGGAACCTCCACATTCAGAGGCTGCAAACCTCTAAATGCCAGTGCCAAGAAGCAACCTCAGCCTCTCGGTCCTGTTGTTGGCTCTCCATAGGTACTGGTTGGCTGCTGTGAGAGACAGGATGATAGATTAGATGGACCATTGGTTTGATCCAGCAGGGCTCTTCTTATGTTCTTATCAAGGAGGGCCTCAGCCTCTACGCCCTGTTTGCTGACCACAGTGTGAGACAAGATGCTGGACTAGATGGACCACTGGTCTGACCCAGCAGGGCTCTTTGGATGTTCCTTTGAAGCCCTCTTTGCCTTGTTGCTGGCCTCCAGAGGAACTGGTTGGCCACTGTGTGAGACAGGATGCTGGACTAGAGGGACCACTGGTGTGATCCAACAGGGCTGTTCTCATATTCTCATACCTAAAGAAGACATTCTGATTCTTTTATGAGCTCCCTCACCAAATCAGCCCCCCGGTGTCTTTAAAAACGGCCTTTCCTCACAGCTGCTGTGCGAGTTACAAGCAATGGAAGATAACCACTAGTTTGCTTATGGTTTGCTTGCTGTGATGTGTCTCCAGCGCCTTTCTAGGCCCGGCGTGTCTACATTCCCTACTCATACTCCCAGTCTCACCTGCGCTTCATTGCCACAAAGCATGTCCCAGGTGCCATACTGCTCCTTGGACTGGCGGTACATGCGGACGGCATCCGTGAAGGCAGGTGCTTCGACCTTGGAGTCCTCTGGGATGCCTGAAAAAGAAGAACAAGTGGATTGAATGTGTCTGGGAGAGAAGAACTGGGATTTAATTTGATAGTCCTATTAAGACTGCTAGAATTTCAAGCCAGCCAGACATTTCTATCACGAACGGGTACATGGGGTGCTAAAGGATATGGTCCCGCCTGCACATTTCTGCCACTGCCGAGTCACGGCTGCTCTGCGTCATCCACCCCGGTAGCTGTGAACACATAAACAAGCCGTTGGCAGAGAGAACCATGGCACTGAACACGTTTTGCCAAGCACCAAATGCAACAGAGAGAAACCTTGACAGTAGAGCAGTGAGGAAAGAGCATTTTTTAAAGCCCCCGGGATATACACCTCGACCAAGGCCAGGGCTTTTTTGGCCCTGGCCCCAACCTGGTGGCTCTCAGAAGAGCTACAGGCCCTGCAAGAATTGTCAGCTTTCCGCAGGGCCTGCAAGACAGAGCTTTTCCACCAGGCACATGGTTGAGGCCAGAGCAACTCCTGGCGCTGTCAGATGTGGATCTCTAGCTGAAACCAACTAAGTCCCTCGCTCCCAGATAGTGATAGACCCTTGCTGAATGGGGGGAGGGAAGTGGGTTATATATTTATTATGCACCATCTTGCATTTGCGTTTTGTACTGCATTGTGTATTTGGAGAAAGAGAATTTTAATGTAATTCGAAGTTAGGTTTGTATTATGTTTTAATGGGTCTTTACGGGATTTTATTGTATTCATGGATCTTTGTAAACTGCCGCGAGACATTTGAGAGCGGTGGTGTATAAATATAAATAAATAAATAAATAAATAAATCTAACTCGAGTAGATTTTTGCAGATTCCTTCTCAGGTGAGATATTGTTTGCAGGGGTGCAATGTCCCTGACATGCTATACCACTTAGTCTTGGGATGTCCTGTTCTACACCGTTGTCCTTTAGCTGAACATTTTAAGAAATTGAGATCTGTGCAGATGAGAAACTTTGGATAACAGTGGATAATCGAAGGAGCCAGCAATAATTCTAAAAGTAGGTAAGTTTCTCTTGGCAATTTTAAATGAAAAATTTTCCATTATGGAATTTGGAACTGGAATTGTTTTAAAAAATTTGTTCCTATACTTTGCCATTCTTATGCCAATAAAGGGACTCTGACTCTGGGGAAATCCACGTGGCGAAGCTGGTACGCACCACAGAATGCACCACTGCCACGGGGCAGAATCTGCAGGAGTGCCATATGGCAGCTCCAAGCCACCAATCCCCTGAAACAAAAGATTTGCAGCATAAACAGAGCGCCACAGGAAGGGGTTAATGCAAGGCTAGAACTTGGCAGCTGCCTGCCTGGCTCAGGAAATTCGGCTTAAATCCACCGAGGAGACATCTGGAAGCGCAAGCTTTCAGGAGTGAGGTCTGAAAAGGAAATTGCCACATTTTGGGGGGATGGGACAGGGAGAGAAAGTGACTAAAAATAATAAGACCGGATGAATCGCAGACAGCATCATATCACTAAAATGTAAACAGCCCCACGGGGTGGAAGGAACCACGCTCTGTGCCGTCACTGCCTTCAGGGTCATCCAAGATTCCCCAAGAGTGATTCACAGGAAGAGCAGATCCCAAAGAGGGAGGGGGGAATCTGGAAGTCCCAGGAATAGAGAGAGATCTACAGGATTCTTCCTCTTTTAGAGGGCTAAAGTCAGATGACTGGCAAATCCTGCAGGAGAGCTAGGTAAGACACCAGGCTGCAGCAAGCAAGATTTACAGCGGTGCCGTGACCGGCTGGGCATAACTCTTCATGTCAGGAGAAACACGAGGCAATGACCTTTCCAGCTCTGTTTTTTTAAACAATCCAACAATTCAGACCTTGGCAGCCAGTGCCGGGAACTGGAAAATCAAGAGGGGAGGTGGGCAAAGAACACTGTCTTCTTTGAGAAGTGGGCCACCCTCTGCCTCGGCAAGGCGCTGGGGAGAGAATAATATACGCTGTCTGGAAGGATGCAGGAGAGAGCTGAGAGTTGGCTTCTGGGCAATAGAGATGCCAGAAGCATTGGAGAGAGCAGATTTCTCTCTTGGGTCAGGGAGAATCATAGAATTGGAAGGGACCTCCCAGGTCATCTAGTCCAACCCCCTGCAGAATGTAGGAAATTTACAAATTCTGGCATCAGTTGGATCGAGGTGGATCGGCCATATTCTTATTACTCGACCTGCAAACGCTGGCAGGGGCTCATGGGAATTGTAGTCCCTGAACATCTGGAGGACCACAGGTTGACTACCCCTGCTCTACGTGATGGCCCTTCAAGTACTTGAGGAATAAATCAGAATGGAGCCAGGATTCTCTGGGTCACAGCACTCTCTTGCCTCTCAGGCAGACTCCAGATGTTGCAGCTAAAGCGTGCCTGCACCAGGTGTAAAATGCTATGCAGCTTTCCTTGACTCCTCCTCCTCTCCCTCCCTGGTCCATCATCACGGCTTCCAGCTTCAAGGCTCTGGGCGATCAAGGCAAGGTGTGCAGGAGAGGAAAAATCCTGACAGCATTTCCTTTGGAAATGGCTTCTGTCTTGGCAGATGAGAGAGACGAGCATCCAGCGCTGGGTCGGCTCCAGAACCCAGGTGCCCACTTCTTGGCTGTAAATTGCAGCATGTGCAAAGCTCCCCTTTGAAGTATCTTTTCAAGGATTTCCGAGGCAAGGAACCTTCTGGCGCCATTCCAGGGAAATCCTTTGCAAGGCTTGCAACTACTCCCCTAAGGCATCCAAGAGAAGCTGCCAGTAGTCAGAAAGGGCTCAAAGGGGCCTGCCTTCTTCCTGAAAGGCCACCTTCTCCTGGGGAGGGAAGCTGAACCTTTCCCAGCCAGAAACCCTTGACGCACCTCCTAAAACGTTACAGTCCCACCCATGTAGGAGCCCATGACAGACTGCTCTCTGTAGAAGAGCATCTGCTTGGCATGCAGAAGGGCCCAGGTTCAATCCCCGGTATCTCCAGTTAATAGGATCAGGTAGGAGGTGATGGGAAAGATCTCTGCTTAAGACCCTGAAGAGCCACTGCCAATCTGGGTGGGCAGTCCTGACCGTGATCAACCAAGGGTCTGATTCAGTATAAGACAGTTTCACATGTTCAGGGTTCCAATGCAAAATGACCCAACGGGCTGGAAAACTGCTCTAGCCATGCAGCTGAAAAGCCACCACAGACCCGAGACAGGACTGGCTGTACTGCACCAGTGAACTTCCCCCAAGCATGGCATTTGGCTGTTTTCACTTTGGAGAAAGTCAAACAAGTTTCTAGCCCCCAAGGCCGAAAGCCTGCCAGCAGTTCCTGCAGTCCAAGCTTCATTCCACCACTGATCTCTAGATACCCAAGAAGACCTTCGATACGAGAAGCCCAGGGGTATGGCTTTTGAGCCTTCTGACTCCATGGGTCACTGTGAAGTGACCGTCTCAGCTTGAGATGGCACCAAAACAATGCACTCCCCTACTCAACAGCTGCAGGGCCAGCTTCAAGGTATGTACTGCAATGGAAATACACTGCAGTATACTAGTTCTGCCAGGAGACGAACTAATTCCACACATCTGGGATTGGAAATCGGAGCACTTCCATGCTTTGCGTGGAAAAGGTCTTTGGTGCAAGGCTCAGTTAAAAGATCTTGGATAGCAAAGGTTAGAAAAGCGCCTTCTCTCCGCCCCAGGTTCTGCAAAGCTGCTGCCCTTCAAGCCGTACTGAGCTACAGAGAGACAAATGGTCTGATGCGGCGAGGCAGAATCATATGAAGTTTGAAGGACCTCTCTCAAATGATCTTGTATTTCATATGTTCAGGTGCCATGACTGGCCATGCACAAGAGACCCGCTGGATCAAGCCAGGGATTCACCGATTACAAACATGCTGCTGCACCACCAGCAGCTGGTACCCTGTGGTAGACTGCCCCCTGCACATGAGGTTCCATTGAGCCAAAATTAATATTCATTGAAAGAGTCATTAATCTGTCTGTCCTTAAGTCCAGTGTCGGTGAGTTCCTTAAGTTAACTGCGTACAGCCTGTGACACAAGCAAGTTCAAGTCAAGAAGAAGAGGCACAAGCGCTCCCTTCTTCATCCCAGGTGAGGCACCAGGACTCTCCTGTGCAGCCAACGCCCAGGGAAGGCAAGATGAGGCAGGGCAGCCCAGGGATCGCTCTCATCAGTCTCACGCACCTGCCGTTTGACCTCGGTTATGCAACACTCAGCGTAGTCCCTGGCTCCAAAAGGAAGGTGGGCAAGGAGCCATCTCAGACAAGCATTTCATTAACCTCCGTGGCAAAGGCGGGAATTAGAAAGGAGGGGGGAAAGGCATTGAAGAGGAAACTCTCACATGCTACCGCTTGGCAGGTTGGACAGTGTGAGATGGAAGGGGAGGGGGGGCTCTGCCCAGCTGGCAGTGGGAAAGACACTCCAGAGGTAGGTTCCCCCCTCTCCCAGGGGCAGGGAGGGAGGCAGCTGGGTTTCTGCTCATTTTAACACTCCCCCACCCCCATGCCACGCACGCCCTGTGCCAGAAAACCAGCCAAGGGAGGGATGGAGCTGGATGGGTGGGGACGATGGTACATACAAATGCCACCCACTACCAAGGAACACCCCACCCCAGGCAGGGCACAAGGCCCAGTCAGCAGAGGGACTCCCTGTTGTCTGAGCAGGTTCCAAGGCCCACAAAGGAAGGGGAAAGTGTACAACCGGGAAGGGCACAGTGTCTTTGAGAGGCGGCAAAAGGGGAGGCAGCCGTTGGCAAGGAGCCCTGACCGTCTGGATTAAACTGGAAGCTCAGGTTAGGGGAAGATGAGGAAACTGGTCTTGTGCATCCGAATTTCAGCTGACCTTCCTGCCTATATCCATCAAGGCAACCTTTATTTAAGGAACTGGTATGCTTACGTGCGGCCCCCTTTTGGACAAGATGTGGCATTGGGCAGTTTGTGTTTTGTACTGCATTGTGCATTTGGGGGAAGAGAATTTTAATGTAATTCACAGTTAGGTTTATATATGTTTAAGTTTTGTAAAATTTCAATTGTGTGTTTTATATGCTGTAACCTGCCCTGAAGCTTCAGGGAAGGGCTGGCTCAAAATACAATAATAAACGAAGAAAATAAGTTCAGGGTGGAGAAGGAAATCCTTGAACAGATCTAGCGCTCTGATCATTTAAGTCCACAAGGCGTAGAATGAATTATGGCAAGAATGGGAAAAGCAATCATTGAGCAAATACAGGGGAAACTTTAGAGGTGTAGTCAGTTATAATCCAACCACATTCTGGCTTTTTTCAAGCATCTGGAAAAAAGTTTTCAGGCTCCTGGCTGAACTCAAATATGCCACTTCAGTAAAAATTAAACCTGAACCCGACAATCTCCCTACAACTTAGCTCTTGTTATTTTCACGGATACCACAAGAAAGAAGATTAAGACAGGAGGGGAAGGAATACTGCCTCACAAAATAGAATTCACTCACAGAATTCACTGGCAAAAGGTGTGGGGACAACCACTATATCAGATGACTTGGAAGAGTATTGGACAAAGCTGTAGAGAATTCCAGAGGCTGTATGCCTCCGAATGCCAGGGGGCGCTGTTGTCTTCCTCTCTAGCTTGTGGGCTTTCCTAAGGCATCTGTGATTGGCCACTCTAGGAGACTGAATGCTGGACTTTATAAACCTTTGGTATGACCCAGAAGGGTTTCTCTTGTGTTCCAGGATGCCCTGGGGACTCTGTACAAGGAGTGTTAAAGAAATGCCTGGCTAGTCAAAGTGAAGACTGCATCCAGTCTGCTGTTCTCCCCACAGCCAGTTTATTTTCACAGGGCTAAATCAGGAAGTTCTTTGAGAGGGAGGGTAACTCAAGACCCAAGAACATTTACGCAGCCTTCACTCTTTCAGATTTTGCCAGCTCTGCTGACCTTGCCCAACCCTGGAGCCGAGCGATTAAGGCACTCCTCTCTGGGTATCTGGCACCGCCAGCTGAACCAGCATGGTCAACACATGGACACAGACCGCACTGGCTACATGCTAATTTCCCTTCTGTGCCATCTTTTGAACCATCAGAGGCGCATGACGCAATCCGCTGGCAAAGAAAACCCAGGGGTGTGACTCCAAGGCATTCCATGCCCCGTGGGTAACTGTTTTGGCCACTGCCAGGTTTTCTTTTAAACCAGTTCTTTAAAATAAGCAGCTGGCAGTTTAAACAGAAACACACATACAACTTGGGATGCAGCCATGGGAAAAAACCTCTCTCGCGTCACCTGCCGCTTAACTCCCACCCCCAGACTCTCAGTGTGGCGCATCAGATGTTGCTTCCATAAGAATTTTTTTTTTAAAAAGAGCAGCCGGATCTTGGTGTGTGGCTGGCAAAAAATAATTCTACACCCACAGTAAGTGGAGGTTCTTTAGGCATAGTGCCATGTGCCAGGAAGAGAGACTGAAGCATTAAAATTAAGACTAAAGTCTAAAAATTAAATAATAATAATAATAATAATAATAATAATAATAATAATAATAATAATAATAATAATAATAATAATAATAATAATAATAATAATAATAATAATAATAATAATAAACACAATCTGAAGGTCCACTTCTAAAACCAGATGCAGCCTGGTGTAGGGGTAAGAGCCATGGGCTGAGATAGGGAGAGCCCAAGTTCAAATCCCCAGTTGTTCATTAATGACTCTGGGCCAGATTGTTTCAAAAGATGTTGAATCTCAGAACCATCAGGGGCACATCCCTCCAGACTTCGCATGAGCCCACACTCAGTAGGAACCTTATGCACGTCACTGAGCTCTCTGGAGTACATCCTAATCAATGTCCCATGAGTCTGCACAGTAACAACAGCCCTGTTGGGTGGGCTAACATCACCGTTGTGATACAGATGAGGATGTTGAGAGCAGCTTGCTGGAGTCCACCTGGTGAGTTTTGTGGCAGAGGAGAGGATTTGAACCAGGGACCTCCCAGATCTCAGCCTGTCCTCATAAACATTACACCAGGCTTTATCAACCAGGATTTCATGACACCCTGGGGTTTCTTGATGGCCCTAGAAGGGTGGGAGGTTAATTACTTTTAAATTAATTATTTTTTAAATTTGTTAAGCATTTATTGGGTAGTATGACCACAGATGGCCATGTTGACCTGCCCCTCCCTCCCAAAATGACCAAGGCCCGGACTAGGTAGGAAGGGGAGGGGCCCCCAGTGGGAGTGTACACAACTATGTTTCCCAACTATATTCACCATTTCTGGGTGGCTTCTCGAAGCCTGAAGAATGTTTCAGGAGCTTCTCAATGGTAAAAAAAAAAATAATTGAGAAAGGCTGTCCTAGACCATCCTGATGCATGCGGGATAAAAATCAGCACAGATGTCTGCACAGCACATGTAGTGCTTATTTATTTATCGTATGGCATGTGTGTAGTACAGCCAGGAGATCCTAAGATGGTCCGGCTGCCAGGCAAGAGATGTTTGGAGGGGGTTTGTCATAGCCTGCCCTTGCATCATAAACCAGGTATTTGGGGGAGGTTGCTCTTCCAAGAGCTAGCCAGGGCTGATCCTGCTTAGCTTCCACAGAGGTGATGGAGTCGTGCTTGCCTGGACTACTCAGTTCACGTCAACTGAGTTAACTGCAGGCTCATTTGCATTTCTGACCAGAGATTTAAAGTTAAGCATCTGGAAAATGTACATTTCTACCCTCCTCCCTCTAGATCAGGGGTAGTCAACCTGTGGTCCTCCAGATGTTCCTGGACTACAATTCCCATGAGCCCCTGCCAGCATTTGCTGGCAGGGGCTCATGGGAATTGTGGTCCAGGAACATCTGGAGGACCACAGGTTGACTACCCCTGCTCTAGATGGAATCCTTGAGATTCATGCTGAAACCCCCCCCCCTTGCAGGCAGCCTCTAGAAATAGAGGAGGGAGCGCCAACAGAAGCACAGCAGCCTTCCTAAAGAGGGGGCTCATCGCCCCACATACCATTGTTGCAGTGGCGCACGCAGTCCTGGAAGACGGCCCGCCACTTCTCGTGCTCCTTGCCAGTCATCATGCAGAAGTAGTAGTGGCGGGCATAAGGGTGCCAGAGGATGAGTGGGAACTGGGTGGGGCACTTCAGGACGGTGGCATTGCCAGACTTGGGCGCAGGACCTGGAGAGGAAAGACCAAGCAGGTGAGTGGCAGGAGGTCAGAAAAACCCTGCTGTGATTCCAAATGCTCGATTCTCATTTTAAAAAAGTATCACACAAATGCAGTCTTGTCCTAGAAAAGACAGCAAACCTAAACTTGACTACAGCACCCAAAAAGAAGAGTTGTTTTTTATACCCTGCTTTTCACCACCTGAATAAACAGAGAGAAATTTCCAAGCTGGCGGTGGCAAAATGCTTTATTCAGAACGAGTTCCTAGGTATAAAACCTCGTTTTCGTATTTTACTTCCTCAGTACTTATTTCTGAATTGGTTGTTTTTCAGGGATACAAACAAAGTCTTCAACCCACTACCTAATTCTTCTCACAACAGACACCCTGTGAGGTAGGTGGGGCTGAGAGAGCTCTGAGAAAACTGCCCTGTGGGAACAGCCCTAACAGGACTGTGACTAGCTAAAGGACACCCAGCTGGCTGCATGTTTAAGAGTGAGGAATCAAAACCAGATCTGCAGATTAGAAGTCACTGCTCTTAACCATTACGCCAGAGGCTGCCTGTTGTGTCTCAAAATGAGTCACTGTTTTGGCCATCATTCCACAGCCAATCAGTGACTCCTCCTGAGGTATCTTGACATCATCTTTTCTGATGCTAAGGTTATTGGAATTACTTAGCCTCCAAGGAGGCTAGCCGCTGCATCTCTGCATGTTACCACCTTAGGAAACCAACCAAGGGCAGCAATGTGACAGGCAGCCAACTCAAAGAACAAGCAATTCTGCCATGTCAGCGATGGAATCAGTCCAATCACTCTCAAGGTAACATCGCTGGTAGCCCTCAAAGGAGGCTGCCTGCTGCCTCATTGCGTGACTCACTGCCCTGGGATTGCCCAATCAGGAGACACCATCCAGCCGTACCAATTTCCGTCAAGTCAACAGAAAAGCAATTTAGCCGCATGTCACACAAAAAGGGGAAATGGAACAAAGCTTTGGAGGGCCTGTACAAGGGACACAGCTGTATGACAAGCTCCTGGCCTGTCTCTACAATGGGAGAGACAAAGCAGTTTCCTGCCATGTGCCAGGAGACATGCAGATGTGCAAGCCATCAGGACTTCACTGTCAGTGGCAAGTTTCCAGAAGAAAGGAGGAGAAACATCTGGAAGGCTTACGGTCAGAGAGACATAAATTGCAATATGAGTGGGTGAGGGAGCTTAGCTCCAGGTTGCCACATAGCAACACACACAGAGATGGTCCAAGTGATGCTGTGGGGGAGGGACAGAAGAAGGCAGATCAGTACAGTGCCTGCAAACATCTGCTAGAAGGTGGGGTCCCTTTTGTGCCAAGGGCTGTGATTGTCAAGGCAAGAGCTGGGAACCCAGCAGTGTGCTTTGCTGTACAGACCAAGCTTCGGGTCGGACTCAACGACAGAATTCTGGCCAGCTGCCCCAGCTCTTACCCAACCAGCTACACTGGCCTCCCCTCCCCCCATAAGTACTCTTCTACTTGTTGGTTCTGCCAAAACATCGCAAACACTTCCCATCTCAGGGCTCTCATCCTGAAGAGAGAAACCCACTTCAAGTGAGAACCTGCTGTTCCTGGCCAGCTTTCCTCCAATAATCTCTTTTCATTTTTAGCTCCTGATTTTTGAGGGGAGCAGAGAAATGCCCTCACCTGACCTCTGACTTCACAGACTCAACATCAGAACTTCTTGATGCACTAAGAGCTATTTGTCTGGGTCTTCTCTCCCCAAGAATGAGGGTGGGAGTGCTCTGGAAGCCCCCCAAAGCCCCCAGCCTAGAGTGGACCTTTGGCCTTAAGCAGGGCAATAGCCCCCCTCTCTACCAATACTGCTCTGGTCCTTAAATCTGCTTTCAGAGAACCGAACATAAAAAGAGCTCATTTGAAAACTGCTGGATTAGACTAGTGGTCTATTTAGTCCAGATCTGGTTGTGCACGATGGCCAACCAGTTCCTTTGGAGCAGGGGTAGTCAAACTGCGGCCCTCGAGATGTCCATGGACTACAATTCCCATGAGCCCCTGCCAGCGAATGCTGGCAGGAGCTCATGGGAATTGTAGTCCATGGACATCTCGAGGGCCGCAGTTTGACTACCCCTGTTCTGGATGATCAGCAACTGAACACAAAGGCCTTCCCCTGGTGTTGCCTTCTGGCACTGGGATTCAGAGGTTGACTGCCTCTGAACATGGAGGTTCTCTTTAGTTGTGAGCTAGTAACCACTGACAGACCTATCTTTAGACTGTGAGATTCTGGAAGAAACAAAACCTTGAGGAAGCCATAAACCAGCTCACTCCAGAAATGAAAGAAATTCTGCTTTAGCACCAGGAGGTTTGGCCATCTAACATCTGCCTGGAAAGTAATAGTCAGCAGCTGCTTTGTGCAGTAATGAGACAACCAGTCCAAGGTGTCTTTCCAGCGGTAGCCAGTTGGCCACAACCATCTGAAGGAGTCCAGAGCTCACTCACCTGGCAGGCTGCTGTTGATCAGTTCCAGATATTGATCCACGGAGGTGAGGACTTTGTAACCGGCACTGTTGATTAGAATTCGGGGCTGCAGCCCCCTCTCATAGGCCTGGAGGAGAGGAAAACGTCCACACATGTGAACTCTAAAAAGGGAAACAGGTACCCAAGACAATAGCCTGGAGAAAGGGCCACCTATAGTTGGAGGAAGCTCTCAAGTTCACTGAGCCAAGAGGCAGGATACAGGCCTCAAGATCTCAGTTCCAATGAAATCTGGAATTGCACTAAACATCCCTATACTTTGCAGTTACATTGTGAATTTGCACCAACCTACCTTTCAACGAGTTTCTGGTTTCCCTTCCAAATACTACTTAGGATACCAGATGGACTGGCAAATCTACGGGACTGCCTTTTCCACTACACCCTCCCAAAGAACATTAAGCTCATTCGACCAAAACCTGCTTAGGATTCCTGGCCCAGAGAAAGTAAGCCTGGCCTTGACCAGGGATGGGGCCTTTTCAGCCTTGGCCCCGGCTGGGTGGAACACACTGTTGAAAGAGATCAGGCCCTTTCAGGACCTTGGCCAGCTCCACAGGGTAACAGCGCTGTTCCACCAGGCCTACTGTCAAGGCCCTGACGGACCACCAAAAAGCGCTAGCCTCCAGATTGAAACAAATGGATGATCTACAGCAGGGGTAGTCAAACTGCGGCCCTCCAGATGTCCATGGACTACAATTCCCAGGAGCCCCTGCCAGCGAATGCTGGCAGGGGCTCCTGGGAATTGTAGTCCATGGACATCTGGAGGGCCGCAGTTTGACTACCCCTGATCTACAGTCTGACAATGGTGAACCCTTCCCCCCAACTCTAAATTAGTTGGAGTCCACACAAATTTCAAATTATTTTCCTGATTTCTATGTCATTTTACATTTCACCTGACTCATTGGCTAAGGTATTCAGGAAGGGCGGCTGATAAAAATATTTTTTAAAGATTTACTAACCAAAGCCGCCTCTGCTTAGCTTTCGGGATGTAATGAAACCGGGCTAACCTGGGCTTTCCAGGTTGCAGCACATGTGCCAAAAAACCTTGGGCTTGCTCTGCTGGGACCAAAGACACGACTACAGATGGTGTGAGCACCAGTCTTCCAAAACGGGGCCACTGACAGCAAAACTAAGCAAGACACTCCAGCTCCCCACCACCTTCTACCCTGGGCCGCAAGCTAGGCTAGATGGAGAGATTCAAAGCAAACCAATAAATTTTTATTCAAGGTATGAGCTTCCGTGTGTACATGAGGAAGTGTGCGTGCACATGAAACCTCATGTATACCTTGAATAAGAATGTGTTGGTCTTAAAGGTGCCCCTGGACTCTACATTTGCTCTCCAAAAGCTACTCCTCTTTGAACCGCTATAATTGGAGGCCTCTTTGGAGACCCAGGAGAACTCTTAAGGACCACTCGAGTTCCACAGCTACCGGGCTCCTGATCAAACGGCAACTCTTGGCACGCAGATTCCCTCCTTTTCCCACCAGCAAGCACCATGTGACATTTGTCTGTAAGGATGGGAGTGACTCACCAGTTTGTTTTCATAGAGCACCAGCCCGTAATTGTGCGGCACAACGCTATAACGGTTTCTCCACTTCTTGTTTTCTTCCATGTACTGGAAAAGATTTCCTGAGAAGATGGTGCGATCCTCCAGTGGAACCTGGCGAGAAGAAGAGGGGGAAATAGAGAATGCCGTGAGCAAAGAGAAACACAGGCTCCGCAATGAGAATCCAAGACTGATTTCATGCAGGCTCCGTCATGTCAACCGGACTGTAAAAATCACTCTCTTCAAAGTCCTTTTTTCTATCTTGAGAGCAGCAACCTCCATTAACAGGGCAGAAGTTCCCCCGACCCAATTTTTCCTCCTGCTTAACTCTTGAAAAAGCAATGTGTGGTGGTCAATGCCCTCTTAGAAGAGGCATTCCCTCTGAAGAGGTATTCCCTCCAATACAAGAGGATGCCTCTTCCATGAGGCTACTATCTTATCAAAAACACGTGGTTTGTTCTTCAAAAGCACTCCTTTATCCAGCACAAGGTGTATGCAGATGTCATTGCATCAATGATGAAATTAAAACCTCCTGATTTAAATCAACAGTGATGGCTTTAAAGCAATCAAGTGACAATAGCACTGCCCTCAGAGTGATAAGGTTGCGTCCACAGCCTACAGCAATGGCCTGGACTCCAAGCAACCTTTGCAGCATCTAATAAGGAGGAATTTAAGGCCACTGAGAGTTCTTCCATGCCCAGGAAAAAATGTAACCTGCCCCGGAGCTGCAGCAAAGGTGGCCAAAGTGTGGCTCTTCGGATGTTCCTGGACTACAATTGCCATGAGCCCCTTCCAGCAAGTGTGGCTCTTCAGATGTCCATGGAATACAATGCCCATGAGTCTCTGCCAGCAAGTGTGGCTCTCCAGGTGTCCCTGGACTACAATGATCATGAGTCTCTGCCAGCAAGTGTGTCTCTCCAGGTGTCACTGGACTACAATGACCATGAGCCCCTGCCAGCAAGTGTAGCACTTCAGATGTCTATGGAATACAATGCCCATGAGTCTCTGCCAGCAAGTGTGGCTCTCCAGGTGTCCCTGGAATACAATGACCATGAGTCTCTGCCAGCAAGTGTGGCTCTCCAGGTGTCACTGGACTACAATGACCATGAGCCCCTGCCAACAAGTGTAGCACTTCAGATGTCCATGGAATACAATGTCCATGAGTCTCTGCCAGCAAGTGTGGCTCTCCAGGTATCCCTGGACTACAATGACCATGAGCCCCTGCTAGCATGTGCTGGCAGGGGCTCATGGTAATTGTAATCCATGGACATTTGGAGAGCTACACTTTGGCCAGCCCTGAGCTACACATTCCCCCTGCATCTGCCTTCCCACTCCGCCAATATGCTGGAAACTCCTGGTACACATCAGTCTTGCAAGAAAGTCTGATTTAAAATTATTAGCATTGTGACTTGGAAGGGGGCGGGGGAGTGACATAGAGAACCATTCATCTTCCAATTAGCAGAGGCCTCCCTCCCTGGAGAAGATTCATGCCAATGGTTACTACATTCAAATGGCTATTTTGCTAGCCCAAGGGCTACACCCTGAGCAGCTGTTTAATATACAGGACAGGATGTTAACAGACCAATGCAATACAAAGTTGGAGTCCAAGAACACCTTTAAGACCAACGAGGTTTCATTCGAGATGGGAGCTTTTGCATGCATGCACACTCCTTCAGACCAGGAAACCGAAATCACTGGACTGCATACATAAGGCAAGACTAAATAGAATAGCGAGTAGCATCATGAAAATAAGCCACAAATACGCAGCAGAACAAAGGCATTTAGCAGATAAAAGACCCTCGCTAGCATCACAGGCTGACTATCCTCTGGGTTCAATTTCAGTTCAAAAATCATTGTAGAAGGAATAAAAATGCCAAGAGCCGTGATTAATGGCAGATGCCAGCTGCAGAGCAGGCGCCACCGGACCCAAACTTTGCCCTGCTGCTTCAGACCAACCCACCTAGATCAATGCGCACTGTAAGCATTTCAGAAGCCGTGCTGCACCATGGTTTGAGCTTCCAAATGAGAAAGGTTTTGAATGGCTTTGCTTCCTATATTCTTCCGAATTTATAAAGTCCATTGCACCCTGCCATGTGGCACCTTCTGGGAGGAGCTAACAACCAGAACTCCAAGACCACAAGGGACACCAACACGCATTTCTCTTCAAAGGCTCTTCTGCTAGCTCAAGAACAGCAGTCCCCGTTAACAGGGTAGCAGTTCTCCACGCCAGATTTTTCCTCATCCTTAACTCTTGAAAAAGCAAGGCCTGCTGGTAGACATAAGAGGAATTCCTTCCAGCACAAGAGGATGCCTCTTCCAACAGCGTAACTTCCAGCCATGGCTTCCAATTTTGAGTTTGCCAGTCAATCACAAATACTGGGTTGTCAGTCCAGATAGTGTGACAACTATGACGAGCCTGGGCAGCAGATGAATGAGCTGGCCTTTATTCCAGACATTTTATCAAATCACAGCCAAACTTCCTTGGTGCAGGGCTTGAAATGAGACAAAATCGGAAGTTGCATTTTGGGTCAGCGTTACTTGGGGACATCAGTTTTAAGAACAGATAGGATGCAAGAGCAGCAACTAAGGACAGATAATACTGTCCTCACCTTATAAAACTGTTTTAAGGATGCACATGCACCTGAAATGCACGGTATAAAGCAGGGGTGGCCAAACTGTGGCTCTCCAGATGTCCCTGGACTACAATTACCATGAGCCCCTGCCATACTGGCAGGGGCTCATGGTAATTGTAGTCCAGGCACATCTGGAGAGCCAGTTTGACCATCCCTGATATAAAGAGTGTCATGGTTTGAGCCACCATCAAAATCCCACAGGAATGACTTAGGCAATCTGTTGTAATTCTGCCACCTGTTCATTTTAGCAGACACTGCCATGATTTTACATTCAGGCTGTCCCAGGATGAACTGCCACCTATCTTTAATTCTTTAGCAATCCTGGGAGTCTCTGCCGAAGCTTCCCCATGATTCAGGAGAATTCACTTCCTGGGCTGCTTTGTGTGACCAGGGAGCATAAACAGGAACAAACCCACCCACCTTACTCCCTCTTACACACTTTATGAAGAACATGAGCATCAGCCTTGAGCCAGTGTCCCAAATAGAGGCTGACCACTGGACTCCTTTCTTTTCTTTCCAGTTCCCCTTTTCAGAAACTAGAGGAAATGTGCCTTTGTGATGTCAGATGGGCTCCAGTGCAAAAAAAGCAAACCAGAGCTGGAGATGAACCAGCTGGCCGTACGGAAAGAGCTGCATGTCTGATAATGAAATCCTTTTTATTCAGATGCAGCATTGATATTCATTTTATATTGCTATCAATAAGGACAACAGAGAAAAAATAGGGGGAGGGTATAAACTGGCAGCTAGGTTATTAAACAATTTACAATGAAATACCAAGCAGAGTTATGCAGTCATCATTAAATTATCTGCATGGATGTTTTGGAGGTTTGGGGGGGGGCTGCCTCATTGCACACCAAGAAAAGCCCACATGCCTCAGGGCGCTCCAGGCCTGGGGGTTGAGCAGCCCTTAAATCTGGGACAGCCTTCTCCAACCTTTTGTCCATGGCAGAACTCCTGAAGTATTTTTCAGGCTCCGAGGACCCCCGGAAGTGGTGACTTGCCCCTTCAGAGAAGTTAGGTGTGGCAGCCAGCCAGTCTATCAACTGACCATTTACTGTTTCCATTGTGGAGGGAGAGACTAGGGGAAGTGGGCTCCAGTGATGTCAGTGGCCACCTGAACTCCTAGGAAAGGCACTCCCAGTGAGCTCTCACATAACCCCAGGGCTCCCTCGAATCCTGGCTGGAAATCCCTGATATAGGCCAAGTACTGTTTGACGTTTTGGTGGCTCAGAGCTGATTGTCCCTCTGACAGCATGTCAGAAAAAGGTAAGGACAGAACTCGTCCCCTGCCATGTTTGTGTTCTATACACAGGGATTTATATTTGCTTCTTAAAACAGGTATATCCTGCATCTCCTTGGAGTGCAAGGTAGATTTAAACAGAGGAACATCCAGTCAGATGATGTTCCTGAGACATGAAGTGGTCCTGGCCCAAACTCAGGTGTGCCGCCTCAGTTAGAATTAGGGATGCCTCTCTCTCTCTCACACACACACACATACACAAGAGCAACATACCCTAGTAATAAGATGACGTGCACCCCCCCACACACACAACATCTGCCTGGACAAGGTCCAACCTTAACCACAAGGGCAGGACATCCAAGGGTGCTTATTAAAGCCTGGGTGTTTCTTGGATGTGGGTGTCCTGCAACAAAACACAGGCGGATGCAGAAGTAGTAAGGGCACCGCTCACAAGTCCCCCTGGCTGTTTACGCACCTCCCAATTAAAGTGTCTGTCCCATGGCAGGCACAGGACAAAAACAGCACCCCCCCTCCACCCACACCTCTTTCACTGGCAGCTCCACATTAGCCTGCCAGGAAGTAATAACGGAGCATCTGGGGAAATGTGTTTGGGATTAGGAGCACTGGTTGTGCCTTTCCATTTGGGTCCTTTGCCAGACACCTGGGATGCGGTCCTGGAGGCACCAGCATGAAGCCAACCACCCCCTGGCACTCCCCTGAGACCCTCTGTTTTCCCAAAATATCACTCCTCGGTTGAAGTGAGGATGGCCAAGGGGATGAAGTCAACCCTTTGCTGTGACTGCAGAAGCGGAAAGAGGAAGGATTTCAACCCGGGGTCCTCCGCCACCCCTAACCCTGACCCCCACTCCGTGCTGGTTCTAAAGCCCTGAGAATTGTCTTTTCAGGAGTCAGAAAGGGCTGTGGGAATAGTGAAGAACATAGCAAAGCTCCACATTTCATGCACAGGTAGGACACACACCATCAGTGATGCAGAGGGGGTGTGTGTCAAAATGCTTCACTCACAACGGGTTTTTGGACGGGAGATTCAGAAGTCTGCAAGAGGAAGATTCAGAAGTCTGCAAGAGGATATTTCTGACACCGCTTTGCCATGAGGTCTGTCATGAGGGTGTACCTTCTTGTGAAAGCCTCGCATGTCCACAGACATCTTTAAGAAATATGGGGAAGATTCATCTTGGGAGTTGGCGGTGTTAGCAGGTTTCCCTAGGGTGTGCACAACTCACAATTTTATGCAGATGTGGCCGCAGATGCAAGTCCCCACAAGTCAGCATGAAGTGGTAGGGTGCGGGACAGGGGCCCAAGAGGCCAGCAGGTAGGACCCAACAAGCTCAAATGCAATCCTTAATTGCATTTGAGCTTGTTAGGTTCCCCCCCCCCCAAGCTTTCTAAATGCAGCAGCCAGGATCCTCACAGCAACACCGTGGAGGTCTCATATCCAGCCTATTCTCCACCAGCTGCAATGGTTACCAGTTGAATTCCAGATCAGACTAAAGGTTCTGGTAATTACCTTCAAGGCCATACGCGGTCAGGGCCCAGTGTACCTGAGGGACCGCCTCCCCGCCTATGCCCCCAAAAGAGCTCTGCGCTCTACTGCCACCAATCAGCTAAGGATCCCTGGCCCTAAAGAAGTCCGTCTGGACTCGACCAGGGCCAGAACATTCTCTGTTCTGGCCCCTACCTGGTGGAACGAGCTCCCAGAGGAGATCAGGGCCCTGACAAAGCTTAAACAGTTCCGCAGGGCCTGCAAAAAGGAGCTCCTCCACCAGGCATTTGGCTGAGACCAGACGTAATCAACAGTGACTGAAAGGCCCCTGCTCCCCCCCCACCCCCCCTCAGAATTCCATCAATAAGCCCTGGACCTGTTTGTATTACTATATTATTAAACTGTTGTATTGTGCTGTTATTTGGTTACAATTATTAGTTATCAGTTATACATGTTTTACAGACTGTTTTATGTATGGTTCTCTGTTATGATGTAAACCGCCCTGAGCCTCCGGGGAGGGCGGTATAGAAGTATGATCAACAAATCAATCAATCAATCAATCAATCAATCAATAATTAATGCAGTTCCAACAGTTGCAGGAGGGTTTTCCATTGTTTTTGGAGATTTTGAGAACTTTTGCGACAGTCTCTGTTGTTCCAAATGGCACTTTGCTCTCCTTTCTCCAGACAAAGAGATATGGAGACCCTCACATGAAAAAGAAACAGTTTAAAAGACCCTTCCCAGACTTCCATTCATCCCTGATTAAATGAAAAACAAAAACAATTGAAATCCTATTTGAATGAAATGCTTTTTAAGATGAGATGTAGCAGGACAAGTTTTATGGAGGAAAACAAATGGCATTAGAAAATTGCAATTCCTGTGCATACTGCAGACCAGAGATGCTCTGGGTGGTGTCCGTAGATGTTGTGGCAACTGCCCATGCGTTTCTTGCTTCTTCCAGTGCATGTCTTCCCTCCTGCACAAGCAAAGATCCAACCCCAGTTTTCTTCTGCCTCATGGAGTAAGAGACACTGCCAAAGGCATCAGTTTTGCGTCTGTGGGGAGCACCCAATGGAAGGAGCTGCCTTTAGGGCTGGGTGCTTTGGTGCCCGAAGCGGCCGTTCCTGCGTGACAGAGCCCATGCCTCCCCCTCCCCCCCGCGTCACGGTGCTGACTGCTTTGGATGCCGAAGCGCCCAGCCCTAGCTGCCTCTAACATTAATCGAACACTTGCCAAGGCACTTCCTTATGTTGCCATTCGCTCCAGCCCTCAAGGCAGCCATTTTGTGTTGGCTACCTTGGCAGACTCCATCTTTGCTGAACCTGTGGCCATTTTTTGGCTGTACACAACAGGTAGTAGATGCCATGGCCAAGCATCTGGAGCCGATTGAAAAACATGGAGAGGAAGACCCAAAGGTGATCCCCTCTTAAAGCATCTTCTGCTCCAGTGAGGTAGAAGAAATCCAGGATTCCATGGAGGAAAAAGGGCCAAGAGACACTCAGAGGAAGATGGCACTAGCGGATGCATCAGCGGCAGAAACCACGATGGGGACTGCTGCATCACTCTCCCCAAATGTCCAAAGAGCTTCTCTTAATTTGCTAACTGAGATTATTTAAGGATTAGCCTGGTTTCTCGCTGGAGGGCATGGTAATCACCTGGGAGAGCTGCTGTTTGTTTTCCTGAGTGGATACAGCCTTCTACATGCTCATAAATAAATACTGAAACATAACTTGCAATCTGCCCTCTGGGCTCACAATGCAAGAACAGAAACTGGTGTCAGAGACCTGGTAGGGTCCCTATTACTTAAGCTAAAGCCAGATTATTTCTGCATTATGGTGCAAATGTACTTGATTGCAGAGATGTTTGTCTGTTGAGGTACATGAACACCCAGGACCAATCCATAACGTGACCAACAAACAAGTGCAGGGCACAGCAAGTGTGCAAAATTCAGCACGACTACCTAAGAAGGATTCCATATTTCCCAGGGGTAGTCAACCTGTGGTCCTCCAGATGTTCATGGACTACAATTCCCATGAGCCCCTGCCAGCAATTGCACCACTTGAAAACACAACAGATCGTGATGGAGCACAATCTGTACAGTCCAATGCTCTACAGGAGCACTTTCCTTTGTAATCCTGCTCTTGCACTTCCTTCTCGTGACCTGGAGAATTAAGACAGATTTCCAAGGAACCATTGTGCGCTTGAAGCATGCTGCTTTGCGCCCACCGTTAACGTCCCTCGACGCAGTACGGAAAATGCACGACAAGCTTGTGCGCTGCCAACTCTACATCACCAACAGCCACGGGTGTCACAGGCAGGAAAGCATTCAGGGATCCCTCTGGATCAAAGGCTTGAGAGCAGACGGAGCATTATTCCGCAGGCTAGGTCTGGGCGTCTATGTCCTCTCAGCAGACAGACACAACTGCAAATTAAGCTCTTAGGTTGTTTACCCTGAAGGAGGACTGGAGATCAACTAGAGAGAAACATTGCCTCTGTTTATTTTTTTAAAAGATGGGATGAATCGGCCAACAATACAAACAGAGAGGATGGGTTCCGGCTTCTGGCTTTGATTTAGCCTGGTAAGGCCAAGACGACAAGCTACTGATTCCTGCAGGAAAATTCCAAGTACGTTTTCACAGACAATCTACCCTTGAAAGCGCATAATAAAGAACACACCTATGCTAATGATCTGGCGCACGTTGGTATACTTTCTCGTCGCCTGAAAGCAGCTGCCATCTACCATGGGTTAGAAGAAGAAGAGCTGGTTTTTTGTACTCCCTTTTGTACTACCCTCAAAGAAGTCTCAAGCAGCTTACAGTCGCCTACTCTGCCTCTCTCGACAACAGACATCCTGTGAGGTAGGTGGGGCCGAGAGAGCTCTAAGAGATCTGATCTGCGAGAACAGCTCTACATGAACTTTGACAGGCCCAAGGTTGCCCAGTTGACTGCATGCAGAGGAGGAGCAGGGAATCAAACCCGGCTCTCCAGATTAGAGGCCAAAACTCTTAACCACTACATCAAGCTGGCTCTCAATGTGGATTGTCCTTTAGATGTGCTCGCATGGACACCATGGGACAATTTTTTAAGGATTATTCTGTCAAATTTGCCTCGTCTCCCACAGTTAAAAGATAAGAGTACATAAATGTGGATTTTTTCTCTCCCCCCCCCCCCTCCTTGAAGAACCACATAAAATGAATATCCTGTTCTGGGAATCTCCCAGAGTCCTCTGGGGGCTTGATTGTCTACAACCCATGTAGCAACATTCTGTGCAACACACAATAGTCATCTTGGGAAGGTGAAGTGTATATACTACTGAAAGGTTCATGTATCCAAAAGGTCAAGAAGCTAGAGGACTAGTTCTAGAAGCACAGAAAAGTAGCTAAAGGTGGTTTAAATGTAACAGCTTTCATTAAAAACAACACAAATCATTGGTCCACCAGAATTATCTGCTCTGATGGGCCAGGGTCTCAAGGCCCTTGCTCTTTTCAGTGGAGATGCTGGGGATTGAACCTGGGACCTTCGGCATGCCAAGCAGATGCTCAGCCGCTGAACCACAGATCAAGCTTCTAGCACCGGATTACAAAAGCTGGCCCTGACACTTGGCATCAGGCATTGCCCTCATGTTTCCAAGCCTCTCTAGGTTCCCCTTCCCCCATGAAGGTAGGGAGACAGAAAAGGTTTCATAATTTAGGCAGAGATGGAACAGCCAATCTCTACTAAGAGGTAGCAATTCTAGCACAGCTCTGCATAAAGCATAACTCGATAGTCCAATCACAACCAGTGCAGAAATGGGGTCGAAATACTCACCCTGCAAGGTAGACAGTTGGATAGAGGGAAGGACAGGATAGAATATCAGATACAGTAGAGACAAACATAATCTAAAGGCATTTTACTTGATTTATTTCTTGCAGAACACCTGGTAGTTCTGGAGAATTGCTGACACAGTTAACACTTGAGTATCAGAAGTCTGGCACACTAAATTCCTCTCTTGCTCTTTCTCTCTCTGATGACTCTTGAAAAAAGATGCATCTCTTCATCTTCTAAAACCCACAGGAGAGCAAGTACTACTGAGTGGTTTAGCCTCTATCTTATGGCTCCCCTAACCGGTTTTCCCAAACCACTGAGAGGCAAACCTCTGTGGTGGCTGGATAGCGAGCAATTAATACAATATTTTTTCTCATCTCCTCAGTATCCATTCACTTAATAATAAAACAATGTTAAAAACAATGTATTGATGGGAACAGATAATATGTTATTGTAGGTAGGGGGGGGAAGGGTTATAACATGTAAAGAAGAAGGGGGAAGAAACCTCAAGGAAGTCAGCTGCAGGGACAAGGAATCAATATATCTTCTAGAGCAGTCCATTAACCCAAGTGATAAGATGGCCTATCCATTACCTATCCATTACGATCATTCCTATCCATTACGTTCATTCCGTTAACCAGGTTCTCTCCGTGTACCCCCGAGCTACATCCCAAAATGTCATATTCACAGATGCCCTGCCAAAAACAACAACAACAAAAAGACACCAAGGCAGGGAAGGAGGCAGGAGGAGGAGAGCACCCCCACATTGAAAGATCCAGAGCCACAGGAAGCTAAAGCAGCAAACTAAACACAAAAACAGCAAGGGTAAGGGAAGCTAGAGAACAACAAAAACCAACAGAAATAAAGCCCAAAGAAAGGAGCCGTGCTGTCAGTTTGGGGTGCTGTCTTCTTCAGTTCTGTCCTACCACTACCCACCCAACATCTGCATTCAGAGGTGGGGATTCTCTGTATCCAACCAGGCCTTCCCTTGGCACTGGTTCATCTGTTCATCCCTTTTCCACTGACCAATCCTAGCATAGCTGCTCTCTCCATTGAGTTTGATCACATGCTATGGTGTGAGCTGGAGTTTTGTGACTTTGCCTTCCAGTGATAGATCAGGCTTCATTCGCTGCAATATTTCTTTCTTTGTGACTTTTGCTGTTCATGGAACTCTCAGAAGCCTTCTCTAGCACCAGAGTTCAATCAACTTTCCTCCTGTCTGATTTCTTCATCGTCCAACTTTCATAGTTACAGGTGGCTACCGGAAATATAATAGATCTAACTAATCTCCATTTGGTAATCAGGCTCCTGTCCCTGCTTTTTCCATGCTCGGTTCAAGCTTATCATTGCTGAACAACCTAGAGCAATTCTTCCATTAACTATTTCAGGGTCAAGTCAAAATGGAGATAAGCAAAAAATGAAAGACCATATTTTGGGGAAATTTTGGCTCGATGGTAGTGGGGGAGCAAAAACCTAGGTGAGAATTTTTAATCCTTCAAAGTAAAATGCAAGGTATTTTCCCCTCGGCCCCCTCCATGACTCAAAATTTTCTTAAATGCAGCAGTTAGAACAACAAAGCCACACTCAAAAGCAGTAAAAGCGAAGGGCAGACAAGCATGTCGCCATTCCCTAAATGTTAAGGCAGGAGAGCTGAGGAATTTCACCAACCCACCCTTGTGTGCAAGTCTCTCCGGGTGCCCCAAAATGCCTCACAGAGGGCCCTAATCTGTGCCACGCCAGACCCGTCTGGCATGATGGAAGGAGCTTTTCCCACGCCTCTGAAGCTTATCTGTCATCATCGCAAGCCGAGGGATTGGTTCCAAATCTTTCTCCCCAAACTCTGCAGTTTTTCCCAGTGGAGCATGAGGTAGGGAAGCAGGCTTTTTTCTGCCAGCAGAACTCCCACTTGACTCATTTCCCAGGAGACATGCCATAGGTCACCTAGGGATAACTCCATCCCACCCACCCGCCCATCCTCCCAGGGGCTACAGGCTGACTTTCACCATTACCTCTTGAGTTCAAAGAAGACATAAATGCTCAGGTTCATCCCACTCCTTTTTCTTCCTTGGAGAGTTAGGCGGAGAGGCCTCTGTGTAAAACTAGATTTGAGGACGCTTGGAGGAACAATGGCCCATTAAGTATGTAGGATACCAGACAGGCTTCTGAAGTTTGGGGGGGGGGAGAACAGCTTACATCGAAAGCAGGTCAGAAGGGAAACAAAGACGTCCCATCAGGATGATAGACTAGTGAGATTTCCCCCCCTGATCTCTAGCTGGTATCACTCCTCTGCTACCAACAGGAACCTATCCCTGCCCTCCTCTAAGTGACAACCTTTCAAATATTTACTTGGTGGAAACTAATAAGGGTTGTGGAAGACAGTTCACCATCTCAAAATACTTTTACTTCTAGCAATACTAACAGAAGCAATAGGTAAGACTTCTTTTTCCTGAGTAATTCAATGGAAGATATTGACACGTTTTCCCAACACCAATACTGTACTTTAAAAAACAAACTTCATTCAGTGTTTGTTTCCCACCTTCTTCCTCCATAAATTATTCACAACCCAAAAAAGAAACAAACAGATATACAACAAACCAGATTATTCCTGCCCTGCCTTCTTTTTCAATAAAAAGCCCTCTTAAATACAGCCGTGCAGGCCTTCCTGGAAGGATGGCATCGAAACCAGCCTCCCATGGCAAGCTATTGCAGAGTCTGTACCTAAAAAGGCCTGCCACTGGGTCAAAAGATATCAGACAATCCCAGTAAGCCAATGGTTCTCAACTTGGGGGTCGGGACCCCTTTGGGGGTCAAACAACCCTTTCACAGGGGTCGCAGCAAGGCAAGCAGCTTGGCGGGGGGCACCATCTACACAACAGCCTTGGGGGGGAAATCGAGATAGAGCGTCCATCTGTCTGGAGCAGCGGAAAAGAGTGAGATTGGCATGGTGGGACAAGAGGCAGAACTGAACTGAGAAACCCCGAGGAAAAAACCAATTTACATACAATCATGAACAATGGATCTTCACGCCATTGGTCAATTTCATTTCAATTTCCGTGAAAGAACACTTGCATAATTGTATGGTTGGGAGACACCACAACATGAGGAACTGTTTTAAAGGATCGCGGCATTAGGAAAGCTGAGAACGACTGCGGTAAGCAAAGATAGCTGTGTGCACAGCCACTGCACAGGATCATCCTGGGAATGCTTTACAGAGAAGACGCAAGAGGTCCCCACCTCCAAGGAGCTTAACATTCCAATATGGTTACTGCAAAAGACAAAATGCATTATGAACAAATAAAATTATTCAAACCATCTAAACTCAGCACTGCAGGAGAGGGGTCAACAAACTCAATCCTTTACTAATGTAGATTTCTTCGACAGCAAGAGAAAATAAGAGTTGTGCCAAATTTGCATGGGAGGATATTTCATGGGAGCTATTCTCCAAGACAGCTCCCAAAGCCTGTTTGTTCTGCAGCTTGTTTTTTCCTCCCCTACTTCCTGTCCTTCTATAGCTGTTCAGCACCTATTTTAAATGTTCTTGCCAACAATGCGGTCTGGACAATCAGGGACCCCACAACGGACATGATGGCATGAGGACACCGTGTGATACCTCTTTCTTACACGTTCAGGGTATACTTCTTCGGTTTGCATTCACAGGACTCAGAGACATGTGCCTCTGCTGAACCAAGCTACAGCTTCTAATACTTCAAGTCCCATGTCTTACACATAAATACACGTAATCTTGATTATGGCTTTTTTCAGGGCACTGGTCCCTGGAAACAAAAGTGGGGAATACACATTCACACAACATGAAAGCAAGGGCATACTACGCTAACAGGTGACAAGCCCTAACCAGACATAGCAACATGAGATTGCCATAATGCTGAGTTAGACATGGGCAAATATCAGGTTAAAGTACCAAAATGAATTGCAGGACGTAATCCAAAATTACATTGGATAATTCGGCCACATTCCCATCAAAATCCTCAGGTTTCCAACAACCATACTTGCTTCACTTTTAAATTTACTTACTCGTACCCTACACAAGGGCAGGGGGTTTGAGCCAAATCTCTCATTTTGAGCCAGCAAAGAATCGAAACCCAAACATACACACCCTGTCTACGCCCCCAAGGAATGCCAGCCAACAAGCCAAGAAAGCAATGACACCCTGGCCCTTTTGAGATTGCTTAGCGTTTGCATTGGCCATCAGCCAAGAGGAGTGGGCAGGGTCTTGGTAACTGCATCCAGGCAACAACAAACACCCAATTAGGGTGTCAACTGGCATTTGGTATAAGAAAACAGGAACATACCACCGCCTCCCCCAGCTCTTCCATAATGGCGCAAGAACACCAGCTATGCAATGACCTCATTTTTGTAAAAGTCACTCAGTTCTCTTCAGACAGAGTTTGTCGAGAAGACTCACCAGCTCAACTGATGACTCAGTTCAATGCTGGAGGCCACAGCCTGGCCATAACGAAGGGGCACTTCCGTTCTGAGTTGCCGATTATGGCCTCAGTCTGGGACTCAGAGAGCTGCCATTTATTTATTTGGATAACATTGTTTGCCACCTCTCTCAGGAGTCAGGAGAACTCTTCCCTGGAGCAATAAGACAGATTAAGCAGGCTGGTCCTATTGATTGTCTTATGCATAGATGTGTTTTAAATCAATATGATTTTTTTTTAATGTATATAAATTACGATTGTGTTTTAAATTGTGTGAGGTGCCCTGAGCCTCCTGGGAACAGTGGCATACAAATATTAAAATAAATAGATGGCTTGAGACAAACAATCAGGCAGAATAATTAGCACAAAAATCTTGAAACTCAAGATGACACAAAACAACATTGACAATACAGTCCTCAGGCCTAGGTCTGCCAGACCTCCTACCGTGACAGGAAGTCTTTTTGCTGACAAGCCCAGTTGCCACCAGGGGAGGAGAAAATTTAATTAAAAAAAACAAACACCAGTGATGTCGCCAGTGTTGAAACCACAAAGTTTGATCACCACGTTTCTGACCATTCCTAGAGCTACTCTTTGTCACGGCCTGGTTTTAGGCAGAAATACAGATTTTGCCAGTTCAGGAATGGAAATTACTTGGGAGATTTTGGAGGTGCCATGTTGGAGAGGGCAGGAACCTCAGAAGTGTAGAATGCCATAAAGTCCACCCCCCAAAGCAGCCATTATCTCTAGGAAAACTGATCATGACCACCTGGAGACTGATATAGTGGGAGGTCTCCAGGTGCCACCTGGGGGTTGGCAGTCTTACCCAAAAGTGGCATAATGACACTGGAAATGTTGCATGCACACACATGCCCATTTCCCCATCCCTACCCTCCTCACCGGTTGCTCAGGCCCAAAGAAAACTATAAAACAGCTAAGAGATTAAATCCCAGACAAGCCTCATGGGTAGAGCATTTGAGGTCAGGGGCAGCCGTTTTGTTGCTGCGCCCACCACACTGTGGCACAATTCCAGAAATGCCCACAGGCTCCAAAAGGTTAGAGGCCCCTGGCCTATCCCAGATTCCACGTGGAAAGAATGGGATGAAACAAATTCACACAAATCAAACAGCAGGCCTGAGCCAAGTGCATTCTCCCAAGCCTTCATACCAGCAAGTTAAGGCAAACTCTCAACCAGAAATGCAGCTAGGAGCTTAGCAGGCCGAAACTGGGAGAGACGTTCTTTCGACAGTCAGGAGCAAACGGGTTGCACAGCCTGGGTGGTGTGAGGAAAAGAAGATCAGTACACGGTGAGCCAGCTGTCAAAGACAGAGAGACCTGACCTCTAAATCGCAAATTTCCTCGGATCCCCAAGAGAAGCTAATGCAGGCTTTCCCAACATTTTTACGGTTGACAGCCCCCTGGAACATTCTTCATGCTTTGAGAAACCCCAGAAGTGGTGTGATCCTGCAGAATATGGTTGGGAAGCCCACCCAGGCCCCCTCCCTTTCCCACTCCCTCCAGGCCCACCATTGGCCATTTTGGGAGGAAGGCGTAGGTTGACCTATGGTCATATCAGCCAATCATAGAATCACAGAATAATAGAGTTGGAACGGACCTCATGGGTCATTCTAGTCCAACCTCCTGCACTATGCAGGACACAATAAATGTTGAACAGATTTTAAAAATGTATTAAAATTAATTAACTCCCACCCATTCAGGAAACCCTTTGATGGCCGTCAAGAAACCCCAGGGTTTCACGGAACTCTGATTGAGAAAACCTGAGCTGAGGTGAGAGGTTGGGGCTCAACGAGGGACAGAAACCTGCTTTGCACGTGGAAGGTCCTGAGCTAAGTAGTTCTCGGCATTTCCAGTTCAAGGCTCTCAAACAGCCACTGTTGTGAAATACCTTTTTCTTCTCCCAAGCCCAGTCAGAGAAGACAATACTGAGCCCGTACCAGCAGCTTTACACAAAAGGAGGCAGCTTCACATGTCTGAAAGTTCTGCCCCCTGTTCAGCCAGATGTTGCCAAAAAAACAACATCTGCTAATAGGGGCTGACCACTGTGTTTTATGATCTGTATATATGCCACAGAACTTTGGCTAGGTTCATGCCTCTCTTGTGGAACAGGGTGGTAAGGCAGCTGACATGCTGTCTGAATCTCTGACCATGAGGCTGGGAGTTCGATCCCAGCAGCCGGCTCAAGGTTGACTTCAGCCTTCCATCCTTCCGAGGTCGGTAAAATGAGTACCCAGCTTGCTGGGGGAGTAAAACAGTAATGACTGGAGAAGGGACTGGCAAACCACCCTGTATTGAGTCTGCCAAGGCGTCACTCCCAAGGGTCATGACTCGGTGCTTGCACAGGGGATACCTTTACCTTTACTCCTCTTTACAGCAGAAGCCGGAGACAACGGATGGTTTACAGCCTTTATGCCAGAGGCAAAAGCTGAAAGACATCCTTGCTAAACAACACGATACGATCTGGAATGTTTCTCAGTGTTTTGGTCAAGCCAAGCCCGTCCTCCCTGCAGGAGACAGCAAAGCCCTACCAAATGAGCACAAGGAATAGACGTTTATCAAATTGACGACTGCACCAGGATGTTACGCCTTCCCTGACAGGACATTCTGGTTCGTGACAAAATCTCAGGAGCTATCCAAGAACGAATGGGTGTGCATCCGGTTGGAAACATTGGAACTGGTCTCCCTTGCCTGCCCAGCCCCCCCCCACACACACACACACACCAGATTCTCACAGGATGCCTTTAAACAACATGAGATGCATTCAGAGGCGAGGCTGAACATCCTGCATGTTGGGTCGCCCACTCCAGACGCCGGTTCCAGACAATGTGGTGAAAGTGGTTAAGAGCAATGGTCTCTAATCTGGAGAACCAGGTTTGATTTCCCACTCCTCCTCCACATACAGCCAAGCTGGGTGACCTTGGGCCAGTCACAGTTCTCTTAGAGCTCTCTTAGCCCTACCTACCTCAAAGGGTGTCTGCTGGGAGGAGAGGAAAGGTAGGCAATTGTAAGCTGCTTTGAGGCGCCTTTGGGTAGAGAAAAGCAGGGTATAAAGCCCAACTCCTCTTCTTATCATTGTGTACATTTGGGCAGTTCCTACAAAACCCCATTGAATGGCATAGCATAGAGAAAATCATCCATCCAAGGTGGACCTGTGCAAGCAACCACCTTTCCGTAGCTTCCTGGAGTCCTCTGGATAATTTACTTATTACAGACATCATTTCTGCCCAACGTCCCCACAATCTGCTCAAGGCAACAGTTCTTCTCTGCATGCCCAGATTTCAGGTTAATACACAATGAATTTCAGGTTAATCACTGATAAAAAAAAAGATTAAAAATGAGGGCCCAGGCATTGCAGAAGCCTTGTTCATATGCTACAGTGAATGCACGTACATCCTGCATGTACATGCATAGATCAATCCAGTGTGTGTTCACTTTCCAAATGAAACTAGGACCAATACCTGGATAAATGTGTGGTTTCCATCACACAATGAATGCAACATACAAATTACTCCATGCAAGGTTTGAAGAAAGATCAAGGGTAAAAAGCATATTGCCTGCCCCAATTAGAAGCACTATTGAGGATTACCAACCATCTGGTAAATTAACTGGTTACTTTAATTAACTGTGTTAACTGATGTTAATGGCACTGCAATTTAACCGCATTGTATTTTAACATTGTTGCTAACCACCCCAAGATGGCTGTGCTGATGGGGGGGCTAGAAATTATTATATATAAATTAAAAGAAAAGAAATAAAAAGAAATAGCTGACTGGTATAGATATGCAGAACCCGGATGAGAGTGCTTTGTATCAGTGGTCCCCAACCGTTTTATCACCGGGGACCACTCAACGCTGGGGACTACTCACCGGGGACCACTCAATGCCTTTTACTGAGGCCCGGTGTGTGTGGGAGGGGTAGTTTACTCCTCTACTCTCAACCACTGCCCTAACGCTCTCTGATCGCTATGGTAATGTTTAAACATCCCTTCAAAATAAGATACAGACATGCCACAACTATGAACATAAGGAACATTTTATTTTCATGGAAATTTTAACTCATGACAATGACAAATCAATGGGAACCCTGAGCTTGTTTCTCTGCAACGAGATAGTCCCATCTGGGAGTGATGGGAGACAATGACACCCAAAGTGTGTTGTAAAGGGCCGGGGGGATGAAGTAAAGGGCCGGGGGGGGGGGAGAAGGCATCCTTCAGGGCCCACCTCCAATTAGTCGAAGGACCACATGTGGTCCGCGGCCCACAGGTTGGGGATCGCTACTTTATATCACCAATTCAGCTGTATGAGCACTGAACATTAATGTGAGAATTACCCAGGGCATATATTTTTAGAAAAGGGTGCCCTACACATGGATTGCACATGCAGTCACTGTAACTTTTCATTAGGCTAGACTGTACATGCATCCAGGAAAACATGTGAACAGGGATACCCTTTATACATTTACAGTACAATACTAATCATGGTGCATCCATTCCATCTCATGTAGCTGGTTCTTTTGATGGTTTTGCTCTGTCTATTGTTTCATTCCCTTCCTGGCTATCATTCAAATCATACACCCCACTCTGGGTGTGTAAACTTTAGCTCTGTTCTCCTCTTCAGTTCGGGGCCTGCGCTATCTCAAAGGCAGTGACAGGAAGCTACCTCCCCCATACTTCAACAGAAACCCAGTTTAACACTTCAAAATATCCCATGCAGATCCACTTCCCTCCCACATACCCCATTCCAGAAAGTGGATGCTGAAGCAGAGATCTGTGACTATTTCAACCACGGTTTAGATTCTAATTTTACCCCCCAAAAAAGTGACACACAGGACACTGCTTACATAAACACTGCTAACCAGAGGAAAGCGAGCAGACGCAGAGAAGAGCCTAAAGTGTGAAGTCAGTTCCAAGCCCTCCCAATGCTTAATATAAATCTGTCCAACTACAATTACTTTCCAAACAATGTAACACTTAATTATGAGTAACCGTGTTGGCTTAGAGATCTGCTGACTTATGCCACCAGCTTCCGATCTCTCATCACCCAACACCTCCCCTGCAATTTGGTTGAAGGGATAAAGGCATTAATAGGGGATAAGACAGTCTAACGTCAATCTCTCTCCCTTCCACTCCTATCACAACAAGCCCGTTTATTTAACCAAAGGGTTAGGCTTGTTTAACAAAAGCAAGGAATGCAAGAGTTGCGGTCAAAAATTAAAAAAAACAACAACAATAACACTGACAGTAGAACAGTGCTTCTAAGCTTGGCCAGCCTAACCAAGGAGTTGTGGCATGGTTTCTGAAAGTACAGAGCAAGAAATCACAGCTTGTTTAATGGAAGATGATTTTGCATATTCCAGATGGAAGTCCCCTTGTAACAGGCAGAGTGCTTATAGAAAACGATGTTAAAAGGGCTCTCAAGGGAAAATGGCTTGCTGAGCAGTTTATCGCCCACTTGGAGGACAAGTCTGTCCCCATCCTAGGTGAAAGAAATATGCTGAAGAGAAGTCACAGGGTGATGTCAGGAAATGCAGGATAGAATAAGATAGTTGGCTCCTGGCCCCTTAAGCAATATGGATCTTAAAACGGGAGGACCACAGAAAATAAAGCAGTATTGCACTCACCTGTAATTGTTATGCAACAAAATCCTCAGACTAGGAAGAGTGCTTGCACTCGAAAGCTCACACCTTGAATAAATCTTTGATGTTCTTAAAGGTGCTACTGGACTCTGATTTTGATGCGCTACTTCAGACCAACACAGCTACCCACTTGAACCTGTAATTGTTGTTCACTGAGGTGTCTTCACTGTGAGTTTATAGGCAATAGCTACATTTATGATATTCGTGGCAGTTCAGGGGGATGGAGAGAAAAGGGGAGCTCTTCCCTGTGGACCACGTGACCATTGGGCAGGAAAACAGCCTCTATCAAGCTCTACAGCCCGTTGGACTGTTAAAAAATACCAGGATAGCTGGAAGACAGTCTCCAATAGCTGGCTTGTGCAAGTGCAGTCCCAATGTGGGGCTGCACATAAGACTGAAGATGAACTCCAAGAATTAATTTATTGGTTGTTGTGGGCACTCCGGGCTGTGGGGCCGTGGACAGGTAGTTTAGTCCCTGAAGTTTCGCCAATAACTGTGGTTGGTATCTTCCGAGGTAGGACATGGCAAGATGGGAATATGTCCATGCCGAAGTGTGGTGAGATTTCCATCTTGCCATATCCTACCTCTGAAAATGCCAGCAACAGTTACTGGCAAAACAATAGAGACTAAAACTACCAGCCTGGAATATCCCAAACAGTCTGGAATACTCCCAACAGCCAATTGACTCTGGTTGTGAAAGCCTTTGAGAATGCATTAATTAATACACCGGTTTAATCAAATATCACCCCAAGCCACACCTATAGAAGCTTAGCTCCAGTTTTGCACAATGTCAGAATCGACAAGTCATAAAAACTGACTAGCAAAAAGTAGACATCATAGTTGAAGAAGGTTTGCAAACCATGGTTTGGCAATGTGACAATGCTCGACCTCTGGAGGACCCCCTGCCTTACAGAAATGGGATACTAAACCAATGTCAAAGGACAAACCAATATCAAACCATGGACATTTGAAAGCTTGAACCTCAGTCTGTACTCCAAGCACAAACCAGCTTGGAAGGCTATCCAAGGTAAATTTGTACATTCTTATACAACACATTCATCAAGTTTGTCTGTATACTGCTAATACACATATCTTTGTGTCAAATGAACTTCCATTATGTGGCCACATGCAAAAAAGACTTTACCTTAGGTGGACTCCCACATCCCAAATGCAGATGGGTGGAAGCTTTTTGTAGAACAGAAACACTGAAGAAACAGGCAACAGCCACTAAATTCATACTTATCCTACAACTTCTACACCATCACGAGCATCAACCACCTACATCAATTGAAAATGTTCAAATCCCATCCTCCTCCTTACCTTGCGGTGCAGTAGCTGTGCCTGCGGCCCCCCGCCACCTTCGATTTCATAGCGGACACTGTTGAAGAGCGCAACACCATATTGCTCCTCATAGAACCGAGCGAAATCCGTGAGAACTTTGCCAGTCTTCTCTGCAAGAAGAAGAAGAAGAAAAAGAGTTGAGATAGAAATGCGGTTTCAAAAGGAAAGGATCTAGTTATTGGCAGTAATATCAAACAGTCTTGGCAAAAAATGCATGGTGATGTCATCCACTGCTAGATTTGCCATCTCATTTGAACGCATTGCATCCAAGGAACCCCGATGGATCATCCCAAGGGCCCATCTAGATGCCTTCAGGAAGGCCATAAGTAGGGTATAAAGTCAACAGCCCTCCCCTAGTCTTCCCACCAGCAACTGATATTTAAGGATTAAACAGACACGAAGCTGCCTTAGACGGAGATTACTGTTCCATCACAACCGTTACTGTCTACTCTTAGCTTTCTCAACCAGGGTTTCATGAAACGCTGGGGCTTCTTGACACCCCTGGAAGGTTTCCTGAATTGGTGGGAGTTAATTTTTAATATGTATATTTTTTTACATTTCTTAAACATTTATACAACAACAACAACAAGCCTTTAATAGCATATAAAAATACAATATAAGAAGGGAAAGTGCAAAAAGATCCACTACTAGTGAAAACAAAGGCAAAGATCATGCTTTAGGGTAAGACATACTACATTCACGATTTCTCATGGCAAGATATAAAAACTTTGCAACTGGTTCAATTATATCAGGGTTCTGGGATGTCAAAAGAAACTGAATCTTGCGTTCATCCGAATGCAGTTCTCTTTTACACAGCAGCGAGTTAAGAAATTTAGCTCGGATCGAGGAATAAAATGGCCAATGGAAGAAAATGTGTGCAATTGATTCTATACAGCATTGTCCACAGGGGCACAACCTCGCTGAATGCGGGACCTGTTGAAATGTCCCATGTAGAACAGCAGAAGGTAGAGCATGTCTTAAACATTTATCAGGTGATATGACCATGTATGGTCTTGTCAGCACCCTCAATGACCAATGAAGAGCCTGGATGCAGAGAGGGACGGTTAATAAATCAAATAATAATAATAATGTCACTAATCCTTGGATGTGTGTGTGTGTGTGGGGGGGGGGATAGTTACTAGGTGTTCTTAGACACACACCACTGTTGTCACTTCCGTTTTGGGAGAACCTGCAAAAACAAGCGAGCCACCTGCCCTGTGAAAGGAGGCTGTCAGCGCCTTCTCAGCCTCACAGTTATTTTGATGTCAGAAGATGCCAAATCCTCTGGCCAGATCTTTCTGCAGCTCATAATTGTCCACACCGACACGGGAATCCTTCTGACTTCATGTGCAGTGCCCTAGGAACCTCAGATGGCCAGTTTGAAAAAGGAAAAATTATCTTTATGCTTCACGAAATATCCTTGTTTTTTACATTTTGAACTCCTCTAGCTCAGGGGTAGTCAAACTGCGGCCCTCCAGGTGTCCATGGACTACAATTCCCATGAGCCCCTGCCAGCAAATGCTGGCAGGGGCTCATGGGAATTGTAGTCCATGGACATCTGGAGGGCTGCAGTTTGACTACCCCTGCTCTAGGGAGTCAAGTAGGTCAGGTTATGTTGATGGAAGCTTTGAAGAGCCGGAAACTGGAATTCTGCCTTCAGATCACCGTTTTGCCAAATTTCTGACCACTTCCACAGTCCACATTGGAGGCACCCTATAGCCTGCACCTCTGGGTAAGCTATTGAGCCAAACACATCTTCTCATTAGGAGGGTGCAAACTTAGAGCAAAAACTCATGCAAAATAACCTCCTATTAGCAAAATGCCCCCACGACCTTCCACTCCCACCAGGGGGATTTTTACTATCTGGGGGGTCCTGCAACACTGCTACTTAGCCTGGGAGACGGGATGTCTGTGCCTCCACCCCTTTCTCCCACAAGTACGCCAGACAGCTATCCCTCCCTCTCTCCCTCCCTCCCATCACTCTGGTTGAGAGGAACCAAGCATCCCCTGACAGCCCAGGGGCAGCAACCACCACCACCAGATCACACAAACAAATGATGCTGCTTTATACGGCCTTTGGTCTATCAAGATCAGTGTTGTCTACCTAAACTGGCAACACCTCTCCAAGGTCTCAGCCAGAGGTCTTCCCCATCACTTACAACTTGATCCTTTTAAGTTAACTGTAGATGCTGGGGATTGAACCTGGGAGCTTCTGCATGCAAAGCAGATGCTCTCTCCCACTGAGTTTGGCCCCTCCCAATGGTATGAGCCCCTAAAGTTGGGTCTGATCATCCGAATCCACCAGGAAGCCCTATTGAATTGAGCAAAACTCGCGCAAGGGCGTTCCTGCACACGCATCGGCAGAAGGCCCCAGTGGATCACACCAGTCCCAACAGCAGCTGCTTCCTGGCTAATTCGGCAGAGCCCCAAACCTAGATCGGTCCCGACTATATGCAGCTTTGAGAGCAGAGAAGCTCCGCTTTCCATCCCACAGCAAAGCTCCTCAAGACTCTCAATGCAGACAGAAATGTGAAATGTTAAATGATGAAACGTCTTCCTATCGGTCCTTCCAGAGTTCCTCCCAGGAGGGATTTTCAAGCTTTTGGCTAATGATTTCAGGTAGATTAATGTTTCCTGCAGATAAGGAGGAACAATATGGAAAGGGGGAGGGGGGTGTAGAAAGAGAACCTCTGAACAGTTTAAAGGAAGCCAGCCGTATCCTGGGAGCATCAGATGTGCACAAACAAAGCTGCAGAGACCAAACTACTCGCAGATGTCCTTCCTCCTGCTTAATTCCCAGCCTGTGATACAGTTAGCTGTTTGAGAGCTGGACTTTAGCCAGGATAACCCGGGCTCAAACCTGCTCTCACCCACAAGCTATCTGAAGACTTTGGGCTAGATGCTCCACAGGAGAGGCGAAAATGCTCTCAGGACAAGGTCCGGGCTAAAAGCAGAATGCTCTTGCCAAGCAGAGATTGAATCGTGATAGCTAACAGGCTAGCAAAGTAAGGTCAATCTGCATCTACTAGGCAGAAGGGGAAGGGGGCTATTCCAGAAGAGGAGAAAAAGAAGCCCCCTTGTTAAGACCGGCTCCAGATTTTTAGGAAGCCAAGCCAGTGGAGCTGCTCTTTCGAGAAAAAATGTTCACAGTTGCAGTTCTCCCCGGAGCAAATGCAAAGGGCTCCAGAGGCAGGCCACCATCTGTGCTGAGTTGCTTGAATGATTTTTTATGGTGCAAAAAGGATACAACAGACTGAAAGCAAAGACAAAGTCCGTGGCACGACGTGAAGACGGAATGGGATGCAGCAGGCATAACAACTCACTCCAAAATTGTGGTCCGGTCCGGTGTTACTCCACTTATTTAGGGCATCCCATTGATCACATCTATCAGCTGAGGCCACTATCTCAGAGCGGTCAGCGTACACTGGGGACCTTCCATTTCAGCCCTCAAAAGGAAGCCAACATGGCTCAGCTTTCCTCCATGTAAAAATGTTTAAATGCTCCTGCTCATAAAAGGCTAGCACACCAGGGGGAAAGCTATGCCAGAAGCTCTCTAGGCTAATATTCTATCTGCAAGGCTTCGGAGAGAACGAAGATTTGGGCTGACTGCTCAGTAAAGATCAAGGAAAAAGAGGAAGACTTGTTTTGGAGTCTCAGAGCAGCTTACAATTGCCTACCCTCCCTCTCCCCACCACAGACACCAGAAAGCTCTGACAGAACTGCGACTGGCCTAAGGTCACCCAGCTGACCGCACGTGGAGGAGGAGTGGGGAACCAAACCAGGTTCTCCAGATTAGAGGCCGCTGCTCTTAACCACTGCACCAAGCTGGCTCTCCACACACTGCATCCTGTGGTTTCTCTTATGCACCCCAGAAGCCCTTACTAAAAAAGAGTCAGTCTCCCAAACCAAGGCCTGGCTTAATTCAAAAGAAATAAGTAAGGACCCACATGCATTTGATCAACTGCACTGTTTCCCTCCAGACGCCTCTCTCGCCCCATCCCAAACCACTCGTCTACGGAAGTATCGCCACCATGCAGTTCTAGAACATTTTGGGCCACACACATTCAGCAGAGTCTCCCATCACCCTGCAGCAGTGCTCCAGGCATGATACGGATGGAAGAGCACAAAGAAGCTACCTGGGCTGAGGCATGAAACCCCTGCAAGGTCTCTTCGCATCAGGCATTCCGGGTCAACCAGATCAGATGTCCATGCAGGATTACAGTAGCTTTCTTACCTGATATCAGGTGGACAGATTTAGGAAAACAAACAGCTGCCTTGTATAACCAGGTCAACTTCTGGCCTGCCAAAAATAGAGGGGGGCAGGGGACACGTTGCGTTCATTTTTGGCACTCCTCCTCACCCTCGGAAAGTGTTCCTCTGTTGCTTTGAGGACTCTGACAACCTTATTCTCGACTCAGGCTCCTGACAGCGTTTTGTGAGCAAACTGCAAATATCTGGCCATTGGTGCTGAGCTAAAGAGTTAAACAGGGCCCCATGAGGGACTCCATCAGGCTGCCAACAACCTGAAGCTAGAACCTAGCCCCGTTAACCATGCACACACTTTTGACTCAAGTGGCTTCACCAAACTGCTTACTTCCTCCAGTTTTCTAAGGGACTGTATTGTTAAAGTCTATTAGAATCCTAGAATGGGAAGGGGCTACGCAGGACATCTAGTCCAACCCCCTGCTCAGTGCAGGATTAGCTTAAAGCATCCAGGATAAGTATCTGTCCAGCCACTGCTTGAAGACTGCCAGTGAGGGGGAGCTCACCACCTCCTTAGGCAGACAATTCCACGGCTGAACTACTCTGACTGTGACATTTTTATTCCCGATATCTAGGCAGTACTATTTTCAAGCCTATTCAGTTGGGCTTAATGTAGTTACTCCATCTTTTACTTAAGTTTGCTTTTATGCCTATTGATTCCACTTCCTACCATAATATTGTTTTTATATGCCAATAAAGGATTTGGATTTGGATTTTGATGCCTATTTGGTCCTTCTTTACTGGTCGGAACCATACTGCATTATGATGGCTTGTTTCTCTATGTGTTATCCGATGGTTTTGTTCTGTTGTGGGTTTTGTTTATACGTGTATAATAAAACTCTGATTAAAGAAGAAAGAATTACTAAAGGCTGGAGGCGGGGGAAGAACCCTGGCTGGCCAGCAAATCATCTAAACCACAGTCTGAAAACACCAATTAATTACATGGGAAGCTATCGTGAAGGAGTCCCCAAACCTTTTGAGCCCCAGGGTAGCTTTGGAAAAAAAGATAAAGGATGGTGGGTGCAAACTACAAAATGCTCACTTTCTAAAAGCTCTTGGGCACCAAGAAAAGGGATCATGGGTGCTATGGTGCCCTGGGGTGCCACGTTGGGGACCCCGTCATGGTCAAAGGGATGTGTCAATCCAAGAACACACAGGCTTGTCTGCATAGCAACAACCCAAAGTTTGCAATTGTGCTTGAACTGAGCCTAAGAGTAGAAATGATCCCCATTTCATGAGCATTTGAATGAAAAGGTTGGGGGTGGGAAAGGAATCCATCCCAATGGCAAACTCTATGGGAGACCAGAACATGCTGAAACAAACTCACCCACATGAGGTCATCTTGAACCAGCAACCCTAACAACCATCCGTCCTGCTTTTGGGGAGGGGGATGCAAGGGAGAAGACAGCCCCTGGTTGTTAGTCATCGTTCCTTTCCTTTCCCTATTGGCCGGCCGCACACAAGCACATTTTCCAATGACAGCAGAGAATGATTCATGTCTCAGGAGCGTAAAGCATGCCGGGTGTAAAGGCCAAGAGAAAGCCCCGATCCACCCCCAGAACTGTTTACGCAACAGCAGCTGAGCACCGCGCAACCCCCAAGAGGGATGCCTTCGGGGGGGGGGGGGAGGGAATGCGGATTCCCTGCCCAGCACTTGAGAAAACTAGCGACTCACCTATGGAGCAAAACGCCTACAGGCACCCAGCTATAGAGAGGCTTTCATAATATGTGCTTTCATTCCCCCCCCCCCCCCTGCTGTAACGTAGGTTTATTCCTTGCTGACAGTCAAAGGCGGCTGAGATATTAACTCAAGACAGACAAGTTAAGGGAGGGAAATGCAGTGGTAATACGCAATTCACAAATGCAAGAACCAAGCAAACCTCAAAACATGGGGGGGGGGGGGGAGAAACATCACGAAGTTCCTTCTCAGAAAACAAATTGAGCTACAAGGAGTTTTGAGCAATTGACTACCACCTCTAAGGCAGCTTTGGCCCCAATTTCCCTCCTCTGCCAAATGCCTAAAGAGAACCATATGGGTAAGGGTCTGTGCCATATAATACATCAGCCACTTTGTGTTCCCACCAGGAGGGAAAGGGCAAGTGATAAACGAAGTTAATCAATTAATTAACGATAATATTGCAAATTACTTTCCCCACCCTTGAGCCTGGGTTTAAACGGGCTGAAATTGCTGCAAAAAATCTATATCCAGGTTCACAGAGCAGGGAGGACAATACAAAACACAAATGTGGGAGATCATCTAGAGCAGGGGTAGGCAACCTGTGGTCCTCCAGATGTTCATGGACTACCATTCCCATGAGCCCCTGTCAACAAACGCTGGAGGACCACAGGTTGACTACCCCTGATTTAAAGGTATTTCAGTCCATTCACAAGCTCATACAAACACAGTCTGTACATGTAGGCAGTTCCAAAGGGGGCAGGCGACTATTTTGTCTTGGAAACGCCTCTTCCGAAGGCGCCTTCTTGGACCTGCATCACATTCAGAATAGAACTGGTATCCCTCTAACCACGGCAATGTGCAAAGAGTTTACAAAAAGAAAAATTCCTTGAGACCAGCCAGCAAAGCCTTGCTGCTCTAATCGATAACAGCAGAGGGAAATTTCAGCCAGCTAATAAAACTCGTGGGCCCAAGACAGACTGGTAATTTTTGTTTTGCAAACCTAGACAGGCCCTCGCTGCGTGCCAAGCCCAGTAACTAGCGGAGCAGGTTTGGAAGAAAGGACGGCTGCCAACGAAGACAAGGGGGAGGGGGAGCTGCCACCTCCCTTCTCTCCACTCCCGAAATCATGTGAAAATGAACGTGCTCTTTAAATAGCCCCCAAAGTGGCTCAAGGCAGTCAGCTGACCTGGCATCAAGGAGCTCGAGAGTGAAAGAACCAGGATGCAGGGGGGGGGGGGGATTGCAGCCCACAGAAGCTGAAAGCAGAAGGAAAGTGCAGAGAGCCAGTCAGCTTTCTTCCTGGTCCAAAAATGAGTGCTAAATCAAAGGGGGGGGAGAGAGAAGCTTTCCCAAAAAGTTTCCTACAGCCAGATTCCGGGTGCAGGACAGAGGCCAAAATTATATGTATCTCAGGTATAGGGTTGCCAGGTTCCCCTGTGGCATTGCCAAATCCAGGTTGGGAAACTCCAGGAGATTTGAGCATGAAGATTGGAGAGGAAAGAGATCATAGTGGATAGAATGACCAAACTGTAGCTCTTCAGATGGCAGGGGCTCATGGGAATGGTAGTCAATGGACATCTGGAGAGCTGTGATTTGTCCACCCCTCCTCTAGAGCCTACCCTCCAAAGTATCCCTACTCAGATACCCAGCCTCTAGCTGGCAGGGCAAAGATTATTGTGGGTTTCTGGCAGAGTAGTCTCACAACACAGCTTCAAAATTAAGTGTAGCTCCTTAAAGGCTAGCCAATTATGGTATAGGGCAACTTCAAAATTCGATCCAAGTGGTAGCTGGTGTTGGACAGAAGCAACAGAACAAAATCCACTGGCACCTTCCAGATCCACAGAGTTTAATTCTGCGCATAAGCTTTTGTGCAGAATTAAACTTTGTTGGTCTTGAAGGTGCCATGAGACTCAAACTTTGTTCAACATTAAAGTTATGGAATTAGCAAGGGCACTGTTGTCCTGACCTCCACCGGACAGGGATTCAATGCAGAGCTGCATCTCCTCCCAGCATGCAAGTGGAGCAGCTCTAAGCTCAGGACAATCCTAGTTTCCATTGTCATCCCCCCCCCCCCCCCTCAGCCATCTTTTCCTGCATGCCTTTTCTGGACTCTCAGCTTTTCCGTTGTAAACCTGAAAAGAAACGGGACAGAGAAGAGGTTGTGCCTCATTTCTGTTTGTGTACAAGTTGTCTTCCACTGGGACGGCATCCTGAATTTCAAATGCCATGCACCACACTGGCCAATCGTTGTGGGTCTGAAAAAGGGGATAAAAATAGCCCAACAAGCACTCCTTGCGGTTGTGCAGATGAATTTTTAAAAGGCCAAATCCACAAGCACAGCAAGACTTCCGTAATGAATGCAGCCTCAGTCCAGGGCTCCAAAGCATAAGCACAACAGCCTGCCAGACAGGGACCTTGGGGCAAGGGATTCCGAAGAAATTTGTCACAGTGGCACTCAACATTTAATAACCCGGGACTGAAGATATTTCTCAATATTGTCGAGGGACCCAGGATCTCAGTTAGACATCTCTGGATCTGGAAAAGACACGTAGCCTAGAGTTTTTGGGTTTAGCAGGAAACTGGGTGCCCCACATCAATCCACAAGTAACAAGAAGCCCCTGTGTGATCTGAAAGCCTTATTTTCACTTTTCTAAGACACAGAACCCCCAGCTTGAATATTACTTCTGCTGTCATTACGGTTGCCAGATCCCTCCAGGCCATTGGTAGGGGATGGGAGGGAGTGTTGTCAGATCCAGGCTGGGAAATTCCTGAATATTCGGGATGCAGCCCAGGGAAGATCTGATAACCTGTTTTTGTTTCTCTCCAGGGAACTGATCTCTAGCCTTGAGATGAGCTGCAGTTCCATGGGATCCCCAGGCCCCACCTGGAGGCTGGCATCCCTAGCTGACATACACTTTCTATATAGCCAGCAATACACAGATAGTGTTTTTTCTACTGCTTGGTTCTGTGTATCCTTTTTTGTATATTATATGGCCACTGTGTGAGAGAGGATGCTGGACTAGACAGACCAGAGGTCTGATACAGCAGGGCTCTTCTAATGTTCTCATGAAGGCCTCAGACCTGTTGGCCTCCAGAAGAACTGGTTGGCTGCTGTGAGAGACTTTGGGTTTTGTGGAACCGGGTTGGAAATGGGTTGTTATGGGAACAGCCCTGTGACAATGACTGCTCTCTGACTCTGCAGCTTTACCGAACTAAACATCACCAAGATGTCACTGCTTTTAGTTTGCTCTTTCTATATGCAGGACCAAGCAGAAACCAGACTGGGAGGGGAAAACATGAAACCTAGTAATATACATGTGTTTATTTTCCACAGTCCCACTGGATCTTCACAATTTGCAGGGAAGACTGTTCATAACACAGAAGTGTCATTTTCACAGGGCTGTTCCCATAACAACTCATTTCCACCCCGGGTTCCAAGAGAAACTTGCTTGGCTGACCACCCAACATGTCCAGCAGCTTCTAGAACAGACAGAGCTGAAGGTCACCACAAACACGCACGCATGCACACCTTTAGTTCAAGTACTAGAAGAAAGGTCAATGTTAGAGCCTCAAAGGTTTTTCCCTTCAGTAGCATCCAGCCACAAAGCCCACGGGGATCAAACCTCAACCATGCCCAAAACGCTCACAATAGAGCCAGAACAGTTGAAAGTAACAGTGGGAATTATTATTTTGAGAGAGCTGGGAGATGCAGCCTGTATTGGGCAAATTCCCCAATACCTGTAACTTATTCATGAAGGCCTGTGGTCATCCAGGCCTAAGATCTTTCAAACCTGAGTGAGATACGGCCATCTCCAAGTAATGATTTGGTCACCCTACACCAGCCTTTTCCAACATTCCTGTGAGGGAATCCTTGAAATATTTTTCAGGCTTCAAGGAATCCCGGAAGTGGCAACATGCCCCTTCAGAGAAATGAGCATGGCAATAAGATATGGGAGCCAGCCAATCGATCAATGGGTCACTTATCATTTCCACTGTGGAGAGAGAAGGCTAGGCCTGTAGAGCAACAGGCAAAGTGGGCTCCAGTGGCATTCAGTGATACCAAGAGTCATCCAAACTTCTGGGAAAGGCCATGAAACCCCTGGGGAGCACACATGGAAACTCAGAGTTCCCTGGAACCCTGGCCTACACAATGGCCCCTGCAAAAAGCAGGATGGGCAGCAGGGAAGGCTGTAAATTGTGCTACAAAGCGCCTTCTACCAAGGACAAGCAGGTCTGGTATCAGGAGTCTTGATACTGGTCATTGGGCAAGCCATCTTCACCCTCACAGAGATTAAGTCTGCAGGCAGAACTGAGTTCCTGCTTCTTTCCTGGAAAGGGGTGACAAAAGGTGCTGCTGGGTAACAACCTGGCAAATGGTAGTTTTCCTAGGAGGCAGCCCAGCAGATTGGCTTATTGCCCAGCACAAGTACCAGGCTTGTACACATTCAGCATGAACTACAAGGGGAAGAAAATTCTTGGCCAAGAAGAAGATTCTTGGCTAAATCCAAAAGGCATGTGGATCAAGCAGGATCAAGTCAGGCTTACTCAATGAGCAAATGAAGATCTACTCAAACTTCTCAGGTGAAGATGGCCTGCCAACCATGAATTCCTTTTGAAGCACTGAAAGATCTTCAATTTCCAAATAACCTTTCCCCCGCCTTTGTTTGCCATCTGTTAATATGCTCAGTCCATGAGTCCAGTGGATTGACCACCTATAGGTCACAGTATGCTGGGGAAGGGGGAAACTGTCAGGAGAGAGAGAATCAAACAGATTCCTTGCTTAGTGCAGATGGGAGGAAGTTGGATTGGTCCCAGTAGATCTCCATGCCCAAGATCACTTTGCTTAATCTGGGATTCCAGATGACCCTTCTCTTTTTCACCCACATCCCAACTGTAAGATACACATTTCTCTGGTCTCATGAACCCAACAGATGCAAAACAAGACCATGAAAACCAGGGCCAAGCACACAGTGTTTATTCAATCTAAAGTACTCCTAGTCTACTCCTATCACCAAAGGCTCTCTGAATTTAGGCTGGTATTTTTAATCACCTAATCAGACCGGAAACCTGGGTCAACAAACACGTCTTTAGCTGGCAGAGGAAGCCAAGCTCAATCAGCACTGTCGGGATAGGTGCGAGGGTGTTCCATAATTCAGGAGCCACCAAAGAAAGCACAACACTTAAAGCTGCAGGAAAAGCACTTGCGGTTTCACACCCAAACCAACGATGACACAGTCATCCAATCACAGGCATCAGTCAACAGAAGACACATTTTGCCTTCCGGCATGCCCCACAGCTGTTTTTCCCTAGCTAGCCATGGGCAAGGAACTGGTACACATGCCATGCCGGCAGCTACGTGGAAAACAGCCACCCCAGGACATCCTCCCATCTTGTTTTCCATTTCCTTGCTGAAAATAAGAAATAGTTTTCATTTACCAATGATCCATGAAGAGGGCCTTTGGAAACCGACTCTCCCCAATGAGATCTGTGTATGCAATCCAATAAGCTGTTTCCATTCAAAGCTTTCTAGGCATTTGTGTTGATCAGCACTCAGCATCGCTGGTTTTAAGGGGACCCAAAAACGCATTCGGATTTCACCTTGAGCACCTATGCTTAAAGGTTTTGCATAAACCGAAACCTCAGTCTTCAAGCTCCTGTGCAGCCCCATAAAAGAATAACATCAACTCACATGGTCAGGTTTATCCAGAATTCTGAGAGAGAGCACAGGCTGTGGTAAAGTTACAATAAGAAGCTGCCAAATACAGAGGAGGAGGAGGAGGAGGAGGAGGAGGAGGAAGAAGAAGAGTTGGTTCTTATATGCCGCTTTTCTCTACCAGAAGGAGTCTCAAAATGGCTTACAGTCACCTTCCCTTTCCTCTGTTTATGGACCTTAAGGTTTCCATCCTGAACCTTCTTGTCTTTATGAATTTGTTCAAATACTTCAAATCTAACACTACCCTCCAATCTCCGTTTGGTTTTAGTACCAGGGATAGTACTGAATACACTTCTCCCTGCCTGTGGCACTCTTTCTTTGGATTGAATCTGAATTAAATGTACTATTGCCTATTTTGCCACTAGCATCTTATCTTTTGACTTTGGATGTAGAGACTTCACACACCTGTCTGGTGGGAGGCACCAAAATTCTATTGCATAGCCTTTGTGGGCTACTTCCTGTGACCATCGGTCCACCTCTACTCCTGCCCAATGATCTTTGAATAAGGTTAGCCTGCCTCCCACTGGCACAGCCATGCAGTCATTGTTTTGACTGCATCTGCTCTCTGTCCTGTTTGTCTCCCTTGTTGAAGTTATAGTTGGGTTTTGTATTGTTGTAACTCCCTCGAAAGAACTGTCTGTTTTGCTGAATATAAGGTCTTTTGCCTTCCTGGTGAAACTTAGGTAGGGTGTTTGGCATTCTAAGTGTGGAAAATGAACTAGTTTGATACCTCCAGACCGATCTTCTCAAGGTTCTGGGCATCACTTTCTTGTTATCTCTTGTTTCCACTAACAGCCGCTCTAAAGACTCTCCAGATAATTTCCCACCAAAGAACGGGTACGCCATCACAATCGATTTGGCTTTCAAATCTGCTTGCCACACTCTCAGCCAAAGTTTTCTTCTGGCAGCCAAACCCGTTGCCATGGTTCTAGCTGTAAAAACAGAAGTGTCTAGAGATGCGTCAGCCAAGAATGACACTGCTTTCAGTACCTTCTGCAAAACCTCTGACAGTCGTAGGCAGGGGTAGTCAAACTGGCCCTCCAGATGTCCATGGACTACAATTCCCACGAGCCCCTGCCAGCGAATGCTGGAGGGCCGCAGTTTGACTACCCCTGGTCTTGTGGAATTAACTGAGCCACCTTGTGCATCTGATTCCATACCATGCAAGTCCTTGCTACAATAGAGCTAATGGAGCCTGCTTTCGTTGCCTTAGCCGCTGCTTCAAAAGTCTTCTTTAAGGCATAATGTGCCTTCCTATCCAAATGGTCTTTTAGAGGCCCTTGACCCTCTTCTGATAATAACCCGTATGCCTGCAAAGCAATAATGGGTACATGCATCAATAACTGGTGTCTGAAATATATCCTCAGCGTGTTTAGAGCCAGCTTGGTGTAGTGGTTAGGACTGCGGACTTCTAATCTGGCATGCCGGGTTTGATTCCTCTCCCCCCCACATGCAGCCAGCTGGGTGACCTTGGGCTTGCCACAGCACTGATAAAGCTGTTCTGACCGAGCTGTGATATCAGGGCTCTCTCAGCCTCACCCACCTCACAGGGTGTCTGTTGTGGGGAGAGGAAAGGGAAGGCGACTGTAAGCCTCTTTGAGACTCCTTCGGGTAGAGAAAAGAGGAAACTGTCTATTTGCATTGGTTTCACCCATTCAGCTCTATATAATCTCTCAAAATGTTGAGGCAGAGGAAATAACTTTTGGAATTTGGCCCTTAGGTGGAAAAAATTCTGTATTAGCTTTAGTATTTTTTAAAATTTTAATTTAGGATTTACCTTTTCTTCCACTGTAGACTACTTGATATCTAATGCAGCCATATATCTGCCCAATAAGTATTGATAGTCATATGGTCTGAAAAAGCATTTATTTTGGTCTGGTAATTCCATTTCCTCTACAATTTCGCAATCTGAGCCTGGGTGATTCCCACTGGAAGCTAAGAGGAAGGAGAAACTTGAATTCCTGCCTCCCTGATGGAATGGTAGAAATCACTCAGAAGATGTCCTCACCTCACAGAGGGAGAAAGGCCTCTGCCCAGCATGTGCCGCCCAAAATTTCCATGTGCTCTCACGTACAGCAGCTCCTCTCCAGTTTCCACACAACAGTGATTGGAAGCCTGTCAATAATTTGGCCAAGAAATACCTTTGGAATGGGATGTTCCGACTAGCCTAATTTCTGGTTGTTGTTTGTTTTCGGGACTCTGGGGCTGTGGTGCGCCAACAACTGGGGCTGGCTCTTGTTAATTTATTTTATTTATTTATATATTGCCCCTCTCGTTTGTTCATCTCACTTTACATAGTCTAAAAATGCAATAAAACAATAAATCACATGGATAGAAGAAAATTAAGAACCACAAATTTCCACTGTTGCATCAGTCCTAAATTACTAAGATCAAGATTGTAACTGGTGAGATGTTAGTTATTAAGTAGAGGACTGGGAGGAAGGGAGGGGAGAGGGGACAGGAGGGAGGCCAGGGATTTGCTATGGGGGTTCTAGCTAATTATCTAGGGGGCCTCAACCATTGGCCTAGCAGGAGAGCTCTGTCTTGCAGCCCCGTGGAACTCAGAGAGATCCCCATCTTGTCATGTCCTACCTCTGAAGAAGCTAGCCACAGCTACTGACAAAACTCCAAGGACTAAAACTACCAGACCATGACCACACAGCTCAGAAAACCTACAACAATCAGTTGACTATGGCCATGAAAGCCTTTGACAATACCATAACATCTCAGAAGCTAAGCAGCTTCGGACGTGGTTAGTTTTGGGATGGGAGACCACCAAGGAAATTGAGGGCCGTAGCACAGAAGCAGACAATGGCAAGCCACTCCTGAATGTCTCTTGTCTTGAAAAATCCATTAGGGGTCACCATAAGTCAGCTGTGACTTGACCGCACTTTCCACCACCAGCCATCAGAAGCCAAGCTTGTGAGCTTACGCCACCTGCAACAATGCCTGGAGGGACTGGGATGCCAAAGAACCTGCCAAGTGCTTGTTAACATAGGCCAAGGGCCGCCTTATACAAAGGGCTCAACAAGCCTGAGCTTACCTTGGAGGCCAGTCAAACACGCAGGCTCACCACAACCGCCATGTCGAAAACGGGGCCTGCTCTCCAACCCCACACTGAGCGACAGCAAATGAAGGGGGAGGAGGAAGGAAGGTTGTCCTGTTTCCCAGAGCAGAAAGTGAATGCTTCATTAAACCCTGCCTTTCTCTCCAATAGGAACTCAAGGAGACCGATATTGTTCTTCCCTCCTCTGTTTTATCCTTACAGCAACCCTGTGAGGCAGGTTAGGCTAAGAGTACATTTCATGAGCTCCTGGAAGAGCTAAAGGCCCTGATGAAACTCTCTCATTCCGTAGGGTCTGTAAGACGGAGTTCTTCCACCAGGTGTCTAGTTGAGGCCAGGAGGTGGCTGCCATCTAATAATCCTTCCTCTATGCCAGGGGTAGTCAACCTGTGGTCCTCCAGATGTTCATGGACTACAATTCCCATGAGCCCCCTGCCAGCATTTGCTATGCAATAGCACTCCCCTGTTATAAAAATCAGATGACATGGCTGGAGAGACATATTTATTAGGATAAGCACCCGATGCAGATTTATGTAGAGTAGTAATATAGAATGAAGTTTTATCGCTTTGTTTTTATTGGAATCGTATGGCTCTTAATGGTTATGAGCTGCTGCAAACTGGCTGGGTCGGCAGCTGCAGGATAGAAATCTAATCTAATAAATAAATTAATTCATTGTCTATGGCAAAGGGAACCCTGATCCATCCAGTCCTGCTCTATCTAACCAGAGATCTTGAGCAGAGATTTGTCTTCAAGTTCCCAAACTGTTGGCAAGAAGCAGCAGCATGGAAGATCCTCTTAAGAGCTGTCAAGTACAGGCGGCCAAGTGTGGCTCTTCAGATGCCCATGGACTACCGTTACCATGAGCCCCTGCCAACTAGCCATATTGTTGGAGGCTCATGGTAATTGTAGTCCATGGACATTTGGGGATCCTCACTTTGGCTGCCTCTGGCCAACTATCATCAGGGCCAAGTTGGTGTCTCCTTCACTTGCTGGAATTCAGTCTGGGTGTGGCCAGAGGCAAGAGCCAAAGGGCGAGAGAGCAAGAGCCCTTGGCACACGGCTCACAGCCTGGGACTTGAGTCTGCTGTAGCCGAGAATTTATAAATCTAAATAAATACAAAATTAAAAAAAATAAATAGCCAGCAAGTGGATGGGGTTTTGCCCAGGATGTGTCTGGCATTCATATTTGTTTTGGAAATTCCTGCAAGCTGCTCTTTGGATAGAAAGGCACAGAAGTATCTTGATAAATAAACTCTGATTTTTTTGAGGATGTAGAGCATATGCTCTCCTGGCAAGCTCCATCATCCTCCTGTTCCAAAGCTATCCTATATCAAACCAGACCCAAAGCCCATCTATCCTTCCCAAACCATCCACTTCCAATTGCAGCACCTATCAGGAAAAGAAATGTCATTCGCTTGCCATTTGCCCACCTGTAGCAGGTACGCTCACCTGCAATCCCCTGCCTTTGAGGTATCGGAAAAGCAGGAGAAAAATGGTCTCCACAGGGATGCTCTTAAGAAGTTTCCTGTCTATCAATGGTTTTTACCACAGAAATTACAGGAATGTCCTAGAGCAGGGGTAGTCAAACTGCAGCCCTCCAGATGTCCATGGACTACAATTCCCAGGAGCCCCTGCCAGCATTTGCTGGCAGGGGGCTCCTGGGAATTGTAGTCCATGGACATCTGGAGGGCCGCAGTTTGACTACCCCTGTCCTAGAGCATCGCCCAAAAAGTGATGACACGTCCTCTCCAGCTCCAGGCACTGTCCTCAAAATCTCCTTGCACTTGAAGGGGTGGCCAAACTGTGGCTCTCCAGATGTCCATGGCAGCTGTCAGGGGCTCATGGGAATTGTAGTCCATGGACATCTGCAGAGCCACAGTTTGGCCACCCCTGATCCTCTTTCAGTTCTGAGACTAGTGGTGTTGATTTTATTAACATGCAAGGAGATGGAAAGGTCAAGAAGTGAGCCATGAGTTCCATCCCCCCATTTTGCAAAACATGAGTGTTTTCAATTACAACTTTTTTCGGGACCTCCTCCTGCCCGTTCTCTTGCCTCTTCTTTGTAAGGGAGAATAAAGAGAGATGCAACTGAGAGCATACGTTTTGGATTCCTTCAAGGGGGGGGGGGAGGAGAAAGAAAACCAACTCAGCAATAAAAAACTTCCAGCCAACTTCAGACATCAACTATTCACAGTATTTCCTGCTCCTTCTGCCTGCCTGGGGTGGAATGCCTCGGTTCTAAATGCTCAGGACGCAAGGAAGACTATTAACAGCAACCAAATCCGGCTGGAAGAAAAACAGAAATCATTCAAAGCTCAACATTTGCTTAAGGGTAGATGTAGGTTTGCATTGCTCTCAAAACAACCAGTCCGGTGAGAGGCCCTCAAGAGGGAGTTGCAGGTAGCGAGAACGGATGTACAGAAATAATTTGGTGCATGTTTTAAGGCTTAAACACCTGGGCAGGTTCCATTCCAGAGAGAGCCAGCAAGAAGGAAACCAAAGACGCTGTACAAATTACACAGCGGTTACTGGTAGCACAATCTGTATGATCCTGGGTTGGATGGCCCAGACAATGTCAGGTCTCAGAAGCTAAGCAGGGTCAACCCTGGTTAGTATTTAGATGGGAGACCAGCAAGGGAGTCCAGGTTTGCTATAAAGAGGCAGTCAATGGCAAACCACATCTGAATGTCTCTTACTTAGAAAACATTATGGGATCAGCATAAGTCAGCCATGACTTGACAGCACTTTCTATTACCTCCCCCCTGAATGAACAGCCAGAGCATCCCTGGCTCAGATCTTGTCTCCCCCACAAACCCTTGGCATCCTTTGACGAGCCACAACCCCCCTCTACCAATTGCAATGCAGGGATTTGACTACTGACTGACATGATTGCAATTACAACGATGTCCCTATGACGTAGGACAGCACCTTGAACACTGATGAATAGAGGTCTCCAAGCTTTGGAAATGCTGAAGCCGTCTTTGGAAATGCTGAAGAAGGAAAATTCTGGTTGAAAAGAACACGAAGCAATATGCAACAGTTCCCCTCCTTGCCAAACTTAAACTTGCTTTAAACCACGTTTAAAACTGGAAAACACCATGAGTGGCATAGATTGGAAGAAGAGGATTGAGAGAACCAGAAATATATCCAATACCTCTCTACTCCTGCCCTACAAGGCCCCCATGAACGCATGAAGCTGCCTTATAAAGAATCAGACCCTTGGGTCTACTGATGTCAGGTTTGTCTATTCAGCCTGGTAGTGGCTCTCCAGGACAAGAAGAGAAAAGCTTGTTTTTCTGCATCCCACTCTTTACTACCTGAAGGAGCCTCAAAGCAGCTTACAATCATCTACCCTTCTTCTCCCTGCAGCAGGCACCCTGTGAGGTAGGTGAGGCTGAGAGAGCTCTGAGAGAACTGTGAGTGGCCCAAGGTCACCCAGCTGGCTACATGTGGACCAGGAGTGGGGAATCAAACCCAGGTTGTCCAGATTGGAGGCCAGTGCTCTTAGCCACTAGACCACGCTAGTTCTTTCACATCACCTGCTTCCTTAGCTTTTAAACTGTTGATGCCCGGGATAGAACCTGGGTTCTTCTGTACTTCAAGCAGATTCTCCAAGCCTGAGCCACAACCTTCCTTTTCCCGTACCTCTAGATCAGGGGTAGTCAAACTGCGGCCCTCCAGATGTCCATGGACTACAATTCCCAGGAGCCCCCTGCCAGCGAATGCTGGCAGGGGGCTCCTGGGAATTGTAGTCCATGGACATCTGGAGGGCCGCAGTTTGACTACCCCTGCTCTAGATCAACCTGCTCAAGTCCCAGCATGGTATAGTGGTTAGAGAACAGTAGACAGTAATTTGGAGACCCAGGTGCAATTCCCTACTCCTCTCCCACATGCATCTAGCTGAGTGACCTTGGGCTAGTCACAGTTCTCTTAGAGCTCTCTCAACCCACCAACCTCATGGGGACAGGAAGGGAAAGGTGTTTGCAAGCCAGTTTGGGACTCCTTTTGGTAGTGATAAGCAGGGTATAAAAAGACAGCTCTTCTCCTCACAGCGAGAATTTTGGTGCATTTCTTAAGAATTAAAAATTATTTATTTATTCACATTTATATACCGCCCTCCCAGAAGGGTCAGGTCCATGGCTCTGATATAGTACAAGCCAGGTATTTTCCAGGCATTAAAAATGGTCTCAAAACAGCCCATCTAAAGTGGTTTCACTCAAATAACAAAGGACTAACTGCAGCCCAATATGTACCAGGACCAGTTCCTAAACTGTCCAGTCTCAGCAGGCAAATCTCAGCAGCAGAATCTCCCAAGCATCGTCATGGTCCGCTATTTCCGTGCTTCTCAGATCTCACCCAACACCAGATTTAATTCGTAAAAGTGTATTTGTCACTGCACAGCATTCTCCACCCCGAAAATATTTTCTCACAATGCAGCACACAGTCCCGAAACTGGCAAGAGATCCAGCGGACAACTCGGTCCCAGCCAAGAAAGGGCACTGTTTAAAAAGCCAGTCTAAACTCCATTTATTAAACAGCGTGTAAGTGACGGCTGTGTACCAGCACACCTACTCCAGCTTATAAAACCATCCCATAAAAGTTATAAACTATGTCGCCAGAAACTGTTCTCCTCCCCACGCACTAATATAATTTGAAACTTCTCAGTAAAACGGACAGGGAGCAGAACACCTGTCGCTAGAGCATGCAGGACTCACTAGCACGAGATGTGAGCTGGTCAAAAATCTGACGCCTTTTAAAGGACGGGCCAAGTGCACAGAGATCAATCCGCAGCTGGTAGCCAAGATAGCTAAATGGAGCTCCCATATCCAAAGGCACGCTATCTGCAAGTAGAAGGTCCTGAGGGCAAATGGGAAAGGCCAACACATCTCATGTTTCTAGAGGCATCTTTCTGAGCTTTGTTGGAAACATAATGTGACCTGCTCAACCGCAGGAACTCCTATGTAAAGCAATGAGGTCAGACAAGGACCTACTGCCTTTTTATCAGTCCTGTTTATCTGTCATATTTTAATCCAACCCTCCCCGCTCCCAATTTTATTCCCTTTCAACCCTGGGCCGGAGATTGTACAGTCAGGGGTAGTCAAACTAAGGCCCTCCAGATGTCCATGGACTACAATTCCCAGGAGTTCTGGGAATTGTAGTTCATGGACATCTGGAGGGCCGCAGTTTGACTACCCCGACTCTAACCCAATGACCTTCATGGTTGAGCCTGGATTGGAACCTGCTCTTCTAAACCCTAGGTCAGGGTCAGCCCTGCTTCTTGGGCCCAGGTACCTCCAAAATGAAATCTCTACCTGTGGAGATGATTGTGTACCAGCAAACAGGAGTTGGGGAGAGAGAGATAAGGCTAAAACATGTTTGGAGCAAACCAAGTCCATGTGATATTGCCGGCACTTTCGAGGGTCACCTTGACTTGACAGGTGAATGTGCAGGCCTGAGGGTCATTGGGGGTTGTAAGCCACATCTTTGCCTTTTTCTGCACGGCTGGCCTGGCAGCGCTTCCCAGCACCTGGATGCTTCTCTGGAGATCTAACCTTGGTTGGCCTGGTGGTGTCTCACTGGGAGTTGCCTACTCTTGCTGACACTCTAACCCAGGGGTAGTCAAACTGCGGCCCTTCAGATGTCCACGGACTATAATTCCCATGAGCCCCTGCCAGCGTTTGCTGGCAGGGGCTCATGGGAATTGTAGTCCGTGGACATCTGGAGGGCCGCAGTTTGACTATCCCTGCTCTAACCGATATACCAGGTCAGCTTAAAGCAGACTTTCTCAACCAGGGTTTTGTAAAACCCTGGGGTTTCTTGATGGCCCGGGAAGGGTTTTCCAAATGGGTGGGAGTTAATTTTTCATATATTTTCAAAATTTGTTAAACATTTATCGGGTGCTATGACTATAAATAGAGCTTCTTGTGGTGCAGAGTGGTAAGGCAGCGACATGCTGTCTGAAGCTGTCTGCCCATGAGGTTGGGAGTTTGATCCCAGCAGCTGACTCAAAGTTGATTCAGCCTTCCATCCTTCCGAGGTCTGTAAAATGAGTACCCAGCTTGCTGGGGGGTAAACGGTAATGACTGGGGAAGGCACTGGCAAACCACCCCGTATTGAGTCTGCCATGAAAACGCTAGAGGGCGTCATCCCAAGGGTCAGACATGACCCGGTGCTTGCACAGGGGATACCTTTACCTTTACGACCATAAATGGTCCTGCTGACCCTCCCCAAATGGCCAATGTTGGGCCTGGAGGGGATGGGAAGGGGAGGGGCCCCAGGTGGGCATGTACACAGCTAAGCTTCCCAACCATATTCTGCACAAGCACACCACTTCTGGGGTTTCTCAAAGCCTGAGGAATATTTCAGGGGTTTCTCAACGGCATAAAAGTTGAGAAAGGCTGACTTAAAGGATACAACCCTTTGAGGAAGGGGCGCTTCATGCTGCTAGAGGGCACATCTGATGCATGTGCGATTATTTGCCAATTTAAGTGTGCACATGCTCCTGTATAATCTGATTGGGGCTCAATTTCCAGACCCAGGCAGGCACATACTTCATGCTGCAATGCTTGCTGTGGGTAACGCCAGGAGACCTGCAGGAGAACATGCATGCCTATGACGGGTCAAGTTTCCAATTGCTACCAAATGCAGAACTTCTATGGAAGTGGTCATAAAATCCAGGCTGCAATGACCACTTTGTACAAGAAGTATTTCATACAAGGGGGGTGGGGGAGGAATAACAGCCATGCTACCGTACCAAGCACAGATCCTTCCAAAGAGAAAATACCAGGTTGGGAAAGCAACACCCCCTGGCCTTCCTGGCAGGCACCTGGGGATCTGGTTAATCTATAATTTAGTCAACAGCGAGCATCAACCCCTGCAGCTTTCCAAGTCGGAGTGGAAGCAGCAGAAGAGGAGGAGAGACCCAGCAAATATGCACGCTGGAGGTCTGCCAAGTTTAAGCCCTCAGGCTTTGTTAAGAAAGGGAAAAAATGTTAAAGGCCAGCATTACCCATCCCTTTTTCAGTTTATACACAGTGCCAGTTACATGACTAGACGGAAGCCGGTTTCCTTCTCGTGGTACAAACAAAGCCGCCCAGGCTTCGCACATACACTGCCTGTGGACGTAAACATCAGCGTAGCCAATGCTTCTATGCACAGGAGTGACCCTGATGCATCAGGCAGAGGGTACTACAAGCAAAGTTCCCTTCCTCTAAAGCAGAGGTAGTCAAACTGCGGCCCTCCAGATGTCCATGGACTACAATTCCCAGGAGCCCCTGCCAGCATTCGCTGGCAGGGGCTTCTGGGAATTGTGGTCCATGGACATCTGGAGGGCCGCAGTTTGACTACCCCTGCTCTAAAGGGTACTGCGGCCATAGCTTTTCATCAACATGGTTATATATTCCCCCCCCCAAGACATAGGGCTCATCTGAGAAGGTTCTCCAAGGACACAGTACTCATGAGGCAGTTCAATGTGGCTCATGGTTGAGGGCCTGTGCTAAGGAGACCACACCCCTCCCTAGAAAAGCTCACATGGTTCTTTCACCCTAGCTCAAGTCACCTTTATGGTTAATTAACTGGTGCTGGTCAAGCTGGTCTGAGAACAACTATTTAATTCGGGGAGGAGGGTTCTCTCCCAGCCTTAAGAATGGAAGGAGCATATTCAAAGAATTGAAAAACTAGAAAGGTCAATAAGGAATCAAAATGCTACAAGCTTCCCGTCCCCAAATGGTATCTACATATAAGCACACCCACATCAAATGATCACTCTGTGGATTGAATCTTATTTTGACAAAAGCTGGAGGGCCCCCAAATAGAAGGAAAACAAGCAGACCACAGTCCACATAATGTCTTCCATTAGAACTGAATGGAACATAACTGTGAGTCATGTAGTTTGCATCTTATTCTGTGCCCTTTGGTGGCTCCTAGTAAAGGTATTGAGCAGACTGCATACCTTGACTTCGTAGCATTCTTTCCCCATCTCATTTTTTTCCTGCATATAAATCACCTTGATGGATTTATACTCCTGTGTACCAGAGGAAGTGAGCACCGACTGATGAGAATATGTGCCAGATGGAATAAATTTTGTCCAACCTTTAAGGTGCCATGGGGACTCCTTTTTTATCCAACACAATTAAGGGGTACCTAAGGTTGAGTTTAGGCTAAGTCATTTTAAATTGCGACTGTAAAACATCTTGAGGGGGGTCAGGGAAGAAGCAGCAGCCATTTTTGAAGTACAGTAAATGTTTGAAGGTTTATCATTGCAGTGATAAATACTAGCATTCACTCCTGATAAAGAATAGTCAAAGCTTTGAAGTCTCAGGTTGTGAAACTCCATCCCAACTCCTATATCTGTGCAGTTCTGTTTCATAACCCACAAGGTTTCGACTCTCAAAAGCTCACTCCCTGAATCACCCAACACAGTTAACCCTATGAAGCCACAAAGCCCTATGAAGCCACAAACAATACAAACAGGTCCAGAGTATACAGATGGTGATCTGAGGGGGGGGGGCAGGAGGGGGAGCAGGGGCCCTTTGGTCGCTGTTGGTTATATCTGGTCTCAACCAAATGCCTATAGCTCCCTTTCCTGATGGCCTCAGGGAAGTTGATAACCATGCTTACAACAATCTAAAACAATCACAATAAAACATTTTTACACAAATAATAAAAACCACCTCCTTTTAAAAAGTGTCTCTGAGGGCTGCACAGAGCTTGAAGGGGTTGGTCTAACTGCAGATGGATTTTTGGTAGGGAAGCCCAGATGCTATTCTTCTGGCCCCAACTATAGGCCTGACATAACAGCTCTGTTGTACAGGCCCCCAAGAATTGTTTGAGGTCCCAGAGGGCTCTGATCTCTCTAAGTAGCCTGGTCCTGGTTGAGGCCTGTTTTATCTTCTTGGGGTTGGGGACCCTGAGCAGATTTTGGCTGTTGGATCCTAATGGTCTTTGGGAGGTATAGGGGAAAATCCATTATCAACCAGAGCAAGAAAACAGTGGCATCCATCTCAGACTGCTCTAGGCTAATGAAAGGAACAACAAAAAAGACAGAGGTACAAAACCAGCTCTTCAAGGGCAGGGGCAAGTTCACCTCCTCCTTCTCCTCGGCTGTAGCACCACGCCCGCAATGAGTCACCAGAAATGCCTGTTGCTCAATACCACAACCTTGGTCATTTCTGACTATTTCTGACTACCAATATACAGGAAGGGACGGGAGCCAAACTCTCTCCTTCATCTGACAGAGAGCCTAAGGAAAAGGAGAAGCTGTTGAAATCCAGTGGACAGCATCAACAGATGCCAGCAGCTCTTCTGTGGAACCAGGTTCGTTTTCATTGGAAGCTGGAACTGGAAAGAGTATTAAAATAATCATCCCCAATGTGGGTCTGGCCTCCAGTTCTGTACCACCAATAAATTCCACGCGTAGGAAAAAGTCCAAGTTCTTCGATGTCATCTTTCCTTTCTGAAAATGTGCATTCTCAGTCCTTATTGCTTAAAAATAGGGACTGACCCTGGTCATTGCCCATGGTAAATCGCCAATTCCATTTTGCTATGCATGAGGGGAAGTGGCTAGAGTGGTCCATCTTCAGGACACTGTCCTTCTCTAGGAAATCTGTTTCAGGGTGGAGCATGGCAAGCATCTGAGGCAAATGCATTAACACTGTGCATAGTCACATACCCTGTCACACCCCACATTCTGCCAAAATATACTTGCAACTACTAAGTTACAACAGGGCTTTGCTAAAGCCAGGGGTAGTCAAACTGCGGCCCTCCAGATGTCCATGGACTACAGTTCCCATGAGCCCCATGAGAATTGTAGTCCATGGACATCTGGAGGGCCACAGTTTGACTACCCCTGGCTAAAGCCAACACACCTGGCTCTTGGCTTTCAGAACTGGCAGGACAGGCTGTAACATTTCCACGCGGAGAAGGAGCTCTGGATCATACTAATAGTTCGGCATCTCATTTTTCACAGTGGGCCCTCAGATACTCCAGGTAAGCAGGGCCAGAAAGCTTCCCCTGCTCTTGATTCCCAACACTGAGGTACACTTCCTCTGAATGAAGAGGCTCCATTTGGCCATCACGGCTAATTGGTCCATTTGTGCCAAGCAGAGGCAGTCTATGCAAGAAAGAGGAGTTGGGTTAGAGCTTCAGAAACAACAGGAGAGGGGAGCTTTGAGTGAGGGCTGCTTGGTGTGAGAGCTGGACTGTTACAGGCATGTCCCTTTTTCATGCAGTGATGCTTGGTATATCCAAGGCCAACCACAGAGGAAGAGGACGAACCACGAGGAAAGCTTTAAACAGCCTCGTACTTTTGCCCCACATGGTCTTCAGCCACAGGCTGGCAAATGGCGAGGCAAGACCAGCATCACAGTTGCTAGGCAACCTGTGCTTGGATGAAAACACCCCAAGCAGTATGAAAGGTGTTTCTCGCTGTGCCACGCCCTGACTTCACTGAACACCAATGGGAGGATGCTAGGGTCCCTTGGGTGGCCAAAGGACTCAGACACCCAAGCTACAGGACCCTTGTTGCTATCCCCCACTCATCCTACTTCTGCAGTCCTGCATGGCAGAAAAGTTAATTTAAGAAAACGAAGAGCTGTTTTTTAAAACTAAAATATATTTGTAAGTTTCATTATAGACACAAACAAAAAACACCAAACAAAACCATCTGATTACACATATTGAAATAACATAACATGTGATTGCTCTAGCCAATAAAGACACAGATGTAAAAAATATATAAGACAAAACCAGAAACTAACCCGAAAACAAAAGGAACGGCTGAGGGGGGGGCAGGGCTTCCATGCACGTTTGGCATTTTCTCTACATAAAACTATATGTACACCTCCATGATAAAAAGTGACAGCATGTCCAATTAAAGAACATTCTTACATGAGATATATTTGCATTATATATAAAGCATGGTTTTTTTATAGTCTGCTTTTCACTACCCAAAGGAGGCCCACCTTTCCCTTCCACAACAGACCCCCTGTGAGGTGGATGAGGCTGAGACTGCACAAAGAGAACAGCTCTGTAGGAACAGCCCTAAGAGAACTCTAACTCTCCCAAGGTCACCCAGCTGGCTACACGTGGAGGACTGGGGGGATTCAAACTCGACTCTCCAGATTAGATCCAGCTGCTCTTTAACCACTACCCCACACTACCTGTCAATTTGAACCAAAATGTCAAGCATGAACCACTGTCCAACAGGGACAAACAATTTGTCACTCTCCCCCACCTTTGTTATTAACAACCCAGTCCAATTTCCTCCTGAGCCACAGTTGGCACACAATGTACCCGGAGTGAGTGCAGGGGGTAGCCCATGGGTAACACTTCATTAAGATGCTGAAGGGTAGGGAACCACAAACAGGTGTTGCACTGTCCCTGTGCACCATTCAATTATGACTTGTTTCCTACTTCTTTGTTCCATTCATCTGTGGTTATCAGGCTATTAGGTGTATGGTCAATATCCGCCAGGAGATTTACATAAAATCATTCAATTTCTTCCTCTTCAACCTCTGTGGTAGAGGCATGAACTTGAACAACTGGTTATGCTGATAGGCTTTTCTGATTGATATTGATATTAATTGGTCGGACTCTGAACTATAGTCTCTGACAGCTTGTGCTACGTCACACCTCCAGCGTGGTTAGTGGTTAAGAGCCGCAGGCTAATCTGCGGAAGTGGGTTTGACTCCAGACTTCTCCACCCTAACCTTGGGCCAGTCACAGTTCTCTCAGAGCTCTCACTTAGCCCCTCTAGAGCTACCAGGTCTTCCCTAGCCACCAAAGGGGGATGGGGGGTAGGGTTGCCAGATCCAGGTTGGGAAGGTCCTGGAGATTTGGGGGTGCAGCCTGGGGAGACCTCAGTGGGGTACAAGGCCACAAAGTCCACCCTCCAAGGTATCCCTTTTCTCCAGGGAAATTTATCTCTGGGTTGTGGAGAAGAGCAGTTATTCTGGAGGAACCCCAGGTCCCACCTGGAAGCTGGCATCCAAAGACCCCTGTCCCCCTATCTCACAAGGTGCCTGTTGTGGGGCGATTGTAATGGGCCAGTTTGTAATGGGCCAGTTTGGTGTAGTGGTTAGGAGTGCGGACTTCTAATCTGGCATGCCGGGTTCGATTCTGCACTCCCCCACATGCAGCCAGCTGGGTGACCTTGGGCTCGCCCCAGCACTGATAAAACTGTTCTGACCGGGCAGTGATATCAGGGCTCTCTCAGCCTCACCCACCTCACAGGGTGTCTGTTGTGGGGAGAGGAATGGGAAGGCGACTGTAAGCCGCTTTGAGCCTCCTTCGGGTAGGGAAAAGCGGCATATAAGAACCAACTCTTCTTCTTCTGATTGTAAGCTGCTTTGAGAGACAAAGTAAAGGTAGGGAAAACAGGGTATAAAAAAACCTTACAGTTCTTCAAACAACACTGTTCCTTCTGAGACTGAAGATTACCTAATCTGTCACCAGTGTCTGTTCTTGTCTCACCCTCCCCTCCCCAGCCCAAACACTTAAAGAGTAAATACGATAATGCAGAAAAACCATTTCAAACTCCACAGAAACTTAAGAAATTGTGAGCATGGGGCACATGACTAACTGGATTTCTCGGGAAAAGGAAGTCTCTAGAAGGAAAAGATATTATTTTCCTGCAGCGAGAAGGAAGCCCGCCTCCCTGGATGCAAGAAGTATTCTGCTCTCAGGCTTTGGCTCTTTGCACTGGATAGCAGGAGCAACGTTTGCAAAAGCCCGGAGTGCTCACCAGATGGGACCTCCAAGGCTGCAAAGACTTGCCAAGATCACGGCGACCAAAGCACAGGAATGCGCGGCATTTCCTGCCAATCTGGATTTCTCTTGGGGTATTTCCTCTGAGCACCCTGCAGTGCAGGCTTCAGTACAGGACGGCAAATTATATAGCCCCAAAATCTGTCGCGCACATGGACTTCCAAGAAACATATACTCTGGTCCTTCATTATTCTCAAGGCCCTGGCAAGTTTACCTTACAGTAGCCTTGTAATTCGGCACTGGTCTGAGGCAAGTAACCTAAGTGCACCCAGTGGGAAGCTACAAAGCACCACAGTAACTGCATACCTGTCTAATCCTGCTCTGGCAGGGAGAGAGAATAGCCGCACCATGCAGTTTAGTGCAGCCCTGCTGTGCCAGACAGTTAAACTAAGCAAAGTCACGCATGCAGCTGAACAGGGCAGTCTGGCACTGAACACATGGGATCGTCCCACTAGCTGCAGGCAGAGCTTGGCATTTCCTGCAAGGGCAGAATCCAGAGACCCATGATCTGGGCAAACAGTGCGAGGGAAACAGCCTTGTTTACAAAACACTTCTGACACCACTGTAGAGACAAGCAGGAAGTCACCAGCCAAGCCAGTTGCTTCACATCCACGTGGTTAATAGCTATCCTCCTGGGGAGTCGGGGGAAACGGAGAATTATTCCTCTGAGATATGCATGGGGTGGCCAAATTGTGACTCTCCAGCTGTCCTTGGACTACAATTCCCATGAACACCTGCCAGCACACTGGGAGGGGAGACCACCAAGGAAGTCCAGGGTTGTGATGTGTTGGCAGGCAATGGCAAACCACCTGCAAATGCCTCTCACCTTGAAAACTGTATGGGATACCATACGTCATCTGTGATTGGTTGGCTGAAACTTGATGACGCTTTACTCACAAATAGACATGACTAGCAGTCTCAGATGGAATTTCTGCAGCACCTAAAGGAAGGAGACCTCCTCACTGTGAGCATTTCCTCTTCTCTTTTGCCTGTAGTCTGAGCTTCGGACAAGTTAAGCCCTGGCTTCTGCAAAGGCATCCAGGGTTCACTGAGGAACTGTGTTTCCCCATTAGAGGAATCAGCCTTATGTATTTCAAGCTCCACATGTCTACATGCCTAATGTCCTCTGTATTTTAATATCTCTCATTTGGAATAATTGCTTTGAACAAGTAGATAGTACTGTAACTTAAAGCAGTGGTCCCCAACCTTTTTATCACCGGGGACCGGTCAACGCTTGACAATTTTGGCCCGGGGGGGGGGGTCTTTTGCTGAGGAACATCTCCGCCGCTGCCTGAGCCCCTACGTTCCACTTGCTCCCCACTGATGCCCCTGACTTCCCGCTGCCCACTGGGAGGCGCTGCCAGCAGTAGCTGCGCAGTGCCACGCCAAGGGGGAGCCCCAGACATGTCGGCTGCTGGAGAGCACCAAAGGTGAGCTGGTGGCAGAATGGCAAGGCAGCCCCCGAGGCAGCAGCCGGGGAGGAGGATGAGGAGGAGTCGTGGCCTGGTACCGACTGATCCAGGGATCGGGACCGGTCTCTGGACCAGGGGTTGGGGACCACTGACTTAAGGTACTGGTTTCTTGACCTCACTACATATGCTAACCCACATTCTCAATGATTGCTCAGAAAAGCCAAATGTCCTCTGTATTTTAATTCATCTCTTAACTAGAATATTGTTTGTAAACCACCGTGATCCCACTCAGGAAAGGCGGTATACAAATCCAAATATAAATAAACAAACAAATAAAAATAATTGATTTAAACAAGTAGATTGTAATATAACTATGACTAATATAATGTAATGTAGTTTAGAATTATATATATATATATATATATATATATATATATATATATATATATATATATATATATATATATATATATATATATATATATGCTTTTTTATGGTCTGTGAACAGAGACAACCAAATGCTTTAATTCAGAGAAGAGGATACCCCAAGATGCTTCCATGTTTGAGAGGATAGACAGGGGGCAAGATTTCAGCTCACTGCTGTCAGCAATTGATTATCAATTTGCCCATTATTCTCTTAATGGGGACACATTTATTGTACGCCAAATGTTTCCCATGCAATTCTATGTCAAGTGAATACAAACAAATCCAAACGGCTGTTTTTTTTCCTATTTATCTCTGGTATTCATTAACCATTTTCGTTATGCTGTATGTTAATTGACTCTCAACTCTACCTACAAGTTTGAACTGATTACTTTCATTCCATGGCAATGTAGATGAGGAAGTGGTGCATGCACACGAAAGCTCATGCCTTGAACAAAACGTGGTTGATCTTAAAAGTGCCCCTGGACTCTAAATTCAATCTTTCAAATACTTCAAGAGAGCGATCCTGCCCCCTCTCAACCTCCTCTTCTCCAGGCTGAAAATTCATTCTCAAGTCCCTCAGCCTTCATTCGTAGGGCTTGGTCCTCAGGTCCCAAATAAAAAAGTAATGTTTGTCTAATTCCTACCCACCCACCCCCACCCCGCTGAGCAGAACAGTTCACATCCTGAGCAGAACAAAACTGCAGTAATCTTTAAATGGGCAATGGACAGAGCAAGACCTGTGCAGACCCAAACTGCACCTGAGCAGGGTTTCCTACATTATTGAATGGCCGCTCACATGTGCAGCTTACATGTAACAACAGCCAGCAGGGAGACCATGCACACTACTTAAAGGTATGCAATCTCTAAGTTTGCCTGAGAATTAAGGAACACTCTAAGGAGCGATTCCAGGATCCAAGACTGCTTCCAGAACCTTTCACAGGCAGCAGCTGCCCAGGATGTATTGTGGGTAAATAAAACATCATACCCCTCCCCTGTCTATAGCTTGAACTGGTCTCTTCCCAGTGTTCACTTGCAGAGATGCCTCCCCGGCGTTCTCAGAGACGGCTCAAGACAAGCCCCAACTGTTCTACGGCTGCAAAGGTGCCAAACATCCGGAGGCAAACAGCGGAGCCAAGACAGAGGCCACCATTCTTTTTAGACTTGGCAGTGGCTTTACAAACACACACACACACACACACACACACGCACCCTATCAAGTCAGGGATCACCCATTACATAAGTCACTCCATCTTCTCAAGAGGGGCAGAGGTTTCTGTATTTGAATTGTCTTCCCCACTCTCCAAACATCTTCCTGAAACACACCACTTTTCAGAAAACACCTGGCCTGCAGATTTTCTGGGTCAGTTGGGAAGAAAAAGAAAAACAGGAATCCCCTGACAAGGATCATCCCTCACTGCTATTATTTCTAATAAAGCCTTGATTCTGAACTAGATTTTAAACTAATCCCAGCTTCCCTTGCAGCGCCTCCCTTTCCCGTTACCTTTGTGGCTTTCTCCCCTAGGCTCTCCTCCCCCATTTTGTCCTCACAACTACCCTGCGATATAGGCAAAGTCGAGAGGGAGACTGGCAGCCTCTGATGAGCTCTGAGGTCAACTAGTTCTTTGGACCCAGGCCTTCCCAGCCCTAGCATGACCTTACACTGGCTGCATTCTTGCCACAAGCACCTCTTGTCTGCAATGTCCGACTATCCAAAGCTGGTCTACGTGTTAAGCAAAAGCAGCAAAACTCCAGATGCATGTATTTTGCCTTTCTGGATTTAGCCCTCCAGGAAAGGGTGAGAAAAATGCAAGATCCTATTTTGTATATTACCCAACGTCAGGAAAAGCCCAATAGTAAATCATCGGCTTTTGGCCACTTCTTGCAGCATGCAAACCCAGCCCAAGCCTAAGGGGTTACAGTCTGCCATGAGTACAAAATGCACGGAATCCATCTTCCTGCTAAGTGTGCCATTTTTAAAAAAAGGAAGGCAAGTGTCTAGTTCATACAGGTGCATGAGGATCAGAGCTCAGGAGCAAAGAATGCATTTTGCAAAGAGGCGAAGAGGAAGAGCTGCCTGAGAGCAATCGTCAGTCCAAGTGAACAACACACAACTGGAAGAACACACAACTGGGCCCGCAGTCAGGTACCTTCATACCAAAGATGAGCCTTAAAGTGCATGGCCACCACTTGCTGAAAAAAAGAGAAGCTCATAAGCAAAATTGTGACGCAGGACCATCAAAGAGAATAAATTACCCTAAGGGGTTGTGCAGATTTCCTTAGCGTACCTCATTTATGCCAGTAATAGAACCTTTATTACTTAAAGCCAAAGTCACGCAACACTCTATTAAATAATTCTTCGCTTTGGTTGGGTGAAAGTCTGCTGGGTGTGGAAATGATCCTTGGAATCGTGGATTTGGCTGGAGGCCACACAGTAGTCCTGATCAGACTCCCAATGTTGACCAACGTTGCCAATAGCACAGCAACACAAGTCTCCTTAAGAGAGAAGCACCTTGCTGCACTCAACTGAACCCTGGGCCTTCTGCGTGCCAAGCAGGTGCCCTCCTATTCAGCTCTTATCCCTTCCCACAGCCCCGAGTCACAACCGTCATCTCGGCAATATTGCACAACTCACACACGTTCTAAAATTTCTACTCGGCTTTATAGCTGAGCTGCTCTCTGGGTGCCTTCAATCTAGATGGAACACAAAAGCAACGTTGAGCTGGAACCCAACCAAAAGGCAATTAGCAAAACCAAAAAAAAATACAGTTCAAAACATCCTCAGCAGTTTAATTAAGCAGCTAAATTGCCTTACTAAAGAGCCAAGCTCTTTTTTTTTTTAATTAACTGTTACATAGTTCTCCAGCCTTTCCTCCAAGCGAATGCTTCTTCGACGGCCACAATCTTTTACAAAATTACTTTGCAAAGTAGGTTAGGCAGGAAGATTTCCGGGAGTTCTGTAGCGAGCATCCTGGCCAACCAGGATTTGAACCCAGGGCTTCTCGCTCTAACACACTGGCCTCTGCACGGGTTCTCTTGACCAGGTTTCGCCAGTTGAGCCTGAAAGGTTTTCTCAGAAAAACACAAATAGGAATCACAAGGCTATGCTGTGCAGTCATATCCACTAGTATATGTTTAATATTAGCACACATTCAAGAGTCAACCAGAACGGGGTCCTAGGTTAAGTTACCTGCTTTCTGCCCATCTTCGTCAGTGGTTGCTCTATAATGCAACTAAGTACATAAATGAGTGCATACATCCAGATTTAAACATCATCTCTCAAAAAGCGTTATACCAAAATATTTCCAAGCTACAATGTTACTGCACAATATAGCCTTGGTGATACCTGTTTTGTGCTTTTCTGACTTCACATTGAGGAATCCACGGTCCTTGTATTTGAAAGGTATTCTCAGGCAGTAAATTAATCAAGACTGGGAGGGGGGGGACCCTCCCCAAATCCCAGTATCAGCTGTTGATCCCTCATCCCCATCTGTGGGGAAGTTAACTCCTCGAGCTGCTCCCCCCCCTCCCCCAATCACTAAACAGAAAGATAACCCAGTATAGGATCAGGGAGTCACTTAGGATTTTGCCAGACCAATCTTTAAATTCTCTCTTATTCTGCAACAACAGGAAAAAATCTGCTTCCCCCAAACATGCCTGGTCACATTCCACTTCAACTCTGCCCTACAACCACATCCACCCCACCCAGCACATCAAGAGCTCTCTGCTCTATCCTGTGCTGCAGGTCTGCCCCACACGTATGCTTTCTCTTTTGGCAAGGCACCCAGGCTCAGGGAAGAACAGCACAGACCCAAATAACCCCCCCCCCACAAACATCATGCCCCCTGGAACAGGCAGGGCTTGTCTGAGGCAGAAAATCCATCTTCTGTCTCAACTCGCTCTCTGGTTCTTCATGGCAAGTTGTGTTTCGTCCCCTGAAAATTCCCACCGCCCCAGATGCCACGACCTGATTCACACATGCAGCAGAAAGGTTTATAACACTTGAGATGGTCAATGGAAGATTCCAGATACAAATGTTATTTGGCATTTATTTTAAAGGGGGGGGGGGCGACACTCCATGCAAGCAGAAAGCTAGCATGGAAACCAGAGAGAGAGAGAGCTAAACCTTTCTCCCTGCAATTTTCTGTTTGCAGGAAAGAGGTCAGCATGTACAGAGCTATGCTTCACAAGCATATTCTGCATGATCACACCACTTCTGGGGTTTCTTGAATGATAAAAAGGTTGAAGAAAACCTGGCCTACTGCCTAAAATCAGCATATAAGGCCAGGCAAATAGCCCTTTTAAGTCGCCTGTTGTGAATTAGGAGCCACTGTCAAGCTATGCTTTACAAATTAGCTATGTATTGAGGGGTTTTCTCCTTTTGCTATGATATTCAGCAACTAGAAACAGATACCCTTGCTCAGCTCTCAGTTTTTTAATTAGGAAGGAAATATACAAACATGTGTCATTGACTTGGCTGGTGCATGATTTACAGACAAGTAATTTGGAGCTGGTAAATTCTGATGGCTCACCGTGGCCAGATGGTAACCAAGTCAGTAGCCAAGCCCAAAGGGTGTGATACTCAGAACTGACTTCCATACAGTGTGCCCCCCCCCCAGAAAGAGGCATACAACTGGGGGGGAGGGGGAGGGAAAAACCCTGGAAGTTGTAGCTAATTGACTCAATAAATATTTGGGGCATCCACAACCTCCCTTTCACTAAGAGATGTATGCAAACACTATAATTTGTACAATGCGTGTATTAAAACATGTATGCAAGATCAAAGAAAATAAACACGAGGAAAATAAAGTTGCAGACATTGTATCTGCACAAGCAAATCTGAGTCTGACCCATTGCAATAAGTCATGGAGATCAAGACAGGGAATAAACCATTGTTTGGCCATGAAGGGCCAAATGGCCTTCTACAGGCAACTCATCCTGTAGTCCTGGGAGCTGATGTGGATTCATGACACAGTGCACCACCATGTTGGCCATATAGCCTGAGGAGGTTCATGTGGGTGGAAACAAGCTTCAAAGATCTATAGGAACACTAGAAATTAAGCCCGCTGTATAGAAAATACAGCGGGCGCTAGTGGGCAGTGGGTGGAGGGAGGAAAGGAAGGTAGGCAGGCAGCCAGGCATAGAGAAAGGGAGAAAGAGAGAGAGAGAGACAGAGACAGAGAAAGGGAGAAAGAACGATTGAGACAGAGAAGGGGAGATAGGAGAGTAAGCATTGGAAGAAAGAATGGAAGAAAGAAAAGCAGAAGAGAAATGGATGGATGGGAGCAAGAAAGGAGATTAAGGGTTGGATGGATAGATGGGTAGAAGGGAGGAAAAGAAAGAAAGAAAGAAAGAAAGAAAGAAAGAAAGAAAGAAAGAAAGAAAGAAAGAAAGAAAGAAAGAAAGAAAGAAAGAAAGAAAGAAAGAAAGAAAGAAAGAAAGAAAGAAAGAAAGAAAGAAAGAAAGAAAGAAAGAAAGAAAGAAAGAAAGAAAGAAAGAAAGAAAGAAAGAAAGAAAGAAAGAAAGAAAGAAATGGAGAAGGAGAAAAAGAGGCAGAGAGAGAGAGAACAGAAGGAAGGAAGGAAGGAAGGAAGGAAGGAAGGAAGGAAGGAAGGAAGGAAGGAAGGAAGGAAGGAAGGAAGGAAGGAAGGAAGGAAGGAAGGAGAGGCAGGCAGGCAGGCAGCAGGCAGATAGGTGCAATGGAAGGGGCCGCTGGGCAGGTGTGGGGGGTGAGTAGTGAGGGAGGAAGAGCTAGGGGTAGAGAAGGGTGGGGGCAAGGTGTTTGGGGGTGGGGAACCAGCAGCAGAGTGCGGGGGTGAGTTGTGGGGTGGGGGAAGCATGTGGGGTCGAGAGGGGTGGCTGCCTACCAGTGTCGGCATCGACTCCCACGTTTGTGTGTTGTTTGGGGTCAGTGGCGAGTCTTACGGGTGGCTGGCGGGCACCTGCGGGTATTTGGGCTATGCAAAGAGACAGGGCTGCTGTGTCAGTGATGTGGTAGGGCTGTCCCTGTGGCGGGCCCGAATGCGGGCGGGGCCGGGCTGCTGCCAGGCAGCTGCAGGGCTTCAGGGTAGGAATGGGACAGGGCCGCGGTGTCAGCAACACGTCAGGCCTGTCCCCTTGGTGGGGGGCAAAGCCCCCCCGCCACTTCTAGCAGGTTGGGCCGGGCGCCTGCATGTCCTCGCGGTAGGCAGCCTGGTCATGGCTGCATGGGGGGAAGGTGGTAGATGTGGGGGGGGGCGGGTCAGGAGGCTCTTCATGCCTCCTGACTCATCAGGCTGGGGCCAAGGGTCCAATCACCAACCGTGCTGCGCTCAGCTGGTGATTGGTGCCTTCTCCCTGGAATGATAAGCCGAGGGCTCAATCGGCAGGTGCAATGTGCCTGCCAATTGAGCTCTCCTTGTCATTCTGGGGGGGAAGGGGCCAATGGGCTCCCTTCCCCCATCACAGACAGGTTCCACCCCAAGGGCCCTTAGCATTTTATTTATACTGCCTCCACAGAGCAGTTACAGATGTTGTATGCCACCCCAAGATGACAGGCTCAATAGGGGCAACTTATAAGTACCAATCAGCCAATTAGCCAATTAACCAATTAGCCAATTAACCAAATAATCAATCAACAAATCAGCCAATTAACCAATTAACCAAATAACCAATCAGCCAATTAGCCAAGTAGCCAATTAGCCAATCAACCAATTGACCAATTAACCAATTAGTCAATCAGCCAATTAACCAATTAACCAATCAGCCAATTAGCCAAGTAGCCAATTAGCCAATCAACCAATTGACCAATTAACCAATTAGTCAATCAGCCAATTAACCAAATAACCAATCAGCCAAGTAGCCAATTAGCCAATCAACCAATTGACCAATTAACCAATTAGTCAATCAGCCAATTAACCAAATAACCAATCAGCCAATTAGCCAAGTAGCCAATTAGCCAATCAACCAATTAACCAAATCGACCAATTAACCACTTAACCAATTAACAAACAAACAGATAAATACATTTTGGGCCTAATACATTTTGATCTATAAGATGTGATGAAAACCTTATAGATTGAAACATGTTAGATTCAAGGTTTTTGTATTTATAGTGTGCATGTTTGACTGAGGCGTGTGTGACCTTTTGGGAAAAGAAATGTTTCTTTTTTATGGTTCTGCAATTACCTTGAGCTCTGTTTAGTAAACTGCTTATTTAATATATTTTTACTAGGGGCAAAGCCCGTTGTATCCAAGAATACAATGGGCGCTAGAGCTTGGCAGTGGGAAGAGGAAGGGGAGGAGTTGTCCAATCTGTAAGGGCATGGGGTAGAATGTGTGTGTTGTGTGGGAGGTTGTGGTGGCATGGTGGCAAATGTGGGTATGGGTGTGGAGATATGGGTGTCAAGAACCTGTGGTGTGGAATGTTCATTGAGTGTGGGAGAGGATTGACCTTTGGGAATTTTGGCATAGTGGTTACAGATGAGCTTTCCAGAGCCATGTCCTCAGATATGTGAAGGGAAAATCAGACTGGAGACTCTTTTTAGGGGAAGGTTACATGGCAACCAATTCCTCCCAGTTTTGCGTCATTTCTCTTCTTGTGTGAATTAGGCCACATTCACCGAAATGCCCCTCTGCCCTAATACACATGGGGTAGTCACAGTACACAGGTGTCCTTCGCAGCATGCCTGAAGGGGGGGAAGGGGAGCACTCTGCAGCCTCCAGCCAGCTCTGTCAGGGTTCTGAGGCAATTTGCTGTTAGACATGACAGTTTGGACAGCCTTGGGGCAAAAAGAGCTGACGCAGCCTCTGTTCTCATCCCCCTTGGCAGCCCTGCTGATCTCCTCTCCCTGCAGTGGTCAGGAGCAGATTGGCAGCCAGACTGGGCTGGGTGAATGGAATTTTGGTCTGTCCTGGTGGGGGCCAATGGGGAAGGCACTTCGCGCACTTTCCCATTAGCCGCTTGGCCCTTGAGTGGCCTGTGAGTGGCACTTGGAGGGGCGAATCAGGAGCCGCTTTGCGGCTCCTGATTTGTCCCTCTGAGTTTTTATCATGGACAGAGCCCTCCCTAACTCCTCCCCAATAGCCCTTAGGGCTTTATTTAACCACAGGGGCGGTTAAAGATATGAAGCCTCATCCTTAGATGAAGTCAGATAGTAAGGCGAGCTATGCCACCTATTCCAGCTGGCAGCAACTCTAAGACCTTTAGTGGGAAAAGATCGCTCCCAATACAAACTACCCATGATCCTTTGACTGGTGGTACAAGGACAGCACTTAGGACCTTCCACGTGCAAATGCTAGTTGGTGCGGAATGCTACAGCATTGCTATTACTGGGAATGAGATGAGATGGAGCACACACATTACTCCCATCTTGCAGGCACTTCACCAGGCTCCCTTTAAGGCATTAGCTATCGCATACAAAGCTCTTCAGGCTCGGACCCTCATATTGGCGAGACCACCTCTCCGCCCACGCTCCACCCTGGCACCTTTGCTATCAGAGCGGAGTCTTCTGCAGATGCCAACCTGCAAAGGGGCAAATCAGCCAGTGTGGCTCCAAATCATCGAACAGTCCGCATGAAGAGATTAAGAAGGCTCCTGCTGTCCTGGCCTGCCACAAACTATGCAAAATTCAAATATTCAAGGGAACTTTCTGACACAGGCAACAGAGTTGCACAGTACTCAATGCTCCACAAAGTTACTTGGATAAATTATGAGGGACTGTGGTCTACACTGTCGTTTACAGCTTGCTGACTCTAGAATCTCACTGTATAATTTTGCATTATGTAACAACAACAACAACAACAACATAGCCCGCCCTTCCCTGCTGGTTCAGGGCAGGTAACAACCAGAAGTATCCATAATTGCATGGATAACAACAACAACTGTTTTAAATTAACATACATTAATTAAATTATATTACTAAACTGCCTCTTTAAAAACCATCCAAAAGGGAATTTATTTCTGTTGGGTGGGTGGTGTGAAGGACGGAGCACTGCTGTTTTATGAGCAGGGAGGCCAGCATTTTCTCAACATTAATTTCCTGGCCTCAGACATAAGCCTGGCGGGATAGTTCCATTTCACAGGCCCTCCGGAACAGCCCCTGATCTCGCCAAGTGATAGTATTCCACCTGACTGGGGCCAGGCCTGAAAAGGCCCTGGCCCAGGCCAGTTTTAATACTTATGCTGTTTCCATTCTGTTTTTAGACTTCGGGAACCTTAATTCCCATGCCAGTGTTCACTGAACATCCCATCCTGTTGACTGCACTGACTCAACTCTGCGTCATCTGATTTGGGTCCAAGTGAGAAAGACAAAACCATAAATAATGTAAATAAATGAATGCAAAACAGGGACTGTTGCACTGAGCCAATGCTCCTTCCGCACCAAGGGCACTGTGATTCTCTCCCCCACCAAACCCGCGGAACAAATTTTGAGTCCAGTGGCACTTTTCAGACCAACAAAGTTCGATTCAAGGTGTAAGCTTCCTAGGCACACAGCACACTTTGCCCTGGCTAGCTTGTCTGAGGAAGTCGGCTGTGCCCATGAAACCCTACGGCTAGAACAAAATTTTGTCAGGCTTCAAGGTGTCACTGGACTCTGACTTTGTCCCGCAGCTTCAGACCAACATGGCAACCCACTTGAATCACTCTTCCTCCCTGAATCAGACATGCTGTCATCAGTCACTGCAGAACAATGCTCATTCTGTTCTCAGAGTTAGGTTGCCAGCTCTGAGTTGGGAAACCGCCGGAGATTTTTGGCACGGAGCTTGAGGAGGGAGGGGTTGAAGTTGGGAGGGACCTCAGAGGGGCATAAGGCTATGGAGTCCACCTTTCAAATAGCCATTTCTTCCCACCCTGGTGTAGTGATTAGGAGCGTGGACTTCTAATGTGGCAAGCCGGATTGGATTCCCCGTTCCTCCCCCACATGCAGCCAGCTGGGTGACCTTGGGCTCGCCACAGCACTGAGAAAGCTGTTCTGACCGAGCAGTGATTTCAGTGCTCTCTCAGCCTCACCTACCTCACAGGGTGTCAGTTGTGGGGAGAGGAAGGGAAAGTGAATGTAAGCTGCTTTGAGACTCCTTCTGGTAGAGAAAAGCGGCATAGAAGGACCAACTCTTCTTCATCTTCTCTGCTATCTTCTCTACTTCAAGTGTCCCTCAGTTAACATCATATCAGGCTTCCTCGGGAGGTGGTGGGTTCTCCATCTTTGGAAATTTTTAAGCAGAGGCTGGATAGCCCTCTGATGGAGAGGCTGATTCTGTGAAGGCTTAAGGGGGTGGCAGGTTACAGTGGATGAGTGATTGGGATGTGAGTGTCCTGCATAGTGCAGGGGGTTGGACTAGATGACCCATGAGGTCCCTTGCAACTCTATTATTCTATGATTCATTGAGGATTGGGACCTAGCCGCAAACTGCCCCACCCTCCATCTAAGCCTGTGTAGCCTCAATATTCTTTTATACATTCCAAGATGTGCTCCTGGAGCTCAGAAATAAAAATTGCTCACAGGAGTGGACAGTGGGAGGCCCTTGGCAACCTCTAAAAAGCGGGAGGTATAAACATATTGTAGGCATCACCTCTAAGGAGGCCTTTCCAAGAGTATAAAACACAGGTCCTGTTAGATGCCACCTGGAGATTTGCAGATCAGAGGAGAAATTTGGAACACACATGGAGAAGGAGAAATCATTTCCCCCCGCCAAGAATTGACCCCCCCCCTCCCTGACAGGCTTTCATGGATCTAGGATCCCTGCCAACCTAGCCCCCTAAGACTAGGTTCCAAGACAGTCTAGGCCCAGAATGAAAAACAAACATGGCATAAGCACCAAGAGGCAGGGTTTAGTTCCAGCACCCCTTTAAGAGCCAATTTGTTTTCACTTGCTTAGAAGCCAGAGTGAGAGAGAGAAGCCAGGTACCCAACCAGCAATTCAGGGCACAGGAGGCGATGCCCGAGGCCAGCCTGCCTTGCCCGGCCCATCCAAGACCAGCAGGTGAAGGAAGAGACAAAGCTAAGCCAATAACGGCAAACAGGCCACCCCTCAGGGCCTTCCCCGTAGACCAAGGGGGACGGGAAGTCAGAGGTCGTTCCTCTGTTGGAGACAGAATGGGGAGGGGATCCTTGGGCTACTCTCAAAGGGCAAACCTCCCCACCGACCGGCTCTTAGCGTGGGACAAAAAGACAAGTGTTCAGCTCTGGCAGTTCTCCTCCCTCCCCCCAAAAGTGGCGGAGCCGGAGGCTAAATAAAAAAAGGACCAGCCATCGGAACTTTTTCACTGATGGGGGGACTGCAGGGGGTGTTCAAAACCCTTCATGGGGCACGAATCAGACTACCAGGCCTGCACTGGAGGTCAAAACCAAACTAGCTGCTTTTAACAACTGAGGAGGGGAGGAAACACACTGCAATTCTGAGAGTCACCCTCCAACTTCCAGGCAGCTAACGCAAGGCTCATGACCCATTCCCGTTATTAATACAATGCCTCCATTGTACAAGTCGGTTTACTAGGTAAACAAAGAAAGAAAAGTAGGTCTCTGCCCCTGAGGATGTTACAGTACAAAGTGGACCTGTAAAAGAGACAGTGGGAAATTACTGATGCAGACAAAACTATTTCATCTCAATTGCAGCGAGGGATGAAGACTGAAAGGGTGGCAGAAATAGGCAATTCAGTGCATTTTCCTCTGGATTTTTTCTCAACGTGGAACTGAAGGCAGGATACACATGGAAGGCTCCCATCCAATCTGTGATCAGACAAAAACCAGACCAGCATCTTCTTATGAAAAGGACACAAATGTCATTGTTCTGCTGAGTATTCATCTAGCCACAGTTGGAGTATTTCAGCCTATTCTGGAGAAAAGCAACTTGGCGATACCAAGCAGACTGTAAAGTAGGATGACAGATATAGAAGGTGAGACAAACAAAAGGACCATGTTCTCCAGCAGAACTTTATGTTGATGCTGAGGTCATCTGGCAAGATCCTTCTTTGTGCAACATCATCACAGGTTGGACAGGTAACAACACATGGCAGGGCCTTTTTGGTGGCAGCACCAATATTAGGGAAGGTGCTCCTCAGCCCAGGAGACCCAAGCCACCTTTAAGACAGAAGCAAAAACCTAACCCAAGCTTTCAGAAAACCCTTGAGGTTCTGGATGATCCTGGAAGGTTTTCCCAAAAGGGTGGGAGTTAATTAACATGAATATATATTTTTAAAATTTGATAAACATTTATTGGAAGATGTGGCCATATATAGTCACGTAGGCCGCCCCTCTCCTCCCAGAATGGCCAATGATGGGCCTGGAGGGGGTGGGAAGGGGAGGAGCCCCAGGTGGGCGTGTCTACAACTATGCTTCCCAACCATATTCTGTATGATCATGACCTGGGGTTTCTTGAAGCCTGAAGAATGTTTCAGGGGTTTATCAATGGTAAAAGAAAAAAAGAAAAGAAAAATGCTAACCTAAACTGTTCAACCAAGATCTCAAATCCTGAAATCTGAGATGCACATCTGACCCACAATGTCTCCTTTTCATAACTTATCTGCTTCTCAAATGTTTCAATGATCTTGACTGTGTCTTATCTAAATATGTATTGTTCTTAAGGGCAAAACTTTTATATCCTTATAAACTACTCTACAGAGGGGCACAGAATAGAAATATATATTATATATATATGAAAATAAATAGGACTATGAAATACACAACAAAAATCTGGAAGAACATATTTGGAGAGGGGGAATAAGCAGTAGAATATTAAATATTAAGCAACCTTTCACTGATTGCAAGGATTAAGTACCAAGGCCAACTTGGTTTAATGAGGATTTGGCAGGAAAGATGAATGAACCGGGAATAATCTGCCCTCTTAAACCTGAGGGTTTTACCAAAAGAATCCAGGCTAATCTGATAGGGTAATCTAAGTGAATAAAATCAGAACCATTTCATGGTATTATTCCAAGATAGCTGTTTGATAATGGGGGCAGGGGAGAATATTCCATTGAAGACATGATTAGCCTTCTAAAAAAAACCAAAACCCAAAGAAAACATTATGCTGGTTAAAATATTCAGGAAAACAAAGCAAGGAGTTTGTAGGACCTTTTGTTCTAGACACTCTAGAGCAGGGGTAGTCAAACTGCGGCCCTCCAGATGTCCATGGACTACAACTCCCATGAACCCCTGCCAGCATTTGCTGGCAGGGGCTCATGGGAAGTGTAGTCCATGAACATCTGGAGGACCACAGGTTGACTACCCCTGCTCTAGAGAGAGCAGAAATAAACACGTGAGATCGAACTATTCTCAGCAACAAATCTACTGTTCCATCATTACTGGTTCAGTTATCATGCCAGATGACAGCCAAGGGAACCCAAAATGTTCTCACCCAGCTGCCAAAACAACTTCCGAAACCGTAGTTAGAGGAGTTCACAAGCCACAGTTTGTTCTAACAGTTGCTTGGCATGACATCCAAATGGAGAAGACACTGGTGACCATTACTGCCAAGTCTGCTATGCAAACAGACTGGGTATCTTAGCAAGCAGCAGAGGAAAGAAGTTCAAAAACAGCTCAAAACCACGGCTAGCTTGTCCCTTTGGAAAGTCAAACCACAATTCAAGCTCTGGACATACTTGGCAAACAGCGGTCTGTTGTGCTGGCAGAGAGTTTTATTAGGGAAAATCCAACTGGCTCTTCCCTGTGTGTGGTATAGCAGCTAAAGGCTCAGGCTAGAATCTGGGTGGCCGAGGGTCAACCCCCTCACCCTTCTGTGGAAGCTGGCTAGGTGATATTGAGCTCACCTACAGCTCAGGATTGCTTTGAGGATAGAGGTGGAGGCGAGGAGAACCAGAGAAGCTGCTTTGGATCTGCATGAGGGAGAAAGGCAGGACAGAATACAAAATGCAATTTTAAACAGGCTTCCCAAACCCAAGACAAAACCATAGTATGGGGAACAAAGGACATGGGCCTGCTACCCACCCCTGACATAATGAGTGCTATTATTAGCCAGAGTGGGAGGAGACACCCTCTTCCCTGATTTCCTTTTTCTAAAGTTTCCCAAAGGCCAGTTGTAGTGGGGGAAACTATTTGGTGGAAGAGCTAAACCTCCTCTGTTTCCCTCTAGCCAAACTGGAGTCCTATGCAGCCGTGTTTGCTCTTCCAAAGCAAAAAATTAAGACAATACAGTTTTGCATCCCCAGTGCATCATTTGATTAAGACTCTATATCAATTCAAAATAACTGAGTCAGGCCAGAGGTTATATATACCGTATTTCATTTCACGTTCAGGGTCCAGTTTAGAAAGGAATTCTAAAAACGAATAAACAGCAGCAGCGAAGACAAACCTTAATGTATCACATGCAGACTTTGACATTTTCAGGTGCGCACTTAATGTGTGAAGATAGATGCACTGCGAAGAATTAAGCAAGGTTAATCCCCCCCCCCCGAAAAAACCCTTCTTTCTCTTAAGGATACTGCCAAAGGCTCACAGAAACAGGGCCTGTTTGGGCAAAGATGAGGAACACGGAAGAATGAGCCTAATGAAAAAAACCAGTAAAACCACAGGGCACAGTACCCACTTCCTGGAACTTGGAGGTGGGGTGCTCTCAGGTGGATTCTTGTAGTAACCAACTAAACACCTGCAAAGAATTTTTGTCAATGGCAGCCTCTCAAAAAATTTCTTGTAGCATCCTAATTGGCTAACATTTGCACTGGGAAACGCCCTGGGCCTTTGAGGGGTTGCAAGAGGAAGGGAAAAATTAAGGGTTGGTATCACTGCCCAGATGCAGTACAGATCTGAAACTGAGGAAAAGACACTTTGAAGAGACTAAAACTACTGAGACTCAAGGGCAAGGCTCTGCTCTGCCTAGCTTGCCTTACAAGATTGTTGTTCTTGATAAAAATCGACATTAGGAGTGCTGAAGAAAGAGTAGGAATAAAATGTAAGAGATCACTCCCTCTTTAGCCTTTTATCACAGCTTTTCAACTAATTTGACCAGGTTGAAGCAAAGACTTGTCAGTAAAAAAAAGTCATGTAATTTTGAGAAAATAGAGGGTCCTTTTTAGTTAGTAGTTCTCCCTGGTATTTTATACCACCAGCAACATCCCATGGGAGTCTTAAAATGGTCAACTTCTTTATTCATTCCAACTAAGTTTCTAGACCTCATGACCGCAGAGAGAATTATGAAAACCATGACAGATAAAGTAATTAAGGACCAAAAAAAGTTGCATTACCTTTTCATTGCAAGGTGAGCCCTTTACATTTAACAGCATAAAAGACTCCATTCAGACATCATACTAAACCAAATACTGACAAATTAACTATGGTTCGGTGCAAAACCCAAACTGATAGAACACAGTTTATCATCAGCCACTAACCAGAATTAGAAGCCACTGTATCATGGAATAAGAATACGGTTCTCAACTGTGGCTAGTACAAACCACAGTTTGGTGCAAGATCTGAACCAAATCACTATAGACACAACAAAGTACATTGGAGGTGATGAAAAATATTTTACAGGAATGGAAATGATGCATGAAATTAGGCAAGTAACTAATATATTTAACATACTTCACAAATGTACACAGCACCACCTCTGGCTTACAATGGAATTCCCCAACAAGCCCTCACGGTCAGCATGTTAAGCCCCACTGATGCAGGCCTTCCATGGAAGCCAACCCCCTATGATTCAGAGATCTACAGGGGGGGGGGAGAGAAGACAAGGCTCCACTGGATCAACCAGTTTTTCCCCACAAAAAGATGATTCATCCATTCCACTTGGTCATGCACCACCACGAGTCACAGATGGATGACCCTTTTACCAGCAGCAGCAGATTGCATTCATGGAAAGGTCTTGGGGACATCAGTGGAAGAGGACAACTCCCAAATAGCTGCAATCCTATGCGTGGTCTGTGGACAGTAAAGCCCCGGTGAAATCAGCGGAGGCTGTTCCTGGGTATGAATGTGTTTTTAGAAACTTCTCAAGGAACTGAAAGCCAGCAAGGCAGAGACTATGAAACTCAGATTGACTGAAGTATTTTATACTCCACCCTAGGATGCTCACACCTATATTTTTAGCCCCCCCCCCCCCTGGAAATTGTAACACGGTTTTATGTATTTATTTTGCTGGACCCCTGATCCCACTCAAAGAGCACTTCTGCACTTTAAAAAAAGCAGCCATTAAAAGAGAGAAGCCCCTTCCTGTACCCCTCCTTCCCAGTCTAGAACCAGCTGCCTTTACAACAATTACTGCTAATTTCCTGCTCAGATACACATTTGTACATGTATGCAGTGGGGATGAAGGCTACATCGAGAGCTCCTAAGGTTTTTTTTAAATTTATTTATTACATTTATATACCGCCCTGCCCTGAGGCTCAGGGCGGGTCACATGGAACGTAGAGAACTATACACTGAACTCAGTTTCTGTGTCAACAAACTACAATGCAAAAATGGTACAATAACAACAACAACAGAATGTAACAGTTTAACAGGGTGACAATCAAACAGGTCTATGGTTTAGATCAGGTATAAGGATTCCTGGGAGGGGAGTTCAAGGGCTCAGTGGTGTTGTAGATTCCGGCCGACCTCAACCAAATGCCTAGTGGAAGAGTTTCCTGTTGCAGGCCCTGCGGAACTGTTTTAGTTCCGTCAGGACCCTGATCTCCTCCAGGAGTTTGTTCCACCAGGTGGAGACCAGGACAGAGAAGGCTCTGGCCCTGGTTGAGATCAAGCGAGCTTCTTTTGGGCTAGGGATCACTAGCCAGTCGGCGGTGGCAGAGCACCAGGCTTTTTGAGGGGCATAGTCAGAAAGGTGGTCCCTCAGGTACACTGTGCCCTGACTGCGTTTGACCTTGATGGTAATTATCCCCAGACTGATGATTATCTACCTCATACTCTTCTTGGGCGGCCCTGTGCCCTTGGCATCTGAAAGGCAAAGGGAGGTTATGTGGTCCTGGGCCTTCCCAAAAGTGGAATCAAGACCGTGGAACTACCTCCCCCTAGAACAGGGATAGTCAACCCGTGGTCCTCCAGATGTTCATGGACTAAAATTCCCATGAGCCCCTGCCAGCATTTTCTGGCAGGGGCTCATGGGAATTGTAGTCCATGAACATCTGGAGGACCACAGGTTGACTACCCCTGCCCTAGAAGTTTGCTTTTCTCCTCTACTGGCATTTCAGCATTCAGCCAAAGCAGTTCTCCTCTACAGAGCTTTCAGGGCTGCTCCACCAGCCAGAAACCTACAATACTACCGCACTTTCATTTAAGCTTCATTGTTTTGTAATTATCTGATTATTCCCCGTCTGGGATTCTTGTTAGATGCCATGGAGACCATAAAGCAAATATAGGTATCTTATCAATCTCCACCAAAAAAGAAAAGAAAAAGCAAGACCATCACTCCCCAAGACAAAAGATGAGCAAATGCCAATCAAACTTTAAAAGACAGCAAGAGGTCAAGTCTGAGAACTGGCCTTGTCAATTGGGTGGGGGTGGGGGTGGGGGGGAGAAGAGCCAGACATAGCAGACTTGCCCCCTTCTGACTACTGACCTCTCCTCCTCCCCCCTTATTAGGGTCAATCAAGTATCGGCAGGCAGCAATTACCGGCCTCTTCCCCCCATTTCTAGTCTATAATCAGGCCGATACCTCCTGGGGCAAGAGAGCAAATTGTACAGAAGACAGGATCTTGGCTAGAACTCAGCCCACTTATGGGGGAAGGGAGGAATTCCCTTCCAACAAGGAGCCATATATCCTGTTCCCACGAGGGCAGAGATCCCTGGCCACAGAGCTTTCCATGCCAAACAAGGAACAGTCAATCCCTAGGGTAGCCCAAGCCACATCGCTGCCCACCAAGAACCTTGACCAGCCCATCATTTCCCTTAGACTGGCAACAATGTTCAGGCCAGATGTGCACGCAGGGCAATACTCTGCACATACTCAGAAACATTTCCCATTAATCCTCATTAATTAAACCACCCCAGGCACAGCTCAGGAATCCAGTATAGATTACGTCTGCCACTAACCATTTCATTTACTCCTTTTTTTCCCCTGTCCTAGGAGTATTACAATCTGAGCTCCCTTTTTTTGAGTCTGCAGAACACTCTTCCTAGCTTGTCGTTAAAAGCTTGAACGTTGTGGACTTTAAGCCCCTATCTCCAGCATCTTGAAGTAAGCTGCTCCGCAAATCAATCTTGCCAACTGTCAAGCGAGAATTTAGCAAATACAGTCCCCAGCACCTCAGAGGCTTCACTGATTTATGACCGCTTCTGACACCATGTGACACCCCTCCTGATGTTCCATATTGCTCAAGCCAGAACTGCTGCCACTCCCTCGGTTTAGGATCAGGGTCCAAAAAACAAGCTCTGCCTTGAAGCAGAGCCCTCTCCCAACAGAGCACTTGTGACCCTTCCCGTTATTTAACCCCCCACCAACCCCGTGGTAAAACTTCACCAGCTGGATTTCCGCCTGCCCCCGTGCTTATGCCTCCTTTGCTCCCTCAGCCTCCAACTCAGGGATAGTCAAACTGCGGCCCTCCAGATGTCCATAGACTACAATTCCCATGACCGAATGCTGGCAGGGGCTCATGGGAATTGTAGTCCATGGACATCTGGAGGGCCGCAGTTTGACTACCCCTGCTCCAACTAACCAAAGCCCCACACCTTAGGAAATAAGCAGGAAAAGCATGCGAGATACAAAAGCATGAAATGATCACTCATTAAATGTGCACTTAAGCATCAAATGAGGAACCCCCCCCCCTTGATTCTGCAGCCACCAACCCAGAACTGCCCCTCCTCTCGCCCCCCCCCCAGCAGTCTGGACAAGAAATCTTTGCCGAGACTTGCCTCTCCAGCAAGAAACACCTTTCCAGTTCCTCCCCACCCCCGTGCCAAGTTTCCAGAGGCAAGAAAAGGGCGGGGCCGATTCGATCCCAAAAACTTCGACGCTGCAACGTGGAGGGTTTGGGGAAAGGGGTGTGTGCGCAGGAGGGGGGGGGGATTCTCAAGGTCCCTTAACGTGAAGCTTGGAGCAAGCGACTGAGCGGGGGAGTGGGTGGCCCTCCCACGGATTTTTTTTTATCCATCGTGTTTTCCAAAAATTGTACTTCTCCCTTAATTCTGCATACTTATTATTTTTTTTTTTTTGGAGGTGGGGGGGATGGCAAAGAGGTGTCGCCCAAGCCCCGGCGAAGACGAGCAGCGCAAAAGCTCCTCCCGGCGCGGCAGCGAAGCCTCCTGGCCCGGCGACCCACCTGGCCCGCTGCGCCCCTGCCTGGCTTACCTGCGATGAACTGGCGGCGGGCGTCGTCCAGGTGCGCGGAGATCACGTCCCCCATGGCGCCCGGGAAGCTTCGGCGGCGAGCGAGGCGGCGAAAGACAAGGCGACGTCCCGGCTACAGGCGCAGAGGAAGCCCCCGCCAGGCGAGCCGCTCCATGGGAAGGCGACGGAGGCAGGAAGACGGGCGAGCCAGCCAGCGAGGAACGGCCCTGCCTTGCGCACGCTTCGCCCGCAGACACGCCTTTCTCGCCCGCTCGCCCGCCCCCTTCCCCTCGCCCTTGCAGAGCGGCTCTCCCGCTTTCCCCCTCGGAGACTTCCTCCTCCGCTCCCCGGCCGGGAGCTCCTCCTCGGCGGCCGTCCCTGGCCGGGTTGAGCCGGCCTCCGGGCGTCCCCTTCCCCGGGAGCTCCGAAAGACAAGGGAGGCGAGGCGAGCGGAAGGGAAATGAGGAGCAGAAAAGGCCGGCGGGAGCTTGGCCCTCGAGTCCCTCCCCAAAGAGCCGGAGGGAGGGGAACTGGCCGCCGACATGGGTTGGCCTGCGGAAGCTTTGCAGATCAGATTGGGGAGAGGGATATGTTTACTCGGGTGTAAGGGCCGAGGGCCACGAGGCCACCTGCTTCCAAATAACCGTGTCGTGGCTTGCAGGGTTAACTCTGGAACTGCTTGGGGCCTCATCTCAGCAATCTTCCCAACAACCCTGTAAGGGAGGCCAGCAGGTGTCATTCATATTGGGCGGCAGATGGTAGCCCTGTCCTGGATAGCCAAGGCTAGGCCTGCACAGATGATCTCAGAAGCTAAGCAGGGTTGGCCTTGGTTAGTCGAAGGATGGGAGATCTTGAAGGAGCCCCAGGATCTTCCTGCAGAATCACCTGTCCCTTCCTGGCACTTTCACCACAGCTGAAGGGGATGGCTTGGTTCCCAGCAGCTGTGAGTTCACAGCAGCAATAAGATTGGAACTCCACTTTACTGTTTCCCCTTAAGCCACTCACTGCCTGCCAATTGGGAAGTCTGTCACACCTTAGTGCCCCTGATGAAAGCCTTGTCAAAGCACTGGATCCTCCTGCCCTTGCTTGTGGGTCAGTGGTGACAGGTGGCCTTGAACACAGGCCTGGTTCTTACTCCCAAATGGCATTTGACCTTACCTAAGGGCCTCTTGTGGCGCAGAGTGGTAAGGCAGCTGTCTGAAAGCTCTGCCCATGAGGCTGGGAGTTCAATCCCAGCAGCCGGCTCAAAGTTGACTCAGCCTTCCATCCTTCCGAGATCGGTAAAATGAGTACCCAGCTTGCTGGGGGGTAAACGGTAATGACTGGGGAAGGCACTGGCAAACCACCCCGTATTGAGTCTGCCATGAAAACGCTAGAGGGCGTCACCCCAAGGGTCAGGCATGACCTGGTGCTTGCACAGGGGATACCTTTACCTTTACCTTTACCTTTACTTTAGGTGGCACCACTGCAAGTCTACAGGTGAGGATTTACATGGCTGAATGGGCTTTCAGCCCTTTCCGATAAGAAGAAGAAGAAGAAGAGTTGGTTCTAATATGCCGCTTTTCTCTACCCGAAGGAGGCTCAAAGCGGCTTACAGTCGCCTTCCCTTTCCTCTCCCCACAACAGACACCCTGTGGGGTGGGTGAGGCTGAGAGAGCCCTGATATCACTGCTCGGTCAAAACAGTTTTATCAGTGCTGTGGTGAGCCCAAGGTCACCCAGCTGGCTGCATGTGGGGAAGTGCAGAATCGAACCCGGCATGCCAGATTAGAAGTCCGCACTCCTAACCACTATACCAAACTGGCTCTACCCGAAGGAGAAGAAACCTGACGTGTCGGGGATGAGACAAGCTTGGACTAGTCTTTAGGCTTCTCTATGCAAGGGAATTTCGGTATGGGACCGGGGGCCTTTTGTCACGTAAACTCATACATGGCCAGTCCATTTGCCAATCAGGATGCGTTCTCCGCTCTACCTTGCAACAGGCCTCTGGAGTCTCAGGTTGAGTCACATCACCTGTTGCCTGAGCTTCTTAACTGGAGATGCTGCGGGTTGAACTTGGGGCTCCCTGTTTGCAGGGCAGGTAAGCCTCAGTCCTCGCCACTGGCCAATCCAGGGGTAGTCAAACTGCGGCCCTCCAGATGTCCATGGACTACAATTCCCAGGAGCCCCTGCCAGCGAATGCTCATGGAAATTGTAGTCCATGGACATCTGGAGGGCCGCAGTTTGACTACCCCTGGGCCAATCCCTCGCCTGCAACCTGAAAGGGTCCCAAACATACCTGTGCTACATCATCTGCACAGATGGAGGAATTAAGCATTCAGAGCCATGTCTCTTGAGTAGCACATACCAATGAACCTAGTATATGCAGATCAACTCAATTTTCATAATGCATGCAAGTTTGGTCTAGTGGTTAGGAGTGTGGACTTCTAATCTTGCATGCTGGGTTCAATTCTGCACTCCTCCACATGCAACCAGCTGGGTGACCTTGGGCTCATCATGGCACTGATAAAACTGTTCTGACTGAGCAGTGATATCAGGGCTCTCTCAGCCTCACCCACCTCACAGGGTGTCTGTTGTGGGGAGAGGAAAGGGAAGGCGACTGTAAGCCACTTTGAGCCTCCTTCGGGTAGAGAAAAGTGGCATATAAGAACCAACTCTTCTTCTTCAAGTCACAGAAACCAGCTATTGAAAATATCCCCCGATCGCCTCGCTAGGGCTGTGTGAAAGATACAATAACGAATGGATATTTAACGGTCTAGAAGGCTGGAAGCTGCTTACATAATTGGGACATGGCTACTAGCTAATGTACAGCCAGCAAAGATGGCCAGAGTCAGAATTTCTGCACCTGGGTGGGAGGTCAGCTGATGCTGCTTTAAAGGTGATGGTTTTCTGGGGGCCTTGCCTGCTTCCACACTGCCCTGCATAGCTCATGTACTGGGGAATCGATACTGCAAAACCACTGGAGATTCTGCTGCAATAAAATGACCTTATAGCGACTGTCCCTGGAACTCCCTACCCACGCCAGGGGAGCAAAACAACAATGCTCATCAAATCCAGATCTTTGAGTCAGCATTTCCAACAGATCCGCATTTGTTTGAAGTGGGGAAAAAATGAAAAGCAAAGGCCACCACAAAACAGGCAGAGCTTTCTGTAAGAAGGGGCGATTCCTCCACAAGTCCTTAGTCCCTTGGAAGGGGGGAGACTGTGTGCAGCTCCTCCTGCTGAAATTGTTTTCATGGTCTTCTAAACCACTTTTAAGCTCTTGCACAAAACTATCAAAACATCTTAAAATCACGTGTGTGGGGGGTAGATTCAAATAAGTAGCCGTGTTGGTCTGAAGTAGCACAATAAAATCAGAGTCCAGTAGCACCTTTAAGACGAACAAAGATTTATTCAGGGCGTGAGCTTTTGAGTGCAAGCACTTTGAATAAATCTTTTTTGGTCTTAAGGGTGCTACTGGACTCTGATTTCACGTGGGGGTGGGGGGAAGTTAACAGAACAAACCACCCTAAAAGTGGAGGAGGGAGGCATGCATAGAGCTGATTTGCAAAAGCAGAACAGAATCGTCTTTTCCTGCATTTGAAATACCACAAGAGAGGCAATAAAGCCATATGCACATGACCCTTTTGTATGGAGAGGAACAGTGGGCATCAGTGAGCTTCCCCCCCCCACACACACACACACATGCACACACAATTGCCAGCTTATACGCATGGCATCTCCACATGGAGACAATATCCATGCATACGCTCCCTTCCCAGCATTATGCATGGACATTGCCCTGATGCATAGGCTAGGGTTGCCATCTTTTGAAATGCAGAAAGATAAAAGATAATGTTTTCTGACTGATTACTTCAAACAGGTGATAACTATGACACATCTCATTTTAAGGAATTCTACTAGATAAGCCGTGATCATTGCTACTAACTAGGAATATGCCTAACCTTCCAACCCGAAAAGAGGATATTTTCATCATTTTTTTTAAAGAGGACAGACACCAAAAAAAGAGGACATCTGGTAACCCTAGCTTGACACCCTCCTCCCATGTCATTCAACATCCCTGGCAGCCAACACTTCAAGGGCCACAATAAACACATTAGCAAGAGATTGGGGGGGGGGGGGGAGATGAGCTTCCCCCTAGCTTCTAAAGGGGGAGTGGGTCAGGATGCTCTACCACTCTATATTCCCTCCTGCTAGGGTGACCCTCCCAGAAAGACATTGAAGTTGGAAGCTGTTTCTTTGCAGAGGGCAAACGGAGAGTTCCACAGAAAGGAGATCTCCATTTTAGCAGCCCAGTCCTGGAAACAGAGGCCGGGAATGGCTTCTCAAAGGCAGGGCCAAGCCATCCCATAAACACTGTGCTTCATTTCCAAAAGGAGTCAAAGAACCTTAAATGTGGTGATTGGCTTACAGTCTCAGCTGAGCTCCTTTGCACGCCTGAAGCATACGAAGCCCCTCTTTCCCATGACTGGACCCTGGAACATAAGGTAGGGATGCCGGCCTCCGGTGGGACCTGGGGGTCCTCTGGAATTCTAGTTCATCTCCTGACTGAAGAGATCAGCTCCCCTGGAGAAGTGGCTGCTTTGGAGGGGGAAATCCCCACCCCAAATCCTGCTCACTCCCAGCTACACCCCCAAAGTCTCACCTGCAACTTCCAAAGCATGCTTACTTTGGAAGTTGTAGGCCACTCCTGGGCCAGTCTAAAGCCCTGTCCCTGACCCCCAGCAAGGAGAACCTTGTGCAAGGGCCAAGTCAAAGCTCACCTCCAAAGAGAGAAGAAGGCAGGGTGTGGCTTTATCCCTCACCCCTCCTTAATTCTGAGGCTGATGGAGCTCCAGACAGCTGAGAAGTGACCTATCTTGGGAGAAACCAGATTGCCTCCAAACCCTGGCCAGGCAGGCCTGCAAACCTCCTTTTGGGCTGCCCCTGGGGAGGACATCAGAGGAAATAACCCACCGAGCAAGTGGCTTCAATAGAAACATCCCGAGGATGTGCCAGCACTAACTGGCAATGTTGTGGCTGCTCTTCTTGGAGGCAGGAGCCACCCAGAGTCACTTTGAACTGCTCAGTGTGAAATCCAATGGTGCATGGCAGAGGGAGACCAGTCAGAGGCCTTCCCTTCTGGTGTCTGGGGAGTAATGGCTTCCAAGAGTCTGCCAGGAGCTGTAGAGCTGTCCAGAGCTTCACAGCGGCCAGTTGAAAGCACAGCGCTGTCAGGGTGCCTTGCCTTCTCCCCTGCATTCCCGTTTGCAGAAATGACAGCCCATGTGCATTGGAGATGGGGGGCGAGAATCCGGCAGGAACATTGCAGCTGCCTTTTACATTTAGCATCGAGTTAATTCCCCCTTCTTTCTTTAGTGGGGGGAGTAGAGTGTCTTCTCTAACCCAGGGGTAGTCGACCTGTGGTCCTCCAGATGTCCATGGACTACAATTCCCATGAGCCCCTGCCAGCATTTGCTGGCAGGGGCTCATGGGAATTGTAGTCCATGGACATCTGGAGGACCACAGGTTGACTACCCCTGCTCTAACCCACACGATCGTGACTTCACACGTAGCACATGGCTACCATTTCTTGTTGTGTTTGGGAGTTGGGGTCATCAGCTCTGGGTTGGGAAACATCTGGAGACTTTGGGGGTGGAGCCGAGAGTGGTTGGGATTTGGGGCTGGGAGGGACCTCAGTGGAGTATCATGCTACAGTGTCCACCCACCAAAACAGCCATTTTCTCCAGATGTCTGTCGCCTAGAGATGAGTTGTAATACTACGGGATCCCCAGGTCCCACCTGGAAACTGGCATCCCCGGTGGAAGTACTGCTATCAGTCCTGCTGTTCAGTGTCATATCCCCAGGTCATGCCCAATATATCATCTGGCCCTGCTCCACGAGTCTCAAGATTTGAATGCTGGAACCCTAGCTACCCTTCCCATCTATAAGGACATCATACACAAACCCAAGATTCCAGACCACAGGAAATCTTATCTCAGGCACATGGGGGATTACCAGCCTCAAAGAGGAGCCTGGAATCCTTCCAGAATTACAACTCATCTCCTGAAGGAAATGGCAGCTTCCAAGGGTGGATTCCTATGGCATACCCCATCTGACTGATCTCCCTCTCATTGTCCGAGTCTGGTCTTCCCAGGCACCACTCCAAGATCTCTAGGGGTTTCTGAAAATGGGGTTTTCAGTCTTAAACACACCGAGCTGAACCGAGCCAAAGCGCACACCCCTACCGGGAATCATTTATAATTCTGGGTAATCTCCAGAACTGACCTGGAAGTTGGCATCGTTAGAAACAGGACGTTGAACTAGTTGGTCTGATCCAATAAGACTCTTCTCCTTACCGGATTTTGTTATTGTTGTTAGGTGCAAAGTCATGTCCGACCCATCGCGACCCCATGGACAATGATCCTCCAGACCTTCCTGTCCTCTACCATTCCTCAGAGTCCATTTAAGTTTGCACCAGCTGCTTCAGTGACTCCATCCAGCCACCTCATTACCGGATTAAAGTCACCCAATTTTATGCCAGAGCAATGACTTGAAGCCCTGGATCTCTCCCTGGGCTTATTCGGACAACCATTATAGTCAATTTGCAATGTCTTATTTAAGCAATAGTTTCTTCTCTTGGGAGTCTCTTCAGGCCAATCTTGCGTGAGATAGGAGCTGAATCATCAGCATACAGCAGCATGGGTATTTCTTTCAAAGCTAAGTTGGTGGCCTCAAAAACTGGAGAAGAAAGACTTGATACCAGGTCATTTAGATATGAATCGAAAGGATGAGGAGCAAGCAGACAACCTTGCCTTAGCACCACCACCCCGGATCTCAAGGCATCTCTTGCAGAGTACATCAATAAAGAATAAATATGGTAGGCAGGAAGAGAGGAGGTAGTGATCTTCAGTGTGAAAACATGTGTAAAAACACTATACCAGAGTGTTCATATTTTCTCTCACAACACTTAGATGAAAATGAGCATAGCCCAGTGTGGAGATGTGAAGCCCATTTGGAGGGTCAGTCCATTACTTATATTGAGAGTGTCTGTCGTCGTCCCCCCACCACACCACCACACACAGACAACATTTTATGATTCCCACACCTTTTGTTCTTCTGCTAGGCGGCAACAGGATCTGGGAGAAGCAAATTATGAGGGATACATATCTTGGAGAGGAAGATTGTAGGCCACTGGGTTGGCCCTGAGAAAGATTCTGCGAATACCAGCCAAAACAAGATTATAAGTTCCCCAGAACTCTCTCATCTAAATGATCAGGGTGGGAAAGGGGAAGGGGAGATGTTTCAGGATATAATAGAAAAGCCCAGGGTCTGAAGTCTGGTCTTAAAATGGTAGACAAGATCAGCAGGGAGGAGGAAGAGAGGCAGCGGAGAAAAAATGGATTTATTCATGTTTATATAGGGCAGGTTTTCTCAATCAGGGTTTGTGAAACCCTGGGGTTTCTTGATGGCCCTGGAATGGTTTCCTGAATTGGTGGGAGTTTATCAGTTATATATATATAAAGAGCCTCTTGTGGCACAGAGTGGTAATGCAGCAGACATGCAGTCTGAAAGCTCTGCCCATGAGGTTGGGAGTTCAGTCCCAGAAGCTGGCTCAAGGTTGACTCAGCCTTCCATCCTTCCGAGGTTGGTAAAATGAATACCCAGTAAATGACTGGGGAAGGCACTGGCAAACCACCCCGTATTGAGTCTGCCATGAAAACGCTGGAGGGCGTCACCCCAAGGGTCAGACATGACTCGGTACTTGCACAGGGGATACCTTAACCTTTAAAATGTGTTAAACATTTACAGGGTGATATGACCATGTATGGTCATGTCAACCTGCCCCCCTCCCAAAATGGCCAGTGATGGGGTGGGAAGAGGAGGGTTCCCCAGCTATACTTCCCAACTCTATTGTTCATGATCGCACCACTTCTGGGGGTTCTCGAAGCATGAAGAACGTCCCAGCAGTTTTTTCAAGAGTAAAAAAGTCGAGAAAGGCTGATATAGGGCATGTCCATCCAGCCCCTCAGCAGCACTTTGCCCCGCCCTGGCTAAGCTTCTGAGCCCGCTATCATCAAAACAAATAGGCAGCAGTGTCAAAAGTCCTCGAGAATAACTCTGCCTTGCACAACTTGTAGAGCTGCTGCGACGTGGAAGCTTTCCTAACAGTTTCAAGAAGGCTATTTGATAGAAGAGGGGCAGCCACTGATAAAGTTCTCCATCCTGACAATGGCCAATCTAAGAAGCTTGCAAAAGGGAATTGTTTGTCAGGAGAGTGCAGCTGCCATGCTGAGAGAGACTGTCCTGCAGCTATGTAAGTCCTGGCTGGAAAGAGTTTTAAAGATAACAAGCAGCCCCTTGAATTGAGCTCAGAAATTAACCAGCAACTAGTGCTGAGTTCTAAGAATAAGTGTCATAGGTGCCAAGCAGCTGGACAAAGCCAGTCAGCAGATTACTGCATTTTGCAGCAGTTCTTGTTTCTAAGCTATCTTCAAGGGCAATCCGGTGTAGAGTGTGTTGCAATGTCTAGTCAGCAGTTACTGAGACATGTCTCCTACACAAACTGAAACACATTGGTCCCTTGCAAGGCACAGAACAGAAAACAAATATGATAGCCCTATTTCAAAAAGCCAGAGATTAGTTTAAGGTGATGTACTAGGTAAAAGATTTTGGAATATGCAAGATTTGCTGTCTGCATAACTGAACAGAATATAAAGGGTATCCTGCAGGGGGCATTGGAAGAGATTTGGATTTTGCATCGTTAGACTAGGAATTCCTGACATTTTTCAAATTATCTCCTCCAGTGTCCTGATTGGCTTGACAGGAGACCTCCTGCTTTTTGAGCACACTTCCTGCTTGCTTCCAGAATAATTGAACAACATAATGTCTACAGACAACAGCTATACAAGAGCCAGCGGTGTAGTGGTTAGGAGTGTGGACTTCTAATCTGACAAGCCAGGCATGATTCCGTGCTCCCCCACATGCAGCCAGCTGGGTGACCTGGGGCTCGCCACAGCACTGATAGAGCTGTTCTGACTGAGCAATGATATCAAGTCTCTCTCAGCCTCACCCACCTCACAGGGTGTCTGTTTTGGGGGAAAAGAAGGGAAGGCACATGTAAGCCACTTTGAGACTACTTCAAGTAGGGAAAAGAGGCATATAAGAATCATCATCTTCTTCATCATCTTCATCATCTTCTTCTTCATCAGGGCTCTCTCAGCCTCACCTCCCTCACACGGTGTCTGTTGTGGGGAAAGGGAAGGTGACTGTAAGCTGCTTTGAGACTCCTTTGGGTAGAGAAAAGCAGCATATAAGAACCAACTCTTCTTCTTCTACATACACCCACACATACGCAAAGCTGTTCCTCTTCATAAATAAAATTATTTTATTCTTTAAGCAGCCTGGTGTTTCATTCTCTCTGCATATTCAAACTCTGGTAGTGAAAGACCCAACCAATGATATTACCTTGCTACTTGACAGGATGGGGGGCCAACAGTTTAGTTCCCAGACAAGAAGCCTCCTTAACTTCCAGGTGCCTGCCTATGGTAAAGGCCAGGACAAGGTTTGCTTAAGATTGTCACAGAGTGTTGAAGCTGTTCTTTCCCTTCCCCACAGAACCCAGATCTGAATCAGGGCCACCGTCTGTTATAATTTTTTCCCTTTCAGTACACTGGGCATATCCAGTCAGGAATCTTGCCTCCTTGGAACATGGCTGACCGAGGGGAATTCCCTGGGCCATACAAGGGAGAAAAGACCGATGAACTTTGGGCATGTTGCAATCCTAAACCAAGCTGCAGCGCTCTAGGACCAGTGACTTCAAGGAATTTAGAAGGGTGTAATTCTACTTAGGACTGCACTTCAAGGCACAATCAGTGTGACGAGGATTAAAGCCAAATACCGCAAGAGAATAGAATGCCTCTCCGTTATCCCCATGACACTGATAGGCGTACTGACAGTGCAAATCCCTTTGCTTAACCAGACAAAGCCAAGGTGGCTGAGACCTAAGATGATTCAGCTCTTGTTGTTATGATGTCAACATATAAAGAGAATCTGCAGTCATGGCTATTCGAGGACCTCGCTTTATTTAAATTTCTGTAGAGCAAAATGGTACCCAAGAACAGCTTTGGAGAGAACTCCTGTTGAGAACAGCACATCCTGGCTCCCCACTACCTGAAACGGTGGCCCAAGGATGCATCGTTCAGGTAGTGCCTACTGCAAAACCTGCAGCTCTTTCTTGGCACCGAGTTCCATTCCTGACATTGCTTCAGCCAAGATTGCAGTCTGGCTGCCCATCCCTTCCTGGCCCAAGCTATTCTCCCCAGAAACTGGTAGGGCAAGCTTCATCCCTCCCTAATCCCCAGGTGTGTCTCACCAGGGCGGAGAGGAGAAGATGTGGGAACTTGAACCCAAGCAGAGAACTGGTGGAGGAGTTTATCTGGGGTGGGGAGTAGAAAGAGATTCCACACCTCTCTGAGTATCTCTGTTGGAAGAAACCCTGTTCTTTCCTCATCCGCCTCCACTGGCCCCTGGGAACTAGCAAATTAATTCATGGTGCAGCCAGGGGAAAAAGCAAACCCAAGTGGCCTTGCCTATACAAAATGAATCCTATTTGCAGGGCATTCGGCTCACCAGGGAAGTATCCAGTGGGTCACTTGCAACGAAAAGGAAGCCCCATCCCAGGCTCCAGGAAGTCTGACCCAGTCTAAGCTGAGTGACTTCCTCTGCATTACTGGCTTTCGGTCGCTCAGCCTGGCTTGCTTCTGGGCCTAGGGAAATCAGTCCTGCAGATTCCCCAGTTAAGTAGTAGACTTTATTTGTATAATAGCCATAGGCCTTTACAAAGATCCCCCAGTTTTACAGCCCATCTGGAAGTGTAAGAGATCATTGGGGAAAATGCCTGCTTTGGAGGGTAGACCCTGTTATATCTGTGGGTTCAAGAAGCACAGACATGGCTACTGCATTTCAGCTCTTTTTTTGACCCCAGGCAAACATTAACGGAGTCCTCCAATCTCCCCCAATATATGCAGATCCTGAACAAAAGGATCTCTCTGCCCAGTAACTTCATTGGCCCTAAGCAGAGACCTCTCATTGGACCTTACCTCTGGCATTGCATTGGCTACAGAATGGCTGTAATCCTTGTTTCCCATTGGCCAGTTTTTACGATCCTAGCTGGAACCTCAGTCTTCCTCATCCAAGTCTAACCATGCCAAGGGCTTTCAGCTCCCAAGTTAATTCATAGTTTTTAAGAAGTAAATATGCCCCAGACTGAATGCTTTCAAAAGGCTGAAATTTAGATGCAACATGATACATTTCCCCAGCGATGTTCCTGACGGCTAAATGTGAGGAGGTGGGGGGATGGAGGGCTATGCCTTCCATAGCCCCCACAAGAAAGGGGGGTATCCCACCCCCCTCCCTCAAGTGGCCAGACTTTGTGTATCCCACCCCCTCCCTCAAGTGGCCAGACTTTGTGGCAAAAAAAAAGAGAGAGTGAGAGAAACTATGGAATGGTTTCAGGGCACCATCTTAGGCGCCTGTGTCTTTACCTGACTGTGGTGTTTACCTCAGCATTGGCACCTCAGAGGAAAAAGAGGAGAGGTTTTGTGGCCTGCAATGTAACGGCACTGCATACAAGGTATCCTGTTGACTCTGTTTGCTTGGCTTGGCAGACAGAGATGAGCTACGCTCCACAAACTCCGCCACATTTTGGCTGGGAGGTGCCCCCCCTCCTGCATACCCCCCTCTCTCACACACATTGGGCCTGAAGAACACGCTTGCCTCAATGCCACTGTTATGATCCCACAGGTATTTGTTTTTCCTCTCAACTGAGATGTGTTTATGCTGGGAGGGGCTGGGATAACCCCACGGAGAGCATACATAAAGCGAAGGAAGAAGAGGCTGCTGAACAGGAATATATAAAAACCCTTTGGGGGGGAAAAACGGAACTGGCAAAGCATTGGTTTAATTAATCAAGCAGCAAATTAATGGAGAATTAAAAACAATGCATTAAATTAGGAGGAGGAGCTGAGCTGCAAGGCCAAACCGGAAAAACTGGCAAGACCTCAGCTCCTCTGCAAGGCTCGAACAAGTTAGACCTTATGCACAGACTGCAAGCAGCTGAAATCTTATGGCAACCTTTTGTCTGTGCCTCTGTCTCTTCAGTCCACAGCAGAGGAATCAAATACAACTAGATTAGCCAGCTCTTCCTATTTTCAGTGCTGGCACCTCGGTGGGTCCTGGAGGACCTGCCCTGACAGTCAAGAACTGGAGCCCAGAGGAAGTCTGATAGTAGAGCCAGGATGGAAAATCCCATTTTTCTGGCAGGTACTGGGGACAGAGCCCAGTGCAAAAGCTACTAACTTAAAGTCAGATAAAGGTAAAGGTAAAGGTATCCCCTGTGCAAGCACCGAGTCATGTCTGACCCTTGGGGTGACGCCCTCCAGCGTTTTCATGGCAGACTCAATACGGGTTGGTTTGCCAGTGCCTTCCCCAGTCATTACCTTTTACCCCCCAGCAAGCTGGGTACTCATTTTACCGACCTCGGAAGGATGGAAGGCTGAGTCAACCTTGAGCCGGCTGCTGGGATCGAACTCCCAGCCTCATGGGCAAAGCTTTCAGATGGCTGCCTTACCACTCTGCGCCACAAGAGGCTCTTAAAGTCAGATACAACTTTTAAAAACAGAAACCTGAGGTTCCAAAAGTAAGGCTAGGACTGAATGGGTCTTGCAGGGATTAGCATGTCTGCTCTGTTTGCGTTCTTATTATATTCATTGATATATGAGATTTCTCTGAATGGTTTTGTTCCTCTTCTTTTCAAGACTAGTTTTGTCGCTCCGCTTGCATTGTGTTGCCTGGCATGGATTTTCATGTGCCATTTCTACAGGACTTCTTGGTACAGTACCTCTTATATGTGCATTATGATGATCTGAAGATACACAAATGATGAGGGGGGGGAACTGGCGCATGAAAACAGAACAGAAAAAGAAAGAACAAGGAGAGGCCAAATCAAAATGAAGTAGTCAACATGATTCCAAACCCAAAGCCATATCCTGAATTTCTGGTCTACTGACAACTCTAATTGCCATAGGGTACTGATGCACCATCCTTTTGCTGCCTGCTGGAGTTCACGGTTTTGATCTGTAAGCACCATTCCTTCCATGGATGCCTGCCTGCCAGTTTGCCAGAAGATGTAACCTGCTCCAGTGCCTTTACGGACAACTTGATCTGCTGCTATCAGAAGGGATGCTTTTCATGGCAAGGGAAGAGGAACCATTTGTCAACTCCTCTTGCCCCTGGAGTCAAGATCCAATGCACAGGCACAAGGTTTGGTCAAAACATGGGCAATGCCTCTTAAGGTTAAGGTTCACTTTGGATAGCCGCTTCACTTGAGGGCTGATCGCAGCCTGCCCCCAAATAAATATTTCAGGAGCTCTTTAGGAAAAGGTGATGCTAAGGCACACTCTGTGATTTGGATGCCGCTTCTCTGGGTTCCAGAAATACTCAGTGGGCTTGGGGCATATTCCAACGCTGGAGACTCACCAGGCCTGGTAGAACCCATTAGCGCCTTAGAGTCCAACAAACATGTCCAGGCTTTATACACTTCTGCAAGTCAAAACTAATCTCCAGAAACAGAGTCCAATAGCACCTTTAAGACCAACAAAGACTTATTCAAGGCGTGAACTTTCGAGTGCCGTATTTGTTGCGCTACTTCAGACCAACACGGCTACCCACTTGAATCTAATCTCCTGAGACAGAAAATGTCATGAGGTGGGGCCCGGTGAGGTCACACTGTGTGTCACTGCTGCATGTTCCCATTGTCCCTGCTTCACCAAGTACAATCCCAACGTTGGGCTCCTCACTAGTGGTAAATCACCGTCCTTATTTTTGCCTTTTGGGGACATCTTGTTAAAATGTTCCTACTGAGAGTATCTCAAGGCATCCTCCTTTAGGGTTCCGATCCCCAACCGAGATCCATAAAACTGAAACTTTGGACTGCCAAATGGATGCGTCTTGTCTCTGCTGCATCTGCCTATAAATAAGATACCTGCTGAATTAGGCCAGTGAGCCATCTGGTCCAGCATCTTATCTCAGATAAGTGGTCAAGCAGTCCCTCTGGTGGTCCAAATAGCAAGGCACAGAGGCGGAGGCCTTTCCCTGGTGCTGTCTTCTGGCTCTGGGATTCAGAGGTTTTCTGCCTCTGAATGTGGAGTTTGCCTTTAGTAGCCTAGTACCAGCCATTGTTATTCTCAGCCCCTTTCCTAATAATCACCAGCGCACAGTTTGTTCTTCTTTGACACCACAGCATATTAGGTTGACACTTTTATCAAGCTATCATAAGATCTCTTTTTGCCTCAGCAGGTTCACATCTCATTAGCACATACTACTTTGAAGTTGGGATTTTTTGTTCCACTGTTCATCACCTTCCATTTACCGATGCTGAACTACATCTGCCACGGTGTCACCCACACCCCCAGTTTATGCAGATCCACCTGGAACTCTTCACAGCCATCCTGTTGGTTTTCATCATCCTGGATAATTTACGCATGAACACGACTTGCAAGTGAAGACCAGGCCCCCTTGGAGTGCACAGTTGGCCTTCTTGCAGACACCAGCCACTGGAGTAGACTTTGAAATGTTGCAGTTTACCATACGGTAGGACAATCCAAGTTTTCCAAATATAGGTTTCACCCAAAACATATTCTTGCCTTTTAAATTAGTAGCAGCGGGGCTATTGGAAACACCGCAGCATGAATTAATATGTAATAGTCGCATATGTGTTTGTAAATATATGCACACGGGCAAGGCTTCAGGCATGACTCTTACTGGGAGAACTGAGATGTTATCAGCGTGTCTGGTTTTCATCTGTGAAGATGGAGAGTTTGGGGAGCCCTGGGTCACCGATCACCTAGAGAGGCAGATGCCTGCAGGCTTTCTGCATACATACCAGTGGAAGGGTGGAGCTAGCTGTTGTGGTCCTCCTGTTCACCCCTCGTGGGCATGCAAAGCATTCTGGACACTGAAAAGTGCTTGTGTGTTATATGCAACTTTTTAGGGATATTGAAAAAGAAGATGACAACGACGATGAAGAGCAGTTACTATTTATACCAGGGGTAGTCAAACTGCGGCCCTCCAGATGTCCATGGACTACAATTCCCAGGAGCCCCCTGCCAGCGAATGCTTGCTTTATACCCTGCTTTTTATTATCTGAAGGAGTCTCAAAATGGCTTACAATCGCCTTCCCTCCTTCTCCCTGCAAAGAGACACCCTGTGAAGTAGGTGGGACTGAGAGAACTCTGACAGAACTCCTTTGGGAGAACAGCTCTAGCAGGACTGTGACTAGCCCAAGGGCACCCAATTGGCTGCATGTGGAGGAGGAGTGGGGAATCAAGCCTGGCTCCCCAGATAAGAGAGTATGGCTCTTAACGATGACACCAAGAACATTAAACCCTTTTTTTAAAAAAAGAAAGAATTAAATTAGGCACATAAAGTCTCTGCAAGGAGGCCACCAGGTCTAGTCTCTGCAAGGAGGCCACCAGGTCATCCCATGCCCCTTTGGCAGGTGGGGCATGGAGGACATAGGAGGATGGGCACCTCTTCTCAGTTCTGCCCCAATATTTTGGGAGAGATCATTTCAAGGGAAAGTTATGGGTTAACACTGGTGAGATGGGGACATTGCTTATGGATTTCTGAAGAAAAGGAAAAGCCATATCAATGTGCTAAAAATACCCCAAGCAAAAAAAGAGACCTGTATGCATCGTGGGAAATTGCAGAGGTGCCCGGTTGCAGCTGAGCAAACAACAGACGGCATGTGCAGAATGAACTCCGTGGTGAGAGACAGAAAAACTGTTTGTCATAACAAACTGGCGATGTATGAGGGTGGAGGTCTAAGGCAGTGCCAGGCAACCAGCAGGAGCTTAAGGGTCGGGGACATGGGGACATCTGCATTGCATGCCCCACAATGTCACTACCCCCCCCCCAAAAAAAAGGATGTGATATCACATCACTCTAGGAATTGCCCAAAATTGATCGGTAAAACCACAGAGTTTCTGGTGATTCCTATGGTGACATGATAGTACTTCTGAGATTCCCCTGGGATGGACATCTCCCCATAAAACTGATTTTTTAAACATCATTTTCTACCACCACTGCTTGGAGTGGTGATGGGCAACAACTCATGACACTGGGAAGTCTCCCGTCATTCCAGGAGGCCTGCAAACCCTAGAAAGCTTGGGTGTGACTCCAAAGGAAATCTCAGCTCAGCTCTACAGAAATGTGTTGTACGTTCCCTTGCTCCAAGCTCTTTTGGGAGGCCATTTGGGATTTCCCATTTAGCTCTCCGCAAACTGGCAAAGGGAGGCTTGCTTTTCCACCCGCAGCACCAGGATGGCAGGTATGTTTTTATCAGCCACCAAAAGCTTTTTTAATGGAAGGTACCGGTAACATTTTGGGGGTGGAGGGCAATATTATATATGAGTGGGATGGGACTAGGATATGGAGCACTCACCCTCAGCCTAACCTACCGTGCAGGGTTATTATGAGGAGGGCAGATAGACCTATGCTGCCCAGAGCTCCTTAAAAGAAGAGGATAAACATCTATAAATCCATAAACAGGGCCATTAAAATTTGTTTAAAATGCAAATAAGCTGTTTGATGTGTGACGAAAGGGACAAAACAGTCGATCCACTATTTAATTTGCAAGAACGTCCATCTGTAATGCGGGCTGTAAGGTCAAGATTTGGGTTACAATAATCATGTTTCTATCCTTAGCGGTGTGGAATTTAGAAATATTCTTCCTGGATCACTGGGGAAAGGAAGGGGAGGAAGGAAGGAAAGAACCTCAGCGGGTTCAAGACAATACCAGGTACACTTTGGAAGAACGTTGTGGCATTACTTTTTCGGTTCTTCAGATTCGTACTATTAGAGTTAAATGAAGAAGCGTTGGGTCTTATTTTTGGGTCTTTTGGGTCTTATTTTGGGTCTTATAAGACACTTTGGGTCTTATAAGACACTTTTGGGTCTTATTTTGGGTTCAGAAGGCGCAGACTAGACGTTCTTCATAAGCAACGGCTCTTTATTCAGACAAACAGCTCCAAACACCGAACAGGGAACAAAGGCACACGCATGAACTTATAAACAATTCAGGCAGCCCTGATTGGCCCTTAGCAGGGCCCTCGGATTGGTCCATTTGTTAAGTCTTTAAGAGTCAGTGATGGATTGGCATGCTGTGCAGAATGTCCACATACATAACACTGCGTATTAGCTTTCGTGTGCATGCAAAATTTGTTGGTCTTCTGGGTGCCACTGGACTCAAGATTTGTTCTGCTGCTTCAGGCTAACACAGCAACTGACCTAGCAGAATCTATTAGAGCTCACGGCAGTCCTTTCCTCACCCTAATGAAATAGGATCTTGATTCACACCCCCCCCCCATCTATTTTCTCTACAACCGGAGCTAGGACAGGACATTGGGTGGTATTAAGAGGTATCTAATTAGATTTCCTTTGAGTACATTACATGACTGGGTTGTGCTCATTATATGACTGGTGAATATATTTAGACACAGCAACACAAGAGCCCTGCTGGATCAGACTGACATTCATCAAGTCCAGCATCCTGTTTTTGACAGATGCCCTAGAAAGTTCATAATAGAGGCAGAGAGGCCAAAGCCTTCACCGCTGCTGAACCCCCAACAAATCCTTCCCAAGTTCTGTAAAAGCCCTTCTGCCGAACTTTAAGGCTGCGGAACCTGAGTCAGGAAGGAAGCCTGCCAACCGCCCAGTGGATGAAAGAAAGAGAAATACTGTGTGGCCATAAATGCTAATAACAATAAACGTCAAATCATTCATAAACTTGTCTCCGTTTCTTCACTGAAAGAAAAACGATCTCCCAGAATTATGCTTGATCTCTAGACTAAGGCTCCCCTCAAAAAAATATCTGCTGGACAGGATGGCATCTATGGCAGGATGGCCTCTAGGTTGCCAGGGCTGGATTGGGAAATACCTAGATATGTGGGGGCAGGAAAGAGCCTGAAGAGGGTGGAATTTGGGGGGGGGGGACTTCAATAGGGTAGAATGCCATAGTGTCCACCTTCCAATTTTCTCCAGAACTTGAAGTCTGGGATGACAGCAGATTTCTAATTGGCTGCCTAAGGAGGTGGTGAGCTCCCCCTCACTGGCAGTACTCAAGCAGCGGCTGAACAGTTACTTATCCTGAATGCTTTGGGCTGATCCTGCATTGAGCAGGGGGCTGGACTAGGTGGCCTGTCTGGCCCCTTCCAACTCTAGGATTCTAGAATTCCTCTGTGTCGTTCAGCTCTGCTCCTGCCAGCTCCAAGGCCTAGATCCTAGCACACCCCAGCCTCACACAGGTTCCCCGGCCCTCATCCATGTTTGAGGCCAACTTCTGGATTTCCTCTGCCTGTGAGTTACTTGTCACACTTGAAATCCAAAATGATGGGGCCTGGTATAGGAAGGGGAGTTATGGCTGAAATACCTTTTTGCACTCACACATAGTTTAGAGCAGGGGTAGTCAAACTGCGGCCCTCCAGATGTCCATGGACTACAATTCCCAGGAGCCCCTGCCAGCGAATGCTGGCAGGGGCTCCTGGGAATTGTAGTCCATGGACATCTGGAGGGTCGCAGTTTGACTACCCCTGGTTTAGAGACAGTGTCTGGAGAGGTTTTGGGAGAAGCACACACGGGAAAGTAACTCTTCCCAGTTCCTCCAACATTGGTCAATATACTGGGCAGGAGAGATCTCTCTTACCCAATCCAGACATGTCTCCAACTGTCACAAGCACCAAGCGAGAATGAAACGTGCCCTATTCAAGCAGGCAAAACCAGACACCGGTTGCAGCCCTACATACCGTGTTATTAAGCACTTAAGCAAGTAGAGGACATACCGGAAAACACGCGCCCATTTTGCAGAATGCAAAACGAAAAGACTCTGGTCTGAAAGGCGAGTGGTGAAATCACGGAAGGCGACGCAAAACCCATGCAAAGCAGAACACTCAAAGAAGGCGGCCAAGCTATAAGTGACAGTTCAGAACAACCCCTGCCAAAAAAACTCCATGCCAAAGCAAACAACTGAAGGAAGTGAGCCTGCTCAGGCAGAGAAAACAACTTGTCACAACGTGCATTATACGGCTAAGAGATCAAAGTGTCCGAAAACATTTACCATTGCAAATGCCCTCATACACTCAGCAGGCATACACAAGGGAGAGGAGCCATGGCTTGGTGGCAGAGCATCAGAAGAAGGTCCCAGGTTCAATCCCTGGCACTTCCGGTTTACAGCAGCAGGCAGCAGGAGATGTGAACTTCATCCTGACTTCCTGGAGAGCCACTGCCAGTCAAAATAGACAAAACTGACCTTTATAGGCCAAAAAAGAAGAAGAAGAGTTGGTTCTTATATGCCGCTTTTCTCTACCCGAAGGAGGCTCAAAGTGGCTTACAGTCGCCTTCCCTTTCCTCTCCCCACAACAGACACCCTGTGAGGTGGGTGAGGCTGAGAGAGCCCTGATATCACTGCCCGGTCAGAACAGCTTTATCAGTGCTGTGGCGAGCCCAAGTCCACCCAGCTGGCTGCATGTGGGGGAGTGCAGAATCGAACCAGATTAGAAGTCCGCACTCCTAACCACTACACCAAGCTAGCTCTCTCAGCATAGGGCAGCTTCATGAGTTCATGCCCTTTGCTACACTTTGAGCTTGGTGTAATGGACAGGAGCACCAGCCTGTAATCTGGGGTCAATTCCCCACTCTTCCACATGCAGCCAGCTGGGTGCCCTTGGGCCCCTCATAGTTCTCTCAGCCTCACCGACCTCACATGGTGCTTGTTGTGGGGAGAGGAAAGGAAGGCAATTGTAAGGCACTTTGAGGCTTGCAGGGTGACCTTGGGCCAGTCATGGTTCTCTCAGAGCTCTCTCAGCCTCACCAGCCTCACAGGGTACCTGTTGTGGGAAAGGAAAGGTAGGCGATTGTAAGCTGCTCTGAGACGCCATTGGGTAATAAAACGTGGAGTACAAAAATATTAAACACTGGCTTTTCTTCTTTCGTACACAAACGCGACCCACAGAAATACCTTCCCTCATAGACACACAAACAAGGACATGTTTGGCACTAGTTTCTTCCTTTATGCACACCCAGAACAAATCCCTGCCCCAATCCTGGCAATTGTCACTTGCCAGCTGATTGCTACATGGGGAATGGAGCGTGACAGAGTCAACCCAGTGTGGCTCCTTTGTGCCACCGTTGCTCCTTCCTGCCCTCCTCCTCGGCTGCCCTGCGACTAGGTGCAGTTGGGGGCAGAGGCCACTGCAAGCAGCCCAGGAACAGCGGCCGGGGCTGGCAATTTAAGCTTCTCTTCTGCAGACATTGACTGCAAATACTTTAAAATCCATTATAAAATTGTAGCGCAGTAATAGATTATACCTTACCAATATGGTTCATGGTGGTGTCCAAAACAAGTTAAATGTAACAATAATTAAAAAACAGCACAATACATCAACAGTTTAAAAATATATCAAGTCAGCGGCATTGCGCAACAGGAGCCTCCAGAAATTCACTGCCCAGAAGTCTCCAGACCAGGTTTCATACAATAGGGGTGTTTTGTAGGGGGGGGGGGGCACAGATGGTATTAAGTCCTTGGCCCCAACCGAAAGCTCGGTGGAAAAGCTCCATCTTGCAGGCCTTGCAGAACTGGGCCAGCTCCGACAGGGGCCAGATCTCCTCTGGAAACTCGTTCGCCCAAGTAGGGGCCAGGGCTGAAAATGTTCTGGCCCTGGTTGAGGCTAAATATATTTCCTTGGGGCCAGGGACCACCAGCAGGTTGGAACTTGCAGAGCGGAGGGCTCTCCAGGGGACGTAGGCAGTGAGGAAGAAGTTCAAGCTGTTTCCAGAAGGAGGTTGGCTTATTGTTAGCAGGCCCTTAACCTTGTGGAGCTTAATATTGTCATCTCTTTGTATTGGCAAGTGAGTTACTTGAAGGAATGGGCTCTAAATCATAAGTCAAAACGATGCCTTATGGAATGGCTATGGCCAATTTGTTAATTGTGATAAGCTGGTGAAAAGATGAGCTATGAGAACTGCTAAACCAACTTCGCAAGCATTTATTCAGCAGTGGAAAAGCACAAAATATCAGATGTTTTGATGTGTGAACAGTCAATGAATTATTAGGCTACTTAACTGTGACTATGTACATGCTGGTTTTTCTAATTAAGACAGAACAATGCGCAAAATACTAGAATGCATTTTTAAAAGTCCCCTTCACAGGCACCAAGGCATGCCAGTAAATTGCCAAAAATAAACACAGAGTACGGAACAGATTCCTATTGGAAGAATAGATTATCTTTTGTGTTATGTTAATAAGCACATTCAAGAGATTCAGGGTCCAATTAGTCTTCGGTTATGAACTGTTACCAATACATTGTCCTCGTATTGCTTTAATGTTTATAGGAAAATACACCAAACACAACACGGAACCAATCTTTTGCCTGGCAAGGCTTCTTGTTACAAGACACACACAATTTCTCAGCTCATGTTCTTTCTGCATGCCCCGTGACAGCAGAAAGACACAAGTAACTTCATAGTTTCCCCCTCCATGGAAACCTGCGTGTCGCAGGTGATGCCACAAACATTCCCCAAATTACATCCATCCTGAGCGCCTTTGCCTCTCTTTCCTAAATAGCACCAGCCCTTCTTGGAATGCTGCAGCTGGAATGACTCTTTCCTGCCCTCTACTGGCTATGAAGTAGATGACTGGCAAAACAGAGGACCTCTTTGGTGTGGAGTCGACCCACAGCAAGGAAGGGATGCCAGTCCCCAGGTGGCATATGGGGATTACCCAGTTTTATAGCTCAGCTCCAGGTGAGATAGATCAGTTCTCCAGGAGAAAATGGCTCCCACCCATAAAGTCTCCAGATATTTCCCAATCCAGAGGTGGCAAGCCAACTGCAAGGGAATGTGGGTAATTACTGGGCCTGGATCCTCAGCAGAACCAGCATCAGTACCAAGTGCCATTGGCTGGCAGAAGGTCCACCCCTGGCTGGAGACACTGGTGCAAGACTGGAGGGAGTAGAGGAAGCAGAGCTCAAGGGAGTCACATCCTCCCTGCTGCTCCATCCAGCCCAGAGTCCCTGCCACAGTGGCAAAACTCCTCCTTGCTAATGTTATCAGTCCCAGGGACACTCTGGAATTATGGGCCATTTACAGACTACAGAGATCATAGAATCATAGAATTGGAAGGGACCTCATGGGTCATCTAGTCCAACCCCCTGCACTATGCAAGACACTCAAATCCCAATCGCTCATCTACTATAACCTGCCACCCCTTTGCCTTCAAATCAGTTCCCCTGGAAAAAATGGCTGCTTTGGGGAGTGGACTCCATAGCATTATACACTACTGACGTCCTCCCTCAAATCCTGCCCACTCTCAGCTCCACCCCCAAAGTCTCCAGGTATTGTCCAACCCAGAGCTGGCAACCCCAATCCTCACTTTTTTTTGGATCTACCAGCACTCTTTGGGCTAAAAGGAGCATGAGAAATTTGCACTCTGCTCCCTCCAGTGCAGGGATACCCAACCAGTGGTCCATGGACTCCCAGGGGTCCACAGGAGCTCTGGTGATAGTCTGTGGCCTTTCCCCTCCTGCCTTAACAGACTTGGCCACGAGCTACAGAACCAGACATGTCCATTGCCCCCCGTCCCCTCTCCCAAACATGAGTGAGATCTCTAATGGTTTCTGTGCCTGGGAGGGGCAGAGCCTGCACACCTACTCCCACCTTAAACCGCCTCCTGTTTCTCATCTCCTCCATCCTCTTTGAGCCTGCCTGTTAACGTGGGTGGTGATGTCACTTCTGGAGGTGTGGCAAGGAAGTATGGCCAGCTGACATCACTTCCAGGGCTCCTTGAAGCCTGGAAAATTATTTCAGGGGCTCCTCCATGGTTGAAAGGTTGAAAAAGGCTAAAAGGTCAAAAAGGTTGAAAAAGACGGAGAGGAAGATAACAGGTGGTGAATCACAATGGGTGTGGCTGGGGAATATACAACCGCAATTTGGGGAGAAAATATAGGGTTGCCAGCTCCAACATTCCTGGAAATGTGGGAATAGAACCTGGGGAGGGATGGGGTTTGAGAGGGATCTCAACAAGATATAAACACTATAGAGTCCAGCCTTCAAAGCAGCCGTATTCTCCAAGGGAACTGATCTGTCATCTGCAAACTGGTTGCAATCCCAGGTTAATTCCAGGCCTCACCTGGAGGATAATACAATCTGAAAATGAAAACCGAACGCTTTGCTACACAGTTAGTGTTAAGAAACCTATTCCGTTTATTCTTTATTCTTTCGTTCAAATAATAGACATTAATCCTGCCGGAACCCGCACCAGTTCAACAATGCTTTCACCACTCTTCCCTCAGTGGCAAGATTATTATAATACAAATATAATGCATGATGACAACAATAGGTACAATAAAGCCTGCAGTTTAAACAACAGCAAAAATGCATGTGTGTCTTCTACTTACTTTTTTGCAAAACTCGCATATAGGTAAAGGTAAAGGTTTCCCCTGTGCAAGCACAGAGTCATGTCTGACCCTTGGACTGACGCCCCCTAGCGTTTTCATGGCAGACTCAATACGGGGTGGTTTGCCAGTGCCTTCCCCAGTCATCACCGTTTACCCCCCAGCAAGCTGGGTACTCATTTTACCGACCTCGGAAGGATGGAAGGCTGAAAACTCGCATATAATGTTCTTTATACTTGTTCACCCTTCTCAGTGCCAAGGACTATTCTACAAATTAAATAACAGAGAATGTAAACAAATTCTATTAAGAATTAAAAAAAAGGGGTGGTGGTATTTCAACCGCACAAAAGAACACCCTGTCCTTATACAGTGTACTTATTTTATGTGGTAGACTTTTAAATGAAACTCTTTTCTTGCTTACACACAGACTCAACCTGATTGCCACTAAAGGTCCACTGAATAACTATGCCAGTAGCCTTGCTGAAGGCTGTAAGGCAGCCTTCCTCGATTTTTTAATGGTTGAGAACCCCCTTGAACATTCTTCAGGCTTCAAGAGACCCCAGAAGTGGCATCATCATGCAGAATACTTTTGGGAAGCAGAGCTGTGGACACGCCCACCTGGGGCCCCTCCCCTTCCCCTCCCCTCCAGGCCCACCATTGGCCATTGGAGGATCGATAGGGCCATATATGGTCATATCACCTGATAAATGTTTAACAATTTTTTAAAAGATATAAAAAACTAATCGACTCCTACCCATTCCGGAAACCCTACCAGGGCTGTCAAGAAACCCCTTGAGAAAGCCTGCCTTAAGGAATAAGTGCCTTAACACCGTGTAGCATTGTGTTCGGTTTTCATTTTCGTATTGTGTTGCTCTCTCGCTGTTCTGAACGGTGGGCTCTTCCGGACCTCACCTGGAGGATGGCAACCCTGGAAACAAAGAAGCTGCCACAGTCTGGAGAGCCTCATGGCCACTGTGTTCCTAAGGGCTCATTTAAAACACAAACAAATCACTACCACCAGCTCGGATTTCTAAACATCTCTAAGAGGAGTCCAGCCCGTGGAGTAAATGCAAGGCTGCAAGACCAGATTCTCCAAGCTAGGGGACATCCAGTTGGTGAGGAGCTAAAAAGCCCAATGGCAGCATAACCAAGACCAGGGGCTTCACAGACCCAGAGCTTGAGAATCTTCCTACCCCAGCACTGATGGGGCACCCGCTGAGCCCAACATTAACATGCTTTACTCTTGGAACAGCCACCCACATCATTCCTTAGCGTGGGGGAGCACCTGGATGCTTTGTTTCTTGGTAACAATAGCCAGAGCCGTGGGAGAAGAATATCCACCCTTACGAGTCTTGCTGGGTCACAAGCTGAGAAAAATACGCCTCCGTGAGACCGCCCTTAGAAAGGGGGTGGGGGGGGGGAGAAAGAAAGCAGACGTAATCCTAGAAATAGCAATGTAATTAGAACTGGTTGTTCCCACACAGCAGCACTTTTGGTGCTGATGTATATTCTGCAGCCCTCCTGTGGTGGATCACTCTGCACTGAGAGCTGGCAGGGTTGGCCTGCCCAAGAGGGGTAACTTAGGTGGTCGCCTGGCGAGTCACTCTATGCCAGAGACGGAGGAATACCAAGCTGGCCCTCCTGAAGCATTATGGGATCAGCAGGCCCAAGCCACTTCCTGGTCTGGGAGTGGTGGCAGCGTGCCATGCAGCACCCCTGGCACTTATGCATGCAGCACCCCTGGCACCCAGGCGGTCGTCCTCCACAGCTGGGCCTGTGAGGTGCATGGCAAGCAGCGGCCTCAAGGACCACCAAGCTATACACATGGACAGTGCTATATCAAAGCACACGAGCGGGGACTTCTTCCATTGCTGGTCTGTTTTCAGTCCCAGAAGGTAGCTTCTCTGTGGTCCAGGGGCAGGCAGTGATTGACCTAGAGCTGGGTTGGCTCTCCAGATATCCATGGACTACAATTACCATGAGTCCCTGTCAGCAGTAGTCTATGGACATCTGGAGAGCCACAGTTTGGCCAGCCCTGGCTTAAGGCAACAAAAATCCTTGAGCCAACCCTAAGAGTTGGAATTCCCCGCTCTATAGAAAGCTGTTTTTTTCTCCTGTTCCGCTTCATAGGTGTATGTACTTGGTATTACGTGAAAGGGGAGGGCCAATCCAACCTAAAAGGCACACTAGACCGTTGCCTGGGATGCCCAAATCCCAAATGCAACCTCCTGCACTATGTAAGCATCTTAGAAAGAGAGGGCCATGAGCAAAGATTTTGCATTTGCCTCCTTTCTCAACGTAGGCAAAATACCGAGGAGGTAGTGCTGTTAGTCTGTCTCAGACAGAGGCGCCATCTAGTGGCTCCTTAAAGCCTTGCGGATTTATTGCGCAGAAGCTTTTATGAGCCAGAGCCCGCTTGGTCAGATCAAAAACGGTTATGTTCTTTGAACTTCTGAATCTTCCAAGCTTGTAGCACCCTATGGCTGGCTCCAATTTGCAACGGCTCTCCAAAGCCTCAGGCAGAGAAAGCCTCCTGTAACCCTGTGATGCAGAGCTGCAAGGAATGGATCCCGAGGGCAGCAGTTAGTACAGATGCACTTATGGGAGAGCAAGAACAGTGTTGATTTTTCTTAATAGGATAAAAAAGGGGGAAAGTTACTCTAGTTTTGGATATGGGGAAATATGAGAGAGAGAGAGAGAGAGAGAGAGAGAGAGAGAGAGAGAGAGAGAGAGAGAGAGATCCAACTGGGAGCTGCCAAAAGGGACTAAAGAATACTTGTGCAACTGAACAGACCACGTTCTTTCATTAGGCTGGCCAAGTGGGCTGTGGACAGAAGGCCGATGCTTAGCAGGCTGGAATCAAGAGGCTCAGCTTTGCTTGTTGCTGTATCTCATGCTGTTCATGGATGTTCATTTCCCTGTGGGGAGATGGCAGGCTACAGGCCAGTCTGTGAACCCAGGGAGTTGCCTTACACTGAATCATACAATTAGTCTCAAATACAGAAAGGTCTTTCTTCCTTTGCAGAAGAGGCTGGGGATTAAACCTGGGATTATCCACCCCAAAAACATGAGCCTTGCCACTGAGCCCTGGCCTCCTCTCCAGTTTATGAAATTTTCTCTTTCCTCTCATCAACCTTTCTACAGATGGTGATTATGCAGCCATCAAACGCACAGAACTTCTGTCCAGACAGAGAAGGTGACAGATCTTCATCAAAATAACATAACTGCTACTTAAATTAACACCTTTTATACATATATATATATAAATTTCATAGATCAATGGATTTAAACAATAGCTTTGTAAACATAAACAGTCTTTCTTCATCCTTCAAAAGGAAACATTTGTCCACAGCTTAAGTGCAGCCTTCAGAAGCTGGCCAGAATTATAGTGTGAGGCTCTCCTTGAAGATCTCCTGTTTCTTGAAGCTTCATTCCCCCCCGCAAAGGGGGGAACGCCCCCTCCCCACAGATCATGATACAAGCCATCCTAGCTGAAGCAAACGGGGCCGACTGTGAACCCAAACTGATGGGAGACGTCACCGTTATGAAAAACAGCGAGATCCCGCAGGGGCAGGAGGCTGAGATCCTCGGTTACAAAACGGAATATGGTGTCCGTAATTGAGGAGTCGTTGTCCAACTGAAATATAAACACACACAGAGAGATGGATTATATGGGCTGGGGAACTAACCAAACCCTGGCATCAGAACAGGGCTAGCAGTGGGAATCTTGGAGCTCTTCCTGAAACCTACCTATGAAGTTCAGGAACTGTGGCCAGAAACACTGCAGAGTGCCTAGCTCCTCTGCAGATTTCATGGTTTGCATGACAGATTCTGTTGCTGCCACGCTGAACCTCTGCTGGTGGGAGGGAAGGATCTCTGGAGATAATGTTAAGTGCTGGAAAGGGCAGTGATCTTGTGCCACCCGCCCGTCAGTCTGAGGACCGCGGGACGCAATGCACAGGACCATCGTATTTCAGAACAGCCCTCCTCTGAGGCTTCCCTCTTTCCTCTCTCTTACCACGCATCCCTGCAGCATAGCCACATAGCTGTGTTCCCTAGAGTCAGCGAGGAACTTGATTTCCTTCTCAGGCTGTGGTCCAGACCCATCGTGACGAGGTCTGCAGGAGTAAGATACCTTCTGGGTGGCCAGGCTGCTGTGGAGTTTCAGGAAACGGAGCTGCACAGTGCTCAAGGCCTGGTACTGCAGCTGCAGCAGAAACAAGAGTGAGGGCTCAGCTGAATCACACTTCATGCAGAGTGACATGGGACACTGGCTTGAGCTGGAAAGTCAGTCTGACGAAGGTGTATCCCTAAGGCAGATTCCTCAATACTTAAAAAAAAAAAAAACTTTTCACCTCCAGTTGAACTGGTTGGCCACTGTGTGAGACAGGATGCTGGACTAGATAGACCACTGGTCTGATCCAGCAGGGCTCTTCTGATGCTATAACCCCTCCCTTCACCCTGATTGGCTGAGAGAGGTCATGTGATACATTGGGATGCCAGTGCCCAGGTGGGGATCCCCTGGAATTATAGCTCATCTTCAGCCAACAAGAGATCAATTCCCTTGGATAAAATGGCTGCTTGGGGGTTGGCCTCTTTGGAAGATGGAGTCCATGGAGGTCACTCCCTACCCCAATTCTTGCCCACTCCGGGCTCCACCCCCAAAGTCTCCAGGTATTTGCCAACCCAGAGCCAGCAATCCTATGTGATACATCTTATACCTCTTCAGCTTTGGTCTTATGCCTATTGGTTCAATATGACCTATCAGAAGACTCCCTCGCAGCAAACTGAAGCGGTCATAGCTACCTTTCATTTATCTGGCCCTCGTCTCCCATCTTAAAATCTGTCCAGGAAACCTCAGTGGGCTATAAAAGTGTTTACCAGGAAGCCTCCAGGCAGGGAGCTGAGCCACTGGAAGGTGTCTTCTGAAGTGTATGCTCTCAGCCAAGCCTTGATGGGCACCTGGGGGGTTGAACAAGAGAGCCAGTGCTCAGAGTTCGTGTGTAAACCCATATCCCCTCCCCTCAGTTTTTATAAAAACCAAAAAAGTTCTGCTGTTGAGCATGTTTATATAACCAGCCTTCTCCTGCGCCCAAATCTTACCTGATTTTGCACAGGGGAAATACAGGTCTCTCCCCCAGCAGTGAAGTTACAAAAGGCCAACAGAGAGTCTCGGGGACTGCCTTGGTTGGGGTCTATGTAATAGTAGCCTGAAATGAAAGGGGGGAAGTTAAGTCCTCGTCAGGTCAAATTAGCTCTGGGGGGCATTTCCATGTTTTTAAACCAGTCTCTGCCCTGCTGGTGTAGGCAGGGTGTATGGATCTAATTTCAACAGGCAAAGAGATAGGCAAGAAGGGGGTTCTAACCCCTCACCTGCCTCATAGCCCTCTGGTGCTGGAGTGCAGCCCAGCTGTGAGGAAAGCCATTTGAAAGAGAGGCTGTGAGAGAAATGAGGATTTCACACTCCCCATGCATGTGGCCTTTCACCGTTGAGGCTGGAATCTCTTCCCTAGTTGGGAAGTGAATCCAAGTTTAAGCATGAAACGGTGATCTGAAGGACCGCTGGAGGGGGATGGGGCACCAGTCAGCTCTGGACAAAATAGAGATATGGAGGCACAAGAAAGCCTCTTGACACGATAGGCTAGAGGGGGTCAGGTGGTATTCTTTTTCACTCTCCCATTGGTCTGAGAAATCAGGAAGGGTGTCTGGGTTGGCTGGTTCACATCAACTTCCTCTACCTCAACTACCAGCCAAACACCCTGTGCTATGGAAACTTACAGGGCCCCAACAGAATCGTAAGAAACGGAGGTTTCAGAGGCTAGTCACCTTTGCAGCAGTAGAGCTACATTCAAACCCAATAACGTCTTTGAGATCCACAAGGTTATCAGAGTATGAGCTCTCAGGAGGCTACGCTACCTGGTTCACTCTCAAGTGGGGTTGAATTCAGCAGCACATCTTCTGTTTTTTGCTCTGTCTTTAGAAATAATCTCTCGCTAAGGTAGCACAAGGTGTTGCTATAGTTACAAGCTTAAAGGCAGAGCTTCAGACAGATCAATTTAGAGATGTCAAGATTCCCCAGCTGTGACAAAGATTTCCCCACATTTTTCAGAGAGATGCTCGGCTCCTGCTCAATTATGGAACGACTCTTGCAAACAGAGGCCCAACTGGTGCAACTATTTGGATGTACAGCAGCCATCTCCTCAGGGTTCACCTCCCCATCGGTGGCCAGCAACAAAGGCGCAACTGCCACCATGCTGGTTTTTCAAACGTCACACCAATATATTTTTCGTATATTTTGTCATACCACAATGCTCAAAGCTATGACAGCTGCACATGGCCCTGTTTTGTCAGTGCAAATCACATGGTTTCGCTGTGAATTAAATTTATGTATTTATTATTATTATTTATTGATTAGATTTTTACCCCGCCACTCCCAGACAAGCTGGCTCGTGGTGGCTCACAACATAGTAAAAGCAGAAAAACCTCATAAAATACAGTCTCAAACAGATAAGAACAGCAAAAACAGCAAAGATGGCAATCAGATTCCTCAATTCATCTGTTCCCAGGTATGTCAATCAAATGTAGATCAGATGTAAATCTGGGGGCGATGGTAGGCACTTGTGGTAGGCCCTTGTGTGTGCATGTGTGTAGAAATGTAACCCTACAGCAGCTGTGGCCAGTCACTAGAATTTTAAATGCCAGCTTAACTTAACCACTATGGCAGTCCTTCTGTCCCCCAGAATGGCCCCTTCTGACACAGGTTCGCATGGAGTCTGACCAGGAAACAAAGGAGCTGGTTCTTTCTCCTACCATCTGGCAGGTGAGGCTGAGCCAGCAGTAGCTCTTTGCAAGAGGCAGCGGGGTGGTCCTTGGTGCCATTTGGGGAGTCCACCAGGAGCTTTAGTTCCAAGCCTAGGCTGTCCAGGAGCATCCACACCATATTGTAGTTCAGCTTGCTCGCCGAGTACACCAGGTGCTAGCACAGGAGAAAGTTTACCGTTAAAATGACTTCCAAGTGATCTTTTTCTCTGCCAGTACTTCCTGCGGTTTCAGCCTGTGGGCTCAGCTGATACTTTGAAATGAGACGGGAGCCGTTAGAACTCCCTCCTGCAACTCCTGAACGGCAGGCAGATGGAGGAGCTGCCTGTAGTCAGAGCTCTCTCAGCCTCACTACCTCACAGGGTGTCTGTTGTGAGCAGAGGAAGGGAAAGCAATGGGAAGCCGCTTTGAGACTCCTTTGGGCAGCGAAAAGCAGGGAATAAAAACCAACTCTTCTTCTTCTGAATTTTGTAAAGCTCCTGCACAACTTCTATTACTTAGGAGATTGATTCCTCATTATTATTATCTGTCTTGGTTGTTCATAGCATTAATCTCCAGCTCTGAGAAACCTCAGATTGAGAATTAGAAATACTGATTTCCCACCATCGGTGCTAAATGTAAGCATGGCCTTTTCATTTCTAAGCCTTGGGCTGGGGAAAGCCAAAACCTCTTAATCCAGAAGTTTTTCCATTCGTGTCAAGAGAAAAGGCTGATCTATGAATGCAGACTTTTTTTTTTTATTTCTAGTAATATCACTGCAGGCTTGCAAAGAGTAATTTGCCTAATTACCCACAGTGGGTGACCAACTCATTCAGGTAACCAAGTAAGGAAGTTTTTCTCTAAACTGTGTCTTCTTTTTTTTAATGTACCACAAATTATTGATTTAAGACATATTTGGTGAGCTGGGTGAGAAAAAAAAAATCAGGATAGTAAATTGTGGACTTTTGTCCAGAGTTGATGAGAGTAATATATATTAGCACATATCTGAGTCATCAGATAAGCTGGAAGAAAACAACTGTTTAACTAACCCAGTCCTATGATCTGTTTGACCAGCCCATGTGCCATGACGTATTTGTCACACCTACCTTCAGTTCTTCTCTTGACATATTCAGCCAGGTACCAGGGGGGCCAGGAATACCAGGTGAGCCCTAGAAATACAAGAAAGATTGATCTCCTCCCTTGGACCAACTGATGATCATGGTTGTCAGGCCGTGGCCTTTACAGCACTGCAGTTTGAGAAATGAAGAATGAGATGGACTCCTTACATCCACTGGTTCACCATACCAGCTCTGAAACCTCACATCCTGTCTGCACTGATCTAACAAAACAAATGAGATTTCTCAGTCCTCAAGAAAGAAGCTTGCAGCTGGCACATCTGAGGGTTCAGAAACCAGAAGGGATACTTGGAAGGGTATACTTGCACCTAAGGGTAAGGTATCAATGCTCTGATGCCACGCATCTCTCCTGCTGACAAAAATTTTTGCTCACACTAACATCATAATCACAGCACCATTCTCACTGTGGTTCAGCTGTTTTTAATGTGCAAGATGCTAATGAGTGCCCTCAGAGTTTGGACTCAAACTTTGTTGTGCTACTTCAGACCAACATGGTTGAATCTATCTCAAATGTTCCCATTTTAAAGATAGGGTGCTGAGGCTCACATACGGTAGGCTATGCAAGGCCACACTTACATCCAGACACGACTGAGCCAAAATGGGTTGTGGAATGGATTTTCTCCAGACAACCCCCTGGGAAAAACATTCCCTTCTGAATTGCAGATTTAATTACTCTCTACTATCTTTGTTCTTCCTCAGTGATTGAGCCAGGTCATTTCTGGAGGCATCAAGACCTGATCCTAGATTGTGAAGAAATGTGGTTAATTTTTAATATTTATACATGCACTAATAAATGATGTATAGTGCAATCTTAAATCCACTGGACTCAATGAGCTTAGCAGAATTTAACTCTATTTAGGATCACACAATGACTGCACTATATCTTTGAAAAAGGTCTGTTGACTGCATAATAAAGAAATTGCATGGCTGGTACTTGTCCTTTCTGGTCCTCATGGAGGAAAAAATGGAAGTACACAGTTAAAAACCCAAACAAAACAAAGCTTCACTTACTGGTGGGCCTGGCTTGCCTTTTGGTCCTGGGAGGCCGTCAAAGCCTTTGAGGCCCTGGCAAAACAAGAGAGAGGACAAAAGAATCACAAGGTCCAAGTATGGCTTCCACGGTAGACCACTGGTGATAGTTATGACTATGTTTCTAATTCAAACTTAAATAACTATCTCAGTCCTGTTTACCACACATTGTGTAGCCCAAACATTCTCAACCAGAGCTCACTGGAGCTCTATGAGCACTCCCTAGCCTTCCCTCTATATCCTACCTTAATGGATTTGGCCACAAAGTATTCCAAGCATTGCTGGGGAAATGGAACCAGCTGCTTCCATTGACCTGGGGATGGCATTTTTGCATGGTTATCATGCCTAGGAAAGGGGACAGAGCCTGGACACCTACTCCAGCCTCAAACTGCTTCCTTTCTCCCTAATCCCCTCTGTCCTCCTCAGAAGTGGCAGAGAGGCATGGCCAGTTGACATTCCTTCTGGCAAGATTTGGAGGCTCTTGAAAGCCTGAAAAATATTTCAGAGGCTCCTTCATGGTCAAAAGCTTGAAAAAGGCTGCTCTAGTCCATAACAGCCCCGAGCCTTAGGGGAGGGCGGCATATAAATGAATGAATGAATGAATGAATGAATGAATGAATGAATGAATGAATGATTGTAGTGTTGAAAAAACCTTCATAACCTCATCTACAGGTCTGCCTGCTGAGGATTCACTATATGCATTTGACAAAGTGGTGTGCAGTCCATGAAAGCTTATGGTAAAAAAAAAAAAAGGTGCAAGTCTTTAAAAAAATCAGAATTACCAAGAAGGGGTGGAACTCTGACACAGATTGCTTTTGTCAGGACTGACAGACTGGAGGTAGATGGAGGGGCTCAACTGCTCCATACTTCTGCTCCTCCCTCCCCATGATGCTTCTGCTCTTACGCACCCCATCTGGTGTGCAGCCAGCCAAGCTTTGGTGGCAGTGGCAGCTCCCACCTGCCAGACCCTTGCTTTGACCCCTATAGTAGGGGCGTATGCATTCTGGATTTTTCACCCACGTGCTGATACTGCCTCACTTTCACTTCCCGAGTCCCCTGGCTGAGGTTTCTGGCATTAACTTTACATGTGTCACAGTGGCTGTTGTGTCTGTAGTTCTGCTGAGGACCAAGCTGGATTGTAAACCTGCATGGTAATTGACCAGTGGCAGCTAAATCCCATCTGCAGATCTAGTCAGTTTACAGTGAAACTGACCAATAGCGCATAGTGGCAGGAAGATCTATTGTGTGGCTTTTGTATATAAGTTGGAATTGGTTGCGGGGTTCTTTGGTTCACTTCTGCTCTCTTGTAGTACCATACTGGGGTCCTAATAAAGAGCTTGAAACAGTTCCAGTGTCTGTGTTCCCCTGAACCCACAGATTTAACAGTAGCCTTTTAATGAAAGTATTTCTCCAGGGGTTTTTGAGGATGCACAGCCTTTCCTGGGTCAAACTGGGAGGAAAAGAGTTTGTAAGCGGTGATACCAGTATACACTCCTCACCTAAGGCAAGCAGAATGGTGAGTGTGTATGTCTTTATACATATACACAGTTGGCAGAGTTCAAATATGCAAACTGACCTTTCTGGAAAGTTTGGTGAGCATTACTTATAGGCACTGGACTAGGGAATCCTGACTCAGAGGTACTAATATATATATATATATTTACACATACATAAGCTATTTGAAAGACAGTAGGTGTGCTTAGAAAATTATCTCAGGCTCTATTGCATATACAGAACCAAGGGAGAGAACATAACTTACTTTTTGTCCAGGTGACCCCTGAAGAGAGAGGGGAAAAAGAAGGAAAAGCTTTGTGAAAATAGAGAAAATAGAGACCCATTGCCAAGGTCCTGATCCATATATTGCATATATCCACGTATTCTAGGCACAGAATAGAGCATGCCTGTGTCATTTAGTCTTCTTCTACATGCTCCTTTGTCTATAAGTCATGGAGAGAAATCCAGCAATTTTATATCATGCTGTTCCTTCAACTCCCATAAGACCAAAATGGAAAAACTTACTGGAATGCCAGGGTTTCCAGTGTGACCTTGTCTACCGGGGGGCCCAATAGCACCCTGCAAATAAAAGAGAGATGACTTGTAGACACGGCCAGCTCGCGAGTTTTGGGGTCCTCAGTTGTGCTACCTATGTCACAAAACCTTGATCCTGCACCCCATTTTCTTCCTCATTTGGCCTCTGGTTTTCTTAGATGGATCAAGGTGCTCCCATTTTTTTCTCCAGATGGGTACAATCCATGGCTGTGTTCTTGGGCTTCAGACAGGCCCCTTTGTCAGCCTTGGATTGGATAGCTGGTCCAGTCTTGCCAAGCATTAAACCAACCGTGAAAGTCAGCATCACACTTTTACCTCCATGTGGATGACTTTGCAAGACAACATAGGTCTCTAGGTGTTCTTTTAAGCAATTAAATAACAAATTACTCCTTGGTAGTACGCAACTGCTAGTTATGGCAGGCAAATGGACAAAGAGTTATGAGTGGAGGGGCTCATTAGCAGGTCAGCTTGGCTAGCCATTACTCCACAATTTTTTTGCAAATATCTGAACTGGCTGGCTTGCTTGCTCCATGTCCGGGGAATCTATGCCACCTTCTTGCCCACTTCCAGTGTACATTCTACATATTTATAGATGGTGGAGGGAGGAAAAGACAACAGAGAGAAGGGACTGTAGCTCAGTGGAATAGGGCAAACAACCCCAGGATTTCAGCCAGTTCCTAGCATCTCCAATTAAAAATAGGCTTTGGTAGCAAAGTGGAAGAAAAAAACCCCTCTCTGCCTAAAAATCCTCTCGTAGCAGGGAATATCAGGCTCAAGTGGATCATGACTTAGTGGCAGAGGTCATACTGTGCATGCAGAAGGTCAAAGGTTCAGTTCTGAGCATCTCCAATTTCCAAGCCTCTCAGGTAGCCAAACTGGAAAGAGAGAGCTACTGCCTTTCCGAGGAGCCAGTTGTCTGACAGCTTATAAACTGCTTTCATATGTTCGTTCAAGGACTTTACCTGTTCCCCCTTGGGTCCTGGCCTCCCAGGAACACCTACACGTCCTTGCTTGCCCTGGAATTCGCAAAAGACACTAGCTGATTATTACATCCTCAACAAAATTAATTTGAAAATCAAACACGCTCACATGGATTTCAGAGCTTGTTTCGCCAGATGCTTTATTTGATGAAGCAAGCTTTGATTTACAAAAGATTAGGCTGGAATAGATGTTATTAGTCTGTACAGTGCTACTGGATTCCTGTTTTATTCTGCTGCTACAGACTAACACAGTTACCTATTCAGAAGTACCTGAAAACCAATATCTCCTTGTGGACCGAGGTGTCCTATGCTGCCTTTGTCTCCCTAGAGGGGGGCAATAGAAGGAGAAAAGTATTAACAGCTTCAAAGGTAATGGATAACTTTCATTCTGTTTGTAATAAAATGAGAAACTTGGGGAAATTGGTGTACAAATGGCTGAGAGCCTCAGCTGGAGGAATAGACTGGTGGATGGAGCTCACCTTTTGTCCTTTGGGTCCCTTCGCTCCCTTCTCTCCCCTGAGTCCAGGAACCCCCTGAGAACAGAGAATACGAGAAACAATATTCATAGCGGTACTTTGCAGCTAATCACATTCTAAACAAAGCAGCAGGTGGCCAAACCTCCAACCAACTGCAGAGCTTAGGCAATGCCGCCTTCCTAACAGCCTGTGGCCATGTGTCCTGTAGTCTGGCTGTATGCTTTGCAAAGTTAGCTAGCTGGAACTCTTTTCGATTCATGGAAAAACCCAGTCAGCCTGTCTGGGCAGACTCAGCAAGGATTCCCAGCTACAGCTTGGCAGCCTCTAGGTCAGACTTTCTCAACTTTTTTACCATTGAGAAACCTGAGAAACATTCTTCAAGGTTCAATAAACCCCAGAAGTGGCCTGATTACACAGAAGATGGTTGGGAAGCATAGCTGGGGACACACCCACCTGGGGCCCCTCCCCTTCCCACCCCCTCCTGTCCCATCATTGGCCTTTTTGGAGGGGGGGGGTAGGTCAACATGACCATATATGGTCATATCATCATAAATGATATGCAGCCTCACTTACCTCACAGGGTGGCTGATGTAGGGAGAGGAAAGGGAAGGCGACTGTAAGCCGCTTTGGGTAGAGAAAAGGGGATATAAGAACCAACTCTTCTTTGTTGTCTTCTTTTTACTACCCGAAGGAGTCTCAAAGCAGCTTCCAATCGCCCACCCTTCTTCTCCCCACAACAAATACCCAGTGAAGTAAGTGAGGATCAGAGAGCTCTAAGGCAACTGTGACTGGCCCAAGGTTACTCTGCACACCTCCTGAGTCCCAAAGCAGCTTCCAATCACCTTCCTTTCCTCTCTCAGCAACATGAACCCTTGTGAGGTAGGTGAGGTTGAGATTACCCTGAGGGAACCGTGACTGGCCCAAGGTCACTTCTCTAGACCACTGTACCAAGCTGGCTCTTGAAATTAACCAAGTGGATTCAATATTCATTTTAAATGCTCAAATCCATATGGGTATCTCACACAACAGTTGTGTCCCATAAAGTTTTTGCCCCATAAACTTCCAATGCCAGAGGGTCCTTTAATGCCCACTGACAATGAGGGTGCCAAGAATGAGAAACCACCGGAACATACAGGGTCCAAGGAGCCTGTCTGCTTAGCTTTGTTCAGTTTCTGTTTCTCAGTCAATAAAGGAATGTGGAGAACTAGGAGTATGTCCCCCCCTCAAATTCCTTACAAATCTAGAGATATTTATTTCCTGAAGTTAAACAGCAAAACAAACTTACAAATCGATGCCCCACCTGTAATAAAACAAATCTAAACCGTACAGCCCACATAACTTTATACAAATAACATCGTTCTACATGGAGGCAAAAGGATACTGTTTCCCTCTTGGCCCTCTTCCTGAGGTTTAAAGTCTCATAAACTTATGTCAGCCAGATCAATTTGAAGTAGCAAAAGGGGGGCCTTTTTGCTTTAGGTATGTCACGGAGCCTTTTGAGCCTGGGCATAAATGATCCAAATGAACCCGCTTTGGAAATGATACTTACGTAAGGGCCTTGGGGTCCAGGGGGGCCTGCGAAACCTTGCTCACCCAGAGAACCCTGCAAGGAAGCAGCAGAGAATTTAGGGGAACTTCTAGTATTTCCTTGGCGCTAAGCACAGTGGTGGCATTCGGGCAGAAACTGTAAAATAAACAGGGTTCCTCCTTCATGGCACGAACGATACCAAAGTTAGGTTGATAGAGCTGAAGGCTGAATTCAACATGGTGCTTACCGGAGAGCTGAACTACCCCCATGAGATTGCACGCATTCAGCACTTCATGCAAAATATGCACACAGTCCTGCTTTTTGTCCCAGGACAGTGCCATGCATTGTTCGCGAGGCAGTAGATGCCCAGGGTAAACAAGATACTGAGAGCATTAATCATTGCTGCCCCATGAGATTTATTTGAGGAAGCAATGCCCATTTATATTGGGCCCAGTCAGGAGTCATATTTGTGAGGGTCACAAAAAATAAACTTGGACAGCCGGTATGGGTAGCTAAGCATGAAGGTGGTGAGAGGCAAATGTATATCCAAAGTCCCTGCAGTAGTTGCAATAAAGCCTTCCTCATTTTAACTTGCTTATCAAGTGGCCCATTATGGCCCATTATGCACGGAGTGGAAGGTCCGCATTCGGGGTGGAATGGCAGCGGCTAAAATCACCAATTATGCATGCTGCAGGCGGCAACCAGGCGCAGAATCAACGTATGCTGCTGAAAAAGCCGCATTAGCGAGATGCAGAAGAAAGTGGAGCTTCCTGGGACCAGGGCGCAACCAGAAGCGGCTCCGGAGTATCCACGTGCATAATCGGATACTCTGGGTTTGGCCACCATTGCATTCCGTCCCGTGCATAAGCGGTTTGCTTCACTTCTTCCCCCTCCGCATTCTCCATGCCGCTGTTTCAGCGGCCGTGTATAATAGGCCTATGACTAGCTTAGCTAGAATTAAACAGCTTCCAGTAACACCCTGACCCCGTTTAGCTCCTGTGGCTACACAGTAGGACTGCAGGAAGCAGCCTGCCCAATTAAACAATGAGCAATTCAAATGCGCTGTTTCCTCTGCCTTGGTAAACTTTGAGAAATATTGTAATGTGACTTTTCAGAATGATTAACCTGAATGGAGGAAGGCTCCCTTAAGGGGCTGTTTGCAGAGTGGATGCTTAGTGTGATGCTTACTGTAGTGCGCTACAGGGTGGTGAGGAAAAAGCTTGCCATCCTTCTGCACCCGAAGCAGGGTAGAGGTCACATTTTCTTTTGGACAACAGCATAAGTGGAGTCGGAAAGTGCCACCCAGTCATAATCTACTCATGGCGACCCCATCCAAGAGGATTGCCAGGCAAGTAGAAGAAGAGACGATTTTTTTTTGTATCCCGCTTTTTACTACCCAAAGAATTCTCTGAGTGGCTTACAATCGCCTCCCCTTCCTCTCCCCACAACAGACACCCTGTGAGGTAGGTGAGGCTGAGAGAGCTCTGAGAGAACTGAGACTGGTTCTCCAAGTTCTCCTAGCTAGTTGCACATGAAGGAGAAGTGGGGAATCAAACTTGGTTTTCCACATTAGAGGCCACCGTTCTGAACCATTGCATCAAGCCGGCTCTCTCGTTACAAGAAGCAAGCAGAGGTGGTTTGCCAAAGCCTTCCTCCATGTAGCAACCCCAGGTCTTCTTTGGTGGTTTCCCATCCAAATACTTGCCAGGGCAGATCTGAAGACATTGAGTTAGCCTGGCACTGAGAGCCAGTTTGATGTAGTGGTTAGGAGTGCAGACTTCTAATCTGGCATGCCACGTTCGATTCTGCGCTCCCCCACATGCAGCCAGCTGGGTGACTTTGGGCTAGTCACAGCACTGATAAAACTGTTCTGACTGGGCAGTGATATCAGGGCTCTCTCAGCCTCACCCACCTCACAGGGTGTCTGTTATAGGGAGAGTAAGGGAAGGTGAATGTAAGCTGCTTTGAGACTCCTTTGGGTAGAGAAAAGCAGCATATAAGAACCAACTCTTCTTCTTCATATCAGTACAGCATATTAGCACTTCTCCTGAACATGTAAGTTTTATTCAGCCATCCTAGCTAGCAGCCACTGATAGATTCCATCTTCTATTGTTAGTCTAACCCCCCTCCCTTAAAGCCATCTTTAACGTAGTGTCCGTCATGTCAGTTGCGTTGTAATAGTAGTTGTAGTGAGCTCCATGAATTCACTCTGCATTGTCTACCCTGAAGTTGCTACCTGCCTATTTGAATGGGTGCCCCTGAGAGTTTTTTTTTTTTATGGCAGACTGAATTTAAAAAAAAAAAACAGGTCTGGCTTACCTTGGGGCCCTTGGAGCCTCTTGGAGGTCTGGGTCCAGCTTTGCCCCGTTTGCCCTGGGGAAGGGGGGAAGGGAAGCAGGATTGGGAGGAAAATAACATTTCAAGCCTTTGACCCCTTTTGAGGGCCTACAGAAGGAAGAGTTAAATAGGCTTGTGGGCTTTGGTGTGCTTTGGCGGCCATTCAAGCCCGATGGCTGAATAAAACTGGCCTCCTCGGGCTTGAATGGCCGCCAAAGCGGCCGAAGCGTACCAAAGCGCACAAGCCTAGAGTTAAACCTCAAAGGAGCCAAAAGGGCCAAGCTATTTTCTGCCATTGTTGCTATTAGCTCCACCCCCTGGGGACATCGACTCCGCTCCCTCTGCTCTTTGACTCACGGAGCAAAGTCTCCTACCCCAGCCACAGGCTGCTGCTCCCAACACCACAACCCAGCCCCCAATCTCCCCCTCTCCCAGAACAGGACTCTTCCAGGCAAGCCCATACCGAATGTCTGAAGCAGAAAAGTCCAGACACAACTTTGCCACCTTATCTGCAAGGCTTCGACTGACCAGACCTTTCTGACTTTCAGTAACTAGTCCGTGATAGTCTCTGCTTTTCTTCCACCCATCTTATTATTATTATTTGTTTGGCTTTTCATAGAATCATAGAATAATAAAGTTGGAAGGGACCTCCTGGGTCATCTAGTCCAACCCCCTGCACTATGCAGGACACTCACAACCTTATCGCTCATCTATTGTAACCTGCCACCCCCTTGAGCCTTCACAGAATCAGCCTCTCTGTCAGATGGCTATCCAGCCTCTGTTTAAAAATGTCCAAAGATGGAGAACCCACCACCTCCCGAGGAAGCCTGTTCCACTGAGAAACTGCTCTAACTGTCAGGAATGTCTTCCGGATGTTTAGATTGAATTTCTTTTGAATTAATTTAATCCCATTTGTTCTGGTCTGTCCCTCTGTATTTGGATGGCTTTTATACCACCCCTCCCTGCAAGTGGGTTCAGGGAAATTTAAATAATAGTAACAAAACATATTAGAAATCAATATACACAGTTAAAACATTAAACGATAGTAAGTCCAGTATAACTCTCCCCCCAGTTCCCACCAACAGCACTCCACCGGTCCACCAAAATATGCCCAGTTAGGTGGAGGGGGGGGGAGATGGAGAGGAGAGAAGAGAATAGCCAGGAAGTAAACATGATGTCCCTGCATCATCCAGAAGTGATGATGGTGGAATGAGCTTCTTACCATAGGGTCCCCCCCAACGTCACTGATGTCCCTACATCACTTCTGGGTGACACAGGGACATCACTTTTAATTCGTAATTGTTCCCCCCATGCCTAGTAAATTCCACCAGTTTCTTAGAGCCTTAAAACAGGGAGAGAGCCTCCAAACTGGGGAATTCCCTGGCCCCAATAGCCCTATATCCACCTAGCAATCACTTATGGGGAAGTAGAAGGTGGGGCATGCTTTCTTACCCTTCTGCCAGGATTGCCAGGGAACCCCGGTCCCCCATCATGCCCACGTTGCCCCTAAGGAGGAAGAGACAAAAAGTGAAACAGGTGCTGCTTCATGAGACCCAAAAGGCTGGCTTTGAAAGCATTTTGTTCCATTCCAGTCTACATTTCCCTCCTACACAGAGAGTGTAGGGCAGGGGTAGTCAACCTGTGGTCCTCCAGATGTTCATGGACTACAATTCCCAGGAGCCCCTGCCAGCGGTGTAGAGGACAGTAACTCACTATCGTCTCTTATGTTCTAACTTTCAAATTAAAAGCAGAAATTCAGAACTATGAGATGCTGAAACTTTTGTGAACCCTTCTCCCCATGTTTTGCATACCCCACTCCCTAACTGGAACAGCAGCATCTAGGTCAACATTATGTGACCCTCTTTTGACCATTGGCTTGATAGCAGCTTTCTCCTCTGTGCTCTGCAGCAATCAGAAGTTTTCAAAGCTGACCAGCAAAGAGGTACAGGAAGCTGAAGGCATGACAGAGACCTGCATAAACTCTGAGTTGGCCACCGTTATCAGTAAGTCAAAAGAAATGTCACTAAGACGGTTTATGCACTGGAGGTTTCATGCTGGGCTGCAGGCTGGAGTTTTAGTCATGGCAGGTTGCCCCACTTCTTCCTGCACCCATATGGGGGAGCATTTGGACTGGTGCACCTCATCTACCCCCTATCTGTGCTCCTGATAGGGGGATGGGGCAGTGAAGTTCCCAGTGCATAAACGGTCCAAGATATACAACTTCTAGGAAAAAAACTTTCCTCCTTTTCCTTAAGCTGGTCAGAGAGCAAAAATGGCAAATAAGGTACCTTTTCTCCTTTGTGTCCTTTCTGACCATTCAGACCCGGCAGCCCTTCAAGACCCTGAGCCGAGAAGAGACAAGAATTTCTTAGCAGATAGTGGCAGTTACAGCAGTGACATTCATGGCTAATACAGAAGGAATGATGCAGGAGCTGGTCTTGCACACACCTAAGGGCTAGAGCACTGCTTAGAAAAAAAGACATAAAAACCACATTCTAGAAATCCCATAAGCCTTGGCATAAAATCACAAAGTTTCTGATGTTTCCTAGAAAGGCCCCTTCCTTCCTTCCTTCCTTCCTTCCTTCCTTCCTTCCTTCCTTCCTTCCTTCCTTCCTTCCTTCCTTCCTTCCTTCCTTCCTTCCTTCCTTCCTTCCTTCCTTCCTTCCTTCCTTCCTTCCTTCCTTTTCTCCAGCCATTTATGTGCCAAGATCTCCCACCCCCATGGGGCACATGGTAATCCTAAACCACACAAGTGCATAAAATAATTAGAAGATTATATATCATCTTCATCAGACACTGCTACATTATAAAACCTTGTTAAAATATATTGATTGTTAAACCGAAGCAACAAACTTTGGAATAAAGAATTGTAATCTTTCCACAAACCCTCATAATGGGTTTTGGAAAGACTGGAGCAAAGTCAGGGAAAACCTGAGAAAGCAGATGCTCAGAGGACAATATCATAGGGATGCCCTAAACAGATCCTACTCCAGTGTGGAGAGTCCCTGCCAGTCAGAGTAGAGAACAGGTCAGGGTGCCTCTGGTGCCCACAGACAGCCTTCCAAGTGCCAGCCAAGTGTCTTAGGAGATGGGTGAGGCCAAGTGGGGCTTTTGTCCATCAAGGTTCTGATTGGTCACTGGAGATTCCAAAGCATTCCAGAGGTGCCCACAGGCTCAAAATGTTTAGAGATCCCCTTAATAGATGGTAATTGGTGGCTTGGTGGTAAAACGGCTTCTTATAATTCCTGAATGGATTATGCATGTAAAAGTTTTCACCAAAGTCATCCCGCTTACCTTTTTAAATCATCATTAAAAAAAAAACAGTCATGTTTTTCTGCAAGGATTATGCATTTGAAAGACTGATGCATGACAGCAAATAGTGGGGTGGGTATTCTTCCGTTGTGCTAGATGCTCATTGGCAGGCCACGGACTGCTTCGATGTCACATGACAATGGCACATGTTACTGCAGAGCTTTATGGGAATTATAGTTCATGGACTTGGAGACCTCAACAAGAAGCTTCCATGAGGGCACACAGCCTTTTGAAAACACCATGGCCTTTCCCCTTCAGAGGTATGTTGTTCCTCATAGAGAGTGGATTGAAATGCTTGCAAATGTATCTGAGGGAATAAATAAATTAATTTCTGCTGATGTAATGTTGTCATAGCAGAGGTGGGAGGGTTTCAACTGAACAAGGGGTGTCTCAAGCTCCCACTGGTGAATGAGGGACTAAGGGTTGTCCGTTTCTCCCATTGGTGTATGGTGGCACAGGTGAAGAGATCAAAACCTGCTAGCCTTTATGCATGCAAAAAAAGTCGTTTTCATGACCATTGTAAAAGAAAAGTCGTTTTAAAGCTAGTTTTAAATACCGCACTGAAAAGACGCAGTGGCTGCTACGAGGGGGGAATGCTGTGAGGAATCAAAAATACCGCAGTGGCTTTTCCATGGTGAAACCAGCTCCACATGCAGAAATTAAAAAAGTATTTTGGGGCAGACTTTTTGCGAAGTTTTCTGCGATGCGTAATACACCCTGTTCTTTGTATAGTACCTTTTGGCCCTGTTCTCCTGGTGGTCCTGAATTTCCTTTCTTGCCTGGAGGCCCCTAAAAGGAAAAAAAAAATCCTATATTGTGTCAAACAAGGTATTTCTTTATGGAACAATGCTCCCATAATTCAGGACCAGAGTTGGGTTAACGGTAGCATTTGAAAATTATAGAACTGGAGGCAAGACCGTGGCACATCTCCATCGCAAGCATGCCTGCTATGGTGTCCTTCCCAAACCTTCATTTTGGATAACTTTTTGATAAACTTTTTACAAGTGCCCCCCTCCCCCATGTTAAAGTATATCCATACTCCCTGGAACACTGCTGTACTCTAGTGCAGAGCCAAACGATTAAAACGGTGAACAAGTCAACACTAAAAGTTAATTATAAGCCTTCACCCAGGAAGAATTGCATTTTTATCTTGTGTGTTTTTATTCACTTTTCTGCAATGCTCTAAAGGCTGCAGAGAACTTGGATGTCTTGGCAGAAAGAACATTCTACTCCAACAGCTATCTGCTTCAAGACTGCAAAATTGAGGGGAAAGGCACTCTTCCAGCAGCTTGGGATCACAATATCTGTTCCTTTGCCCACCCGTGCCTCAGGTGCTGGCAGGAGGAAATGGAAAGGGAGGAAATGGGAGGATTTGCAAAAGACTCTATGGTTTATCATAAAGCTTTGCAAATTTAGAGCATCTAATAATGTCACTTCTGGCTTTTACCAAAAGCGACCCCAGTGTGTCAGGCCTCGCCCCCAATCTGCTAGCTGTGGTCCAGCAGCTCTACATCAGCCAAAGATGATATTTGCCTTCAAAAGCTCCTAGGCTATTGTCAGGGGCTGCATGCAGGGACTGTATCACCACTCAACTGAGAGGTCTGCACTGGCTTCCCATTTCTTTCCCTATTGAAATGAAAGGTCCTTAGCTTGAAGGCAAAATAGCTTGAAGGCAAAACACAGCAGACAAAACCACCTCACCCCAGTGCCCGCCAGTCCCGTCACTCCTTTTTTACCAGCTGCTCCTCGTTGACCCTGAAATTGATAGGAGAGAAAACAAACTGGTCAAACTAAAGCTGTAAACAAACAAACCAATAGCGAAAAAGAATTATAATTTCCATGACACAGAACACAGAGGGGGGAGGAGAAGGATTCCATGGCAGGTTTCCTTCTGCGGCCAGTTCTGACGCTGCACCCCAATTTAACCTAGCTCCATGTTTGGAAGGAAACCTCTCCACTTCCCTTTCTCTGTGTGTCTGCAGATAAATGGGCAAAACTGAATCCAAACCCAATCTCCCCCTGGTTTCACAAATGTCCCATACCTAAGAATGGAATAGTTTTACCTAGCAAGGAACGTAACTGTGCTTTAGGATAAAATTCACTCAACAAGTTCTTTTCAAAGAGACAGGGCCCTCTGCAGGTACAGAGGTCACCGGAGTCACCATTGCAAGGGTGGCGGAAAGTGCGGTCAAGTTGCAACTGACATTTGTCAACTCGATAGATCAGTCATTCTCAACCAGGGTTACTCCAGAGCCCTGGCGGATTCCTGCCCATCTGTCTGGTCTGGCCTTGTTGAATTCACACACAATGGAAAGGGATGGGAGGGAAGAGATGGATCTGCTGCACTCCCTCCACTGGCTCCTCCCATTCCCTCCTCTCAGAATTTATTATTATTATTTAATTTTTAGACCACCCTTCTTCAATAGGTCTCAGGGCGGTTTACAACAAACAGTTAAAACACAATAAAATCCCCATAAAAAGGTTTCTCAGAGCCCCACTGGCAGAAAGTGGCTGGAGGAAAGCTGTTGCAAGCAAAAGTATTCAGATATTCAAGCAGATTCAGATATCCAATGTCAAAGAGTCTGCCCTCCAAAGCAGCCACTTTTTCCAGGGAAGCTGATCTCTGCAGTCTGGAGATGAGATGTAATTCTAGGGGATCCCCAGGTCCCACCTGGAGGCTGGCATCCCTAGCTGAGAGTTCCTACTTCTGGATCCAGTGCAAGGACTATGCACAGCCGGCACAAGGATTCCTTTCTTCCCAGGTTTCCCCTTATGCTGGCAATTATTTCCAACCCTGGAAAAATATATTCTCAAGAATTTCTAGGCTTGCCAACCTCCTGGTACTGCCTGGAAATCTCCCAAAGTCACAAGTGCTCTCTAAACCACAGAGATCATTTCCCCTGAGAAGAACTGCTGCTTTGCATGGTGGGTTTTATGACAGCTGAGATGAATGCTTCCTTGTTTTGCTCAGGCAAGGCACTGTGCACACAAAAATGAAACTACCTTCTTATTTAACAAGTATTTTATTTTATTAGTGATGCCATGCACACTGCAAACATGTGATGTCCAGGGGTGTGGCAGGGAGGTGTGGTCACCTGGCATCACACAAATCATAGATTTTCCAGGGCAAGAGACATTCAGAGATGGTTTGCCATTGCCTGCATATGCTTTGCAATCCTGGACTTCTTTGGTGATCGGCCATCTAATGACTAACAAAGGCCAACATTGCTTAGATTCCAAGATATGATTCGGCCTGGACAGCCTGGAACATCCTGGTCAGGGCCCCCAATCTGTTAAACAAGAGCTCAAAAGGTTACCTTCTGTCCCACTACTCCTTCCTTGCCTGCATTCCCTTTGAGTCCTTCTGGTCCATCAAAACCTCTGAGTCCTTGGACACCTTTTAATCCCACAGGGCCCATTTCACCCTGTAAAGCACAAAGGAGAGAGACAAAACTGTTTCTGATATTTCTGCCTGCCACTGTTGGAATTCAAGCAGTCAGCCTGTAAATGCAAAAAAAAAAAAAAAAAAAAGCATCCAGAAAAGATCGCACATCATGTGATTTTGCCCCAGAAGCAAGCCATCAGGGCTAAAGTTACAGAGCTAAAGTTACAGACAGATAAACCAAGTCTGGTATGTACCTGTCATGGATTATCTAGTTTTCTAGGCAATTGATGGCTATAAAAGAGTACATGCACCATCTTTGCTTGTAATGCTGGCAGTACTATTGTCCAAGACCGTTGGGTCATTGGATTATTTGGCAATTTTCAGGTGCATGGCTAGTGTTAACATCCTTCCCCCCCTTTCTCTCTTTTTCAAATCTGTGAGAAGATGTACATTGATGCGCATTCCACAAGAGTGACTACAAGTTTATCAGTTCCATCAGCATAATCGAGAATGATCAAACCTAAACTAATTGATTTTTGTTTTGTTTATATATTGCACAAATAAATAGAGGTTCCTCAGCAATGAGGGGGTTTGCTTTAAAAAAACAAAACATAACCCATCCCCAGGAGAAGGGAGAGGGAGGTGGGTGCAAGGGCAATAATTGGAGGTGAAGATAGTGCTACTTCGGCTCCACACATTTCCTTAGTGTGTGGCTTGCTGGTTGTTCTCCTCTAGCTTTTTAGTTGGGGGAGTCCACTTTATGCGATTCCCCAGCTAACACTTTAAAATGGAGGATGTAGCTACTGGTTTGCTGCTTAGATGCTGGATGTTGGTGGCAACATGCAAAATGCCAAAAATAAGGTGTTTGCATAATGTGATTATTTCACGATATTTAGCAGGTGCGGAATGGCCTTCACGTTTGCCAGGCAGCATCTGAGGATGGCAAAGACTGCTTGCACGTCAAACATGGTCCTGATTTGGAAAACCCATTCTGCAAATCTTGGATAATGCACATTCAATACACATTAGAAGTAGATTTTCCATTTTGCACAGGAAAAGCACACTGAAAGTGCATTATCCAAAGTGTGGTTTGCAATGGAATCGTGGCAGCTCAGCTTTAAGAAGAGGATACATGTGTAATTAAATATTCTCCATGACCACACACACACTTAACTGGGGGCCTCTGAAGAAAGAGTTTACAGTTTGATTTTTCGGTAAACCACAAAACTCATGTTGACATCCTCTGATGATTACTGCCTTGCCCTCTTGACTAAACTAAGAATAATCTCATGTTCTTGCTGTGCTTGGGGTGGGGTGGGTGATGGAGGAAAATGTTTGTTTCTGTCGTGAGCACTCCAGCGAGCACAATGAAACTTTCCAGAGCAGTTTTGAAAGGTGGGAAAGAGATCAGAGCATGATGGGAAATGTAGTTTGCTGTGCATTCCATTCCCACACATGACAACATAGTCACTGGGGGAAAACAGAATAAGGAAATCTGTTTGATCTGTCCTTATTTTTTTTGCATTTCTCTGGCTTCAGAATCTGGTATTCTGCTTTAGCAAGATGTCAGGATCAGAATCACACACCCGGAAGAGACCACAGAGGGCCATCTAGTCCAGACCCCCACCTTCTTGGGGACTTAAAACTCACACACTCCTGACAGGTACTCATCCAATCTCCTCCCAAAAACTTCCAATGAAGGGGACTCTACCACCCAGTAAGGCAGTGGTTCTCAGGCTTCCTAATACCGCAACCCTTTAATATAGTTCCTCATGTTGTGGTGACCCCCAACCATAACATTATGCAAGGGTTCTTGCACAGAAACTAAACCGAAACTGACCAATGGCGTGAAGATCCCTTGTTCATGATTGTATATAAATTGTTATTTTTTCCCCTAGGGTTTCTCAGTTCAGTTCTGCCTCTTGTCCCACCATGCCGATCTTGCTCTTTTTCGCTTCTTCAGACAGATGAATGCTCTATCTCGATCTACCCTGCAAGGTTGTTGTGTGGATGGCACCCCCCCCCCCGCCCAAACTGCTTGCCCTGCTGTAACCCCTGTGAAAGGGTCGTATGACCCCCAAAGGGGTCCCAACCCCTAGGTTGAGAACCACTGCTGTAAGGAAACATATTCCATCTACAAACTGCTCTGACTGTCAAATAACGCAGCAGACAAAATATCAGTTGTCTCTGTGTATTTGTGTACAGAATCCACAAGGTGTGTGTGGGGGGGGGGGCAAACACAAAATATAGGCTGTTGAGGGTTCCTTTGAATGAACAGTCACCATCCAGGCCATATACCTTACCCACTACTTACTGGGGGCCCTCGCTGGCCGTGGTGTCCCTTCATCCCATGCTCTCCTGGGAAGCCCTGAAAAATAATACACGAAGCATACAGAGCTGCTAAATGTTCACATTTCCTTGCTGGTATTCTTGCAACAACAACCCTGAAAGGGAAAGCCAGTGTTATTAATCCTGTTCTCAAAACGGTAGAGTTGAGGAGTGGAGGCATGACCAGGGCTACAATCCCACATATACTTATTTGTCAATCAATCCCATTGGAACTGGGTAGGATTTACTGCTTCCCTGAGCAGACCTACAAGGGATTAGCCAGTAAGGTTATAGGTTTCCCAGCCGGAGGTGAGTTTCAAACCAGGTTTTTCCTGTATTTGTGGCTAAATCTCTTGCCCATCATACTACACTGGAGGAATTAATGGTTTAGACCAGGGGTAGTCAACCTGTGGTCCTCCAGATGTCCATGGACTACAATTCCCATGAGCCCCTGCCAGCGTTTGCTGGCAGGGGCTCATGGGAATTGTAGTCCATGAACATCTGGAGGACCACAGGTTGACTATCCCTGGTTTAAACTGCAAGAAAAACATGAACAACGATATTAAAGGAAAACAATAGCTTGTTGGCAGTTTTCAGGCCACAGAAGCAAGCTCTGTGCTACAAAATTGTTCTGACAGCAAACATCATTTCACCTAGTAAAATTAACTTTGGATCGTAGCTTCCAGTGTAGCAGGAAACAGTGATTTCATGCTTAGATTGTCAACCCTCCTTCCACTTATCAAGCGGCACTGAGGAATTAGGTCCAAAATCAAAATGAACAGTTCCAGCCAGAAGTGGATTAACTATGTGGCACGTGTAGCATATACTACGGGCCCTGCCGTGGTGTAGGGTTAGGGGGCCTTCACACTGTGATCATTGGGGGTGGGGGCTTCATATTTATGCATCTCACAGACCACAAGAATGAAAAAAGGGCAATATGCATGCTCTGTTAGCAACTGAGCATGTGCATCGCTTTTTGAGCATCCCTGCAGACCACAAGTGTGAAGGCCTCCTTAGATACTGGGGCATCACATCTGCGCATCCTGCAGCACAAGTAACAGTGCCAGGTGCACTCTGCAACGATCTTGTGAATCCTTGCACTGCCTCTGGTGCTATGGGCCTTGCAAATCCTTAAACCAGGACTGGTTCCAGCATCATTTCTATGTACAGAAATAACAGCAGTCAAAGAATCATAGATTTGCCATGATTTCAACAACCTTCAATGCTAAGTCCTAAAGAAGAGCATCCTGAAGCATGGGTCAGCCTAAACTTATCTCATCAGATCTCAGAAGCTAAGCTGGGTTGGCTCTGGCTATGCGGATGGGAGACCTCCAAGAAATAATGAGGCCCATGATACAGAGGAAGGCAATGGTAAACCACCTCTGGATGTCTTTTGCCTTGGAAACCATATGGGGTTGCCTTAAGTTGCCTGTGACTGGAGGGCAAAAGAAAAGAAAAGGAAGGAAGAGGGATTCCTGCGTCTGGCCCAGCCTTTCTCAACTTTTCTTTTGCTCGAGAAATCCCTGAGGCATTCTTCAGGCTTTGAGAAACCCTAGAAGAGGCATGAACGATCGTGCAGAATATGGTTGGAAAACACAGCTGTGGACATGCCCACCTGGGGCCCCTCCCCTTTCCACCTCCTCCAGGCCCATCACTGGCCATATTGGGAGGGAGGGCGGGTCAACATAACCATATATGGTCATATCACCCGATAAAGGTTTAACAATTTTTTAAAAAATTCATTAACTCCCACCCATTTGGGAAACCCTTTCAGGGCCATCACGAAACCTTGGTTGAGAAAGCCAAATCTAGCCGCCCATATGCAATCTGGATTAGGGTTATGTGCTTCAGCTGCCACTGGCGCCACCCCTTTCCACCGCACTGCGGCGCTGGCCGCTTTGGGCTTGAACGGCCACTTTGGTGGCTGAAGCGCACAACCCTAATGGATCATTGGTGAATGAGGTAGTTCCGAGCAAAGAGAAGTTTCACTCGCACAACAATGCTTGTGTGAGATTACACAAAGCATCAGGCTAGAATATGTATAGGAAGATCCGGGATAACAATCCCTCTAGCATTGCTCCAACCTGGATGGCCCAGGCTACCCTGATCTTGTCAGGTCTCAGAAGCTATGCAGGATCAGTCCTCGTCAGTATTTGGATGGGAGACTGCCGAGTAAGTCTAGAGCCTCTTTACTGAGGCAGCCCATGGCAAGCCACCTCTGTTCACCTCTTGCCTTGAAAACCCAATTGGCATCTGCAGCGGCAGGGTGGTGGAGGAAGTGCCTGACCAGGTCCTTGCAGCATTTTAAAAATCGCTTAAAACCATGACTGCTTCCATAGGTCAGATTCATGAATGCCATCCTATCTAGCTCACCTATAGTCGCCAGGAAGCAATGAGGACAGTTGGTGACGCCAGCAAAAATCCTCACCAGAAAACAAAATCAAGAGTACACATGACTGAAAGAATAAGATTTAGCCACTAAGTACCCAATCCTTACCTCCACACCACGCATACCAGTTGGTCCAATCGTACCGCTAGGTCCTGGATTGCCCTGAGGGGAAACAACAAAGATGAGGATGTGTGTGTGTGTGTGTGTGTGTGTGTGTGTGGGGGGGGTCTACACTAACTTTCAAAATATTAATATAGTCATTACTGCAATGTAACTGAACGGGGGGACAAGAGCTCATGCTTTTCCTTTGCAGGCAGGTAAATGAGGTCAAAGGGAGGAGAGACAGTCAAGCCAGAAGGCTGAAAGAGATTTGTAATTGTTGGGGCCTTTTCGCATGGGGATCTTTGTTGCAAATTGTTTCCGGAATGAAAAATCGCCATTTAAAATAGTGGAATTCGTCGTTATGCATACCTGCCTTTGTAGTGGAATCAGTTGCGTTTTTTAGCGTTTCCCACAGGCTTCCGGTCTCGGCAGAAATCGCTAGAAAGGAAGCGCTATTGCCAAGCTCGTCCCGCCCCTGGCCGTCAAGCAGCCAATGGGCAGCCGTTAGCATGCTCCCAAACAGCCCCTTTCCCTTTAAGAAAGGTTTTTTAAAAAAAAAAACAGACCCATAGCAACGAATCTAGGTAGATTCGTTGCAACGGAGAGACCCATCCAGCTGCCTAATGTGAGCTGTCGTTTGATTGTATGATCGTTGGCACGCTGCCTCGAGTGATAAAAAAAAAATCCCCCCCCCCTCTCACGGGCCCGATTTTCGGCTGAATTAATGTGTAAAAAATAAAGGGACTTTATTTCAGCAAACGGGCTTTTATGTGGTTTGTGCTTAGTGACTAAAGGTGAAGGACTGAAGCCAGGGAAGCCTCTAAACAGAAAGAGGCTCGCTGGTGCGTTTATCCCCGCTCGCTCGGAGAAAAAAAAATGGCGATCGCTTCGCCGGAAGTTTGGAGGACAGGCTCAGGAGGAGGGACTTTGAAGAACCCGCAACAATGGTAACGCACAGGTCTTTAGCGCTAGTGTTGCAGATTGGTTGCAGGAGTGTATCGCTATCCGGAGGGTGAATCCACTTTTCTGGATTCCCCTGAAAGCGCTACAACGAAGCGCTTTTTGCTGATTGGTTTCAGGAGTGTTGCAGATTGTCTGCGACGTCGTGCGTTAAGGCAAATTAGTAGCGTTTTCAATTAGCAACCATTGTGCTATTTTGAAGCCGTGCGAAATGGCCCTTGCAATTGGCAAAGTCTTAATCAGGAATAAGCAGGAGGTGAGCCTCTTGTGGCGCAGAGTGGTAATGCAGCAGACATGCAGTCTGAACCTCTGCCCATGAGGCTGGGAGTTCGATCCCAGCAGCCGGCTCAAGGTTGACTCAGCCTTCCATCCTTCTGAGGTCGGTAAAATGAGTACCCAGCTTGCTGGGGGGGTAAACGGTAATGACTGGGGAAGGCACTGGCAAACCACCCCGTATTGAGTCTGCCATGAAAACGCTAGAGGGCCTCACCCCAAGGGTCAGACATGACTTGGTGCTTGCACCGGGGATACCTTTACCTTTACCTTTTTATCAACCTGAAATCTAAGGTTTCCCAATTAAAAGGATGGAACTGAGAAAATAATGAAAATTAACAAAGATTTTGCAGTTCAGCGGCTGCACTGGTTACCAGTGGGATTCCAGATCAAGTTGAAGCACCTGGTTCTAATACCTTTTGTGGACTGTGTCTGGTGTATCTGGGGGACTTTCCCAGTTTGCCCCCAGAAGAGCATTACAATCATCAAATGCTAATATATTGGTAGTCCCTGGTCCTAAAGAAATGTGTGTGGCCTCGACCAGAGCCAGGGCTTTTTTGGCCCTGGCTCCAACCTGGTAGAATCAGTTGCCAGCTGAGACCTGGGCCCAGACGGAACTTTTCAAGTTCCTCAGGGCCTGCAAAACAGCACTATTCCACCATCAAGTGTGTGGTTGAAGCCAAAACAAGCAAATAAAATCATGTGGGCCTCTCTCCTTTCCTCTCCAGGGACTCCAGAAGTCCCTAATGGGGACTTCTCCTTCCATTCATTGTATTTCTCCAATATTTGTAGCATTTTCACATTACACACACCATCAAAGTGACTCACAGTTAGGACAAGAAACCAGCAGGACAATAAAGAGACTTAAAAATGGCACCATAGGCACACAGGGGACAGGGGAAGAGACTAAAGACAGTTTTCCCAGCTGACTTATTCCAGGTTCAATAACAAAAGGAAGAATCTAGCCATCTTTCTAAACCTTTGGAGGGATGGTTCGTCGTGGGGGAGGGAATTCCACAACCTCAGAGGCGCCACAGAAAAGACTCTGCCGTCATATCTAAACTTTTAATAGAGCACAAACAAGCAAAACCGCATTAAATGACTCTAGCCCCCAACTCTATTCAACCCTTCCTCCCCTTTTAAAAATCTGGCATCAAAAAGGTAATAATCATTTGCTTTCACCAATACCAATATTTGACAGGCACTGCAATCCAACGCAGAACTACTCCATTATAAGCCCACAGGAAATCAACAGAAAACCTTGACGAAGAATCTTGCTGTTCTCAATGTTGCTTTATTTACACCTTTATTTCTACTTTGCTCCCTTTGCAGTTTCATTTGACGGCTCTGGCTGGCTTGTGAAAGGGCTGTTTTCAATGAATGTTGCAAGCTGGCCCTGCTGGGGGACCATGTGGTAAGAGGGATAGAAATAGCTTTAAATACCTTTGGGCAAATAAACACAAATGATCTTGCTGCCCCTGTCCTGCTAACAGATCCACCAGAAGACTCTCAGGCAGAATGAAGGCAGCAAGAGTCACTGTGATCAGAAGTCAATGCTGACCTCTTACCTTTGACCCTTCGGAACCATCTGCTCCAGGAAGGCCCCAGATCCCTGTTTCACCCTGAAAAACAAACAAACAAACAGTTGGTATCTCCACAGGGTAGATCTATTTAAACATTATTACTGACAGAATGTCACTGGCTGGCAGATAAGCAAAATATGTTGTAGGAGAGAACAAGGGTAAGACCTCACGTCCCAAAGGATGTGAAAAAAATTGAGAGGGTGCAGAGAAGAGCGACAAGGCCTGGGGATCAAATCCTATGAGGGAAGGTGGACTTGGGAATCTTCAGCCTGAAGAAGAGGCCATTGAGAGAAGACATGATTGCTTTTTTAAGTATTTGAAAAGTGGTCACTTGGAGGAGGGCAGGGAACGGTTCCTGTTGGTGGCAGAGGATAGGACCTGCAGTAATGGGTTTAAACTATGTGCAGAATGGAACCAGCTTGATATCAGGAGGGGGAAATTCACAGTCATCAGCAGTGGAATTGGTTGCTTAAGGAGGTGGTGAGCTCCCCCTCGCTGGCAGTCCTCAAGCAGTGGCTGGACAGATACTTATCCTGGATGCTTTAGGCCGATCCTGCATTGAGTAGGGGGTTGATGGCCTGTATGGCCCCTTCCAACTCTAGGATTCCATAAGCTCATCATCTTGCTTCTAACAACAACTAGACAGATGCTCTCGATACCTGGGAAGCCTCCTTAGTAATTGCTCTGATCTGGTGGGTGAGTGGTTCTTTTAACCACCCAAGAGCTCTAGAGCTGCCAGTCTTACACCAGCCACAAGAAAAGGATGGCTCAGGAATGGGTGGCCTGTGAGCCCTGAATGACATATGACCTACCCTTGGTCCTCTGGCTCCTTCAGCTCCAGGCATTCCAATCACACCTGCTTGGCCCTATTGGAGGGGAAAAGGAGGGAGGAGAATAAGAAAGGGGGATTTGGTTTAGCTTCCTTCTGATGAAGCCCAGGAGATGGAAGACAGAATCTGCCTTTCTAGTTTGTGGAGTCCCCAGAAAAGTCCCATACACTGCCACGTGGCGGAGAAAAGCATCCTTGCCAGGTTTTTTACTTTCTGCTGAAATATTTTATTATAGAAAAAGCCTCCTGATGCATTTCAGTGGGAAATGCTGCATTCCTATATACAGCCCAAGAATGACCCACAGGCTACAAATGTGTGATGGAATTCTAGTCCTGGTCCAAGCAGAGGCAGCTGCACCTGGAAAACCACCAGCCCATTTGTCATCCATTTGAAGTTATGGAGGCCCACCTTCTTGTGCAGATCTTTCATCCCTGATTACTGCCTTTACCTTGCTTAGCTTGCTCTGTGCAGGATGCAGCTGCCTTTAGGCTATAGTTGGTGCATCACACATTGTTTGCTGTTGTTGCTAGCCATACAAGTGTTTCTGTGTTTTGTCAGGGTCAGAATTAGCTACTCTTAATTGATTTAGCACACTACTCCCCACACTAATTCTTTGCTTCTGCCCTTTTTCTGAAACGGGACACGTGGCTAGGAAGATACAATCCTAGCAGCGCAATAAACTAATTGATTGTACATGGAAATCTGTTGTGCCATGAACAGCTGGCGCAGCACAATGGCTAGGAAGGTGGGCTATGAATCGGGAAGTCTGTGCCTTGAATCTCGCCTCTGCCGTGTCCTCACCCAGTGCCCTTAAGCAAGCCGCGCTTCCTCTGTGCCCCCCATCCATCTGTGATAGTGGGATAATGCTGATCTGCATTACAGGGTAGTTATAAAGAAAATCAATTCGGTGAAGGCCTTGGAATACTCAAGAACACTGCATATGTGTAAAGTGTTGCTCATGACTATTCTAAAGGGCGAAACCTGGAACAGAACTTTGCAAGAATCAGAAGCTGACTTCCTAGATTCCAGAGGCTATTTGTACAAAAGGCATCTCCTCATTTGTTCTCTGTTCCTGGTCTAGAATGGCCTGTTACGTCAAACTCACAGCAGATCAGAAAAGAAAGTGGTCCTGGTGGGAAACGCCATTAAGTCACAAGCTGGCGCATGGTGACATTGTGGGGTTTTCAAGGCCAAAGGCGTTCAGAGTTGGTTTGCCGTTACCTGCTTGGGCACAGCAACACTGGACTTACTTGGTGGTCTCCCATCCAAATGCTAAACCAGGCTGATGCTGCTTGTCTGTGTGTGGAGTGTGTTTCTATGTGAAAGGCTGTAGTTGCAGCAAGGGGCTTTCAAGGCAAAGAGAAGCAGAGCTGGGTCCATTCAGCACACATTGGATAATGCACTTTCGATGTGCTTTCATAGCTGGATTTTCCTGGGCCTGTTCTGCACATGTACGATAAAGCACTTTCAGTGCACTTTAGAAGTAAATTTTCCTGTTCTGCACAGGAAAATCCAGCTGCAAAAAAACCTTGAAAGTGCATTATCCTATGTGTGCAGAATGCGCCCTGTACGGAAAATCTACTTCTAAAGTGCATTGGAAGTACATTATCCAACATGTGCGGAATGGACCCTGGCCTACCACTGCCTTCCCCTCCCGCCTTCATTGTTGGTCTCCCTACCAAACACCGACCCTGCTTCGCTTCTGAGATCTGATGAGAACAGGCTAGTTTGGGGCAGGTGGGTCATGGCAGAACTGAAAGTACTTGCCAGGAATCCTTCTTGGCCCTTTTGCCCTTTCTGTCCTTTCCCGCCAACTTCCCCAAGAGCTCCACTAGATCCAGGCAGTCCATAAGGGCCTCTGGTGCCAGCTGTGCCCTGCTCCAGCAAGAGAAAGAGACAGAGATGAATCGGATAGCAAAATCATACTCAGTCGAATGAGATATTGTTAATATAATAGTCATTCCCCAAATGCGAGATCACAGGGCAAGGCCTCACCTCAGAAGTCGGCCTCTGCTAGAATCAGGGCCTTCTCTGCAACCTCTCCCAAGCTTCTGAGGTCCCCCCCCCTCTCCGTCAAGATATCCACTTGGCACTAACCCTGGTGGCATTCTTGAAGGATGTCTAAAACTCATTTACTTGGGCCTAGTCTGCACACATAGGATAATGCACTTTCAATGTGCTTTGGCAGCTGGATTTTCCTGTGCAGAACAGGAAAATCTATTTCTAAAGTGCATTGAAAGTGAATTATCTATTGTGTGCAGACTAGGCCCAAGGCTGGTTTCTGGTGGACTAACTGGTTTGTAGCAATGCCTGTCTCCCGCCCCGTCTCCCCCCCACACCCACACCATCTGTTTACTAGGATATATTTTAAAAAGTAAAACTAGATTCTGGTTAAAGCAGGTTTTCTCAACCAGGGTTTCTTGATGGCACTGGAAGGGGTGGGAGTTAGTTAATCTATTATATATATTTAAAAAAAACTGTTAATCATTTATTGGGTGATATGACCATATATGACTATGGTGACCCCCAAATGGCCAATGAGGGCCTGGAGGGGGTGGGAGAGGATCAGGGTGGGTGTGTCCACAGCTATGCTTCCCAACCCTATTTTACATGATCGCACCCCTTCTCGAAGGGGGTTTCTCGAAGGTTGAAGAATGTCTCAGGGGTTTCCCAATAGTAAAAAAGTTGAGAAAGGCTGCCTGAAAGACTAACAAATTTATTCCAACGTTATCTTTTGTGATGATATCATCAAGCCCTGTCAGAGCATCAGATGCATCCTGCCCTCACTCGGAACACACAAATACATTCTGATTATTTTCTACCCTTCTCTCCAAACAGCTGCTGAAATATCATACATACATATCTTTATTACAGTCATAGACCAGCAAAAGCTGCTGAAATATCAAGGGGAGAGCATCATGCAAGGGAATGAAGCCCACTGCAGCTTTCACTCAGAGCAGCTGGATATTTCTGAACTCATGCAAGCATTCTAAGGGAAGCTACAGGAAAACAGACACCAGGACAGCTCTTCCATACCTTTTGACCCTTTGGTCCTGGCTCCCCTGTCTCCCCTGGCTCTCCATCATCTCCCTGAAGAAAAAAAGCCCATTTGCAGGTCTCTGGAGGTTTGAAACCAATTCTCAGCCAGCCCATATTGGAACACCTGACTGCACCCCCTATTTCCTCCGCCTCACCCTCCATTCTCAGAACCACCCCCACTCCCCTCCTTTGCTCCTGCAGCAATGTTGTGTAGATACCTCTGGCCCTGGCTCTCCAGTTCTCCCAGGCTGCCCTTTCAGCCCCTTCTCTCCCACCTCGCCAAGGCTTCCCTGGACACCAGGAATCCCGTGTGGTCCACTGTCACCCTGGAAAGGAAAATAAAGCCGTAACAAAAATGGCCGGCAGATGAAAAATCACACAATCCCTCACTTCTGAAAAGATCCCTGATGGGCATTGCTAGGAATGCTGGGAAGCGAGAGGGTTGGTGCCCCATTGCATGACTGTTGCCTGAGGTTAAAACCCTCTATCAGGGATGCCTAACCTTTCAAAGCACATGGATGCCTTTGGGACTTGGAAAAGGGAGGGGGAGCATGAAAATGGCGTCCACAGAAGATGAAGCCAAACAGAATGCTTCCCTCTCTTGCTTTGCAAAAGTATCACACGGCACCATGCTGGACACCTGAAGCTGCAGAATGGAAAGGAAGCATGGGCTGACTAAAGGAATCCCAGGCTCTGTTAGTCCTCCTCCTCCTCCTCCTCCTCCTCCTCCTCCAGTGGCTGCACGAAAAACCCTTGCATTGGAAGAAGAGCAGCCAATAACAAGCCCTGCCTTACCATGGCCCCTTCCACTTGCTGAAAAGCCAAGTGGGCGCCAAGGCTTGAGTCACTTGTTTTGTTTTGGACTTGCCTGCCAGCTACGTACTTCTTCTGCAGAAATTTGGTATTTCTCCAGGTGCCCCTACTGTCAGGGGTTTGGTAAGTAATCAGCCATGGGCAGTTCCTCATCTGGGTTGACACCCCAGTTCTGGGACTCTCCCTGCAGTTGTTCACCATCCATGTTGACTTTCTAGCTTTAGGTGCCAAGTGAGAGATAAGCAGGAGAGGAAAAGGATCCTACACTTCACTGGTTCCACTACCCTTAAACTCTGTATCCTTGACAACACAAAAGCACAAGCTTTCCTTTCAGAACTCTACAGAATATTCTTTACCCATCCTTTGGTCAGTGAAGATTTAGTAGAGCTTTTTCCAGGGCCCAGTCCGCACACGTAGGATAATACACTTTCAATGTGCTTTGGCAGCTGGATTTTCCTGTGGAGAACAGGAAAATCTACTTCTGAAGTGCATTGAAAGTGCATTATCTATTGTGTGCAGAGTAGGTCCAGATTTCTGCGCATAGCAGCCCCTCCCCCATTTAAGGTTTTCAGACCCAGATGTGACCTTTGCCTGTCCCTACCTGTAACAACCCCCCCCCCCCAAAAAAAAAAAACAGTGTGGTCTGTCTGTAAAACGCTCTTTTGTGAAGTACTGACCTGTTCCCCTTTTGATCCTGGTTGACCTTCACCTCCAGGTAACCCTGAGGAACCCTACAGGAGAAAAAAATTAACAGTCCCATGCTCTTATTAAAAACTTGATTTAAATGAATGTGCATGCACACATACGGGCAGACACACACAGATAGTGCCCAAGTTATTAGGGGTGACTCAGATCTTCCTAACTGGAAGGAAGAAAATCCATAGAAAGAGAGAGAAGGCAGAAAGAACAGGGGCCTAGCTTTTTTCCATACCTGCTCTCCATCCAGCCCTCTGACGCCACTTCCACCGGAATCTCCAGATTCACCCTAGAGAAAGGAAGGCATTCAAGAGTGCACCAAATCTTGGCCAATCATAGATGAGTTTCCAATACAATGGTGGCTTTTCAAACTGTATTACAGAAAAGCATGGACTCCTTCTTCTCAATGAACACATCCAAAATAGTGTGCTCCCCCCCCCCCCCGCATGGCCTAACCTAAATGCCTTTAAAGTTTTGCTAGGTAATATTTTTAAATTATAAGGTCCTTAGATCCAAGTCCTGTGTGTTCTTATCCAGCTATCAGAAGAAGAAGGGTTGGTTCTTTTATGCTGCTTTTTCTCTACCATGAGTCTGAAAGCGGCTTATGATCACCTTCCCTTTCCTCCCCACAACAGATACCCTGTGGGGTATGTGGGGCTGAGAGAGCTCTGACAGGACTGCTCGATCAGAACAGCTCTATCAGTGTTGTGGCAAGCCCAGCGTCACCCAGCTGGCTGCATGTGGAGGAGTGGGGAATCCAACCCAGCTCGCCAGATTTGAATTCACTGCTCTAACCACTACACCAAGCATCAATGGTGTTGTATGAATGAATGTATAACACCAAGATTCCTGATGGATGGGTCTGGATGGAATTCTTCTCCAGTTCTTGTCCTCACCTTCTCTCCTTTCTCCCCTAATAGCCCTTCAGATCCTACTGGACCTTCTCTTCCCTGCAAGAAAAGAAGCAAATGACAGTTAAAAGACTCCATTGCAAGGTAGGCTCACTCTGATCAAGATCCCATGTTATACATGTGGATAGGTAAAAGGTAAAGGTATCCCCTGTGTAAGCACCGAGTCATGTCTGTCCCTTGGGGTGATGCCCTCTAGCATTTTCATGGCAGACACAATATGGGGTGATTTGCCAGGGCCTTCCCCAGTCATTACCGTTTACCCCCCAGCAAGCTGGGTACTCATGTGGATAGAATAGTGCTAATACTGATGATGATGTCAGCCATTCAGCCAAGTTCGATTCTTGGCGATCCCACTGCTCAACTACCGCCACGATTTCCAGTCTTGCACCACTTCTTTTAATGGTGTAATGTTCTGGCCGGTGTCCATTTTGATCTTTGTCAGCCTGGTTTCCTTTTTCTGCTGACTAATCCTGGAATAATTGCTTTCTCCACTGAGTTGGATCTCATGCTACGGCCAAAGTAAGGGAGCTGGAGTTTCCTGATTTTTCCTACCAGTGACGGATCATGCCCTGTAGTATTTCTTTGTTTGTGACTTTTGCTGTCCACGGAACCCGCAGAAGCCTTCTCCAACACCAGAGTTCGAACAAATAGATTCTTCCCTTGTCTGATTTTTTCATCGTCCAACTTTCACAGCCATAAGTGGCTACTGGAAATATGATAGATCAAACTAATCTACATTTGGTACTTATGCAGGCTTATGTCCTTGCTTTTCCACGTTCAGTTCAAGCTTGTCATTGCCGAGCAATTTGACGTTTTATTTCAATATACTGCAATCCAAGAAAAATGAATTTTTGAATGCATTCAGTCTCATCATCAATTGTTATTGTAACATGTCTGTTTTTTTTTTTTTTTGCAATGGTCATTATTTTTGTCATGAAAATCCTGTGGTACAGCTCTCAAATTCTAATACTACCACTATGCAAAAAAGGGCTTGAGAAGTCACCCAATGAGAGGCTAGAATTGCTGAGTCTTATGGACCAATCAAAGGGCTTTGTTAAAGGCCAATCAGAGCTTTTGGAGGACCATCCAATTCCAAAAGTGTATATAAGTTCAGGGTTTTCCTCTTGTTTCTTGTTCAGTATTGTTGATGCTTCCTGGTTGTTATTTATAATAAAAAGAACTACTGTGTCCGTATTCACTGAACCTGCAGACTTAACATCCCACTGTCTGTTTCCCTGATTAGCTTAGGGAATTAATTTTGCAATTCGCTCATGCACCAGTTACCATGTTGTTCTGTGAGCATCATTCCCCTGTCTTGTAGGTTAGTGATGTGCACGTACTCCTACGCACGCAAAGATTGAGTTGCAGCCCCAAAAGGAACCCTGATGTGGCTAATTGATTGTGCTGAAACTCAGCGGTTTGGACAAAGTCTGGAAATTTAAAAGAATAGTGGAAAGGCAGATTCCTGTCCCCATTGGTGTCCATCCCATAAACGCAGTCATGAAATTCCACATCCCTAATAATCAGGGAGAAATTCAGATATGGAGAATTTTTAAAGCCTCCTTAAAGTCTAGCAGTTTGTTTCAGAGTCATGGTGTAATGTGTGCATCTCATCGTCTTGTGCAGCTGCAGAGCACATATTAATGCTTTCCTTTAAAAAAAAAATCACTTTTCAAAATTCATAATGTTGTGCACCACCTTGGAAAACCTGCAACTGAAGGGCAGCATGTCTTTGTCACTTGCCAGCCAGGTACAGCTGGCTCCAGAGGGCAGCAAGAGGGAGAAGCTGTCAGAGCTCACCTGTAACTCTTGGACAAGGCCCTCAGCCAAAGCCGTCACCTGCTCTCAACTTTGCTCTTGATTCATCATTTGCTTGAAACCATTTCACGGCTCCTACAGTAAGGATGGCTAAAGGGATGGGTAACTTTCACGTACCTTCACTAGGATAATTCTGGGTGAACAGGGGATTCTAATTCTGCATTGCCGCTGGTGGAGCATCTAAGCAGACCGCTAATCTTGATTACTGCCACATTTAAAAGATATGATCTTGTACAGATAGCCCAGGGGATGAGAGGGGTGTGCGTGTTCCTGAGCAGCAGTGGAACATGAAATGCTGAATTAAATGGGGACACAGCATGAAACAGAACAAAAAGGATGCCTGTTGCGAAGTACATGGGTAGAGCAGTGCCAAAAGGAAGCCAGAAGCAGGAGGAGGGTCTTTTATTCATGCTCTGCTTGTGAAGTTCCTGGAAGTAGTTGCCTGGTCACTGTAGGATACTAAATGGTCACTGTAGGATACAGCAGGGCTCTTCTCATTTGAATCTATCTTTTAATTATTTAATCCTGCATTGAGCAGGGGGCTAGACTATGGCCCCTTCCTACTCTATGGCTCTATACCAGAGGAGACAAATCTTGACTTTTATATAAATAATAATTTACAGTGGATGAGCGATAGGGTTGTGAGTGTTCTGCATAGTGCAGGGGGTTGGACTAGATGACCCAGGAAGTCCCTTCCAACTCTATTATTCTATGATTCTATCTTATGCAATTTGTAGCTCACTTTGTCAAGTGGCCTGTTTGGGTGTCCCGTGCTCTCTGCTACTTGCTGGAGAAAGGATTCCAGCCTTACTTCAATCCTCCCAAACTCTGAAGTTGATCTTGAAGCCAGACTCCATATTAAGACGCCTCCCAAACAATAAATGACATATCTGTACTCACCGGGTATCCAGCGAAACCAGTAATTCCTACAGGGCCAAGAGGCCCCACTTCTCCCACCGGCCCAGGTTTCCCTGGGACACCAATTGGCCCATCCACACCACGAAGACCCTAAAAAGGAATGAAAGAGAAGGGCGTGGCTACAAGCACTAAACTGGGAGCAGACAACTTATGTGGAAACGGCCATACAGACTGCCAAGGAGGGAGGAGCAGAAGAGGGTGAGAACAAACTTCTGCTGCTACCAGCTGAGTCCTCTGGGAGGGAGCACCAAGCCGTGGCAGGATCAGGGCTGGGCATGATATGGTATAGGACACAGATGCCTTCAGATGTCACACTCACCGCAGGGCCAGGAAGTCCGGTAGGGCCCAGGTCTCCCAGTTTGCCCTGGAAGGAAGAAAAAGAGAAGGATTTAGGCTTGCCAGCTTGGCCTGGGAAATTCTTGAAGGCCAGTGCTTGTGCAGGGGGCATTTGAGGGGGGATTTCATTTAGAATCTATAGTATTCCAATGAGTAGCCTGCATTGAGAAGTATAGATCTTGAATAAAACTTAGTGGGTCTTAAAGGTGCCACTGGACCCAAACTGCATTATAATACTATTATCGTTATTATTAATAACAATAGTTAAAGTCTGCTAAATCATGGCAATGGCCACTTTTCTTTTCTTTTTAGTTTGTTTTCTACAGGGAAAAATCTAAGCACAAAACTCACAAGGGGTGCTACCAGTGCAATGGTCCAAGGAGAGAGGAGAGTGATGTGTCAGGGGGGGGGGGAAGATGAGTAGCACAACTCAGGTGCTCCCAAAATGACGAACAGAGAGCAGCAAAAAAGGCCAGAAAGGGAATAATGGAGAAGTTACTGAAGCTCCAAAAAAAGATGTTATGGGTGGGCGCTGGAGGCTAACATACCTGCAGTCCAGGAGAGCCTCTCATGCCCGGTGGCCCAGGCGGACCCTGTACACAGAGAAAAGTTAAGACAGAACATGAAATGGTACCCCTAGGCTGTCAGAAGTTTATTGTATACAAAAGTTCCAAGTTTATTTTGTAGTGGTAAGAGCTTCAATAAAGGTATCTGTGTTTTAACTCGCTTATCGGTGAGATTTTGAAGGGTGTACATGCCTGTTAACAGGTCAGAGATGAGATATAATTGGAATTGTGATGAAGATTTTTATTATTGGAAAGCCATGTAAGCGGAAGCTGTTTAATTCTTGATAAGCTAGTCATAAGGGAGTTCTTGATAAGCAAGTTAAGATAAGGAAGCTTTTATTGAAATGCTTACTACTACAAACTTGGAACTTTTGTTATACATTTGCCTCTCACTGTCTTCATGCTTAGCTATCAGACCAGGGGGCCAATTTATTTTTGTAGTTCCCAGGAGTTGATAGCAGGCCATCCAGAGATAGTTTTGACTCCAAAAGATCTGGATGCTCAGCCATTAGGTTCTTCTACTAATAGCGTATTTTCTCCTCAATTCTGGGACATTCCCTTAATGTACGAAACCATGCCCTTCTAGCCAGTTTGTATCTCCAAACTCTGGAGGCACACCCGTTAAAAAGAGCATTTCTTTTAGCTCACCTAAACATCCTTCCTTCAAACCTGCAGATTTCTGCAGATTCCTTCTCAGGAGAGATACTGTTTGCATGGGTGTGATGTCCCTGACACGCTATGCCACTTAGTCTTGGAATGTCCCAAGTTTGTTCTATACCGTCAACCTTTAGCCGAATACTTGAAGAAACTGAGATCTATCCGAGTTGGCAAGAACATTGGTTAAAAACTATACTGATCAGTGTGACGGACCCAGCAATAATTCTAAAAGTAGCTCAGTTTCTCTTGCCAATTTAAAATGAAAACCTTTCCATTAGGGAATGTGTAACTGCAATTGTTTAAAATTTTAGTTTCTATGCTTTGCCATTCTTATGCCAATAAAGGGACTCTGACTCTTTCAATTTGACTCCAGTTGCAAGATCCAGATGCCTTTTCTCTCTGTGGCAGCTAGCCAAAGGACGGGTTGCTGCCCTGCCCTCTGCAGCACCCCACTACTATCTGCAACAACAAAAAAGCCGAGGCTCTCATCAGGAATAAAGATGTGGCCCTGCTCTCTCTCCTCCCTCTGGGCACCTGATTGCTTGTGCATAGGCTCTGCTGAGCCTGTTCATCTCCATGGGCCATCTGGGTCATCTCCTAGACTCCGGGATGCCAGTTCAGACAGATGGCCACACTCACCCACCTTGTTCAAAGCACAGTCTTAATTAAGAATACAGAGCAGCCTCCCACTTAGGAGGATGGGGAAGGAGGTTATTCAGCAGACATAAATTACTCATTGTAGCATGCCTGCAATGTCATAGGAAAGAGACATCAAACACTACATCATCAATTTAGCATCACTGGCAACATCCTGCCCCCGCCTAGCACATGGAACAAAATCACCTGATCACATATTTAGTGTTGGTCACAGACCAAAGGAGGAGGGGAGTGTTAAGGGGCCAACAGTTAGGTACAAATCAGAACTGTACTCTTCTAGATAATGGCATGTTGGTCTGCAGCTGAAGAACAAGATTTAAGTCCAGGAACACCTTGAGGACCAGTACAATTCCTAGGGCATAAACTTTTGAGAGTCAAAGCTCCCTACTCCCAGTGAGCAGAGGAGAATACCTACTTTGGAACCAGATTTTCCTGGAAATCCCACAGGACCCCTTATTCCAAGCTCTCCCTGCAAACAGAGAGAAGAAGAAGAGGTGGTTTTTGGGTACCCTTCATTTTACTACCCAAAGGAATCTCAAAGCAGCTTATGATCACCTTCCCTTCCTCTCCCAATGGACACCTTGTTAGGTAGGTGGGGCTGAGGGAGCTCTGGGAGAATAGTGACTGGCAAAACGCCACCCAGCTGGCCTCATGAGCAGTTTACAATCACCTTCCCATCCTCTTGTCCCAACAGACACCCTGTGAGGTAGGCAGAGAGAGCTGTGAAAGAACTGCAACTGACTCAAGGTTAGCCAGCTGGCTGCAAGTGGAGGAGTGGGGAATCAGATCCAGTTCTCCACATTAGAGGCCACTGCTCTCATCCACGATATCAAGCTGGCTCTCCTGGGAGGAAGTGGGCGGGGGAGCGTTTACTGGATTATCACCAGCCTTTCTTAGTTACATGACCGCCTGTGGCAGCAAACAGAACCGAGAAGCAACCTGAAAACATGGAGAGCAAGAACTTGCTGGAGAGCCGCAGTTTGGCTACCCCGACCAGAGACGGTGAATATCATCATTACACTTTCCTTCGAGGCCTCACCAGAGCATCTGGTTGCTGCTTCAGGATACAGGATGACGGAGCTGATGCAGTGTGGAACCACACTGACCCAGCCTGATTGCTTAGTATGTTCTAACAGCCAGAAAGCAGATGAGAAGCAGCCTGACTTCATGGCACATGGACAGCGACCTCCCCATCCAGTTCCACACCCCTTCCATGGCGGTGCCATAATTGTAGGCTGAACCACTAGACACAATGAATCAATTGCCTATGCTCCTTTCATCCTGCAGAGGCACAGGACAGATCTCATGTTTATAGCCAGCAAAAAGAGTGCCGTCGCAAAGGCAGTGTATCCAGTAAGATAAGCACTAATTTAAATTCAATAAACTTAAAGATACTTCCTGTTATCACATGTTGCAAGAGCCCTACCTTTTTGCCCCCAGGTCCTGGTTTTCCTCTTTCACCGACAGATCCTGGGTATCCCTGGAAAGGAAGCAGGAACAGTGGTTGTGTTAGACTAGAGATCTATCTGCCTTTACATTGGTCTGTTTGCTATGTGAGGCTACTTTATCACAAGCTAGACTAACTAGTCTGAACTCCGCATGGCGCACTGTGACCAACATTCCAAGGTCACAGGCTGGAAGAGGTAATTCCCAACACCTGCTACTTGAGAACCCCTTGAATGGAGATACCAGGGATTGAAACGGGAGAATTTGCACCCAAAACAGGAGCTCTACCACTGGGCCAGCAACATATGAAGCTGCCTTAACCTGTTCATGCCACTATGACAGCAGCAACTTGGCAGGTTATCACACAGAGAACAATCTTTTCTAATTACTCCTACTTGAGTTTCTTCAAGTGGCAATGTGAGGGATTGAACCAAAACCTCAGGTCAATGATCCCTGCTGTGGTTTTGGAATGCAGGCCTGGGGAGGTTAGTTTTGTCCCTACACTGTCAGTGAGACTGAATGGGAAGGAGCATCTCCGGAGGCCTCTAATTCTTTCTCCAGCCAGTTCCATTTCTGAGAAGATCCATCACTTACATAGATGCCAACAGGACCTTGGAACCCTTCCAGACCAGGCTTGCCAGGCAGACCCTGCCAAAAGGTAAAATAAAGAGACCAATTATCCCCCAGAGAGGTATGTCTGGACTCCAAAAGCTCCAATCAAACAGATGCTACAGCATGATCCAAAAGAAAAGGCGGTTTTGACATGCTCAGAATCATATTGGCCATGTTTGTCCCACTGGCATGGTGATGCCGAACACAGCAGGTACTTCTGATAGGCATTCCCGACACCTTTCTCCATCCTCAATGGCTCTTACCCTTATACCTTGTGAGCCCGGATGTCCAGTGTTCCCTGCTTCTCCTGGAGAGCCCTGTTTGGAAGGAGAGGTAATCAAAATGAGTGAGGCAGAGAATTGCTTGGCTCAAAACTTCCCTGAAAAACTGCTCACCCAACTTGGCTGGTAGCGGGCAGCTATTGGCAGATTTGCAGCTGCCTGAATGCATACCAAAAAAGAGCTTTCTGTTCTTGTATGCATAATGCCTCTCAGAACCTACTTTTGTCATTCTGTATGTTGTGTCTGTAGAGCTGTTGAGGACTGATCCTGAAGCAGGATCAGAAGCCTGCAATGTAACTGACCAATGCACAGCGGGATCCCACCTGCAGGATCCAGTGCGTTTAAAGAAAAACTGACCAATAGCACACACTGGCGGAAAGATCGAATGTGTGGCTTGTGTATATAAGTTGGGGTTAGTTGTGAGTTTCTTTGGTTCAGTTCCGCTTATGTTTGTATCATGCTGGGGTCCGAATAAAGAGCTCAAATCAGTTCCAGTGTCTGTGGCCACCTCAGAACCTACAACTTTACGACTTTACCTCTTCCCAAATAACAAGGGGAGAAAAAGCAGGATTTAGATTCTACTCGGTTATTCGACTTTCAGATTCTGGTGTAGTGGAAGTAACATAAAATGCTAATTTTATGAACTTAGGAAAATTGTGAGTGAGTGGGCAGGTCGTTGTGAGTTCCTGCATTGTGCAGGGGGTTGGACTAGATGGCCCTGGAAGTCCCTTCCAACTCTATGATTCTATGAACCTGTGCAAGCGCTGCATTGTGCTGCTAGGGCATTAATCCTTCTTTTATTTTAATTCTATTTTAACTCTACTAGGTTTTCAGTGTAGTCTTACACAATTGTGTTCTTCCTTGCAGTCACCATTTTATGTGGGTTTTGTCCACATGGAGAACGCAGTTCCCAGCCCACCTTTTCTGGTGAGCAGAAGGGACCCCTTTGCCCTCTTTTGCCAGCAGAAAAACTGTAAGATCCATTTCCGTAACAACATCAGCAATTGTAGGCCAGTTATCCAAACAAAACAGATTTTGATTAACTAAAAGGGGCCTTCGATGAAGCAGATGGTGGGAATTTAAAAATGTAAATTTTCTAAAAACAGAAATGCTTATAATTGTTGCAGATGATCAGCCTCATCCTAGAAGAGTCATTCCCTCTGGCATGGCAGAGAACGTGGGAATGCCACGTCTGAGTTGGTGCTTGCCCTGCATAATCTCAGAACGGAGTAAATATGCTTTTGATTCCAACTGCTTTTTCTCATAAGCAAATGTGACCAAATGAAGCCACCTATTTGTCTAAGACTCATATGGTCTGTTTAGTCAGACAATATAAACCATGTGCTGTTGCCACTTGTACTCTGCAATTAAGGTTCCTGATTGAAGTTTACAACCTAAAGAGGAAGTGCTGGTCCCAACATCCAGGAGAGGTAGTGCAAACTGTAGTCTGCCGGCTCAGGAGGGATTTTGCAGCAGGCATGTTGCAGAGAGACTATGAGGCTTATCCATATAGCATGAAGCAATGGTTTGGCATTATATCTAACCCATGCTGTTGCCCTGCAATTCAACCTGCTTGGAAGTTATTTCATTTCCTGATTTATGAAGATTTTTCTACGCTGCCCTTTGCCTAGTTTGGGATCCCAAAGCAGTGACGAATATTAAAATAATTAAAACTTTTGAAATGTTAAAACAACAAACATTTCTCCCTTACTATTGATCCAGGAGGCCCACCGTGTCCTTGGTCACCTTGGAAACCTGCAAAGCCCTGTAAAGGACCAGAGAGATGAACGCTGCATTACTACAGCCAAAAAAGTTTAATACAGATGAGTCCTGAGAGCTGGCAGCTCACTGGCTGTGGAGGGACAGCGGGACTTCTGAAGAGTCCAGCAGGATGCGGGACTTTCCAAAAAAAGGCAGGGCTGTCCCGCCAGAGTTGGGACACCTGGTCAGTATAGTCAAGTTGCACAATGAAGAGTCCAGTGTGGTAGCTGCGTTTTGTCTCAAAATAAAATCTTAAAGGTGAGCCACATACTGGAAAATACGTTACAGTTTAAGGTGCCGCTAGAGCTCTATACAACAAAGTGAATGGGAAGGCGGGTTTTCCCTTGCTGTGGTTTTTGCTTTGACCATCTCAAAAGAAGAGATGAAACATTGAGAGAGACTCAAAGGACTAATTGTACTTACAGATGGTCCCTTTCCACCAGGGCTTCCCACAGCACCAGAGGTACCCTGCAGGAGAAGGGAAGACACTCAGGATCAAAAGAACCCCCACCCCCTGCCCCATGGCCTCTCATTCCTCTACCCATTCCATCAACTAAGAGTAGAGACATGGCCAGGAAAAAAAGCATCAAGGATTGAGGGAGGGGAGGGATTTTTCCCACAGTATTTCAAGGATTTTTTTTTTCAATTTTTCCAACAGAAAATGTGGAAGATTTAGGCAGCACCGAACACAAAAGCACCTATGGAGTATTTTCTGATTTAGAATGAGTAAAATGCTTCTTAAAACAAGGCCTTTCACAGTCAAAATGTAAAGCACGGAAGAGTCTTGAGAACTTTTTCAGTTTTTCCAATGGGAAAATTCTGAGGAACACTGGGAAAAAAACCTCTTAATCTTTCCTCTTTTTGAGTGAGAAAAGCCTTGTCTTATGTATTTCATTCATTCCAAATGAATGGCATGAATGTCTGAGGACTTTCTCAGTTATTCCAATGGAAGAATTAGGATTTTTTTTCAGGAGCACTTCAAAAAGCCTTGCATATTATGCATATGCAACATTTTTAAGATTTAGTTTTGTATAGACACAAAGGTTTGGGGCAACAATTAATATGTGATATCACATTTAATGATAACACATTATTAAAGCATTCTGTGTTTTCAATGTTAAAAACTTTAGCTAAATATCCAACATGCCTGTAGTTCAACCTACTGAGAGTTTATGAGACAGTATGTGTTCAAATAATGGTTTTGTTAACTACAAAGTTTGGGGGTTTTCCCCTTCAACTTTTCTTTTTTCTACCTCTCTGATGGCAAAAATTCAATACACGTGTGGTATGACAGAACAATTTGCCACTACTGAAGAATTGATTATATTTCTGATTTTATTTTAGAAAATTAAGACAATTCTAAACTCCATAAAGAGCCTCTTGTGGCGCAGAGTGGTAAGGCAGCAGACATGCAGTCTGAAAGCTCTGCCCATGAGGCTGGGTGTTCGATCCCAGCAGCCGGCTCAAGGTTGACTCAGCCTTCCATCCTTCCGAGGTCGCTAAAATGAGTACCCAGCTTGCTGGGGGGTAAAACGGTAATGACTGGGGAAGGCACTGGCAAACCACCCCGTATATGAGGTAGAAAGGAGTTAAATAGGTAGCATAGAATGGGAACCTGTGTACCAGGCTTTCCTTCTGAGCCATGGATTCCTGGAGTGCCTCGTAAGCCCTGCAAGGAGATCAGAAAGGGGAGGGAATTGATCATAGGGTCAGAAAGGTTGGGCTTTTCTATGATGCTCACGGAACTTCATATACAAATCAGTGAATAGGATGCCATTGTTGGGTGGTCCCCTCTGGGGCTTGTCTCCATTGCTGGAGCTCTAGGCCCTTAGCAGTGTCTCAGTGCGCTGGCAAGCTAGGAATTTTCTGTCTCTATTGCTGCTCAAGCAGCCCCCTTCCAAATGTTGGGACCTTTGTACCTGTAAGACCGCCTGCTCCCTTTTGGCCCTCAGAGAAGTTTAAGATCAAGCAAAAGATCAAGATCCCAGACTCCAAAGAGATTAAATTGGCCTCAACCAAAGCCAGGGCCTGGTGGAATGATCTCTGAAGTGAGATAAGGGCCCTGCAAAACAGTTCTGCAGGGTCTGTAACACACAGCTGTTCCACTGGGCCTGCAGACTCACCATCAACTTCTGGCCTCCCTACAAACCAACCAACTAACCAAAACAGGAACTTGCAGAAATAACACCTAGATGCCACCTAATGACAACTACATGGCACTTCATTCCCACACGCTACTTGCATAAGAAATGGAAACGAGTTTGACGAGCTTCTGAATTTTTAATAGTCACTGCTTTAATGTTTATTTTTAAATTTTTAATGTGCACATGTTTTAAATCTGCTATTACAAACGTTTCAAACTCACACAGGTGCCTACCAGTCCTCTTGACCCTTCTATCAAGAACCCTTCCGTTTGAAAGACAGCAGCCAATAAGAAGCCCTGCCTTCCAATGACCCCACCCACTTTCCAAAAAGTTCCGTGGGCACCAAAGGAAGCACCACGGTGCCTGCAGGTGCCATGTTGTCGAATCCTGTTCTACTGTAAGACAGAAGATTTGATAGTAGGTAGTTTCTGTAACTTCACCCAACAACTCCTATTTGTTTCTAGCACCTGACTGGAAGAAAACACACAAACTGCTCAGTTGTCTCACACTGGCAACTATTCAAAAGTTTTAGGCTTAACGTTTTAGGCTTCAACAGCGGCTGGTAAGCTCATCCATTTTCCACGGTGCATATCCTTTAACTGAATTTAATTTCTGAGAACTGGACACTGCGGTGGCAGAGAGCAAAACATGACAGAATGCTTTGCAACTGGCCAGCATTCACCAGCTGGCAAAGAGGTTTTCAGTGCCAAGGTGTAACTCTGGGAAATATCATCTGTAAACCGCCCGTGGCGCCGCGGGCGCCACGGACTAAATAAAGCCGTAAGGGCTGTGTAGGAGGAGTTAGGGTGGGCTCGGTCCGGGATGAGGAAGGGTGCCGATTGGCCCCTTCCTCTTGACGGACCATCGGCCGAGCCAATCGGCAGGCGCGAAGCGCGGCTGCCGGGGGCTCCCTGCCCGGCGGCTTGGCACGGCGAGAGGCGCGAAGTGCCTCTCCCCGCGTCAAGCCGCCGCTCAAGCCTTCGCCCTCAAGCCTCTGCTGCCGCCGATAAAGCCCTCGCCTCCGCCGTTAAGCCGCCTCCGCCGCCATCAAGCCGCCGCAAAAAATGGCCGCCAGTCAGAAAACCCAGCGCCGGGTAAGAAATCTTTTACTCTCCCACTGCCTCCTAGCGCCCATTGTATTTAGGATACAATGGGCTTTTTTACTAGTTTAAGAATAAATGGCACCCCAGAGTGCATGACCAGCAGCATTTCCCTCAACCAATAAGTCAAATCCCACACATTTGGGATTAGGGAGAAAAAAAACCCCACTCCCCTAATTTCTAGATCACAGGGACATGACTTCTTGTCAGTTTTTAAAGTCCCAGAAACCCTCTTTGGAAATGGAAAGTTGCCATATTCAGGTCTGCAGGCAAGTTAGTAAGGGATGTCAGGGAATGATCACGTAAAATTCCACACAAAAAACTGATGCTCTACCACAATATCATAGCAGAAGAGGCCCACAGATCCAAAGTGGATCTCACTGAGACATGCGAACATGCGTCAGTGCCTTAACCCAGGGGTAGTCAACCTGTGGTCCTCCAGATGTCCATGGACTACAATTCCCATGAGCCCCTGCCAATGTTTGCTGGCAGGGGCTCGTGGGAATTGTAGTCCATGAACATCTGGAGGACCACAGGTTGACTACCCCTGCCCTAACCTATTGTACAGTTGCTCCTCCTAGCAGTAGTTCTCCAGGATCACAGACAGAGTATCTCTCTCAGCATCTGCTACCTGAGATCCTTTTCAGGGGTGGCCAAACTGTGGTTCTCCAGAGGTCCATGGATGGGCTCATGGTTACTGTAGTCCATGGAGAGCCAAAGTTTGGCCACCCCTGCTTAGGACAGATGCTGAGGGTCAACCCTGGTTATGTGGTTATGCCCCCTACTGTGCATAACACATTTGTCACAACCAAGGCTGTGACTTACTGGAGGTCCTGGCATTCCAGTGAGCCCACGCTGGCCCGTCCGGCCCTGGAAAGAAACAAGCATTAGAAGAACAGTCTATCAAGCTATGTATGAATAATTCTTTAAAAAAACGAACCTTATTATTAGCAAGTGGGCAGCTCAAGACAATCACTAGAGCAGCATAATCAGAGATAAGGGAGGGGTTCCTGCATATTCGGGGGAACTCTCTAGGTAGGCAGGAAAACAGGAGTTTGTAAAAGTGTTAATTAACCAAAAGGAAAAGAGGAAAAGGGCATCAGTCTGGCCGGACGAGGAACCAGGTGGCATCTACTGCTAAGGCCAATCAACAGCCAGTTAAGGAGGTACAAGAAATAGGCAAACAGGCCTCCAGGAGGCTATAAAACCAATATTTATCAGACTTGTCTTGAACAGTCATCTATTCTTGACAGAAGGGCAGACATTACGAAAGAAGCACGTCCACCTCGGCAAGGGAACAGCAATGTCAAAAGGAACCTCACGGATACCATTAAAATAGGGTCAGCCAGAAAACAAAATAGCAATGTTCACTATCCTCCACCAAACCCAAATAGCAATTTATTTAACTGAATAGTACAGTGCGGGTCACAAATAAAACCTGATGTTACTATTTGGAATCGATGGCACAGAACAAACAAAAAGTTTCAAAACTATTACTCTAATATATCCGCCAACCAACGGGGGCAACTTCAGCACAGATTAGACAAAAGACAACTTCTTTGCACACCGAAGGAAACAAACTCATGAGAAACCTCTTGTATATCCTGCCCTCTTAACCTTCACATTACAAAAGCATGCTTCTAGCACAGGAGATTGTCAATTACCTTGTTTCCTCGTGCTCCCGGTCTTCCTTTGGGGCCATCCAGACCACGATTGCCCTGCAAGTCCGAGAGAAAACACAGCAATTTAATTGAAAATGTAATTCCCTTCACCCGCTTTCCCATTCTGACGGTCAGGGGGGTGAGCTATTTCTCTGGATAATTTCCGGCTTCTAACACAGGTGCTAATGAAGGAGCAGCCTTCAAATATCCTCGAATAAACATCATCAACATGTAACTTGTGCAGAAGGCTGGAAGAGCTTTCCAAGCCACTTCTTGGGTGCTCAAGTCACAAAGGCAGTAATTGTCCCTTGCCGCCAACCTGAGCCCCAGAGTCATGTCTTCTCATTTTGCCAAGACAACCTACGCATCACAGAAAGCTTACATTCAAAACACTACTAAGCTCTCGGGAGCAAGTGAAGTTAGGATTTGGGAACACTCTTCAACAGGAAGGCCGGCAAGCCAGGCTGAGACTAACCTTGAACCCTTGTGTGCCATTTGGACCAGGAGGACCAATCTGCCCTTCTTCTCCCTAGGACAGCAAAGAAAACTGGTCAGCCATCCCAGCTCAAGCCATTTTGGAACTGCAACAAGACCGATGGTGGAATCTGCAGAAATTACTAAACTTGCATCTTTGATTAGAGAAAAAAAAACCCCAAGAATTGCATTTATGGCTAACTGGAAGCCTCTTATTGACTTTTTGCAAGAAAGGGAAAATAAATAATTTGATGGCTTGTGGTTCTGCATAATAAGGGAGGAGAGCAGGGCCCTAACGGAACTAAAACAGTTCTGCATGGCCTGCAAAAGGGAGCTCCTCCGCCAGGCATATGGCTGAGGTCAAGTGGAGCCAATAATATCCACTGGGCCCCTGAGCCTCCCTCCCAGGAGTTCATGCACCTGACTTGAGCACACATGGACCTGTTTGTTTGCTATTTTACAATACAATACAAAAACATTTAATGGCATCCAAAATATAAAACAGTATGCACATTTCTGAGTCTGTCTTGGTTTCTCAATATGAACAACCTATTGCTCCCTTACAGACTGAGCTGCTATCAGACCACCTGTCCCAGTTTTAGAAATGAGTAAATATTTGTTGTTATCTTTCTTTTTACATTTGTTTTTATTTTTGGCAATGGCTTTGCTAGACCACTTTTTCTTTCACTGTAGATGTATGCCAATAAAGTTCTTCTGAACTGATCTGTACTGTGGGTTCATTTATATCACGTACATATGCAGTATTTTTATTAACACACTCACAACCTGTAGGTATTAAATAGTTAGAATGTATATTCACTTGTTGATATGCAAAAATGATCAGGTTGTGTATATGTGGTGCAAGAAAAGAGAATTCTAAAAAAAAAGTTCAATTTGCACAAGGCAGAAACGAAATCAAAACAGTCACTCTCAGGGAAGGAGCGCTGTTTTCCAAACCAGAACAGAACAACGTCCACTTGTTGTTACAACAATCTTTGGGGTTTGCTCTGTAACTGAATGAGATGTTAGGTTAAAGGATGGGCACCAACTGGAAAATTCTGTTTCGATTCGGGGTGTTCCCGAATCCATGTCCCTAGATGACCCCCCAAGACAAACTGATTCGGTTGGCATGAACCAGGGTATTTCCATGGGAAAATCTGATTTGTGTCCCAATTCTTGCCCATCTCTAGTTGGATACTGAGATTACTTTGGACTACAGGATGTTGAAGTGGGTTCGATTTCTGACTGCTCCTCCACATTTTAAAATTGAAAATAGAAAACTAACTCCTCAGGAGGAAAGGGTCCTTCCACTACAGCCAGAGTAGTTTTCTATTTACAGATAGCTTTTGGAATGCCTGAGCATTACAAACTAATATTTAAATCAATCAATCGATACACAAACTGCACCAGTCTGATATGGAGTCATCTTCTACCACCTTATTCCCTTGCTTGCATAAATCAGATTTTGGATGGACAGACTGGCAGTTAAGATATACTGAAGAAGAAGATTTGATTCTTTTATGCAACTTTTCTCAACCAAAAGGAGTCTCAAAGCAGTTTACTCACTTTCCCTTTCCTCTCCCCTCAACAGACACCCTGTGAGGCTGAGGGAGCTTGGGCAGGACTGTTCAGTCAGAACAGCACTATCAAGGCTGTGACAAAGCCAGGGTCACCCAGCTGGCTGCTGGTAGAGGAGTGGGGAATCAAACCTGGCTCACCAGATTAGAAGCCACCACTGTTAACCACGACACCAAGCTTGAACACATGCATATTCTTCTTTAAAAAGGAAAGAAAAAAAGGCTAATTCTTTCGCAAATTGGTACCCAAGTTTCTAAGGTCAGGAATTAGGAAAAGTCAGCAGAGGCCAGCAAGAATTTATTTTCTTTTCCTTTTTTTGTATAAATTTGTATTAATTTCATGAGGAAACTGCCAGCAGGGGGCTCTCTAATGCCAGACTTCCTCCCTATGAAAAAGCAGAATATGGCATGTTTTGAACTGGACTCCTGGGACTGTAAAATGAGACCTTTTAAGGTATTAATTAACTTAGTATACTTATGCTACTTAGCAAAGGACAGATACAGCATCCTAATGCACACCCAGAAGAAACTTAATGAAGAATTCAAGGCTCAAAGGATTCACCTCCCAGAGGAAGCTTTCATGTTAGGCTTCTGCGTGAATCACTGCTTTAGCCTTACTGTGGATAGGCCCTGTGCTTATTATCTGAGCTGCGCCTACAGCTGAGATCCAGCTTGTTGTCTAGGTTAAGAGAGACATACTCTAATCTGGAGAACTGGGCTGCATTCCCCACTCCTCTTTCACATGCAGCCAGCTGGGTGACCTTGAGCCAGTCACAGTTCTCCCAGAGCTCTCTCAGCCCCAGCTACCTCGCAATGTGTCTGCTTTGGGGAGAGAAAGGGAAGGAAATTGTAAGCCACTTTGAGATTCCTTCAGGTAGTGAAAAGTGGGGTATGCCACAGTCTGTTCTACTGACTGAACCAGTGGGATGAAATTAATTCAAAATAATTTTGTGGTTAACATTTGAATCATAGAATCATAGAGTTGGAAGGTGCCATTCAGGCCATCTAGTCCAACCCCCTGCTCTACGCAGGATCAGCCCTAAGCATCCTAAAGCAAGAAGAAGTTCCTGATAGAGAGGTTCCTCAGTGGAACAGGCTTCCTTGGTAGGTGGTGGGTTCTCCTTCTTTGGAAGTTTTAAAGTAGAGGCTAGATAGTAATCCGACAGAAGTGCTGATTCTGTGATTGTAAATGGGTGGGCAGAAGGGACTGTGTCTGAGCTTGGCTCTTGTGGCCCTTTCTTGCATGCCCAGGGAATTAATGATCACCACTTTGAGGTCAAAAGGTGAATTTCCTCCAGGCCAGATTGACTAGGCATTTGGTTTTTTTTTTTTTAGGGTGGAGTCATCATCTGGACATGGAATTGGGGTCACTGTGGGTGGGCAGGTAGTTATGAATTTCCTGCATTTTGCAGGGGGTTGGACAAGATGACTCTGGAGGTCCCTTCCAACTCTATGATTCTATCATTCTATGATACTTCAACTTTAATCCCATTGTTTGTGATTGCATTCTGCATTCATCATGTGTGTATCATCTGCCTACTGAAGACCTGCTGTGCCCCTCTGTTGAAGCAGACTCTTCTAATCCACAGAAGATTAACCCACAACCAGGCTGTTAGTCTTTAAAATTCTGCAAGACACTTTCCTGGTTTTGCTGCTCAGAGATGAGGATGGAGAATCAGCTGGTGCTTCTGTCCCAAGCCAGTGACCAGAGGTAGAGAGCTCTTCCTTGGGTCGGGTTCTGAGCTGGGCTCCTGCAGGTGGTTCTTGTGGCTCTGGTACTGATCCTGGCAGAACTCTACACACTGCTTCTTCCGCAGCCTCGGATGAGGTTGTAGAACCTCCATGTTATGAACCAGCATCCCTCTGGACACCAATCCTTTCCCTCTTTCAGAGTTCAGAGTATAAAAAGGTAAAGGAATCCCCTATGCAAGCACAGAGTCATGTCTGACCCTTGGGGTGACACCCTCCAGCGTTTTCATGGCAGACCCAATACAGGGTGGTTTGCCAGTGCCTTCCCCAGTCATTACCGTTTACCCCCCAGCAAGCTGGGTACTCATTTGACCGACCTCGGAAGGATGGAAGGCTGAGTCAACCTTGAGCCAGCTGCTGGGATCAAACTCCCAACCTAATGGGCAGAGCTTCAGACAGCATGTCGCTGCCTTACCACTCTGCGCCACGAGAGGCTCATATTGATTAAAACAAGGTATATATACTTATCTTTTTCCATTTGAGCAACTGGTACATGAAAGTTTATCTCACAATAAATCTGTGCCATAAGACTCTGGTTAAGTTGGCAGCAGCAACAACAACAACAACAAGTGTTCCTATCCCTTTGGGATACCTTAAAGAGGCCCAGCTGAGAAAAAGAAGCTTCCTTACTTCAGGTCCATGAAGTCCAGGTAGCCCTTTAGGCCCGGGAAACCCTTGGAAACCAAAGGACCCTCGAACTCCTGGTGGTCCTTTTGCCCCTCGTATGCCGCTGGCACCCTGAAAAGATGACAAATCCATCACAGAGGAATGTGACCAGCCCATGTTGGCAGAGAGGTGGTCTAGATTAAAAAAAAAATAACAACAGCAATAATAACAACAATAATATATTCCTGACCCATTTGGGCGTCCTAGTTCAGCTAGGTACAGACACCCCCTCTATGATGAAAATTCTTTCTGTAATCGAAGATTGGGTTTACTCAAGTAGTGACAACAGGCACTCTGCACGTGATCAATGCACTACCACTCCACCTAATCCAGGGTTGAACCAAGTACTGGGGGCAGGTTCGAAGCCTTCTGTAATTAACCGTTCCCTAAGTGTAAGGTGACCAGATTGTCCCACTTTTGGAGGGACATCTGGGGGCACCTGGCAAATTTTACCTATGTTGAAATTAAAAATATATATATTACAATGCTATTTCTGCATTCTATGTGTTCTATGAAAATTTCTGTTGCTCCATATAGACCACATTTTTTATCAAGACTCCCCCCCCCCCCGGTTGATGGTGTCCCACTTCACCAATGTTAAAATCTGGTCACCTTACCTAAGTGGGTAATATATTATTCCAGGAATGACAGAATATAAAGCAGAGTCAATCCAAGGTGGCACCTGTGTGCATTAAGGTGCCCCCCCCAGCTTTTCAGAAGGAGGGCTGGGCCATTGTAGGGCAGGACTTGCAATTGGCTGCCCTCTTTCAACTGAAAGGGTTTTGCACCATTGGATCAGAAGAATTGGTAGACACCTGGGCTGTCCTTAGTGTGTGGCTTTCTTCCGCCTTCAGGATTTCCTTCTTCCCAAAAGACGCAAGGAGAGAGGTATTTAGTTTGGCTCCACCTCCTGTGGCAGCCATTTTGGTTTTGGCTCTGGCTCCTATGGCTGGCATTTTGGTGTATGAAGGAGTTATTGCTACTTTTGTACTTGCACAATTTCAATGGTTCACAGCAGCTGTGTTTTACCTTTGAAACTCTCAGAAGTGAAAATTGGAATAGAAGTGCAGCAAACAAACAAATTGAATTCCCAGTCTCTGGGTATAAAGAAGCTTATTTTGTGGGAGAGGAATTCCAAGGAAGATGACGTTGCTTATGAAAGAAAATCAAGACAAGAAGATTTAAGAATCCAGCTCAGAAGGGATCCAACACTGACAGCAGTAGTACAAAATAAGCCTACAAGATCACTTGGGGCTATTTATACCAGTTTCAATGGCTCCATTTTGCAGCTGCTAGCAGCCTCGAGATGACCTCTGAACAACAAAAATGCTCTTTTGGTAAGATATTTGGAGTGGCTTGGTCATAAAAATCCTCACTGGCTGAGGTTTGCTGCACGTGGCAGTAGCTGGAGTCCAGAGAAGTAAATACTCTCATTTTAACTTATCTGTGTGAGCGTGGGGGGCAATAGAACATGATGTCACATCCAGTGGGAGTGTCTGGGTGATGTCACTTCTGGTGACTTGTGACTTCTGGGGCATTGCAGGGAGGTGTGGCCTGCTGACATCAGTTCCAGGGCTTCTCAAAACCTGAAGAAAGTTTCATGGGTTTCTCAATGGTCAAAAGGTTGAGAATGGCTGTTCTACAGTGACTGGCAGCCAACCACTGAGCTGCATGGCTCTGAGTGGTCTGAACTGGCATACGGCAGGCTTCTGTATTGCTGGGAAGAATCCATTTGGGGGGGGGGAACATTCCCCTCCCTCTGGTCAGAACCACAATTATTTTAGTTCTATCAATCTGTCAGTTGAACACTCGTTAAAGTTTAGTCTACCACACCCCTAGCTATTAAATGTTATCATACCTGGTCACCTTTGATTCCGGCATCCCCTTTAGCCCCCTCTGGTCCTCTGCCCCCCTGGAAGGTTAAGAAGAAAGAATGGAGAACTTAGGAAGGCAACTATCAGAACTCATCAGAGTTGGAACCAGCTTTTACATGACCCTCTCTGCACGCAGCTCCTTGGGTTTCAACCTAGTCATATTGGTGCAGATGTGTTCAGCTTCTGAGTTGATTTAGTTTTCTTCACATCTCTTAGAATGAACAGATGTGTCTTCCCAGGGAGAAAATGCCATAATTTTGGTGCCACAACCAAAAGATGCCATTTTTCAGGGTGCTACCTATCCAGCCTCAGAAATCAGGGGCAGCAAAAGAAGGGCCCCTGAAGACGGCTGGTTAGGCTCATATATGGTTAGACCACAGTTAGACCACATATGTGGTTAAACCAGAGTGGTTGGTGAGGTTCATATGGCAGCAGGCATAGCAGTCAACCTCCCATCATGTATCTACATGCCTATACCAGATCTACGTCTACTAGAAGGCAACATCTGACTACCTCCGCTGGGTTGTGCCCCCTGTGTGCAAGCAAAGAGACTTACGTGGTCCCCAGGAAGTCCTTGTAGGCCTGGCATGCCCGTCGTCCCCTTGGAAAGTGACAAAATAGGTTAATGAGCAAAGTTCTGGATAAAATATATAGAATCTCAATTCTACTTCCCGCCTTGCCAGAGATCTACCTTTTCCCAAGAGGTACAATGAAGCCCTTGAACTTCACAATGAGGAAGTAAGGAGGAACAGACTAAATGCCACCCTTCCCTGCTCTGTGGGGAAGTGTGTGTGTGTGTGAGGGAGTGTATTTCCCAAAGGGATGTCAAGATCGATGCCCAAGAGCCTAAGAAAATAGTTCGCCAGTGCAAGGAGTCATTTATTCAAGAGAGTGAGGCCAGATCATTCCTCAGCCCCAAGAGCCTGTCACATTCAGGCTTTGATCTAATGAGGGAGAAGAAGCAGAAGCTGAGAAAGAAAGCCCAGAGGCATGCCCTTTCCCCCAACACCTCTGGAATATTCTCCAGGAATCTGACCCAAGCCGAAATATTCCCAGATGTTAAAGGGGTATGAGTGATTGGCTCAAAAAGGGAACGTTTTGCTTTTATCAAACACATGCGCACATATGCTGTAAAGTTATGCAGAGCAATTGAGCTGACTGGGTTTGCAGCCCTGGGAAATGTCTGGGGAGGGGCAGACAACGGCTTTCCCAGAGAGTTAGGAGGGATTGTTAGTAACCTTCCCAATTTTCACTTCTGGGAATAGATTGTGCAAGTTTTTAGATTGCTTCCAATATCTGTTTGACCATGGGCAACAGGGGCAGAAAATGTATGCACGAAGGGAAGCCAAACCTTGCTTAAAAAACATTTTTAGTACTCTTATAAGTTATTCCAGAAGGACAGTCATGTTTAGTTTGCTGCTACCAAATAAACAGCCACCTTGTAGCACCTTGAAGACTAATCAACTGTATTCCAGCATAGGCATTTGTGAATTGGATCTCACTTCATATGATGCAATGCGTATCCACTTGGTCAAGGTTTTTATATTCATTCCAGGAAATAAGCACTGACTCACGAAAGCAGATGCTGAAATAAATCTGCTTAGTATTTAAGGTGCCCCCGGACTGCTGTTTAATGTTAAAAACTGCACCTTGTCTGTAGCCTCCGTTTCATGCAAGTATTTTCTGTAAGGATTTACTCATGCCCATCTAGTCACTGACAAAGGACCCTAAACCTGACTTTGTCTTGCCCCAGAATTTGAATGCTCAGTTTTGGTGGGAGGAATGTAAGCTCCTGGCCCTCTATAGATAACCTTGATCGTCATCCTAGGCATTTGTGATTCAATTCGGATAGTCTGAAAAATGCCCAAATCAACTTTGATTCAGACACTTTTGGGACTAATCTAGTCCAAATCAATCTTCTCCTGAAGTTAAACTGTCCAAATCAGCTGAATCACCAAACCACGATTTGAGCACAATTTGGCCATGCGGAGATCGGGCAGTTTAAAGGGGCCAAAATTTCCCCTTTCTGTTTATTCTATGGGCTGCGGGTTCAAGGTAGAGGCATCAACTTGGCTGTGTAGCTGCAGAAGCCTCTTCTCAAAAGAACCCCCCAAGTTTCAAAAAGATTGGACCAGGGGATCCAATTCTACAGTCACCCAAAGTGGGCGCCCCCATCCGAGCTTCATTGTTTTCAAGGCAAGACAAGAACAGAGAATATTTTTATCTCGCCATTGGAAACAATGGAGGTCAGATGGGACACCACAGAATAGATGGAAATTTTCCCATTTATTTTAATGGCATCATTTAATTTAATGGTGCAGAATCACTGTGCCCGAATCTGAGCCAGAAAAGGATACTCTGGGTGCTTCAGATTTGGCCCAAATCAAATTGGGTCAAATCAAAAACTGTCCTTTTAAATTTTTTTTTATTTTCCCCCCTGGCACATGCCTACTATAACGTTTCCTAGAAACGCCAGGATATGTTACCTCGGTTCTAATTTCAAAATTGATGTCCAGTTTTTTCCCAACTAGGTATTTGAAGTTCAGTTTCTTTAATCTCATAATATAACTTATCTTATGCATGTAGTATGATCCGACAGTTTTTATTCCATTCAATTCTATGTACATTTTTGCATATAAAATGCAAGTATATAAAACTGTGCATGACGTAAAATATATTAGTCATTTTTCATGCTTCTGGTGTTTTCCTCCCACAAACATTCATAGCCATAACTCTCCCTCTATCCTCCCCACCCTCATCCAGATTCTGGTACTTACCATTACACCTTCCTGACCACGTGCCCCTCTAAGACCTGGAAGTCCACTGGATCCCTGAAACAATACAAAAGGAAGGAACCTTCTGTGTGGGCCCTGAGAGCATAGACAATTGAGCAAGAAAGCATACTGGCAGTCTTCAAGCAAAGGCTGGATACACACTTTTCTTGGATGCTTTAGGATGGTTGGGGCTGATGCTGCGTTGAGCAGGGGGTTGGACTAGATGGCCTGTATGGCCCATTCCAACTTTATGATTCTATGATTCATAGCTTGACCATCTGAATGTGTGCCTGGAATGTAGCTCAACCCCAGAGGAAATGCCTTGAAGACATTATGTCACTTATGTCCTTATGTCACTTATGTCACCAGAATCCTACCAAGGTGATAGTTGCAATTCCTTATTCTGGCCCTTAGCAGGGAAGGCATCAAAATACAGTGCAGAGCAGGCACACAGTTTCTTCCTTTAACAAGATCCTCTGTAGTAGACTGGTTAGATTGCCAGAGTACGTCTGGGCAGAAATAGGGAAATAGGGGTGAGCGCTTCAGCACGGTTTGGCTGCCTCAGCAATCATTGAAGCCCGAGGTGGCCAGCGCCATGCATGATTGGCATCAGCACACCACCTGGCGCCCGACACCAACACCACCCCTCCTCTCCGCACCGTGGCACTGGCTGCCTCGGGCTCCGGTGATCACCAAGGTAGCCAAACCGCGCCAAAGCGCCAACTCCTATTTCCAGGTTTTGATGTCAGTCCTGTCTAGGAATCACCAAAAACTCTATGGTTTTATCCAGAAGTGACATCAGAACATCTTCAGTGGTACCCTGTGTCCCTCCTCCCTTGCCTCCCATGGATTGCTAGGTCTTGTCTAGAAATCCTAGCCACATCTCATACAACACAACCATGCATGCTTCGGCTGGGTGCCAAAAACCCATCTCCATTGGGTCGCCATTCAAACTAAGTGCACACAGTTCCTTTGAATGGGTAGCAGCATAGTTTAAATGGATGCAGAGCTTGTGCAAGGTTACACAGGAAAGCACATATGTACTGGGCCTCTACAGCACAAGATGCTCTGTTTCAGAATCAGAGGCCTGGAAATCATGGTTCATTTGTTCCTTTTAGTCTCCTAAGTGTTGCCTAGGACACACGTTCTAGCAATAATTATTTTTTTAATGCAAGAAAAAGAGCAACTGGTCTTACAAGGTCTCCTTTGGTGCCAGGGGATCCTTCTTTCCCAACAGGACCCTAGAGAGATAACAAGATGCTTAAATATGGGAGAAAGGAGACAATCCATGAAGTCAGAAGCCGCCTGGTGGAAACACTGGTCATCATTGGTTCCCTGTGCCTCCTGCTGTCCACAGGCCTGAACTGCAGGCAATTTGAATCAGGCTGCCAGCACCGCCCTCCAACGGGAATCAGGTGATCTCAGAGAGCCAATCCCCTGTCACTACCTTTTATATTTGCTCTCAGACCAGATGGTGGCAGCCCCCAGTCCAGGAAGCATGATGCTAAGTGAGGTCAGTGGCCATCCTGCTATCCTAAATCCAACTTCAGACTCTTAAATTCAAGGCATGCAGCAAGCCCTACTAACAAAGCAGGATTAATACAGAACCACAGTCTAAGTATGTACAGACTGCTTCCCAGGGTCTCCCCAGCCTATCTCCTGTATCCTGACTTAATGGACTGGGCCACAAGTTATTCTTGGCATTGCCATGCAAGCAGGGAACCAGCTGCTTCCGGGGTGGCATTCTCTTCTGCTTACCATGCCCAGAAAAGGGGGCAAAACCTGGATGCTTATTCCTGTTTTAAATAGCCTCCTTTACCCCCCAGTCCTCCTTGGGTGTGGCAGGGAGGTGTGGCCAGCTCATATCACTTCTGGCCTGGTTTTTGAGTGCTTTAAAGCTTGACGAATATTTCAGGGGCTCATTCATAGTCAAAATGTTGACAAAGACTACTATGAGCTCAGCGAAACTAAGAAGCGCTGGTGAAAGAACACAGCATGAGCTTCTGACCTGTGATCCAGTCAGGCCTGGGGGTCCTCGCATCCCTTGCAATCCTTGTGGGCCCTAGGAGAAGAAGGGAAAATCCCCAAAGGGGAATGAAAGCAGAAAGCAGTTTGCATTACATTAGGCCAGGGGTAGTCAACCTGTGGTCCTCCAGATGTCCATGGACTACAGTTCCCATGAGCCCCTGCCAGCATTTGCTGCATTTGCTGGCAGGGGCTCATGGGAATTATAGTCCATGGACATCTGGAGGACCACAGGTTGACTACCCCTGCATTAGGGGACATGTAAGAGCCAGACTATTGGTTGTTTTCTATATGTTTGCCTTGCGGGGTTGCAGCCATAAAGATCCCAGACAGACCGCGATTGTAGCATGGTGGGAGGAGGGGTCTCCCCACCCCTGTTGTTTTCAGCAGTCAAAATAATCAGAAGGTTGACAGGGATGGCTATTTGTCTTCTCAGGAGTCTGCAAGTGTTCAGTGTGTGTGCAGCCTCCAGTCAGAGCAAATGTAGCCTCCTCCAGCCTGTGAAAGCTGCCAAGAAAGGTGCCATGGAAAAAGGCAGAATCAGGTCCGTCTGCACCTCTAACATGGGAGTTGCCGCTGGAAATGCAATATGACCGGAAGAGTGCTGAAATCCTGGCCTCCCTGTTCAAAACAGCACCCAACTTATATCTGAGCATGAGTATGTGATCTACCTCAACCCTCCCACTATAAGAACAGAAGTGTATAGAGATGTTTTAACGGATCCACTTAAATGTTTTAAATATAATGTATTATAATATTTTCATTGTTGTTACCCACACTGAGTCCTAGGGGAAGGCTGGGCTATAAATAAAATTTTATTATTATTACGTTCTTGTGGCAACCTCATGTAAAAAGTAACACCTAGCTTGCAGTTCATACATTCTGCACACATAGGATATGCTGCACTTTCAATGTGTTTTTGCGGCTGGATTTTCCTGTGCATTTAAAGTGCATTATCTGAGTGCATTTAAAGTGCATTATCTGAGTGCATTTAAAGTTCATTATCAGAGTGCATTTAAAGTGCATTATCTGAGTGCATTTATAGTGCATTATCAGACATGTGCAGAATGAGGTGTGTCAGAAACAGAAAGGCTGTGCTAGGACTCGAGACTGGCACATGCATCTTTGGAGCATGCTTCATGAGTCACAGCCCTTCTCTGACACATTAGGAATAAGCACATGAATGCACCACTAACTCTACGCCAGAGGCTTTCCGTCTAAGGATCATCTTCAGCTACTAAGGAACCTCCTCGCATTGGGTTTTTAAAATCCTTGGCATACATTCAAAGGATCCACTGATGCACGAACACCTGTTTCCCAGTCAGAATGGCAATAGGGGTTGTGGGTAAGACTTTCCATTTTCCAAATCTCATTTTCCTGAGCTGATAAAGTTGAGGTTCATGAGCACAGGAGGTCCTCAGCCAAAGAAGCCTCCTCTGCTCTTTACATGGCAGGGAGAAAAGATTAAATTTGCCTGTGCTTCTCCAATCGTATGATAGTGAGGCAGGGGGCTAAGTGGATGAGCGATTGGGGTGTGAGTGTCCTGCATAGTGCAGGGGGTTGGACTAGATGACCCAGGAGTTCCCTTCCAACTCTATCATTCTATGATTCTAAGTGAGCCCTTTAGCTCCAGCTTCCTCCAAGCCTTGGCAACTGTGGGACACTGCTCACCAACCAGAGCTGAGCATGCAAAGAGTGCAGTTCACCATGAAGCCATAGCCACCGAAGGGTGTGGTGCTCTCTGTTGTATGGCCAGCATCTTAATGACTCTTAATTTTGGGGGGGATCACTTGAGCATGAAATTGGTGTCACTGTGGGTGGGCAGGTAATTGTGACCTCCTGCATTGTGCAAAGGGCTGGACTAGATGCCCCTGGAGGTACCTTCCAACTCTATGATTCTATGACTACATGGAAGAGCCTGTCTCAGCCAGCAGATCCCAAAGCACTATTAAAAGGAAAGATAACAATCAATTATTACAATTACTGTAATTTTCTTTTTAGTGCCATACAATGGCTAGGACATTCTTTGGATTTTCTGTCTCTGAGCTGAAAACATCTGCTGACAACTGAGCCCGGGTACCACCCCACCCTCCACCCGAAAACACCACCAAAGACTACATACCTGAGGACCTCGAGGACCTGGCAAACCTGGAGGCCCCATCTCTCCCTAAAGAGAAAAAAAATATCTCTCTTGTTTTCACTTTCTTATGGAGCATCGACACCAGGGGTGACCAAATTGTGGCTCTCCAGATGTCCATAGGCTACAATTCCCGTGAGCCCCTGCCATGGTGACTAAAGGAGAACTTCCATGTTCAGAGGCAGTAAACCTTTGTACGCCACTACCAGGAAGCAAATCAGGGGAAAGCCTTATTTTCTATGCCCTGTTGTTGGACAATTGGAAGAACTGGCGGGCTACTGTGAGAGGAGGATGAACTAGATCAGCAGTTCTCAACTGCTTTTACCTGGCGACCCTGCAGTGGCGGGGTCAGGGTCAGTGCGTGCATACATGGGTAGCACTCGGGCGGCATAGAGGCAGCCATTTCCAGGGCTCCTCCGCCACTGGCCACTGCCTGCCACTGCTTGTGGCCGCTGCTGCCGCCCACCACCACACGCGGTGGCTGCCTCCTGGTGCCGATTGCAACAGCACCTGCCCATCACCGGCCGCTACTTGTGGCTGCCACCGCCTATTGTCTGCCGCCAATTACGGCAGCCACTGCCCACCACCACTGCTGCCAGCTGCTGTTTGTGGCTGCCTGCTGCCGATTGCAGCCGCCACTGCGGGCCGCTGCCAGCCGCTGCTTGCGACCACCGTTTCTGCCAGCCTCTGCTGCCACAGCGGCAACAAACCTGGGGACCCCCAGAAGTGGCCAGGCAACCGCAATGGGGTCCAGACCCACAGGTTGAGAACCACAGAGCTAGATGGACCACTGTTCTCATCCAGCAGGACTCGTATATTTTTAATTATGAAATACAAGCAGGGGCAGCTTACTGCATTTTACTGTTCTTTCCATGTGCTTCTTCCCCTGTAAACTACCAATGTACTTTTTTACATCGATAAAATACTGCTAAAAAAAGAAAATTTGGTGTGATTGTACTTATGATTACATCACGGTGCAGTATTTTACTAATTTGCAACAGTGTTCATGTGCATTTAATAAAACACATTCAAAAAGCATCTTGGTGCATTACAATCAGAACACACTCCAATTTTTGCAGTGTGCAATTAGTGCATACAAATACACATGCATACCTATAAAACACCGCACCAAAAGAAGCGTGAAAAATCCTTTATCAATTGTTTTTCTTTTATTTAGCATTCTATTAATATACACATGAGAATTGGTAAAATGGAGTGAAAAGTTGGAAATTCTTAAAGTTGTATAAAATTTGAAAATAAAAATGGGAAAACAGATTGAGATAGGGAGAGGGTGTATGATTTGGAAGCTACACATGGTTGTATGTATATATGCAAAAAGAAAGTGGTTAGGCTTATAACTTTTTAAAAGGCCTTTTAAACCTTTTTTAAAAGGCCCTATTAACTTTTAAAAGCAGCATTACTGGTTTCCCCTTTTCTTAAGGATGCCATGTAGGATGGGATGTTTAAAGGGTATGCAGCTGATCCAAAGAAGGGCAGGAAACTATTTGAAATTGGCACCAAATTTTCACCTAAACCAAAATGTTGAGGTTGTTTTTCAAGTAAAACACTTGAAAGAAGACCAATGAGTTTTGTCAAGACTGAAGAAATATTTCATGGAGAAGGTGAGGGAGGGAGGATTCAGATATCTCTATCTCTCCCCACCCCTTTACGTCCTTGAATATTTTATTCTCACCTGGGAGCCATTGACTCCTTGCAACCCCGCTAGGCCTGGCTGCCCCGGGTCACCCTGTAAAAAAAAAACCATCTGAGCCACAACTGCATTTGCTGATTAAAGGTGCAATAAATTATAAAAGCAAAACCTCAGGCATTTGGGGAAAAATGATCCTGCTGAGCTGAAATTAGGGCTGGGCATTCGTCTGGTCCAAAAGTTTTCAAGTTCCAATTTTGATCAAGAATTTCAACTTTCCATGTATTTCTACACACTTTATTTAAGTTCCCAGGTCTTTCAACGACTACTGCTTATCTAGACTAAGGTTCAATCCTTAAAGGGGCACTGGGTAGAACAAAGTAGCAGATCATCCAGCCGTGGTATGCCCTAGTCACTGCAGCAAGTAAGATGGTGTCCTGGGTGGCCCTCAGGCGTGACCTTCAGCTCCTATGACTGTTTCCTGTCCTGGTTCTAAGATACCAGCAGTAGGTGGTCCATTGGTCAGCATGCCAACCGTAGGTGGAGGAACAGTTTGGGGCCATTTTGTGGGCATAGCTTTCAAATCAAAGAACCACCCAGCGTCTTCCTTGCTGACTCTGAACTACGATATAGACATAATAAAAGAGTTGGCTGGAGATTCCTTGGGATTACAATTGATCTCCAGCGATGGACAATATTTCACCAGGAGAAAATAGCTACTTTGGAAGAAGAGCAGGTTTTTTATACCACACTTTCACACTACCCGGAGAAGTCCCAAAGCAGCTTACAAACACCTTTCCCTTCCTTTCCCCACAACAGACACCCTTTGAGATAGGGGGGCTAGACCAATTATGCATGGCAGCAGACGTGCTGGGCCACTGCCGCTTCACGCATATGCACAGGGGACGAAATCCCCTGGTGCACACGGTCCACCCCAGAGTTGTCCGTGCACACGGACAACTCCAGGGCAGGAAGGCTCTGCTGCATCTCAGTGGCAGATGGGGGTCCCTTTGCACAATGGTGGGATAGCGGCATGCCATTATCTCAACATTGTAGGGGGTGTACAAACACTCCTTTCGGTTCTGCGGCACCGTGAAACCAAACAGGGCATTTTGTGTCCCTGCAGGGACACATTAGGTGGAGGGGAGGAGTTAGGGCCACCCTGGCCAGGCCTCTGATGGCCACCGTGGCAAGACAGGGAATGCAGAAGGATCCATGTTCCCTTGTTGTGGTCCATCCAAGGCCCTAACATGGGCCATGGCCAGGAGGTGGCCTGGATGGCATCATGCAAAAGTGAGGATTAGCCCCACAGCCATGCTGGTGTTGGCCCGCATTTCTTGGCCCATGCATAATCTGTCTGAGAGAGCTCTCAGAAAACAGTCCTAAGAGAACTGTGACTGGCCCAAAGTCACCCAGCTGGCTTCTTGTCTAGATTAAAATCTGCTGCTCTTAACCAGTACACCATGCTAGCTCTCAAGGCGAACTCTATGACATTATACCTTGCTGCAGTACCCCCTTTTCCCAAATCCCACCCTCTCTAGGTTCCACCCCCAAAGTCTCCAGGTATTTTCCAACTTGCAGCTGTCAACTCTAGCCGAACTATATGTTACGCTACCTGCATTCTGTGTCCAGGTTTGCCACACCACTTTCAATCAGGTGCGCCTTATTTTTTCCATGCCCAGAATTCAATTCCTAGTCCACTGAGGGTGTGCTTCAAACTGGGGCCATACCGCACAAAAGTAAAAGCTTAAACCTCCTTGCAGCATTTGCCTGGCTAGAGGACTGCTATTTGCCCCAGTGTAGATGACCTACACATAGTACACATAACTTTACCCCACTGGGGCAGCTAGCAGTTGCCAGGGCTATTCAAGGCATGTAAAAGAGCACAGGCTTAGACCCCCCCCCCCCGCTTTCTCCGTGTAACCTTGGCCCAATGAAACTGTGCCCCCTCCCATTTCGGATTTCTCCCTTTCAGCCTTCTTACAGCTCGGCTTTCAGAAAGCCAAAGGAACACTTAAGCAACAGATTTGGGACCTGGCCCTTCAGTCTGATAGGGCCTGGCTGCAGCAGCATCCCACTGAAACCTCTATCTTACGAAAAACCTTTTCCAGCCAGCGGACTAACAACATAAAAAGTCCCTAATTATCAAAGAATATTCACTCTGGTACACTTCAATGCTTCCAGCCCTCCACCTTTTTTTTGGAAGGCAGATACCTTTGTATTCCATATTCACAATGACTGTGTCTCTGCCAAAAGGGAAAGACAGAGACTGTAGAAGTTGTGCTATTGTACTGCCCCCTACAACAGTGAAATTTGATCACAATATTCAGCGCCATTGTCAGCAAGCTCCCCAGGAAGGTCAGAGTGGTTCAACCTTTTGCTGCTTCTCTTTGGTGCTGTCTTCAGAAATAATGCACAATATCGCAAAATTTTTCATGACGGCATACAACATACGTAAACAGATGGTTAAATCCTTAAACAAGGCTGAACGATAGCAGTGTTGTTCAATTTATTTTCTGATCTTAGTACTGTATGTAGCAGGTTTTTTAAAGCTGATTTTATATTAAAATAAAGTAAAACCTGAAGCACTTGGAATCCCATTCTGTGGAGAGGACTAACAAGGCACACCTGATCAAAAATCCATGTGGCACATCCAGGAAGGGTGTGAGGTTACTGTAACACATAGTCAGGCATGAAGATTCTACACCCCTTCTACCACTTACTATCTACCAATAAAATGTAGGGTTTTTTACCATTGGTCCTGCTAGTCCCGAAGAGCCCACAGAACCAGGATCTCCCTGCAGAAGGAGAAAGACAACACATGAGACATTAGCACCACAAACAATGGCTTCCCTTTGTACCTTTACTTCATCAACGGTGGACAAAGCCTCCAATGAAAATTGAGATAGGCTCTGCTTAGGTAAAATCTCTACGAGAATTAAAAACTGGAGAAAATTCATTAAATGGTTTTCACACTTTTCCAGCTTGGTGGAGCATTTTCAAGACCCCCTTCTTGTGTCTACCTCAGGTTAGTTTTACTAATGCAAAGCTCTATACACTCATACATCACCAGTCATCACTGGCAGTCTTCAAGCAAAGGTTGGATACACACTTTTCTTGGATGCTTTAGGATGCTTAGGGCTAATCCTGCGTTCAGCAGGGGGTTGGACTAGGTGGCCTGTATGGCCCCTTCCAACTCTATGATTCTATGATTCTATGATTCTATGATCACTCTTACCAAAGTATCACCAAGACTTCTTCAGAATTGTATCAGAAGAAGCTAAAAAGGGGTTTGGGAGGAATTTAGGGAAATATATATATAAAATCTATCCATCTATCCATCCATCATCTATAAAACAGATATATATATATATACACACACACACACATATACATATACATATATACATACACACACACACACAGATATATATATATATTTCCCTCTGTTTTCCATAATATTCAAACTCTGGTCAGCAGATACAGGCCAGACTATATAGAATGTATTTAATTTTATCAACCACCAAGTGATCTCCCTAACCAAGGTCATCCAACCACAGGATGCTGCTTGCTGAGAGGCAAAATATGGGTTGTTGCCTACATGCCTTGTTTGGAGCTTCCCATGTGTTGGCTGGCCAGTTTTGGCAACAGGAGGCTGAAGTAGATGACCTTTTGGTGTGAACCAGCAGACCTGCTCTAACAAGAGCAGGATCAATTTTGCAAAACAAGATAAAACACACAAACGTGCTTAATTTGAACCACAGTCAGACACGTCAGCCTTTGCAAAACTATGAAGCGCTACAAAAAATGGTATGTTGCTATATAGCAACAGCCTGATTGACAGAAGCCAAAGCAGCATGAAAATTGACAGAACCTGCAAAACACCCGTTTTGGGTGGTGGGGGTGGTAAGCAATAGGAAAGAATGGAAATCACTCACCACTGGACCTGGAAGACCCTGAAACCCAGGAGGCCCTTTGGAACCCGTCACCCCCTAAAAGACACAATCAGGGCTGAAACTAAGAATATGCTATAGTTCTTCAAAGTAATAAAACTATTATTGCTTCACTGGACAAAACTGAGGGCTGTCTCACCAGGGATGCTGAAATTCCAAGCTCTGAATGTAATACATAATTTGGCCTTCAACCGCATCTCTGGGAGGGGGCAATTTTTATGGTGGCCGTGGATCTGGGGAAGACGGGGAGGTTATCTCTTCTACTGTGTTTTGTTTCCCCCATCAAAATAGTTCCCTTCCCTGGGCTGCTGTTAGCCTTAGCTGAGAAAGACTGGTATTCATATTATGCCAGTCTTTTTTCTTGCGGGGTCATTTTTAGGGTTGGCAAGATATGGGGGGGGGTTCACAGTGTTGCAAGAGGGGGGAATATTTATATGTTTTAATAAAAGAAAATTACATTTAAAAACATTAATTAAAAACAATTTAAACTACTCAAAAGCTCATGCCTTGAAGGAGTTGGAGGGGGATGCAAATAAATCTTTGTTGGTCTTAAAGGTGCTACTGGACTCTGATTTTATGGCTACTCATTTGAATCTATGATTTACATTTTTTGGAAAACATAAGAGTTGAACTAGATGAGACAGTGGCTTTTGGTTTTCATCCTAAAGACTCTGCTTGCAGAATTTGCAAGCTATTGGATGCACCGTGCAATTTAAAATATTTCGGGACTTGAGGATAGAGAGCCCAAGAATGTGTAATGAGAGGCATTTTGTGCGCTGATAAGCTTATATCGTTGTCGTTGTGTGCCAAATAGAGCCACTTTGCTATTTGATGGTGCTTGTTTGTTTTCGTGCCACCCAATTTGTGGCAAAACATATTGTGCCGTTTGGCCCGCGGACAACAAGAAAAAGAGAGAAGGAAGCAAAAGGAAAGGGAAAACTGGGAGAAATCAAAAGATCTTGTTTATTTAAAATAATAATTTCTACCGCATGCCTCCTCATAAATTATTTTCTGTGTAGATTATCTTTTCTTCCCAGGTATGTTACTGTTTCAAAAAAAAAAATCTTCCTCCAGGGTCGGAAGTACATCTTGTTATTTCCATAACAGCCTTGCGTAAGAATATCTTGAAGCCTGCTGGCTAGACTAGTCTCAAGAAAGATTTTTGGAAACAGTATCATACCTGAGAATGCTGTTGATTTTTACTTGTTTACAAGAGGACTCTTATCTTTTGGAACGTTGTCACATCAGCCAATGTTTGTGACTTCATGAAAATCTCCACCAGGCAAGAAAAGATAATCTACAAAGAAAGTAATTTCCAAAGGTGTGTTGACTAATGACTTTTGGGGTTATTGTTGACTAGCAGAAAAGCCCGTTGTATGAAAAATACAAAGGGCGCTAGTCTTCCCCCCCCCCTTCCTCCCTGGCTAGGTCATGGCAGGGCAGCTTGGGGTGGGAATGAGTGCTGGTGGGAATGAATCCCTCCCGCCCTACCCCACCAGGTAGCCCTGCTGAGGCCTGGAAAGGCCATGGCTGCTCTATGCAGTGGAGTGCTAGTGGGGGCAAGCACCCTTCCCCCCCAACCCAGGTAGCCCTGCTGAGGCCCAACGAGGATGCTCAGGGTGGGGAGAGTGCTGGGGGGGGGCAGGCTCCCTGCCTTCTCCCTGAACCAGGTAGCCCTCCCAAGGCCCAGCAAGGCTGTGACCACGGCTGTTCGGGCAGAGGGAGTGATGGCAGGGGTTTCCTCCCTCCCCCCCCCCAGACCTGCAGTCCAGGGGCCTTCCCCTTCCATCCCAGCTCCCACTTGCTGCCTGGCTTACTGTGTGGAAGAGGTTGGAGGGGGATGCGACCTGGGGTGGGACAGCTTACCTGATTGGCCATTCATTGGGTGGAAGGCCTATCAGGTAGATGATGATTCCCAACTCCTCCTACCACCTTAGTTGGGCTTTATTTATGTTACAGATAGCTGTTTATATAATGTATGTTAGTTGCTATTTGTATATGTTTTATGTTTATGTATATGATATATGTATTGATTAAGAGTCTCCACTTTTTGTACACGGTATTTTGTATATTTCTTGAGTGCATTTTCCTGCTACTGTGTGTCTTTATTGTTTCGAGTCCTCATAAATTATGTCTGAGGTGGCGTCTGTGATTGATTAAAATCTTGTAAATCACCTCAACTAATTAAATCCTTTTGAAAGGGGCTGCAGGCTGTGTTCAAAACAGTTGTACTCAGTGGAAGAAGATTGCTATTCTGCAGGTAGAGAACAGAAAAAGAGAATAAGGCTGACCTATGGAATGAGAATCTTAAAATTTGTAAAGCAGGAAGACAGAAGAAGAATAAAGATAATGTATAGGAGAACAAGAGAGGCAGAAGAGCAAGGAGATAAAGAGGAGATAAAGAACGTGAAATGATAAAAGGGCAAAAGCTGAAGTGTATTTATCCCTTTATTTATATGTGTAGGCAGCCTATCTTGATGAGACTCAAGGTGAATCATGGAACATAAAACAATCCAACAAGACTCACATTACAAAATGAGATAACAATACAAATGAACAAAAAAACATAAGACATGCTATACCATACAGAACGGGATTACAAAAGTATAAAACAATGCAGTAAGACCAAGACAGCAAATGTGGAATATACATCCCATTCCCTTTATTAAAGCACCCTCCAGAGTCATCCTATTATACTACAGCCCTATTCCTTTTATTAAATAAATAAATAAATAAATAATCTTTATTTACAGTCATTTAGACCAAAATTTTAGATGCATTACAATACAATAAGGTAAAAAGGTAAAGCACCGAGTCATGTGGAAGCACCGAGTCATGTCTGACCCTTGGGGGATGCCCTCTAGCCTTTTCATGGCAGACTCAATACGGGGTGGTTTGCCAGTGCCTTCCCCAGTCATTACCGTTTACCCCCCAGCAAGCTGGGTACTCATTTTACCAACCTCAGAAGGATGGAAGGCTGAGTCAACCTTGAGCCGGCTGCTGGGATCGAACTCCCAGCCTCATGGGCAGAGCTTTCAGACTGCATGTCTGCTGCCTTACCACTCTGCGCCACAAGAGGCTCATCTCACAAGAGGCTCATCAAATACAATACAATAGCAGTTTGTAAAAGGGAAGGTAATACCATTAAAAGGTTAAAAAATGCATCAACAAAAAAACTTCTCCACCATAAAAGTCAACATTTAAAAGCATTAACTGCCATTGACTATTTTAAAAGGATAAAATGAGCCTTTTATTCCTTTTATTAAAATGCTCCCCTGAACAAACTGAAGATGCTGGGGAAAGCAGAATCTATAAGAAGCGGAGAAATGAAGGAACTGGAGAGAAACTGAAAGAGACTAGCTAGTACAGGGTACAAATTAAGTACAGAAGAAGAGCAAGAAGGCTATTTTCCATAAGGGGGCAAGACTCATATCGTTTCTCCGATGCTGCTGCAGCTGCGAAGATAGTACAGGGACAACATGGACTCCACATAACAGGAGACCCCAGTTGTTTTTCTGCCCCCCTAATCAGCAATTTAATGTTGTTATATATTTAAAATACATATTTAAGTAATTGTCTAGTCCATTTCTTTGTGGAGATAGGTCCTCCCCCCCCCCCAATATCTCCACAAAGAGACTTGCTTTCAAAATGAAAGCTGTGTAGTTCGACATTATACAAAACTTTTAAAGATAACTCCCCCCCCCCATAAGTGGCAGAGAGAAATCCAATCTAGGATTTCTCAAGGACGACTGGACATCTGTTCAGAAGATGTACCCTCTTAATTAAGTTTCTACTAACATTAAAGAACTAGTTCATAAAATTATGATTCAGTGTTATTGCACAGCCCATCGTCTTAATATCAATTCTAAGTACATTTTTGCATGGACTAAGGTTTATGTATTTAATGCTTTTGATTATTTCTAACAATTTACCAATGATCGTGTATTTTATGTGGCTTTAACCTTGTAAGCTGCCTCTGAGCCTTTGGGGAAGGGAAGCATAAAAACAGAATTATTATTATTATAGAATTATTACTATTAATAATGATGATGATAATAGGCTGGAAAGCATATAATTATGCAATGTTGGTGGATGTCCCTGAAAATCAGTTTATTTTGGGACACAAAAAGGTAGACATAATCACACAATACAAAGGCCCTTATGATACCTTGTCTTATTAGAAAAATCTGATATACAAAAGACTTCTTTCATGTAAAGGAAACTGATTTTGTTACTGTTACCAGCAGCAAAATTTCTGATAACCTCTTATTGGAGAAAAGCTAAGATACCTTCTGATGGAATGAGAAGGTGTGAAACCTTTTTATTTTAGATAAGGTATCTTCACAACTTAAAGTAGCAAGTTCTGCCCTATGAACTTCTAAAATAGTTGCCTTTTTAGAATATATGAAGAAGACGGCATTGTGAAGGAAATGATGCCTGTGAAACTGTCATATAATTCGTACTTATTAAATACTTCTAAGTAAATACAACAGACAGGATGCTCTCTATAAAAAGGATTAATGTACAATAGACCAAGTCTTGAAATATGTCTTTATTGTATTTTTAATCTAATGCTGTTGGCTTTTTATTTTCTTGTTGTTGTTGTTGTTGTTGTTGTTGTTAATGTCATAAGCTAAGCTTAAAATAAAGAGTTTTTAAAAAATGAAAGCAGGGGATTTAGAGTGCCCAATGCATGTTTCAGTATAAAGGTATATCAAAATAAAGCTATTAAACTGCTGACTGGGAAGAAAAGAAAACCTGGAATGGAAACAGCTACTGAAATGGAAATGGCTGCAGACTGGGGAGGACCAGGAAAATCCTAACATTTCTACCCACACTAACCCGACTTTTCTGTGATCTTTCTGAAAAATACTGAGCAACATAGGTTTGAGAAAGATCAGAGAAAAGCTGGGAAAATTCTGGGAGGTCCACAAATGCAGGTAGGGAAGCAGTAACCCCCCTCCCCCTCCACAACAGCACTGAATCTCAGGCAAATAAACTGTGTGGAAACAACTTAGGATGCCACAATTAAATGCATTAACCTCTTTACTAGTTTATAAGCCATCACATTTAAGAATCTTTAGTTAGGTATCAAGGGGGAGACAGGTGAATGTCTAGCTTACCTGAAGCCCAATGAGTCCAGAAGGGCCATTTTCTCCTTTGACACCCTGAAAGAAGACGCAGAGTAAACTTACTAAATGGGTGACAATCAGCTTTCAAAAAATGGTTACAAATGTCCATTGGAATTGAATGAGTGCTTTTTCCAGACTGGAAGCCTCAGTGAAGTCTGGGGTTGTCGAGCAAGGAAGAAGTCAATAAACTGGGATGGATGGAAAACCTGCCAGACTGTTACCCTTAGCCTTCCATCCATTTGAGGCAGTATCCAGTGACCCTACACATGCTTCTGCCAACCTGCTCCTCAGACGCACTGTGCATGTATGGGTCTGGAGACACAGTTTAGCAGCAAAGCACTTATGGAATTCCAAAATTCGATACCTGGCATCTCTGAGGGAATCTGTGGCTAGGAAATTATGAAGAGTCTTTCAAAGCCCTGCTTTACTTTGCAACAAAAGGATCCATGGTTTGCTGCTGAAGGTCAACCATTAAGCAGAGAGAACCTGAGACCCCAGATGAGTTACCTCTCCAAACCTGAATCACAGTGTGCTCACCTTTGTGCCTTTTCTGCCTTTTTCACCTGGAGGCCCAGGGTCCCCTAAAAAGCCCTGCAAGACAGAGATTTAGCCTTAGATTATCCTCTTGATGGTTCTCTGTCCGCAGAACAGGGAGGTATGGTTTAAATCTTGGTGTGTGTGTGTGTTGGGGGGGGAGGAATTGGTGAGGAAAGGGATACCCATGTTGATCATCTTGTATGCATTTTGCATGCCCCAAGGAGCACTCACAAATGCTTGCTGAGCATTTATGATTATTCTGACAAGGATGCTCACACAACCATCAGCATTCTGTGTTATGCCTGATCACATGTTTTATTGTCATTTTAGTGGATTCTTAAATTATTTTTACTGGCAAAGGACTTATGGTTATGTTGTTCTTATGACGGAAGCTGCCTTGAACATTCCATGGTATTGAAATGCTGGATACAAACATTGCAAACAAACAAAGCAAATGTAAACAGGGGGGAAAGACTGATCGTAAGAGCAAGGTTGCATGACTAACCCAAGTATGCTATTCCCAGAACCATTCAAAATGGGCACCATGGAGATCTAAAAGCCACGGTTGAATTCAAGCACCACAGGTGTTTGCAATACCATGAAAATAACTGGGACTTGTATGTGTGACTAAACAGCTGTGAACACAGCAAGCAACACAATCAGCAGTCTGGACGCAGCACCCAATCACACTAGGGTTGCCAGCTCCAAGCTGGGAAATACTTGGGGATCTGAGGAGGGCAGGGCTTGTATAAGGGAAGGACCTTGGCAGGATATAATGCCATTGAGTCCAACTTCCAAAAAGGCTATTTTCTGCCATCTGGAGATAAGCTGCAATCCCAGGAGATCTCCAGACACCACCTGGAGGTTAGCAACCGTAAGCCACAACCAGACCTAGGAAAATAAGGAGCAAACTCCAGGACAAAAGGATATGGAAATACAGAGAAGTCCTGGTTAACCCCACATTGGCTTAGTCCAATGGATCATCCTCTGCCCACTCACCTCTTCTCCTCTTTCTCCAGCAGGCCCTTGATCCCCCTTAAATCCTTGTGGGCCCTGGGAAAAGAAAGGAAAGTGCCCAGATGTGCAAAGAAGCCATCACACTTTTAGTGAAGCCATGTCCTTGGAGCATTTCGGAGGAGGGTCTGGGCTCTCGAGGGTTTTATACCAGGACAATTAGTACCGCATCAATTAGTCCTGACCTCCCTGCAGTCTTTCTTTCAGAGCCTTAATGTCATCTATTATTCCTACTGTGCCTTGACTTTTTAAAATGATTCAAACAATTTAAAAACATTTAAAAACAGACACTGTGGGGAGGGAGATGCTGGCAATGTCACAGGCCCTGGTCCACGGAGGCCCTCCACCGCCTGCGTTCCCCCAGTTCAAGAGAAACCATGCTGCATAATGAGTTTTGCAAATCCTGGATTTTGGTTTCTGCCAAACTAGAAAAACGCATGGCGAAGTGATTCCAAACTGGCCCTGCTGGTCTCAAAGTTGTATGTCTTTGCTTACCCAGAGTTTGGAACTCTTTCCCTTGAACTGCTGGTAGTGCATTTACACCTCATTACCGACACTTGAGACATGTGACACACACCAAGATGGCATTCCCATTTCAGACATGGGATCTTACCTGTTCCCCTGGCACCCCAGGTGGTCCAGCTGTTCTGTCTGTGCCCGGAAGTCCATCTGTCCCAGGGAAGCCTTCATGCCCTGGGAGACCTGGTGGCCCAGGTTCACCCTGGAGAAGCATGTAATTAGTGAGGATACTGAGTAGTGGCACCCACGAAGTTCTGTTTTACAGCTGCCCCCGGGAATTTCAGTGAGGGAAGTTCCCCCACCCCACTTACCCAAGCAACTGCAAATAACTGCTCATCTCATTCTGGCATTGTGTTTGTCCAGAATGACAGCAACAGTTAGCATTTATAGAGTATATCTGAGTAGGGTCAAAATGTTTCACATGCATAACATCCATACTTTCTTACAAGTAGCCCTACAAGGTAGGCCACAAATATCACCCCCATGTTACAGAGAGAGAGAATTCTTGATGGAGGCAACATTCAAACCACAAAGTTCCTCCCGAACCACAGCAGTTGCTTGGCAACTAGACTATGTTACCTGTACTTTCATTTACAGTTTCACTTAAATAATTATCAAAAACTTAATTCATCTCCACAGTTCCAATATGCAAAAGACATTTGCGATAGCTGCATTTTTTTAATGATTGAAAGCATCAACTACGTATCTTCTTTCCACCTTATGAATGGAGTTTGCTAGTTTCTCACGCTCTTACATAGTGTCCCAAAATACATTATGAGAGACAGAAGCGACCTCTTAGATGGATTCAGAGGACACAGCCAAGTTACATGGTAGATGGCAGCCAAGCTACTGGAGCCCTTTATCCCTTGTCAGTGCTGTCCAACCAACCTAACCAAACATTGCATAACTTCTGCAAAGGTTGTTCTCCTTGACAATAAACTTTCGGGAAACTTCCAAGTTTTGCTGAGCGATCACAGAGACCTCCGCATCAATGAAACAACACAAGGGTAAGTCAAAAGGTATTGCTACTGGGGCTCTAGTTTATAACACATGGGTTTATTCAAAAAAAGATGGCTTTCTTGAAGGACCCAGGATGATCATGGGGACATTTTATGAAGAAGTTTTAAGAACATTGAAAACTGCATTGGTGAGTTGCACCATGGAATTTTTGTCCCCATCACGATAATGGCCCCAGCTCAGTCTTCGCAGGTAGCCAGGAACAAGGAGAATTTCATTAGGAAATCTCACCCCATCCACCCTGCAGCCCTGCTCTTGCCCCTTCAGACTTCTGTCAAGAATCAATAGCTTTACATTTTGATATTTCGATTCTAGGTTTCTATGAGTTTGTAGCAATGCTTTTTTTTTTTTACTTATTTTCATTGTAGATCAGCAAGCACAATATTGGCTTTGAACTACTACACTGCATCTGTGCTACATTAAAGGAGATGATCTTACCTGGTAACCAATGTGTCCTTTTTCACCTGGTTCCCCTGGATAGCCGGGAGGACCCTGGAGATGCAAGTTCAAGATACGTACATTCAGTGCAAAGTGGTTTATGAATGGGTAGTTTTGCACTCTGAGCCTCAAGAAAGACAGGATCGTGTTAACGTGTTGACAGAGCACTAGCCCTGGATGCACTGGGAGGTGCACCATGAACAATACACAAAAGCTGCCTTGGAAATCCCAGCGGACTGGGCCAGCCACACCAACAGAATCCTGTATATTTGACTGGGGCTGAGGTTCAACATACTTCTTGGCGTTTCCACTGGTCAGGCTGGCTCAACGAAACTTTTCATGGAGACTCTTGTATTCCTGAACTCTCTCTAGTATTTAGCACCTCCAAGTCTCTGTTTCCTGCTTGAGGGGGGCAGGGATTGAAAATACCATTGCCTCTAGACCTATTAGCCTTTGCATAAAGGAGGGCTGAGGTAAGTTGGGGAAACACTGCACTGATTTCACCCCTCCCAGCCGGTTCTCTGCACAGAGGGGAGGGGGGGAACTTTAACATTCAGAGCAAAAGTTTTGCTCATGTCAAATCTCCAAAGAAAAAATGAATTTCTTCACAATGGGATTATACACAGACACACACACACACACATATGTAACATTTTTTTACAAATGAAAATAATTCCAGTTATTTGGGAGGAACTTTAATAGAGGATGTGAAACAGGCTGTATAGAAGGGAAGGGAAGGCTGGGGAGCTAAATGGGAATGAAACACTGCATGAATATGAAGCTGTTTCAACTTAATTTTGTCAGTTGACAAGCATGTGTTAAAATCCATAAATACACCTCTTTATTTTACTTGCATGATTTCAAGATAAAGCTGAATATGTGTGGGTAATGCCTGGAGATATTTTAGAAGCCTAGACGGGATGGGGGCAAAACAAGAGCTTCAGAACAGGTTTTGTCTTAGAGCCTTTGGGTTTGGACCAGGATATATGATATAAAAATGTACACCTATCTTCTATTATCGATACAATCATCATCCTGAAAGCTAGTTTCCTTAAGGAGATTTTTCTTACTCACAGGCAATCCTGGCTTTCCCAGATGTCCCATGGATCCCGGCGGTCCCGGCTGGTGCTGGTTTTATTTAAGAAATAAAAAGGAATGCAATCAACTACACTTATTCATTAGGGCGTTCTGGACATGGGAGAATCTTAGGTCCTGTTCACTCGATAATCCGATATTTGCAATGCAACCCATGTGTGAATCCCTAAGAAATGCAGCTCCAGAGTTTAGTGGGTCTTATTCCAGGACAAGAATCTTATTTTCAGCAATGTGTTGCTACTTTAAACAAGTGGCTGGTTTCCTTTACACTAGCAATGCTAGTCCCAAGTGACAGTGTGAGAGCATGCATTGGAAAATGCTGTCAAGTCACAGTCAACTTTTGGTGACCCAAAAAGTGTTCAAGGCAAGAGACAAACACAAGTGGTTTGCCATTGCCTGTCTCTGCCTCTGGACTTTTTGAGTGGTCTCCCATCCAAGTACTAAACAGAGTTAACCTGCTCATCTTCCAAGATCTAATGAGCTCAGGTTAGCGAGCCTGTTTAGAACTCCTGATAACATGGGGATTTCTTTTTTTTTCTTTTTTGGAGAGTTCAAAGATGCGGCTCACAATGGACGAAGCAGTTACACAGTCAAGCTGCAGGGAGTTTGCCCATCATGGATGTTCATAGTTATTCTATTTATTTCATACAGAATATCTATAGTAAAAGGCTGTACACCATCATGGCCTTTCTCAAAGCATGCTGAGAAATTCCTAGGGGAAAGGGGATGATTTCATTACGTGGTTACAGTGTGAATATGCACCTTGATTATCTTGTTTCTACTCACCGGCCAGCCTGCATGAAGAAGCTGGTAAAATGAAGATTGCTGAAAGGGCAGGAAGAAAAATAAGTGAAAATTAACATTTTTCTTTAAAAAAAGAAAAAGAAAACCCCAACAGAACACTTCTACAGACAAAACTAGGCAACCACATCCTCCAAGTACCTGATTTCCAGGATTAGAGATGTAAGTAATCCGGGACGATTATACTTTTATCAGAGGAAGATGGAGCAGGGAGAGAGCGAAGGAATCTCCCTCTAGGAAAACACCCAAAGATCTTTCAACATCTGGAAATATTTCTAATAAAAGAACCCTGAGCTCTCAGAGGGATGACGGATGAGCAAATTTAACTTAGGATAAAACAACAGCAGGACTCTGGGTTCTTTTCAAGTTTATCCAAAATTGATTAATGTGAGTCAAAACAGCAAAAAGAAAAAAAAAAAGTTACCGTACTCTGATGATCTGTCAAGCAGGGCTAGGGCTTGCCCCCCTCCCTTCCCAAGCAGTCAGACCTCATTTCCCTCTCTGAAGCCCATTCACAGGGGAAGATTGCAGAGGCAAGTATAATGGGAAAGAGCCTTCTCCCCCCCACTGCCGCCCCCATAAAGGAATGAGTTGGGATGGTGGGGGAGACAGCTCTTATCCATTTGCAGCTTGAGATAGTGTTTCATTACATCCTTTTTAAAACTAGGAAGGCAATGGCAAAGGGCCCTCCGCTGCAAAAACACTTTTGTCATCAGAAACACCGAAAAGGCAAAAAAGAAAAAGTGCTTGTGGTATTAACTCAAATTCGGCATTTTAAGCAGGCGACAAGTAAAGCTGAGGTTTGAGGCAGAGCAAAAACAAAGGGTGCCTCTAATGGCATCCTTTGCACCATTAGAGGCACATGGCTGAACCTTGCATCCGACAATATTATGAAGACTGAGGTGGGAAATCTAAAGGGCACCCCACTGCTTATTAATTAACGTAGACCCCAACGGCTAGCAATTGCATAGACCCCTGTGCTGCTACGGAAGTTCACTGGGGCCGTTCATTTTCCACCAGCCTAACCTTTGAAGAGCCTCTTGTGGCGCAGAGTGGTAAGGCAGCTGCCTGAAAGCTTTGCCCATGAGGTTGGGAGTTCGATCCCAGCAGCCGGCTCAAGGTTGACTCAGCCTTCCATCCTTCCGAGGTCGGTAAAATGAGTACCCAGCTTGCTGCTGGGGGGTAAACGGTCATGACTGGGGAAGGCACTGGCAAACCACCCCGTATTGAGTCTGCCATGAAAACGCTAGAGGGCGTCACCCCAAGGGTCAGACATGACTCGGTGCTTGCACAGGGGATACCTTTACCTTTACCTAACCTACCTCAGAGGGTTGTTGTTCTGAGGATAAAATGGAGGAGTGGAAAACAATGTTATAAGCTACTTTGTGCTCCCACTGGGGAGGAAACATTGTATAAATATCTAAATAAATATGTAAATAAAGACAGAAGGAGAGTTGTTTTCTGTACCCTGTTTTTTCTGTCCTAAGAAAGCGGCTTACAATCTCCTTCCCTTCCTCTCTCCATAACTGGCACCCTCTGAGTTGCGTGAGGCTAAGAGAGCTCTGAGAGAGCTGTGAATGGCCCAAGGTCATCCCGCTGGCTGCATGTGGAAGAGGAGTGGGGAATCAAGCCCAGCTCTCGAGATTAGAGGCTGCTGCTCTTAACCACTATGTAACTTCAAGCTTGAAAACAACAGGTTCAAAATAAGCATGTTCCTAACTCCTGATGCTTGATTCTTGCTCTGATATCCTTATTCAGCTTGTAATTAAAGTTATGTATTTGTGTGAGCCAAGATCCTCTTGTGGCGCAGAGTGGTAAGGCAGCAGACATGCAGTCTGAAAGCTCTGCCCATGAGGCTGGGAGTTCGATCCCAGCAGCCGGCTCAAGGTTGACTCAGCCTTCCATCCTTCCGAGGTCGGTAAAATGAGCACCCAGCTTGCTGGGGGGTAAACGGTAATGACTGGGGAAGGCACTGGCAAACCACCCTGTATTGAGTCTGCCATGAAAACCCTAGAGGGTGTCACCGCAAGCCTCAGACATGACCCGGTGCTTGCACAGGGGATACCTTTACCTTTACTATTTGTGTGAGCCATGTTTCATTGCCTTAAAATTCTCACTCGCTGGCTCAAAGTTAAAATTGAGATATAGTATGAGCGTGAGTTCCCATTTCATACCTGTACAGTCAGCATTCACAGTTGCTGCTGTAAGCACATAACCTGTTATTTAGTCTTAATGAAACTATCTTTGATGGTCAAAATTGACCAGGATTTCTCCGAATGGAGAAGTAATTTACAAAACAATACTCTGGCTCTTGCTTCAGGCTATCCATCTTGCCAGTAATCCCCAGGGTAGGAAAAGGGCCATGCTTAGGAATAAATGTCATCTTTCTTCAGAAGTATATCAGAGTTTATAGTGCAAGTCCCAAGCAGCCATGTTACAATGAATGCACACACACACACACACAGAAATAAGTCCATCTAGTACGAAAAAAGTGTTCTTTTTCTGTTCAGAGGTTTATAAACGATGTGACCCAGTTACAATTTGAGCGGAGTTGTTGGCCTCCACAAGTTCTGGTCTATTAAAAACTCTATGTAAACCACAGTGAAATGAATGGAGCGGCACAGTGATCCAGGGGACACTTTTTGGCCGCTTGAGCCCTTAACAGATCCAAAATTCATTACTAAAGTCTAGCTGCATCATGATAGGCCACCTCTAGAACACCACAAATCCAAAGGGTCTTGTACACACAAACACACCCACACCCCATGGAAGTGCCATTCACAGAATTTCTACCTCTGAATAGGGAGCTTCCATTTGGCCTCCATGGCTAATAGCCATTTTATTTTCTGCATTTATAGTCTGCCTTCCTCAACTAGACTCCAAGTGGATTCAGTCAATAACACTATTTACAAAGAGACAACTAATAAGCATAGCACTGATCGATACAGTCCCTATGAAGAGACATCTGATGAGCAATGCTCTTGGTCCAGATTGAGATAACTAAAATCTGAATCCTATTGGATTTGTTGAATCCCACTTTAGAGCCGTCTAAACTACGTCATCATATTTGGGGCAAAGGATCCCAAAAGTTAATTGTGCCTTATTAGAAGAACATTCTTCAGCCCATCCTTACTCCATTGGCCATTAGCTGTAAGGAGATCCCCAATGTTCTAGAACAGCTAGAGTTTTGTGAAACCCTGGGCTTCTTGACAGCCCTGGAAGGCTTTCCCGAAGGGGTGGGAGTTAATTTTTACATATATTTAAAATCTGTTAAACATTGATTGGGTAATATGATTACCCAATCATGTTGACCTGCCCCTCTCCTAAAATGGCCAATGATGGGCCTAGAGGGGGTGGGAAGGGGAGGGGCCTCAGGTGGGCGTTTCCACGGCTATGCTTCCCAACCATATACTGCACCATCGTGCCACTTCTGGGAGTTCTTGGAGCCTGAAGAATGTTTCAGGGGTTCTCAGTGGTAAAAAAGTTGAGAAAGGTTGCTGTAGAATTTTGACACAGAAAGTTTTTCATCTATCAAGAACAGCTGTGAAGGGGGGAAGCTAAAGTTTAAATCTTCCCTTCAGCCAGGTGTTGCATGGAATCTAAAAAAGGATGGCTGTTTCTACATCAGGGAGGGTGGGGAAAGCTGCCCCTGCTATGGAGCCAGCCATGAGAGGAGCGGAGGCAGGCAGAGATAGAGTCTGTTTGAAATAAGGTTGCCAGGTCCTTCCTGGGAGAAGTTACCAAGAAAGCTGCGGATTCTGTCACATAAGTTACATTATAGTGATGCTCTGGTATTTCGGCAAAACAGCTTTGGAAAGAATGGCTCCTACCATAGAGTTTTTGCCCAAATACCAGAGTCACCGTGATGTCAGCAACATGATGACGTCATTTCCAGTACAAGCTGAAAGTGAAGACACCACCTTGCTGACAACATAGACAGGGCCTCCCTTCCACTCCTGGTAAGTCCCCCTGCCAGCCAGGGAAGGAGAAATGTAGGGCTGAGCTCCTCCAATTTGAAGGCAGAGCTTAACTCTATCCACCTCTCTGGATTGGCCCCAGGCACAGGCTCTAATAGAAGCCATCCCAGAATTTCACCTTCCAGTTGGAACAAAGTACATAGGTTTTTCCATTGCTCTGGCTTAAAGGCGAAAGCCCTGTGAGCTCCATGCATCTGAGAAAGAGCATGATGCAGATGCATGCTTTCTACCACATGCTTTCTACCCTATGTATAAAACAGGGACAAGTTCTTTCCACATGCATTACCATTAGCAAGGGAATACTCTGTGCCTTTACAGTGTCTGAATGCATCACAAGACTCTTAACAGACATTGGCTAATTGCATGCTGCATCAGCACACAGTGGCGCAGCCCCAATTATCCGGGCCAAAGGGAACAAAACATGGAACAGACCGATTGCATTTCACAAGAGGAAAGGCCAGATGGAATTGCCCCTGAGATTCATTGCGCATCCATCCCAGGTGTTTCTAATCAAGAAAGGTATCCTTTGCACTGCCTGCTGGGCTTGTAAATGCAGGCTAGGGAAAGGAAAAAGGTGTCCAGAGACATTTACAACCACAGACAAGAGAACAACCTGGATCTTACCCAGTTTCTCTGTGGGATGGCCTTAGTCAGAAAAGCACAACAAGGGAATAAATGGGGCAAGCAAGAGGCACATATAGATGAGCACATCATTGGATCTGAAAGTGGGAGACAAAGCACAGAAGAAGCGAAAGCAGCAAGCAATCCTGCCAGGCTTCCAAGGGACATTTCTAATGAATACAGGGCGCTCCCTCCTACAGCCTCTGACCCCTCTTCTCTCCAGCACAGTACTACCTGGCAGAGGCTCTCCAGAGTCCCAGACATGGATTGAGGCCATAGAGTTGGAGACAGAGAGGTTAACCCTTTAGCCAAGGTGGCAACTGCAACCCTTATGCATCACTTTCAGTCACTTTTAACCTTAAAACAGCTCTGTAAAGTAGGAAAGTATCCCCAAAATGAAGGCAGGGGCGGGGGTAGAGGTTTAGGGTTAATGACATTCACTAGGCTTCATTCAGCACATGTAGGATAACACATTTTCAATGTGCTTTTGCAGCTCGATGTTCTGGTGCATAACAGGAAAATATACTTCTAAAGTGCATTGGAAGTGCATTATCCAAGTTGTGTGGAATGGACCTAAGTGAGTCAGTGGGGGAGGCAAGAAGTAAACCAAGAACCACCCAGGATCAGGGCCACACTAGCTCACTGGTACAATATATATTACCTGTGCCTCCACACCACAGCAGGTGGGAGGTGGGGCTCAGAAGAGCTGACCAGGAGAGTTCAGCCCAGGCAAGATCCCAACAAGGTGAGACAGAAGGGTCAGCTGCTCATGATCCATAGCTGGAAGTGTCTGCAGGATCATTTCAGCCTTGCAGCCCACCCAACCTTCCAGCCAGGGATCACCTGAAGACCCCCAGGCTGTCAGATTGCCAGAGACATCTGCAGAACACTTTATTTATTAATTAAGCGATTTATATACACACACACCCCCCTCGGACACTGGCGTCTTGGGGTGGTGAACAACAAATTAAATAAATAGTAATAAAACCAATAGAATTTACATAAGAATAAAATCGAATCAATAAATTTTAAAATCACAGATAGAGCTACGGTCAGCATCAACCATAATTACAGAGATTGATAGTCATTTCAGCCAGCAAGATGTTAAATGTAGGGAGGAGTCGGAGGGAAAGGGAGAGGGAGGGAGTCCTAGAATTTAGATGTGTTTTCTGGCTGGCCTCAACCATAAGCCTGGCGGAAGAACTCCATCTTACAGGCTCTGCAGAATTTCGAAAGCCTGGACAAGGCCCTAATTTCTCCAGGGGGGTTCATTCCACCAGGCAGAAGCTGCAGCCAAAAAGGCCCTGGATCTGGTTGAGGCCAGGCGTATTTCTTTAGGGCCAGGGATCCTTTGTTGATTGGCATAACAAGCAGAGTCTTGGAAGGGGACTGTAGACTAAAACAAGCAGTGCACGGTTACTGGCCCATTGTCACCTGCTTGAGGTGGAGGAGTTTTCTCAGGATGAGAAGAACATCTGCAAGAACAACTATTTAAGGGATGTTAGGATATCAGACAGATGTGGATACAATTGTGCACAGTACTTGCTGCCACTCACCTCACTTGACTCCTGTAATGTCTGACCTCAGACCAGACTTATTGGACTTTGATTCTTGGACTGCCCTCACCTGACTGCTTTGAACTCGCAGCTTTTGACTTGGCTTTCTCTGACTCTGCTTTCCTACTGACCAGCTTTGCTCAGATCAGCTGTCTCCTCCTGCTGTAAGCCGATATCTCTGGGCTACAAGCAAGAGCCAGCACAATTTCTAGCAGCAAAGAAAAGGTGAACTTTCCCTGTCTCCATACCTTGGCCCTGATTCCAATCATGTCCTCTGCTCCTCTAATTAAGGATGAAGAACACATTTGTTTTTCCATCAGTTCATCTGTATGGACCAGATTAGGTGGACCATTGGTCTGATCCAGGAAGGCATCTTTGTTGTTCTGCATTTCTGATCACACATGGTTTGGCTTAACTCTGTTAAAGGTTACGTGCACTGATGGTGCTAGACATGTAGGCGTGTGGACCCCTAATGATTTCTCATAATCTTAAGTATCCTCAGTGGTCAGTCCTGCTTATCTGGAGGATACTTAGGTTTCAGATAAGCAGGACTGACCAGGCAAGGACATTAGTTCCAATCTGATTATGTGATATTTAAATTATTTAAAAAATTATGAGCACACGGATATGCTTGCTGACTCCTTCTGAGTGTAAAGAGATAGTTGACAATGTTCTTACCATGAATGCCAGCCAGTCCTCCTTGGAGTTCCTCCAGAGAACGATGACTGGGGCCCCGGGGACCCCTGGAAGTCCTGGGTCACCTGTAGGGCCTGTTCGTCCAATTGCACCAGGAGATCCCTAACCAGAGAGAGAGAGAGAGAGATCAGCCATAAGGCTGGGGTTTCATGTTGCTTCCTATGAACAGGACAGCATTCATCCAGCTCAGAAGCCATCACTCAGGATGATTCCACATGGAAGAAACTTCACGTTCGGCACTCAGTGCGTGCTTGACAAGCAGCTACGGATAAGCCTAGTTCTTGCTGAGCTGAGCTAGCGAGCTCATGTCTGGGTTCTCCAGTTCAGAAAGTTAGTGTGTGTGTGTGTGTGTGTGTGTGTGTGTGTGTCGGTGTGGGGGGGGGGTCATGTGGCCACACTGCCATAAAAATCTACACAACTAGCTTCCCAGGGAGACAAGCCTAAGAACTTTGCCCAGACATGCTAGATGTCTGTCTTCATTTATTTGTTTGATTACTGATTGGTTGATTGCATTTTTATACTGCCCTCCCTTGTGGCTCAGGGCGGTTCATAGAGAACAGAGAATATGCAGGGAAAGTTTTCAAAGTGGAGGAGAAGACAAACATCTAGCATCTTGGGAAAAAGGATTCCAGCCTAACATTCTAACTTCCTATATGTATGGAACTTGTTTTTCAACACATAGGATCATTTAAATCATGCAAATCCCAGCCCAGAAACTGTGTTTCACTGTCTTGGGGAAAACAAGACAGCTTAAAAGATTATTTCCATCCTATTTTATTTTTCACAAGTCTCCCAATTAGGATTGCCAGCCAGCTCTGAGCGGGTGGGGAAGTGTGGACAACCCAGGAGAGGATATGACAACCCTATCAGCCAATCATTCTCTCTTATTCTAACCTGCCTCACTGGGCTGTCGTGGGGACAACTATGCAGACAAGAATCGGGTAGGGGTGCAGCAAGTAGAGAACCGAACTGGGGGACACAGAGTTCAAAATTCCACTCCACCATAAAGCTTATGGACTTGCATACTTATGGTTTTTCTTTTTTCTCTCTCTCTCTTTTTTCCTTCAATTTATGCCCCACCTTCCTACCCAATGGGGACTCAAAGCAGCACGTAGCGCTCTCCTCTCCTCCATTTTACCTTCCCAAGAACGCTGTGAGGTAGGTTAAGCTCACATTGTGTAACTGGCCCAAGGTCTCCCAACAGGCTTCTATGAGAGAGGGCGGATTTGAACATGGGTCTCCCAGATCTGAGTCCAGCTTTCTAAACATTATGCCAAACTGAACTACTTCGCAAGGCTGTTGTGAAGATTCACAGAAGAGGGGACTCAAAGCAGCATGCAGTCCTCTCCTCTCCTCTCCTCTCCTCTCCTCTCCTCTCCCCAAGAATGCTGTGAGGTAGATTAAGCTTTCAAGGCTGTTTTGAAGATCCACAGAAGAGGAAGGAAATAGGATGCTTTGGAGGAAGGAGGTAAAAATATGACAGTCAGAGAGTATCAACACACCTTGTCTCCTTTTGGCCCCTCTGGTCCACGTCTCCCCCGGCAACCCTGTAAAGCAAGACCACCACACAGTTAGGTCTCTATTACTGCTTCCGTTGGGCAACTGAGTTGGCAACTGGCCTCATTAACCTCTTCCAAATAGGTTCTGAGGATGGGCACATCAGAGAGCTTCATTTGCATGGCTGCTTAATGCCCTTGACAGGATTCATGTGGGAGAAGCTAAACACACACCAAGCTGCCTTATATGAAATCAGGCCAGGATAGTCTACTGACTGGCAGCAGCTATTCAAGGCCTTGTACAATGTATACTACGTGGATCCTGATCATTTCCAGTTCCTATCGGAGCATGTGGGCGCATGAGTCTCTGCTTTGTCGGGGAGCATTTAAATTTTATTTACGTTATAAGTATAGATAAGCTTAATTGGGCCATCTGGCTTTAAGCCATTTGTTGTTGTTTTTTGGCCTAGATAAACCTTCTCTTTTAGTTTGTTGCTGGCTTTTTTCTTCTTCTGGCTTTTCAGTCTGTGATTTGGGAATTGGGGAGTAGCCCAGGAAGGCCTTTTCTTTCACCTACTGTCCCCTCCGTCCTATCGGCTAGATCACCTGTTCTGCCCTCCTTGAATTTTCTTTTAATTTAATGTAATTTTAGTTTTAGATAGTTGACTTTTAGCTATTTTAGGGTAGCTTTGTTAATCCCCCCCCTCCCATGTGGGGCAAATGGGGGAAGAGGAACATTAGTTTTCTTACCCTTTTTCTTAATTTAAGCCAGACTCGGGCAGGGAATAGTTTAGCCTTTTACTGTCTTAAAGTTTTAAGTTTGTAAGGAAGGAACAACAACTAAAGAAGTTTTGTTACATGGTGCATATTCTACTATGTGGATTCATTTAACTGGAGATGCTCCTGGACCACTTAGAGCTTTGAAGGCCAAGACCAGCACCTTGACGTAGATGTCTTCCATGTCCCCCACACACACTTTACCTCAACCTACCCAATAGTCATAGAATCCTAGAATCATAGAGTTGGAAGGGGCCATACAGGTCATCTAGTCCAACCCCCTGCTCAACGCAGGATCAGCCCTAAGCATCCTAAAGCATCCAAGAAAAGTGTGTATCCAACCTTTGCTTGAAGACTGCCAGTGAGGGGGAGCTCACCACCTCCTTAGGCAGTCTATTCCACTGCTGAACTACTCTGACTGTGAAAAACTTTTTCCTGATATCTAGCCTATATCGTTGTACTTGAAGTTTAAACCCATTACTGCGTGTCCTCTCCTCTGCTACCGAGTACTACCGAGTACTCATAAAGCCCCTGCTTTTTTGTTTTTTTTGGCTCTGTCAATCTTTCTGGTGTTCCCAGAAAGTCCCTCTGTCTCCTATATTTTTGAACCAACAAATAATGCCCTCCCCTTCACACCACACATTAACACCACACGCCTAAGGGAAATCCAAAACAACTCAACGTAAGCAGATTGTGCCCACAGCAGTGGAAATATGTGTTTTGAAGGGCAAAACGATCAATTGCAGGCAGCCACTGTGTATTGTTCACCATGTGAAGGCTGAGGAATGGAGCGGTTTGAAAGCCAACTGGGTAGTTGAAAAAATGGCTTCCTGACTCAAGGCCTTCTGGGACACATTGAAACGCATGGTAAATCCATCATGTTTCTGCTTTAGGGACATTTTAACACCTCTTCTCCCTGCCTCCCCTCAACACTTTAATGACTAATGTACAAACACAGCTCATGAGGTATGGCTTGTAACATACAGGCCAACCTTAAGTTCTGTGCATGTAAAAACTGTTCTTAAGGGTGAAACTACATACAACATACAGACCGTTTATGCACTGGAGGTTTCATGCTGGGTTCCAGGCTGGAGTTTTAGTTGTGGCAGGTGGCCCCACCTTTTCCTGCACCCACACGGGGGAGCATTTGGCCCAGTGCACCTCATCTACCCCCTATTTGTGTTCCTGCATGAGAGCTGGGGCAGTAAAGTGCCCAGTGCATAAACGGTCACAGTCCCTTGGTTATCCTTAAAAAAATAAAAAAACAAATGCAGCTCTGTGGTCTTTGATTCAGAAGGGGAAACCAGTGTGAGGCAAACAGGGCTATTTAAATATTTAGGGAACTATATTTAGGAAAAATATTTAAATTGTTACTTTGGAAAATAGGTACTATTCGGAGAAGCCAATGTTAGATGTGAAAAGGCAGAGATGTGATGTATAAGTCTTTTAGGGATACCTAAAAGGTGGGACTTGGGAATCTCCCAGTTTTACAGCTCATTTCCAGGCAACAGATATCAATTCCCCTGGAGAAAATGGCAGCTTTGGAGAGTAGACTCCACAGCATTATACTCCACTGAGGTCCCTGCCCCAAATCCCGCCCACTCCTGGATCTATCCCCAATGCCTCCAGGTTTTTCCTGGCCAAAAACGGGCAACCCCTAATTCCGCACAGTAATTGGGAACCTCTCAGCACTTTTGAAAATATGTAAATTCCTAGATATTGTATGAATTGCATATACATTTGTGCAGTTGCACCTGGTTCACACATGGCAAGGAACCAAGCATGCAAGTATAGCCTGAAGGCCTGGCCTTGCACACCACATATCCTCCAATGTTTTATGAAGGGAAATAAGGTTATTGTTGTGTCTATGGTATATTCTATTCTCTTTGAGCTGTCTCAGCCCCACCTACCTCGCTGGGTGTCTGCTGAACAAACCAGCTCTTCTAAACTAAACTAAATGCTGTATCCAAAAGTGGCTTCTGTTTATCCAGAGCGGTTAGCGGCACATGGTTGGGACATTCCTCACACTATTCCGTGGCAAATGCTAGAGGGCCCAGCCACATAATGACGGATGAGAACACACAAGCGTATAGCTTCAGATTAGTATAATTACAGGGAAGAATTTATTTTTTCTAAAATTCTCTCTCTTCCTCTTTATAAAGGGGGATTTCTCTTTTGTTTCTTTTTGCTTAATTTTCATAGAGAAATCGGTCCTGTTACTTTAGCCTGCAAAGATCTTTAATGTTATACACATCAGGGCTGCCATGGGAAACTAACAGGAGGATAGGAAAGGTGGGGAAGAAATTTCCTGCCTCTGAACAACCAGAGAGTGAAATTCTGAAATGTTGCAGAACATGCCTCTCCTCTCTTTCAATTTCTCATGGATCATAACATGATTAATTAGACATTCCTAAAATTAAGAAAAGAAACTGACTGTTGGATTTCAGGGGAAAATCAGGCAAAGAGGAATGAAAAGAATTTCTTTTACTAATGTTGTTTCAGACTGCCTGTTTCTCTTTGCATTCATACTGTCTGCAAATCTCAGCCTCACCCCCTGCATGTCTGCATTGAGACAGCACCAGCGGTGGTTTCAGTCCTGAAGTGCTTACAGTCTTAAAAAAAAATGAATAAAACTTTAAAATAAATAAGAACGAGGAAAGACACAAAATACCAAATAAGAAAAGCAAAAGAAGGGCGGAGGAGGAGACGAAGCTTCCAATTTTATCTATGATGATTATAAATTAAGTTGTTATCTGTTACTCTATAGTACAATATAAACAATTTTAAAACTACTCTTTTTATTATACGTTAATATTATTCACCCTTAATCGTCAAAGCCATAAACCATCATATCATTTTTGTTCGTATCATGCAGAAAGTCCATAAAAAGTCTCCAGCCAGCTCCAAATGCTGCAGTTGTTTGTTTTGTCCTTTCTTTAATTAAAACAGTATGTTTGGCCATTTCAGCCAATTCTACCATCTTTATCAAGCATTCTTCAATTGCAGGTAGTAGCTGAAGCGCTTACAGTCCTGAAGAGCTTACAATCTAAGGGCCAAATTGTATGTACAGGGGAACTCAGTTAAGTGCCACAGGAGCCCAATTCAGATTGGGACAACAACGCAGGGAAGATGAGCTGCTGTCTGTTCCGTCAGCTTAGTATCCTGACCCCAAATTATCTGCTCCATTCCTATGGATAAGCATTCAGTAAGCATGCAGCACTTCCCTTGGGGCAAATAATTCATCCCCAGATCCATATTGGGTTGGGAAAACATTGTAGGGAGAGAGTCAGGATCCCCTCCCTCCTCTCACACTGCGGTCCAGGTCCAAAATGAGCTTCCCCCCCAGGGAAGCCACAGCTGCCATATGGCTACAAGTCCACCCAATGATCACATGGAACTTGTAATATGTAGTTTCTTCCCCAAAGTTCTAATGATAGTAAAATGGGCTCATTGTCTGTTATATCCAAAAAGGCACAGAGATCAATCTTTCCTATATTAGTTCTCCTGCCAACTTCCCTCACACCTTTTCCACATGGGGAATTAGGCCAGGGACGACATTCATCTGGTTGCGGGGCTAATGCTCGTTTCCAGATAACGTTGGGGCAGCCCAAGGCTGGCCCAACTCGGGCCCTCGTTTGTCCCACGGCAAGGAAATAGAAATATATCCATGTTCCCCTCTTTACCATGGATGCCATCGGGGCCTATGTCAGGCCAGGCCCGTATGGCAGGGACCGACTCCTTCCTTGACTAAGATGTCCCGGAAGGAACAGAAAATGCCCCAGCCAGCTCCATGGTGCTGCACAATCCCACCTTCTTGAAAATTAGAAAAAACACCTCACCACTGTAAAGTACAGTGGAACCTCTCTGCCCTGGATGCCTAAGCGGACCTTGTTTGGCAGGGAAAATGCTTCCCTGTCTGGACCCGGGAAAAGGCGGGGCAACATGTCCTCGGTCTGACTCCAGGCTGGCGGCCGGAGCAACAGTGTTGGTGCAGAAAGGGTCTCATTAAATCATACCCTGATTCAGTTACTATTGTACCATTTGAGCATCTTCTACTCATTAGAATGATGGTCTTTGCAAATCTGGCTCTAAGGCAGTAAAACAGCAGCTCCCTGGCATTGCTCCCCTTCCCTTTCAGTCTGGAAAGTCTGGGAAACTTCCCGTTTTGAAGTCAGGTTGCTTTATGGGAAAATCCCCGAGATTTTTCTGATAATATTTTCTACCGATTTTGTTCTGTTAATAGTGATTTTAATGGTTTTGAGTTTTATTTATTTATTGCTCTTTGGTGTTAGCTTTGATGACATATTTGAAAATTACAATACGAATGTGCTAACTGAACTACATTTGTCATGACATTCTGGGAACCCTGGCTTAATACCAAAGTGCGGGCACATCCCCATGTATAGACTAATGTATTTTTACTTACAGGCAACCCAGGCAGTCCTGGTGGACCACGGGGACCTGGTTTCAGGAAGATCTTCTTCACTTCTGTCATCTCCAAAAAGCTGGTTGGATCATACTCTTGAATGGTGATCTCTTTTAGGTGAGTCCAGGTCCCTTGGCTATGAACATCTCCTTTCATGTTTCCTGAGTAAGGTTTCACCTCTGTTTGCAGTGGCTTCACAGCATCTCTGGAGGCGGCATAAGCTCTGGCAGGGATTCTAATAAGCCCTCTGTTTGTGCCAGGAGAGGACACCATAAGATTGTTTCTTAGTGTTTCGCTTCCTTTGGAAGGGGCTTTCAAGAAGATGGAAGAGCTGTCAGGGTCTACGCGGGCATCATGGGTCTTTGCGGTAGAGAGCTGCCTCCAAGGGCCAATGTCTCCTGCTAGCTTTCCCTTAGTGAAGTTCTCATCGGAAGATCTTAAGACGTCCACTGGTGCTTTCTTGTTAACCAGGTGCTTTTCTTTGGAAGAGGCTCCTGAAAGGTTGACAACATTATCAGCTGCCTGAAGAGCTCTGAGATCAAGAGAATGCCAGGAGTGAACGTCAGTGACCAAATTATCAGTGTTTATTAAGCTCCTTGAGTCAAGACTTCCAGGCCTGGCCATTTTATTGTGGGTGGAGTTCAGAAGCTCAAACCCTTCTTCCTTAAAAGTGAGCATTTCTTCTTCTTCTTCCTCTGGTGTCTTTGCAGCCAAGTTTGTAGCTGGAAGATTTCCACTGGATATAGAACCAAGGTCCGTCTGGGGGTCCTCCCATTCAGTCGGAGACTTCAAAACTGAATCGGAAACATCAGACTTTGAGTCCTAGAAAGGGGAGGGGGCAGAAGTTACTCAATTCCACATTAGTTATTTTGCATCTTTTGGTCACAGGATTATGGACTAATAACCTGATCCATAGTGATTTCAGAAGCCTGATATCCTCGCAAATAGGACGGTCCCTGAAACCATTTAATGAGTGCTAGGTATTTCGCCACACCCAACCGAAAAGCAAGAGTCATTCCGCTCATTAAAACTGGCTTATGAAGCTTTAGCTCCAACTGGCTTAAGTGTATTACATTTAGAGAGGGTAGACATAGCTCTGATAACCACTGAGGATTTATATGAACTTTTATATGTGATCACAACCATTGTAAGGATGAAATTAATGTTAAGAAGGGCTTAATTATTTTATTAGCTGAAACTGGTTATTGAGTACAACCAGCTGTATTTTCTTACCTTAAGTCCTTCTGCTCTCTGATGCATTTTCGCATTGTCACTATTAGATTGTAAGATGAATGGGGCAGAGATCTTTCTAACTTAAGCTACGTAAATTCTGTATTTAATTAAAATATTCATATACTGCTTTTTTGATTAACATTTCCAAAGTACCTAAATGGAATTTTTAATGAAGAGATTACCAGGATAACTTCATGTTTTTTTTAAAAAATATATTGTTTTGATGAAAAAAATGTTTGATAGGTACCGTGTAGCAAGCAATATGAAATTATGGAAATTGTAATCTCTGTAGTGTTTGCTTGTACTTAAAATCTGATTCTTGGTAGTGCAAGCCTATGCAAATTGATTTTTAAAATCTCCTGTTTTATCCAGTGGGGTCAGCTCCCGTTTATAGCCTGGCAAAGGCAATTTCAGAAACAGAACAAAAACAACAACATGCAGTATTTAAAAAAAAATCCAGTACCACTGAGAGATGGGTACTAGCGCAGGTACAAGCTAAAGTATTCCACCCACCTTGGAAACGCCAGTGTTAGCCATGCCGGCATCCCACAAATCCACTAGCAGAAAGACCAAGATAATTTCCATCGTGCTCTGCAAGGAACAGTGCACAAGACTGGGAAAGCTTGCCCTGGGCATTCAGAGATGGGTTTTACGGCAGATGCCACAGGGCTCTGCCCATTTGGCTACCATTCCAGCGGTCCTCCTCCAAGGTTCTTCTTGTCCCTTGGGGAGGAGACACCACAAACATGGCCAGCATCCTCAGATGTCACAACTGCTAATTTGTATCTACATTAAAAAAAAAAAAGTGGTGGGTGGTAAGGAGAATTCCTACCCTGTCCCTCACTGGCATCATAACCCTTTGGCTTCTCTTTGTGCTTCCTGGCAATTCAGTGACTACATGATTCCAAAAGTCCAGGATGTGGAAAAAAGGCTTCATTTTAATACAGGAACTGGGCTTGATCATGCTTTTGCCAAATAGGTAGCTCCTGGAACTGAACAAGGGTGTTCTGTTCTCCAAATGAATTGTTAAAGGTGATTCCACACTTAGAAGCCCTCATCTCACAGGCAGAGGATTAAGAGTTCAAAACTTTGCTTAAAAAGAAAAAAAGCTCCATGGTAAGCTAGTAAGATCTCCATTTCCCTACCACAGACAAGACAACACCCACCAGTGTTTCCCAGTCATCTACTGTTTCATCTGAGAAACACCATGTTATAGTGGTTAAAAGCGGTGGCCTCTAATCCATTCATGCCCGAAGCAGCCAGCGCCATGGTGCAGGGGGAACAACAAGATTTCCAGGGTACAAGCTTTTGAGAGTCAAACTTTTGTCAGCTATGACCTTTGAAAGCTCCACACCCTGGAAATCTTGCTGGTCTTCAAGGTGCTACTTAGGGATGCCACACAGTAGTAGGATAATCAAACCAAGAACCAAAACACTGAGATGAGGCTCCCCAAATAGATGGGATAAATGTCACTGTTTATTGAAAACAACAGCTGGAAACCATACCAGTTGAATTGTTTTTTTTTTATGGACTTCTTCAGCAGCCAATGTTTTAAAATAATGGACACACAATCCAAGATACAACTCTGTAGTTTGAAATCTCTTTTGGGGGACCTGGTCTACTAGCAGAACATCGTCTATAAAGTCACCTGGTTGTGGAAGCCCATCGAAAAAACAATTCAAACAGTGAAATTTCCAGGCATTGTTTTCAATAAACAGTTACTTTTATCACAGCATATTTGGGACCCTCAACTCAGTGTTTTGTTTCTTGGTTTGATTAGTCTCCAGGTGGGACCTGGGGATCCCCTAGAGTTATAGCTCATCTCCAGAGATCAGTTCCCCAGGAGAAAATGGCTGTTTTGGAGGGTAGACGCCTTACTCCGTGGAGGTCCCATCCTGCCCCCAATCCCATCCCACTCCTGGCTCCACTTCCGAAGTCACCAGGTATTGCCAAACACAGAGCTGGCAGCCCGAGTGCTCCTGGACTCAGAAAGGGCAATTGATACATTAACAATATTATGAGCTGAAGGTGACCTTAGAATAACTGAATGGGTTCCAGCCACAACCCACCAGCAGAAGATGCGGTAGACCAGAACAGCATGAGAGCTCACGAGGCTAAAATATCCCAGACTCCTCGGACTGCATGGCTTAGTGGTAGCAGACAGCCTCAAAGGCGGCTTCATGCTCTAAGGGCTTGCCACATCACACGCCATCCACTTTCCTTCCTGAAAAGGCGTTTTGCTCCCTGAGAGGTAATTAAAGAGGAGCCTTCTCTTTCGAGCCACAGAGAAGAAGAGCTTGCCAAGGCACCACCCAGAGGCATATAAATAGGTTCTAGGGAAGCTCTGAGGCCAGTCGGCCTTCCTCAAACTTCCATATAAAAAGCTGGCAGGCAGAAACGCTTCTGCCACAAAGGCAGCTGAGGGCACCGGAAACACCACTGAGGGTCGGGCTTCTCTTCCCATAAGGAGGCATGTGAAAAGAGAATTTCAGATTGTCCCTTCCCTTAGCAAGCAGGGGAGGGGGCACAGGAAAAGCACTTGCCAACCTTCTCTTGTTGAGAGACAGAACACAGTACCGAGTCAATTATCTGGAGAGATAAGAGCGACACAAAAAGATTACCAAGAGGACAAATTCAGCCGCGGTAATCTGAGGCACAACATATTATTGGAAACATGAACTCCACAATAAGCAATATACAGAAATGAAGTCCCATGAAAAGCGAAAATCAGCAAACCTACAGAATAAACACTCTCACTTAAGAGGGATGGTCCCATATATATAATATGTATAATGTTGTTTGATTATAAATCCATTTGTCATGCCCGCACCTGTTACACCTCCTGCTGAGCCCTCAGAGGGCATTCCAGAAGCTGTAGTGGACTCAGGTGCACTGCCCGGGCCTGGCACCACCTGGAGACCCAGCCAGCAAGGATCGTGTCGGGGATTGGAGCTAGCCTGATCCTCAGAATATGAGCAACAGGTACCAGCCGGGCTCCCACTCAGCCTTATGAGAGAACAGCTCTAACAGGACTGTGACTAGCCCAAGATCACCCCAGCTGGATACAGGTGGAGGAAAGCAAGGCACAAACGAGCAGAAAGCTGTGGCAAACTGGGCACTGAGTGTGTTTGCTACCAATCTCAAAAATTAAAAAGCACATGAGAATTCCCAGGGCATTAGTTCTACTCAGAAATGCAGAGAATTGGGAATTCCAAAATCCTGGGAGAAAATTAGAAAAGGAGACTTTCAGTAGACATTGCCCATAGTTCCTAATGCCAGGAGATAAGTGGTAGATGATGCACCAAGGCGCTGCCCCAAAACAAAATCTTGTGCTGTAAATAGCAGGCTGTGACTCATTCTTCCCCAGTCACCAGCAAATGGCAACACCAAACCACAAGAACCAGGAGGGCCTGCAAGACTTTGCTAGGAGTCTTCTGAAATGTGAAAGTGCACAAAATCCAAAAGACCTGTCAGTCCAAGAGAGGCCAAAAGGAGAAGAAACTGACGAGGCATCAAAATCGAACCAAATGATCCAGCTTTATGGTCTGCAAATGATCAGTCAAGCCAAAATGAGACACCGGCATGAATGACTCATTTTCGAGGGACACTCCTTGGTCTGTGGCTCATATATTTACATAAATAAACATAATGAATACAATTGGAATCCAAAAGTACTATTGGACAAATAGCGAAAAATACAGAAATTTGGTCCAGTGACCTATTCTAAACACAAGAATTCCAAAAAATATTCAACTTGTATCCAATCAGTATAAAGAGCTGTTTTGTCTTCATGACGGTTGATTCTGTTTTGTTCACAGAGGTGAATACTGATTGGATACAGGTTGAATATTTTTTGCAAATTGTATTTATTTTATTTATGTAGATATAAGAGCCACAGACCAAGGAGTGTTCCTTGAAAATGAGTCAGTCCTTCAAAATGAGTCATATTATAACCCCTGAGTTATAACATCATAATGCTGCTATGTAAGATTTCTTTAAAAAGAAGAAGAAAGAAACAGCGTTGTAACACAAACACCCCCCCTTTTTTTAAATGGAGGAAAGGGGGCAGAAGGGAGAGGGAGGGAGGGAAGGATGGAGATGAAGAAAGGGGCATGCCCAAATGACTCAAAATGGCAGGTGCAGGGAAAAATCCAATTTTTGCACTCAGCAGCCCCAAATTAGACCCTGCTAGACCCCTGCTTGAAAATATGAAATTAAGAGGGTGTGCAATTTACCAGCCCCAACAATCCAAATTCAAGGTAAGTCATAATATCTAAGGAGAGCAGGAACAACTTCCCATTAAACAACAGCAACATACATCTTAAAAAAAAAACCCTTTTACAGTGCTTCCCTTTCTTTCTTCTGCCAAGGTAAGCATCAGTCAGCCAGCTGGCACCTCCATGTTGAGCCAAGAGCCCCTTGACCACAAGGTGTGAGGAATTACCTTGTCATAATCAGGTGAGTTCTGTTCATGGTCTTTTTCTGGAACAAAGAACAGCAAAGGCAGGCCTCCCCACTGTGCTTCAGCTAATGGAGTGGAAGGCCTAGCAGCAGCCAAGGCAAGAGCACGGAGCAAACCCAGCCAGAGATTAGGAGTAGACCCTGATATCCTTTCATCTGTGCATCACCAGCCCATGGGGGGCCAAGGCCTGCGCAGCTGCTGGCTGTACACAAATCCAGACCAGAACGTGCACCCTTCATCCCGTGATCCTGCCTGCAAGTTGAGGAAGCCAGGCACAGAACCTGAACCGCAGCAGGCAGAAAGCCCAGCTCTGTTGAACAAAGGGCAGAAGGCCAGCCTCTTTACAATTACACCAAGGCTGGAGCTGCAGTGAGCGGTCTAATTTAGGGGCACATTCCTGAAGAGGAACACGCAGTACGGGAGTTTACAGGGGATCCTGCTGATTAGAGGGAAGGAGATGCAGCCAGAAGAGTCAGAAAACATTCAGGGAAGCTAGGAGAAGAACTGTGTTTTGCAACAAATAATTACATTTGCTTTTGATTTGGTGTGAACCCCTTAACATACAACATTAGAGTGGATGCCAGCCTCCAGGTGAAACCTGGGCTTCTCCTGTAATTACAGCTCATCTCCAGATTACAGAGAACCAATTCCCATGGAGGAAATGGATGCTTTGGACGGAGGACTCTGTGGCATTGGAGCCCACTGAAATCCCCTCCCCAGGCTCCCCTTCCCAATCTCTAGCATGTTTATATTATCTGTTTCGTGTATTCTGTCTTGTAAGCCAGGGGTCATCAACCCCCGGTCCGCAGCCCGGTGCCGGGCCGCAAAGGCCACGGAGCGGGCCACAGGCATCCGCACCTGCCTCCCCCCGCCTGCAGCGAGAAGGAAGGGAAGAGGCAGGCGCAGCCGCCGGCACGCCAGTGACGCAAACGCACATGTGTGCAGTGCCGTGCATGCGCGTTAGCGCCCCTGGTGGCAAAAAGTGCATGTGTGGCAACTGCGTGCATGCGTGTTAGCGCCCCCTGGAGGCGAAAATGTACATGTGCTGCAACTGTGCGTGTGCGTTTTCACAGCACCCGGGCCATCGGCTCTTCCCTCACCCCGGAGGCGGTACCTGACCTGAGAAAGCCACCTTGAGTTCTGCAGGCAGAAAGGTGGCTAAATGTTTTACGTGAATAAATAATTGTAAATTGAGAGTAGAAAAAGCTGAAAGTATCTAATATCATCCAGCATCAATTTATGATGATAACTGGGTTCTAGAAGCTTCATTCATTCATTCATTCATTCATTCATTCATTCATTCATTCATTCATTCATTCATTCATTCATTCATTCATTCATTCATTCATATACTGCCCTTCTAACAGCCAATTCCCAGCAGCCAACTCAATTTACTCAAAAACATATAGCAGAGTTAAGAACAATTAGTTCAAATTGGGTGCTCAAATCGAGACAGGGCGGTAGCTGGCACGGTCCACAGATCCAGCAACCGTCGGATAAGAAGACCTTTGAGGGACATTGTCAACCTCTCCCTGACATCAGGAGAATTCCCTGAAGGGCTTAAGGAGGCAGTGGTTCGCCCCCTTCTGAAAAAAAACATTGCTGGATCCGTGGACCGTGCCAGCTACCACCCTGTCTCGCATTTTGTGTTTCTGGACAAGATGATTGAGAGGGCTGCTGCAGACCAGCTCCTGGCATTCTTGGATGAAACTCCAGTTTGTCTACATCCCTCTTCAACTGGGGTGCCCAAAACTGAACACAGTACTCCAAGTGAAGTCAAACCAGAGCAGAGTAAAGCAGTATCATCACCTCCTGTGATCTGGACATGATACTCCGTTTGATACAGCCCAAAATCCCATTTGCCTTCTTAGCCACTGAGCCACACTGCTGACTCATGTTCAATGTATGGTCTACTAAGACTCCTAGATCCTTTTCACACATGCTACTTCCAAGACAAGTCCCCGCCATCTTATATTGGTGTATTTGGTTTTTCCTACCTAAATGCAGAACTTTACATTTGTTCCTATTGAACTTCATTTTATTCAGTTTAGCCCACTTCTCGAGCCTATCTTACAGTAGAGAGGACCTCTGAAGATGGTAATCGTTTCAATTAGCCCCAACCAAAAACCTGGCGGAAGAGCTCCAACTGTGGCCAACTCCGTCAGGGCCCGGATCTGTTCCGGGAGCTCGTTCCTCCAGGTGGGGGCCAGGACAGAGAAAATGTTTAGTTTTCAATCCACTTTTCTGAAGCTCCTCCTTAAAATATAGCAGTCTCCATCTATGATAGATCTGGTCACATATCTGAGGACTGGCCAGTTCAGTGGCTTCTTGCTATGGGACAATCTTAGGCACTCCCTGGCTCCCATCCGTGCCTGAGGCTTGAGCATCCCTTGATTACTCACACCACGGAGATTCAGCTGCCTGTCAGTACAGAGTAACTGGTTTGGAACAGATGAGACTTGACTCAGCAGGACAGAGCTCCTTGGATGCGAATGGATTTATTTTAAACCTTGTACGATTCATTTTCCTAAGGACTGAAACAGATGTGATCTTTCCCTTTCCTTCCCAGACCACCTACGGAAGACTCCGATGCTGATGAGAAGTGCCACTCAGTATGTGTGTTTTTTAACCGTGCCCCCAATATTTTGCCATTCCAAATTGCCTCCCCCTCCCCACCCCCTAACACCAAGTTGCTTTTAGACTTGCAGTGCAGGTATTTGTATCATGCCTGCATATTTTCCTGGATGTAATAGTAACCGGGGGGGGGGGGGGGGGAGGGGCACTGGGAAAATGGTTATGGAGGAAAAGATTAAGCACACAGGTACTATTACAGTACAACAGGGGTAGTCAAAGTGCAGCCCTCCAGATGTCCATGGGCTACAATTCCCAGGAGCCCCCTGCCAGCATTCGCTGGCAGGGGGCTCCTGGGAATTGTAGTCCATGGACATCTGGAGGGCCGCACTTTGACTACCCCTGCAGTACAACATATAAAAATCCACAAGTCAGCCCCTGGCCTTTGAAGCCCAAAGAAGATCTTGGGGGAAAAGCAGCCGTGGCAGTGGCTGTGTGTGTGTAAGGAAGAGACCTTTGTCCTAGGCATTGGCCACCCACTAGCAATCATAGTAGGTAATTTACTGGCCACAGAAGCCAAGCGGTGTTGGCCCTGCTTAGTATTTGGATGGGAGACTTCCAAGATTCAAGTCCAAGGTCACTATGTAAAGGCAGGCAATGGTAAACCACCTCTGCTTGCCTCTTGCCTTGAAAACACTATGGCAGCTTTCCCCAACTTTTTTTTTACCATTGAGAAACTCCTGAAATAGTCTTCTGGCTTTGAGAAGCCCTTCCCCTTTCAGGTACATCAATGGCTATCGGGGGGGGGGAGGGTTGATGTGACCCTACAGCAGTGGTCCTCAACCTTCCTAATGCCCTTTAATACAGTTCCTCATGTTGTGGTGACCCCCAACCATAAAATTAGGCAAGGGTTCTTTCACAGAGATTAAACCGAAACTGACCAATGGCGTGAAGATCCATTGTTCGTGATTGTATATAAATTGTTCCCCCCCCCCCACAGGGTTTTTCAGTTCAGCTCTGCCTCTTGTCCCACCATGCTGATCTCGCTCTTTTCCGCTGCTCCAGACAGATGAACGCTCTATCTCGATCTACCCCACAAGGCTGTTGTGTGGATGGTGCCTCCCGTGACCAAGCTGCTTGCCCTGCCATGACCCCTGTGAAAGGGTCATTTGTTCCCCCAAAGGGCTTCCGACCCCCAGGTTGAGAACCACTGCCCTATAGTGTCATATCACTCAATTAATTACCTCTCACCCATTGGGGAAACCATTCCAGGGCCTCCAAGAAACCCCAGGATTTCACGAAACCTTGATAGAGAAAACCCTCTTTATGGGGCCTCCATAAGTCAGCTATGACTAGACAGCTCTTTCCACCTGCACTGGGGGATCCACTGTGCATAGACCAGTTTCAGGTTCCTGCAAAGTATTCCAAGGGGACCTCTACACTTACCAATGAAACACTGTTAAGTGTAAGAGGGTGCCTGCTGGACAAAAAATTCCAAACTTCAAAGATAGACTAATGAGCTTGCTGAGACTGGGAGGGGGAAAGGTCTTGGGGTCCTAGTCGGTAGCTCAGTGAAAGTGTCAACTGTGCTGCAGTGATGAAAAAGGCAATCTCTGTGCTAGGGCTGATTAGGAAAAGGATTGAGAATAAAATCATAAAGTCCCAGTATAGATCTACGGTCCAGCCTCATCTGGAATACAGTTCTGGTCACTGAATCTCAAAAAGGACATTGGGGAGCAGAAAAAATTACAGAGGGCAGCTAGGATGTTTAAAGAGTTGGAGAACCTTCCCTTTGTGGAATGGCTAAAGAGTCTGGGACTTTTCAGTTTAGAAAAGAGACAACTAAGGGGGGGGTCATGATAGAGGTTTATAAAATTATGCATGAGGAAGAGAGAAGTTTTTCACCCAAAATACTGGAATTCAAGGGCTTCCAATGAAGCTGATGGGCAAAGGAAATACTACTTTACACAGAGAGTGGTTCACAAGTGGTATTTGCTGTCAGAGGACGTAGTGATGGCCACAAGAATGAAGAGCTTTCAAAGGAGACTAGATAGATTCATGGAAGAGAAGTATATCAATGGCTACTAACCATGGTGACTGAGGAGAACCTCCACATGCAGAGGCACTAAGCCTCTGAATCCCAGAGACAGAAGCCAACAGCAGGGGAAGGCCTCGGCCTCTATGTCCTGTTGTTGGCTGTCCAAAGGAATGAGTTGGCCACAGTGTGAGAGAAGATGCTGAATTAGATGGACTATTGGTCTGATCCAGCTGGGCTCTTCTTATGTTCTTCATTCCTGGCATTAATTCCTGATATTAAAGAATCTCAGCAGCTTTTTGGAAAAATTCTAATCTGCCTGAGAACTTGTGAAGCTGTTGCCAGTCAGAGTAGCAGCTGATTCTGTAACTTTACAGGCCAATGGTATAACTTTGTGTGGTAAAGGTAAAGGTAAAGATATACCTTGTGCAAGCACCAAATCATGTCTGACCCTTGGAGTAACGCCCTCTAGCGTTTTCATGGCAGACTCAATACGGGGTGGTTTGTCAGTGCCTTCCCCAGTCATTACCGTTTACCCCCCAGCAAGCTGGGTACTCATTTTACTGACCTCGGAAGGATGGAAGGCTGAGTCAACCTTGAGCCAGCTGCTGGGATTGAACTCCCAGCCTCATGGGCAGACAGCTTCAGACAGCTTTTCTGCGGCCTTACCACCCTGCGCCACAAGAGGCTCTTGTGTGAGGCAGCTTCAAATGTTTAGGACTTTCTTCCTATGCTGCTGTTCCAGTGAAACTCAGACACCCTGTGGAGGTTCTGAAATAAATAATCATAACATGGAAATCTACGCATAGATCCCCCATGTGACATCTGTCTCAGCAAGAGGCAACTAGCTCTGTGTGTGTGTATTCAGGATTCATTTTTTTAAAAAAAAAACAACACACTGAGTCCATTTTTCTAAGGTACGAGGAAGAAATGGCAAAACCTTCAGAGAAGTTCAAGAAAAAAATAATCAGTTTATACATGTTTCTCCCCAGCTTGCCACGCTGCAGAGAGCAAAAGAAGAACCCCAGCTGGATCAGAAAAAGCAAACATGTATAAAGCCTATTTTTGCACTCATATGTGAGAACAGAACTGGAGACTTTTTCTTTTAAAAGGAGCATGCCAGACCAGAAATATATAAATATATCTATATATATTTGGCTAGCTGTTCGTCCAGAACCACGTTCTTGTTTAATTTTTTTTTTATTTTGCAAGCCAAAACTAAATCCTCCAGTCCTTTGATTTGTAAAGGGCACTTCTGGCCACTGCTAAAACTTAAAAAATGTAATTTTAAAAGGCCACCAATTAAATATAAAAATGGCAGGCAAGCATGAATGCGTAGTTAAAAGTAGAAAGATTATGATATAAAAATAATGCTGTGGGAAAGAGCAGAACATTCATACTCTATTAAAATGTCCAACTTGTGTTTGGAAAAGCCATTTTTAAAAAGATCACTTACGCTGAAGAAAGTCACATGGCACCAGGAGGCTCAAAACCACACCCACAGACTGAGAATCTGCATTGACCTAGATCAGGGGTAGTCAACCTATGGTCCTCCAGATATCCGTGGATTACAATTCCCATGAATTGCTGGCAGGGGCTCATGGGAATTGTAGTCCATGAACATCTGGAGGACTACAGGTTGACTACCCCTGACCTAGAGGACAATCCTAGGAAGAGTTACACTCTTCTACGGTCTACTGATGTCAATGGGCTTTGAAGGGTATAACTATTAGCAGTCATTAGAGCAGTGGTCCCCAACCTTTCTGAGGCTGGGGACCGGCAGCGCATCGGGCCGCGCCCGCGCATCGGGCCGCGCAGGCTCAATGCGTGGCCCGGCCCTGATTCCCTCTCCTCGCCCTCCCGCAGTAAGAAGCTTCCCGGGCCGCAAGCTTGCGGCCTGGGAAGTTTTTTACTGCGGGGGGGGGGGCGGGGAGAGGGAGCCACGGCCCGCAGGTTGGGGACCACTGCATTAGAGCACTGGATTAGGAGTGAAGAAGTTCAGAGTCAAATCTCAGCTTGTCCATAAAGTAATCAGAGATTGATTCTGCACAGGTAGCAAAGGCTGGGGTGCCATCTATATGGACCCAGGGGCTATACCCCATGTCCATATGATGCTGCTGCCAGGCTGCCGCCCTCCCAGGCCTGGCACAGATTGGGCCCCGGAAGCCCCACACTAAGGGAACACGATTCTTCTGCATTCCCTTTTGATGCTGCAGGGGCCAACAGGGCCTGTCCCACAACAGTCCCATCTAGATGGTAAGAACCGGGCCAAAACATGCCCATATGATACTTTTCCTTCTCCCCCATTGGATTTCTGCCTTTTCAACAAGCCAGAGTTTGCTGCTACAATCATACTGATGGCCCACAGTTTGCTTTCCCCTTAAAAACAGGATCAAATCCCTGGTTTGCAGGGAAAGGGCAAGCCATAGCTTGCTGATTCTGATATAATGGGGAGCGTTCCCTTATTGTCATACAAACAGAAATCCCTAATTAGCTGGGTGCACATGAGGGTAGGTGGGAGGGCACCACTACAGGCCAAGGATTCTACAGGTTGATTCAGTTTGCAGTTGTGCCTGAACCAACCTGGTCTTTTCATTTTAGATGGGGCATCACAACAAAGAAATCTGGATTGCTTTTCATGGTTTTCTTTAGCAAATGCTGGTAGGGGCTCATGGGAATTGTAGTCCATGAACATCTGGAGGACCACAGGTTGACTACCCCGGACCTAAGGTAGCCAGGTCCCCCTGACCACTGGAAGGAGCATGTAGGGTAGCCAGATATCGGTTGGGAACCTCCTAGGAACCTCCAGACCACTGTCCATCAAGGTCAATATTGTCTCTTCAAACATATAACAGCTCTTCAGCAACTCAGGCACATCCTCTTTCCCATCACCCACTGTCTGGTCCTTTGGATCTTTAGATGCCCCCCGTGGCAGCCATTTGATGATTGGGCCCACCCAATCTCTGTCAGGAATCCAAAGGTGTCTATAAGGTGGGGAAAGCCTTGGCCCCTTGATCTAGAGTTTGGCGGAGGCGGGTTGGCCCTTGGAGTCAGCTGGCTGACTCTCAGTTGATGGGGCAGGTACTGTAGCCTAGAAGGTGCCCTTGAGAAGGAAAGCTGCAGCAAACACACAGTGCTGTTGTGCTCTGACCTGGATAGCCCAGGCAAGTTTGATCCGCTCAGTTCTGGAAAGCTAAGCAGGGCTGATCCTGGCATGTATTTGGATGGGAGACCTCCAAGAAGCACTAGGGGTCATGATGCAGGGCCAGGAAATGGTAAGCCTCGGATCTCCTGATTACGCGACACAACACATGCCATACAATCCATCACAGTGGTGGTGCGGCTTTTCTGAGCCCCTTTGTGGTCCCCTGCAGAAGAGAAAGGACCTTGCTCCTCTTCTTGGCATGAACACCCCACCAAGCTAATCACCAACAACAGCATGACTTTCATTAGCAGCTATTCAGAAAATCCATGGAGAATTCTTCCCTCCACCCCCCC